>NC_090444.1:177539267-178900767 GCF_031143425.1 Pleurodeles waltl
TGGAGTACACATAATGATGCACGCGGAAGTAAGACTAATCTTTCTGAGACGACCAATGAATAGCTTTCAGAAAGAACTGTTTTTAGCTCTGGTTTGGGATAATAACAAGTGGGTTCTTAAGGTAATTGAAACACTCCATCATAAGTGAGAGAACTGGCCTCCTGTGCTTTCTACCCTGCCTTTTCTCTACTTACAAAAGAGGGCGACGCACATTCTGTTTTTCAATCAGTGCCATATACCAGAATTAACCTTTAATAGATGTGTGAGAGGATACTATGCAGCTTTTACTCTGAGTCACATAATATTTCCTCTCGCCAGAGCAGGTTTCAGTTACCTGGCACAGTCCCACCATGTATCATAGTAAGTCATAGTTGTCAATCATTCCAATCTGATGTAATTAAATATAGGCAATTGGGCTCAGTTGCACCAGGAAAAACAAGGGCTGTGGGTTTGGCAATCTATGAATAATGTGCCATATGGCCAACCGTTTTAAAAGCATCTGCTAGCTGGCCTGAACATGTTTGCAGGTGTTCCAATTCCTGTGTGCAAAAACATGAACAAGTGCAGTTATAGCTTAGAATCCAGGCTAGTGTGCAAAGTGAGGAAATAATCGAGTTCTCGTATTCTCTCCAGTAGGATGCTCTTCTTTTCTTCAAGAGACCTATCACTTTAAATGATATATTTGAGGCAGTGCAACGCAACAAGACAGCTTGCTGTGCTGTGTTGCGAAAAATGGAGGGAGCAGGAATGCGCCATGTTTACCAACATATGGTGCATTCCTGCTCTCTGTATGCACTAGCGCAGTGTGTGCTGCCTAAAACCAATGCAGTTACCCTTGAGCGATGGTGCAAGGATGCCTGCGATGAAGGCAGGATTGCTTTTGTGCACCTTCTTGCACAGAAATAATCATTAGATGTGTTTTCATCTTTCTAAGTGTGCTGCGGAAAGTAGCTACAGCCTACGGCAAGGGATGCCTGCCGGGTGGGCAGGAGGAGGGATATCTCTGTCGATCGGGCAGGAGGAAGGACCTGCGTGCCCCCCAAGCCAGGAGGCTTGGCCAGCAGAGTCGCAGTTCGGCAGAGCTGGTTGGAGCTGCCCCACCCTCCCCTCACCACGCC
Organism: Pleurodeles waltl; assembly: GCF_031143425.1. Classification (NCBI taxonomy): domain Eukaryota; kingdom Metazoa; phylum Chordata; class Amphibia; order Caudata; family Salamandridae; genus Pleurodeles; species Pleurodeles waltl. Next base: position 177,540,386 of record NC_090444.1, read on the forward strand.
AAGAGAACCAGAGGAAGCCAAGCCACCCTCTGGACGCAGCCGCACCGCAGGTTCGTGGGCAGCTGCACGAGACCAGCATTCTATGGGGAGAGAACAGGTAAGGTTTTCCCACCAACGAGGAAGGTGTGGGGCCCTTCTCCCTTCATCCCTACCGCACAGATCCCTGCCTTCGCCTGCATACAGGGAGATCAGGAGAGGTCAACCCGCCGATATAGTAGGTGCGTGGGATCTCACTTTTCCTTTTTGTTTGACCAAAGCATTTACCAGCGGCTTGCAGGATGGGAAGGAAACATTGAGGAAGGGGTGAGCAGGGTTTTTCTTGGGTATATAGTTCCCTTGCCCTGACTAGAGTGGTTTTCCCTGTCTGGCTGACGTGCCTACCCTAACCAACCAGGAACCCCATTTCTAACAGTCATATTATACTATATTAGTTAGCAAAATGATTTAACAGCATCTTACTTTTGTATCTGAGGAATATTTTTGAAGTAATTTGCTCTATTTGTGTGCTCCCTGGATTTTCAGCTTTCTTTCAAGTCAATATTTAGCTCTTTCTCCCCATTAATTCTTTCTAGTCGGAACAGTCTCTTTTTAAATCATCTATTACACCTACGCCTATCTGAAATTGCAACCTTGTCCTAGATGAATTTGATGTACAGCTCCTGAATACTAGGTCCCTCATTACAACTGAGGCTGTCTTTTCATAAGACCGCCGAAGCTGCGGGTACCGAAAGTCGGCGGTGAAGATGCGGTCTACCGCTGGCACCGGCATGCCAAAAAGAGAGTGCACACCATATTATGACCTGTAATACGGTGTGGCAGTGTCCTGATGGCGGGGTGCTGCCGGCAGTGGAAGCGACAGGACATGTCTCCTCCAGGAAGAACTCCTTGATGGACGTGGTAAGTGGATCATCTGATAGGGGAGGGTGTGTGTGTGCGTGTCTGCGTGTTTGAGTGCGTGTGTGAATGTTAAGAATGCGGAGGGAGGAGGTGTGTTTGTGGGTGCGTGTCTGCGTGTTTGAGTGATTGTGGATTGGGTGAGGGGGTGTGAGTGTTTGTGGATGGGGTGGGGTGGGGTGAGTGAGTGCTTGTGGATGGGGAGGGGGTGTGTGCGGGTGTGAGAGATTGAGTTTGTGAGTGGGATTGAGTGGATGGAAGGGGTGTGTGCGTTTGCATGTGTATGTAAGTGGACGGGCATGGGGTAAGTGTGTGATTGGACAGGTGAAGGGGATGCGTGTTTGTGTGAGTGGACCGGAGGAGTGGGTGAGTGCTTGTATGCAGTGCAGGGGGGAGGGGTGTGTGAATGTATTTATGCACTGAGGAGGGGGGGTGAATGTATGTATGCACTAGGGGTGGAAGGTTATGTGAATATATGTGTGTTCTGGGGGTGGGGAAGTGAATACGTGCGTGAGTGCGGTGTTTGTGTATGTATGTTAGTGTGAATGGGGGTGTTTGACGTAAGTGCATGGGTGAGTGGGAGTTTGTTTGTGTGTGAGAGTATGTGGGTGCATGTGTGCGGGTATGTGGACGTGTGTGCGAGTGTGCGAGTGTATCCTGGCAACAGGAATGCTTATTCCTGTCACCAGGATGCAAGACCACTAGCTTTTTCTGGCAGTGCGACCGCCAGAGAAATGCTGGCTGTCCCCCGTGTCGTAATGCCGCCAGCGGTATTACGGTGTCCGCCATGCTGGAGGTGCTCACCTCCAGCCTGGCTTCCCTGGAAAAGTAGCGGGAGAGGCCGAGTATTGGGATTTGGCCTAGGCCAAACCGCTGAACTTGTAATTTGGCGGTGTTTTCTGCTGGCCCGTCGACGGTGAGACCGCCACAGCGGCCCTGGGGGGCTTCAGACCACCAGAGTCATAATGAGGGCCTATGATTGCCCCCTCCAGGGTGCGTAGTTGTCTACATGGGGAATAAAAGACTACCAGCAACAACCCAGTGTCAAGAAAAACAGTTTTAATGTGAAATCACAAGAAAAAGGCACATATGTTTCATAGCCAGTTGTTATTCTTAAGTAAATGTTGCCAATATGTGGCCAAAAACCAATCCAGGGCGTGAAAGTAGGAAAGAGGGAAACTCAGGGAGCTACAGGTAGCCCAAAAAGACATTCTATGTTTAACTTTACTTGAATAATGGAGACTTTTCATATCTCGATGCTGTACATTATAACTGACAGCCTCTACATTTGCTGCTGTTTACTAAGGAAAGTACTGTTTTGTGCATAGGGCTCTGGGACTACTTGACTAGGAGAACCTTTAAAAGCATATATTTATTAGTACAAAAATGTAATATTCAGTTTTTTTTAAAATGTTCAGTAAAACAAACTAGAAATAACTATAAGGCACTCATTACATATGACTGAATGCTGCCTCGTAAAACAATGCAGGTCAAAGATCCTATAAGCCTACCCAACAAATCTTCACTGCATGCCACTACCATCTAATCTCATTCCAACATACAGAAGGCCCTCCTCAAGTGCACACATTACTCCTGTGAGGTTTGAAGTAGGCACCTGATGTTAGTGGGCCGAGTGGTCCTCTTGCTTGGTCAACCAGCAAGCATTGCCTTTAATTTTTGTTGGAGGTGTTGTCCATAATGATAATTATTCGGCCCACATCAAAATATCACCAACAAGGTATTCTGGCAGGTAGCCTATTTATGAGTTTTCTACTGGCATCATAACCACTCCCCTGGGCATGTGAGATAGGATGGGTACCATTTGCAGGCACACTTCCTTCTCATAGCACATTTTATGGGCACAATACTTTCTACAGTTTCCCGAACAAGGTATATAATTTCTAATTGCCTTTCAACACCCTTTGACCAATGCTATGCAGTGATTGTGATGTGTGAAGTAGCCTGTGTGGATTTTAATATCTATTTCCTACCCTAGTTAAATCCATACTGTGGAATAAAGGATTGTTCAGCCACTGAGAGAAGTGGCATACACATGGACTTTAAATCAACAAAAATCTAGGAGAAGGGGCATCACACTCCATTGTCTCACCTCAACCCCTAATAGTCTAATTTCTCCTACTGAGGAGGGACTGAAATGAGAAGTTGTGGAAACTAGAGCGAGTAAACTGAGCTCAAACACCTTTGTACGCTCTCCTTATGCCATTCCTGTCATGGTGCCTGAGACAGGAGGCAAGGGGCAATACCAGGATTATCAAAAGTCATGCAACAGGTTGTAGCTGCTTCAACAGAATAACCTCTGAAATCTATCTGAGGAGAGACATAGACTTCAATGAAATTTGAAACATATCATAGGATTCCATATGTAATAACTGTGCATCATCTCATTTTATAGCTAACAGGTTCTACAGCTAAATGGAATACAAGTTGTACCAACAGATTCCAGGAGAAGTGTGAGATTGCCTAATAGTAGTACTGATGCCATTGGCAGCAAGTTTTAGTCATTGATGAAACATATATTTGAGGAAGGCTTGAATCTTTAACCATAGTTCGATGTAAGGGTGCACTGCATACCAACAGATGGTGTGTTTGATGCAGGTCACTGCTCCCTGGATGTTCCTCCTTCAGTAGTTTTCCAAAATAGTTGGGCTTGGTAGCATTGCCTGGATGCCTGTACTTAATTTGAGCCATTTGTTGGTGGGGGCCCCAAGCACGCATTGTTGAGGACCGCCACTAATTTTTCTGCATCAGGCGTTTACTGAGACAAGAGAGGGAAAACACACAAAGGGGAAAGATGGAGAAAGAGAAAGATGGAAAACACATCACAAGGGAAGAAAGCAGGAACCTGCAAGAGTAAAATAAAGGGGTAGGGACTGTCTGTTAGTGAACTAAAAGGCCATGAAGTGGATTTAATCCTATTCAACATTGTTATATCTCACAGCAACATTTAATTGCAACAGTCGCTGACTTCTGAGCAAAGTTTTGGGCACCTGCACTCATACTTGTACAAATTACGCACTGCTGGGTGTCGAACCAACCCGAGATCAAAAGCAATATTTTGCTCATGTTAAGTTTTGTTGAAACCCGACATGGAAAAACAGACTTGACTTGGATGTGGGTTGTCCATGATCCAAGCAAACAATATATCTCCCCGCCACTGTAAGCTTTTTATTTCATAGAACGCAACTCCAATCCTTCCTCTTATATGATTTCATCAAAAACCTATTTTATACCACAAACACATTTCTGTCACTTCTCAGAAAAATATATCCTTATTTATTGCATCTCAATATCAACCACAAATAATTCATTACAATTGCATAAACTCACAGACATTGATTCTTATTGTAAACATTACATTTCTTTTTTGCACAATACTTAACTGTGCTCACAAATTAATATACAATCAATTTGTCTTGTAAACCTTGCTTCAAGAGGAATAATATTCTGTATGAAAGAATGCTCTGCATAGCGTTTGTAATATTCATATCTTACTAAAATGTTTATGACCTGAAGAAGGTGAGGTGAACCAGAAAAATACCACAGAAGCACCACCGACAGATTTTTTAAAAATATTTGCATGTTTAACTCAAATGTAATTTGTCAGATTTTTAACTGAAACAAGGTTTACAAGAGAAGTTGATTGCATGATTACTTGTGAGGACGTGTACAGATTGCTTAAAACTACATACTGACTACACTTCTGTTTTTTCTTTTCACAGAGAATGATCCAAGGTTACCAGAGGACATTTCACATCCTTCAAGAGGAGAATTCAGAATTATTACCAGGCATGTATGTTCCTTACTTCCAACGCTCTTCCTGCCCACAGGAATACCTCTTGGGGATTGCAACAGAATAACATTTCTTAAGCAGGAAAGCTTTCAGGAAGGCATTTGTGCAATCATTAAAGATGTGCTAGGTTGAGGATGGCAGTCCTGCTGCCTCCATGAGCAATATTCCTTTTGGCAGTAGTACCATTGAAAAAAGAAGACTTTCACTTTCAAAACAGTGCTTGTCCCTCTGTCTCCATGCCTAGCATGCTGCCACCAGAGGCCCTTTCTTTGGAGGTACCCGATGGGTGACCCCCGTGCTCCTTCATGGGTTTTCACTCAAACGGGAGGTAGGAGGGGTGATTCATAGGTACTAAACATATTAGCCTCCCTTGGGCTGGGGAAAACTGCAGTGTGCAGTCTGTCCCTGTAGTTAGAGTGCAATCCCCCCACTGAATTACATTGGGTCCAGTGGAAAGCATTGTTGGTTGGGGACCGCAACTGGAAACCAAAGCCCTGGCAGAAATCCTTCTCTCAAGATGGCATTCCAAGCCAACCTGTCACTCAAAACTGGATCTTCACTCTTCTAGGGGAGCTGATTGTCGTTACACCCTGAACAGCCCCTCATAGGTGAGAGAAGCACCCAGAGTGCAGCTGCTTTTACCATTGTCCTTTTTTTATTACAGAAATTGACCGAATTTCCTGCTCCTCCAGGCACAGAGATAACCAGAAGTACTGTAGATCAGTGATTCCCAACCTTTTGACTTCTGTGGACCCCCACTTTATCATTACTGGAACCCGGGGACACCCACTAAACCATTTTTGGAATCCGGGGACCCTTCCACTGAGTCATTAGCAAAAGTTGTGGATCTAATCTGTTAATATTATTTCATTTTCTAAGCGGTCGCGGACCCCCTGAGGAGGCTTTGCGGACCCCCAGGGGCCCCTGGACCACAGGTTGGAGACGTTCTGCTGTCCTGTAAGAATTTCTGGTCATGGATGGCAATTTACCGTGACCCATGAGCAGAATTCTTAGGAAGGCATGTGTGCCTCTTCGAAGAAATTCTTGCTCAGGTATTGGGTTAGTGCAGGCATATGTTTTAAGAAGTAAAGAAAAAAATAACAAAACTCAAAAAAGAATCAGGTGTACAGCAAAACGTTTTTGCACCATGCGCCCAGCTGAAATATTACCTTATTAAACTAATATCAAACAGCTATCTGTAGAGGGAATGGGGTATGTGTTTATGTGCACCTTTTGGTAGAACCAATGGACCAATAGCAGACAATTAAAGTGTATGCAGACATTAATTTTGCGCAGAATTGCTGTTGACTAAAAACCTATGGCGTTCTGCTAATAGCGAGTGCCTCGGTAACTTACATAGCGAGAGAAAGATTACAGCACTGCTCAGGCCCATTGGGCAGCCCCTGTTGAATGAAACAGTTGTATTCCGAGCACCACGTCTCCAGAAGGTGGGTTTCTGACAACAGAACTATCCAAATAAAGTGCCAAGATGATTAATTGCGGCAGCGCTAAATCGTCCCCTGGGGTGCCATGACATTTGTTTGCACTCTGTTGTGGGGATTGGTAAATGAATTTCCGCAAACCCCAAGAGAGCCAGCAACGCCGCAACCGTGCTTACAAGTTCACATAGAAATAAGTGTTTCTGTGCCCAGGAGTCCCTCCAAATGGGAGTATGTTTTTCTTTGGTACGAGAACCAAGCAATAAATAAAAAGAGCCTCCAGGAAAACAAGTTAAACTTTCCATCCACACGAGGTTTACAGGTTTTTAAGAAACCACTGCTGTTTTGGCAGCCCTACCAAAAGCTCCCCACATTAATTTTACGTTCATTGACATTTCTTTTTGTGATTTCTGTTGATGTAACCTTTGAAGGGAGGGTTAGGTATGACAGATGATAAATCTAAAACTACTGCTCTAGCAATAAATAGTTTATATCCGGGAAGGGACATGCACTATGATGCTCATCAAACGCTAAAACGATGACGTGGCGCACTGTCTTTTTTCTGGATGTAGATTACAGTTCATTTTCCCACATATGGATTTGAAGTCCGCTCATCATTCTGAAAATAGTAATAACCAGCTGCATTTCCATCGCACATCCTAAAAGCCAGAGCAGAGTGTCACAGAAGTGATGACATCTTGAAGCGGGGTCCTGAACAGTTAACCCTCCCAGCGCTTCCTGGATCTAGACAGCCAAGCCAACTTCAGGGCCTCGGAGGACATACTTAAAAAGACACCGTTGTCCTCATGAAAAGAGAACCAGAAGTCAGGCCTCTCCCCTAAAAGTTATTTATTATGCTTCCTGAGATACCAGTCATTTTAAATGAAAGTTTAGGAAGTAAAGTGGCCAAGATAGTCAACGCACCACTGACCTTTTCGTTAATTTTGAAATGCGCAATAATTTTTGCGGAAACGCAATGAAACACTTACACAGCATTGCCCTTTGCCGAAGGTGCTATCCACGGGCCAGGATAAGGGCACATAATCAGGGAAAGGGACATTTAAGAGCTGTTAACGCCCGCCGTCATATAAGCAATAACACTTGCACCCGTTTCAGCGCCTCAAATCCAGACAAGCACATCAACAGTGCCCATCTGTTTCATCTATCTGCCTTAACATTTACATTGAATAGAAAATGGAGGCATCCAACGTCAGCTGATGTCTTTTTAATCAACCAATCATTTAATAGAGCCCTCATATTGTTTACGCCATGTGCGCAATAAACTCTTACATCATATCTAAAAAGGTAGGTTAGCAACTGTGATGCTTTGAGGGAAATAAATGTCCGCAGTATTGGAAAGTGATGTTTCTTCATCTTTCCTCAAGACCAGAGTTTTTCAAAAGCGTAGCCCTGATCTAGCAACATATTTTTCTTGAAATATAAACTCCTCGTAAATTAACGGCCTTTGGTGCATTAAGCATATTTAGGGAGCATCCTTCGCTGTAGTAACTGGTGCCGAAAAGTTTACAAGTGAGTAATTGCGATTCCGGCGCCCATAAGAACTAACAACTTCCTGAACTGGGAGGAACTAATAGCATGGCTTTAACCCACAGCTATTCCCAATGCATATGCATCCCTGACATAAATCTGAAAGGGTACGAGGCCTTGCATCCCAGTGTAGAAAGTCTCTCTAGAGTGACTAGGACTAACCCCCATGCTCCGAGCAATCTACAGAAAACCAATTCACAGAGAAGCGTATTGGCCACCATCTTCCACAGCTTAGGTGACAGATATTCTGTGTGTACTCCAGGGCCTACTTGCTCGTGTTCATTCATTCATAACATGTGAAAAAGCAATGGATCACCCTCAGTCATGTTTGATGGAGCCATCCACAGTGCATTGGCAGGAACGCCTTAATAGCGGTTCCTTTCAATGCTTGAAATGGCTGCCTGGCCAATGGACATTTTATAATTGGACTGGCAGGTATTATGTCAGGGCAACTGAGTAATTTACTCCATCGCTCTGATGGAGTTTACTCCTTCCGCCAATTTATACATCAGGCCCTTAATCGTTCAAGTCTCAATTCACAGTGGGAGCACACTTCCAAAGTCCCCTTGGACTTCAGGTTAGGCACTAGGGGGCGGATTTACCAGCAAGTGGCACATCAGACCTGATGTGCCACTTTTCTTGCCTCCTCCTTGCCCCCTAATGACACAATGGTTGTGCCTTATTTACAATGTGGTGCACCATGGCGGTCATTACCACAACAGCGTCAAACTTTTTGACGCTGTTGTGGCGCTTTGCTACACTAGTGCCAAAAATGTTGGCACTAGTGCAGCAAAGCACAAGGAGGCCCACAGAATATTATTGGTGTGTCACTTTAAGGCCTGCCCTTAGTAGGCTTTAAAAATGACGGGGAAAATGGTGCAGTGAAATCTTGTAAATTTCACTGTGCCATTTTTTAGGCCTTTCTGTGTGGGAACGCCCCCTTGCATACATTATGCCTGGCTCATGGATAATGTGGCGCAGGGGTTAAAAAATGGCACAATGCATGCATTGCACCACTTTGTAAATATGGCATGGTGGAATGGCCACCTTAACGCCGCCTTAACATCATAAAAAGTATGCGAAGGCGGCATTAAGGCAGCACAAGGGGTTTGTAAATCTGTCCCTAAGAGACAGGTTGCGAGGCAAAGGACAACAGCCAGGTCCCATCTAGGTCCAACAGCCACTGCTCAGTTAGGTACTTCCAGGAAAAGGCTTAGTGCAGTTTGTTGCCTCCTAGTAGTTATCCAGGAGGGCAGCCTGTAAAGAAATGGCTCCCTGTTGCAGTTACCCCCCACTTTTTGCCTGATACTGATGCTGACTTGACTGAGAAGTGTGCTGGGGGCCTGGTTAGCAGCACCAGTGTTCTTTCACCTAAAATGTACCATTGTTTCCACAATTGGCACAACCCTGGCACCTAGGTAAGTCCCTTGTAACTGGTACCCCTGGTACCAAGGGCCCTGATGCCAGGGAAGGTCTCTAAGGGCTGCAGCATGTCTTATGCCACCCTAGGGACCCCTCACTCAGCACAGACACACTGCTTGCCAGCTTGTGTGTGCTGATGGGGAGAAAATGACTAAGTCGACATGGCACTCCCCTCAGGGTGCCATGCCAACCTCCCACTGCCTGTGGCATAGGTAAGTCACCCCTCTAGTAGGCCTTACAGCCCTAAAGCAGGGTGCACTATACCACAGGTGAGGGCATATGTGCATGAGTACTATGCCCCTACAGTGTCTAAGCAAAACCTTAGACATTGTAAGTGCAGGGTAGCCATAAGAGTATATGGGCTGGGAGTCTGTCAAAAACCAACTCCACAACTCCATAATGGCTACACTGAATACTGGGAAGTTTCGTATCAAACTTCCCAGAATAATAAACCCACACTGATGCCAGTGTTGGATTTATTAAAAAATGCACACAGAGGGCATCTTAGAGATACCCCCTGTATTTTACCCAATTGTTCAGTGCAGGACTGACTGGTCTGTGCCAGCCTGCTGCTGAGAGACGAGTGTCTGACCTCATGCGGTGAGAGCCTTTGTGCTCTCTGAGGACAGAAACAAAGCCTGCTCTTGGTGGAAGTGCTTCACACCTCCCCCTGCAGGAACTGTAACACCTAGCAGTGAGCTTCAAAGGCTCAAGCTTCGTGTTACAATGCCCCAGGGCACTCCAGCTAGTGGAGATGCCTGCCCCCTGGACACAGCCCCCACTTTTGGCGGCAAATCCAGGAGAAATAATGAGAATAACAAGGAGGAGTCACTGGCCAGTCAGGACAGCCCCTAAGGTGTCCTGAGCTGAGGTGACTCTGACTTTTAGAAATCCTCCATCTTGTAGAAGGAGGATTCCCCCAATAGGGATAGGAATGTGACCCCCTCCCCTTGGGAGGAGGCACAAAGAGGGTGTACCCACCCTCAGGGCTAGTAGCCATTGGCTACTAACTCCCCAGACCTAAACACGCCCTTAAATTTAGTATTTAAGGGCTTCCCTGAACCTAAGAATTTAGATTCCTGAAACCTACAAGAAGAAGAAGACTGCTGAGCTGAAAAACCCCTGCAGAGGAAGAACAGAAGACACCAACTGCTTTGGCCCCAGTCCTACCGGCCTGTCTCCTGCCTTCGAAAGAACCCTGCTCCAGCGACGCTTTCCAAAGGACCAGCGACCTCTGAATCCTCAGAGGACTGCCCTGCTTCAAGCAAAACAAGGAACTCCCGAGGACAGCGGCCCTGCTCCAAAAGAACTGCAACTTTGTTTCAAGGAGCAGACTTAAAGACCCCTGCAACTCCCCGCAAGAAGCGTGAGACTTGCAACACTGCACCCGGCGACCCCGACTCGACTGGTGGAGAACCAACACCTCAGGGAGGACCCTCCGGCGACTCCGAGACCGTGAGTAACCAAAGTTGTCCCCACTGAGCCCCACAGCGACGCCTGCAGAGGGAATCCCGAGGCTCTCCCTGACCGCGACTCCCTGAACTCCATTTCCCGACAGCTGGAAAAGACCCTGCACCCGCAGCCCCCAGCACCTAAAGGAACGGAACTCCTGTGCAGGAGTGACCCCCAGGAGGCCCTCTCCCTTGCCCAGGTGGTGGCTACCCCGAGGAGCCCCCCCCTTGCCTGCCTGCACCGCTGAAGAGATCCCTTGATCTCTCATTGAAAGCTACAGAGAACCCGACGCTTGTTTGCACACTGCATCCGGCCGCCTCCGCGCTGCTGAGGGTGTACTTTCTGTGCTGACTTGTGCCCCCCCTGGTGCCCTACAAAACCCCCTGGTCTGCCCTCCGAAGACACGGGTACTTACCTGCTGGCAGACCGGAACCGGGGCACCCCCTTCTCTCCATTGAAGCCTATGCGTTTTGGGCACCTCTTTGACCTCTGCACCTGACCGGCCCTGAGCTGCTGGTGTGGTAACTTTGGGGTTGCTAAACAGCTTATTGTGTTTTATGTAAAAAGTATACATGCTAATGTAATGATTCAAAGTTCCTAAAGTACTTACCTGCAATACCTTTCAAATGAGATATTACATGTAGAATTTGAACCTGTGGTTCTTAAAATAAACTAAGAAAATATATTTTTCTATAACAAAACCTATTGGCTGGATTTGTCTCTGAGTGTGTGTTCCTCATTTATTGCCTGTGTGTATGTACAACAAATGCTTAACACTACTCCTTTGATAAGCCTACTGCTCGACCACACTACCACAAAATAGAGCATTAGTATTATCTCTTTTTGCCACTATCTTACCTCTAAGGGGAACCCTTGGACTCTGTGCATACTATTCCTTACTTTGAAATAGTGCATACAGAGCCAACTTCCTACATTGGTGGATCAGCGGTGGGATACAAGACTTTGCATTTGCTGGACTACTCAGCCAATACCTGATCACACGACAAATTCCAAAAATTGTCATTAGAAATTGTTTTTGCAATTTGAAATTTTTCTAAATTCTTAAAAGTCCTGCTAGGGCCTTGTGTTAGTCCCTGTTAGCATTTCCTTTTAGAGTTTAAAAGTTTGGTAAAAGTTGGAATTAGAACCTAGAACTAGTTTTAGATTCTTAAAAAGTATTCCAACTTTTAGAAGCATAATGTCTAGTGCAGAGATGAATGTGGTGGAACTCGACACCACACCTTACCTCCATCTTAAGATGAGGGAGCTAAGGTCACTCTGTACACTAATGAAAATAGTAATGGGCCCCAGACCTTCCAAACTACAGCTCCAGGAGCTTTTGGCAGAGTTTGAAAGAGCCAACCCCTCTGAGGATGGCAACACAGAGGATGATGATAGTGACTTGGAGGGTGATTCCCCCCTACCAGTCCTATCTAGGGAAGACAGGGCCTCTCAAGCCCTGACTCCAAGCATAATAGTCAGAGATGCTGGCTCCCTCACAGGAGGGACCAACCTCTCTGAAATCACTGAGGATAACTCCAGTGAAGAGGACATCCAGTTAGCCAGGATGGCCAAAAGATTGGCTTTGGAAAGACAGATCCTAGCCATAGAAAGGGAAAGACAAGAGATGGGCCTAGGACCCATCAATGGTGGCAGCAACATAACTAGGGTCAGAGATTCTCCTGACATGTTGAAAATCCCTAAAGGGATTGTAACTAAATATGAAGATGGTGATGACATCACCAAATGGTTCACAGCTTTTGAGAGGGCTTGTGTAACCAGAAAAGTGAACAAATCTCACTGGGGTGCTCTCCTTTGGGAAATGTTCACTGGAAAGTGTAGGGATAGACTCCTCACACTCTCTGGAAAAGATGCAGAATCTTATGACCTCATGAAGGGAACCCTGATTGAGGGCTTTGGATTCTCCACTGAGGAGTATAGAATTAGGTTCAGGGGGGCTCAAAAATCCTCGAGCCAGACCTGGGTCGATTTTGTAGACTACTCAGTGAAAACACTGGATGGTTGGGTAACTGGAAATGAAGTGCATGACTATGTTGGGCTTTATAATTTGTTTATGAAAGAACACATTTTAAGTAACTGCTTCAATGAAAAGTTGCATCAGTATCTGGTAGACCTAGGTCCAATTTCTCCCCAAGAATTGGGAAAGAAGGCAGACCACTGGGTCAAGACTAGGGTAACCAAAACTTCCACTGGGGGTGACCAAAAGAAAGGGGTTACAAAACCTCCTCAGGAGAAAGTGTGTGACACTAGAAACAAAGAAAAAGAGTCCTCTGTAGGCCCCCAAAAACCAGACCAGGTGGGTGGGCCCCGAGACACAACCCAAAACAAAGGTGGGTACCAGGGTAAGAACTGGGATGCCACTAAGGCATGGTGCCATATCTGTAGACAGACAGGGCACCACACCAAGGACACTTCTTGTCCCAAAAACAACCCCCCTAGCAAAATCCCAGGGGCGACCAGTGTAGCCATTGGGGATGACTCCTCAGATGAGGAGGTCTTCATAGCCTTCAACTGGAAAAAGGGCCCAACAGGTGAGTTGGAGATTCCAGAGGGAAGTAGACACTTCCACCACCTACTGGTGAATGGAATCCCAGCCACTGCCCTGAGAGACACTTGTGCCAGTCACACTATTGTGCATGACAGGCTGGTGTTCTCAAACCAGTACATCCCAGGTGAGATAGCCAGAGTAAGAGTTAGCCCAGACAGGGTCACTGATAGGTCTGTGGCTTTTGTGCCCATAGAAGTGGGTGGGACTTTTAGCTGGAGAAGGGTGGTTGTCAGTACAGACCTCCCCCTTGAATGTCTCCTTGGAAATGACTACCCAGAGGTTAGTTAGAGCCCAAGAGAGGAACTGGTCCAGTGCCAGTCCTCTCCCAAGGATTCTGGAGTTCCTGCCTCTGCAGTAAATGCAAGTAGGCCCCAGAAGAAAAAGAAAAGGAAACAGAGTAGGAAAGGTGGACAACCTTTAGCCAAGGTTCCAGCAAGCCAAGGAGATTCTGCTCCAGTAGGGGAGAACTCCAAAAGTGGCTCTGATGAAGTCCAACCTGACCCACAAGAAGTCCTGGCTAGTCAGGCAACTGTTAAGTCTGAGTGGGTGGCTCCTCAGCTAACAGAAGAAAGAGTGGAAGAAGGGTGTTTACTACAAGATGTGGTAACCCCCCACTCTAATACAGCAGACAGGCACCCTGAACCCAAAGAAGCCTGTAACTTAGCCCCTTCCCTTGTAGGTGAAGAGCTAAAGGTGTGGTTCTGGGCACTGACAGCTGTCAGTGGCCTCTGCTGGGTGTTAGCCTTTATGGCTGCCCTATCCTTGGCATGATGGTCAGACCCCATGCCAAATAGCAAGTTAGGCCCCCTGACCCTGTTGGTCATGGTGGGGTTACTCCAGCTCTGGGTAACCTCTTTGGGTAAGCTAGGGGTGACCCTGGCTAAGATAAGATTAGCAGAGGTGGATACCTCTAACCCCAAAATAGAGAGAATGGGTGAAGACATTGAAAGCACAGACAAGAGGCAGTTCAGATTAGGTCCTATCACTGTGGAAGTGGGTCAGTTCCCCAGAGGGAATGACCTGGACAGGAGGATGTAAGGCAGAGTAGGCCCTGCAACAAACCAGCCTATTTCATCTACTCTTCCTCGCCTGACAGACTAGGAAGACTCTCCCAGCTTTGGCTGAGTCTCCTAGCCTGTGGGCTGGGGGGGGCTTGTGTAAAGAAATGGCTCCCTGTTGCAGTTACCCCCCACTTTTTGCCTGATACTGATGCTGACTTGACTGAGAAGTGTGCTGGGACCCTGCTAACCAGGCCCCAGCACCAGTGTTCTTTCACCTAAAATGTACCATTGTTTCCACAATTGGCACAACCCTGGCACCTAGGTAAGTCCCTTGTAACTGGTACCCCTGGTACCAAGGGCCCTGATGCCAGGGAAGGTCTCTAAGGGCTGCAGCATGTCTTATGCCACCCTAGGGACCCCTCACTCAGCACAGACACACTGCTTGCCAGCTTGTGTGTGCTGATGGGGAGAAAATGACTAAGTCGACATGGCACTCCCCTCAGGGTGCCATGCCAACCTCCCACTGCCTGTGGCATAGGTAAGTCACCCCTCAAGTAGGCCTTACAGCCCTAAGGCAGGGTGCACTATACCACAGGTGAGGGCATATGTGCATGAGCACTATGCCCCTACAGTGTCTAAGCAAAACCTTAGACATTGTAAGTGCAGGGTAGCCATAAGAGTATATGGGCTGGGAGTCTGTCAAAAACCAACTCCACAACTCCATAATGGCTACACTGAATACTGGGAAGTTTAGTATCAAACTTCTCAGAATAATAAACCCACACTGATGCCAGTGTTGGATTTATTAAAAAATGCACACAAAGGGCATCTTAGAGATACCCCCTGTATTTTACCCAATTGTTCAGTGCAGGACTGACTGGTCTGTGCCAGCCTGCTGCTGAGAGACGAGTGTCTGACCTCATGCGGTGAGAGCCTTTGTGCTCTCTGAGGACAGAAACAAAGCCTGCTCTGGGTGGAGGTGCTTCACACCTCCCCCCTGCAGGAACTGTAACACCTAGCAGTGAGCTTCAAAGGCTCAAGCTTTGTGTTACAATGCCCCAGGGCACTCCAGCTAGTGGAGATGCCCGCCCCCTGGACACAGCCCCCACTTTTGGCGGCAAGTCCAGGAGAAATAATGAGAATAACAAGGAGGAGTCACTGGCCAGTCAGGACAGCCCCTAAGGTGTCCTGAGCTGAGGTGACTCTGACTTTTAGAAATCCTCCATCTTGTAGATGGCTACTAACCCCCCAGACCTAAACACGCCCTTAAATTTAGTATTTAAGGGCTTCCCTGAACCTAAGAATTTAGATTCCTGAAACCTACAAGAAGAAGAAGACTGCTGAGCTGAAAAACCCCTGCAGAGGAAGAACAGAAGACACCAACTGCTTTGGCCCCAGTCCTACCGGCCTGTCTTCTGCCTTCCAAAGAACCCTGCTCCAGCGACGCTTTCCAAAGGACCAGCGACCTCTGAATCCTCAGAGGACTGCCCTGCTTCAAGCAAAACAAGGAACTCCCGAGGACAGCGGCCCTGCTCCAAAAGAACTGCAACTTTGTTTCAAGGAGCAGACTTAAAGACCCCTGCAACTCCCCGCAAGAAGCGTGAGACTTGCAAAACTGCACCCGGCGACCCCGACTAGACTGGTGGAGAACCAACACCTCAGGGAGGACCCTCTGGCGACTCCGAGACCGTGAGTAACCAAAGTTGTCCCCCCTGAGCCCCCACAGCGAAGCCTGCAGAGGGAATCCCGAGGCTCCCCCTGACCGCGACTGCCTAAACTCCATTTCCCGACGGCTGGAAAAGACCTTGCACCCGCAGCCCCCAGCACCTAAAGGAACGGAACTCCTGTGCAGGAGTGACCCCCAGGAGGCCCTCTCCCTTGCCCAGGTGGTGGCTACCCCGAGGAGCCCCCCCCTTGCCTGCCTGCACCGCTGAAGAGATCCCTTGATCTCTCATTGAAATCTACAGAGAACCCGACGCTTGTTTGCACACTGCATCCGGCCGCCCCCGTGCTGCTGAGGGTGTACTTTCTGTGCTGTCTTGTGTCCCCCCCCGGTGCCCTACAAAACCCCCCTGGTCTGCCCTCCGAAGACGCGGGTACTTACCTGCTGGCAGACCGGAACCGGGGCACCCCCTTCTCTTCATTGAAGCCTATGCGTTTTGGGCACCTCTTTGACCTCTGCACCTGACCGGCCCTGAGCTGCTGGTGTGGTAACTTTGGGGTTGCTCTGAACCCCCAACGGTGGGCTACCTTGGACCCAAACCTGAGACTTGTAAGTGATTTACTTACCTGACAAAACTAACAAAAACTTACCTCCCCCAGGGACTGTGAAAATTGCACTGTGTCCACTTTTAAAACAGCTTATTGTGTTTTATGTAAAAAGTATACATGCTAATGTAATGATTCAAAAAGTTCCTAAAGTACTTACCTGCAATACCTTTCAAATGAGATATTACATGTAGAATTTGAACCTGTGGTTCTTAAAATAAACTAAGAAAATATATTTTTTCTATAACAAAACCTATTGGCTGGATTTGTCTCTGAGTGTGTGTTCCTCATTTATTGCCTGTGTGTATGTACAACAAATGCTTAACACTACTCCTTTGATAAGCCTACTGCTCGACCACACTACCACAAAATAGAGCATTAGTATTATCTCTTTTTGCCACTATCTTACCTCTAAGGGGAACCCTTGGACTCTGTGCATACTATTCCTTACTTTGAAATAGTGCATACAGAGCCAACTTCCTACACAGCCCATGACCCCTGGAGTCCACGTCTTTGGCACAGATACAAGAGGAAGCAGGTCCAGTCCTTCAGGGCTCCTCTCAGGTCACAGAGAGTAGATTTTCTGATCTTTCACTGGTCCACAAAGCATTCAGAAGTGGTTGCCTGAAGATGCCACTTTATGCCTGACAAGATCTAATGGGTGAGGTGACTTCTGGCTCCTCTCTAACCAACAGGGTAAACATTCCTGGGGACAATGCTACCCACTTTTTCAGTAGTGCCTTACTGTAAACAAGCACAATATGCCATGTGTCAGGGCATTTTTAAGATGGCAAAGGTATTCGGGCCATACTAAGCTTGGGTTCTGAGGGCTAGAAATTATTTTGACCGGCCGAACCATGGTTATCAAACTACTACAACCAGACTACACTAGTAGGACTAAAGCCATGTTTGGACTGCCACTGTAGTGGATGGCACAATAGTTGCTGCAATCCACTAGTAGAACTCATCTTCAAAGCCCTGGGTGCACTCTGTACCATATACTAGGGACGTATAGATAAGTTCAGTATGCCAATTAGGGATGTGCCAATTCAACCATGGCTAAATGGGGAGGAAAGTCACTCTACTACTGGTTAGCAGGTGTAACGTGCACAGAGTTCTAAAGGCAGTAACAAAGGTGAAAAAAACGGATGAGCATGCAGAAAAGGTGGATTTCCTGCACTCAGCCTTCACCTCTGGCCTGTTTCCATGAATTCTAGTTCTTAGGGATGGTCTTTTACTGTACTGTGTTTATTGCACCTGTAGTACTGCATGCTCTTGGCTGCACCTAAATTATAAACAATAATGACAGACAGTCACCCTAAGGGACACCACAAGTTACAGAAGAAAAGTAAGAAGCAATGTTGACCATAATTCAAATATCTTTAAAGAAATGAGGAAAACAAATTCTCCTGACATATCCAGAAAGATTAAGTAGTGATGCTGTCAGAAATGGTGGTTAGATCTGATAGGATCAACATGGCTACCTTTTATTGATCCAGGGCTTTAAGCCAGCTAACTGGGCGTCAACTACAGAGGTCTCATTAATTGTCCACCTCTTTTGTCACCTTCTCAGATTCTCGGAAACACAAGACTGTCCTCTTATTGCTGAAGAAATCCTCTGTGGACCCTTCAAATGTTGCCAACTACAGACCGAACTGCATGCTCCATTCACAGATAAGGTTTTAAACAAAACAACAAGTAATTCCTCATCACCATTCATTCTGGACTAAGGGATCATGGCAGACCTCATCATCAAGGACCTCTCCTCGGAGTTCAGCATAGTCTCCCACCTGATCCTCGACTAATGCCTACACTACATCAGAATCCAAGCACACATGGATCTGCTCTTTCTGGACTGAAATCACCTAGTGAGTCAGCCTGATACAATACGCCTCGGGCTCTCGCAACCTTATCTGCAGAGATCCGCATGTATCCTCCCTGAGCCTGGCCCTCTTCAACGAATACATGATCCCTCTAACCAGCATCATTCTCTCTCATGACATCAACATCCTCTCCTACGTTGAGGACATGCAGCTTATTCTCTCTCTCACGTACAAGATGCCTGGTACCCAGATCAAGTTCAATGCCTGCATGACTGAAATTGCCTACTGAATGAAGACCAACGGCTTGACTTAGATCCTGGCAGAGGGATTACTCCATCACAACATGACAGATATCCCGTCCACCGTAATACAATTTCCATAGGATATAATGGGATTGCAATATGACAGACGGGATATCTGTCACCGTTGTGACAGAGTAACCTCCTCCGCCAGGGTCTAAATCTGGCCCCAACATCCTACAGTTGAAAACTAAGAAGGCTGAAATTGTGATCTTCAGATGAGCATATCATCGGAGACTCCACCTGGTGGTGTACTGAGGTAGAACAGACACCCACCCCCATCACCCGCCCCAAGAATTTTGGGATCATTATCAACAGCATACTAGACATGATGGCACCCCAGTCACTGCCATTACTACCTCATGCTGAAGAAGATTTTGATATGGCTCTCAATTAGCACCCATAAAACCATCAGACACACCCTGATCATAATCAAGTTGGACCACAGGAAGAGCTTATATGCCAGGATCAACAAAACCTCACCAGAAAGCTGCAGACCATTCGGAACTCAACAGCCAGAATCACATTCAACCTCCCACACTGCACGCACATCATTCAACACCTGAAGGAGCTCCACTGGCTATCCATTTACAAATGAGCACAATTCAAACTCCTTACCCATAATTTCAAGGCACTACACAACACTGGTCCAGCATATTTCAAAAAATGTTTTCTCAAACCTTCCAGGCACCTCCGCTGGAAAAAAAGATCTGGCAATCAAGGTTTTTCCTACATTGTTCCTAAAGTGTGGAACAATCAACCGCTTCCTCCTCACTTTTTGAATTCCACAAAAACTAAAGACATGCCTTTTCAGCTAGTCTGACTAGGCCCCACATTTGGCTAGACTCACACCTGCCCAGAGCCAGGATATCCTCCCGGATGGTAGTGCACTCTACAGATCTGCATAATATAACATAACAGAAACCTAAAATACTCCTCCTTGTTTATGACCAATCTACTGAAATACACCTGAAACTCCTTTTTGGCTTGTGCTTCAGGGATGGGGGATAGTCTTACGCACCAAACTGGTCTTTTTGTGAAACAATTGGATTGATTTGCAGATGAATCATTATAAAATAGAAGTCACTGTCTCAGACTACTGCATCTATTTGTGAAGGAGTTTAAGTATAAATGACTGATCATGCTTACGTTATTTACATTCTGAGTTGGGGCTGGGGCTCATTACCAGATTATGGATAGCTGAATATGGTATTAGTATCCTGATAGTCAACTGTTATTATAATCTCCACTTTAGTGCGGTTAGGGCAGATGGTAATTTTCTTTGAGTCAGTAGTGTATATATAGTTCAAGCAGTTTGTGATGTTGACTAGGTTCAAGTTTTACTGTAGTCTGGATTTGCATGTTGTTGGAATGTATTTGGATCTAATGTACACACACTTCTATCACCTGTGCCTCCATATACATAAGGAGGATAAATAAGCCTGAAAGGGCTCACGTCTTTGTTGCCTGGGGTTATGAATCATGTACTTGCTCCACACTAGAGGAGTCCTGGCTATTTGCTAAGCCTGTCAATATGAATGCAATACTTGACAATGTCTCATGCTGCAGAGAGGTTAATAGTAATAAGATCACCTGGTGCCCTTTGTAGAGGGTGGTAAGGAGGTCATCACTGACACTTTCAATTGAATACCATATCCAAGGTGCCAAAACTAAGTTTCAGTTTAAGAGGAAACAAAATACTCTGCTTTTGAACAACTATCTGTACACATAACTGTTGGACCTTGCCCTTTCTACAGGGTCATCCCCAAATGCTCTGCCTTACTCCTCCCATTTTTGGCTGCATTAAATTTTGCTGGCCTTAGGAATCTGTGTACTTTTGCACTGCTAACCAGTGCTAAAGAGCTTGTGCTCTCTCCTTAAAGCATGGTAGACTTGGCTTATATCCAATTAGCATATTTAATGTAATTGTAAGTCCCTAGTAAAGTGGCACTACATGTGTTCAGGGCCTGTAAATTAAAGGCTACCAGTGGACCTACAGCACTAATTGTGCCACCCACTTAAGTAGCCCTTCATACATGTCTCAGGCCTGACATTGTAGCCTGTGTGGGTAGTTTTAAAGTGCCAATTTGACCTGGAAAAATAAACTGTTTGCAGGCCCAAAGCTTCCTTTTTAATACATAGAGGCCACCCCTAGGGTTGGCCCTGGACTGCCCAGAGGGCAGGGTGCAGTGTATTGAAAAAGTTGGTCATGTACTTTTAAGTATTACATGTTCTGGTAATGACAAAATCCTAAAGTTGTTTTTCACTACTGCAAGGCCTACCTCTCCCGAAGGATAACATTGGAGCTACCTTATTACATTTTATAAGTGTAAATTGCAAATGGAAATTGGCAACTAGTTCATGTTTGGTGTCTCTGGATTCATAATTTAAAATCATAACTTATGGAGAAGTTGGATTTTAAATTGCAATTTGTACAAAGTTGACATTTTCTGCCTTAGCCCTTTAGTGCCTTTACCCTGTACCAGGGTCACATGACTGGGTGTAGCTGACAGTTGAGCTTTGTGTAAACCTCTTACATAGCCACACACAATATGGAACATAGGGGTGTCTTGATGAGCCATCACTTGCTGGATGGGAGGGAGGAGCTGAGCACAGTGCCACACAAACATGAATAGGTGGTGTCATGCCTCCATACAAAGGGCTGCGTTTACCCTGCAGTTAGTCTGGGGCCAGGACAGGGAAGACAGGATCCCTGGGGACATCAAAGGGAAACTTCTGAAAGTTTCTCCCTCCCTTCAAAGGCACAACTGGGAATAAATACTAGACCTCAGACAACAACTCTTCAGTACTCTCCTGGACCTGTGGGTACTCTGCTAGGAAAAAGTAATGCTGTGCTGCTACAAGGGCTGTGATTCTGCAGTACTGCTGCTCTAAAGGAGCTGCATCCCTGCTTGTTGACCTGCTCCCTCTTGCCTGGGGAGAAAGAAGTGGAACTGCAACCTCATCTTGAAACCAGGAACCCAGAGTGACTCTAATGGCTGGATTGCTGGCCTCCTGATTTGAGCCGCAAGGACATAAAGGCTTCCCAAACAGCGTTTAGACCCAGCTATAGTGAGTTCCTGGTGCCCAAGTGATGCCTCTTAGGTCCTGAAAGCTTGGTGTGGCTCACATGCTCTTAAATCAAGCTTTTGGGCTCTTCATGGCTGTGAACTGGCCCGTTCACACAGAGGCCAGGCCACTTGCACTGAAATTCATCATGATCTGCCACCAGCCTGTCTCTTCACAATTCAGCATCAATTGCTTGCAGAGGACTGCGTACACAAAGCTGCAATGCCCGGCATGCTCTTCGAGCCTCGCCAACAACTGCCCACGATTCTGGGACTGGGTCTGACTGAGGCTCCATCACAGTCAGTTTGAACTTTTGACTTTGACCGGGTCCCGTGCGAGCACGGTGCAGGCATAATGTGGCACAAGGGGTTACAAAGTGGTGCAATGCTCGCATTGCACCACTTTGTAAAAACGCCACATTAGCATTAAAAAATGACACTAATGTGGCATTGGAATGGTGCAAGGCCAGCATACTGGACTGTAGTGCTTTTAGGTGTATTTTACAGTTCATTCTTTAAAAATTCAAAAGTTCAGTTCTACTGATTGGATTTTTATCATTTTGGTCTTGGTTTATTTATTACATTTTTTCTCTATTTTTCTAACCTGGTGTGGGATCTTTTTGTGTGGTGTTTTCACTGTTTTACTGTTTGAAGTGTTGCTCAAATACTTTTCACATTCTCTCTAAGTTAAGCCTGACTGCTCTGTGTAAAGCTACCAGGATGTTGAGCACAGGTTAATTTGGGGTTTGCTTGTGCATTACCCTGACAAGTATTGTGGTTGCTTCTTGACCAGGGCTCACTCCCCAGTCAACCAGTAAGCCAATTTCTCACAATAACAATGTATTTATACCTACAACTCATACGTCATGTTTCTGTATGTTAGACTTGAAAGCCTTAGGGTGGTCACCCCTAACTTTTTGCCTGCCTCCCTCCACTTTTTGGACACTGTTTTTGCTGTTTTTGTAGACTCGGCGCACTTTACCACTGCTAACCAGTGCTAAAGTGCACATGCTCTCTCCCTTTAAACATGGTAACATTGGATCGTACACAATTGGACTATTTAATTTACTTATAAGTCCCTAGTACTGTGCACTATATGTGCCCAGGGCCTGTAGATTAAATGCTACTAGTGGGCCTGCAGCACTGGTTGTGCAACCCACTTAAGTAGCCCCTTAATCTTGTCCCAGGCCTGCCATTGCAAGGCCTGTGTATGCAGTTCCACTGCCAATTCGACTTGGCATTTAAAAGTACTTGCCAAGCCTAAAACTCCCCTTTTTCTACATATAAGACACCCCTAAGGTATGCCCTAAGTAACCCATAGGGCAGGGTGCTGTGTAGGCAAAAGGCAGGACATGTACCCATGTAGTTTACATGTCCTGGTAGTGTAAAACTCCCAAATTCATTTTTACACTGCTGTGAGGCCTGCTCCCTTCATAGGATAACATTGGGGCTGTCCTCATATATTGTTTGAGTGGTAGCTGCTGATCTGAAAGGAATTGGAAGGTCATATTTAGTATGGCCAGAATGATGATATACAATCCTGCTGACTGGTGAAGTTGGATTTAATATTACTATTTTAGAAATGTCACTTTTAGAAAGTGAGCATTTCTCCGCACTTAAATCTTTCTGTGCCTTACAATCCACGTCTGGCTGGGTCTAGTTGACAGCTCCTTGTGCATTCCCTCAGACACACCCCAAACACAGGATACTCAGCCTCACTTGCATACATCTGCATTTTGAATGGGTCTTCCTGGGCTGGGAGGGTGGAGGGCCTGCTCTCACACAAAGGACTGCCACACCCCCTACTGGGACCCTGGCAGACATGATTGAACTGAAAGTGGACCTGGTGCACTTCTAAGCCTTTCTTTGAAGTCTCCCCCACTTCAAAGGCACTTTTGGGTATATAAACAGGGCCTCTGCCCCTTCCAACTCAGACACTTCTAGAGAAGAAACTTGTAACCAGAACCTGTATCCTGCCAAGAACTGCCTGGCTGCCCAAAGGACTCACCTGACTGCTCTCTGTGAAGGACTGCTGCCTTGCTGTTGCCCTGCTGCCTTGCTGCTCCCTGGCTGTGGGGAAGAAGTGCTCGCCAAGGGCTTGGATAGAGCTTGCCTCCTGTTCCCTGAAGTCTCAGGACCAAAAAGGCTTCTCTCTTGCAACTGGACTCCTTGTGAGGTGAAAATTAGAGGCACAGCTTGCTAAAAACGACACACAGCCTGCCCTGTGGAGAACAATTCACCGCACGGCGAACCGGAACAACGCAGTGCTTGTGACTCCGCTCCACAAGCCCAGGATTCCACACACAGACCCCGGGGCGTCGCAACCCAAAGAGGATCCACGACCGAGCACCGGAAATTGACACACAGCTGTCCCTGCGTGGAAACTAAACAACGCATCACCATGTGATGCCCGAGAAATCAACGCACACCTCCTTTGTTTCCACGCTTCTCCTCCTCTGCGGCCCATTGCGGAGATTTTTCACGCAAATCAGGTACTTTGTCCTAAAAAGAGACTCTATTTGCTTTAAAAAGACGTAAGACACTTTATCTCACTCTTCAGTGATATCTCTACATTTACTTATTGCATCTTTGATCGTTTTGACCTGCAAATATCCATATAAATATTATATATTTTTCTAAACACTGTGTGGTATATTTTGTGGTGCTATATTGTGTTATTGTATGATTTCTTCCACAAATACTTTACACATTGCCTTCTAAGTTTAGCCTGACTGCTCAGTGCCAAGCTACCAGAGGGTGGGCACAGGATAATTTGGATTGTGTGTGACTTACCCTGACTGCAGTGAGGGTCTTTGTTTGGACGGGGGTAACCTGACTGCCAACCAAAGTCCCCATTTCTAACACTGTACTATTACTATGGCCCTCATTATGACTTTGGCTGTTTTTTACCAAGACCGCCAAAGCCACGGGCGCCAAAAGACCGCCAGTGATGGCGGTCTTCTGCCCACCTCATTACGGGTGCTGCCGGATTTCTGCCACACTTTGGGCGGAAATCAAGCAGTAGTCGTGCTAGCGGGTGGCGGCTCTTTGGCGGTTCCACCACCTGCCTGCCCTGCCAGAAGGACTCCACCAGCCGTATTATAACCAATAATACGGCCTGGCGGTGACCTGTTGGTGGGGCTCTGCCGGCGGTGGAAGCACCCCTTCCCATTCCCTGTCTGACGACCTTCTCCCTAGAACAGGTAAGGTGATCATCCGGCACAAGAGGGCGGTGGGAGGGTAGGGGGTGTAGTGCGTGTGCGTGTATGCCTGGTTTTGTGCGTGTCTGAATGTTTAAATGAGTGCGTGTCTGCATGTAAGTGTGTATGCGTGTGAGTATTCGTGTTTGAATGTCTGTGAGTATGCGTGCCTGAATGCGTGTTTGTATGAGTAGGTGAATGCATGTGAGTGGATGCAAGTTTGGAAGTGTAGGTGAATGGGTGTATGCGTGGTGTGTGTGTCTGTGTGCATGTATGTGGGAAGCGGGGTGCTGTGACTGTAGGGAGTGTGGGGGTGGGGTTAGAGGGGTGCTGTGACTGAAGGGGTGAAGGTGGTAATGGATGATAGGGGGTCTAGTGCTTGCTGGTGGGTGGTGGGGGAGCTGTCTAGATGTGACAGGGAATTAATTCCATCAGCGGTAGCCTTTCCGCCATGGTTTTGGTGGTGGTGCTACCACCGCGGAAACCATGGTGGGAAGCCAGCTTCTAATACTGTCGATGGTTGTCTGTGGACTGCCGGGTCGGAGATGATCATCCCTGGTCCAGCAGTTCCGACCGCCATGGCGATATGAGTGGAGATGTGGCCACACTCATAATGTGGCGGTCAGAAGACCGCCAGGGACATAATGACCCCCATATGTTGTGTGCTTGTACTATTAATGGATTACTTGGAGCTCTACAAGACAAGAAGGGGTCTCAAAAAGTTGATTTCACATGTTAATTTCTGTAGGAATCTTTGCTCTCCAATACAGAAAGAAATGGCTGAATGGAATTACACCATATTTGAAAGATAGTTAGTACTTTACTCGGGAATCATACTATTTATGGTTTGACATAAATCCCTTCAGCCGTATTCAAGAAATTAGCATTTAAACATGTGATTGGGTTGGGCTTCAAAGGGTTAAAAAATTAAGTATATATACACAGTTGGTACAGCTGTACTGAAAATTTCAAAAATAGGGCCTTTCTAACTGGCTGAGGTAGCGGTTTCTCCCATCAGGCATTTCTGTACTACGGGATGGGTCCCTGTCCCATGGTGAAGATTGATCTGAATCGCTGGCAGCAACTCAAAAGAAAATGTTGCTGCTGCTAATACAATCTCGGGGACTCAGTCCCTGTGTTTTGAAAATGTTGAAGAAAAATGGTATAAGGGTCTCACCCCCAGGCATTTGTGGGGGACCCAGAGGAACACCATAATACTTCAGTAGCATGCAAGCTTTCACCCAAGCTTACACAGTACCTCCATGGTAGCTTGCACAAAGGAGACCGAAGGAGTTCAGTGGTATCCAAAATATAGTATTTTAAAAAAGAGAATGTGAGTTGAGCACCTGTTGGAAGTTAGGCTCAGGGTTGGCCTCAGGTCAGGCCCTGCAGCCAACATTCCTGGTGCACACTGCCAAAGGTCATGTGTAGTGGGTTGTTGGCTGCCTACAGACCTGTTGGGTGCAGGACCTGGCTGGAAGTCAGGCCCTGAACCTAACCCCCTTCTGCGCACGGCCAAAGGATTTGCTGCCCAGGGAGGGGTTGGGCACAGGACCTGAGCGCATGACAGGCCCTGTGACGAACCCTCTGCTGCTCACAGCTGAAGGATATGTGCAGCAGCGGGCTGCCCATGCAAAAGCAGGGATGTTTGCTACAGTTTGGTCAATGGGGCTAGATGTATGCTCAACTTTTAATATAATAAAAAAAACTCAAAATAACATGTTCTGAGTAAAGTAATACCTGAGGCCATAAGCAGTGAACAGCAGGGGCACATGTTATAGTTACCTCAGTAATCTATAACTGGTGACTTCCATTGGTTTTCTGATAATTACATTTTCGTTTTTGGTAATTCAACATCTAAATCTCACATCACTTTAACCTTTGTTTTTTCCACTGCATTTCAGTTTTTTTAACGTATGTTACCATACCTAACTATAACGTCACAGTAACCTTTGCTTTCTCCAGAATGCATATATATGCCTGTGAATGTGTCCGTTGGGCTTCCAAGAAATTTTAAAAAACACAATGAGTATATGTAGGGGTGGAGCCGTTTCTAAAGCCATCTTCTTTCTGGTGGAGAAAGTACTAAGCAACT
The DNA here is from genome assembly GCF_031143425.1 of Pleurodeles waltl. Lineage (NCBI taxonomy): Eukaryota > Metazoa > Chordata > Amphibia > Caudata > Salamandridae > Pleurodeles > Pleurodeles waltl. Next base: position 177,567,275 of record NC_090444.1, read on the forward strand.
CTACAAAAATGGATATTTCTCTTTTTGGCCCTCTGATTATAGAGTAGGGGTGGCCGGTGAGCTCAGAGTTTTTGCCTCTCCATGCTCTGCTTGGAGCATGGAGTTAAGCCAAACACTCCGCTAGCACAGCAGAGCTCATCAGCATGCATGTGCACTGCAGCCCAGTTGTGGACCACAGGGAACAAGCGCAATGTGCGCTTGCACTGGGTGGCCCATAAATGGGCTGCACCTTACACTCGGCCCAAAATGAAGACATTTGCCCTATGACAGGCAAGGAGACCCCGTAGCTAAGGCTTTGCTTTCTGCAGGTCGGCTGTGTGGAGCTGCTGCAAGCTGCTGCTGAGGTACTGCACTGGAGCCAGCTATGGATCCAGGCCTTCCTCCTTTCACTGTCCTCAGCAGACCGAGAGCAGGGGGCAGAGAGCCAGGCTGCTGGCAACGGGGACCCTGGATCCAGCAGGTAAGACCTTTGTTTTGCTTTATCTTCTATGTGCACACAGGGTCCGGCACTGGGCATGGAAGGTATTTGCATATGAGAGGGGTGTGTTCTTGGAAAAAAAGGAAACTTGCAGTCAGAGCCCCACTTGAAAAGAACCTGTCTTCTCAGAGTCCCTGGAAAAGGAAGTGATGTTATGCGGTACGGTGCTGGGGCCAGCAGAGAGAGCTGGAGACTGGGGGAGCATCAGCTGCTGAGTGATAGTCCGATAGCCCCTGCCGGACAGAGATGTGTGTGGCCTTAGAGCCCAGAGGCAAGGAAGTTTGTGATAAAGCCAGGCTGCTGGTGGTGATCTGGTTTGCTGCTGCTAGTGCTGGGCTGTAAAGAAAGGGTGGTCTGAGGCTGTGTGTAAGTGCAGGGGAAGCAATTGCAAGGCTGGTGCAAGACAGGGGCTGTGCTTGGCCCTCCATAGCAAGTTTGTGAAGGAGGCCTGTTGGTGAAGGGAAATGTGCGGGTGTGGTTGAGAGCAGCAGGCTCCAGGCTGGAGGTCTGTGTCAGCACAAGAGACCTGAAATGGAAGCCTACAGCATACCACCCTGGTCTGAATGCACCTGATCTTGGAAGCGCTAAGCAGGATAGGGCTGCCTGACCATGCTTAGCCCTTACGAAATCGGGCGCATTCAGGCCAGGGTGGTATTTCACAGAGTTCTTAGCTAACTCCGTGGAATTCCATGGAATGCCGTGAAATAGAACTCCGTGAGCTACACCCACCCTTAGTATAGAGTAGCTGAAGAAACAAAGCAAGGCATGAAGAGGAACAGGACTTTGACGCCGAAGGTGCATTTGTCATAGTATCTAAAAGAGACCTGCAATGTATTATTGATGGGACAGCGTATGCTGCTCTACAGGATAATCAAGCACATGAAAAGCAGCAGAGAGCCCCAGAAGGAGATATTGAAGATGGCATAGATCCATTACAAAAATGGAAGTATGTACAAGGTCCTAATTTGGCTAAAGTAGTAGCGCAGATTAGAAACTAATTAGATTTGAAGGACCAACTACAGCCAGTAATATCAAATAGATACAGTGGACAGTTTACCTTTGCACAAAGGTATTTCTTTTGCAAATGTATTTTTTAACTTCACTCGATGTGAGCAATGCAGGCTTCTATATAAGATACAAAAAGTTTCTGCACTTCACGGTGAGTGGAATCTGTTAGTATCAAATACTGCCCTTCAGGCTGTCAGCGTCACCAAGGGTGTTCACTAAGATATTGGGGCCAGTTATTCCTTCTTTGAAAGAATGTATGCATTTTCTATATTTAAATGATTTGCTGATTTCTGCATCTTCTCTTCCTAAGTCCAAGAAATGCAAAGCATTGGCTGGTTTGTAAACTGGAAAACGGCAATATTCATTGATTTCAGGAATTATAGATCAAAGGAGACACATTCCTTCTCCATTGCTCTATGTCTCCAGCTTATAAATTATTGACAAGCAAATGGACTAATGCAATAAAAGCAAGCACTGGGTTCTGACTAAAACTCATTGCCCACACCTCTACATCATCACTGCTATTCGCCACAGGCCTTCATTTGCTCAGAGAATTGCATTTTAAAAACAAGGATGTGTATCCACATACTGTATGAAAATATGCAGTAAAATGCACCACTTCGCCCTGTATATTTCAACATTTTCTGATGGGAGAGCCCCCTACCTCTCCCGATCTCCCACTAGAATTCTCCTAAATCAACCAGGGTCACTTGCGTCACCCTGTTCTAGTCACCGGCCACCACTGCCTGTTAGTGCATTGCATTCCCTTCGTAGGCCCTGAATACAAGTTTGGGTATTAATTATCGCACTTGATAAATAATGATACCACGGGTACATTATTTATCAGGTGTGATAAATAACACCTATACAGGGGTGGCTGCTCAACTATGGCAGAGGAGCGTCATCCCCCCGCCAGCAGCAGCAGCTGCAAAACTTTTACTATAAAATGATAATAAACAAAGTATATCATTGTTTTATAAAAAAGAGGCGGCCCGTGAGGCTGTGATGGGACGAGGGGAGTGCTGTCTCGGGCCAGCCAAACACACATGTGCACTGGGCTCTCTTTAACCCAGCAACGCAGGCACTGAGTTGCTGGGATGGAGACAGCAGGCAGAGGCTTCCACTCTGCTTCTGAGCGCCCAATCCTAATACTGTTTTCATGCTGCCAGCAGCATGAATGCAGTGTTAGGACTGGATGCCGGGCAGGCTGGGAGCCTGTGCCTGCAGTCCAGTCGAGGAGTGGATGTGCATTCTCCTTCCCACCTTTCCCTGACACACTCTATGCCGCCCCACCCCTTTTCCCCCCTGAAAGCTGTTACTGCACCTATTGCGAGTTAGTGGGTGTTAAGTATGAGGGGAAAGGCTCCCTGGTGAATGCTGGAGCTGCTGCAGTGCAATAAATGGACACCACACACCAGTTACGCTGATAGTCTCCCTTCCTGGCGGGAAGTTCAACCTATTTATTCACTCTGTCCTGACGTCATGGTCAGGACCAAAAAGGTGATATGGGAAGGGGTCATTACCAAAACCCCCCCGGTTGAATGGAGGGATGGGGTGAGCCATCAGTGATGACATAACATTGAGGAATAACATACGGATTTTGGTGTTTAACGCACCAAGAGCTGCATAATATGGTAAATGCTGTATGATTTTTCCCAGTTAAATTTTGTCTGTTTTCACCTGCTGAAATTTAAAGAAAGTTGACATTTTTAACGCATCCAATAATCATCGGCTACGTTAAATACATAACAACTCCTAATTCCGACCATGCGTAAACAGGGGTTTATACACGGATTGCAATATACCGACCAACTCATAATCGAGGCCTCAGGCCTTCTCTAGTCTCAATACTTTTTCGTGGGGAAGGTTCACGTTCACCGCTGGGTGAAGTAAGATCCAGTCAGATCAGTGGCCTAACAATAGACCCCAAGGTGTGTGTGGGCCCTGAACTTCAGGAGCCTCCCTCAGCACAGTACACTGTGCACGGGTGGTGTGACCCTGGCCTGAGAGCTCCTAACTGGGTCAGGGCCCCCTCCATGAACTTTCCCGGGGACCCCCTCACGTGCCCTTACACCACTGATTCAGACATTTCCTTGGAGCAAGGCTGTAGTACCAGTGACACTTCCTCTTAAGTAGAAAAAGATTTCTCTCAGCACAGAAGTAAACAGTTTTAAGTATGTCTAAATCAAATGTAAATAACTACCAACATTCACGGTATATTTCACAAGACATTTGTGTTCAGGAGCTGCAGTTTAACAATTACGGAGAAAAAAGAAACACATTCCGTGAAGCTCTTGTAGTACAAGCATTTGTGGTTAACCAATAAACACATATGAGTCAAGCATTTGGAAGGAGTCTGGTAATTAAAGTCAAACGCTATGACATAATCACTTACATGCAGCGCTGCGGTTTGAGAATCCATCTGGCACGATGTAGCGCTCTACAAGTATTGCTAGAGTTTTTGAGAGCCCTTCAATTATTTATTTACATTTTTACTCCGTCCTTGTGTTTTAATAAAACCAAAAGGCACGTTTTTTTTTCAAAAGTACACACTTTCATCCGCTTTATAAATTTAGATTGCGGTATTCAAGAATACTTTTCTAAAGGATGTGTAGGCGACAAAAGGATAGTATTAAACTCTTTTTCTGCAGCCTCCAGAATAGAAAAAAAACAAATTAGCTAGAGACAACGTTCATGCAGACGAAAACGCATTCGTCACATTGACAGCTTGATAATTGTATAAGGGTTCCTCAAATGGAAGTTTAAGAATTGTTGTTCCCTGGGTGCATGGCTGGCTCTATTACATAACACAAGGTATGTCATCAAGTACTGATCTATTTGCAATTTGGACTGGGAACATCAGTCCCCACATTGCCTCAAGTCATGGTTGACCCTGTATACACTCTCTTCAGTGAGGAGGATATTGCCACTGCAAGAGGGCCAAGAACTAATTTACCTATCTCAGAGGCAGAGGGCTTCTACATCGTTGACAATCCCTGCATCTGCATACTGCCCAGGAGTATGAACTAGAACATCATATTCAAAGTACTTATTGTGTACAAAAATATCAACTCATTGACGTTAAGAGCGGAAAATCTACTCCTGATTTAACAGTATTATTGTAAATAATTATGTACACAATATTTCTTTCAATACAATATTTTTGCTAACAGTATTCTGACACACAACCTGTCACAGGGCTCATGCTGGCAGCCTGGCATAGCTGAGAGCTGCCATGTGCGAGGCCTCCATATAAATCCTGTTGTGAATAGAAGTAGCACCAGAAATGTGGTGGATGAAGGGAGAGAGGAACCTTAAACATGACTAACGCCTGCAGTGGGACGGGAACATAATCCATGAAGAAGCAAGAGATACTCCAAGATTGAATGGAGGATAAGAATGTGGTTCCTGAGTGTGAAGATACACAAAGGGTAAATATATCTTTACTCATATGGAGCACAAAAGAGATAAATAAAATGGAGGTGAGCAATGACTGGGCATGAGCAGAGTGACAGCATACGACCGGAAGGCCTGGATCCATGTCAGATTTTCTGGATGACCAATGACCATGTACACAAAATATTGTGGTCACTACAGCATAACTGTGCCCTGTCATGTTTTCCAGGGTCAGTACTCAGAGAGATTAGTGGCACTACCTTGATGTCACCACCCTACCAGATGCATGCAGAAGCTTTCAAATCCTTGTGCTTTGAGCACCATATCCTGTGCAGAACGTTACTAAGAGCTCCACTTGGGGCATCCAGTTGTTTCCCTTAGTTAAAGTCCCCTCTTCTTGCAGCTAGATGCTAACATATTCTTTGGGTACCCAATTTTGAGGGCCTTGAGTTAGATAGAAGGCAGTCAATATGTGCTACATGACTTGTGGAGGTCAGCACATGCAATTAAATGCAAATTCCTTAATCTTAAACAAATTTTGAATAGTCACATGAAAATTGCCCAAGCTAAAAAAGGGATCAAATTAAAAAGTTTCTTTCAGAAAGACTGCAACAAATATTAAGTACTTAGGCAAAGAGGCAAGCTTCCTGATGAGTCTAAATTTGCCAAATATAACGCATGACTTACACCCCAGCCTGAGAGTGTTATTCCCTACCCCCTGCTTGCATCTTTTTAAAATAATTAATGGCAAGGGTAACTTTACTTGACAAGCGCTACCTAGTCCTAATTCCTATTTGGCAGAGACCAGGTATCGTCCTCACTCTCATTTCTGCTAAGCCTGAGCCAGTATTTATATCAGACTTTGTGTGACCTTTTTTACCACTCTGTTGATTCCTACAATCCTCCTCTTTGTTCAATCCATTGTCAAAGACCAGTGCATGAAGATGAGGGAAAGGAGGTAACTCATAAAGTAATTCTTCACTTCTTTCACAGGAAACAGGTCAGAGGCTGTCACCAACTGAGATATATGTGCTGCCTCTCGTTTCTCCACAGGATATTGCCTTCCTCTTTCATCTGTGCAGCGTGACCTCACCCTCCCTATGGCTAGTCACTCAAATTACCATGGGTCCACGTTACCACTATGATGTTTATTTTAAGGTTCTAATGCTTAATTTCCAGGAGGTTATTCAGTAATTCATGCTTGAAGATTTTAGTTGTGATTCTTCAAAAGATTAGGGGGTAGATCATTTTGAAAGTATTGGCACCAGATTTCAGCAGCCTGTTATCTTGGTTAGGATTGTTCTATCTACTCATTGTAGGTGTGCAACAACACCTGCTTGCAAAACGATCTTTAAAAACAGTTGAAATGGTGCATTAAAAAACTCAGGTGTTCTGCAATATAGCCCCTGTCGTGCGGTGTCTGAGAGAAAGTATGAAAGGATATTTGGCAACTCCTACAGAACTTGTCAGTTGTGGCCTTCCTCCAATATCAGGTACTGTGTTATAGTTCCTGGAGAAAAGGGGCCAGGAACTCTGGTGTAATAATTCGAAGTTCACAATTCTTAGGATTCTTAGGATACCAGACAAGGGCAACAGGCCTCAAAAACATCTGCCTGGCGGACCTTCAAAGTGATGGAATGGGTTCTGGTCTTCATTGGTTAGCAATTGCACAAAGATTACTCTTCAAACAACAACCCTGTTTTGTTGTAAACACTGTGACAGTACTAATTCTGTTAGTCTGTTTTCATTCCAGGCTTGCTGTCAGCTTTTCTTCATCTTTAATAGAAAGTATGAAGTTCTTAGATCACGTTCAAAATGCTGAAATCATCACAGATGATATATTTTTGTTTGTGTTAGTGGGTGCAGCCATTACAATATGGCCTCTCATAGTGTAAGCAATTTGCACCTTGTTAGTTTAGGCTTAGTGTTTCCAAAACGTGTTTTATTTTGTAAATATCAGATAAAATCAGTGATCAAATAGTTTAAAATCCTCAGGATTGGACCATTGATTAGGGGACGTCTTTCCATCAGAACTAATGCCAAATTTCCGTGCCCCCTGCTGTCAGTCAGAGGGTAGATTTAGAAGCTGTGCTGAAGGTTTCTTTCACCTACACTACATATCCTGCTTCTGCAACAGAGCTCTGATAAGGAATATCTGCAGTCAGATATTCAAATGTATGCTGTGCAATCCATCCTAAGAGACTCACATGGAAGGTTAGGCTATCTAATGCTTTAGCTAAGGTTTAACTTAGCACTTAGAAAGAGCATTAGAGTGTTAGGATGTCAGAAACTAGCCATCTTGTTTTTGCTGACTGTTATATGCTTATCTGTGTTTATTTTGGTTTTCTGTAAGGTTACCATACATATTTAATGCACGGGACTGAGGATTTTAAAATAAATATTTTAAACAGTATGTCCCTGTTTCTTTGTGCTATCTTTGAATGTGTTATTCTTAAGTGAAAGGTTGTTTGGATTGGCACTGTGTCCCTGAATCATCTAGAGCAGAGGTCTTCAAACTGGGGGGCGGGCCCCCCTATGGGGGCCTCAAGTGATCCCAAGGGGGCCCCGGACTCTGGCCAAAATAAATATTATAGAGATAACAGGCCTTTGTTTTAAGCAGAAGCATGTTATTGCAGTTTAAAAAAGGTAACAGTACTTAACTGCAATGTTTAAATAGGTTTAGATATATTTAAACATTGCCATGTTTATAAAATAATTGTAAACAATTCTGAGGGGGGGGCAATGATTTTTTATTTTTCAACTGGGGGGGGCGCAGCATTAAAAAGTTTGGAGACCTCTGATAGAGGGACCGGAAAACATTGCCTGAGCGCGTTTTTTTCAGGACTGTAGTCCAACAGGCTTTTTAATTCCTTATTGATAACACTGAACGAAGCCCTTTCCTCAGAGGGTTAGACATCCAGCCCCTGTGGCTTGGTGAGCTCCAACTGTATTTTATCCACAACTTTAACTCATCAAAATAACCATTTCACACTTTACTCCACCCCGCAAGAGTTACTTTTGGCCAATAGGTATTACTGACCATGACAAATTCAAAAGGATATCCAAATGCGGAAGATCCTCTGGTTTATGCTACAAAGTATGAAATGTCGAAAAAACTCTTACTGTCAGGAATGAAGCATGCATGCAGGTGGAAGGAATCTCAGTGAATCTCTTAAATTATCCCTGGATCTTGGTGTCCGGGGAATGCCTAATCTCATTTCCACGATTGCGGAATGCTCAGGAGGGGAAATTATGTTCAAGGACTCGTGCTTTTTCAGGGCCTCCACTGCAGCTGCAAAATTAATTTGCGGCTTTTAAAGCCAGCGCATCTGTTTATCAATAATGCCACAGCTACATATGGTAACAACCTGTTTTGTCTGTCTCTGGATGATAATTTCTATATTTAAATCTGGTTTAAAAGTCCCCTGTGTTGAATGTGATAATTATTGCACCTGATAAAACCTGACACCAAAGTTTGCAATTTATCAGAATATGGACTATTCTGACGTTTTGGTGAATAGCATATGCATGTTGGTGCTTACTACACCATAACCCTCATGTCCTGATAGATACCAAATCATTCCCCATGTTGAATTCAGGGAGATTGTCCTGCGAAACGTAATGAAGGATGGTAACTATGTTGCACCTGTTATCAGTTGTAATGAGCATCGCACCGGTTATGGCTGTGATCCCAGTGCAAACAGGTGTTTGCACAGGTATTGAAATTTAATGGGCCTAATGTAATCATGCCCTAAGAAGCAAGTGTTTCGGGGACCAGGTGGAACTATGTATTCCAGTTTTTCTTTGTGAATCCTGTGAAAGTCAGAAATTTACCACAACTATTGGGGTAAACCTACAAGAATAGAATACTGAATTTCAGTACAAAAATACGTAATTACTATGGGGGTGATTCTAACCCTGGCGGTCGGTGTTAAAGCGGCGGCCAACCCACCAACAGGCTGGTGGTAAAAAATATGGGATTCTGACCCTGGCGGGAACCGCCAACACAGACAGCCACTTTAACACTCCGACCGCCACGGCGGTACAAACAAACAGCGCGGCGGTCACCGCCAACAGCCAGGCGGCAGCCAATGTACCGCCCACACTATCACAACTCACCAATCCGCCACCTTTTCCGGGGCGGGAGCACCGCCGATAAAAACACGGCGGAAACAGACTACTGACGGGAAAACGCTCACCACTACGCACTCCAGGAGGAAGGAGGACAGCATGGAACCCGAATTAAACATCCTATCTGCTCTCGTCTACCTTCTCATCTACCACGAGTACGAAGTCCGGCGCAGACGACAACGGTGAGTACTGCACCTACGACACACGGGAGGGGTGAGGACGAAAGGTTACGGGCACACACATATGCGACCCCCACTCCCCCCCCCCCAACTATGTACACACCAATGCAGAGCAACAAGTCACAGTGACACCACCCAAACACCCCTGAAAAATGCTAGGACATAATCAAATTTGGAATAAATATTTATGTACCAAAAAGCTCCTGAAAATTATCGTACAACCATGAAAGATATTCACAACAAAACTAATGACATACACATCAGTGTATAACTGAAGTAACAAGTCCTGCACATCCTACGAATTCATCATGTCCGTGGGCCAAAGTTTTGAGAAACAAGGGCAAAGCCCACACAAGAGACCTGAGTCCTTTGGAGAGAACACTGCAGGGGCATCAGATGTAAAAACTACAGGCACCTCAGGGGGAAGGGAAGGGGGGGGCACCACAGCCACATGAGTCCACGACACCAGATCCACGAGGAGCCACCATGCCCACTGTACCATCCTGGGGAGTGCAAAGCCACAGTCTCTCAATGTCTCTACAGTGGGTGGGCTGCCCACTGGACCATCCTGGGGAGTGCAAAGCCACAGTCTCTCAATGTCTCTACAGTGGGTGGGCTGCCCACTGGACCATCCTGGGGAGTGCAAAGCCACAGTCCATCAGGTGGATGACAGTCTCCACTGGTCAAGGAGGAGGCATGGTGGGCACAGTGAACTATAAACAGTGATTGAGACAGCGGTGCCCAGCGGAGCGGTGCTTGAGATGAAGGGCCCAGCGGAGAAGTGCTTGAGATGAAGGGCCCAGCGGAGCGGTGCTTGAGAAGAAGGGCCCAGCGGAGAGGTGGAGAGACAGCGGTGCCCAGCGGAGCGGTGCTCGAGATGAAGGGCACAGCGGAGCGGTGCTTGAGAAGAAGGGCCCAGCGGAGAGGTGGAGAGACAGCGGTGCCCAGCGGAGCGGTGCTTGAGATGAAGGGCCCAGCGGAGCGGTGCTTGAGATGAAGGGCCCAGCGGAGCGGTGCTTGAGAAGAAGGGCCCAGCGGAGAGGTGGAGAGACAGCGGTGCCCAGCGGAGCGGTGCTCGAGATGAAGGGCCCAGCGTAGCGGTGCTTGAGAAGAAGGGCCCAGCGGAGAGGTGGAGAGACAGCGGTGCCCAGCGGAACGGTGCTTGAGATGAAGGGCCCAGTGGAGCGGTGCTTGAGATGAAGGGCCCAGCGGAGCGGTGCTTGAGAAGAAGGGCCCAGCGGAGAGGTGGAGAGACAGCGGTGCCCAGCGGAGCGGTGCTCGAGATGAAGGGCCCAGCGGAGCGGTGCTTGAGAAGAAGGGCCCAGCGGAGAGGTGGAGAGACAGCGGTGCCCAGCGGAGCGGTGCCCAGCGGAGCGGTGCTTGAGATGAAGGGCCCAGCGGAGCGGTGCTTGAGATGAAGGGCCCAGCGGAGCGGTGCTTGAGAAGAAGGGCCCAGCGGAGAGGTGGAGAGACAGCGGTGCCCAGCGGAGCGGTGCTTGAGATGAAGGGCCCAGCGGAGAGGTGGAGAGACAGCGGTGCCCAGTGGAGCGGTGCTTGAGATGAAGGGCCCAGCGGAGCGGTGCTTGACAGGAAGGGCCCAGCGGAGCGGTGCTTGAGAAGAAGGGCCCAGCGGAGAGGTGGAGAGACAGCGGTGCCCAGCGGAGCGGTGCTTGAGATGAAGGGCCCAGCGGAGCGGGGCTTGACAGGAAGGGCCCAGCGGAGCGGTGCTTGACAGGAAGGGCCCAGCGGAGAGGTGGCGAGACAGCGGTGCCCAGCGGAGCGGTGCTTGAGACGGCGGGGCCCTGTTCAGCGGTGCTCTTCTGCACCGCGGGCCCTGTTCAGCGGTGCCTATCTCCACGGCGGGGCCCTGTTCAGCGGTGTTCTTCTGCACTGCGGGCCCTGTTCAGCGGTGCTCTTCTGCACCGCGGGCCCTGTTCAGCGGTGCTCTTCTGCACCGCGGGCCCTGTTCAGCGGTGCCTATCTCCACGGCGGGGCCCTGTTCAGCGGTGCTCTTCTGCACCGCGGGCCCTGTTCAGCGGTGCTCTTCTGCACCGCGGGCCCTGTTCAGCGGTGCCTATCTCCACGGCGGGGCCCTGTTCAGCGGTGCTCTTCTGCACCGCGGGCCCTGTTCAGCGGTGCTCTTCTGCACCACGGGCCCTGTTCAGCGGTGCCTATCTCCACGGCGGGGCCCTGTTCAGCGGTGTTCTTCTGCACCGCGGGCCCTGTTCAGCGGTGATCTTCTGCACCGCGGGCCCTGTTCAGCGGTGCCTATCTCCACGGCGGGGCCCTGTTCAGCGGTGCTCTTCTGCACCGCGGGCCCTGTTCAGCGGTGCTCTTCTGCACCGCGGGCCCTGTTCAGCGGTGCCTATCTCCACGGCGGGGCCCTGTTCAGCGGTGCTCTTCTGCACCGCGTGCCCTGTTCAGCGGTGCTCTTCTGCACAGCGGGCCCTGTTCAGCGGTGCCTATCTCCACGGCGGGCCCTGTTCAGCGGTGTTCTTCTGCACCGCGGGCCCTGTTCAGCGGTGCTCTTCTGCACCGCGGGCCCTGTTCAGCGGTGCTCTTCTGCACCGCGGGCCCTGTTCAGCGGTGCCTATCTCCACGGCGGGGCCCTGTTCAGCGGTGCTCTTCTCCACAGCGGGCCCTGTTCAGCGGTGCTCTTCTCCACGGCGGGCCCTGTTCAGCGGTGCTCTTCTGCCCCGCGGGCCCTGTTCAGCGGTGCTCATCCAGCAGGTCAAGGGAGCCAGACCTGGCCTGGACTCCCGGCTCAGTCGCCCTCGGACCGTGACGTTTCTGGACCCTTCAGGGACGGACTCCTGGCCTCCTTAGTGTCCTCCTTCCCAGCTGGGATGTGGCATGTGGGGTCCACCTTCTCCGCGCTCCTGCTGCCCTTCTGCTCCTTTGATGGGGCTCTCGGGCCCTTGCCTCCCCTAGATGGTGTGGGTGGTGAAGTGGCCGCACATTGCTCCTTGGGGGCAGCCCTGTCGGTCCTTGCACGGCGGCCCTTGTTTTTGCGGGTCCTCTTGCCGGGGGGGGGGGCTGTACGTGTCCTTGCTGCTGATCGATGTGTCACTGCTGGCAAAGGGTGGGCTCCAGAACCCATGCACAACAGTGACACCCGAAGCTGGGCTGGTGGTGGCTGCGGTGCTCTTGGGACTCTTTGAAGATTGATGGGATAGCTCATCGGGGGGAAAGAGGTCAAGGTTAGCCATGAAAAGTTTTTTAGGGCCAAGGTAAAGGGTAGGAGAAGTGGAGATGGAAGTGGAGGTAGAGGAGGTGGTTGTAGGAGAGTCAGGTGTGCTGTCATTGGGTGAAGGTGCTGGTGCTGTAGGCTGTCGTGAGGTGGATGTCTGTTGGGTGGGTGGCTGCCTGCGTTTGTGTGTCTTGGAAGAGGGGGTGACAGACACAGTGGGAGAGGACACAGGGGACGTGTAAATGGCAGTGGGGGTGGTGACTGCACGAGTGTGGACTGTACTGGAGGGTGAGGTGGTGATGGAAGCACTGGCTGATGTTGGGGTGCATGCAGGTGTGAGTGTAGACGTCACAGGGAGGGAGGAGGGAGACGAGGAGGAGGGGGACACAGGGGTGGCAGTGGCTGTTGGCATGTCTGCATCTGGGTGTTGCTTGGGTGAGTGTTTGTGGGATCTGTGGTGCTTGTGTTTGGATGAGCTGCTCTTGGGTGTTGAGGTGTGTGCAGGCTGGTCTGATGGTGTGGATGGGATAGGCTGAGGAACAGGAGACAGAGAAAGGCTGGAGGCAGTAAGAAGAGGGAGGCTGGAAACAGGGACAATGGCTGCCGTCAGTGCTGAGGCCAGAGCAGTGAACGCTCGTTGATGGGCAGCCTGACCCGAATGAATGCCCTCCAGGTACGCATTGCTCTGTTGCACCTCCCTTTGCACACCCTGGATGGCATTCAAAAGGGTCGTCTGCCCAACAATGAGCGTCCTTACCAGGTCAATGAGCTCCGCACTGAGGGCAGCAGGGGCAACAGGGGCAGGGGCTGAGGTGCCTGGGGCGAAGGAGACGCGCGCCTTCCTGGGCGAACCGGCACGGAGCGAAGACTGAGGGGCTGCTGGGAGGGCGGGGCTGGTGCGCTGGGTGGCGGCTGTACCTGTAGAGGCGGGGGGCACGGATGTTGCCGCCACCGCTAGGGAGCTCCCATCCGAGGACGTGTCGCTTTCGCTGCTCTCACCAGCGGTCCCCGTCGTGGTGCTCCCCTCGCCCTCCGGATCACTGGTGCCCTCGGTGTCTGTTCCTGGGCCCACCGGGGCCTTCTGTCCTGCAGCTCCCTCGTGCTCCGATGCCAAATCTCCTCCGCCTGATGATGCTAATGCACACATGCACAAGAAGATGAAGAGAAAGGGTGGGGGGAGAAAAAAGAAGACCAGGTTGAGTGCATGCAATGTCAACACCGTTGGCGGAGAGGACAGACACAGGAGCCTAATGCACTAAGCCGCGCATTCGGGGTACACTATTCAGTACTACTGACTAGGACAACAGGCCAAGAGACGTCAAACGCGCACATGGGAGATGCTGGACCTTCAATGGCTGTACTTGTCACCCTACCGAGGTGGGGGCCGGGGGCACAGGGCCATGCCTAAGGGAGAGGACTACACTACAGAAAGCGCCCTGGCCTAATGTCACCCACAGCCCTCCTCCCCCACCCAGACGCCTCCACTGCGCAGAAAGATAGGAGAATGTGCTGATACTCACCCCCTTGTGTCTGCTGTGATGTCTTAAAGCACCCATCCAATTCTGGGTAGGCCACCGCCAGGATCCGGGACATCAGGGGGGTCATGGTGCGACTGGCACCCCTCCTAGGTTGGGAGGCCATCCCCAGCAGTGTTTCTGCGGTCTTCCTTGTTCCGCGGCGGATGTCCTCCCACCTCTTGCGGCAGTGGGTGCCCCGTCTGTTGTGGACCCCCAAGTTCCGGACTTCCTTGGCGATGGCACGCCAAATCTCGATCTTCTGATGGGCGCTGACCTATTTGACATGTACAGGGTGGAAAGGAGGAAATCATCAATGACCTGCATGTTAGATGTGATTGCCCCCCCCCACCAACTTTGCCATATGGCACATGCTCTCATCTGTCGGGCGTTGCACTCCTCATTCGCCCCCCACCCCACCAACTTACATCCACCCCAATCCACACAGGCATAGCCCATTCCATGTGCACTCGGTGTACTCACTTGTTGGTCTGGAGGACCGTAGAGTAGCGCATACTGGGGGAGGACCCCATCCACGAGCTTCTCCAACTCTTCAGACGTGAAGGCAGGGGCCCTTTCCCCAGTCGCAGCAGCCATTGTATCTTCCAGACCGAGGTCACAGCAGCACTTGCAGTATAGGTCCTCTCCTGTGGATGATCAGGTCTCGAGTGATTAAGCAGATAGAAAATGGCGGTCACGCCCGCGGCGGTGTGTACCGCGGCGGTGCGTACCGCGACCGCCGGCGCACTTCGTCATTGGCTCCTGAAACCCATAGGCTTCAATGTTAACCAATGCGGCTTTGCGCCGCGGTCTTCGACCGCCTACCGCCACGGTGTGCCCCGCCAGCGCATTGACCTCACATCCCATTGTCCCACTTCACAGGTCAGGCAGCTGCCATTTCAAGGGCCTACATGGCTTAATTTTGACTGCGACACACAGGCCTAGGCCTTGCATTGCCACACATACACGCCTTTCAACCCATTGCCATTCTTTAACTGTGCAAGCTGTCTGTACGTACCTGTGGTTTGGCTGACTCTGTGCTCCATGTTGTCCTTCCTAGGCACCGTCCGCTGGGACTTGGGATGAGAAGGAGGAATCCTCGCGTGTACCGACTGCTGGTGGACCTGTCGACAATCGAAGAACGCCATATAATACTTCGATACAGACTTGACCGTGCCACTATCCATGAACTGTGTGCCCAGCTGGAGCCAGCCCTGATGTCCCCCATCCGCCAACCCACAGGGATTCCCCCTCTGGTGCAGGTTTTGTCAGTCCTCCATTTTTTGGCAAGTGGGTCATTCCAGACCACAGTGGCCATGTCATCTGGAATGTCTCAGCCTATGTTTTCAAAGATTTTGAGTAGAGTGTTGTCTGCCCTGATGAAACTCATGCGGAGCTACATCATTTTCCCAGAGGAGGGTGACTTGCCTACAGTGAAGGGTGATTTCTATGCCCTTGGACATATCCCCAACATCATTGGTGCCATTGATGGGACCCATGTGGCTTTGGTACCCCCAAAAGACGATGAGCAGGTGTACCGAAACAGAAAAAGTTATCATTCGATGAATGTCCAGGTGGTCTGTTTGGCTGACCAGTACATCTCACATGTAAATGCCAAGTTCCCAGGGTCAGTGCATGACGCGTATGTGATGCGAAATAGCAGCATCCCCTATGTGATGGAGCAGCTACAGAGACAACGTGTGTGGCTAATAGGTGACTCTGGTTACCCCAACCTGCCTTGGCTACTGACCCCAGTAAGGAATCCCCGGACCAGGGCAGAGGAACGGTACAATGAGGCCCATGGGCGAACTAGGAGGATCATCGAAAGGACCTTTGGCCTCCTGAAGGCCAGGTTTAGGTGCCTGCATATGACTGGGGGATCCCTGATGTACTCACCAAAGAAGGTGTGCCACATCATCGTGGCCTGCTGTATGCTTCACAATCTGGCATTGCGACGTCAGGTTCCTTTCCTGCAGGAGGATGGTGCAGATGGTGGTGTTGAAGTAGCTGTGGAGCCTGGGGAGAGTGAAGAGGAGGAAGACTCAGAGGACGACACAGACAACAGGGACAGAGTAATAGCACAGTATTTCCAGTAGCACACAGGTAATGATCACCCATGCCATTTTACATTTCCTGAAAGCCTCCTGCATCTCAACTTTGTCGGTTTCCCCCCAGACCTATGAACATGATGTTTGATTTTCCCTTCCCTTTTCTGTGCTGTATGAGCCACTGCGTGACCTCGGCTTGGTTGGCCCATGGACTAATGCTAAGTTACCTCGGTATGTGTAATTCACAATGTTCACAATACGTAATTGATATGTAATGTGTCATACATTTGTAAATAAGACAGGCTGAGTCCTGATTGATTTCAGTGCAATGTGTGATTTATTATTAGTGCATAGATATTGGTACATGATAGTGAAACAGTGATGGGTGGGGGTGGAGTAATGTCCATGGCGGAGTCCAGTTCTCAGTCTCACAGGTGTATTGTCCATATGCCTGTGGCAGGATGGAGCAGGGGCAGTTCAAGGTTGGACAGGGTGGCAATGTGGGACAGTGGGAGGACTTCAGGGGGTATGTGATGCTGGCGGGGGACTTGACATCCTACTCTGTCGGTTTTTTGGATCTCCTTTTGCGGGGCGGTTGTTCTTCAGCAGGAGGTGGGGTTCTGGTGGGCTGTCGTTGTGGTGGGGCCTCCTGTCCACTAGCGCCGGCGGAGGTGGTAGGCTGTTCCTGTTCCTGGCTAGTGACAGGGGCCCTGTGTGATGCCACATGGTCCCGAAACGTGTCCTCTATGCGGTTCTGGGCCTGGACTATGCTCCCCATAGCGGTTGAGATGTTGCTGAGTTGGTCGCTGAACCCCATGTAGCGTTGCTCCTGCTGTGCCTGGATCTCCTGGAACCTGGCCAGTACCGTCGCCATCGTCTCTTGTAGGTGGTGGTAGGCAGCCATGATGGTGGTGAGGGCCTCTTGGAGAGTGGGTTCCCTGGGCCTCTCCTCCCCCCCCTGTCGCACAGCAGCCCTCCGAGTTGCCCTGTTTCCCTGGGCCTCTGTCCCCTGGACGGTGTGCCCACTCCCACTGCCCCCAGGTCCCTGTTGTTGTTGGGTTGGTGGGTTACCCTGGGGGCCCTGTAGTGGTAGACACACCGCTGCTTGACCTGTCCTAGAGACAGAGGCATGGGCCCGCTGGGTGGGAGCTGTGCGGTTGTTCCCAGAGGGGGTTGGGTCTGCAGTGGCCTGTGTCTGGGTGAGGGGAACCGACTGCCCAGAGGTCCCCGATGGTCCGGGCTGGTCGTCAGGTTCCAGGTCAACAGAGCTGCTGTCATCACTGGTGGCCTGTTCCGGGGGTGGGATGGACATTTCTGGTCCCTCCTGACCGGTGTGTTGTCGTTGGGTCCTGCATGGGGTAAGAGGGTATGGTTATTGTTTCTGTGTGTGCATTAGCTTGCGTTTTATAGGTGCCCTTGTCCCCCAGTGCTGGCATTCCCTTGGGGGAGGTGTTGTGAGGGTGTTTTGTGGGGGGGGGGGGTGATGGGTATGTGCAGTGGTCATGCTTAGGTGATGGGTGTCCATAGTTTGGGGGTGGCATGCAGGGGTTGGTGTTGGGTGGGTTGTGGTGGGGAGACATTCTCAGGGAGGATGTGTGCTGGGGGGTTGGGGGTGAGGGTGGGGGTTAGCATGCTGGGGGGGGGTGAAGTGGTTGGCCTTGTACTTACCAGAGTCCATCCCTCCGTGTACTCCAGCGAGGCCATCAGGATGCAGGATGTTGAGTACCTCTTGCTCCCATGTTGTGAATTCGGGTGGAGTGGGTGGGGGTCCCCCGCCAGTCTTCTGCACTGCGATGTTGTGTTGCGAGACCATCGAGCGCACCTTCCCCCGTAGGTCGTTCCATCGTTTGCGGATGTCCTCTCTATTTCTGGGATGCTGTCCCACCGCGTTGACCCTGTCCACGATCCGCTGCCAGAGCTCCGCCTTCCTTGCTATGGTGGTGTGCTGGACCTGTGAGCCGAAGAGCTGGGGTTCCACTCTTATGATCTCCTCCACCATGACCCGGAGTTCTTGGTCCGAAAAGCGTGGGTGCCTTTGTGGTGCCATGGGGTGGTGTGTATGAGGTGTGGGGTGGTGTATGTGATGATGTGTGTGTTGGTGTGTGGTGCTTTGTGCTTCTATGTGGTGTGTGTGATGTTGCGGTGTGCCTCTGTGTGTCTGGCTATCTATTCTCTGATGTGTCTCTCTCTCTCCTTCGTCTCTGGTTTTTGTTGGTAGGGGTTTGTGGGTGATGTGGGTGTGTGTTTTATATGGTATTGGATGTGTGGGAGTGGTGTGTGTATGTGTTTCAGGTGTGTGCCTTTCAAATTGTCCAATGTGGTAGGGGTTTGTAAAGGTGTGTATATTTTGACCGCGGCGGGGTCTACCGCCAATGGAATACCGCGGTTGAATGACCGCTGCGTCGATTTGCGGGTCATAATGGGATGGGCGTATTTCTGTTGGCGTGGCGGTGGAGGTTTGGTCTTCTCCAGTTTACTGCTGGCCGCTGATGTGGCGGACTGCAGTGGAGGGCGGATTTTCGGAGGTTTTGCAGTTGTGGGTCAGAATGTCCGTGGCGGTTGACTGCGGCCGCGGCGGTATTGTGGCGGCCTTCAGACCGGCGGTAAGCGGCTTTTACCGCCGAGGTCAGAATGACCCCCTATGTGTGGTAAAAAGTGTATTGGAGACTACGAAGAGTGAGAAGATGGTGCCATTAAGTGCCAATATTTATATTGTGCTATCACAGTAATTTGCCTCCATTTATTACATATGATGCTTCTCTTCCAGTTCGCGTTCCTGCTTCCTTAACACTAGTGTTGTTTGTTTTTCTTTATTTCAGAAATGCTGTCAGCGCAATATTCTTGCTAAGAACTTCAACCCCGAAATGTATCGGAGTGCAGTATTTTTTTGCTCGACATGTGCCTTCTAAACGTGTTAAAACGATGCGTCCCTCCCCATCTGCCTTACAGAGCAGGGCCTGTTTCCGTTACAAATGTGTGTATCCTAATGCAACTGGCCTTACAGTGAAATCTGGCATCTCGCTGCCTTGTTGATTTTATTTTCCACATAAGCGTAAAGCTCCTTTCCTTGAATGACATGAAAGGTGAGATTCTTCACACCTACCATTATCTGGGATGCCTGTTACCTCGGCCTTCCTCCAGTTATGACCACATATGCTCCCATAATTCCTCACAGATGTGTAATTTCCTGGCACCACAGTATCATACATCCACCTTGAGTATAAAGAGACAGGTGTCAGAACAGGCTCATAAAATAGTTTGAAAGCATGACCTCAGAGGCAGTATGCCTTCTTTCCAAAGTAGTGAGTCTTCAATAGGACATCTCTGTCTTTTTAACTGTTTTTTTTTCTGCACAGCGCCCGGCACTGTCTGTCTTCCACATATGGCTATTAGCCTCTGCACCGGCGCTCCCGAAGACGGATGCAATGTCTGTCCATGCTATGCGTCAAAGCCAACATCAGCAACGATATATGAAACTTAAAAACAACCTTCACCTTTCTTATGAATTTAAGGAAAACATGATGTGAAATAAAGTAACTAACAATATGTGAAGATAGTAGGCGTCTGAGAGCTAGTTCTACTTCACACATTTCCAAATGTTCACACCTTTTAGGTGATTTGTAAGAGTTTGTGGATGAGAATAAGGGTTTTTGCAGGCACAGTCCTCTGCCAAGGAAGACTGAAGAGGAGGGAGGTTGTGCAAGATGGAAGCTGGTTTGGCACAAGAAGCTAAAGTGAAATGTATGCACGACTTTCCTATATTTTACCCATACACTGGAAGCAACGGCACACGTGTTGCTTCTAAAATCGGATCCAATTTTCTTAGCCTTTTAGCTTTGATGGATAAAAAATCTATTTAAGAAGGTCAATTGCTAATCATGATTCACAAATTGACAATATATAAAAATGTTACTATCACCAAGAAATGTGTTTGTGATGTTGACATTCATCCACCATGGTGGGATTTCCCAGATTTACAAATTTTGCAAGATTAACTTTTTGCTGTTAACGAGCTCATCTGCAAAACTGTGTGAACAATCACAATGTCATAGGTTTGAGGGTATTTATGTACCTTTTGTAGGTAATCTCCATCCATGAAAGCAGTTACAAATATACCCAAGTCAAAGGTAGTGGTAAATTCTTTTCTAGGGTGGTAATATGGAGAGACTACTGCCTTAGTTAGTGGGTGAAGGACCGAGGTGCCCTCCACAGGAAAACATATTTTCCTAATGAAGAAACAAAAACAACTTAAAGGTACACGGGTTTTACATATCAGCAGATATAAATGGCCACCTGGTGAAAGAATGCATGTGTACAAGTACATTTCTTGCAAGTGACAGGACTCACCTCCGATGAACATCCTATTTAATTGTAAACGATAATGAATTGTAGCACAGAGTTCCCTCCTTTGTTAAGTTCTCTGTTGCCCTTTGGCTATATGCACTGTTCAGAAACATACATAGCTAACTCCATACATACATACATATGTACAGTCCCTGGAATGCTAGAACATTTTTTTTTTAATGTAGGACTAATCATCAGGGACCAAACTGCTGTTTCCCTCGAAATTTCCAATAGCACTGGCCAATTAACATATGCAAATGTAGTGATATTTAATCTTGTGTAAGCAGTTTGACAAGTAACTTCATAATTTCACTTCATGTTTGACAACCCAGGATCATTAAACGCATCATCATCTATAATACTGTAACTAATATAAAAATAAACGAAAGTTTCCATACTATATTATATGTGGCTTTTTCCAGGAAGTGGGACGGTGGAAGATAAGGGGCCAAATTCCACTGTTGTTGCACTGACATTGAATGTATCTCTACAAATATCTTCACTTTTGCGTATAAATTGTCATTTTCATCATAAAACATTCATTTACATTTGTAACTGGGTTTACTAACATGTAAAATGCTGCCATAATGGCGTAAGATTAGGTGAGTGTTCCCAAAGACTAGAAATTCTGTTTTACCAGAGTTCATCCCTGGGGAGATGTTCGCCATCCAATCTGCAATTGAAATCATGCAGTGTTTAATCCTTGAGTGACTAAGTATAAACTGGGCGCCAAACCTACATGAGAAATAGGCATGTAGAGAAGCTAAGGTCTTACTTGAGGCATTCACTCTTTGTATTCCTCATCCCAACACTTGAAAAAGAAAACCAAACGTTAACAGAGAAGGAGGGCTACAGAGGAGAAAGGAAAAGGAAAGCATAGAAACAGAAAAACACATTTTAATTTTTCCCACCCCAGGTCTTTGAGCCCGAAGGGCAAGACTTTGCCACGGATGCTGTGACATTGAAGGGGAGAATGATTTCGGAGGAAAGACAAGCCCTTTACAAGACGACCTGCCACAGGTAACTCCAAAGATGCCAGATGAACCGCAACCCGAATACTAGCATGGAACCGAAAATCGAGGGAGACTCCACTACCAGCCAAAGCTCCTCTCATGCGATGACCAGACTGACAGGGCAACCAGCTCTTGCTTCATTCCAGGAGGAGTGTGTTCATCCTATGTGAGTGACTGTCTGAGCTGGATGCATGCGGTAGCACAACATCATAATGGGAGATGGGTAGGGAATCCTAAACTCAGCCAAACAGGCCTTAGTTAAAGGCTAGGACATGCCTTACTAACTTTTAGCTAAAACGTCTGCTTAAGATGACCCAAGCAAACACCAATTGTCGGTGGGTCTTTTCTTCTATCAATGGGAGGTCAAAACACAAACTAGCAATATTTTTCTCTCCACATTTGAATTTCAACCCTATAGAGACAAACAGGAAAGAGAGAGGCAAACCCCCAGAAGAGAAACATTCATTCACTGTTAACTTTCCCGACTTTCTTTCTCACAGCACCATTTTGGTCTATGATGTCGTTTATTTTTCTTCATCTCCCTCCATAGTGTGATAACCGAAAAACCCTTTTGTGAAAGTGTTTGTAAAGGCATAAGGAAGTGGGGATCTAAGGATCTTCCTCAAGTAAAGGAAGAATTAGAGAGGAGAAAGTAACCTATACACAGACTATCCCAGGTGGGCATGCTCTTTTTTATGTCTCCGAGGGTGGAGTACCCAGTCCTGGTTCAATGAAAAACGACCTAGAGAGAAGATAAAACTAGAAATGAGTGCTATTTCGAACCATAAAAGAGACTGTGTATAGGCGAAGTACATGAAGGAAGAAGAAGAAGACCATAATCTTGAATTTATCTTCTAGTTTCTAAACCTTGTTTATTTACATCGCCATGAGATAGCCAGTACTGTCATCAGAATAGTTAACCACTCAAACTTGGAAAACAGTTGTTCTTATTTTCTTTGAAAAGGAACCCTAAGCACACATGTGGTGTAAAAGTGGGATACTATTCTTACATCAGTTCCTGGAGGGACAGCAAAGCTGAAAAATACCCCAAAGGTACATTAAGACTGGTCTTAGGGAAAGAAGTGCCTTCCAGGATACTTTGAAGGGCAAAGCAGAAAAGTGATATCAGATTTTGCACAATCAGCAACAACTTGCCACTGGACTGGCTAAGAGTAAAGGACGATTGCCACTAGGCCCAGCAGTGGCTTTAAAACATTTACTCACAGAGAAGACTTGACAGCTTTTTTTATCAACATTGAAAGAACTGCTCTAGCCAGACATTGGCCACAAGAATGCTGGCCTCAATACTTAGCCCTATTACTGGTCGGTGATACACAGGCAACATTTCAGGCAGTGGACTGATGGTTCAAGCTGCTTGACTCTACAAATGAAGAAATCATGAGCAAACATTACCTTGAGCAATTTTTGAAATCTCTACCACTGCAGAAGCAACAGTGATTAAAATGGAATCCAAGACTTAGGGCATTATTTAGAGTTTGGTGAAGGGGTTACTTCATCACAAATGTGATGGATATCCTGTCCACCATATC
The DNA here is from genome assembly GCF_031143425.1 of Pleurodeles waltl. Classification (NCBI taxonomy): domain Eukaryota; kingdom Metazoa; phylum Chordata; class Amphibia; order Caudata; family Salamandridae; genus Pleurodeles; species Pleurodeles waltl. The sequence continues at coordinate 177,590,126 of NC_090444.1, forward strand.
ACAACTTCCATAACCTACAATGGAATTGTAATATGGTGGACGAGATATCCGTCACGTTTGTAATGGAGTAACCCCCTTTGCCAAACTGTAACTTAGGCCTTTACTGTTGTACAAGCTAGTGAAATTGCCAACACCCCACATCCCACACTTAAGGTTGCAAACATCTAATTGAAAGAATATTGCCAAGCAAATCAGATTTTTCCAGAAGAAAAATCCCTATAAACCCCCAAAGTACCCCTGCAGAAAATGCCACTCATTAGAACTCCACGTGAGTGTGTAGGACTAGATTTAGTAGGCCTTTTCATCTCTTCCACCTGAGGTAACAAATATATTCAAGTAATGGTGGACTATGCTACCAGGTACCAGCAAGCTATTTGCAAAAAATTGGAGTATTAGTTGAGGGGGTGAGAAACCACGTCAAATAATAATCACAATCCTTGTTAGGGTAAACCACTAAAGTCTTGACACAAAGTAGTTCGGCCTAATTTAGAGGCAATGTGTAAATTATTTATGCAGTACTCAAACAGTAATAAAGTGAAAACACAACAAAAGAAACATCTCAAAACAATTTAGAACAAATGAGTAAACTGTAATAAATAAAATTGCAGCAAAATGTCAAAAATCCAAAAGGTAGAACAAGAGATATGCATTTTAAAAATAATTTAAAATAGCGCCAAAAAGAACAAAACGTCAGCTGTTGTTATCTGGTTCTGCTAGACTGGTTCAAAGTCAAAAGTTAAGGCTAAATGCAATAGAGCGCGGGTCAAATACAAGGACGAGGTTTGTCAATGGGGAAAGTTTACCTTCTTACTTGAAAACGTTTGTGGAGAAATTGTGATGAGTCATTGGTGGGGCAAGCTTAAAGCTGGATTCAAAGCAGGGTTCGACCATGGTGAGTGGGAGAGAAGGCTCTAGGTGCATGCATCGATAAAGGTGACCAAGTTGGAACAAGCAAAGTTAGAAGTGTGTGCTCAGGAACACCTCAACATTAACGGGTTGCTACCTGGCATTGGTCCAGATAAAGCCTTCTATATTCAGGGATTAAAATCTTTTCTCAAAGTCAGGTCTCCTTTGATGGGGCAAACTAGCAAACTGAGGCCAAATGCAGATTCAATGTTGATGGCTGTGGCTTTAATGGTGATTCCAGTTTCAGATGCTTTTTCTGGACAGAAAGTTGGAAAAGCATTTCTATATCCTAGATCTTGCAGCATAGGGACAGGAGGAGTACACTCTAACACCAGCTAAGGGTCTAGGACATGGGGAACTCCACCTAGAGTTAGGCTTACCCCAACAGAGGCCAAAAGCATGTTTCAAGGTAAGTCCAGATGCAGATCCAGTCTTCTTTCAGGTTCTTCAGACAGCAGGGCAGGTCTTCTCCACAGGTTTAGTTGTGTTGTAGGGAGAGGTCTTTGGAGTTCCCTCTTATGCCCAGTGCTAGTCTGTGGGAAGAGCACAAGCCTTTGTCCATTCCTTAAACCAAGTCTGGAAAATTTCTATACAACTACCGGGTTTGGTGTCAGCCTGACTAGAGAGACAAAGGTGGGGGAGGCCTAGGTGTGAGCTTCATCTGCCAGTGACAAGGTAGACATCCTTTGAAGGTCAGGAAGGGGCTGGCAGGCCATCCTTTCATGGAGGACCCTCCCTCCCCACTTACAGGTACATTTGTCCACTGTCTGGGAGCAATACACATCTTACCAAAAGGGACCCCGCCCCCATGGGTCAGGTAACAGCTATACAATGGGAGAAAAGCCTTTTGGCTTAGGCAGAAAAACAACAACTTTCTAAAAGTGGCTTTTCTAAAATCGTAATTTCAAATCCAACTTGACAATTAAGTGGAATTGATATTACTATTAGCTACGCACAAAAATGAATTGAGCACTTATTAAATGGAATGGTGTAAATCAGTGTTAACCTATAGGAGAGCCAGCCTTTCCACAGTGAAAAACAACCTTGGAGGTTTTTCTTTGTCGGGGCATATAAATATTAAATATATATGCCCTACTTTTAAAATCCCATGCATCCTGCCCTATGCATGTTTAGGGCCCACAATAGGGGTGACTTATAAGCATTAAAATGGAAGGAAGGTTTAGGCCTGGCAAAAGAGGTGTTTAAAAATGAAATGCTGTTGAAGGCCTGGAGACTTTACAGGGCTGCTGTAGTGAGTAGGACAATGAGTGCTGCAGCCCCCTACTGGCGTTTCCTTTACAGGACCTGGTTACATGTAGTGCCATATACTTGGGATGTATACGTAAATTAAATGCAGCAATTAGATATATGCCAATTTTCGCACGTTTGAAGGCGAGAACACTAACACTTTACCACTGGTTAGCAGGAGTAAAGTGGACAGATTCCTGTGGCCAAGAAGAAGTCTACAGTAAAAAGAAGGCAAAAAATCATGGCCTGGCCCTGCAGAAAGGGCAACTTTCCAACACACTTTCAGGGATAGAAATATTAACTCAACAGGCATTGCTGTGATCAAAGGTTTCCCAAGACATTACTAAGGGACAAGGAAGCCACTTTTATCTCAAAATTAATGCAACAGGTCTGTTGAAAACTGGGAATTAAACACCTAAGCACTTCAGTGTACCACCATTAGATGGCTTAGTAGAGATATTTTTGGAAGATAGGAGGCCTGTTAGAGCCCTCCCTTCCATTTTTACTCTTATTCTTGGCGAAATAAAGGTCAGCAGTCTAGCTGCTGCCGGTCACGTGAGCCTGTGCACCCTCGAGCCGGTGCTCTTATTTCAGTCCCGACGGTGCCGCGCCGCTGGCGCGCCGAAGACGGGCCTAAGGCAAGTCCGTCTGCGTCCATCCGCGCCTGACCGAAGTCGGGGCCGATGATTATGCCCCACCCTAGGCAATTTTAGGCCGTCTTTCCTATTCTTCCCAAACCCTCCATTTTTTAGCGGGAAGTCTGTTATGCAAGTGTTTGCACAAGATTTCCCCAGATAAGTTGAAAGAGTGGAGCTGCAAACACTGCAATTGGTCACCCCGGACTTCATGCGACACTAGGGCACCCGGTAAGTTTTCATCCATGGGATGTAAGAGGCTAAAAAAGGGTATGGCCCAAACTAGGGACCGTTTAATCTGCGCTTTAATTAATGCACGGTCTTTAATTAAACATAAAATGGAAATCGAAGATTTAGGTGGTCATTATGAACACAGCGGTGTTTACTGCCGTGTTCATGCTGGTGGTCATTTCACCGACCGCCAGCCCCCCTGGACCCTGCAGGCCGCATAGTGAACATTCTGCTGGGCCGGCGGGCGGAAACATTGCTTCCGCCCACCGGCCCAGCAGAATGCATGGCCGGGACATTGCCGGCGGCTCCACATGGAGCCGCCGTCAATGCCGCTGTGCGGTGGGTGCAGCAGCACCCGTTGTGCAGATCACTGCCCTTGAATCGGGAAGTGACCTACGTGATGGGGCACTGCACGGGGGCCCCTGCACTGCCCATGCCAAGTGCATGGACAGTGCAGGGGCCCCCAGGGGGGCCCCAGAGCACCCCTTCAACCAGCCTTTCCCTGGTGGGGAAACCCACCAGGGAAAGGCTGGGGGAATCAGGGTACATTATCCAGAGGGCAGCGCTGCCCTGTCGGATAATGTTATCCGCCATCGTCAGGCTGCCTGTCGGCGGTAGCCTGGCAGTGGCGGAGGGCTGCCACAGACGGCCCTCCCTGTGTTGTTTGTATGGCAGTTCAGATCGCCATGCCGGTGGCTGTCTTTTCCCCCGTCGCCGGCATGGCGGTCTGAACCGCCATGTTCATTATGAGAGCCTTAATTGGTGTTCACAACCTAGACTGCCTTTTTATTACTGAAACTTGGGCAAAAACTGACTCTAATCCAGATTTTATAGCCGTTACGCCTCCAGGCGTACCACTGACAGAGGTGGAGGATTAGCAATTATTTGCAGGTCCTATCTCTCTTGCCAATGGAACGGGACCAATCCCATATCAAAGACTTGTGAGGGAATGTATTTTAAAATACGTAAAAAAAAATCCATATTATTTGAAGGACTTTTGGTTTATCAGCCCCCTGGCCCCTACTACAACTTTCTGCAGTACTGACCAAATTTAATTGAACCTCAAACTATGTCTACTAAACGAATTATTTTAGGGGATTTCAATCTTCATTTTGATGACAGCCAGAACCCACATATTGAGGAATTTTTACGTTTCATGACAGCCTTAGATAGGAAATTGAAAGTCATATCAGCTACTCATATAGAAGGCCATTTGTTAGACAAGATATTTGCTCGTTCTGAGGATAAGGTGATGTTGACAAATACCCGCTCGATTGGACAGACCATCATCTCCTAACCTTCAGGTTTATGAAGGTTTAGCACATTAGTTCCAATGGGAAATCTGTTGCTTTATGCCCACATCCTTTGCGGATGATACTCAACTGATCATTACAGTCTCTAAAAATTGGGAGGAAGTGGTAGACCGCTTCAATAATTGTATGCGAGAAGTCAACAGGTGGATGGGCCTAAACTGGCTAAAGTTGAATGGTGACAAAACTGAACTTTTGTGTTTCGGCTCCGGCAAGGAGTTGTAGAACTGACGCTGGTGGCCTCTGGAGTGTGGCGAGCCTCCTGCCCCTACTCCGCCCCCAGAAACTTGGGCGTTATTTTTGACAATTGTCTCTCTTTTAAGTCCCATGTGAACTCCATTACTAAATCTAGTTTTTTGATTTTGAAAACTCTGAAAAAGATTTTCCCTTACTTACAGAGAGAGTGGAGAGTTACAGTCATTTTGGCATTGGTAATCTCTAGATTGGATTACTGTAATGCCTTGCTGCTCAATCTGAACAATTCTTCACTTAAGAAGCTCCAGGTGATTCAAAACACTGCTGCTCGTTTCATATTAAATCTCCCTTGCTCAGCTTCTGCTAGCAGTAGCCTGAAACAATTGCATTGGCTACTGGTCGCAAAGTGCATTAGGTTTAAACCTCTATGTTTGCCCTTTAAGTCTGTGCATGGAGGTGGATCTAAATATTTGACCTCGAGGCTACACTGGTATAGATCGACTCGGCAACTCAGATCTACAGGAGCCTACATGATCCATGTTTCTCGTACTCGTAGGGCTAGATGGGGAGATAAGGCCTTTACGATATCTGCTGTCAAATACTGGAATTTACTCCCTCTGTCCATAAGGAAGGAACAACATTTCTTGACGTTCAGGGGGCTAGTAAAAACCTGTCTCTTTCCTCGCTAAGCTTTTTCTTCTCTTGAGTTCTTTTTGTTTTTTCAGACACTTACCCTTCTCGTACTTAGCAATTTGATGCCGCAGCCGGAATGCACTTTATAAATACCAAATACAAATACAAATATAACACGCCTAGTATGATAAAACAAAAACTAATTGGAGGGAATCAAAACCTGTAGAATGGGTGTTAGTGCTACTCCCCCCTACTGAGAACAAACTGTGCTTTGAAAGGCAGGGCCACTATCATGCTATGGCAAAACTAACTAGGATAACCTGTAAGTTGAGCCCAAATCACAAAAGAGAGCAAATCAACCATATCATTCTCTTAAAAAAATATGGCCCATTCCCACAAGATATACAAGTAGTCTCCATGCCAGGAGCACAGGCGTGTTCTGAAGTCTCTCTGTCCTGCAGGGAGCACTTGACAGAGTCTCAAAGGATGGAATTACAAGAACATTTACAGCCCTTTCAAGAAACCTTTTAAAAATTTCCAGGGAGGCCTCAAATAGGTACTCACTTGATTACTCACTCCAGTTAGACAGAACCAGGCACAGTAGTAAAACAACACCCATATCACATACCAAAGGCTCAACTCTTAGCTATTAAGGAAAGGGAAAGGGTAGAAAAAGGGTAGAAAATTCTAAAACTGGGAGTGATAGAACCTTCATCTAGTTACTGATATTCTTCACTTGTAATCATACTCAAAATGTGATAGTTATCCCTTACCCAAAGTTGGAAAACTAATAGAACAATTGGGTGAATCCAGATAAATCACCACTATATATCCTAATAGGGAATCTACAGTGGTGCTATATCTGGTATATTCCACAGAGACTTGAGGACAAAACTAAGATGGACTGTTTCAGATTACTGTTCTACGTTGAGTTATACAGAGCCCCAGCCTCATTCTAGCGACTTGTGAAACAAATATTAGAACCTCATCAAAAATACACCTCAGTGTACCTAGATATCATAATTTGTAGTACAACACGGGAAGAACATTGAATAAAATTTTCTGTTATGCAGAAGGCCCTGCACAATTCAAGTTTGCACATTAATGGAAAGAAAGCTCTCCTAGATCGTGGCAAAGTCAAATAGCTTGGGTATCTTTTGGAGAATGAAAAAAAAAAGTATAAGCCATAACTTCTGTACCAATTCCCCAAAATGAATGAGACATGCAGACTTTCTGGGGTCTACTCAGATATTATAGATTTATCCCTGCTTTTCTAAAATCTCTCTTGACTAATAGACTTGCTGAGGATGACAACATTCCCTCTTAGCTCTCCAAACTTTTAATTGATTAAAAACTATTGTATCCTATAAGCCTATAACACAGTCTCCAAAATTCAGGAAAACACTAATGATCCAAACCAATGCTTCTGATGTAGGTATTGGAGAAGTCTTTACACAGCTAGATAATCAACAGGTAGAAAAACCTATACTATTTATCAGCCAAAGTTTGCTCCAGAGAGACAAGAAATACCAAACCACTGAGGTGGAGTGTTTAGCAACAAAATGGGCTATAGAGAAGTCATGTAGTCTCTTCAAATTTATTGAAGGGGCTTAATTCAACCAAGGAAACATTATAGGAGATTTTGGTAAAGTTAATGTAAAAAAATTACAGCTACATTTCTGATGAGAGGAAGTTTTAGATGCTAAAAATAAACATCAATTTCACTATTAGCAAATGTGGTGTGGTCGCATGTCCTTGCATTGTTATTTTTTATGCAGCTCATATTCACAAGATATTTGTGCATAGCCTTCTGTGAAAATTGAATGAGATGCTCATAATTCCTTAATAATACTGAAATTAATTTATGGAACAATTCATCTCGCATTGAGAGTCACAATAAATTAATAAGCTGTGCTACACACACATTACTTTTTTTTCAAAAAGTGTATGCCTACAATTCATCTTGGTGAAAAGAAGGGCACTTTGCAGCATACATTAAAAAAATTAAAAAATCTGAAAATTTGGTCTGCAGATGAAACCTATGACCAGGGGAAATCTGTAAGTATGGTGATCTGCAGTCATAAATGAGAATATCCATGGTAGAGGCAGCTGATAGGCCTTGAGATCTGAGGAGTGACCAAAACTTTACCAGTATTAGTATTTCGTACCTGATTTGCTCAACCACACATTTCATGTGGAGAAATGTTAATGTGTATTTCAACTTGAACATTAAGTTGTTGATCAAAAGTGGGATGTAAAATTCCAAAGCCTGCACCAACACCTGTTGGTGCAGGATTATGAATTCTAAATAATGAAGCTGTCATGGCACAGGCAATTACAACAGGCAATAACTCTTCTCCCTCGCCCCTCCCCGCAGTTTTCTCCAGGTCAATTTCTATATCAATGTTACCAAACAGGTGACTTGAGGGGTTCTGTTGGTTGGCAACCCTCAACCCACACACAATGAATCAAACAAACTGAAAACCAAGAGAGGCCCCAAAAAGTGGTCCAAATGTGTCCATTTGCATTTTTATTATGTACAGTAAGTGAGCCTATTACAAATTCTACAGTCACTAGCTACATTTTTAACATATTCTCTGTGAGTTGCACACCTGTGTTTGAGCACAGTTAACATAATTAGTGATTAGCTATTTCATCCGTTACCTCTTTTCAGAACTGTTTTACGGTGGGATATCTACAGCACCTTCATTTGCTCCATATTAGTAGAGGCTTGTGGGTGCAGGAAAGCAATTGTTCTTCCCTGCTCCACATTGTTCTCCTAAGCTGCATACTAGGGAGCCTGGTACAATTGATGAAAAGGATAGATTACAGTAGATGATATACATATGCTCCCATTTGGACTATCCCATGTAGTGAGCTCCTCCAAAGTTTTGATTCTCACTATTTATGGTATAATGTTTGGATCCGTGCTTGTTAAGAGCTGCATAAACAGTAATACTTGTAATATCAAAAGGTGTTGAATAGTTTGCAAGAATGAGTAGTTCTCTGCAGTATCCTGATTGGAGCTTACTTTTACAATTTCAATGTCAAACCTGGTGAAAATTACTTAGGGGTGAGGTGCCATAATTACTGGAACATAAAAAACTCTGTACAAAAAGCACTGAATTATGCTCTATTTCATAGTTTGAATTTGAACTAGAAGGTATTTACCAGATCGGGTAAATATTTCACCCCATGGAGTTAGTATGTACATGTCACTTTGCCCCATGTGTGATCCAGTCTTACACACAAACTTGCAAACAGTTTGTTAGTTTAGGATTTAGGGCCTTGTTATGAATTGGGCGGCTGAACCTCCACAACTCCAATAGAGTTGGGTTGAGGCAGCCGTCAAGCCAGAGGCCTCACCCCAATTGTATTACGATGTTTCCACAGGGCTGACCGGCGGAAACATCATATTGCGAAGTTTCTGCCAATCAGCCCAGTGGAAACAGTGTGGCAGCATTGGCCTTAGCTCCCTCAGAGAGCCGAGGCCAATGTCGTCACACACACCACCCTCACAATAGCAGACAGTGCGCATTCCGAGGTTGCTGACAGGGGAGCCCCTGTACTGCCTAAGACATGGTTGTGAGCAGTGCAGGGGCCTCCTTGTGGCCCCAAGCACTGGCTTTCCACCTTCTTTTTCATGGCAGGGCACCCCCATGAAAAGGCTGGTGAAAAGCAAAGTGGCAATCAGCATAGTGGTGCAGAACTTGGTGCTGCTGTGGCTGACCATGACTTTGACCACAGTCAACCCATCAGGATCCATCATACTGGTTGAGGCGGCGGTCTCCTGGTGGTCCGACCACCAGGATCGTAATCCGGTGATCAGGCCGCCAGGATTGCGGTGCTCTGACCGCAAGTTTGGCAGTCCTTTGGATAGCCAAACTTATATTTAGGCCCTTACTGTTTGCACAGAAACCTATGACTTGTACATTGTCTTGAGTAGCATTTATACTATTTCTAAAAAAAGGTTTTTTATATAATGACTTGTAGACTCGCTACCTGGTGAATCAGTCACTAGGTATAGTTATCCAATAAATGATTAAGATAATTTATAGGATATTTCACAGTATTGTCTTGCTATTCCTTCAAACGAGTCTCAGTGTATTTATTATTAAAATAAGTTTTACTTTATCAGAGTAGTTACCCTAAAAGTTGAAATTCATTCAGAGACATATCAACAGATCAAATCATGAAAATGTGCACTGTAAATTGTGAAATTAGCTTGCAGGGTCATTTTTGTTAAAATTAAGTTTGCTTTATCAGAGTAGTTACTCGAAGGTCATGGTCTCCGCTCCACTGTCAGAGGACTGCTTGTATTAAGAGACTCCCGCCAGACAGGCAGGGATCCCTGAGCACTCAGCCGAACTGCACTGCCATGTGGTGATTTGTCACCATATTTGTTGTGCCCAATCAGCAAGGTTTTTCTTTTGTCAAAATAAAGTCCCAAAGCTGGAGCTTGTTTCTTGAATACAAAATAAAAACAATTACCCTGATGCAGGGGGAATTTTCCTTCCATATGTCAGGCTCAGTGCGTGTTTCCAGGTTTGGAAAATTAGTTATAATTAATTAACCCCTGAATAGGCCAAGGAAACCAAACTTCAAATGAACCCCTCATTTAGTAATGATTGTTAGCATAGGTTCACTAGGTCTTCAGGTCATGAGATCAAACAGTAGTTTAAATCAAGAAATCAGATCAGGTAAATATGTTTCATGTAAAACAGTGCCATTAAATACACTATTCTTGCCTATGTTCCACTTTCAAGTCAACAGCACAGTTTTAATAAATATGCAGTTCAGAAAATATTCATGTCATCTCATAAGAGTTTCCAGCAATTGTAAATGCTAAGTAAAACAACAATGAGTATATTAAGACTAAGCACTTTACAGTGCCATGCTCCACCAACCTCATTGGACAAAAAAAAAATGTGGTCCCAAAAAGTGGTCGCAATTTGCATACTGACTTCACAGTACCACACAATTATTTTGCAAAGTGACTAATGTACAAACAAGTCAATTTAAAAAAACAGGGAATCGTAATTGACCACAATCCAATGTACCTCATTAACATTCCTGAGTTAGGCTAAAAATGGTGACTCACTTCAGTAGGTGACCATCAGAGGGACAGTGGCTTGCTATGATCAGCTAACCATTATGTCTACGATCCTTTAAAAAAAGTATTTTTTTAAACTTGTTTGAGAGTTGATAGTGGTCCTTTGAACCACTGCCTACACTCAAACAAATTATTTTTTTACATTCACAAAGGGCAAGAGGTCATAAAGGATCCATTCCTTATGCAAGTGGATTATGGATTACTAAATCAACCTCAGAGTTTGTAACTTTTCAATTTTGTGCAACTGGATTGCAGTTGCGAAACAATGATAAACAGAGTACCGAATCGGTACTTGAATGGGACTCCCAAAGCACATCCCTTCCAAATACCATTTTTGGATCCATTTCTAAACACATTTAGAGATTATGAAAAAGATGTATGAATTCCTATATCTGTTTATTACAGATGGAAAAGGGTTTTATCATTTCCAAACCCTCTGATTTACAGATTTGGAGGATTTGTCAATGGTAAAACCATTCAGACATCTGGCCAGTAGCATCTTATTATTTCCTCTTTTAAAGAGCCTCGTTCTGTGTTTCCCATAGCTGTATCCCAAATGTTATATCTGCACTGTTTGTATTATCAATTGCAATTTCATTTTTAGAATCACATGCCTGCAGCGCACTGAAGCCTTAGCATTAGTGCCATTTACAAGTATTTTAAATGCACTGTCATTTTGCTGTCCCGTGTTGTACATTGCACATTTTAGCACAACTTTTCTAGTACGCGTAGCATCATTCTGAAGTTGGCACAATTAAGTGAGGACTGCCGAAATTTATGAAGTCAGCCATTTAATTCAAGAAATTTGTATCTATCTTCCACCACTCCTCACATTCTTCCCACAAGAAGAGCCTTGTACGTGTTCAGTAGCACCTAGCTATATTTTCATTTCATCAAGTGTTCTGTCTTCCATTCATTTACATATATTTAGCATCAAAATATATGGGTTTTAGCATTGCATAATACAGCTAGATAGGCAGTGAAGCTCTGAGGCCTTGCTATGCCACTTTGCCTTAGCTTATTTTGATGTTTGCTGCCTATTTTGTATTAAACATGTGTTAGACATCTATGAGCTATCCTGGGTGTCTGTTCTCTTTTGCACTGGTAACTTGACCCTGGAGTTATCAGGAATTACATGCAGGATGCTGAGACCCTCCTAAAAAACAAAGAATTACCAGGGGAACTTGTAATTCTGGTCCTGGTTCTCCCATTTATTGTTACTATACAGTTAATTATTCTTCATTTCCCACCAGATATTTCACCTGGAGACTCCACTTATTTCCAGAGGGTGGACTCTTGTTACTTGTGTGCCCAGAAACTTGGAGCTTACTGAAAGTCCTATGAGGGCCAAAGAGGAAAATGTTCTGATACCATTGCCACAAATCATGTTCTGAGACTCCAAGCTCAGAACCTGATAGAACGCCAGCACTCCCAGTAAGGTTCTGATGTTTCTCCCCTTGTGACCTAATGGAGGGGTATTGCACAAGTTATTCTGAGATACAATACAGCAGTGGCATCATTGGGTTCATGAAATCCAGCACTATGTGAAAGATATCAAACTTGGGTTTCTTCATTTCCCAAATGAATGCCATGATTTCCAGAATGCAGACATTATCTAGCCTTATTAAGTAACCTTTCCATGATGGTGGTTTGTCCATGAGATATGGTTTGAGGATCCCATTCCAAGATGAAGTAAGTACTTTTCCCGGTCTAGGGATGGGGCATTCATATCACCTGACACCCCAGACATGTCAGTTTCTCTGGGGGCATACTAGGACAGATAGGCAAAAAACTGAAATAAACAGATGCTGAACATTTGAACTGCTACTGAATTGGTGGCGGGTTAAACCTTAAGAATGCACCTGTCTTAGACTACCATAAATATTAAAACTCTGTGAACTATATTGTCGCCCAATATCTATGGCTATACCTGTGCACAAATCACGGCACCTGCCACCAAAGGGGCAATCCTGAAAGGATTACATACAAAAAGATATGGATAGTGCACCACTGCGCAAAGTCAGTAAAGTCCAGTAACACAACGTTGTCTTTTAAACATCTTCATTTTTTATTATTTTACTGTATTATTATTTATTATTGCTTTTTTCTTGAACAAACGAGCAATCAACCAACGCGTTTCGTCCTACACAAAAGGACTTCTTCAGGGCTTATATTTGCATGGTCTTTAAATTGATTGTCTTTCCATATTATTGGAACTAAATGTCCAACCTATTGTTACCCATAAAGTAAGGGATCAACCATGTCCGTCCCGGTCGGCAAAGGAAGTACTTTTTACAAGTAATTCCTTTGCCGACCGGGACGGACATGGTTGATCCCTTCCATGGGATCACGGCACCTGCCACCAAAGGGGCAATCCTGAAAGGATTACATACAAAAAGATATGGACAGTGCACCACTGCGCAAAGTCAGTAAAGTCCAGTAACACAACGTTGTCTTTTAAACATCTTCATTTTTTGTTATTGCTTTTTCTTGAACAAACGAGCAATCAGCTTTTTACAAGTACTTCCTTTGCCGACCGGGATGGACATGGTTGATCCCTTACTTTATGGGTAACAATAGGTTGGACATTCAACCTTGGGGTTCAGCGGACTGGCGGCAGACCCCCACCTCCTCCCCCACAACTAACAACATGGGAGGAGCAGGTCTTGGCGATTCTGCATCCTGAGGGCCTTGAAGGAGCTGACGGAGGAATGGACTCTGGTAAGTCAAATCTTAACTATTACATCCCCCACCCTACCTGCATGCCATCACATACCCCCACCCTCACCCTCACCCCCATCACTCCTACTCCTCACAAATGTTCCACTATCACAACCCACACATCCCAACACCAAGCCCTGCATGCAACAACAAAGCATGGACACCCATCACCAAAGCATGGCCACTGCACATACGCATACGCCCCCATACACCCCCCTAAACCATCATCACACAAGGTCCTACACAGGAACGCAAGCACTGGGGTACACGGACACCCATCCATTGCACCTCATGGCACACACAGATATAATAAACATCCTTTTATACTCCTGCAGGACCCCTACCCAACGTCACCGGACAGGAGGGTCCACACAGTGGGCACACGGTCCAGGGGACGGAGGCCCAGGAACACAGGGGAACTGGGAGGGCTGCTGTGTGACAGGGGGAGGACAGGCCCAGGGAACCCAATCTCCACGAGGCCCTCTCCTCCATCATGGGAGCCTACCACCACTCCCAGGAGACAATGGCAACGGTACTGGCCAAGTTTCAGGAGACCCAGCGCATGCAGGAGGAACAGTATTTGGGCTTCATGGAGGAACTCAGAACCATCAATTCCACCCTGGACACCATCGTAGGGGCACTTAAATAAACACCCTTGAAGCACAAAACAATCTGGAGTCAGTCTGTGATTTTGGAATAGTGTATTAGCAATTACTGTGGCAAAATGCTCTTTCAATTGTAATGTCAACATACCTATGTCACACAGCTGTAGTCCATGAGGAATCAAAGCAGATGGCACACAGTGGGACCCACATCTGTAAAATCGTAAGGGAAAGTGACAACTCAGTGACCATACACTGGGTGAAACCGACAGACAGTAGAGAGGTAGTAGTGTTAAAGTACATGTGGTAGGCAGGTTTGTGTTCTTACCTGTGTCTCACCGGAAATATTGCTGGATCACTGAGTTCCTGTTGTCCATGTCCTCTTCTTCTGCTTCCTCGTCTTCACTGTCCACAGGCTCCACAGCTGCAACAACACCGCCATCTGGACCATCCTCCTGCAGAAAAGGCACCTGTCATCGCAAAGCTAAGTTGTGAAGCATACAGCAGGCCACGATGATCTGGCACACCTTCTTTGGTGAGTAGAATAGGGATCCACCTGTCATATGGAGGCACCTGAACCTGGCCTTCAGGAGGCCAAAGGTCCGCTCTATTATTCGCCGAGTTCACCCATGGGCCTCATTGTAGCGTTCCTCTGCCCTTGTCTTGGAATTCCTCACTGGGGTCAGTAGCCATGACAGGTTGGGGTAACCAGAGTCACCTGCAAATGGCGAGGGACAACTGTTAGACACACACTTACCTGTAGAGATATCCCCAGACCAAGACAACCATTCCCACTGACTTGCTTCCAGGTGCTCACCTAATAGCCACAAACGGTGCCTCTGGAGTTGACCCATCACATAAGGGATGCTGCTATTCCGCAGGATGTAAGCGTCATGCACTGAGCCAGGGAATTTGGCATTAATATGGGAGATGTACTGGTCTGCCAAACACACCATCTGCACATTCATGGAATGATAACTCTTCCGGTTTCTGTACACCTGTTCACTCCTGCGGGGTACCAAAGCCACATGTGTCCCATCAATGGCACCTATGATGTTTGGGAGATGTCCTAGGGCATAGAAGTCTCCTTTCACTGTAGGCAAATCCTCCACCTGAGGGAAAACGATGTAGCTCCACATGTGTTTCAGCAGGGCAGACAACACTCTGGACAACACGTTGGAAAACATAGGCTGGGACATCCCTGATGCTATGGCCCCTGTTGTTTGAAATGACCCACTTGCAAGGAAATGGAGTACTGACAACACCTGCACTTGAGGGGGGATTCCTGTGGGATGCGGATAGCTGACATCAGGTCTGGCTCCAACTGGGCACACAGTTCCTGGATTGTGGCACGGTCAAGCCTGTAGGTGATGATCACATGTCTTTCCTCCATTGTCGACAGGTCCACAAGCGGTCTGTACACCGGATGATGCCGCCATCTCCTCACATGTCCCAGCAGACGGTGCCTATGAAGGACAACAGCGAGCACAGAGTCAAACAACTCAGAGGTACGTAAACGCAGCTTACACCGAACACAAATCATAATCCGATATTTGGCCTGTATGTGTGTTGAGGCTAGGCCTAGGTATGTGTGATGCAGTTAAAAATTAAGCCATGTGGGCCCCTGAAATGGCGGCTGCCTGAACTGTAAATTGGGACAATGGGATGTGAGGTAACTGCCCTGGCGTTGTACACCGTCGCAGTAGGCGGTCGAAGACCATGGCGCAATCCTGCATTGGTTAACATTGGACCCTATGGGTCCGAGGAGCCAATGACGTTGTACGCTGGCGGTGACGGTACGCACCGCCACGGACGTGACCGCCATTTTCTATCTGTTCAATCACTCGATACCTGATCTTCGACAGGAGAGGACCTACACTGCAAGTGCTGCTGTGAGCTCGGTCTGGAAGAGACAATGGCTCGTGTGACTGGGGAAAGGGCCCCTCACATCGGAGGAGTTGGAGAAACTCGTGGTCCTCCCCCAGTACACGCTACTCTACGGTCATCCAGACAAACAGGTGAATACACTGGGAGCTTGCTGTATGGGCTATGCCTGTGTGGAGTGGGGTGGATGAAAGATGGGGGGGGAGATTGAGGCGTGCATGAAACGACGGTGAGTGTATGTGCATCATGGCAAGGTTAGGGATGGGGGCCAATGACTGTGACGGTGCATTTGGTAATAACTTTTCTTTTCCCCCTGTACAATTCATGTAGGTCAGCGCCCACCAGAAGAAGGACATTTGGCGTGCCATCGCCAAGGACGTCCGGACCCTGGGGGTCTACCACAGACGGAGCACCCACTGCCGTAAAAGATGGGAGGAAATTCGCTGCTGGAGCAAGAAGACGGCGGAGGCCCAGCTGGGGATGGCCTCCCAACGTGGGAGGGCTGCCCGTCGCACCATGACCCCCCTGATGTTCAGGATCCTGGCGGTGGCTTACCCGGAGTTGGATGGGCGCTTGGGGGCATCACAGCAGCCACAAGGGGGTCAGTACACTCTCATTCTGCTGATTTTGCGTGCAGTGGAGGTGTCTGGGTGGGGGAGGTGGGCTGTGGGATTCCCTAGGCCAGGGCGAGTTTAGGAGGTAAGGTCCCCTTGTGCTGGCAGAGCCTGTGGCACCCCACCCCACCTGTGTACAGTGCCAAGTACACCTAGTCAGGCTCCTGTGAAATCGATGTGCGCAGATGTCGTCCATAGCCTTGTAGGCCATATCCCAGGGATTGAACAGTGGATGGCAAGTGCGGGGCGTAGTGCAGGGGGCTTCTGTGTCTGTTGTGTCCGCCAACGGTAGCGGTAATGCATGCACTCAACATGTCTTTCTTCTGTTGCCCCCCCCCCTTTTTGTGGTCTTTCTGTTCTTGTAGGCATTAGCATCATCAGGCGGAGGAGCAGTGGCAACGGAGCCGGATGGAGCTGCATCCCACATGGCCCTGGAGGGCGAGACAACGGAGTCGGAGTACACCAGTGGGACGGAGGGCGAGGGGAGCTCAACGCGGCGACAGGAGCTGACACCAGTGACATGGACTCGTCCTCTGATGGGAGCTCCCTTGTGGTGGTGGCAACATCTGTGCCCCCCGCATCTACAGGTACAGCTGCCACCCCCCCTACCAGCACTGCCCTCCCATCAGCCCCTCAGCCTTTGCCCCGTGCCTGCTCACCCAGGAGGGTGGGCATCACTTTTGCCCCAGGCACCTCAGGCCCTGCCCCAGTTACCCCTGCTGCTCTCAGTGAGGAGGCCATTGACCTCCTCAGGTCCCTCACTGTTGGGCAGTCTACCATTTTGAATGCCATCCAGGGTGTAGAAAGGCAGTTGCAACAAACAAATGCATTCCTGGAGGGCATTCATTCTGGTCAGGCGGCCCTTCAGCGAGCTTTTCAGACTGTGGCCTCAGCACTGATGGCAGCCATTGTCCCTGTCTCTAGCCTCCCCCCTCCAACTTCCTCCACCTAGATCCAATCCCCTGTACCACAGCCTATCCCAAGCACACCTTCAGACCAGCATGCACACACCTCAACACACAAGGGAAGCTCAGGCAAACATAAGCACCACACATCCCACAGGCACTCATGCAAGCATCACACACATGCAGGCACACCAACATCCACTGCCTCCACTGTGTCCCCCTCCTCCTCGTCTCCCTCCTCCCTCCCAGTCTCGTCTACACTCATTCCTGCATACACTACATCTACAGCCACTACTGCCATCACCAGCACACAGGCCACCACACCCCACTCACGTGCAGTTACCACCCCCACTGCCATTCACACTTCCCCTGTGTCCTCTCCCAGTGTGTCTGTGACGCCACCTCCCAAGATACACAAACGCAGGCACACACCCACCCAACAGCCATCCACCTCACGACAGCCTCCAGCGCATGCAACTTCACCCAAAGTCACCAAACCAACACCTCCTACAACCACAACCTCTTCCTCCACTCCCAAACCCCCTCCAGCTACCCGTCCCAGTGTTTCCCAAAAACTTTTCCTGTCCAACCTTGACCTCTTTCCAACACCGTCCGCCTCCTAGGGCCTGACTCTCCAGGTCCCAACCTAGCACCTTAGCCACAACATCTCCGGGACCAGTGGTGCCTGTAGTCACCGGAATCTGGAGTGCACCGGCCACCAGGGCAGCCAGTGTGGCACAGAGCCACAGCACGGACAGTCCCCCATCTAAAGTTGGCCAGTGCCCGGCGGGAGAGGGGGAAGACTCCAGCCACCAAAGCCGCTCCCAGAGGTACAGGTGGGAGTGTGGAGTCAGCTGCGACACCTTCCAAGGTGGGGAAGGGCCACAAGAAAGTCAGCAGGTCTGGGAAGAGCAGCACGGCGGAGAAGACTGCCATCATCCCCGCTGCCCAGGAGCCCACCACCATCATCCCGCTGCCCGGGAGCCCACCGCCAGCCTCTGCCCTGCTGCCCAAGAAGCCACCGCCAGCACCTGCCCTGCTGCCCAAGAGGCTACCGCCTGCACCTGCCCTGCTGCCCAAGAGGCCACCGCCAGCACCTGCCCTGCTGGGCCAGACAGGACCACCAGCACCAGCCCTGCTGGGCCAGAGAGGATGCCAGCACCAGCCCCGCTGGGCCAGACAGGACCGCCCACACCAGCCCCGCTGGGCCAGACAGGACCACCAGCACCAGCCCCGCTGAGCCAGAGAGGACCGCCAGCCCCGCTGGGCCATGAAGGACCGCCAGCACCAGCCCCGCTGGGCCAGAGAGGACCGCCAGCACCAGCCCCGCTGGGCCATGAAGGACCGCCAGCAACTGAGTCACTGCAAAGGACACCGCCGCCACAAGCACCGCTGAACAGGGCACCGCCGCCACAAGCACCGTTGGACAGGGCACCACCTCCACAAGCACCACAGAACAGGGCACCACCGCCACAAGCACCGCTGAACAGGGCACCGCTGCCACAAGCACCTCTGAACAGGGCACCGCCGCCACAAACACAGCTGAACAGGGCACCGCTGCCACAAGCTCCGCTGGCCCATGAGCGCCAAGGGCACTGACGCTACTGAGTCCGTCACAAGCAGGATGAAGCACTCTGGGCACCATGTCCCCTGCAGAACCAGTGGAGACATGCAGCCACTACCTCAGTCCTTAGCAGGATGAAGCACTCTGGGCACCATGCCTCCTCCAGAACCAGTGGAGAGATGCATCCACTACCTCAGTCCTTAGCAGGATGAAGCACTCTGGGCACCATGCCCCCTCCAGAACCAGTGGAGACTGTCATCAACTTGTGAGACTGTGGCTTTGCACTCCCCAGGATGGAACAGTGGGCAACGCACCCACTGTAGAAACTTGAGAGACTGTGGCTTTGCACTTCCCAGGATGAAACAGTGGGCAACCCACCCACTGTAGAGACTTGAGAGACTGTAGCTTTGCACTCCCCAGGATGGAACAGTGGGCAAACCACCCACTGTAGAGACTTGAGAGACTGTGGCTTTGCACTCCCCAGGATGGAACAGTGGGCATGTGGCCCTCTCGTGGATTTGGCGTTGTGTACTCAATCGGCTGTGGTGCCCCCCCTTTCCCTCCCTCTGAGGTGCCTGTTTTCTTGCTCTATGATGCCCCTGCAGTGTTCTCTCCCCGTCATGGTCGGGGATCTTGTGTGGGCCTCGTCCATACCGTGTGGGCAAGTGTTCCACAGACTTCATTGGAGCACTACCTGGACTACTAAGCTTGGTGTATATTTTGTTTATAGTGTATATATATATTTTTGCGTACTTGATTTTAATATATTACACTCATTTTCTTTTGTCTTTGCATTCTTCCGGGGGGGTTGGGGGTGTAACTATAATGTATCATGCTGTATTAGTGTGTGTGTTGTCGTGGGTAAGGGTGGGGGTGTTGCGTGTTGCGTGTGTGTGTCCCTGTTTTTTCCCTCCCCCCTCCCCTGTGTCGTAGGTGCAGTACTCACCGTTGTTTTCGCCGCCGGCGTTCGTGCTCCTGGTAGAGAAGCAAGAAGGTAAGGGCGGGCAGGATCTGCAGCTCTGGTTCCATGGCATCCGGATTCCTCATGGGATGTGTAGAGGTGAGCATTTTCCCTTCGAAGTCCTGTTTCCGCCGTGTTTTTGTCCGCGGTGAATCCGCCCCAGAAAAGGTGGCGGATTGGTAGGTTGTGATACTGTGGCCGGTACTTTGTCCTCTGCCTGTCTGTTGGCGGTGACCGCCGGGGTGTTTGTTTGTACCGCCTTGGCGGTCGGAGTGTTAAAGTGGCTGTCTTTGTTGGCGGTTTCCGCCACGGTCGTAATTGCAATTTTTTTACCGCCGGCCTGTTGGCGGTCTTACCGCCGCTTTAACACTGTCCGCCAGGGATGTAATGACCACCTTACTCTCTTGGTTACACTTCGAGCCCCAGAGGTCCACACTACTACCAATCATCATTACTTCACCTTTAAAGGATTTCAACTTGTCACTGGCTATCCATCCAACACTATTCTTCATCATAAATTATCTAAATAGGGCAGGTGAGTGTCTGACCTTAAAGGTGACAATAGAAAACACGTGTTTCAATGAGATGCACTACAGTTTCAACATAAGTGATAAACATGCTTGTGTAATACTGAAAAGCCACATAACTCAAGGTACACACATAGCTAGTAAAAAGGTAGGCAGAACATTTGAATTCATTCAAACAAAAGAAATGCACCCACTGGAAAGAAGTGCCCCGAACTTGCGATCCTTCAGAGGTCATGGCAAACAGTGTCATTTTTGACAGTGTCAAAAGCTCTTGACTGATCCAGAAGAAATAGGGCACTGAATAGAAACAGCCACCATTAGATGCAGGACATCCAAAATCATTTCAAGAAATAATCCAGTACTATATTGGTAAGAAAAAAGTGTCTAAAATAATTCTAACTGCCTATTGTGATGGAACACAGAACGTAATAATCTTAGCTTAAAGGGGTTGAACATGAGAAGGCTCAGAGCAATAAAGACCAGAGCGGGACTGGGACAGAAAATAGGCCCAGGTACTAGAATAAAAGTGACCCTCATTACCAAATCTGCTAACTAAAAATGTGACACACATTTGCAAACTGTAGCCATTTGTCTTTGTAAAGACACCCTGTAGGGGTTTTTTGTAAGGTATACGGGCACAAATGTATTTGTTCTTGCTGGAGGCAATGTTTCAACAGTAAAAACTCTTCCACAAGACAAAAACCGGCCCACAAACAGCCAAACAAATGTCCGACACACTTACTTTTCAGACCAAACCCACGGGTCACTGTCTAATTACCCTATCAGCCAGTCCTACCCTGATCAAAACCTTGTTCTATTCAAAGAAGGTATCGCCAGAGTAGGCATGAAGCTTGAATGAACTGTCCAGTGCTCCTTAAGGAGGTTACAAATCACAAGAGAAATACAGACCTAATCAGAGAGCAGGCATGTGAGGCTTAAATTGAGCAGTCAACAGGATTTTAGACTAACACTGCAGCAATAACCAGCTGACAATCCAATGGCATAAAATTTGAGAATGTTGGATGTTGTAAGGTAGTATTTGAAAAAATGGTAGAAAGTTCTTGCCCAAAATAGTATTTCTAATCTTAATCTAAAAATGCTTTTAATTCTGTGTTTAACTCATTTACATCCATCATAGGGACTTAGCTTATTTAAAAAAAGATCTTCTCAATTATTCTTGCACTCATGATCTACTGGATGCTCAGTTTCCAAACCTTTTCTTTTTACATTTTAGTACTGCAACAGCATGTGATGTGCCTTGTTAGGCCCTTCTGCCATACCTTATTGACACAGTCATTCTTGGTATAATGATTTTTACTGCAGCTCCTTGCCATGCAAAGGAGCTGCACATTTGCTTTATGCGGCGACCAAAGTACAGCACCCAAAGTTAATTATTCAAGAGCTTTTAGTGTGTTGAGTGAATAACAGTAATACATTCTTTCCAGTATAAAATTATGTTGCACTTTTTGCATTGTTACATATCATTTTGGTCAGTTTCATTATTGTCAAATAGACATCTTTTCATGTTTGTGTCATGATCCATATAGTTGATTTACAGGATAAGTGGAACAAGTGGGTTTCGCTACAGGGCATGTAGATTCCTGTACCCTTTTGTCTCTTGGACTAGTGGACTATTTAGAAAATTCCACACCCCTACTTGTGATGTCACTTACATTTAACATAATCTACAAGGCACAGGCCGAAATGAAGGCTGTGTTGGAAAGCTTGTTTTTCATTGCTTTCTTTGTACTGTGTTTCCATTTGTGCCCCTGATTTTGACTTCTTGCAGCTGGGAACTTTTCCTGGATTCTTCACCTGGAAATAGAGATGATTAGTTGATATGCTACTCTCTTCATTTCTAACCTTCATCTCCAGTTGATACCCTAGATTGCCAGGGATGCTTCCTTTGATTTGGGAGTTGATCCTCCTATTTGGGCCTCTCGTAAGGAGACACGTGACACTTTTCACATATATACTATTCTGTGTAGTATGGAACTAAAGTTACTGAAAGAGGATGGGGCAATCTAGAAGGGGATTTAACAGACCTTTTAAGCTCAAAGTACTTCACAAGACTAATGGTCCCACAAGACTCATAATTCTGGCAGCTCCTGTACCAGCTCAGTGGAATTAGGATAGCAGCTTTAATGAGGCAAATATTGTTTTGACAGCCATCCATTCATAATGTTTTTGAGCAGTATTTTGCCTTTTGCCTTTTGCCTTGCTTTCTTCAGCTTGGTTATTCAAAAAAGAGCCCAATGTTGTTTTCATCATGTTGACAATTCTTTAATATGTGGTGAACTCACTACAAATAAGCTTCTAAAGATCCCCAAAACTCACTCTCCTTACCAATTTCATATGAAAGTGACCATGTGATCTCTATGATCACCACTCTTTTTGACCACCATCTAAATGTTCAAGCTATGCAGTATTGAAAGACAGAGGAATACAATTCACCCCTCAACCTCCAACCACGTTGAACATACACGTAGCAAGAACACTACCTGCTGACCCTTAATGGAGCTGTTGAGGTGTGAGTGGCAAAGGGTTAGGCCAACGATATTGCAAGCATCCTGAACACAAGCTCTCAGTGGAGTTGGGAGCTAATGTGTCACCCTCTGGCACTGAGTGGCACCCAGCCTTTATTGTGTGTGAGAGACAGACACCAGAAGTGGGCTTCCTGCTTCTTCCCATGGGTGCAGCAGTGAACAGAGTCCTTGCCAACAATTAAGTCTTTCATCTGAATGACTTTGAGAACTGTTAACAAATACAGAGTTTGTATAATTAGAATTTTAAAACACATTACCTTGTTTAGTGTGGAACTAGTGTTGGCAAAGTGTGCTTTGGTATACTAAATTAAATTAAATTAAAAACGAAGAGATTGTGAGTTGTTTTAACTATAACCTTGCATGGCCTGTACTCTGTCTGCTTCTTCAGAAGGCAAGAGAAGGACGTGTCCTAACATCAATCTTTGCACTTTGACATGCCATGTACAGGCTGGAGTCGCACTGGGCATCACAGATGCTGATGACCATCTTTGGAAAATCTCTGTGTGGGGTGCTTGTAGTGTCTCCAATCTTACTATCATCCTCTCACAGAAGAGCAGCTAGGTAGAGTGATGTTATGCCAGATAATGGTAGCACATGTATCTAGGGAGCTGGACACCTTTGTTATGTGGTGATTGCTTATAGGAGTATATATCAACTACACCAGAGATAATGCAGTAAAGAGGCAAAATGCCATCAGGCATGACCAACATTTCCAGTACCAATGATCTATTCAGAATACTATTTCAAGTGTGAAGTGAATGATTTTACCAAACAATCAACAGATGAATGGGCTTCCAAACTTTCCTCTCTGTGTATATATTGTTTGGATTACTAGAGCTGTGCTATGAAGCTCCAGATTTCTCTGGCATGCACCTAACAAGGACAGTGGGCTACTGGCCTTACGGAGCGAACTATAGGTCTACCCAGTGAGAGTGGTAAGTTCTTATGTATCTTAGGAAGGGTGTATAAACATGGGTATCTAGAGGTCTAATAACTTGTAGATACATGTATTCATCCTCATTCAATAAACATTTCCCAAACCAATCCCTCAAACAATTATTAATGTTATTTGTCAAATTTGGGATTGGGTTGTGGGTGATTTTTTTTTATAATAGTTTGAGGAACTACATTTCGGATAGTCCGCATTTCACTTATCAAAAAGGTAGGAGCTTGAAGAATATATTATGTCCCAGTTATCCTACTAGGAGACCTATTACCATTTGTTTGACAACCCAAATGCAAGGCTTTTACAAATGTGGACATTGTGGGATGTGTAAATGGGCCTGGAATGGTATATGTATTTTTACCAATAGCGCTGGAGAAAAGTTTTGGATACTCACGAACATCACATGCAACAGTATCTTTGTGGTCTATCCTATTGTATGTAAATGTAATCGCATGTATGTGGGGAGTACCATCAGATCCCTAAGATTAAGTATTAGTGAACACTACAGAGCCTTGAGAGAGGATGATACCAGATATCCTATTGTTGTGCATATGAGACAATGCTCGGGGCAAGAACAAATTTTGATTTTTTTGGCTTGGAGCAAGTCCATAAAGACCCCTGTGGGGGCACTAGAGAATTACATCTAAGAAGGAGAGAATGTATTTGGATCCTTAGATTGAGAGCAGTAGAAGAGGGCCTGACTACTAATCATGAATTAGAATTCTTTTTGGGTGAATGAGTGAACAGATTAGTGGATATCTGATATATTGAGTTACAACTTTTCTGGAAAAGTACATATAGAATATAATGATTATGCATTTTTTCAAATGTGAATTAACTAGAATACTATACATAAAAGAAGAAAAACACTAGTTGAACATATTTTTTAATCCTGGTGACTCTCTAATGTGCCATTAACTATTAAAAAGAGAGTTCCCAAACATGCTGTTTCCACACTTGATGAGGGCATACCCATGTGAGAATTAATGATGAATAAGTCTCAGTTAATCTTGAGCACAGTGATGAACTAGCATGATTCTGTCTTTGTATATTTTTAATTTCTTGGGGTATAATGATAAGACCTATACAAATTGTTTTGGTGTAGAATCTTATTATATACTTGCCTATTTTGGGATGGGGCTATATTTAACTAAATTAGTGACATCTACTATTGGTAATTGTGAGAGAGTTAACAAGGGATGAAACTGCAAGCTTATGTCGCTAACTTTCGATGATGGATATCCAAAATTAAACTTAGCGGACACCCCATGATTTTTTAGTGCGTCGTCTGTAACAACAGGAGATTTTGGTTTAGTAATATATTTTATACATTGTATATAATATATACAATCATACTCTCAAGATGGTGGATGCCTTTAGATTGTGTAGTCCGTCATCTCTGCTCACGTCTGGTGTATTTATAGGCAAGGCTAAGATGGAGTCCGGTTTGTTGATCGCACGGGTACACACCTTTCGGAACGCTGACCGATATGATAATTTAGTGAGATACCGGTAAGCATATTGTGGGTGGCACTTGTTTCCCATAATTTTATTTATAGCCATTATGAGCTATCTTTTCTCTTGGGCCAATATTATATTCTGACTGAATTTATATGAGATATAGATGTATTAGAACGTGAGTTGGGACGAGAACTGAATTGAGTAGCTGTGCCGAAGGGATATGTTTTTTAAGTGGATTACGAACCTTCGCTACGAATATGTATATAGGATTTATGTCTAAAAGGATGTATATATAGGAAATATGGATCATATATATATTTCTTTTCCTTTGTACTATAATAGAGATGTCACAAAGGTTCAGTCTTGTTGTTTATTTCTGTTAGATAACGAGATGAAAGATGGGAACTTATTTGAGGAGGACACAACTTATTATCAGTAAGGGAGCAACTGGTGGCTTTCGCTTTCTTATATTCTTGCTACACGTATATAGTATCATATATTAAGAAAAGTGTAGCCGTTTCGATAATGGGTTGGTTTTCTCATTTGCTTCTGTTTTTGCAGGAAGACTATGAGGACGTTATGGAAAACTATGGAAATATTGATTCCTAGAGATTTCTAATAAGGCAAGTAGTAGCCTAAAGGGCATAGCTAGCAATAATTTGGTGGATTATACTTTTATTTTTGCACATTAGGTGATTGGACTATGCACTTCACCTTTATGGATGCATCACATTTGGAATATCCTATTTGGCCAATTAGTAATAGTGTTCTTCTTCCGTTGGCACTATAGGAATGATTTACTGCACACCACCCACCATTTCAAGCTTGTTTATTTCAGTTTCACTTGCACCTTTCACTTTGGAATTTTGAATGTATAGACGGTAACGATCTTTTTAATGTCAAATAACTAATATGGAACTTTGGTTAATTTAAATGGTTATGGGTGACATTTAGTATAAACTTAGTTACGGTTCGATTTAAAATTGGATTGAATTATGTTGATTTTCATCCATACCCACACTAAACCCTAAACATTCCCTTGGCACCCAAAAACCCATACTAACTCTAAAACCTAAATGTGTCCTTACCACCAAAAAACTCAGAACTACCCTAAACCATAACATGACATATAATACTCAAAACCTATACCCACCCTAAACCCTTATATTACACTTGGCACTGAAAAACCCATACCAACCCTAAAGCCTAAAGTTACCCTTGCCACTCAAAAACCCATACCCACCCTAAACCCTAAAATCACCCTTGCCACCAAAATCCCATACCCACCATAAACCATAAAATGACCCTTGACACCCACAAACCCATACCCACCCTAAACCCTAAAACCCTTGTCACCCAAAAACCCATACCCACCCTAAACCCTAAAAATTCCCATGCCACCCAACACTCCATACCCATCACAAACCTTAAAATTACCCTTGCCACATAAAACCCACAGTAAAACCTAAAAAATCCTTTGCCACCCAAAACTCCATACCTACCCTAAGCCCTAAAATTACCCTTGTCACCCAAAAACCCATACCCACCCTAAACCCTAAAAATTCCCTTGCCACCCAACAACCCATACCCACCCTAAACCCTAAAAATGACTTATTATATATATATATATATATATATATATATATATATATATATATATATATATATATATATATATATATAACTAAAGGTTACAGGGATGTTAGGCTCATATTGCACACATACAAAACCAGTGAAATTCAGCAGTTATAATTGCCTCAGCTAACTAGAACTTGCACCCCGTAATGCACTGCTTATGACCTCACATTTGACATCACTCATGAAATGGTCAGTGACATCACTGTTGACATCACTGATGACATCTCAAATGGCATCACAGATGACATCACTGATGACATCATTCATAGATGGCCTGCCACCTCACCTATAACCATGCAACCCCGCCTTCAGCCATGTGCAGCAGTGGTTGGATGCAGAGCCTGGCCTGTGGCCAGGCTCTCCAACCAACCACTATAACCATCCAATCCCATGCTGCAAATGGCCTACAGCTGTGCGCAGCATGAGCTGGCTGAAGTGCATGGCCAGTGGCCAGACCCTGCAGGCAACCACTATAACCACCCAACCCACGTTGCACACGGCTGTGGGTTGGCGGCAGGGCCTGGTACGCGGTCAAACCCTCTGACCAACTCCTATACCCACCCAACCGCTGTGCTGTGCATGACCTTTGGCCATGTGCAGCGGGGGTCGGCCCCCATGCCTGGCCCATGGCCCCCCTCCCCAGGCCGACATCGCCCCTGGGGACCACATCCCCAATTGCCCGCCGATTTTTTTTTTTTTTATGGGGAGGAAGACTGCGTGGCCCCCTCCCCAGGCTGATATTGGCCCCATGGACCCTATCCCCTGGGAGCCAGCCTATTTATTAATTTTTTAGGGGGGAGGGGAATCATGCAGCCCACCCTACCTATGCCGGTCTCGAATCAAGGACCCCAATCTCCCAGGGCCCAGCCTATTTATTTAATTTTTTGGGGGAGTGGGTTGCGTGGCCCCTCTCCCCAGGACCAAATTGGCCCTGGGGACCCCATCCCCTGGAGCCCGGACTAATTATTCATTTTTTGGGGGAGGGGGGCTGTGTGGCCCCCCTCCCCTGGGTCGATCTTGCCCCCAGGAACCACATCCCCAAGGCCCAGCCTAATTATTGATCTTTTTTGGGGGGAGGCATGCAGCTCCCCTTCCTAGGTGATCCTGGCTCTGGGGACCCCATCCCCAAGACCCCAGCCTAATTATTAAAATTTGTTTGGGGAGGGGGGCTTGTTGCCCCCCTCCCCAGGCCACTATCGGCACTGGGGACCCAATTCCCCGGGGCCAGGCCCAATTAGCTAATTTTTCTGGGTAGGGCACCACATAACCCCCTCCCCAGAGCTGATCTCTGCCCCAGGGACCCCATTCCCCAGGGCCTGGCCTAACTATTAATATTGTTTTTGGGGAGGGGGCCACGTGGCCGATCTTGGCCCTGTGGACCCCATTGCCCAGGGACTGGCCTAATTATTAAAATTATTTAAAGGGGCCTATCTCCCAAGGGCCGATCATTCCCCCATGGACCACATCCCCTGAGGCCTGGCCATGTGACCTGGATGCCCCTGTTAGCGCGCCTGACCTTAATAAGTACACTTTCATGGGGGCAAATATGTTGATGAACCTTTTGACTCGCAATTAAGAAGTTCCTACCATAGCTCCAGTTCATAATCAATAATCAATGTACAATAATCAAATAAAATCAATAATCAATGGAGTCAGTAATTTTCACTCACCATGACCTTTCAGTCTTGAATAACCACACCTTTAGTAAATGTTTAGAATATTTATTTCCCTATATTAACGATGCTAAGGTCATGTAGGTCAATCTCAAAATTAAATGTAACACATACTGAAACATCACTGGTTATTG
The DNA here is from genome assembly GCF_031143425.1 of Pleurodeles waltl. Lineage (NCBI taxonomy): Eukaryota > Metazoa > Chordata > Amphibia > Caudata > Salamandridae > Pleurodeles > Pleurodeles waltl. The sequence goes on from NC_090444.1 coordinate 177,618,573, forward strand.
AAAGCGGTGGAAAAAACACAATTGTAAATAGCAAAGTCAGCTGCGACAGGATATAGCATACATAGAATTCAGCAGAGAAATTTATCAAACATTAGTCCCTATTATCGTCCATCACTTGTGAGGATCCTTAACTAACGTAAGATAAGTATCAGCATGTTGGGCTTCATGCAAAACAATTTAGTAACACAAATTTGGAAAACATCTAACTATGGCTCTATCAAAACAGCACAGTTGGTACCTAGAAAGAAAAAGCAAATATGCATAATAATAACATTTCAGGATTATACCTATCCTTGGTATGGGTCAGCAAAGCAGAATCAGTCTTGGTCCCCAAGACATCAGTCGATCAGCAAGGCATCAAGGGCCAGATGTAGCAAAAATTTGCAAGTCGCAAATGGCCCGAATCGCAATTTGCGACCCCGCAAAATTGGAAATGGGATGCAGAAATCCCATTTCCAAAGTGCAAATTGCAATGCGAGCCATTACCGACTCACAAAAATAGCGACCCCATTGTGCGACCCGCAAATAGGTAGACGCAATTTGCGAGTCGCAAACCATATGCAAAAGCCAGTCGCAAAATGCGACTAGTCGCAAAAAAACCCATTTTGCACACCCAAATTAACACTCACCCAAATTACCAAGTCAGAGCAGGTGATAACCATAACCAAAGTATAAAAGGAGACCCAGAAGGCATCTGGGTTACTCAAAATGGCTGAAATATATGTGATAGCAAGGAGGAGGAGAGTCCACGCCGCACAGCAGAGGAGGAAGAGGAGCCAGAGACAGGAGAGGATATACAGAACCAGGCAAAACACTTTTCCAACAAACTGAGGAGGAGATTTATGACAAATACAGACTCAGCAGTGCAGTAATATTAGAATTAATTGATCTACTCAATCTGCAGCTTCAACGACAGACTGTGCGCGGCAGCGCCATCCCCACACATGTGCAAGTACTATGCTCACTGCACCTCTTGGCCTCGGGTAGCTATCAGGGGGTGATTGCAGTGGCAGGTGGGGTATCCCAAAGTGCACTCTCACGGTTCTTCAGATGTTTCCTAGATGCCATACTCACACACATGCCCAGATACATATACCTACCCAGGAATGAGGCAGAAATCAACAGCACCAAGTTGGAATTCTACAGAATTGCCAACTTCCCACATGTAATAGGGTGTGTAGACGGGACACATATACAAATAAGCCCTCCTGCAAATCTGGAATATCTGTTCCGCAATAGGAAGTGTACACACTCACTGAACATCCAGGTGGTATGTGACGCCCATTATGTCATCACTGACATGGTAGCCAAATTTCCAGGGAGTACACATGACTCTTACATTTTCAGGCACAGTGGGATACACCAACGCCTAGAACGTGGGGAGTTTGGAGACGGATATCTATTAGGTATTGCTGAAGACACCCTGAAGCCATACACACAGGTCACTTTAGAAATCATCCATGCCCTGCTAAAATTGTTAATTTCTGCCACACAGGTGACAGTGCATATGCGCTACGACCATGGATACTTACCCCGTACCTCACACCCAGCATTGAGAATGAGAGGCGATATAACAGTGCTCATAGGCGGACCAGAAATGTCATAGAGAGGACTTTTGGACTGTTAAAGGCAAGATTTCGATGCCTCCACAGAAGTGGAGGTGCGCTCCAGTATGCCCTAATAACAGCTTTCAAGATAGTTGGCACATGCGCTATACTGCACAACATTGCCACCAGACGTGGGCTACATCTCACCCCTGAAGACCCAGATTCAGAGGATAACGAGCAAGAGCTACCACATCGCCAGCCTGGGGATAAAAGCATTGCAAATCAAGGCAGACAGAGACGGGACCACATTGCAAACCAATACTTTGGAAGGTATGTGGTAACTGTCCCCACACACACTAATGTCACACACAAAGAGCCCAGTTGTGAAGTGGATTAAACAAAACATTTTAATAAGTGAACCTAATAACGAAATAACTGAACTGTTGGTAAGGGGCTGCACATGTCCACCCTCAATGAGGACACATTAACTCCATGTGCCTCATGAGTCCTGCAGTGTTTGGGCCTAACACCTCCTCCTGGTACGCCCAGCATGGCTCGTGCTAGGTGGGTCAGCAGACCCCTGACGTGCACTGCCACTCCGCAAGACACGTGTGTCTGTGGCAGATGTACTGCTGATGGTGGACCCCTCCTCACTGTCCTGAGGTGTCTCAGCCGTGCCCCTTGCCACCTGCCTGGCCTCCAGCATGGCTAATGTGGCCCAGTCCCCGCGCCACATCCCCTGCAAAGTGGCCCAGGTCCACCTGCAGGCTCACGGTATGTCGTGACAGGCCTGTGGTGTTCACTGCAAGACGGACAATGGATGCTGCCATGCGGTCTAATCTCTGCACTAGTTGGCGCTCACGGCGCCTTGCACTTTGTCTCTCTGCCACCAGTTCCGTCACCAGTTGACGTATTGATAGTGCTAGGTCACTGACATTGTCATTCAGTCTTGTGAACTGTGTGTTCACTTCTGCAAGGCCATGAGTAAAATTGTGCTCCATCCTCTGCATTGCACCAGAAATAATCCTCAATTGCCTTGTTTGCAGGCGCTGACCTGATAGGAGGGATGCCTCAACTGCAGACATGGATGCGTCCCCTATATCCTCCTGGGACACTTCCTGGACCTGGAGTCTGCGTCTGCGACGCAGTGGTGCTTCTGGGTCTTGCTGTCTCACACTGTGGCTGGGACCAGGTGTTGTGTCTCTTTCCTCCATGTCCACTTCTTCATCTGGAGGGAACTGTGGTGGTGCGGTGCTGGGCCCTGTAGTCGCTGCTTCAGCCTCCTGCCCTGCCTGTGACCTGCTTTCTTCACCCTGGATGGTGTGGCTGGTAGGGGTGTCTTGTGGGAGACCTGTGGGACATAGGGAACACACTGTCAGTCTCTAACATCTGTTGTGTGCCTCCTAATAAACATTTGCCTATATGCTGCCTACTGTACTACATTGCCCATAATGCACCATTCTGGTGGTTGCTAGTCTGGAATGGCGCTAGTCTGGTTGTGCATGCTGCTGTGTACTGAGTGAGTGCGGGTATAGAATTTATAGGTGTACATGCATGTTTCATGGTACTCACTTTTTGATGTCCCTTGCGCTGACGTGCCCAGTGCTCCCATTCCTGGCACTGCCTCAGGCTCCAGGGTCTGCTCAACCAATTCCTCCATGGCTGTGGGTGGTGGGATGGTGGATGGGCCTCCTCCTGTGCCCCTCATCTCCCTGAGGCGCTCTACCAGCCTCGCCTTTGTCCTGGAGTGCAGGTCATACCACCGTTTTTTAATTTCTTCAATGCTTCTGTGGCTCACCCCTATGGCATTGATCCTCTCATGGATGTCCTGCCAGATCCTCCTCTTTTCAGTGTCTGGGACACTCAGGGATGCCTTTCCAAAAAGCTGGTCATGATGCTGGCAGCATTCCTCTGTCAGCACCTCAAGTTCCTTTTCAGAGAATTTAAATGTCCTCTTCCTTCCTGCACTGCCTGTGTCTTCCATTGTTGCAGCTGTTCCTCCAGGTAGTTGCTCAGCAGTTTGAAAAGGGTGTGGTCCTCCCTCCTCCCAGGTGTATTTGATGTCTTCCTGGCTCTGATGTCATCAGCAAGAGCCAGGAAGTGTTTTTCCAACTGTTTTGCTGCACCTGCATGCAATTTGCGGCACAGTCGCAATTTGCGATACCCGACTCGCAAATTGAGAGTTTGTTTTTAGCGAGGTCGCAAAAAGCGACCTCGCTAACAGCGGACTCGCAATCTGCGGTGCGACATCATTTGCGAGTCGCAAATTGATGTTGCTTTTTTTTGTTGGATCCCATTTTGCGAGTCGGAAATTGCGAGTCGCACTGACTCGCAATTTCCGACTCGCAAATATTTGCCTTCCTACATCTGGCCCCAAGATCTCTGTCGGGACATTATAGCCAAAGTCATTTAGCATTAAAGATAAGTATGTCTCTAGTAAAGACGCATAAGAAAGCAATAAACTTTTGGTCAGTTATAGTTACCTTATGACATGAGGTATGGCAACTTGAGATAACTCTAACTACAACAGGTGAATTTCTATGTTTTTTTAATGTGAAAAATTTGAGTCTTACTATAACGTCCATGTAACCTTTGTGTTTTTTAAATTAATTTCTATGTTTTTGTCATTTTATTCCCTAACTGTAACGTCCTTGTGACCTTTGTTTCTTTAAGTGAATTTCTATGTTTTTTTAACATAAAGTAATTTTCATTACTATACGTTAATCCAACCAACATCGCAAACGGCCAGAGACCGTGCATGGTGGCAATTAGCTGCAGAGCCTGCGACCAGGCCCTGCAGCCCACCCCCTTAAACACCCAACCCTGTGCTGCACATGGCCTTCAACTGTGTGCACTGGGGGCTGGCTGCAGGGCCTGACCACAGCTCAGGCCCCACAAGCCAGGCCCTGCTGGCATCCCCTATAACCACCCAACTCTTTGGCCGTGCATAGTGGGGGTTGGCCGCAGGGCCTGGCCTGGGGCTAGTCCCTGCCCCCACCCCCATTACAACCAACCCCACATAGCCTCCCCTCCCCAGGCCAATCTCAGCCCTGTGGACTTCATCCCACAGGGCCCAGCCTAAATATTTAATTTAGTTTTGGAGAGGGGGGCTGTGCGCCACCCCAGGCAAATCTTGGCCCCCGGTGATCACATCCCCTGGGGCCCTGTTGAAATATTACATTTTTGGGGAGAGGGCGGTGGCCACGACTCCCCCTCACCAGGCCTGTCTCAGATTCTGGGACCCCATCCCCCAGAGCTTGGCCTAAACATTTAATTTATAATGATTGGAAGCCCCAGGAGGTGGCAGTCCCTTGGTCTGCGGGGTAGCTCCCTGTTACAGTTGTTTGAAGCCTAGGGGGGGGTGACGGACCCCAAGACCTGGCCCCCCGGGGGCCTCACAGTAAGAAGTGCTGGAGTCCATGGTTGTTGTTTTAAAAAATGTATTGCAGTGACTTTGGTGAATTCATGGCAAAACATGTAAAAATAATGCTTTTTAGCCCTGGGACCCCACCACCAGAGCTAAGGGGTCAGGGTGTCCCTACCATCACCCATTTTTCTTTTTTTGACATTCTTTCAGAGGGGATGAGCCGAAGCCAAGTCCCAAGGTGGCTGCCAACACTTCCTGGCTTGAATTGTTGCCAGCCAGTGCATTTCCCTGCAAAAGCTTGTCTTTTTCGCAAATCATCGCAAAGGATCCCTGGCCCTAGATATACAAATTTATTTTCCCTTTAATATCTCTAACACTATCATTAAAACTTCATTAAAAAAAAAAGAAATGTGCCTGTGATTCTTGTTGCGCATAAAAAGTTTCGGGATGATCTGTGAAGCTGGGGCCGAGAAAAAGGGGGGGGGGGGGGGAAAGTTGTGTTTCCCTTGTTAATGCCTATTGGACCTTAAGACATGACTACAGCCCGAACTACTGAATAGAATTACACCAAATTTGGCAGAAAGATAGCTTGAGTATGCAGATTATGCTTTCACATATTTTTTGTAAATTCATTCAGTAGTTTTTGAGATATTGAAGGGAAAATAAATTTGTATATCTCTGGCCATGAATAATTTGTGAAATGTATGAATTGTTCATTAATACGCACATGAAAAGAAGCGTTGGAATTGGCTGACCGCAACCTGACTATAAAGTTGCGGCCGCTATTTTATTTCACGGGACACGGTCCCTGGGGATGAAAATCCAAATTGAAAGTGGCATAAGGGGGCAGGGTGAAAGTACCCTGGGCCCAGGGGTGTGATATAGGTGTATCTTAGGTGCAAATTATGGGTTTAAAATAATTTTTCATCATGCGTGATAGATGTGAAAATTCACCATTTTTGGTAAATTATTTGTGAATATGGAAATCTTTGAAAGTAAAAACACACTCATCCGTACACTAATTCATTCACTCATACATGCATTCAGAGACTCCAGCGTCCACTCACACACCGACTCAGACACTCATGCACCCCCTCACACTGACTCAGACTTACACACCCACTTTCAGATCCACTCAAACACTCACGCACCCACTCACACCCACTCACAGATCCACTGACAGGGACTGGCCCTGTGGTCTACCTGCACTGCCCACAGCCAAAGGACGTGTGTGGCATGGGGTTAGCTGCTTATAAGGGCTTTGCTGCAAGGCCTAGCTGCAGGCCAGGCCTTGTGACAAACCCCTGCCGTAGAGGGGCAAGGGCGCGAGTTATAGTTACCTTAGGGCACAAGTTATAGTTACTTGAAACAACTCTAACTATGACTGCCGAATTTCTATGGTTTTGCGTGAGTAAATTCAGAACCTAACTATAACCTTTGTTTTTTTCAGTGAGTATATACAGATATACTTACCTGCAAAGTACTTATCCTTATCCTCCTTGCCAGGATGTCCAAAGCTGCCATTCGGAATGCTTCTGATGCATTTGGGGGATCCTGTTGCATTTCTTATTTTTGCACATGGTTACCACCCTATCTGATGCAATGGTAATTGCATTTCCTAAAGGCCCAATTCACGTTTAGGAAATGCTCTGTACATGTAGTTATGAAATCGCAAATAGGAAATCCTTATTTGCGATTTCCTATTTTGTGAATCACAAATTGTGATTGCAGTCACAGAGCCCTTTTGTACATTTGAAAAGGGAGTCTTTCATTTCTTAACGTGCCAAAATTGTGATTCTGCTCGCTCAAAAACACAAAATATTTTGTACATACGGCCCTCAGTGAGCACAGGACCAACTTCTGGGCATACCTGTGCTACTGAGGGCAGTACATGAAAAACGCAAAAGGTGATGGGAGTAACTCCTTTATATACACTATCCACTGCACCAAGGTGTGAAAGTTACTCTGCCACAAAATGATGGTAGATCAACCATCCACTCCAGAGCAGCTGACCTGTCACCATGTCTGGCAGAGTTATCTCCAAGACAAACCACCAAGGAAAGGGTGGCAGCCTAAATGAAAACATGCTTTTGGTGTTCTCTGCACCAGCACATTAGGTAAGCTAGTAATGCAAGACGCTGACAATTCATTTACCTCTATTTTGGAGGTGGATTTTCGGTGTCCGCACATGATGGAAAATGCACCAGGAGAGACTGGAGCTGAGAGATTTTTCACTAAAATTTTCCCTACCAACTGGTTCTTCTGACAGTGGACTTAGCCACTTTGACACTTTGTGGGTGAGACCTCTGACACCAGAGAAAGAACTACAAACATGGTAGATTTTCCTCTGCTACAGTTTAATGATTTACCACCATTCAAGCTGTAAACCATGGCCTTAAAGTTAAAATCATACACATATGTGTGGTGGACGTGTCCACAGGAATCTGAGCAATGGTGGTCTACAGGCTGAGAAATCTGCAGGCACTGTGTTGGTGTTGGTGGACAAAATGGCAGCTACCAGCTACTATTTAGAGATTAAAGATGTCTGTACCTGGTGAATAATTCTCAAGACTAGAGCATGCTATTACATCTTATCATGTTGAACAAGAGAAAAGCCTAATTTGAAGCTCTTTCTTAAATCTGAGCAAATTAGATTGGCTTTTCAGATATTCAGGAAGATTGTTCCAAAGCTGAGCTGTGGAATGGATGAAACTCCTGCCGCCCACCTTCTCACTTCTGATTTTGTGGATCTTCACTGTCCAGGAGTTGGTTGTTTGTAATGTCCTGCTTTGGCTGTACCATGAAAGATTATTTTTCAGGTATGCTAGGGCATTCCCATACAGGATCTGGTGAGCCAAACAGAGTGCCTTAAACTTGACTCTTTTCTTCACTGCATAGCCAGTAATGTTCTCAAAGGGTCTCTGTCACAGACTTGAATTTTGGAATTCTTTAGAAAAGACTCGCTCTTCATTCTGCAGAAGTTGGAAGTTTTTTTCAGTGAACACTGGTGAATATCAAGGTAAAGGGCATTGCAGTAATCCACCCTCAATAACACCAGGGCAGTGACCCCTAATTTCTGAGATTCAAAAGTGATAAAAGGAAGAATGTTTCTAATCTTGAGCAAAATAAAAAAAAGCAGAAGTAAGTAAGTTTGTTTATCTGTGCACTGAAAGATATATTAGAGTTGAAGATTGCACCCAGATTTTTGACAGAAGGAACCGGAGTGGGAGGAAGACCAAGCATCTGAGGCCAGCAGGACTCATCCCAAAAGACCTGATCTTTTCCTAAAAGAAGAACTTCAGTTTTAGCTGAGTCGAGTAAAAGGCTAATATTGTTCTCCCAAAGCTCAATAACTGACATACAACCCTTAAAGAGGTGTGCTGTTTCATTGGTATCATTCAAGATAGCCACCACAATTTGGGTGTCATCTGCATAGGTGACTGGAGCAAAGCCGAAAGACTGAATTAGTTTTGTGAGGGGGCCATATAACTTTTAAACATGAGGCTCAGAGAGGAGCCCTGAGGAACCCCACATGGCAGTGTGAAAGGTTTGGAAACAAGGTCCCCCAAGGCAACGGTTTGCACTCTGTGCATGAGGAATGATCGAAGCAGCTCCAGGGCTAACCTTTTGATTCCTATTCCTACAAGGTGGACTGTCAGAACCTCAGGATTGACAGTGTCAAAGGCTGCAGACTGATCAAGCATGATCATTGCAGCCTTCCATCCACTGTCTAAGACGGTTCTCAGCTCTTCCGAAGCCTCAACTAGCGTGGACCCCATACTATGATGAGGCCTAAAGCCAAATTGTGCTGAGTCTAGGATTTCCTTCTCCTCTACACATTTGGACAATATTGAATTCAGGTGTTTTTCAAGGACCTTGGCTGAAAACGGGAGCCTGGAGACAGGACGATAGTTCTTCACCTCATTTGAGTCTAATGACTGTTTCTTCAACAATGGGAGAATGGAAGCTTTTTTCCACTCTAAGGGAAAAAGTCCAGACTCCAGAATGGAGTTGAAAACCAAAGTGAGGGGAGGCGTTTTTACTCCAACAATCTCATGGACTATTTTTGGGGGACAAGAATCAGAGGGAGCCCCCAATTTGGTTTGATCTATGACCTCAGAGTAGTTTGGAGTCCAGAGCAGTCTGGACTGATCTCTTCTCTCAGGGTGCTTTCACAGCTCTCTGGTGGATGTTGGACTATATCCTGAAGAGTCTCACAGTAAATGACTGCACTGGAAAAGGTTACCTGTCAACTCTTTCAAGCTGATGAATGAGGAGCACTCTCCTTCTAGGAAAATAGAATAATTTCCGTGAAACGTCATTGGTTCCACGGTTAGCGTTCCATCACAAATACCCTGAGTTAGAACAATTGCCCCACATGTAATAACACAGGAGCTTCAGACATGCCATGGTTCTTGATTGGGAGAGATGTTTTCATTAGAGCCCAACGTTACATGATGGCCTCTACCTCTCAAAGGAGAATGTGAATTCTCCTCATAGACTCCTCATAGATGAATTGAAACAGGGAATCAATGTTTCTTTTCCTTCAGTTCTATTGGATGCTTACTTCCCAAACAAGTACCTTTCTTGACCTGTGCTACGTGTTAAAATCAGAGATGCAATACCGCACTGTTTTTGCTTAGATACTGGGATCCAGTACAGTGCCACACTCTGTGACAATGTGTAAGACTCCACAATATATCTTTACAGCTTGCGGATCTCTTCCTGAAGAAATCAAGCGGGTAGGAAATCGCTACTGCACAGAGCTTTACATATGACTTGGTGTAAAGGTTGGCGGTATTTGCATCTGTGTTACCATCGGTGAAATTATTTCACTGTGGGTGATAAATACTTCAGATGGTAATTACCACTATTGCCATTTTCAGTATTGTTGACCACATACTTTCCTGATTTCTAATAGCTATGACAATTGAATATTACTTCCATTTATATCTGTAATAACAAATATCTGTTGACCACTGCAGGAAGTTGGCTCTGTATATACTATCTCAAAGTGTGAGATAGTGTGCACAGAGTCCAAGTAGGCTTATCAGAGGGTAGTGTTGAGCATTTGTTGTGTACACACAGGCAATAAATGAGGAACACACACACAAAGACTTAACTCCTGGCCAATAATTTTTATATAGAAAAATATATTTTCTTAATTTATTTTAGAACCACAAGATTCAAGATTTGAATTAAATACATAAAATGCAAGGTACTCCACACAGGTAAGTAAGGAACTTTGAATTAGAGCAGTAACATACACAGTATATGGTAAAATGACAATAAGCTATTTTAAAAGTGGACACTGCAAACACCAACAGTTCCTGGGGGAGGTAAGTAAGGTTAAGTCTCTGAAGTAAGTAAAGCACTTACAAGTTCAGTTTCCTGGGCATAGGCATCCCACCGTTGGGGGTTCAAGACAACCCCAAAGTCACCGCACCAGCAACACAGGGCCGGTCAGGTGCACAGGTCAAAGGAGGGCCCAAAACACATAGGCGCCTATGGAGAACAGGGGTGCTCCGGTTCCGGTCTGCTGGCAGGTAAGTACTTGCGTCTTCGGAGGGCAAACTAGGGGGGTTTTGTAGAGCACTGGGGGGACACAAACAGGCACACAAAACACACCATCAGCGGCGCAGGGGCGGCGCAGGGGCGGCCGGGTGCAGTGTGCGCAGTTGGCATTGGGTTTGCCATTCAAAGCAATGGAGGGACCCGGGGGTCACTTAGGCGATGCAGGCAGGGCACAGGGGGGCTTCTTGCGCCAACCGCCGACTGGGCTAGGCAGAGGGTCGCCTGATGGTCACTCCTGCACTGGAGTTCGGTTCCTTTCGGTCCTGGAGGCTGCAGGTGTAGTGCTTGGTCCAAACATTGGGTTCTTTGTTCCAGGCAGTTGCGGTTAGGGGGAGCCTCTGGATCCTCTCTGCAGGTGTCGCTGTGGGGGTGCAGAGGGGTCGTCTCAGGTTACCCACGAAGTCAGTCGCCTGAGAGTCCTCTCTGCAGTGTTGGGTCTCTGGAGCTCGAGCCGGGGGCGTCGGGTGCAGAGGGTGAAATCCCACGCTTCCGGCGGGAAGAGTGAGTTCTTTAAAGGTCGCTTCAAAGTTGCAAAAATGTTGCTGTAGGTGAACAGTGCTGCTGTTCTCTGGAGTTTCTTGGTCCTTCGGTTTAGGGCAGTCCTATAAAGCTTCAGAGGTCACTGGTCCCTGTGGGATACGTCGCTGTGCAGGTTCTTTGAGTCTGGAGACAGGCTGGTAGGGCTGGGGCCAAGTCAGTTGTCGTCTCTATCGTCTTTGCAGGGCTTTCAGGTCAGCAGTCCTTCTTCTTTGTGTAGGCTGCAGGAATCTGGTTTCCTGGGTTCTGGGTTGCCCCTAAATACTGAATTTAGGGGTGTGTTTAGGTCAGGAGGGCAGTAGCCAATGGCTACTGTCCTGGAGGGTGGCTAAACCCTCTTTGTGCCTCCTCCCTGAGGGGAGGGAGCAATATCCCTAATCCTATTGGGGGAATCCTCCAGTCTCAAGATGGAGGATTTTTAAATGCAGGGGTCACCTCAGCTCAGGGCACCTTGTTATTCTCATTATCTCCTCCAGCCTTGCCACCAAAATTGGGGGCAGTGGCCTGAGGGGAGGGCATCTCCACTAGCTGGGATGCCCTGGTGTGCTGTAACAAAAGCATGAGCCTTTGAGGCTCACCACCAGGTGTTACAGTTCCTGCAGGGGGAGGTGAGAAGCACCTCCACCAAGTACAGGCTTTGTTCCTGGCCACAGAGTGACAAAGGCACTCTCCCCATGTGGTCAGAAACTCATCTGGTTGTGGCAGGCCTGCAGAAACCGGTCAGCCTAACACTACGAGTCGGACTGGTATTCAGGGGGCATCTCTAAGATGCCCTCTGGGTGCATTTTACAATAGATCCCACACTGGCATCAGTGTGCATTTATTGTGCTGAGAAGTTTGACACTAAACTTCCCAGTTTTCAGTGTAGCCATTAAGGAACTGTGGAGTTTGTGTTTGACAAACTCCCAGACCATATACTCTTTATGGCTACCCTGCACTTACAATGTCTAAGGTTTTGCTTAGGCACTGTAGGGGCATAGTGCTCTTGCACAAATGCCCTCACCTGTGGTATAGTGCACCCTGCCTTAAGGCTGTGAGGCCTACTAGAGGGGTGACTTACCTACGCCACAGGCAGTGTGAGGTGGGCATGGCACTCTGAGGGGAGTGCCATGTCGACTTAGTCATTTTCTCCCCACCAGCACACACAAGCTGTGAGGCAGTGTGCATTTGCTGAGTGGGGGGTTCCTAGGGTGGCATAAGACATTCTGCAGCTTTTAGAGACCTTCCCTGGCATCATGGCCCTTGATACCAGGGGTACCATTTATAAGGGACTGATCTGGGTGCCAGGGCTGTGCCAATTGTGGGAACAAAGGTACAGTTTCAGGAAAGAACACTGGTGCTGGGGCCTGGTTAGCAGGGTCCCAGCACACTTTCAATCATAACTGGCATCAACAAAAGGCAAAAAGTCACGGCGTAACCATGCCAAGGAGGCATTTCCTTACAACCAAAAAGTGTGTTTTGTGGGGCTAGTGGTTGGAGCCGTACAGCAAAACAGCTCCCTTGACCTTCCTTCATGTGCAGGGACAAGACCCAGGCTACATTTCACGTAGAACCAGTTAAGTTCTGAAAGTGTTAAAAAACAGCTAAAATATAATGTAATTTTCAGCAGTAAACACAAAAGTATATTGGTAAGAGCTGGGAGGTGGCGCACTTACCACTGGTGGTAATTTGACCGCTGGCAGTAATATTGTAGTATTCCAGAAGTTGTCTGTGGAAATGTTTTTTTCCCCCCCCACAGTCAGTATTTTCCTTTCTGGAATGGGCAGTATAATGCTGTTGGATGGATTTTCCATTTTGGCAATTAGTCTCCAATCTTCTTAGCTGCATGGTCACAACAAAAGGACATAGGTGACAGCATGAATCTATACATTAAAGGTAAAGAGCAGAAGTATTTATTTTTCGACAGGCTTCAACTATACTGCACATCGTTAGGTCTTTCCTCGCATATTGTATGTCTGCTGAAGACATAGGAAGTGGAGCAGAGAATGCAATCTATTTTGTGTGATTGCACATGATGTAGACCTTCTTTGAACTCATTCTGCAGCTGGTAGTGCCGTTTTGCTAAGGTATGTTTACAATATTATCATAGCACATACACAGACCGTGTAATGGCCATTACATTGCATGAGGTCATGCTGTGCAATTACCTAGAGAAGGCAAACACTGTTTGAAAGTCCTTTCTGTAATGTGGAAGTTGAGTGAAGCTCCTACTGAAAAGAGAAGGTTGTACCCACAAAAAAACCGTTCTTGTATCTATCATATGATGTCAAGGAGCTCTTTACAAGCTGCAGATCATAGCCTTTATTCGAGGGCCTGCGTCAATTACCTACATTCATTATAGAATTCATGCACGCTGTTTTAAAGAAACAAAGCACATCAAAGATATCTTGAACAAGGAACTATTTTACCAGCTCGTGAACCCTGCAATGGCAGAACCTTCCATGTTTACGTTTGTATGCCTGTTAGTTACAAAAGTGTATGGTACCATTTAACAGGTACATTAAAATAAACACGGGGTAAGTAAAACAGCAAATAAACAGAACAAGTGGCACGAGCCATATATATTCCTTTAATTGGTAGATGACGGAAGAGGAAAAACATGCAAATATTTCACTTCATGGCCGACTTATGGAATAGCCACGTAAAAAAATAAGAAAGTTAAACAGTGTCATCGCATTGCAGATTTTCGTGACAGTTTAATAACCTGAATTCACTAATGAGCACTAACGTTGCCGCACAGCATACTTTCAAGCGCCGTGATATTTTGTTCATTGTAATTTCTGTTTCGTAGAAGGACCTGTAGATCTTTGCGTTGTGTCTGTTTTACCAACTGCATGTTGTAGTAAAATGCGAACATCGATATTTTCCGCATCAAACACAGTTGACATTTGCAAAATAAAATGAAGTAAAACTGCGTACAAACGTCCAATATGGTTTATAGCACATCCCTTAAACTACTTTACATAGTTTTGGCAAAGGCATTAGCTCGTCTGACCTTGGAAAGCAGGTATAATGGTTCTTTTTTTTTCTTTTTTTACCTCATATACCGCAGCAATTTAAAGAAGACGAAAATAAACATGCCAACACTTAAATGTGGAAGCTATATCATTGCAAGAAAATTTAAATACGTTAAAATGTTTTTTAAAAGTAGTTAACACAGCATTCAACTTTGGTAGTACAGTATGGATGATCCCTAGCTGGCAGCTGCGTTTAGAAATGTATTGAAAACATTCCTAAGCAGTTTTAATGTAAGTCCCAGGAAAGTATGACTCCTATTGGGCCAAAGAAAAACTCATATTGGATTTGAATTACTTTAACATAAAGGCATAGTTTAAACACATACAGATGACCATAAACAATTTAAAAAAAGATAACGAATTGAAAGAAAAAAACACTGTCAAGGTATTATTCTGCCAGCCATGGCAATGAAGTGCAGCGCTTTGTGAGTGGATGCGCATGTGATGAGGCAATGCCTTCACTCATAGTGCTAGAGAGCCAATGGCTAACCCATTGCTCCATGCTGTATGGTGATGAGGTGGAAACTGTCAATGAAACTGAACAGGGCTGTGGTGGAGAACGTTGATGTAATACCACTCTATATATCCATGTGTGTATTTTTTACTTTATAAGATGTTTTAAAAAAAAGTACAACTATCTCTAGGGCACACCTAAAAAGCAGCATCTTAATGTAAAGCTACTCTGTGCATGTATACATGTATATTTTAGTTAGCCGGCGTCCTCGTTGCAGGGGCATTTCCTCTGGGCCGGCGGGCGCTCTTTTGGAGAGCGCCCGCCGGCCCAGAGGAAATGTCTAAATGGCCGCCGCGGTCTTTTGACCGCGGTGCGGTCATTCAGCGGCGGTACCTTGGCCTCGGCCTCCGCCGTCCGCCAGGGTCATAATCAGGCCCTAAGTTGCAGAGGAAATGCCCCTGCAACGAGGACGCCGGCTCAGAATTGAGCCAGCGGAGTTGCAGGGGTGCGACGGGTGCAGTTGCACCCGTCGCGTATTTCAGTGTCTGCTTAGCAGACACTGAAATACTTTGCGGGGCCCTCTTACGGGGGCCCCTGCCGTGCCCATGCCATTGGCATGGGCACGGCAGGGGCCCCCAGGGGCCCCGCGGCACCCCCTAACGCCATCCTGTTCCTGGCGGGCGAACCGAAGATGCGGATAACGAGTGATTTGATGATTTGGTGATTCGTGGTTATAATGATGGTGCGAATGTACAAGACTAATGCAGCATTTCTCGCATTTAGATCCTGGGATTTGCTAATCTAAACGTATTATGAAAGCAGCATCTTAATGTAAAGCTACTCTGTGCATGTATACATGTATATTTTAGTTAGCCGGCGTCCTCGTTGCAGGGGCATTTCCTCTGGGCCGGCGGGCGCTCTTTTGGAGAGCGCCCGCCGGCCCAGAGGAAATGTCTAAATGGCCGCCGCGGTCTTTTGACCGCGGTGCGGTCATTCAGCGGCGGTACCTTGGCCTCGGCCTCCGCCGTCCGCCAGGGTCATAATCAGGCCCTAAGTTGCAGAGGAAATGCCCCTGCAACGAGGACGCCGGCTCAGAATTGAGCCAGCGGAGTTGCAGGGGTGCGACGGGTGCAGTTGCACCCGTCGCGTATTTCAGTGTCTGCTTAGCAGACACTGAAATACTTTGCGGGGCCCTCTTACTGGGGCCCCTGCCGTGCCCATGCCATTGGCATGGGCACGGCAGGGGCCCCCAGGGGCCCCGCGGCACCCCCTAACGCCATCCTGTTCCTGGCGGGCGAACCGAAGATGCGGATAACGAGTGATTTGATGATTTGGTGATTCGTGGTTATAATGATGGTGCGAATGTACAAGACTAATGCAGCATTTCTCGCATTTAGATCCTGGGATTTGCTAATCTAAACGTATTATGAAAACTCTGGCCTATACATGTTATGCTTTGCTATGCTATGTCATGTTCTGCTGTGTTATGCTGTGCTGTGTAATGCTGTTATGTTATGGTGTTTGATACAATTGGGCAGCACATTTCTATCATTTGCATTGTCCTGGAGCACATTCAGCCTGGGAGCGCATTTCAGGCTTTTTTCAGTTTGTCAGCAAGTATGAAGGAATTACTGAATGACTATTTAGCCGAAGCATTTGCGAAAGGGTCAGTCGGAAAAACATTCCTTGAACCAGTGTTAGCAAGAATTAGCACTATGAAGACTGGGCTTACTAGTGACACACAAACATACATTTTGTTTTCTGAATAATGGATAATTGTTGCTTCTATATTGAACAAATTGCACATTCAACGTAGGTGCTTCAGGCATAGTTGTCAATTACGACAAAAAACAAGTATCAAAGTTTGCCTTAGAATGGTAGGAATACTATGATTCTTTAGTCACACTTGGAATGATACTTAATTTTGAGAGCATTGAATATCAGAAACGTATTTAGCTTTACATGTTTTAGGGTCATCAACTGTGCTCGAGATGATTAAGCAGAGGTAGCCTTTGATATTATTTATGATTGGCCTAATATATGCCCAGATGCCCCATAAAATCTATGAACAAGTCTACAAAAGCTACAAAAAGGCTGATTAAATCGATCTCTGATTTGTTATATGTTCTAATTCTAAACAAAACCTTTGCTTGGTAAATATTTGCTAAAATTCCAGTAAAATTAGTTGAAAACTACTGAGTAATCTTTCACTTAAGATAGTACCTACAAACTTGTCCGGAAGGACATGAGACACCTCAGGTCGATATTGACAGATGGTTCACAGAATATTATTTTGGGTTGTGTTGAAGAGGTCTGGTGTGCAGCTGCACTAATGGTAGCATGGGTATATTGGTTAAACACAAGTGATGCGCAGAATGTATGCAAGAGTCAGCCTGTGTCTCCGGCAAAGAGATGAACTAAATTACTCCATCGCCCTGACTGAGTTGCAGTCCACCTAATTTAGAAATGACTACCAAGCTGGGGTCATTTCTGAAGCAATGACAGGAACTGATGTCCCAGCGGTTCCTGTCAATGAATTTACAGTTTGGTTTTCTTTTTTTATTTTCAGAAAGAAAATCCTGAAGCAGAATTTTCTTTTCAAAAAGAAAAAAGAAAATGCTCCCTCGCTATGGGAGTCTTCTTCCGTACTGAGTCCGCATGTACCAGTTTTCACCACCCCTTACCGGCAGGTTTTCCTGGAGTGACGGGAAGTGAGAACTGACCTCTAAATGCGCTCATTTAAACTAGGTGGGTAAAATATAGGTCTGCCTACAATGGCACTTACCCCACTGGGCAATTGGAGGGGTTTGATCACGGCAGAGACAGGGTAGTCTATGTTGTGATTAAACCTGAGGTCCTCTCACTTTTAAATTTAGCGGGTAGACCTTTATCTCAGCAGTATGTATACTCCATTGTGATGGCCCTTAGTCAGTAATAGGAGAGTCCAGTCCAAACTAGCAGGCTAGGACACAGAACCCCAGCTTTGGTAGGCATTGTCCGTGGTGTGCAGCTTTAGTCTGGTGCTACAGTGAGCCCGGGACCCATGTCTGATCATATATGCCACATTTAGGGCATAACATTGAAACACAAAAGTGACAGGTGGAATGTTTGTAATAGTGTCATTCACTGGCAATTTCTGGAGCTGATTTTCAGTCTTTCAATTTATTTATGCCCACTATTCCACTTCAGATCTGTACCAGACTTAGGACTTGATTTAGATTTTGGAGGACGGGATCCTCCGTCACAACGGTGACGAGTAGTCTGTCCACCGAAATATAAATCCCATTATATCCTAATCTGCGGGGAGCAGGAATGTTTGCTGTGTTCGCAGAAAAGTTTAAGATAGATATTAAATGGGAAAAGACAAACAGAAAGCAAAGATAACAAGGTCAAGGAAGACACCCAGACATCCATGCTTACCCTTAGGGCAAGGCTGCTGACTTTGGAACTGAGGAACCTGAGTTTGAGTCCCGGCATCAGCTCACCAATCTGTGATTGTGGGCACCTCAATTCATCTTCCCATGCCTAAAAAAAGCAGGAAAGGGGAGGCAAGGATCAATGGAGGGAGCAATCAGCAGCCACACAAGAGCGAGTGTAGGGGTGGGCAAGAGGGTGGAGGTCAGGGGACAGGAATGCAAGAGAAATAGTACCTCAGTCATGTCGGTAGAAGTGGATGGGCACTAATTTAGTGAAATCAATCAATGCTTGATCCCTGCTCCACCACAGGGCCGGAAATAATGCCAAAAGAGTGTCAGTTAAGCCACTAATTGGTGAGCGAGAGGTGGGCTTCAGGCATTTTTCTAACTACAACAGCATCTCACAAGCGATATGCATGCGCTAGTGCCTGCTATCACAGGATCGACCCTAAAAACATGTTCACACTGATCTCATGCAGCAACACACTC
This sequence comes from Pleurodeles waltl, assembly GCF_031143425.1. NCBI lineage: Eukaryota > Metazoa > Chordata > Amphibia > Caudata > Salamandridae > Pleurodeles > Pleurodeles waltl. The sequence continues at coordinate 177,636,974 of NC_090444.1, forward strand.
AGAGACTGACTGAAGATGAAAACAGGCACACAAGGGCCACATGCGACAACACACACTGACCACACATTCAGAGACCCAAATGAAGATAAATAAGGAGCCTGTTTAATATGGATGGTTGGGGCCTCTTATTTATAACCGGGGGGCATTACATTGGAGAATTATGATACGTAATTACAAGTTGCATAACCAGGGCCTCTGGCAGAATGCAACAGTGGAGTTCCAAATTACGTGGCAGGGTTGGCTAATTATGTACATAACATAGCACATTCTGTTATTGTACTATATTACTTTTTTCAACACACATTAAGACTGTCTGTGTTAAGCTTTCACCTCATTAGTGCTAGTCCAACTCCTGAATTCGACAATCAGTAATGGAAGGTGTCCAGGTAAACCTTTGAAAAAGTCTGCCACTACACCCTACCACTTGTAACATGTTGAAATGTGTAAATCATGCAGCAGACAGTAAATTATGTGGCACGTGTGATAAATCAATGACTATGCAAAAAAAAAAGCAGCCACTGAATAACATAATTCAGTGGTCCGGGCTATAACATAAACACAGCTAAAAACATGCTCAACAAGACCTTAATTAAAAGCATTATAAGAGTACCTAAGTTGGGAGACAGCATGATCTGAATTGTGACAGTCTGTCTGTAGATAGAACTGCAGGCAACCTCCATCACTGAGCAGGGCCCAAAAGGAACTGGGCTCCTTTAGAGTGAAAGTGATGACATACCCTGATGCCAGTCATGCACATATACATAAAATGAATCACAGAAAACACCAAATCGCACAGAAACATGCAATGACTCTCCACAGATCACTGACCACAAAGAAAAGTATACCAACTCCACATCTAGGAGCATCCACCACTGGACAAACTGATCACCGCACGACCACCTCTTCAAATACTTATTAACAATAAATATTAACCCACAAACTGACTCCACGCAGAAACACACAGGCAGGAACATAGACACACATAGCACAAATTGCACACACACACACACACGTAAAACACAGACACATTCTTATTATCAAGAACCACACACAGCAACATACGCTATCCCTTACATTCCCTCCCACCCCTCATAAGGAAAGACAAACTGCTTTTACACTGGTCACATACAGAAACACAGACTGCCTTTTACCCTCTCATACACACAAAGAAATGGACAATGAACATAAACACATGTAAACAACTATCATGCAGAAACAGGCACTGACCACCCACAGTGACTACATACAGAAGCTGCTATTAATCACTGAAAAACACAAAACATAATTGATAATCTGCTCCACACACAAACGTATATTGACCACAGCAAATGACTGACTGCACATGGAGACATACACATATGGACTAATCACAAACAGGAAGACATACTACCTCACTGCTAACCACACCAAACATCCACAGAGATACATATAGAAAAGCATACATTGATCTCACCCAGAAATATGTGCTGACTACACCCAACAAGCTCTACAAAGCCAGTAGGTCTGTGTTGTCTGCCAACCTAGGCTTTGGCAATGATTATTTTGTTTGTGAATGTTTTTGGCATGACAACAGATGTCATACAAGTACCATGGTAGCAGTGTTGGGGGAACAGCTGGTGCCACACTTAAGCAAAACAATCAACCCAAATATACATTATTTTTTAATATACGTATGCAATCATTGCAATAGTACTTTGTGGGATTAAGGAGACTACTTAAGCGGATGTCGACTTTGTGCAAGAGCAGAATGTCCTCTCTCCAGTCAGTTAAACAAATTACTGAAGTAGAAGGACCCTGTGCCCCTTGCCGCGGTGGGCTGAGAAAAATATGAATGACATTATAGCAGACCAATGGATGAAGAGTGTTGCCTGAAAGCTCCTGCAAGATAGATAGATAGATAGATCGATCACCTTGGCTAACTCCAGACCTAAAAAATATGGATTAAAGTGAGAAGCACACACCAAAAACAAACACAAAAAGCACTCTAGACACAAGCAGCAACAACGCACACACTCACCACACAGCAAAGAATACACGAACAACACACAATGAGTACGATGGCTGACCAGACAGTGACTATGCCCAGAAACACACAATGAACACAACTAGAAACATTCTTCTTTATCTCGCTCCTCCCGTGGCGTTTGCACTATTGTAAACTCTGCACTGCTTTCTTGTAACAAGATCTTATGTACATCCCAGACTGAAAAAGAAAAGGTTGTAACCACATGTACCTTAAAATATTCAGTAAGTGGAGTTCGAATTTGTTCAACAAAGGGTGAAGGGTCAATGGTTCATTGTGTACCAGTACTGGGCTTCCTCAACTCTAGAATCTCTTTTATTATTGTAAGATTATCTGAAAAGGTTCCTCCTACCTGTTCACATTCGAGGGGCTCTTGCTCTTTAGTACTGGAAGAGACTAAATTATCGATCCTTGAACAGGAATTATACCTGGGGGAAAAACCTGTACGCCCGAGTGTGATTTGTCCAGCTGTCTACTATGCCTAGATTGTATGATTGCCTTTTTACTGCTTTCTGCAATTCTGGCTTAAATGAGAATTGGCAACAAAGGTGGAAAATTGCAAAAGAACTAAGAGAAACAAACAGACTACAGAGTATAAACAGGCACACTAACCGATCACACACAGACATACACACTGACCACACGCAGACACACACCACACTCGGGTTAATCTTAGAAATACAGTCAAAAAGAAGCACATATCTAACTGAAACACACGCATACAAAAACCCTGTGGACACACACACAAAAACACAGAAATGCACAATGACAAGAGTCACAGAAAGAGGGATATTGAGCAAACAGATACTCACCCACTAATCACAACAGAAACACTAAGGGCCAAATTTAAGAAGGGCCCAGCACCAACTATAGCTTCAATAGCATAATTTTTTTACACTATTGTGGCAATAGTGTGGCAAAAATGATGCGCCATATTTACAAAGTAGTTCAATGCACGCATTGTGCCACCTTGTAAACCCTTGCGCCACATTAAGCCTGCACCAGGCATAATGTATGCAAAGGGGTTGCTCCCCCGTTAGGGTGTCTGCAAAAATGGTGCAGTGGAATCAATGAGATTCCACTGCACCATTTTTAGCAGCATTATTAACAGCTGCACAGAGCATGCATTGAAAAGAGGCACACCATTATTTTCAATGGGCCTCTATCTAGGATCAGTGCCAAATGTAGGATCAGTGACATTTTTGTCGTTAATCCTGCAAAGTACAGCAATAGAGTAAAAAATTATGATTCTATTGTCCCTAACATGCGCCATGGTGCACTGTATGTTAAATACGGCGCAGGCATGGTGGCATTGGGGGGGGGCAATGAGCCGCAACAAAAGTGGTGCTTCTTCATCGCATGAAGCACCACTTTTCTTAAATATGGGCCAAAATGCTGTCCCGCATTGACCACTCATGCTGTCCAGACACATACACAGACAACATAACAGAAGTTCACAGTAACCACAAAGAGCACATACATAGCACACACAGTCACAATGATCACTCAAAGAAATATTAACATACAAAGAAACACATATTGAGCGCAAACACCCATCGTAACCAAACATGCTCACATCATACACAAACACTGTCAAAGCATTAAACCACACACTGAAATTAAAAAAATAAAGACTGATCAGACAAACACACAATTAATGTACACAGAAACTCACGGTGACCTCTCATACACCCAGCACTCACAAATGCAGACTAGCTGCACAGTGAACCCTGCTCTGGCTACAAACAATCGCCAAGGCTGCCGACTGGGAGTGGGGAACCGGAGTTCAAATCCTGGCATTTGCTCACCAATCTGTAATTGCGGGCACATCACTTCATCTTCCCATGCCTAAAAAAGCAGGAACAGAGGAAGCAAGGATCGATGGAGGGAGCAAGCAGAAGCCACGGGAGCAAGAGAGCAGAGGGAGAGGTTGGCAAAGAGGGAGGAGTTCAGAGGATGGGGAACCAAGATAAATAGTACCTCAATCATGTCTGGAGCAGCGGACTGGCACTAATTAAGTTAAGTCAATCAGTTCTTGATCCCTGCTCCACAATAGGACCGGATATGATGCCAGGACTGAAGTGGACAAATAGCCAGGCTATAAAGAAGAGTACCAGGTAATCCAACAAATGGTGAGCAACAGTCAATCAATTAATCAATCAGGAATTTGTAAAGCGCATTACTCACCCGTGAGGGTCTCAAGGTGCTGAGGAGGGGAGGGGGAGAAGGGGAGAGGGCTGCTACTGCTTGAACAGCCAGGTCTTGAGAAGTTTCCTGAAGGTAAGGAGGTCTTTGGTCTGGCGCAGGTGGGTGGGAAGAGTGTTCCACGTTTTGGCAGTGAGGTGCTGGTTGTAGTTCTGCAGTCGCGTGGGACAGTTGCAAGGACGAGGTTGGCGGAGCAGAGATGCCAGGTCAGGATGTAGAAGGAGAGTCGTCTGTTGAGGTATTCTGATCCGGTGTTGTGCAGTGCTTTGTGAGCGTGGGTGAGGAGTTTGAAGGTGATTCTCTTGTTGACTGGGAGCCAGTGCAGGTTTTTCAGGTGGGCTGTGATGTAGCAGTGGCGGGGCATGTTCAAGATGAGGCGCGCAGAGGTGTTCTGAATGCGTTGCAGCCTCTTCTGGAGTTTGGCCGTGGTTCCCGCATAGAGGGCATTGCCTTAGTCTAGCTTGCTGCTTACGAGGGCTTGGGTGACTGTTCTTCTGCTTTCGGTGGGTATCCATTTGTAGGTCTTTTGGAGCATGTGGACGGTGTTGAAGCAGGAGGAGGAGATGGCCTTGACTTGCTGGGTCATGGATAGTGAGGGGTCCAAGATGAATCCAAGGTTGAGTGCGTGGTCGGTGGAAGTCGGAGTGGTTCCGAGAGTGGCAGGCCACCAAGAGTCATCCCATTCAGAAGGGGGTGGAGCCAAAGATGAGGTCTTCCGTCTTGTCCGAATTGAGTTTGAGGCAGCTGCTCTTCATCCATTCATCAATGGCCTTTATTCCTTCGTGGAGGTAGGTCTTGGCGGAGTCCTTGGTGAGGAAGAGAATCAGCTGGGTGTCATCGGCGTATGAGTTGATGTTGAGGTTGTGGGATCGGGTGATGTTAGCGAGCGGGGTCATGTAGACGTTGAAGAGGGTCAGGCTGAGGGACGAACCCTGGGCTATGCCGCAGATGATTTCGGTGGCCTCTGAGTGGAATGGGGGAGGCGGACTCTCTGGGTCTGTTGGTGAGAAAGGAGGTGACCCAGTCCAGGGGTCTGTTGCGGATTCCTGCATTGCTGGGGCGTGAGTGTAGGGTGTGGTGGCAGATAGTGTCAAACACGGCCGAGAGGTCCAGGAGGATGAGGGCTGCGGTTTCGCCGCTGTCCAGTATGGTTCTGATGTCGTCGGTGGCGGTGATGAGGGTGGTTTCAGTGCTCTGGTTGCTGCGGATTCCAGATTGGGAAGGGTTCAGAGTGAGGTTCTCCTCAAGGAAGTGGGTTAGTTGTCTGTTGACTGCCTTCTCGATGACTTTTGCTGGGAAGGGGAGCAGGGAGATAGGCCAGAAGTTCTTGAAGTCCTTTGTGTCTGCCTTGGATTTTTTGAGGAGGGTGTTGTTCTCGGCGTGTTTCCAGCTTTCCGGGAAGGTGACAGACTCGAAGGAACTGTTGATGATCTTCCGTAATTGGGGTGCGATGATGGAGCTTGCTTGTTGAGGATGTGGTGAGGGCAGGGATCAGATGGAGAGCTTGTTGAAACTTGTAGGGCATCCAACTGCAGGGCAGAAAGTAGTCACACAAATAACTAATTATAACATTGTTGAAACTTCTGATGTAAGTTAGATTTTAGTGTTTTTTTTCTTATTTTTTAATTTTCATTAAATATTTTAAGGGCTATTGTGACAAATTCTATTTTTGACTGAATCTCGACAGGCGCTTGCATTCCAGCCCATAAACAAAAACATTTATTAATAAATAATAAGCAATTCTTAACTGACAAGACATCATTTTCACAGGTTTCACAAATTACTATGTTGGTCCCACATCTACTATCAATCAAGCCAGCATTAAACCTGTTAATTTCTTTGCTGCACTACGTTTTGCAAATTGCCACCTCCTGAAAGGTGTATTTTCCGGTAAATCTCTTTTACACTATATATTACTCTTCCTGATTATAAAGTGTGTTATAATAAGTGCTCTTTGATATTTGTACTTTTGTCAGGCATCTAGGTGCTGAAATACACAAACTATAAGGGCTTTGCTAATTTGCCCCAAAGTCTAATTCCGTACCTTATTATACAACCAAGGGTTGTACTATTTTGCTCCATTCCATTTGTGAGCGGTTACTGCTTTTTGGTGGTGGGAGTCCCCATAACATTGCATGACAAAAATATTACATTTCTACATCAACTAGTACTACAATTTCAAGGTAAATAGAAGGGGGAGGTTAGAACAGTGAATAAGTAATCAACATGACGATTATAGGTGTTGGGACAGAAAAATAATCTGCATGGAGGTGGATGTACACCCCTGCTCGGCTGCCCCAGCTGCCTGGGGATCTTTATCCCTACTACTGATTTTTGTTCATAGGCGAACACAGATCTTGCGTTGTGCCTTGACTTAAGCCTGTAGTTTGAAAACACACATGGACAACCCACAGGTACTAAGGGACCAAGGGAAAGTATTTTATATGGAACAAGGGTCCCTTAGATAAAAAGACTATGGATTTAAATACCACATATAATCACAAATAAGTCTATGAAAAACATGCAATAAATCAGTATATTTATTCCAAACGAAAGTAAGGAAACAATGTAGTGGGAAAACAAAAACGTCTTGGAATCCATAAATCATAATTGCTCAGGTATACCCTATGCGACAGAAAGCACAGTTAAAGTCACAATTTTACAGTACTCTTGCTCATGTTAAAACTTTATTATTGTAAAGAGTCCAAGTACTAAATGTTGACAACGTTCCGATCCCTTATTTGATTATTGGGATCCTCGCCAGGACATAAAAATTATGCCTGAGATGCACATAAGTGGTCACTGACTATAGGGGTCATTATGTTCCTGGCGGTCACTAGGCTGCCAGGATCATGGTCGCGGTCAGACCGCTGCCAAAGTGGCGGTCTGACTGCGACATTAAGACCGTGGTGGAGCCGCCACAGTCAAACCACCGACACCACCAGGCTGCGGCCAGCTGGTAAGGCTATTGGTATGCACAGCCCTATTGCGCATTCCACTTCCCGAATTATGTGCAGTGGATTGCGCAACCGCTGCACCGCTACATTGCCGCCGGCTCCATTAGGAGCTGGCTGCAATGTTAAGGCCCTGTTTCCCGCCGGGCCGGCAGGCGGAGATTCTGTTTCCACCCGCCGGCCCACTGGGGAAGCCATAATAGGGCCAGCGAGGTTCAGGCCACACTGGCGGCCTGATGGCGGGATGGCATTGGTGGGCAGCCTCCGCGCCCGTAATGTCATAATGAGGGTGTATGTAACCAAGACCAGAATTAACCTTTGTAGGGACATCTGTCAATGAATAAGTCCACAATAAATTTACTGTAGTTATGATCCTCAATCAAAGTCCTCAATGTGCAATTAGCAGTAATTAGGTCAAAATAAGTTACCGGATGTCCCCCTTGGAACCAACAGAGTCTCAACAGGATTAGGTGTATGCATGTGCCAGCATACAAGTAAATTATTGACAAAAACAGCCTAGAGCCAAAAACAGTCATGCGTCGTGCACCCAGTGTTTGTAGGCCAGGGACTTGGCTTGACTTAGGCTTGTTTCATGATAATGTGGTCCTGTTAGATTGGGAGGGGCACACCAAACACTACCGTCAGCATGGTAGAGGCCTACTGCCCTTACTTGGAGTTAAATAACATGAGCATGGTAGCATACTAATTTTGTGTTTCATTGGGACCAGTAGTCTGAACAGGCCTATTTCCCTGTGTCACTGGAAAGTTGCCTACTAGCCCACTAGTGTTAAGTTCACTGGCTGTGTACCTAACTCACCCCTGGCCTGCATGGACTGTATGCATCACAGGGCAGGGTGTGTCTGCATGCTGGGATGTCTCTGTGTAATGACACATAATATGGAGCCCTGTGGGTTCCATTTTGGAAACACAGGGCCTGGAGAGGCTAAGAAGCATCAGGGCTGCAACTCCCAGTCAGGAGCTGTGTATTGCTGACATTCCTGAGGGCTCGTGTAGGAGTAAATACTGAAGAAAAGTGAGCTGAGCATCATTCATGCTCATGAAAGGTCTTCTTGATTCCAGAAAGAGTTACAGACAGTGGGTCATAAGCTCATTGTCTGGGGGATGATGAGATAATATGCTTAACAACAGCAAACAAACACAAATGATGGACGAAGTGAGGAACCAATCAAACATTCACCCCTAGTAACAAATCTGGGTTTAATCCATCACTTCTTTTGCTCACCACACCACCCCAGTCTGGATCCAGCCATATGCAAATCAGTCTTGACCCTGTGCCCCATGGGAACAGTACAGCCCAAACTGCCAGGCCAGGTCCTCCCTGGACCGAAAATAAGCATCCTGTCACGGGTTTCAGGGCATCACCATTTATTATCTTGGCTACCTTGAATCCAGTGGCATTGTGAGCCCTGGACCCACATCTGGGCAAACTTGGCAGTTCGGGTATGACGTTGCCATGGGGAACAGGATCAAGACTGATTTGTATATGGCTGGGTCTAAACTGGAATGGCATGGCAAGCAAAAAAACTGATGGATTAAACCTAGATCTGTGACTGGGAGTGAATGTTTGATTTGTTCTGCATTCCATCCATCATCTGTTGTTTTTGCATTTCTCGCCCTAAGTGGAAACGGTATGCCCAGACGTGGGTGCCAAGCTTGCTATACCACCAGATTCAAGCTAGCCTGGCTGATGAAGGGTGATACCCTAAAACCGATCCTAGGCTGCATGTTTATGGTCCAGGGAGGACCTGGCCTGGCAGTTCGGGCTGAGGGTCAAGACTGATTGCATATGCTGGGTCCAAATTGGAATGGAATGGCAAGCAAAAAAAAACTAATGAATTAAACCCAGATCTGTAACTGAGGGTGAATGTTTGATTTGTTCTACATTCCATCCATCATCTGTTTTTTTTGCGTTTGAGATAATAAGGTTGGCAATGTGAACTTGAGAATCTTGATAGAGGGAAAGGCTTTTGAGCCTCTATAATGGATATTTCAGTCAATTCTGACAACCAGGTGTGAACGCCAGTCAATCCCTTGGCCTGTGCTGTGAGTCAATCTGAATTGCAGTCACTGCTGCTCTTGAAGACTCTCCACTTGTTGAAGGGCAGTGCATAGAAGAGAGCACTTCAAAGGACCTGACAGCCATAATCCAAATTTCAAGGGATCAGACTCTAAATCACGTTTGTGTCTGAACCGAAGTTTGATTGTGAATGTGGAAGCATGACACCCCATGTTCCTCAACAGAATTATTCATTAGGAGAAAGAAGGTCATCAACAGTCTCCCAAATGGGTAAGGACCTGGCCTGGCAGTCTGGGCTGGACAGTTCAAATGAGAAGCAGGGTCAAGACTGATCTGCATATGGCTAGGCCCAACCTGAGGTGGCATGGTGGGCAAAATATGATGGATTGGGATGCAGCTATGTGCGATTGCTAGTGAATGAGATTAATTCATGTATTACATCCATCACCTTATTGTTTTGCAGGTGACCCCCAGAGGAGGCCTCGCGGACTCTTGAGACCATCACCCATGTTGAAGGAGTACCTGTAACGAGAGGAGGGACTTCAGAAGCAAGGTCACAATTCGTCTTACAGCGTTGTTGCTACTCCACCAACTTACCTGTTGCACCGCAGCGGCCCGCGGCGTCTCCCAGCCGGGCCGCGGGGGAAGCCGCGGCCCGTGTCAAAGGTCACGGGGCCCGCGGCGGCCCTTTTCTCCGGCCGCGCGCTGTTCCCTGGATGCGGCGAGGCCGGAGGCCCAGAATTGGGCCTCGGTCCTCGCCGCGCACAGCGTGCGGTGCGAGTGTTGTTGTGGGGTGTCTGCGCCCCCCCAGCATCACACTTACCGGTTACCCGTTTTCAGGGCCTTCCTTTCCTCCTGCATGGTTCTTGAGCCATGCCTTCTCCTTCCCAGCATACCTTGCACCTCCCTTTTCCCTGCATGCATCTGTTCCCTTCTTTACTATGGTGTCTTTTCCTATCTATTGCTATAGCCCCTTCCCAATCCAAAATGGTGGTGTTACTACTTCCTGTCCATCACTTCCTGTGTATGGGTACATAAGGGGAATAATTTCTTCTTCTCATTGCGTTGCAACACTTCTGCTGTGGTGGTCACGCTCCGGCTGGTCTTCGCTTGGGCGCCAGTTGTTCCTGTTTTTTCTTCAGCCTTCCAGTATTTCCAGGCTCCCGAGTGCTAATTCCTTGTGTCCTCCTTCTGTTCCAGGGAGTTCCTGTTGGAGGTCTTTTCCCCTTGGGGTTTTTCCTCTGGGACTCCTTCTGGAGGGCACAGACTGTGGTGGAGTACTATTGTCAACAGCTCCATGGCTACCGGAAGGGGTCGCCCCTACCTCGGTCAGAGCAGGACTTGCAGGGACCGGGGGCGCACACCATCCCTCTCCAATACAGACGGTAAGCCCAGGGTGAATCGTGACATTACCAGCACGAACTGCAAAGAAGAATATGTTGCCGCACAAAGAAGCCATCCCCATCTGCAACAATTTCAGCATTACAAGTCCGTAACTCTTCTAATGGCAGCTGTTGAGTAACACTGGAGACAGACCACAGGTACTTTGGTAGACTTGTATGAGCTTCGAGGATTGTGCCTGGAAGGCTGAAACGTGCAAGACCAAAACAGGACATTCATATACATCACTAGTGCAGGCAGCACCTGTGGGGTCATCCCCAAATATTTGCCATAGATGTTTGCTAGCATGGAAGAGGAGGGGGGAACAGACCTGCAGAGGGAGCAGGGTCCAAATGAGCACTAGGGTCCTAGCCTTGAGAGACATTCTGTGTGACATATTTCGGACCTTATTTACGAGGCCCGTGGTACAGGGTGGCTCAGCAAGTGCCTTGCTGAACCACCCTGCGCCTCTGGGAAATGACAGAAAGATACACCACATTTCTGTCCTCTCCCCTTGCGCTGGTGCACAAATTGCTGCCTAGCGCCAACGCAGGAACCCTGCCACCATGGTGCCAGGGTGCCTGAGTTGTGGGGATGATTGTTTTTGTGCTGGAAGGGACACCTTCCTGCACAAAAACAATCACAAGAGGTGTTTTCCAACTTTCTACGTGTGCCACCTCTGATGTGACGTAGGAATCTGATGTATTCCCAGACTTGTAAATCTGAGAATGTGTCAGATTCCTTTGGGTTCTATGATTGTTGCATGGGAGCACCCCAAGCAACACACATGTAATGCCTCTTTCATGCAGTGTTATGCATGTAAGGGGGTCCATATTTACAAGGTCATGAAAAGCTACGCAAGGTGGCTTTGCAAGGCCTTGTAAATATAGGCTGGCATACTGCACCACTGGAGCGTAAAAAAAAATGATGTTCCGGTGGCACAGTGTGCCAGTAGGGCCTTGTTAATGAGGCCCTTAGTGTGCTGTGTTTGTGTGTGGAATAAATACTGCTTTTCTTACTGAAAGAAAGTTTTGGATTGGTCAATGACATTATTAGAGTTATTGTGGGTATTTTCAGTTATGAGTCTATACATACCTTGCATCAACCTCTCAATGAAGAGCTTTGGATTACTTGACTCGTGCTACAACTGACAGCCAAGTGCTGAAGAGGTAGCATTTGGCTCATTTACTCAGGACCCATAGTAAGTAAGGCCCTAGGACAGCAAGAGTAAAAAGTCACAATGTCCATGATTGCCCCTTTGCCCTCTATAAGGGGTTCTGACATTTGGCAGCAAGCAGTGGGATTAGGTGTCCTTGGTGCAAGTACTGTGGATGCGATTTCCAATTTGCACCGGTTGGCAAAATAAATAATTGTTTTTCTCAACAAGTCAGTATACGTAAAGAACGGAGAACTCACAGTTGGGATTAGGCCTTAGCACCATGTCAAAAGGTTAGAAGGCCCCCAGAAGCAGGGACAGAGAGGCCCTTATTAATTTCACTTGGCACCAGTCGAGATACTTGGTGGAAGGGAGGAGGCTGTAGTAAACTCTGGGAGGAGAACCATGTTAGGAACCCAGGAGGAAGAAGGCATTGTAGAATCAGGCTCTCTTTTCCCCTTAGCACAAATCTATCCCAGACACGCACCAAGTGTGTCCCCTAAGGAACATTCCAGAGTTTCCCCAATATTCAAACCACCTCTAATTTCTAGAGTACCACCATCACTAATTCCTGTAGTAAGTCCCATGGGTGTATTGAGTCTAGTAGATACCCTGACTTTGTAGATGGCTCTCCAGAAGCTAAAGTTGAGCAGAGAGAGAAGGCCAAGGAGTTTGAGAAGGAGAAAATGAGGCTAGCTGGCCAGGAACAAAAGCAGAGGAGGCAGGAGGGACAGGGGGATGTGGTCCGGGAAGAGAAATTGAGAAAGGAGAAAGAGAAATTAAGAGAGATGGATGAGAGGGAGAAGGAGAGGGAAACAGAACTGAAGGGGGACAAGATTGCCATTGAGAAGGAGAAGTTTAGGATAGTAGCACAGAGAGCAGTTCTGTCTGGGAGACATAGCTCCACCACCAGTTCTGGCAAGGGAGTGTTCAAGATCCCAAGAGTTTGTATATGTGTACATGGATATCTTAGAATGGTTTGTGAGCTTTGAGGTCGCCTGTAAGGCACAGGCCTTGAATGAGTATCTAAAGCAGAAGCATTAATCAGTCACTTGCCTTTGGAAGGGACGGGTCATTGGAAAGATGTCTGTGAGAAACAAGATGGTCTACGAGCGAATGAAGGAAGCTCTGATATGGTGGTATGAGCGGAAGTCAGCTCAGTACCTTAAGAGGCTCTGGGACTGAAGAGAGTGGACTGTGTTCTGTTTCAAACATGGATTCGTGGTGTATTGTTTGACTGGAATGAATAGGTAAGAGCGATGGAGGTCAAGGATTGTTATTTTCTTAACCAGTTAATGTTGACAGAGTGACTCAATAAAAAATGCTCTACCCACTTGGGCACTACCTGTGAGGCCCGACAGAGAGGGATCCAGAGAAAATTGCTGTATTGGCTAACAAGTGATTAGCTAACAGGGTTCACAATGGGTTGGAGCAGCATAGTTCTAAGCATCAAATGGAAAGGAACTCTCCACAGACTGGTAAGGAACATCATAACAAGAAAGACAAGTCCAAGATGTTGAATTGTTAAAAGTGCCACCACTTGTTTAACTTCCACTTTAGAAGAGCATCTCAGGTAAAAGACCCAGCACAAACAACACCTGTGACAGCTAGCAGGTTACACAAGGCTGCAGTTACCTGAGAGGGCCCTGTTGCACTCAAACTAGTGGCTGTGGACATCAGGGAGAGGATCTAAGGTGTTCTGAAACAAATTTATCCTAACATGGGTTTTGAGAAGGTTACTGGAGCTTCCAGGACTTTGGTTGAGAGGAAGTATCTCCAGCCGGAGAACATTCTCCCTGGTACCAAGGATCCAGGTTTGATAGTAAGTGGTCAGGACATGGAATACCCACTTCCCTGAGTAGAGGTAGAAATCAATGGCAAGACAGCCATGGTAGATGAAGGTGTGAGACAGAAGCAAGGTGCTGGTTCTCTTGGGCAATAATTTGATTGCCCTTAGCCTGGTGCCAGGACTAGTAGCCTTTATGGCTTGGATATCATCTACTGTTGTGGCAAGAGCAAAGGTTCCACAGCAGTCTCAGAAGGAGATGTTGACCATTCGCAATTTGCAGGTACCAGTACAAGGTAGTTTGCAAGAAAGGGCAGAATTGGCAAAGGCACAGGCTGAGGGGGTTATCGCTTCTGCTGCATAAGAAGAGGAGGACGAGGATCTAGAAGCAGACAGTGTGTTAAAGTTCAGGGCACTTATAGAGATGCTGGATAGGATGGATAGTTGCTGGAAGGCTTACTTGAGATTACTTCTGCAAGGCACAGCAGGAGTCTATGCTTTTGGGACAGTGAAATTAAGCCTACAAACAGGTCAGCAAAGGAGTGGCCGGGAAACACTATGCTGGCTCAGAAGATGGCCTATTTGTAGTGAGCCAGTGATTCCTGAGCCAGGTACTAGCAAGAGGCTAGTGATTCTATTTGTGCAAGGAACTTGCTATTGTCACTTGCCCATGAAGAGCCCTTGGAAGGATATGTGAGCATTTGAAAAACCCATGATATGTTTTGTAGAGTCTATCCTCTTTTTCAAGTGAATAGTAAGTTAGATGGGAGGACTAAAACACGGTAAGTGTCTCTATCAGTTGTAGGTGTTCCATTTAAATGGAGGGAATAGACATTGTAGCTCCATTCGACCCCCACTCAAAGCAGGCAATAACTATGGGGGTAATTCTGACCCTGGCGGTCGGTGACCGCCAGGTCACAGACCACGGGAGCACCGCCAACAGGCTGGCGGTGCTCCCTCGAGCATTCTGACAGTCGGCGGTCTCCCGCCAACTTTCCGCTGCTCGGGAGAATCCTCCATGGCGGCGGAGCGCGCTCCGCCGCCATGTGGATTCTGACACCCCCTACCGCCATCCTGTTCCTGGCGGGTCTCCCGCCAGGAACAGGATGGCGGTAGGGGGTGCCGCGGGGCCCCCGTAAGAGGGCCCCACGTAGTATTTCAGTGTCTGCAAAGCAGACACTGAAATACGCGACGGGTGCAACAGCACCCGTCGCACCTTCCCACTACGCCGGCTCAATTCTGAGCCGGCGTCCTTGTGGGAAGGTAGATTTGCCCTGGGCTGGCGGGCGGCCTTTTGGCGGCCGCCCGCCAGCCCAGGGCAAATCTCAAAATACCCTCAGCGGTCTTGCGACCGCGGAGCGGTATTTTGTCGGGGGAAGACTGGCGGGCGGCCTCCGCCGCCCGCCAGTCTCAGAATCACCCCCTATATCTTGGTTCTGGTGATTGTGCCACCAGTTACCTGAAGACAGTACCAAGGGAGGAGCACGGCTGCAAAGGCGATGCCTTCTAGGCTCAGATTTCCAAGAACAGTGATCTCTGACTGGGGCAACAATTTTATCTCCTGATACCTGAGAGCAATGTGGGAGCAAGCTGTAGTGACTTACCACTTCTTTAAAGTGTAACAGCCACAAATCAGTTATTTGGTGGAGTTGTTCAACAAGTCACTCAATAGCATGATGTTAACTCTTCTTGAGAGACTTGGGATGAAGTGGAATCTTCTCCTGACATGTCTGTTAGTTACCTACGGAGAGATTCAGCAGAATGGGTTCAGTCCCTTTCAACTTCTGTACGTGCCTCCGGTTCAGAGTCCACTCACTCTAGTCAGAGAAGAGCCAGAAAGAACCTGGGAGTCTTCACAAAAGGATGTGGTGAGTTATGCAGTTGGTCTCATGAGGCCAATGGCATAATACATGAGTCAGCCAGAGAAAAACCTTCAGACAATCCAAGAGCTTAGCAAGGGCTGGTATGACCAGGAAGCTACACTAAAGGGCTGTGTACTGAGGGAAAAGGGGGGGGGGCTACCTTAGTAAGAGGTGGCTGAAATAGTGTAATGAGAAGGGCCTACCTGTGGATTTCTTAGCATGGGAGGCCCTGTCATTGTAGGGCAACTAGCCCCTGGTCTAGGGGAGGTTGAGTGTCCCTTGTAGTCACACATACATCAGAGGGTGATGCTCCCTGGCACACCTAATCCGACTCTGCCGTCTTACTGAGGTAGCCACCCTCCTTTTCTTCAGTACATGACCCTTTAGCGCATACCCCCATACTCCTCATGTATTTGTTAACGTGCTCAGGGGAGGCAGTATGGTGTTCTTAATCCTCTCTCCCCTCCTCTCTCGTTGTATTAAGACAGTAAGCTACACTGACTGGTATCAGGAAGGCCAGGAGGTGTTTGTGCTGGCATTTATGTATCTCACAGCTTTGAAGGACAAACAGTGTGGGCCATACAAGGCAGAAGATTTCTGAGATTAAATATGTGGTGGACACCTTTGCCACAAGGGAATCAAGGAGGGTATACTATGAGGACCAGCTGATGCCTTATCCCTGGAGAGATTAAACCGTGAATGGCATAGCTATGGAAGAGGAGGATGAGTAAGACAGTGATCCTCTTCCTGACTTGCTCCAGGGTGACATGAAGGATAACACTGTGGGTGAGGTTCAGTTAGCCCCTGGATTAACGCCTGAGCAGCAGAGGGTGCATAGAGAAGAGAGACTGAAGGCCCAGTAAGTTGATTCTGGTGGGCAGAGTGTGAGGTGCCTGATCCAGTCAGGAGCAATGCTGCTAGAGAGCTGTCTAGCACTACCAAGAAATTGCTGGCTCTTGCCCCATGCAGCAAGACAACCTTGGGACCGTGGCCCTTGTTCAAGACTCCTATATGCCAAAGGGAAGTCATTGTGACTGCTGGGGCCATATCCCACTGCTATTGAACCTGTTGGAGCCATTGCCCATTGCCATTAAGACAGTCAGGGATGTTGCCTGTGTCTGCCACCCTCATATTCCATGGGGGCACGACTAGGACTATTGGGGCCACCGTCCGATGCATTCAACCTCTCTGGAGTCTTCGCCCACGAACCCCTGTGCTAGGAGTATCACTGAAAGTCAAGTGCTGAATGGATAGTACTTGGCCCAGTTACTCAAGCCCGAAGTGAATCAGGCCCTAGGACCAGAGGAGTGAAAGACCACAACACTCCAAGTTTTGCCCAGTCATTCCATAGCCACTTCTCTGAAAGGGATTCCAACAGTGGACAATACAGTTACAATACAATACAGTTAGTGGAAGAGGCTTTGTTTGTTCAATATTGTTGATTTCATTATAGTGACATACAGCATGTTCTTATCTGCAAGACAGCAAGGGAAATTGATGTGTGTGTTTTATTTAGATACACATAACTGTAAAATAGTTTTGCTACATACAATACAGCACTCACTGCTTTAAAAATAAACTCTGGACTCTAGTGCCATATCGCATATCATTAGTTTGTGCCTTTTTGCTCAATTTTTTGGCAGTCAGTGCTGTTTTGAGGAAACAAAAATTAATGTTTGTATTTTGTCTTTTGCTGTTTTGGCATACAATGATGTTCTGGAGAGTAAAATTAATATTGGAACGCAAAATAGAAAAATATGTCTTTTCTGTTTCAAAACAGCTATGACTGCAACATAAAGAAATGGAAAAAATAAGCGTGCATTTGTTTCCTTATAAAAGAATAATAGAATGTGACATTTTCGAAAGCCAAGCCGTCAGGCAGTACATTCTTGCAGCACAAAAGTATCACCTTGAAATTACTCATTGCCCGTCCTAAATAAAAGCTTAATTGTTCTTCCCAATGTATTCAATTACTACTGACTGCATTTTCAGTGACTTGGAAAAATAACCTATGACGTTGTTTGAGAAATGTGAATAACTAATAATTACTCATCTACTCTTTCAAGAAGAGGTTTTGTCAATAATGTGCACTTGTAGGCGATAGCTGAAGAAAATGACTTTTACATTTCTCTCTTTTATAAAGGATTTTTTTAGGAAACAACTTCGAGCTACACCCCGTGAAAGAGCTCATTGTTGAGGATGTGGGTTTAGGGCAACTGCAGGAGGTATTATCAATGTGCTAAGACCAGGAGGCAGAAGTCATCACTGACCTAATGCACCGGAAATGGCTCTGTGGCTGCAGACATCTATCATAGACTGTCCCATTTGCAGCGCTAGGATGTACCTATTGAAGCAGCTTTGCGCTGTATAGGTTACATTAATTTATTCATTTGTAAGGGCAGCCTACTTTGAATGCCCCCGTGAGAAAAAGAGTAAAGGCTGATAAATGATGATTAACTGTGAAGTCTGTTCAAATCCTTTTTTATGCCAGATAATACACTTTAATAGAACAGTGCAAGGACGATGGTCAAATCAAGAAAAAACGTATGGGCATATTTACAAGCCCCTAGCGTCACCGGAGCATCACTTTTCATGGTGGCGCTAACCACTGCTCCATATTTAGAAGGAGGTGTAATGCCACTTTTTGTGGCGATACGCCTCCTTGTAAATATGGGCTCCTCCAGTGCTGTTTTCTGTGTCAGAGGAGCATGCAATGGGCGTTGCAGTGGGCAATCTATCGCAACACCCATTGCTTTTGATGCTGCCCCAGATTTACAAGAATTCGTAAATCTGTGGCAGTGCCAAAAGCTAAAGCCACCCCAGGGGGCATTAGCATGGCAAAATGAGGAGGAATGCTTTCATTCCTCCTCGTTTTCTGCTTTTTCTATGTGTGCTGCAGAAGAAGCAAAATGCCATGGATGATTGTTTATGTGCAGTAAAGGACACCTTCCTGCACATAAACAATCAATCCCCGCAACTCGGACACCCTTGCACTATGGTGCAAGGATGCCTGCATTGGTGCAGGCATCTTAATTCAGCGGCAGTGCAGGATGAAATGCAGGGGTGTGCCATATTCTTATATATACAGCTCATCCTTGCACTTTAAAAAGTGGCGCGGCCCTGCTATCTTTGGTGCAGTACTACTCTCCACCATTTTGTCATAAATCTGGGCCTTAATTTGATAGCCTCTTAAAAACTTAAATTCAGAAGAATGCAAACAGATGACTCCATTTGAGGTGGTGGTCAATTAAGACAAATTGATTCAACTCTGCACATACATTTTTTCAAGAAGAATGTAGGCATTTTGGAAGTTGCCCAAATATCAGATCACACAAAGAGATGGCTTTAGATTTATAGAGTGATTTATTCCGGGTGTCATAAAAAATAGACATCTTCCTCAGAAGGAGGGAGGGATGAAAACCTGAAAGACATCCGCATTTAATGAAAAACCTCTGTTAATCATGGAAGATAGTTTGAGATGTTTTAACTCTGGAAGAAGCAGTACACATATGTCACAAATGTAAGTGAGAGTACTGCGATAAAGCTACATACAAATGCGTAATAGGGACCTATAGATTTTCCCATTAGCAAACAGAGAGGCCAAGGAACATCCGTTGTAAAAATCTATTGGGAGTTCATGTGAAACAGATAATCTTGTAAAATAACCTCAGCAAAGCCCAAAAGTACATGCCACCACTTACCATACAGTTACAAAGCTCTCTCCTGAGCTACCACCAATCCAAATCCTTTTGCACCATCTTATAAGCATCCATCCATCTCAACACTAAGGCCCTCACTACAACCCTGGCGGTCAGTGTTAAAGCGGCAGTAATACCTCCAAAAGGCCGGCGGTAAAAAAAATGGAATCACGACCATGGCGGAAACTGCCAACATAGACAGCCACTTTAACACTCTGACCACCACGGCGGTAGCACCAAACACCGTGGCAGTAACCGCCAACAGACAGGCGGAAGACAATGTACCGCCCACCCTATCACAACCCGCCAATCTGCCAGCTTTTCCGGGGCTGTACCAACGCCATCAAAAGCTTGGCGGAAACAGGACTTGCAAGGGAATCCACTCACCTCTCAACAAGAAACGAAGAACCAGGACGCCTTGGAGCCCGAGCTGCAGGTCCTCCCCATGCTGGTGTATCTTGTCATACACGACGGATATAAAAGGCGACGACCACGGTGAGTACTGCACCTAGCACATAGGAGAGGGGGGAGGAAAAAGAGAGTGACACACACACGCAACACGCAACGCCCCCACCCTCACCCACAACACCATACACACAAAAACATGCAGCAACATTACATTTACGCCCCGTAACCCCCTGGAAGAAGGCAAGGACAAAAGGAATAGAGTTCAATCAGTGATATATTAGAAATAGGCAGACATAGTAAACGTTTAGAAAAACAGTATATTCAAATATTTACAATATGTACAGAAGGCGGTACACTGTCCTTTGCAAATGTCCATGGCCCACTGGGCCAAAAAATCATGGGTGAAGCCCACACTTGACTCCTGCCTCAAAACGGAGAGAACACTGCAGGGGCATCAGGTCGAAAACACACAGGCACCTCAGGGGGAAGGGGGGGGGGCACCTCAGCCGGAAGATGGTACTATGCCTCTGCTCCTGGAGGGGGCTACATGCCCACAGCGATGTCCTGGGGAGTGCATAGCCACAGTCTCTCTAGTGAGTGGTTTGCCCACTGCTTGGTCCTGGGGAGTGCAAGGCCACAGTCTCTGAAGTGAGTGGTCTGCCCACTGCTTGTTCCTGGGGAGTGCAAGGCCACAGTCTCTCAAGTGGGTGGTCTGACCACTGCTTGGTCCTGGGGAGTGCAAAGCCACAGTCTCTCTAGTGGGTGGTTTGCCCACTGCTTGGTCCTGGGGAGTGCAAGGCCACAGTCTCTCGAGTGGGTGGTTTGCCCACTGCTTGGTCCTAGGGAATGCAAGGCCACAGTCTCTCAAGTGGGTGGTTTGCCCACTGCTTGGTCCTGGGGAGTGCAAAGCCACAATCTCTGTAGTGGGTGGTTTGCCCACTGCTTGGTCCTGGGGAGTGCAAAGCCACCGTCTCTGTAGTGGATGGCTTCTTCCATTGGTTCTGGAGGGGGCATTGTGCCCAGTGTGCTTCACCCTGCCAAGGATAGGGTGAGTGGATGCCTTTCTCCACTGGTTCTAGAGGGGGCTTTGTGCCCAGTGTGCTTCATCCTGCCAAGGATAGGGTGAGTGGATGCCTTTCTCCACTGGTTCTGGAGGGTGCATTGTGCCCAGTGTGCTTCATCCTGCCAAGGATAAGGGGAGTGGATGCCTTTCTCCACTGGTTCTGGAGGGGGCCTTATGCCCAGTGTGCTTCATCCTGTCAAGGATAGGGTGAGTGGATGCCTTTCTCCACTGGTTCTATAGGGGTCTTTGTGCCCAGTATGCTTCATCCTGCCAAGAATAGGGTGAGTAGATGCATGTCTCCACTGATTCTGGATGGGGCATTGTGCCCAGTGTGCTTCATCCTGCCAAGGATAGGGTGAGTGGATGCCTTTCTCCACTGGTTCTGGAGGGGGCTTTGTTCCCAGTGATGCTGCACTTGGGGTGTGGCAGTTCACATTCCCTCACCTGGGTGTCTGAGGCATGAGATTTGCAGGGAACAGGTAGCATGATACCCCATGGAGGCAGAGCCAGACTCCATCCTGCGGCGACTAAGGCTGCAAACTGGTGGTAGTGCCAGTGCTGGTGGGGGTGCTTCAAGTGGTGGTGGGACGGTCCTGGCAGTCTCCTGCAGCCCCAGGCGGCTGCCCACTGGGGACGATGCTGCTCACAGTTGTAGTGACACTGGCTGGGCATGTGGCGGTGTTGATGGAGGTGCAGGTGACGGTGCTTGCGGTGGGGTCTGCTGCTGGTGCTGGCTATGGTGCAGGTGCTGGTAGTGGTGGAGGGAGGCACCAGGCCATCTCCTGCAGCCTCGGACGGCTACCCACTGGGGATGATGCTGCTCACAGTTGTTGTGGCAGCGGCGGTGCAGGTGGCGGTGCAGGTGGCTGAGGTGCTGGCCTGGGATCTGGACACCCTGGGCCGAGGGGAAGGACGGGGGTGGGGGGAGGGTTAGTGAAGAGGTCAAGGTTAGCCAGGAAAAGTTTTTTAGACACACTGGGACGGGAAGATGGAGAGGGTTTGGGAGTGGAGGAAGAGGGAGTGGTTGTAGGAGGTCTACGTCTGCTGAGTTTGGGTGAAGGTGCATGAGTTGGATGCTGTTGTGAGGTGGATGGCTGTTGGGTGGGTGGGTGGGTGCTTGCGTTTGTGTACTTTGGGAGGAGGGGTCACAGACACACTGGGAGAGGACACAGGGGATGTGTGCATATTTGTGGGGGTGGTGACAGGGGCGTGTAGTGATAGGCGTGCTGGTGATGGAGGTAGTGGATAAAGATGTAGTGCATACAGGTGTGAGTGTACACGCTACTGGGAGGGAGGTGGAGGAGAAGGGGGACACAGTGGAGGCAGTGGATGTTGGTGTGTTTGCATGGGCATGGTGCTTGTGTGAAGAGTGGTGCTTATGTTTGCCTGAGCCACTTTTGTGTGGTGATTTGGGTGCATGCTGGTCTGAAGGTGTGCTTGGGATAGGCTGAGGTAGAGGGGATTGGGTCTGAGTAGTGGAAGTTGGAGGGGGAGGCTGGACACAGGGACAATGGCTGCCATCAGTGCTAAGGCCAGAGCCTGAAATTGTCTCTGTTGGGCCACCACGCCAGAGTGAATGCCCTCCAGGTATGCATTTGTTTGTTGCAAATGCCCTGCTACACCCTGGATGGCATTCAGTATGGTTGACTGCCCAACAGAGAGGGATCTCAGGAGGTCAATAGCCTCCTTACTGAGAGCAGCATGGCTGACTGGGGCAGGGCATTAGGTGCCTGGGGCGAAGGAGATGCCCACCCTCCTGGGTGAGCAGGCACAGGAAACACGCTGAGGGGCTGCTGGGGGGGCGGTGCTGGTAGGGGGGATGATGGCTGTACCTGTTGTTGGGGTGGGCACAGAGTTGTCTGCCACCGCCAGGGAGCTTCCATCTGAGGAGGAGTCGCTGTCAGTGGTCTTCCCTCCTGTCCCCGTCGTGGAGCTCCCCTTGCCCTCCGTCCCACTGGTGCCTTCACCCTCGGTGGATTCGGCCTTCAGGTCCATATGGGATGCAGCTCCCTCCGTCGCCTGTGCCTCTGCTCCTCCTCCAGATGATGCTAATGCACACAAGGACAGAGCGACAAAATAAAAAGGGGGGGAGACAGAGGATACACTTGGTCAATGCCAGCAACACCACTACCGTTGGTGTACACAACACGCAGTGAGCTTGTTTATGCACTAGGCAATGCCCAACCAGTCACTAAGATAGTCACCAGGCCATGGGTTACAATGCCTAACACCAACATCTGCACACCTGACACCCACAGGACCCTGCTCAGTAGTAGATGGCCACTTAGACCATTGGGGTAGGAGTGTGCCAGAGGCTGCACACAAGGAACCTACCCTGCCATGATAGCCCTGGCCTAGGGGCGCCCACATCCCCCACCCAGCTACCTCCTAAAGCGCGCAAACTCAGCTTTTTGAATCTGTACTCACCCCCTTGTGGCTCCTGTGATGCCCTGAAGTGCCTATCCAACTCCGGAAAGGCCACTGCCAGGATGCAGAACATCAGGGGGGTCATGGTGCGACGGGCACCCCTTCCACATTGGGAGGCCAGACCCAGCTGGGCCTCTGCCGTTTTCTTGGTCCAGCGGCGCAGCTCCTCCCATCTCTTGTGGCAGTGGGTGCTCCACCTGTGATAGACCCCCAGGGTTCGCAACTCCTTGGCGATGGCACACCAAATACCCTTTTTCTGGTGGGCACTGACCTGGAGGGAAAAGACAGCAGAAAAGGAAATCACTCACACGTCCGGACCGGCATACCCATTGCCCATCAGTTCCCACCCATGCCCTGAAGCACATACACTGACCACCTCTCATGCAGCACTCAGGCCAGGACGCATCAGCACCCTCCAACATGTGGCTTACATCCACACCACTCCAAACATGCATTGCCCACACATCATGCTCACAGTGTACTCACCTGTTTGGTTGGAGGACCGTAGAGTAATGTGTACTGGGGTAGGACCCCATCCACCAGTTTCTCCAACTCCTCTGCAGTGAACGCAGGGGCCCTTTCCCCAGACACATGAGCCATTGTCGCTTCCAGACTCAGGTCACAGCAGCACTTGCAGTGTAGGTCCTCTCCTGTTGAAGGTCAAGTGAGTGAAGAAATAGAAAATGGAGGTGACGTCCACGGCGGTGCGTACCATCACCGCTGGCGTACATCGCCATTGGCTCCTGGAACCCATAGGGCCCAATGATAACCAATGCGCAGTTGCATGGCGGTCATCGAACCGCCTACTGCGATGGCGCACAACACTAGCGCACTTACCTCATTTCCACTTGTCCCTCCTCACAGGTCAGGCAGCCGCCATTTCAGGGGGGCACATGGCATGGAACCAAACTGCATCACAGCAGACATTGGCACATCATCTGACTCTCGACTTCACATACTGCTTCTGTGACGTAAATTCAGCAATATTAATGCAATCTATGTGGAAATATGACCCTCTGCTCACCGTTCTCCTCCATAGGCTACAACCGCTGAGGCAGATTATGAGATGGCGGCATCCTCCGATGTACTTGATTGTGTGACAATCCAAGAACTGTGTGCCCAATTAGAGCCAGACCTGTTGTCTGCTATCCGCCAGCCCACAGGAATCCCCCCTCAAGTGCAGGTCCTGTCAGTGCTCCATTTCCTGGCAAGTGGTTCCTTTCAGACTACAGTGGCCATGGCATCAGGGATGTCTCAGCCAATGTTCTCCAACGTGTTGACAAGAGTGTTGTCTGCCCTGCTGAAACACATGCGCAGCTACATCGTGTTCCCCCAGGTGGATGAATTGGCCACAGTGAAAGCTGACGTTTATGCCCTGGGACATATCCCCAACATCATAGTTGCCATTGATGGTACACATGTGGCATGTGTCCCCCCCACGGAGAAATGAACAGGTTTACAAGAATAGAAAAAGCTATCACTCGATGAATGTGCAGATGGTGTGTTTGGCGGACCAGTACAGCTCTCATGTGAATGCCAAATATGCTGGCTCTGTGCATGACGCCTATATCTTGAGGAATAGCAGCATCCCGTATGTGATGGGCCAACTCCAGAGGCACTGGGTGCGGCTAATAGGTGAGCTCAAGGTCCCCACCCAGTATAAGTAGGTATCTGGGTATGGGGTTGTTCCTAAGGGTTAGTGTGTGTCTAACAGTGGTCCCTCGATATTTACAGGTGACTCTGGTTACCCAAACCTGTCATGGCTACTGACCCCAGTGAGGAATCCCAGGACAAGGGCAGAGGAAAGTTACAATGAGGCACATGGGCGTACAAGGAGGATAATTGAGAGAACCTTTGGCCTCCAGAAGGCCAGATTCCGGTGCCTCCATCTGACAGGTGGATCCCTGTTCTATTCACCCAAGAAGGTGTGCCAGATCATCGTTTCATGTTGCATGTTGCACAACCTGGCCTTGAGACGCCAGGTGCCTTTTCTGCAGAGGATGAGCCTGGAGATGGTCTTGTGGCAGTGGTGGAGCCTGTGGACAGTGAGGAAGAGGAGGCAGAGGAAGAAGATGTCTACAACAGAACAAACATAATACAGCAGTACTTCCAGTGACACACAGGTAAGAGACTGTAACTCCACTTAACATTTCAGTAATCTGTTGGACATTGTACATGGCAGCTTCTTACCCTATGTCTATGGCCACCAACTGTTCCCTTTGGATTCTCTATTTTCAGATCTGTGTGCCCCATTCTGGCTCCTGCAATATGTACTGCTGCCCACCAAAGGTAATCTTGTAGTATATTTCACTGTACATATATGTTGCAATGCTTGGAGAATGTTGTACTAATACATTTGAGATTCATTACACTGACTTCAGATTGGTATTTGTTTCAAGGGTGTTTATTTAGGTGCTAATAAGTATAGGGGTATGTGCAAGGGGCTGGGGTGATGGTGGTGGAAAGTCCATGGTAGAGTCCAGTCTCTTGGTATCACAGGTGCATTGTCCAAGGGGGCATAGGAAGGGGAGCAATGGCAGTTCAAGGTGGACAGGGGAACCGATTGGGACAGAAGGGTGACTATTAGGAGAGTCCTATTTCCTGGCGGGGGCTTGGCAATGTTCTCTGTATTCTGCCTAGATCACAGGGACTGTTTGCGGGGTGGTTCTCCGTCTGCAGGGGTGGGGTGCTGGTGGCCTGTTGGTCCTGAGGTAGGGTCTCCTGTCCACTAGCACCAGCAGAGGTGGAAGGCTGTTCCTCAGTTTGGCTAGTGTCAGGTGCCCTTTGTTGTGCCACTGCCTCCCTCATGGCCTTGCCATGTCAGCCAGCACCCCGGCAATGGTGACCAGGATGGTGTAGATTTTGTTCAAGTCCTCCCTGATCCCCAGGTACTGTCCCTCCTGCAGCCGCTGGGTCTCCTGCAACTTGGCCAGTACCCGGCCCATGGTCTCCTGGGAATGGTGGTATGCTCCCAGGATGTTGGAGAGTGCCTCGTGGAGAGTGGGTTCCTTGGGCTTGTCCTCCCCCGTCGCACAGCAGTACTCCCAGCTTCCCTGTTGTCCTGTGCCTCTGTCCCCTGAACCGTGTGCCCACTGCCACTGACCCCAGGTCCTGATCGTCCTGTGTTTGTGGGGTTGCCTGGAGTCCCTGTAGTGGTGGACACACTGCTGATTGACGTGTCCTGGGGACAGTAGCATGGGCCCGCTGGGTGGGTGCTGTGCTGGTGTTTCCGGAGGGGGGAGGCTCTGTGGTGGTTTGGGACTGTGGCAGGGTAACCAACTGTTCAGCGGTCCCTGATGGGCCAGTTTGTTCAACCTGATCCAGGCGTGCAGAGCTGCTGTCATCACTGTGGGCCTCTTCTGGGGGGGGGGACCGGATGTAGCTGGCACCTCCTCTCCGGTGACGTTGGGTATGGGTCCTGTTGGGATGCAAATGCATTGTTAATTTATCTGCGTGTGCCATCTTGTGCAAGGGTGTGTTTCCCTGTATGATTGTGATTTCCCTGTCGGCTTAGCCCTCTGTGAGTGGTGATTTTGTGGGCTGGGTGAGTCTCTCTATTGGGCATGCTGCGTGATGGCTGTCCATGCAGGTCTGTGAGTAATGTCCATGCATTGTTGTTGCATGCAGGGCTTGGTATTGGGATGGGTGGGTTGTGCTAGTGGGGTATATGTGAGGTGTTGGAGTGATGTGGGTGAGGGTAGGGGTAGGAGTTTGTGATGACATGCAGGTAGGGTAGGGAGGATAAGGTATTTAAGATTTGACTTACAAGAATCCAGTCCTCCTGCTACTCCTGCAAGACCCTCAGGATGCATGATCGCCAAGACTTGCTCCTCCCATGTTGTTAGTTGTAGGGGAGGAGATGGGGGCCCACCGCCAGTCCTCTGTACAGCAATCTGGTGTCTTAATACCACGGAATGCACCTTCCCCCGTAGGTCGTTCCACCTCTTCATGATGTCATCCCTTGTTCTTAGGTGCTGTCCCACGGCATTGACCCTGTCCACGATCCTCCGCCATAGCTCCATCTTCCTTGCAATGGACGTCTGCTGCACCTGTGATCCAAATGGCTGTGGCCCTACCCGGATGATTTCCTCCACCATTACCCTTAGCTCCTCCTCTGAAAACCTGGGGTGTCTTTGGGGTGCCATGGATGTGGTGTGAGTGATATACATGAGGATGTGTGGTGATGTTTTGTTGTGTATGCTGTGATGTGCGTGAATGGTGTATGGGTGATGGTGTTCTGTGCCTCTGATTGGGTGGGTGCTCCTGGCTTGTCTCTCTCAGTTAGCTATCTTTTTTTCCATTGTAAGGGGTTGTGGGTATTGTGGGTGTGTGTTTTATAGTGGTGTGAGTGTGTGGGTGTGGTATGTGTATGTGTGTCAGGTGTGTGTAGTTTGAATTGTCCAATGTGGTGGTGTTTTGTAAATGTGTGTGTATTTTGAGCACGGTGGTGTGTACTGCCAATGGTTTACCGCGGTTGAAAGACCGCTGCGTTGATTCGTGGGTCGTGATACCATGGGCGTATTCCTTTTGGCGTAACAGTGTGGGTTTTGCTATCGCCAGTTCATCACTGACCTTTGGTGTGGCGGACTTGTGTGGGTGTCTGTTTAGTGGTGGTATTCTATGTGTGGGTCATAATACTCGTAGCGGAATACTGCTGCAGTCACAGTATGTTGGCGGCCGTCAGCATGGCGGTAGGTGGCATTTACCGCCAGGGTTGTAATGAGGGCCTAAATGTTAGAATCTTTAAACTTGCCTTTCACACCCATCCAAAATTAGAATTAGCAGATCAAAGTCCTCTATCTCGACCAGATGTCAAGAGCCTTAACTAGAAGTTTCAGTTTCATCTTCCTCTCCACTTTATCCAATTCTAGAGATGAGCTATTCAGCTTATTTTCCAGGTAAAGACGTTAAACCGACCCAAATTTAAGTTTTGCTCCTAATTTCCCACATACTCTGGTACGTTTCCATTTTCTCTTAGTATTTTTTCCTTTAGGCACTGTTCCTACTTCTTTATAGGTCTTTTGTCCTGTCTGCTCCCCATTCCAGTCATCCTTTGGCTGGTGCCATCGACCCCAGAAGGTAGAGTAGTGCTGGTGGATCCCTATACTCCTGTTTCTTGCAATATGATGTCTTGCACCAGCAACCCTGGGGTCTGGTACCTGATAGGTTATGCTGCTAGTTGTGGTGTCTGCTAAAGGTTTCCTTAGGTGGATGCTGTAGGTCATTAAGTCTTTCTGGTCTCTTTCTTGGTCCAGATCCCGCTGTGGACTCTGGCATTAAGCCAGATCGTGATCTTATGTTTTTAAGCAATTTTGTTCGAAGTTCACTGCCCTTTTCTCCTGATTGTGGGCTGTGGCTTTGCAGATAAATGTGATTTTCAAGGAAGAAGTGGAACTATGACATCCCTGCATGTCATTCTCTTCCCTCTGTGGTTAACCCCCGATGTTGTTTGATCTGGAAGTGTCACACGGATGCCAATGCCAGGAGGTTACGAAAAGGTAAATGGATGTCTCTATTAAGGGAGGTGACAAAGTAAGATGCCAAATGTGCCCGGTGCAACTGCCTCTTCAACACCATTGATAACTTCGCCCCTGTGGGGCATACTCAAAATGTGGTGAGAATGAAGATGAATATTGTCACTGCGGACTGGGCACTCCATGATTGTGATGACACAGTGGTCTCCGAGCCACATTTAGCCACTTGTGACCTTGTCCATCTGACCTTCTCAACTACCATAATATATGGGCGCTGATGTCAAAAGAAGAGCTGCACAAAATGTGCCAGTATTTATACAGTAAGATTATGGCAACCTGCTGAGAAAATCTGTAATAGTCCCTTTCAAAAGAGTGCATGACTGCTGAGCCGTGTTGTTGCTGGAAGGTTTTGGTAATGTCTCACTTAAAAAAGCAGACGTGCAACATCATTGTAGATTTCAAATGGTAACAGCATCCTTGCTCACTCCTTCTTTCACACAACATGTGCCCCTAATTCCTGCCTACATGATTGTTATAAAACTGCAGCTGGGAGGCCTCTTAAGGTAAGTACCATCCAAGGAGCGCAAGATTTGCTCACTATTAGAAAATAACATTAATAATTGTAGCATTTGGATGGGCAAGAATGGCACTATTGTGCTACGTAGTTCAGTCAGTGCCTCACTTAAGTACAGAGGGGTTTCAGGGCATATACTATCCAGTGGAGCTCAGTGACTCGTCAGTGAAACGTTTTGTCTCATTCCTAAGTAAAAAAAAGAAGGACGGGCCGTGGCTTGGCTGACCTGAAAATGGCCGCCACTTCGTGAGGCCCTGCCAGACAGGAGCTTTAATCCGGCATTTATCCTGCTGGGATCGGCTGCTGGTGCTGACTGGGGCTGGGCTGTTTCCTGGTGTGGGGAGGCGCAAAGTCACAGGCGGAGGGCAGAGGCGCTGAGGGCTCCCTTGCGGGAGTGGTGGCCGGCACGAGGATCACGAAGGCGGCGCTGGGCCTGGCGCCGTTTACCTTGGATTTGCACAGGAGCGGCCTAGGGTCGAGGCACTCCCGCGGTCTGAGGTGCGGCACGGCGCCCCCCTCCCTGACCTACTTACCTGATCACGGCTTATTGGCAGCGCTGTGGGGGCCATTGGTGGTGGATGTTCTGAAGGACCTAGTCGGCCCGCGGGCCCCTCGTGTGTTGGAGTGGGAGTGCTGGTGGCCTAGGCTGGCGGGCGGAGCTGTACTTGTGCTCCGCTCCGCCACGCAGCCTGGAAAGTGAGCGGCTGGGATCCCACTGAAAGGGGGCGCACATTGGTCCCCCTGGGACACGCCTGAGGCCTTGTGCGGGGGGGTCGCGGCTGGATGGCGGCTCCCCTGATTTCAGAAGTGCGCTTTGGTGGCCTTGCTCGGTGCCTTGACTGTGGGCTTTCTGCCACAGCCTACTGGGGTGGCACTCGTACTCCACAACGCGTGGCCGCAGCTGTGGTGACTGCAGCTGGGACCGGAGGCGGCACTTACAATGGAGAAAGTTGGCGCTGCAGACGGGGGGCCATTCATCTCTGCTTTTGTGGGGGCAAGCTGGCACCGTCTGGTGGCTGCAGGTGACGGCGTTTGGACCAGTCGTGTTGGACGATCGACGACCTCTCCTGCCCTCCCTTTTACCCAGGTGGCTGCCAGCATTGGCGTGCTTCATGGTTTGAACGTGTGTGGTGCGGTGAGAGCTGTTTGAAATGGGGAAGGCAGATCAGAAGCAGCCCAAACTTATGTTTGAGGGCAAAAAGAAAAGCGGTCAGGCTGGTTGGTCATCGGACGACCTACCCCAAGAGGAGGATATGCAATTGCCCTCTGTGAAAGCTATGTTTGTAGTCCTTAAACATAGTCTGGCTAGTATTGATGGGAAATTGGATCATCTGTCTGAACATATGGAACGCTTGAAGGAGAGGGTGGATGGTCACACTACCTGTCTTGAGCAGGTGGAGT
This sequence comes from Pleurodeles waltl, assembly GCF_031143425.1. Classification (NCBI taxonomy): domain Eukaryota; kingdom Metazoa; phylum Chordata; class Amphibia; order Caudata; family Salamandridae; genus Pleurodeles; species Pleurodeles waltl. The sequence goes on from NC_090444.1 coordinate 177,667,423, forward strand.
CTTGTACATCAGATCTAGAGGATGGCCATCGCGAGATGGAGAGAAGCTCCTGCAGATGGAACGGGTGCTAGAACTTATCCACAATAAGAACAAGGATCTTGAGGCCCGGTCCTGCCGCAACAATGTTCGCATCTTGGGTTTGCAGGAAACGACGGCCACGGGATGCATGGAGGATTACATGGAGACTATGTTTGCATCGCTTTTGCCTGGTAAGCTCTCAGGTGTCAGTGGTGGAGCAAGCACACCGGTGCCCCCAGCCCTCTCCGGGAGCGGCGGCGCGGCCCATCATTGTGCGCCATTGAATTACTGAGAGAGAGAGACACAATACTTTGGCTGGCTCGAGAACGTCGCCCAGTGATATATAATAACACAGAGCTCAACATTTTTCCGGACTATACTCCAGGGGTGCAGGCCGCTCGAAAGGCGTTTCTTTCGGTTAAGCGGACTTTGAGCCAGACAGATGGCAAGTTCTCCCTCATATATCCTGCCAAGCTGCGGGTACTACATAAGGGCAAACTACATTTCTTTACGGACCCGAAACTGGCTGCCAGATATGTCAAGACTGTCCCAAAAAAAGCGCCTCTGACTTGCGCAGAGGCGCCTGGGGTGGATGTGGGGCTCCCTGATGGTAGCGATACTGACTAAACTTTGTTCTGACGCTGAGGTTTGCGATGGCCCCTCTGCCTGTATGATGGACCTGAATCAGATTCGGCCTGGGCTGGCTTTGCAGTGATCGGTCCCGGGCTATGGACGATATCTTGGTTCTCCAGCCCATCCACCCGATGGCCTCGCTGATGCTCCCGTGGGTGAGTCCTAATAAGACGTTTGCTGTTTTGCAATGGCTTCTGAGTTTGGGTACGAGTGGGCTTACTGGACTGGCCCGATTGCGGGGCCTGCATGGGTGGGACTGTGCTTTATTGGTTGTTGGGGCTGTTGGCGCTATACTTTTTCCCCCTCTTTCTCTTCTCCTTTCTATAGCAGCTGCTGCTTTCTGTAGAATGACTGGGGGGGGCATGCACTGGGTGGTTGTTGGGCTGGTGAGGATAAGTGCTACAGCTGTTAGGTGCTTCACTTGGAATGTCAGGGGGCTGAATGATGGACGCAAGATGCGATTGCTGTCAGCTTATATGCAGCGAGACGCGATTGATATCTGCATGCTACAGGAGACTCACTTGGTGGAGGGAATGAGAGCGAGGGTGAGGGCTGGCTGGATCGGCGAGAATCACATGGTGATGTATTCGGGCTATGCACGAGGGGTGGCGATTTTGATTCAGAAGGGACTGCCGTGGCGCACCAGTGGGGTGCTAGTTGACCCAGGTGGGCGATATGTCATGCTCAGAGGTACTTTGTATGATAAGCCGTTCTATTTCATATCTCTCTATGCCCTAATGTCGACGACCCTGAGTTCTTTGGGGAAGTTTGGTGCTTGATTGGTTCACTGGGCCCTGGCTCCATCTTATAGGGTGGCATTTCAATGTGGTCTTGGACCCGAAGGTGGACCGCGAGAGCCGGGCCGGACCTCAAAATGTGGCGGCTACGAGAGCACTTGCGCACGTCATGGCTGAGGGAGCTCTGGTGGATTTGTGCCGGCCCATACACGGTGGAGCTAGGCAAGGCACGTGTGTTAATTATGCGCATGGTAGCTGGTCTAGACTAGATAGATGGCTGGGCACCAGAGATGTGGAACTTTGGATGAAGTCTATTGAGCATATGCCTCGCACTCTATTGGATCATTCGCCGGTTTTGTTGGAGCTGCATGTGCCCGGAGGTCCTGGCCACGCGTTTTCGTGGCGGTTGCCTTCTGGAGCGCCGAGAGTCTGTGACTTTTAGGAGGAGATTCATACTGCTATTGCGGGCTACTTTGAGATCAATCAGGGCTCGGTGTCTTCTGCGGGCACCCTCTGGGAAGCTTTTAAGGTTGTGATCCGTGGTGATTGTCTGGCCCAGCAACATGGGATGCTGAAGGCAATTCAACGGGAGTTGTCGGCGCTGGAGGCACGACTTGTCAATTTGGAGAGGCGGCTGGCTTCTGACTGGCCTGAGGACCTTCTGACTTAGGTTCGGGAGGCGCTTACCTGCAATGAGCAGGCGGCACTTCGTGAGGTGTGCTTCCTGGGCAAGGATGCAAGGGTGCAACACTCTGGTGAAGGTGAGTGGGCTGGGAAGACATTGGCAGCCATGCTTCGTAGGCAGTGGGCTGGGAATTATATTGTAGAACTGACTGACTCAATGGGGACGCTTCGGAAGGGTACAGCGGAGGTTCACCACATCATGTCAGACTTCTATTTGGATTTGTATGCTGAACGGCCGCAGATGAGTGGTTCAGATACTGCTGCTTATTTTGGGGAGCTTAGCTTGCTTTGGCTTGAGAACTCTCAAGGACAGTACCTGGACGTTACTTTTTGGTTGAGGATGTGGTTCAGGCTATGCGTAGTTTGCCAAGTGATAAAGCCCCAGGACTGGACTGCTTGACGCCGGCCTTCTATAAGAAGTATGCAGATGTCCTGGTGCCGCACCTTCTTGAGGTGTATGCTGAAGCGCTTGAGGATGGTGTCCTTCCGGCTTCATTATGGGAGGCTCTTATAGTGACAATTCTGGAACCTGGGAAAGACCCGAGTAGTTGCGACTTGTATTGGTCACTCTCGCTTATCAATATAGATAATAAGATCTTAGTGAAACTCATTGCGACGCGTCTGTAGCCCTTACTTACATCTTTGGTATTTCAAGACCAATCTGGCTTTCTGGTTTGACGCTGTATAATCTGCGCACCTTTTTTGAAATTTCTAATATACTTGGGCCTGACGATCACGCAGCGGCAGTCTTTCTGGATGTCGCTAAGGCGTTTGATTCCCTGGATTAGTCGTATATGTTCGCCCTGCTGGCCAGAGTGGGGTTTAGCGCTAGATTCAATCAACGGATCCGTCTATTGCACTCCAAGCCGACTGCTCGATTAAGACTCAACGGGATGCTGTTGGATTCTTTTCCGATTGCCGGGGCACTTGTCAGGGTTTCCCTCTTTCAGCGCTACTCTTTGCAGTGGCAATGGAACCCCTTGCGGTGCAACTACGGCAGCACCATAATCATAGAGGGTTGGTGTTTCAACAGCGTCCTATTCTAATTTCTTTGTATGCGGATGACGTTACATTGTATGTTCGTGACCCGCAGTTGCATCTTGATATTCTGCTGGATGAGTTTGTTGGGTTGGCGGTCTGGGATAATGATTAACTGGTCCATGTTGGTGGTGCTGCCTCTGTCTGATGCCACCGTGCAGTTCCGATCTAGTTACCCCCTGTGCTGGGTGGACGGGCTGGTGTGCTATCTGGGTATTTGGCTGAGCCGGACGGTAGATGAGCTGTGGTCAGATAACTACGGCACGGCAATTGCATGGCTGGAGGATAAGGTGGTGGTCTGACGCTCGCTACCGCAGTCGCTGACTGGGCGCATTGCAATAGCAAAGATGATGGTTCTGTCCAAATTCTTGTATCTTTTTGTTAACTTATCTCTGGTGCTCATGACTGGCTTCTTGAAGCGGCTTCAATCTTTGCTTGTGGCTCTTGCGTGGGCAGGGGGACAGCCCAGAATTTCATGGGAGACTCTGACTCTGACGTTCGAGCAGAGAGGGCTTGCGGCCCCGGATCTGGAACTTTACTATTATTGTGCACAGGCCCACTTTATGTATTTCTGGTTGCATCCAAAACGCTATTTGCCGCACTTGGCTCCAGAACATGACTCCGTTTGAGCAGACAGGCTGGATGGGGTAGTCAGTGGACCGCCTAGACCCCGTCTGCAGTATGTGGACACGTGATGTGTTCGGCGCGGGCTTGGACGTTTGTGCTGAGGTGGGCTGGAGTGCGTGAGGTGTTTGCGCCTTCGATGTCGATGCGAGATGCAGTGGGCCTCCCCCCGTTGGAGGATGGCCAGATATCTAAATGCCTCCAGGAGTTAGATATGGTTACTTTGGGGTCTTGGTTTTTGGTGGGAAAGTTTGTTTGCTTGGAGAACGTGCTGGGAGCGCACAGCGATACTGCGCTATATCACTTGTTCTTTTTTAGGATCCGAGCCTTGTTACGGGTGCAGTAATCCTGCTTTCCCACAAAGCCCCCACTGTCGCGCCGCGACATGCGGCGTGAGCTGAACATGCGGCTCGGGACGCGGCTGTGGCGTGTGCGGTGGGAGGTGCCGCGCCCCTGCACTTTCTTATCTTTCTCGACGTCCCAAATTGGGCATAAGGCCTCGCTACAGTTGTGGCGCGACGCGCCCTGCTAGTTTCTTGCCTCTCCCCACTCACTATTTTCCCCTACTTACCTTCTGCTTCTTTTTCTTTCTTCTTTTCTGTCTTCCTTGTTTCTTCTTGACTTTATGCCATTCTTTCAAGTCCATGATTCTTTTCACTTTCCCAGCATGACTTCCGTCTCCCTGCATGCCTTGGAACCTTATTTAACATGGTGACCTTACTATGGAATTCTATGTTATGTTCCCAATCCAATATGGTGTCTTTTTACTTCCTGCCGGTCACTTCCTGTTCTTTGGGTATACAAGGTGTGTGATTCCTGTTCTCTTTTTGTTGCAACACTTCCTTTGGGTGATGATCTTCGCTCCTGTTCTTCTCCGTCAAATATTTGATTTCTAAGCCTGTTCCAGCTTTTTTCCTTGTCATTTTTGCCTTTTGTTCAGATTTATTTTTACCTTTTGTTTTTGTTCCAGGAGTTCCTATTGAGGTTTTTTCCCCTTTGGGGTTTTTCCCTCAGGGACTCCTTCTGGAGGGCACGACTGCCTTTGGCATTCCCTCCGTCAGGAGCACCGTGGCTACCAGAAAGGGTCGCCCCTACTGGGGCCAAGGCAGAACCTATAAGAACCAAGACCTCGCCACATTTCCAGCGGGCCACAGTCACAGACAACAAGTGGGTCGTGACACCCTCAGTGCAGAGCGCTGGAGTTATTGTACAAGACGCCGTCTGCTCGCCTTCTCATTACGAGCCTGTATGCTTTCTTGCAGACCACGGAGTCCTTGGCTGATTCCAAGGCCAAGGTGCACTGGGAGGGGAACTTGGGCACACTCCTCCCAGAGAAGAAGTGGTGCTATTGTTGTGCTCAGATGCGGGAGCTCTCCCCTAATTATAGATTGCGCCTAATCCATTTGAACTTTTTACATCAGCTGTACTATACACCTAGTCAACTGAAGAAAATGGGTCTTAGAGCAGATGCTAATTGTGCACGTTGCTCGGGCTTTGGAGGGAGACTTTCTGCATTTGGCGAGGGACTGCGAGGCACTGCGTGGTTACTGGTCTGAGGTGTTGCATGTGATTGATGAGATGACTGGGCTTGTGTTGCCGCGTAGTCCTGAGATGGCGCTTCTGGGATATGTGGAAGAGATCTCATCTACAGCCAGATGGTTGGTGGGACTGATGTTGCTGCTGGCTAAGCACAGGGTGGCGATGTGCTGGGGACGAAAGTGGATACCTCCTGCGATGACTGGCTGAAAGATGCTGCGTACTGTCAGGAGCAGTTGGTGGTATACTGAGAGCAGATGCCAGAGGGTTCCCTCCTGAGGGATATATGGGCCCCCTTGATAGGATCTCTTGCAGCTTGCGCACATGGCGAAGACTAGCTTCCTATGCCTCCCCTTGGGTGTCCAGCTGTGGATGTCCTACTTTATATGGTACACAAATGTGGGCCCCTCTTCTGTGGGCACTATGTTGTCTTTTTTTACTTTCTTCCTTTATATCCTCTTTTCTTCCTCCCCCTGTTGATTTCTGTTTCTTAAGTTCACTTGCGATACTGAACGGAGGTGCTCATGTAGTGGATCAGTCTATCCTGTTGTTCATTTTGAAGCCTGGTTCCTGCTGTTCATTTTGAAGCCTGGCTATGCTTGCATTTTCTGTGGGCCCTCCTTGCAGAATTTGCTCATTGTACACTGTATGTGAACACTGCTTTGTGCTGTTTGACGGTTTTTGTTTTCTAACTGCAAAAATAAATACATTTTAAAAAAATGAATACAATTCTAAAAAGCGCCTAACTGCAGAAATAAACCAAGCATGCTTGAAATATTTTCTGTCATTATTAGCTGCTGATTTCACAAATCTAACTGATAGAGATCAAATTTTATTAATACATTAGTAGCATAGGAGTTAGCATATAGCAACTTACAAACCTCCATTTAAAAGTCTAACAGATAAATTAACATGAAGATGTAAAACATACACTTTTAAATCATGGTGGACAATGTGGCTGCCATTCGTATTTTGACATTACATTTAACATCAAGGCATTTTGCATTTATATTTGAGTAAATTATTGACATTAAATAATGCAAAAAGTATTTTATTAGATGAATATTAGAAGTGAAGTATTAAATGAATATGACATAACCATACTTATTTAATTACATTAATTTTTTTAACAGGATTTACATGTGCAGAAAAGTAAATGCATATTTTAAAATGTGTTCTAAAGACGTCATAAACAGTGTTTGCAATAAAATAATTTGCTTTGCTTCTATGATTTAATTGTAAGGTATTAAGGTGGTCATTCCAACCTCGGCGGTAAAAGGCGCTTACCGTCGTTCAGAAGACCGCCATAACACCGCTGCGGCCACGGTAAACCGCTACGGTCATTCTGACCCACAACAGGCAAACCGCCAAAATACAGATATCCACAAAAGTCCGCCACACCAAAGGGCAGCGAGAAAATGGCGATGACCAAACCTCCACCGTCACGCCAACAGAAACACGCCCACACTATCACGACACACGAATCCACGCGGCGGTCTTTCAACCGCGGTATTCCATTGGCGGTACACACCGCCGCGCTCAAAATACACACACACTTACAAAATACAACCACATTGGACAATTCAAAATACACACACCTGAGACACATACACACACCACTCCCACACACCCAATTAAATATAAAATACACACCCACATCACCCACAAACCTCCACTCCTAGAGATTCGTGAACACGCACCGAGAAAAGACATCCGAGCACCCAGACGCCCAATTCACTGTCACCCAGCAATATTTGCACGCACTTCACACAACACAACAATACACATCACCACACTTAGCACCACACAATCCACCCTACACATCACCCACACCACCCCATGGCTCCGCAAAGACACCCCAGGTTCTCTGATGATAAACTCAGGGTCATGGTGGAGGAAATTGTAAGAGTAGAGCCACAGCTGTTCGGGGCACAGGTGCAGCACACCACCATTGCCAGGAAGATGGAGCTATGGAGCAGAATAGTGGAGAGGGTCAACGCTGTGGGACAGCACCCAAGAAATCGGGACGTCATCAGGAAGAGGTGGAACGACCTACGGGGGAAGGTGCGTTCCATGGTATCCAGGCACAACATCGCGGTGCAGAAGACTGGCGGCGGACCCCCACCTCCTCCCCCAGAATTTACAACATGGGAGGAGCAAGTCTTGAACATCCTGCATCCTGAGGGCCTCGCAGGAGTAGGCGGAGGAATTGACTCTGGTAAGGCAAATCTTAACTACTTCTTCCCCCCACCCCACCTGCATGCCAACTCATACACCCACCCTCACCCCCATCACATCCTACTCCTTGCAACTGTCTCAACATCACAACCCACCCATCCCAACACCTAGCCCTGCATGAGTCCACAAAGCATGGACACCAATCACCTAAACATGCCCACTGCACATACACATACAACCCCCCCCCCCAACCACCATCACAACAGCCCCCACAAAGGAATGCCAGCACTGGGGTACACGGGCACCCACCCATTGCACGCTATGACACACACAGAAGCAATAACCATACTTTTATACCCCTGCAGGACCCGAACGCCACGTCACCGCGCAGGAGGGTCCACAAATGTCCACTCCACCCCCAGAAGAGGCCCACAGTGAGGACAGCAGCTCTGTCTCCCTGGATCTAGATGACCAGCCCGGTCCATCGGGGACCTCGGGACAGTCGGTTCCCCTCACACAGCCACAGGCCACAGGCCACAGTAGACCTCCCCCCCTCTGGGAACACCAGCACAGCACCCACCCAGCGGGCCCATACCTCTGTCCCCAGGACACGTCAATCAGCGGTGTGTCCACCACTACAGGGATCCCAGGCTAACCCACCACCCCAACAACAGGGACCTGGGGGCAGTGGGCACACGGTCCAGGGGACAGAGGCCCAGGGAAACAGGGTAACTGGGAGGGCTGCTGTGCGACAGGGGGGGTACAGGCCCAGGGAACCCACTCTCCACAAGGCCCTCTCCTCCATCATGGGAGCATACCACCGCTCCCAGGAGACGATGGCGATGGTCCTGGCCAGGTTTCAGGAGATCCAGCTTCTGCAGGAGCAACAGTATATGGGGTTCAGGGAGGAACTAAGAAACATCAGTTCCGCCATGGGTACCATTGTAGTGGCCCTGAATGAGGTAGTCACCACATTGCGGGACACTGTGGCACCTTAAAGGGCCCCTGACACTAGCATGCACCAAGAACTGCCTACCACCTCCGCCGGCGCTAGTGGACAGGAGGCCCCAACACAAGACCAACAGGCCACCAGAACCCCACCCCCTGCAGAAGGAGAACCACCCCGCAAGCGGGCCCTGAGATCCAGGAAGAAGACAGAGTAAGATGTCAAGACCCCCGCCAGCAAAGGATACCGCCCTGATTGTCATCCCACTGTCCCACATGGTCACCCTGTCCAACCTTAAACTGCCCCTGCTCCACTTCCCACAGGCATTTGGACAATGCACCTGTGAAACTGATAGTCTGGACTCTGCCATGGACAATCCTCCACCATCACCCCTCACCGATTTGCAACCACCCATCCAATTTAGAGTACTTGAATAAAAACACTTATTGCACAAAACAATCTGGAGTCTGGCTGTGATTTAGAACAAATGTATTAGACATGACCGTGCCAAAATGTTCATTCACATTGTGATGCTAATAAACCGCTGTCACACAGCTGTAGTCCATGGGGAAACAAAGCAGATGTCACGCAGTGGGGCCCACATCTCTGAAAACGGAAGGGAAAGTCACAACACAGTTACCATAGACTGGGGGAAAAAGTCAGACAGTAGAGAGGTAGGAGTCATTAAGTAAATGTAATATGCCGGTGTCTACTCTTACCTGTGTGTCACTGAAAATACTGCTGTATTACTGTGTTCCTGTTCTCTATGTCGTCCTCTTCGGCTTCCTCCTTTTCACTCTCCACAGGCTCCACAGCTGCTACAACACCACCATCTGGACCATCCTCCTGCAGAAAAGGCACCTGGCGGCGCAAAGCCAGGTTGTGAAGCATACAGCAGGCCACAATGATCTGGCACACCTTCTTTGGTGAGTACATTAGGGATCCACCTGTCATATGGAGGCACCTGAACCTGGCCTTCAGGAGGCCAAAGGTTCGCTCGATCACCCTCCTAGTCTGCCCATGGGCCTCATTGTACCGTTCCTCTGCCCTTGTCCTGGGATTCCTCACTGTGGTCAGTAGCCAGGACAGGTTGGGGTAACCAGAGTCCCCTAATAACCACACCCGGTGCCTCTGGAGTTGACCCATCACATACGGGATGCTGCTATTCCGCAGGATGTAGGCGTCATGCACTGACCCAGGGAACTTGGCATTAACATGGGAGATGTACTGGTCAGCCAAACACACCATCTGTACATTCATGGAATGATAACTCTTCCGGTTCCTGTACACCTGTTCACTCCTGCTGGGGGGGACCAAAGCAACATGTGTCCCATCAATGGCACCTATGATGTTGGGGATATGTCCAAGGGCATAGAAATCACCTATCACTGTAGGCAAATCCCCCACCTCAGGGAAAACGATGTAGCTCCGCATGTGTTTCAGCAGGGCAGACAACACTCTGGACAACACCTTGGAAAACATAGGCTGGGACATCCCTGATGATATGGCCACTGTTGTTTGAAATGACCCACTTGCTAAGAAATGGAGTACTGACAGCACCTGCACTAGAGGGGGGATCCCTGTGGGTTGGCGGATGGGTGACATCAGGTCTGGCTCCAGCTGGGCACACAGTTCCTGTATAGTGGCTCGGTCAAGCCTGTATGTCAGTATGACATGTCGTTCCTCCATTGTCGACAGGTCCACCACCGGTCTGTACACGGGAAGATTCCTCCATCTCCTCGCATGTCCCAGCGGACGGTGCCTATGAAGGACAACAGCGAGCACAGTCAAGCAACCCACAGGTACAGAACACGATTCCCAATGCATTGAATGGCTTGTATGAGTGTTGGTGCATGGCTTAGGTATGTGTTACGCAGTTGGTAATTAGGCCATGTGGGCCCTTGAAATGGCGGCTGCCTGACCTGTGAAGTGCGACAGTGGGATGTGAGGTCAATGCGCTGGCGTGGCACACCGCGGCGGTAGGCGGTCGAAGACCGCGGCGCTAAGCCGCATTGGTTAACATTGAACCCTATTTGTTTCAGGAGCCAATGACGATGTGCGCCGGCGGTCGCGGTACGCACCGCCGCGGTACGCACCGCCGCGGGCGTGACCGCCATTTTCTATCTGCTTAATCACTCGATACCTGATCTTCGACAGGAGAGGACCTACACTGCAAGTGCTGCTGTGACCTCGGTCTGGAAGAGACAATGGCTCATGCGACTGGGGAAAGGCCCCCTGCCTTCACTGCGGAGGAGTTGGAGAAACTTGTGGATGGGGTCCTCCCCCAGTATGCGCTACTCTACGGTCCTCCAGACCAACAGGTAAGTACACTGGGACCATGCTTAGTGGGCAATGCCTGGGTTGAGTGGGGTGGATGAAAGATGGTGGGGAGGGGAGCGATTGAGGCATGCATCAAACGACAGATGAGAGCATGTGCCACATGGCAAAGGTGGGGATGGGGGGCCACTCACATCGAGCATGCAGAAGGTGATGACAATTTTTCTCTCCCTGTACATGTCACATAGGTCAGCGCCCACCAGAAAGTCGCGATTTGGCGTGCCATCGCCAAGGACGTCCGGACCCTGGGGGTCCACAACAGACGGGGCACCCACTGCCGGAAGAGGTGGGAAGGACATCCGACGCTGGAGCAGGAAGACGGCGGAGGCTCAGCTGGGGATGGCCTCCCAACGTAGTAGGGGTGCCAGTCGTCATTTGACCCCCCTGATGTCCCGGATCCTGGCGGTGGCCTACCCCGATTTGGATGGGCGCGTGAGGACATCACAGCAGACACAAGGGGGTGAGTACAAATACATTCTGCTGACTTTGTGCGCAGTGGAGGTGTCTGGGTGGGAGAGGAGGGCTGTGGGTATCCCTAGGCCAGGGCGATTTCTGTAGGCTAGGCCCCTCCGTAAGGCATGGCCCTGTGCCCCTGCCCCCCACCTCTGTAGGGTGCCAAGTACAGGTATCCATGGCCCTGTGTCATCTATGTGTGCAGTTGTCGTCCATAGGCTTGTAGGCCATGTCCCACGGATTGCGTAGTGGACCCCAAGTGCGCGGCGTAGTACAGGGGGCTTCTGTGTCTGTCTTGTCCACCAACGGTAGCCGTAATCCATGCACTCAACATGTCTTTATTTCTCTTCCCCCCCTTTTTTGTGGTCTTCCTGTTCATGTGTGCAATAGCATCATCAGGCGGAGGAGAAGTGGCATCGGAGCATGAGGGAGCTGCATCTCACATGGCCATGGCGGGCCATGCAACTGACTCGGATTTCACCAGTGAGACGGAGGGCGAGGGGAGCTCCACAGCGGGGACTCGTGCTGATGTCAGTGACAGCGACTCGTCCTCTGAAGGGAGCTCCCTTGTGGTGGCGGCAACATCCGTACCCCCCGCAACAACAGGTACAGCCGCCACCCAGCGCACCAGCACCGCCCTCCCAGCAGCCCCTCAGCGTTTGCCCCGTGCCCGCTCACCCAGGAAGGCGGGCATCTCCTTCGCCCCTGGCACCTCAGGCCCTGCCCCTGTCGCCCCTGCTGCCCTCAGTGAGGAGGTCATTGACCTCATGAGGACCATCATTGTTGGGCAGTCTACCCTTTTGAATGCCATCCAGGGTGTACAAAGGGAGGTGCACCAGAGTAATGCATACCTGGAGGGCATTCATTCGGGTCAGGCTGCCCATCATCGATCGTTCAACGCTCTGGCCTCAGCACTGACGGCAGCAATTGTCCCTGTCTCTAGCCTCCCCCCTCCAACTCCCTCCACCCAGACCCAATCCCCTGTACCTCTGCCTATCCCAGACACACCCTCAGACCAGCCTGCACACACCTCAACACCCAAGGGAAGCTCATCCAGACATAAGCACCACACATCACACAAGCATTCACACAAGCAACATCCACATGCAGACATACCAACAGCCACTGCCTCCACTGTGTCCCCCTCCTCCCCCTCCTCCCTCCCTGTCACGTCTCCACTCACACTTGCATGCACAATATCTTCAGCCACTAAGTCCATCACCAGCACACCCACCAGAACACTCCGCACACGTGCAGTCACCACCCCCACTACCATTTACACGTCCCCTGTGTCCTCTCCCAGTGTGCCTGTCACCCCCTCTTCCAAACTACACAAACGCAGGCAGCCACCCACCCAACAGCCATCTACCTCACGACAGCCTCCAGCCCAAGCACCTGCACCCAAAGACACCAGACTTCACACTCCTACAACCACATCCTCTTCTTCCACTCCCATACCCACTACACCTACCCGTCCCTCTCTTTCCAAATTGCTTTTCCTTGCCAACCTTAACCTCTTTCCAACAACTCCCCCACCCCGTCCATCTCATAAGACTCCAATCAGCACCTCAGCCACCACAAAACCGGGACCTGTGAAGACTGTTGTCCATGGACTGTGGAGTCCCCCACCCTCAAGGGCATCCAGTTCAGCTAGGAGCCAAGGCACGGCCTGCCCACCACCGGAAAAGCATCCTAAGATTGCCAGTGCCCGGCGCGAGCGACCAAAGACCCCAGGGACAAAAATCCCTACATTGGCTCCGCCAGGAAGTCGGGTGCCACCTGGCACACCGCCAAAGGTGGGAAAGGGCCACAAGCGTGCAGGGAAGGGTGGGAAGGGCAGCACGCCCGACAAGTCCGGCAGCAGGCCAGCTGGCCAGGAGGGCCCCACCAGCCCCATCCCAGGTGTGCAGGAGGACACACACAGGCCCGGTACTGCAGCCCAGCAGGGCCCCGCAAGCCACGTTACAGGTGGGCAGGAGGACACCCACAGGCCGAGAACTGCAGCCCAGGAGGGCCCCGCAAGCCACCAGACAGATGGGCAGGAAGGCCCCGCCAGCCACATGTCAGGTGGCGAGTGACATCCATGCCTGGGCCGGATCCGCTGACCAGGACACTCATCTCAAGCACCGCTCCGCTGGGCCCTTCATCTCAAGCACCGCTTCGCTGGGCACCGCCGTCTCAAGCACCGCTGAACTGGGCCCTTCATCTCAAGCACCGCTGAACAGGGCACCGCCGTCTCAAGCACCGCTGAACTGGGCCCTTCATCTCAAGCACCGCTGTACTGGGCCCTTCATCTCAAGCACCGCTGGCCCATTGGCGGAAGGGGCAGGCTCGCATCTGTGTCGGGCAGGGATGCACGTAGCACTCTGGGCACTAGTCCCCCTCCAGTACCAGTGAAGACTGTTATCCACTTGAGAGACTGTGGCTTTGCACTCCCCAGGATGGCACAGTGGGCAACCCACCCACTGTAGAGACTTGAGAGACTGTGGCTTTGCACTCCCCAGGATATGGCAGTGGGCAAGCCACCCACTGTAGAGACTTGTGAGACTGTGGCTTTGCACTCCCCAGGATGGTACAGTGGGCAAGCCACCCACTGTAGAGACTTCAGAGACTGTGGCTTTGCACTCCCCAGGATGGCACAGTGGGCACCCCACAAACTGTAGAGACTTGAGAGACTGTGGCTTTGCACTCCCCAGGATGGCACAGTGGGCACCCCACCCACTGTAGAGACTTGAGAGACTGTGGCTTTGCACTCCCCAGGATGGCACAGTGGGCAACCCACCCACTGTAGAGACTTGTGAGACTGTGGCTTTGCACTCCCCAGGATGGCACAGTGGCCATGGAGGCCCCTCGTGGATCTGGCGTTGTGGACTCATCTGGCTGAGGTGCCCCCCCTTCCCTTCCCCCTGAGGTGCCTGTAGTTTTCCTATCTGATGCCCCTGCAGTGTTCTCTCCGTTGGAGGCAGGTATCCTGTGTGGGCTTTGCCCATGTGTTTTGGCCCAGTGGCCCACGAACAATGGCTGATAGACATATCGGACTGGACAATTTATGTATATAAAGTTATAGATGTGTGATATATTTTATACTCAGTCTTACAATATAATTCTATATTTATAATCATTTCCTTTTGCCTTTGCATTCTTCCGGGGGGTTTGGGGGTGTAACTGTGATGTGTTGCTATGCATTGATGTGTGTGTTGTAGTGGTTGAGGGTGAGGGTGGGTGTGTCGCATATGTGTGTCCCCGTAATTTTTTGCCTCCCTCTCCCCTGTGTCGTAGGTGCAGTACTCACCGTTGTCTTCTGCGCCGGCGTTCGTGCTCCTGGTAGAGGAGCAGGAAGACAATGGCTGGTAGGATGTGTAGTTCGGGTTCCATGCTGTCCAGATTCCTCGTGGGGTGTATGGAGGTGAGCGTTTTCCGTTTGAAATGGCTGTTTCCGCCGTGTTTTTAACGGCGGGGCTACTACCCCGGAAAAGGTGGCGGATTGGTGGGTTGTGATAGGGTGGGCGGTACATTGTCTCCCGCCTGTCTGTTGGCGGTGACCGCCGCGCTGTTTGTTTGTCCCGCCGTGGCTGGCGGTGTGTTAAAGTGGCGGTCTCTGTTGGCGGTTTCCGCCAGGGTCGGAATTGCATTTTTTTTACCGCCAGCCTGTTGGCGGTTTGACCGCCGCTTTAACACCGACCGCCAGGGTTGGAATGACCCCCTAAATGTAATAATGTACATTTAGGCTTTCTTAGCTTGACTAGGCGTGAGAGTTTAATTCTTGCAGCAGTAAAGGAAAATTATTTGTTTATTCTGTTCCTTCTGACCTGAATTATTTTTCCTAGGCTGCTGACATGATGTTGAATGTCCTATTGTACTGAAGGCGAAGAACATGTTTCAGTATTAATTATGTAACAATATTTGTTCTAGCTGTTGAACAAGACAGGAAGCTCATGATTCTATGTGAAAAAGGCTTAGTTTATATTGTGTGTCATGAGAAAAAATTCTGAAGTAACAAATAACCAGAAAATGTAACGTTTGGTGGAACTGTATGAAATCATTGAAATGACAAGGCATTTTTGCTGAGAAAATCAAGAATAGTCGCAAGTTTAATAGTGCCATCGGCAACCATTGAACACTGAATCTGACACATAGAATGGCCCCACCTGAAGTACATGAGGACTTTTGATATTTCTAATTAGTGATAGACTTTGTAAGTTAGAGTTAGTTTGTCGAGAGAGTCCACTCCTGCTTTGAATCTGTCTGGTCACTATGCTAGAGCCAGTCTTGATGCGCTGATGATGCCCAGCTGCTCTCTGCTTCTTCTAAAGTCCTTTACCCTTTGCTATCTATTGATGAATAAATTCATACTTAATTGCCCCATTTATTTATGTTGTTCAGTACTAATAAGCCCAACTAATTCTGAACTGGTGATCCATCCTATGTGCAGCTCTTGTTCTGTACTGTCCTGATGCTGCTGTCAACTGACTTCGGGAGAAGGTGACCACTCTTGCTGACGAAGTATTTCTGTCTGCTGTCCCATGAGGAGAGGTCTAACTAAATGTGGTTTCTTGTTTGCTTTTCAGCTTAGGTACTTGCACCAGCATATTTTATAGTGAGTTGCCCTAGTAAGATGATTTTTCCAAATTATTTTTCTCTTGCTTTTGGTTTTGCCAGCATGTGTCAGCCCTTTCCCACACATGCAAGTCCCAATTCGTGTTAGAGATAAGGATGTCCCAGCTCTGAAACTGATTGTTAAAATTTTATTTTGATGATTTACTGATGTCACCATCGTCTGCTTTGAAATCTGATATTAATGTGGAAATTGTGGGTTTGCTGATATAGGTTATGCTGTTGGAGTGTTTAACAGTATTGATGTTTAGTAGGTTAAATATCTTTAGATGTTTTGATCAGCCAATGTTTTTGTGTATGTTTATAACTTAGTTTTGTGCACCTATATACATAACTTTGATTTTGGGATTGTAATAAAGCTTTGAAACTTTATTCAGTTTAGAGTTTGATTTACTGTTAAATCGTTTATGGTGTCTAAAATTGTTATGGTTGTATTGCAATGATATGTGAGTAAGTGAATCTGACTACTACACTCTTCGCCAAGTCCAAAGATCTAGTTGACCTCTAGTTGTGGCAATAATGATGATGTCTTACCAGCGCGCTTGTGGTTTCTGAACCAGAGGCCGCAAGAATATCTCTGCAAGCGTGCCAGCATTACCAATGACTCATTCACAACAGATAAAGCTCCAAGGCTTATGAAAATGCAACTACCACTCCATTTCTGAATAAAACTAACATCAGACACTTAAATCCTCTCTATGTACTGACCAATTTCAAATGAACCTTTCCAGAGGAACATTTTGAAAAGCTGTAGGATCTTTTTGAGCCTAACGCTATATTCTTCATGACCAACAAAAAGGATCCAGACCAAAGAGAAGAACTAAAACTATCCCAGCCGATATAAGAGGGGAAATCCTCACACAACAGATGGCGACAAACAAATGGCCCTTATTCTCTTAGACCTTTCATTAGCTTTTGACACACAATGGACAATACCATTCTCCTTAAAAGACTCAGGTAAACTTACCCTTTTGTGTAAATTTCTGATTTTTTTGCAATTCACAAAGGATTTTTATGAGTACTATCTTTACGGCTGCCTATCTATTTATGCGAGTAGACTGACACAAGTGCGGAGCCTCAGCAATTAACAATATACTACTCATAAAATTCCTTTGTGAATTGCAAAAAATCATAAACTTACACAGATATGTAAGTATACATTTGTGAATCAGCCATTCAAAAATTAGGCTGGTGTAACTATAGCTACCATGAATTGGCTCCATTGCTTAGTGTGCGACTGCAAGCAAAGCAAGAGATTCAGATAGGTTGTGCACTTTCATTCCCCTAGAAGGTGACGTGACATACCACAAGGTTCATTTCTATCACCTGTTCTGTTCATTTTTTGCATGCTGCCACTTACAAACGTGCTGTAGAATGATTAGTTCCATTTCCAAATGCACTCAGATGACGCCCAAATTCTCATCATTTCAGAAAACAATTTGGGCAGTCAATCATACATCAAAACATGTCTTATTCACGTTGTTTAATTGATGAAAAATGTTTCCTCTCCCTCAAAAGCTCAATAAATGAATTCCTAACTTTAGGTGGTATGCTATATACTTCATGACCATCATTAAGGATCCAGACCAAAGAGAGGAGCTAGACCTATCCTAGCCGATATAAGAGGTTAAGTCCTCACACCTCACACAAATACCTTATTGACGGGCACACCTGCCATTGAGGAACTACAAACACCACCAATGAAATAAAAATTCTAGGACCTATTCTTTACCCTGAGCACTGAGCCTCCCCCACATAAATGCAGTGGTCAAATGCATCCATTTCTAACTCCTTCCTCTAATTCAACCTTAACAAAGACAGTGGTTAACATGAGCATTGGTAATGGCACAGTTTGATCACCTGAAGAACAGCTAATCAGGCCTCGAAAATAAACTTATAGCCAGGCTACAAAGAGTTCAAAACCAGACCATAAGGCTTGTCTTAATTTCAAGACACAATACCACTGGTAACCAACACTGAAATCATTCAGTTGGCCACAAGTTGAATCAAGGATTAAATATAAATTCCTATACCCCAATCACAAGGGCTACTTGAAAATAAGCTATTTTCAAAAATTTGCATCACATCAAATATCTATAATAACTCTTCTTTCTGCTACATCCAACTTGACGGAAAGCAAATATATCAAATGATTAAAACACATTGCAAGGGCCCTTTGTGCGCAAGACCGAAACATTTTGTGCAAAGTGCTATGGTTAGGTCTAAACACATTTCTGAGAGAATCTCTAGTCAACCCCTGGTAGCTCTGACACAAGCACAAGGCAATATCCCGAGAAGTGCATGCTACGCTCATGCAATACCAACAATTTCAAAGTCAAAACTGTTAGGGTTTGTGCACAGCAAAGAGCATGCCCCCTCTCACTGCACTAGTGGGTTCTGTAATAGCTCCCTTTTAAACTTACTATTGAAAGCCTTTCTTGTTATCTCACCTTCTCCCCCCCCCCCTAGGCTTCTGTGTATGTTGTTTAATGTGCTGTTTTGTTTACACATTGGGCCTTGCTTTTACCAAGGCTTCTTTAAAACACTCCTCTCTAGGCCATGTGTTAATTTAACTCATTTGCATAATAACTGAAACTCTGCACACCTTTCAAGAACATGTGCAGCATGTGAGGACCACACCCAGCTCTTCAAACCACACCCAGCTCTGCACACCTTTCAAGAACATGTGCAGCATGAGAGGACCACACCCAGCCCTGTCTATAAAAGGCAGCCCCCGAGCCTCACCCAGTGCTTGTGCTCTTCTACCTCCCGCTTACCTGAGGACAGATCCCTCGGTGCTGGCACTCCTGCTCTCTACAGACTTTCATTGGCTTCAATGGGCGCAGCTGCTGGCTCTTCCTTCTTCCGGTTTCCGGTTCCTCCTTGCCTTATCCTCTCTCCTACAAGCAACCTGCAAAAGAGAAAGAAGACAAGGTTAGACTGATCAGTATCTCTTGCCAGCAACAAGTAAGTGCAAAACTTTTATTACCTGAAAGAACTTTGACAACAATTTCTGGATTTGTGTATAGACAATTTGAAACAAGATACCTTCCACGAACAATGTGATTCAAACTCTTTGTTACAAGAATACTTTGTGGAACTTTGTGAAGAAAACATTTTTTTTTTTTATGGAACTTTTAAGAATCGAACCGTGGAAACCATTAACAGCAAGGCAAACAGTAAATCAAGGACTTGCACAAATTAAATGCTGTATTTTGACGTAAAAGTACAGTATTTGTTTTATAAAAGATTCTGGAAATATGGGAAAAGTGAGTCTGCTATTGGGAATTTAGGCTTTAGTTATATTAAGATGAATGTTTGATATTGGTAATTCTGATAACGGTATTTGTTTAATGTTTTAGAAGCTTTAGAGTAATAGAAAGCAAATCCCAGAGCAGTAACACATTCCAAACCTGGAAACTAGAGACCAGGATCCAAGAGGTACTTGTAGAAGAACATTTCTAATAAATAAAGGGATAGTCAGGAACCCAGTTAGGAATAGGTTGTACTTATCTGTTCTTTGTTTATGTTTCATTAGGCACCAGTTTCTACAAAAGTCAGAGAGGGTCGCAGATTTGTGCAGCACTTCAACAGTGGAAACGCAAGAACGGTGTTGTCTCTTTATTTTTATTTTATCCACTTCCCCCCTTACCTTGAGCTTCTGTTCTTAGTGCACTGTTTTAAAAACTAGTGTGCTGGAACAAGCAGTTTCAGGGTGGGGTCGGATTGTCTTCAGCCTCCATCAGAACTGAACAAGGACTCAGGTGAGCTGGGCTTTGACAAAAACACAACACAATAAAATTCTCAAACCATTTTAGACAAATAGAGAAAATGTTAATGACCAAAAAGACACAAAGGTCATCAAAATAGGTTAAGGGTAAACAAAGATTTGATTTTTTTAAATTTGAATGCAGCCACAAAAAGTCAAGCATTATAGAACACAACAGTTGGCTGTGGTTTGGGAACAAAGCACATTTTCAGGTCAATGGAGATGGAGATAATGTCAGAAACCCCCAGCTGTTTGTCGTGGCCAAAGGTTTTACCCTTCAGACCTAGGGCCTCATTACAAGTACGGCAGTCCTTGGTAGTCTGACCTCCACATTACGATACCAGCACACTGCCGCCACCACCACGGTCAGAGATCCCGAAGGGTTGCTGGTGGTGCAAGCTGAGTTCGGTACCATGTGCTGATTACGACTTGCCTTTCCGCCGGTCTTTCCATGGCAGCGACCCCACCAAGGAAAGGCTGTGGAAAAGGCAGGGACAGGGCCACAATGGGGCCTGCACTATCCATGCCCATGGCATGGGCAGTGCAGGGACCCCCTGTCAGCACCCTCAGAATGCGCAGTGTCTGCCATGGGTGCACCGCCTGTGCGAGGGCATTGGCCTTTGCTCCCTGAGAGCAAAGGCCAATGCCACCACATTGTTTCTGCTGGCCAGCCTGGAGGAAAGATCATGATATGGCGGTAGGGAAGCTGCCAACTTGGCGGCCACCTCCCTACCGTCGTATTGGCAGTCCAGCGGTCAGTCATACTGCTGAAATTGTAATAGGGCCCATAATCTCCAATGGGTGAGAATTTTCTTCTGATCATTCTTGCGACCCCTAACTCCTGAGTGCAGGCTTCTGGAGACCTCTTCTCTCCCCAGCCAGGTCTCCTGTAGGGTCTAATACTCTTTACTCAGCTGAGTGTTGTTGAAACTCATAAACAGGACGCCAACCCCTGACACATGGAGAGCAGTTCCAGTCCTTGGGTGCCAGCAGGATTTAGGGATCTGTTAGTACTCGTGTGAGTCCTCATCTTCCAGCAGGAGCCTGGACTCAGAAGCCATCATTCTTCTTCCATCAGTGCCTTCTTCTTCAGTTGAAGTCTTTCCATGTGTAGGAATGTTCAGAGGGGGCGGTGGTGGATTTGCCAGATTTATCCTGTGCACTAGCCAGTGATTTAAGGAATTGTATCGCCTAATCCTAGCAATTTCCACACACTTCCCCATCACCTTTTGCAGCACTTCTTCTTCTTCTTTGCCTTACTGTAAAACTACATATGAGCCCCTCTTTCAATATGGTGGGAACTACCTGTCTCCAAGCAAACGTTTCTCAAGTGTCTTGACCACTCCCCTACCTGACAGGGTCAAAACTGGCTCTCTCTCCCTCTGTGACTGAAGCTTCTATAGGGGGCTCCTGGAGATAAGTAGAAGAAGCCCTCCCTTGCATTTCCAATTCTCCCAACTGTTCCTGTCCACACACAGATAGCCAATCACTGTCAGCAGAAATTTAAGCATAGGATTATTATAAGTCTGATGGTCTCAAACTAGAGCAAAACACAAGTGTCAGGGGTTGCTTTTATTTATTCCAAGTTGGCTTGGATGGTATTTTACCAATCAAAGCTGTAACACTGTGTCTGGAGTGATGAAAAGCTTTTGTCATTTTTCAACTCCTAGTGGTTGGCACTGTGCTAATCCTATGCTCAACACTTTGCTGTAATGATTGTAAAAGGCTTTGTCCCTTTGTAGCTCAGCATGGATGTCATTCCTCAAATCTCTGCTAGAATAACACATATATGAAGTGAGCAGATTCCGATTGGCACTGATGTTGTAGGGTGCTCTATATAAAGCAGCTACTTCCTACTTAAGTATTAGAAATGGGGTCTCTGGTTGACAGTGAGTTCGCACTCTGTCTAAACAGGGACCCTCACTCTAGTCAGGCTAAGGAAGATACACAGCTCAGATAACCCCTGCTCACCCGCTTGGTACCTTGGCACAAGCAGTCAGGCTTATCTCAGAGACAATGTGTTCAATATTTGTACAAACACACACAGTGACACAGTCAAAATACCACAAAAGGACTCCACATCAGTTAAAAAAAAATAGCCAATATGTATCTAAATCAAACAAGACCAAAATGACAAAAATCCACCATATACAAGCAAACATGATTTTTTCAAGCAAAAAGAGTCTTATTCTATAGAAATCAATGGATGTGTTTTTTGTTTAGCAAAAGGTACCTGGCTCATCTTGTTTTTAGGCCAGCTTTCACTCCCAGGGGCCCAGAGACTGGAATAGGCACCACCTGGCAAGTTGGGGTCCACAGCAAGCAAACCCAGTCACTGGTAGGGGAAGTCTTTGCTGTCCCTGAGACTTCTTAACAGGAGGCAAGCTCAGTCCAAGCACTTAGAGAAACTGCACAAGCAAGATTTCAGAAAGCAAAGTCCAGTCCTTTCCCTGTTAGGCAGAAGCAGCAGCTCTAGGCCAGCACAGCAAAGTAACAGGCAGAGTGTCAGGTCCTCCTCAAGCATCAAACTCTTCTCCTTGGCAGAGGTTCTCTTGATCCAGAAGTAATCTAAAAGTCTGGGGTTTTGGGTCCACTACTTATACTCATTTCTGCCTTTGAAGTAGGCAAACTTCAAAGGAATGTCTCTGTTGTTTACAATACCATGCCTTGCCCATGCCTGGCCCAAGACACACACCAGGGGGTTGGAGTCTGCTTTGTGTGAAGACAGGCACAGCCCTTTCAGGTGCAGGTGCCAGCCCCTCCCTTCCCACACTTGCCCAGGAGACTCATCAGTATATGCAGGAAACCCCCCAAGCTCCCTTTGTGCCACTGTCTAGAGGGAATTCACAAACAGCCCAACTGCCAGTCTAACCCAGACATGGGTTCCACAAGCAGACAGAGGCACGGAATAGTTAAACAAGAAAATGCTCACTTTCAGTAAATGTGGCATTTTCAAACAGACAACCAACTTTACCAAAAGATGTATTTTTAAATTGTGAGTTCAGAGACTCCAAGGGCCAGATGTATGAAAAAAGCCTTTTGCGATTCGGGAATAGCGATTTTTAAGAAATCGCTATTTCTGATTCGCAAAACGCAATGTATCATATTTGCGATTCGGTAATAGCGATTTCTTAAAAATCGCAAATGCTATTACCGAATCGCAAATTGCGATACAGCCCCCATTCGCATCTATGGGCCTGTCGGCCCATATTTGCGAATATTTTGCATGTCCCAAATTGCAAATTCCTAAATGGAATTCGCAATTTTGGGAAATGCAAAGTCCAGGGTGCTAGGGGCCTAAGGCCCCCTCTGCTGCACCCCAAATCATTTTTTAACAGCATGTAAGGGCATGTGTGCTTTACATGTAAATTTAAAAAATGCATTTTAAATGCATTTTTTAAATTTGCACATGGTTACCACCAAGTTGAACTTGGTGGTAATAGCGATTCCTTTATGCCCAATTCGCATTAAGGAATTGCTTCATACATGTGCTTTAGAAATCACAAATAAGGATTCCTTATTTGCGATTTCTTATTTAGAGAGTCGCAATTTGCGACTCTCTAAACAGCGTCGCAATTTTAAGGAAACGCTATTTTAGCGATTCCTTAAAATTGCATTTAGAATGTCTTTGATACATTCTGAAAAGGCTTTTTGCATTCGCAAACGGGCATTCGCACCATTTGCAAATGCAAAAAGCTTTGATACATCTGTCCCCAAATCTCTACCTGCTCCCAATGTGAAACTGCACTTAAAAGATATTTAAAGGAAGTCCCCATGTTAACCTATGCGAGAGATACGCTTTGCAATAGTGAAAAACAGATTTGGCAGTATTTCACTATCAGGGCATGTAAAACACATCAGTACATGTCCTACATTTTAAATAAATTGCACCCTGCCCATGGGACTTCCTAGGGCCTACCTTAGGGATGAATTACATGTTGATGAAGGGAAGAGTTAAGCCTGGCAAGTGGGTACGCTTGCCAGGTCGAATTGGTAGTGTAAGACTGCACACACAGACACTGCAGTGGCAGGTTAGAGGCATGTTTACAGGGCTACTCATGTGGGCAGCACAATCAGTGTTGCAGGATCACTAGAAGCGTTAGATTTACAGGCCCTAGGCTCTAGTGCACTTTACTAGGGACTTACTAGCAAATCAGATATGCTAATCATGGATAAACCAATCACCAATACAATTTAGACAGAGAACATATGCACTTTAGCACTGGTTAACAGTGGTAAAGTGCCAGAGTCATAAAACCAATACAAACTGGTCAGAAAATATAGGAGGAAGGAGGCAAAAACTTTGGGAATGACCCTGTAAAAAGGGCCAGGTCCAACCATAAGCCCATCCTGCAGAATGTCTGTCCCTGCACATTCAGATGATGAGTTAAGAGGAGAATTAAGAGAAATGCATGAATGGAAAGCAAAAAAAGTTAACAAAATACTACTTTTAGTAGTACAATTCTGCCAAGGGTCTGCATCATTTCCAATTTGACATTGTATTTTAGGTGAATTTCGATATGTATTATTTCAAAGTCTGATTTGAATGTCCTGGTTGTCTATTTGTGTGAGAACAGAAACAAAAAATAATCTTTCCATATATAGGAGTGGAACAAACGATGAACAAAGGAAAGATATACACAGAGACCCTCTTTATGTCATGGTTTTATCAGAAGGCAATTTAAAAAAAAAATATCTTACAGCAAAAACATTTACATTAAAAGGGGAGAAGAGAGTCATTTTGAGGGAATGTCTTTAATCTTAATTATAGTTCAGCCGTCCTTTTGAGGCAGATCATCTATAATGCTAGTGAATACAAACTCCAGTGGGCTAGATGAGATTTCCAAAGGACATGGCTAAGTGGAAAGATAGACAAAGCTTTTTGGGCCTCATTACGAGTTTGGTGGTCCAGTGACTGCCATTTTGGTGGCGGCAGTCCGACCTCCGTCAGGTTGGCGGTCGGAGTGCCAGATTACGAGTCAAGCTGGCCTATGGAGCAAAGTCCCCCGCTGGCCCGCCCACACTGCCAGGCAGAACAGCCCGCCATGGTCACGAGGCTGCATAAACAGGTCAGCGGAGCCTGTGTTGCCACCGGACACATTATGAGGTGGCACACCACCAATGTGACCTTGGCAGCCCAACCACCACGACCCAGGAGGCTGCAACTGACAGTATAAAGGAAGACACTCACCTAAAGGTAGCCTCACACATCTGGTGCCGCCATGGAGCCCATCACATATGTCCTGCCGCTGCTCATCAAAGGTGAACGAAATCCACGTCACCGTGGGTGCAACCAACTGTAAGTACACATGCCTACTTGTGTCAATAACCGTAACAAAAGATCGTTGTGCCGTTGTCCACATATTATGGGGGTCACACTACAGCCACCAACGACACAGTTGGAATCATACATAAAGAAGGGCACATTCACAGTCACAATATGCCACCTTTGGTCAGGTCACTCACACTGCACTGCAACACTACACAAAAACATAAATGCAAAGATCACAATGCAAACAATAACTGCACAATAGGGATGGGGCCAGCAGGAGAACTCAGGGACACATATCAACTGCTCTTAAAACAACTATTGCACAGGAACGGGTTCTTCTGGTATCTATGGGATAAACAATACTAGACCCAAAAGACATGCCTATCTGCACAATGTGAAAGTGCAAGTCAACAAAGCACATAGAACTCCAACTGCTTGGCATATGCATCTACATGAGCTAGCTGCAGGATACACACAGCTAAATGGACACATGCATGGTCAATTGCAAACAAAGGTAGCACAACTGAACACATTCCATGTCTGCACAACAAAACTCAACTGACACACATCAGATGAATCAATCAATCAGTTTTTGTAAAGCGCAACTACTCACCCATGAGGTTCTCAAGGCGCTGGTGGTGAGTCTGGGCCTCATTCGAAGAGCCATGTTTTGAGGTTCTTCCTGAAGATGGTGAGAGATGAGCTTTGACTGAGGTGCGTGGGCAGGTTCTTCCGGGTCTTGGCTGCAAGGTATGCAAAAGATCTTCCTCTGGCTGTGGTTTTCCAGATGCGTGGGAGGTAGCTAGTGCCTACTGGGCAGAGCAGAGGGGTCTGGCGGGGTTATGGAAGCAGATGCGATGGTTCAGGTAGGCCAGTCCGATGTTGTGCAGGGCCTTGTAGGTGTGGGGGAGTAGTTTGAAGTTGATTCACTTCTTTACTGTGAGCCAATGGATGGTCCTCAGGTTTTGGGAGATGTGTTCTTGGAGGGGGAGGTTCAGCACGAGTCTTGCAGCAGCGTTTTGGATGAGTTGTAGTTTCCTGATGTTCTTTGTTGTAGTGCCGGCGTAGAGTGTGTTGCGATGGTCGAGCTTGCTAGTGACTAGGGCATGGGTGATTGTTTTGTGGCAGTCGACCAGGATCCATTTGAAGATTTTGTGGAGTTGGTGGAGGGTGTGCCAGCAGGAAGAGGTGACTGCATTTACCTGTTGGGTCATTGATAAGAAGGAGCTGAGGATGATTTCTAGATTGCGGGTGTGGTCAGTCGGAGTAGGTGGTGTGCTGAGCGATGTGGGCACTAGGAGTTGTCCATTAATCCATATCAGGGGGGCAGGTTGGCCCATAATCCATATCAGGGGGACAAGTCTAACACCATACATGCTCACACTGGACAACACAAGATGAAATACTTACCATAACACACAGAACACAATAAATGTATACCCACATATCCATACAGTCAACATATACCCTTGTATTGAGGGACACCAGCACTGCTCACAAAGACAGATACTGAAAATAACAGCAAATGGATCAACGATCAGGATGAAACACACACAACTGTAGTCACACAACACAAGTTACTCAGGAACAACATAAACGTTGTAAAGGAATTGGAGGACAAATGTGTACTAAAAAAAAGGCAACTGTTTGGGTTTCTTTCAAAACCAAATTCAAATAGTCCAAGACCATTGACCAATCTATGTATTAGTCCATCACAGCACAGTATTGTGTCAACACTTGACTCCTAATTGCCAAGGAGCCTCCACAGGAAGGGGCATCAAGTGGGCAGGCAAGCACCTCAGGGATCTTCCTTGGGGGGGATTAGATTGAAAGGGGGGTTGGTGTTGGGTTTGGGAAGGCGTGGCCTGCTTTTTGGAGGGGTGGCCTTCTTCTTGAGGGGGAGAAGTATGGGTGCTTGTAGGGGGTAGGACAGGCCTTGGAGGTGGAAGTGAGGGCCTGGGAGGTGGGTGGGCGCCTCTTCGGTTTGGTACGGGGGAGGAGGGAACAGGGGAAAGGTTAATGTCAAACAAAAAACATTCTTAGGGACACAGGACGGTCATCAAAAGGGGGTTGGGATTTGGGGTTGAGGGAGTGGTTGTCTGCTGTGTTGATGTCGATGTTGTGGGTGTGTGCATCTGGGAGGTATGCTTGTGTTTGGTTGGTGTATGTTGGGTGGGTGAGTGACTGCATTTGTTTGCCTTGGGGTTCTAGGAGATGGAGGTGCTGGGGGATGGAGAGGTGGATGTGTGTTTGTTTGTTGGCATGGTGAGTACTGGGATGATGGATGTGGTAGATGTCTGTGTGTCAGTTGTGGTGTTTGCGGGTATGGTGCTTGTTGTGGATGTGTGGAGGTCTGTTAGGGTGGTGTCTGCAGGTATGCTGGGTGTGGAAGGTGTGTTAGTGACTGTTGCGGTGGTGCCCGTGTGGCTTTGCTTGATGTTGTGTGTGTGATGCTGGGGGCTGTAGGAGTGTCTAGGGAAGTGGTGACTGTTGTGTCTGTGGGTGACGGTTGTTTGCTTGCATACCAGTGTATTTTGTGGTGCTTGTGTTACTGTGTGCTGCTCTTGTGTGTTGATGTGGATGCATGCAGGTCTGTCTGTGTGCTTTGGGTAGGTAGGGGAAGGGGATTTGAATTGGGAAGAGGTAGGTGGGGGGGGACGGAAGGTGGAGGGTGACTGGTTGGTGTCAGCGAGGAGGCCAGAGCCTGAAAAGATCTCTGTAGGCCAGCCATTGCTCCATGAATGCTTTCCAGGCATGCATTTGTTTGCTGTAGTTCAGTTGCCAATCCCTGGATGGCCTTCACAATGGCTGACTGACCCCCAGAGATACTTCTCAGGAGGTCAATAGCCTCCTCACTGAGAGCAGCAGGATTAACAGGGGCTGGGGCGGAGGTGCCTGAGGCAAATGAGATGCCCACTCTGTTGAGTGAGCGGGCACAGCAACTGGGTGAGGAGCTACAGGGAGGGCGGTGATAGAAATGGGGTGGCAGACAAAGATGGTACAGGGGGATGCCCTGATGGGTCCACCACCATTAGAGAGTGGCCACTGGAGGAAGAATCCAATGATGATGATGATCCAATTTCCCCTGTGGCACTCCCCTCCCCCTCCAGGCCACTGGTTCCCTCTGTGTTGGTGGTGTTTCGACCCCAGGTCCCATGGCCAGATGCTTTCCCACTCAGCTGTGCCCTTTCTCCTTCACTTGCCGGTGCTGATGCTGCAAATGTAGAGACATAGGGTCATCACATGTCCATGATCACACTTGAACAACAGCTCTGATTAGCCAACATTACCATAATACCAAGTAGGCACCTGCAACAAACTCCACCTAAGTGGCCCACACATGTGCCATACCATATGAATGCATACCATCCGAACTGTCAGCAGTTGTCCACAGGAAATTCAAGATCTCAGACAATTACAATTGCATGGCTGAAGTTGTGCTATCACAATAACCATTCAACAAGTAGGAGACCCCATCACCCTCAAAACCTTGCCCCATGGAGCAGACCTCAGTTGCCTGTTGGCACACAATAGTAGGCTAATGCCAAATGCCTTTCCACAGATGCCACACAAGGCCATGCACACATCTATTTGTGGCATACATGATGACCCAACAATAAGAAAAGATGCTCCAAACTCTTGCCATGTTGATGACAAAAGTACAATATCCTGGAGAAGGTGACATGGAAATACTCAGGTTATACTGGAAGCAGTTCCACTATGCACACTTCACCAAGGGATAGTTGTCAGATACACCACACATGTGGCATGGAAATGGACACTGTAGACATCATATGCAATATGTCAGAGAGGGATGTCCCTAAAATCCATAGGACAATGAATCAGCAAGCCCCAGGGTAATCACCACTAATGTCTGGCACCCCTTGCAATGACATACTCTGAGTGCATCAATAGACGCTATTAGTCCCTTGGATGTTGGAGAGGCCCAGAGATTTGAAAGTATTTGTTGAAGGCCCTCAACATGTTGCTCGATTGGAAGCTACATTATTGTCTCCATTACGATCATACAGACCCAGATGCCTGTCTGTAGATGAATGCTTGAAACCAAACACAAGTGATTCCAACATAACCGCAAGTCAGTCCATAATGCTGGCCAGCAGTCAGGTCACAAACCTTACCTATTACATATGTGCAGTGCACTATTGCACATGATGCTGCATCAAGGGCCCAGATATTCACATAGTGGTTCTACACTCTTGGCCTATCTGCCATGTCCCACATTGCTACTGCAGTTGTTCATGCCAAATGGCATGCTATGACCGGTGAGGGTATGTCTCAGCCAATAAACAGTGGTGACACATCCCTGTCTGTGGCACAGCATGAAATGTACCCCTATATTAATTGTCCTGTTCCACGCACAGTTTGCTTTGCACATACATGTGAGGGAATACAGACATCATTCCATCACTATAGGCAGACCATGCATGAAACAGCAATTTACAAATAGTTTTCAAAAGGGAAAGGGGCACATGCTGACATGTAGGCACAAGGAATGCTGGCAACAATGATGGCACATAAATCATGTCAATGGACATCCCCTACTTACCAAGGGAACGTATTGACCTATAGCTACATCCAAAGAACAGTGTAAGCTCTGTCACTTGTATGTTGGACATCTTCACATTACAGACTGCAGTGAGTCACCAGAATTCAGCATATGCTGAAGACAACTAGTTTCTAGGTGGCAGATGCCTATGTATACATTTACCCAGACACATGGCTGAGGACAGTGATCCATCACCTACTTACCTTTGACCTGAAACATTTAGGAGTAGTGGTCTGTTGCATATAAATTACACCCACTACAACAACAAAAAATAGTTGTTTGATCAATGGACACAGCCATATGCCATCCCTGCAAAGCAAGTGGTTTGTGGATTCAACCCAGTTGTGTCCTAGGTCCCTGGGCTGATATGCAAGGCACATCAGTATGCACCACATGACATGCCTACACAAACAATCACTCATCTATTGTGTGACACATGGCTCATCCCTAATTGTATGGGGGAGCTGTCAGAACCTATATCATTCACTTGGCAGTATGACAGGCAGGAATATGCCCTGTACTCACCCCCGTGTGGCTGCTGTGCTGTCCTCAAACACCCATGAAGCTCTGGATAGGCCACCGCCACAGTGCAGGACATTATGGGAGTCATGGTCTGATGGGCACCCCGCCCACATTGGGAGGACATCCCCAGCTGGACCTCTGCAATCTTCCAGGCCCTGCGTCTCAGGTCCTCCCACTTATCCTACAGTAAATGCTCCACCCACTGTGGACCCCCATGGTCCACACCTTCAGGGCGATGCCTCTCCATAATCCTTTCTTTTAATGGGCGTTGACCTGCATGGATGCAAAAGACAAATCTAGAGATTATGATCACAAGTTTCATCACAAATGGTTGAGCCACATACATGTCAGTAACACCAAGCTGAGCTGTTTATCAACAATCCACAAGTGTGACACATACAAGCCAATAAGCACCAGGACATTACTACAGACATATATTTTTTCATCTACAAACTAACCCACTACCCTGCTTGGGCCCTACAATGACTAGGCAAGCTTACTGACATAATGCAGCCCATGCTCTAGAAACTTGACTCCGATGTGAGCCACTATGAAACACATCACACCTATGTGGCTTCTAAAGGGTAAACTCTTCAGGCATGAAAGGACCAACACATTCACACGCTCTGCACACAGTCCCTACAGGCAACTGTCAGAGTACAAACTCAAACATTACACATGAGTAACAATCAAAGGGCTGGCATGGTGGACACTAAAATTGTCTTCCCTGTCCATATGTGCACATGTGCCATAACAAATGCAGACTCATGCTACTTCTGAGGGTGGGGTTCTGTGCGATGTACATGTATCACATAACAGTCCTTTGTACGTATGTGTCCATCCTACTGAGATGGTATACAGCAAACAAAGGCATGCGTTGTACAGTTTCTGCTATGTGACCAAGCTACTGTCACATATCATAACCTCCCAGGAATCAACAAACTGTCTGCACTGTTGGACTGTCATTTATGCAATAAGACTGTACAGGACAAATATGACCTGTGTGGAGGTGACAACAGGGCTGTGGGAGTAAGGGACCTGTCATCAGTCAAAGACACATATTAACAAATATGCTAACTGCACATGTAGACTAGATTAATGACTCATCTCTGTACCCATCCTTAATATTCACAAAGGAATGAGGCATTCTGGGCAGGATTTGCCACCAGAGCCTCATAATGGCCACAATACAGGATCTGCTGTGGTACAAGGAGTGGGCACAGTGCCACAGTTACATAGCCACAGTGACTCTACCCCAGCCTAGACTAAGTCCCATACTGGGAGATACATGTGACAGTCCTTGGTCTCTGCAGGCTGAGCTGACAGAACCTACATGACACTCCCTTCTCATCACTTCCATGCATGACAGTACATCATGTAGCCAACAGCTATTTGGCATGTGGTGTGAGTGGCAACCTGAGGAGCAGAGTGACTCATGATGTTCTTTCCAAACAACAGTTTAGCATGGGCAGCCGTATTTAGAAATCTCTCTGGCACCATACACATTGCTCACATGACTCTCAACTGACTCATACAACACGCATACTCAGCTTGTGCTGCCATACACATACATGTTATCTGACATTTACAACAATCATGAGGGAAGAGATGTCAGTGGATGGCAGTAATGTCTCCTCACCTAGTTATATGCATCCAACACAAGGAGGATCTAGGACCCCAAAAACATTTCACAACACAATGTGATGTGACTGAACTTAACATATGGCACTGGTCACCAATACCTGCACATTGTCCCTCCCACTGATGCCACACAGACTGCAACAACAGGCACATGAATAGTCAAACTGGCACACATGGCCACATTGTAGCCTCTGAGGAGGTAAAGGATGGTGAAGTACAGAGAAAACTGTGCACATGTGGTACTTACCTACTCTTCTGGTGCACCACAGAGCTGCTCATTCAGAGGTAGGACCTCATCCACTAGCCTTTCCAGCTCTTCTGTAGAGAAGGCAGGGGCCCTATCACCTGCTGGCTGTGGCATGATTGCTCCGAGAGGCAGCATACAGCAGCTCAGGTAGTAGAGGTATTGCTGGCAGCAGTGTCACAAGTCAAGTGAGTGAATCTGCAGAGCATTGGGGTCATTTCTGGCACAGCCATTGGGCCATGACCACCACTGCCAACAACATTAGCCTATGGCTGTGTCCACTGCAGCTGCTTTTTCAGCCAAAGGGTGCTTGGACAGTTAGCCTTTGACATATTCCTACCTTGATGTAGCTACTTTGTTTGTCAGTCTAATTGGAATGTAATTTCCTTTCCAATTGCTTGCTATGTGATTTGCGCAATAGGTATGTTTTCAAGCCTATACTCCTTGTTTTTTCTTTGTACAGGTACCTTCATCATGACATCCTCATGTTGGCATTTCAGAGCTGTGACATAGGCAGGTATCTGATGCAGTTCTGATATACGAGGTGGACATGGATTGTTCCAGGTAATGTAGGTCACAGATTTGGGGCGTATGAGACCTTTGCCAAGGTGACTTGAAGAGTGTTTGGGTGAAAGGTCAGAAGTGTACATTGGACTTGTTTGGTGTGCTGTGTTGGGTCGATTGCATCATGTGTGTGATCATATGGGCATGAAATATTTTGTCATAAATTGAAAGCAAGGCATTTACCCTTCTCATAGGCCAAACACTATTATTGTATGACATGTATGCTGCTGTAGATGTGTTTCATCATTGCAGGCCACATTGCCTGTGCCACAACTCTGACATATGTTTGTTCACACCACCAGATGCATAGTCATTGGACAATGATGGGCCTGTGCTCAGCGACAGTTGTACTGTCCTTTGTCTGTACCTTGGTTTAGGTGATGTTAGATTTCTATGAGGTCGTATGTGATAAGGCTCAAGCTGGTAACACCTTCCACTTTTCTGTTTGCTTATTCTACAGGACAATGTTTGACAAGGCCCTTCCTACCGTGGTCTGGGGGGCTGTATCTTGGTATGTGTACCTTGACACAATATGAGTCAGCCATTCTTGGCTATGACAGTCCAGACATTTGAACAGCCTATGTGCTGTACAGTGAAATAAAATGTTTAGTGTGACCAGACACTTCCTGCAATGTGTTTGTGTGTGTTGGTAGTAATCCTTAGCAGGACACTGTACTTGTAACATATCACTCCTTGCATTAGTATCTTGTGTCTTCCTCATTTGCTTCACATGGTCCTACATCTTTCATAGCAAAATGTGGGACAGAAGCAAGCAGACACTGACTTTGTGATAGGTGGGTTATTGAAAATGTGAAATGGAAGGTGGTTGAAGAACAGTCAAGAAAGTGAATGTGTGGCACACAAAGGAGGTCATTTTGGAAGAGGTCACTTGCTGGTAATGGTGGGTGTGTTGCCGTCTGCACCTCCTGGATTCTTTGCTGGACGGACCCCTCTTGCGCGGTGGGGGGGGATCTGCTGCTACAGAGGCAGGGGTGTCTGGGGCGGGTTTTTCCCTTGACAGAGTCTCCTTTCCAGTGGCTGGCACAGATGAAGGGCCTGGTGTAGATGTTCCACACAGACTGTTGTTGACACAGTGTGTTGTTGTGGATCCCTGACCAGGGTGACGTTAATGTCCCCCAGCAGCCCTGTTTGGGAGGCCATGTTGGTATTGTGAAGCCTCCCACAGGCCCATCACCCCTTGGGACTCCTTATAGACCCCCAAGACATGGCTAGTGGTGTCCTGCAGCATCTCCAGTGGGCTCACCCCGCTGTCCTACACCATCCCTCCCACGCTCCCTACCCACTAGCCCTGTCCCCTTGCCACAGGGTGCCCCACGTCCACTGGTTCCAGGACCATCATTGTCAGAAGTGTTGTGCTGTGACTCAGGATCCTGGAATGGCAGACACAAGATGGTTGCCACTGTCTTAGGGACACAGATTGGGGGTGAAGGGCTGCCTGTGATGTGGAGGCAACCAGGCTGGGAGGTAATGTAGTGGCCACAGTGAGATTAACTGTTGGTGTCTGACCAGGTTGCCCAGATGGGCCAGAACCGTCCTCCACGTCCAGACATCCAGGAGTATCATTGTCACTTAGGGATTCATCCATGGAGGCAGTAGCAGTCTCTTCTGTTGGCTCTGTGTGCCAGTGGCAGCTCGGCCTGTTGATATGAAACTGTACAATGTTACTGGTTGTATTGTTACATCTACCTCCAAAAGTTTACAGTGACATTTCGCAAAGACATTGTTCATAGTTGAGTTGCAGGTTATCCTATTTGTGACAGGTACCCATGGTATTGGTTGTATTGACGTGACATTTGTGAAGCATGCCAATTCCATTTAAGTCAAGCAGCTGCTGAAATGTGCAGATCATTAGCCCTTGGGAGGATAGCCTTAGAATGCCATCTTGCCACCAGTGCAGGCAAAACAGTGGCTGGGCAAAATATGTCTTTGGCCATTTTGAGTCCTAGTTGATTGTTATGCAGGCAGACCTAGGACTTTGTTGCATATGTAAGTGGAGTCATTGTGTGGTCAGTGCACTGTGAATGTGTCTGCTGCTAATACCAATCTGGTGATGCATCTTGAGGCCTTTCAGATAATTGTTTTGCACACTGGGTAAGGTGTCCTTTCGGTCCTCAATAGTTTCATCTTCGGTTAGCAGGTCAAGATGGAGCTAGATAGCCAGACACATCTCAGAGTTGAGCATGATCTGTATCTTGGTCCCTCCCAGGTGAATAAACATCAATTGAGAGTTAGCTGGAAAGGGTATTTGGACAAGTTACCACTGTTCTGGTGTTTGGAGTTACTGGAATAGTGCTTCCTGGGAGTTGCAGTTATGTCACTCTCCATACTACTCACACGTGACAGATGCTATCCTCCCAGGTGAGTGAACTTCAATTGAGATTGTGAACGCTGAATTTATTACTAATTAATTTTTATGTATTTTGGATTAAGGGTTTGCATAGAAGGGCTAACATAGAAAATAATGTGCGACTTGGAAAATGTGCCCACCTGAGTGGCTGTCATTAATCACAAAGTATTATTTTTTAAATGCATTTTAATATTAATTGAAGTGCCCGGATTAAGAAAAAATTATCAATGTGTTATATTGATGATTTTGCATTATGTATTTGCTTTATTAATTGTAGGCCTCAAGTTAGCGAAGTTTGGGGCTAGTCCGCACAGCCCCATGTTAAGCTGCACTGTTTAATAAATCGTGAAAATGAATGTCTAGAGAAGTTAATTAATGTATTATTCACACCGTGTTGACCAAACGTTAGTGGATTTCTTTAACTTTCTCATGAGAATCGCCTACTAGAAAATCGTGTATTAGTAATTGTTACACTGTATAGTTTGAGGCAATAGACAGCAATGTTCCCAGGAGCTGACAATGGATGCACTGACTGGACTACGGATGGATACAAAAAATGCTACCTGATAAGCCTGACAATGGGAACAGGAAAAGAGGAGCCAATCATCGACATGTGAAATACAGTTTAGTTATATCTTAGATTTGAACTTTATTCCTTAATGGAATAATTGTAAAGGTACAATTCTTTGACCAATGACAACGTGGGAAGTCCTTTAGACGATTTTAACTGAGCCCGAATGCACAGAAAGGAGAGAGCCTTTTCTCACTTTGATTTCCTCCTGATATTCTATTCTGTCTGAGGAGCTGAACAGTTCCTGATGATTTGTTTCCATCTTTAACTTTATTTCTCAAACTTTAATGCTGAATGCTGATCCCTTAGATGGTTCAGAGCATTCAAATATGGGGAACATTAGATAAATGGAAAGGCAGATGGACAAAAAAAAGAGTCAAGAGGAAAAGGGATTCTGCGAATCTCACTGGAAATGCGCAGATGTTTGAGGACCGGTGAAAATTTTACCAATGAGAGAGATTCCCAGAGGGAATCTCCTGCATGTCCCTTGGAGCAGAAGTGATATTCTGTCATTTACAAATGATTATCCCAGGTTGAGAGAGCAGCCAGTAGAGTGGTACCAGCAAACAGATAGGTTCATGAAACTCGCAAAATGCCTATGGGAGGATTTGAACACCCTGTCAGAGATAGTGGTTCCAGCAGACTTATGGGTCGAGTTCAAGAGGAGTGTAGATTGGCCAACAAGAGAACCTCAGAGAAATCCAGCGACAGGTGCACTTTCTCCTGATGTGGCCCCCTCGAAGACCGGTGGTGTCCCACTTGCAGGCCACGGTAGGATCGGCGGTCTGTGTCTTGGATGGCCGTTTCTGCCACGGGCCACTTTTCTGGTCGAGACCTGTTTTTTGGACCACAGCCCGACCTGAAACTTTCCCTTTGGGCTCTGTTTCACGCTGCACCCACCTTTTACCCCTCTAGTTTTACATACCTGTTTTTTTACTGTTTTTCTTCTTTTTTTCTCTTTTTCTTTTTTGTTTCTTCATGGCCATATTTTCTCTTTCCCAGGAGTCTGTGTTTCCTTCCCTGCATGCCTTGCTCCCTACTTTTTATACTATGGCTATTTTTCCCTTTACTGTAATGTGGCTTTTCCCAATCCAAGATGGTGTCTTCATTACTTCCTGAATGTCACTTCCACTTTGTCAGTATATATTAGCACAGTTGATTTTCTGTTCCTTGTGTTGCAAACACTTCCGTTCCGGTTGTGCTCCTGGCTCCTGTATCCTGTGATTTTGGACTTCACCTGCTCTTCCCTGCCTGCAGTTTTTTTTCCAGATTTTTTGTGCCTTACTTTTTCTTTTCTTTATATCTTTTTCAGGAGTTCCTTGATCTGAGGTTTTTCCCAAGTTTGGGGTTTTTCCTCTGGGACTCCTTCTGGAGGTTACGGCCTGCTTGGTGTTCTATTATCAGCAGCACTGTGGCTACTGGAAAGGGTCGCCCCTACCTTGTTCAATCCAGAACAAGCAAGAAACCTGGTGGTGCCCAGAGACTGGCAGATTACAGCGGTAAGAAGCGTTCAGGTCATGACACCTAATGTAATTAAATATTTCTATAAGGTGACTGGATTTTTTTAAATAAAACTTTTGCCCAAGAACAATGATTGGCAGAGGATAGACAGGACAGTTCAGGAGGAGAAGGAGATTGTTGCAGGCGTTCAACCATTACAGTCGCACAGAAATAATTGAGCCAAAAGACATGATTCATTTTGTGTTCAGATTTGGTGAAGGATTGAGACCCGAGATTAGCCAGATGATTAGGAGCCATTTGATTTGTTGGCAAGGGAAGCCAAGTGATGAAGTACTGCAGTATGGAAAAGTACTGTAGTGATGAGATTGAGTTGGAGCAGAGAAAGTTGAAAGAGAACGTAATGGTGATGCAGATTGAAGCGGCACAAAGAGGAATGTAGGGAAGTTTTCCACAGCAGCAGCAGGGAAACGTTTTGTTTCAAAATTTAGCAAGAAGTAGAGGTCATGGTGGAATAGGAAACGTGAGCCGTAGTCCTGATTTAAATACTGGTTGTGGTTCTTCAGAATGATGTGCAGGGAATGATGAAACTGTTGCCATCTCACGCCTGCGGAGACCTCAGACATTGGAAAAGGAAGTGTCCGATGTTAGGTCAGAAAGGTGTCGTTCAGCAAAGGAACAAAATTAATTCTTTTTTCAAATTTGAGAGGACTGAGAATGAGAGGTCACAATCCAGTTTTCCAAAGTAATGTGAATCAGGTGCAAGGTTTCCAGCTCATGCAACAGATGCAAATGCCATGCTTTCAAATAACACAGTCGCAGCAAAAGCAACCACAGGTTCAAATGGTACCTAGACAGCAAATTCAAATACCTCAAGCCTTAATGAAGCAGCAGCAGGTGATGCTTCCTCAGCAGGTCACAGGTCAAAGGTTTAACCAGAGTAATGACACAGTAAACCAATTCCCATTACACAGTGAGGATGAAACAAATGATGACTGGGTGAGCAAGAGTTTGGATGAAGAAGAATGCATGTTAGCAGCTTCCCTAGAAGTAGATCAGAAAGGTCCATATGTCGAGGGAAAAGTACTGGGTCACAAAGTCTCATTTTTAGTTGACACAGGAGCTACATGCTG
Source organism: Pleurodeles waltl (assembly GCF_031143425.1). Lineage (NCBI taxonomy): Eukaryota > Metazoa > Chordata > Amphibia > Caudata > Salamandridae > Pleurodeles > Pleurodeles waltl. The sequence goes on from NC_090444.1 coordinate 177,705,330, forward strand.
TACAGTGAGAACTGAAGAAGTTCCAAACCTGCCCCTTTCAGGGAAAACAATCCAGGTTGTAGGAGCCGCAAACCAGTATTTGACAAACCTGGTTACAGAACCCGTTCAGGTTAAAATTGGCAATTTTAAAGGATTACACAAATTCATAGTTTGTGACTTGAGTCCAGTATCCTTACTGGAAAGGGACTTGTTTTGCAAAACGAGATGTTCAATCACATGCTCTAATGATGGACTTGCCATTCAGACAAACAGCGATGATGAATATGACTTACCCACAGAAACAGACAGTAATGTAGTGAATGAGGAGTACCCTTTGATTAGTTTTTTTCCAGTTTGCACAGTGAGACATCTTCCCTCTGATTTACAGGGAAAGGTTAAAATGAAGGTGTGGGATTTAACAGGAAACGACATTGACTTAATAAAAGGAGTTGAGCCAGTAAAGGTTCCAGTCAATCCAATCCAGCAGTGATTTTGTTTCAGATCCTATGTGATGCTGAATGTAGTAGTGGACCAGTCACAAGCATTCTTTTCTGTACCTCTTCATGAGGATAGTCAATTTCTCTTCTGTTTCAATTTTTTGGATTGAGTCTAGTGTTGGTGTAGAATTCCTCAAGGGTTTTCAGAGTCACCATCCATTTTCAATCATATCCTGAAAAAGAACCTTGAGTCATTGGAAATGCCTTTCCAATTGACATTGGTACAGTACATTGATGATTTGATAATTGCACGAAAGACGATGGAAGCCTGCAAGTATGACACTGTTGCCTTGCTGAATCATTTAGGGAAGAATGGGCTAAAGTGTCCCCAGCGAAATTACAATACTGTCATCAAGAAGTAAAATATGTGGTTCACTTAATTGAGAAGGGAACTAGAAAGATTTCCAGAGAGAAGGTCACTGCCATTTTGCAAATAAATCCCCCAGCTACACAGAGAGATGTCAGGATGTTTTTTGGGAATGATGAGCTAATGTCGTCAGTGGATTCCCAACTTTTCAGTTATTTCAAAGCCATTGCAGCAACTGACTCACAAAGAAGTTACTGATCCCCTAGTGCTAGATCAAACCTGTATGAAAGCCTTTACTGAGTTGAGAGAGAGTCTGTGCAAAGCTCCGGCTTTGGGAATATCTGACTACACAAAACCCTTCATGTTGTTTTGTCAAGAGCATGATGCGTGTTCTTTATCTGTTTTGACTCAAGTCCATGGTGGTGTAAACCGCCCAGTAGCATATTTTTCAGCTACTTTGGACCCAGTTCCAACAGCTTTACCTAGCTGTTAACCACAGTTGCAGTGGTTGGACTGAGCCTCACTCAGAGTGATGGCATTGTGAGGGACATCATTTAACTGTCATGGTCCCTCACTTCATTGAAGTTCTACTCACCAGAACCAGCATTTAACTAACCCCAGGCTGATGCGGTATGCAACTGTCATCCTGAGTTTCTCCAATGTGTCATTAAAAAGGTGTACAGTGCTTAACCCAGCAACTTTGCTTTAAAGAGGGAATATTGAACTTGACAAATTGAAAAGCGTTGAACATGGCTGTCTGGAAGTAACTGATTTGTGCACAAAACCGAGACCTGACATTTGTGATACTCGATTGGAAGAAACGGCTCCTCCTTAAGAGATAACATGGGAACATTAAGCGCAGGACATGCTGTGTGCACAGTTTCAGGTATACTCAAAGCTTCCTGGCTCCGAGAAGTGTATTCCGCACAAGTGGCGGAGTTGGTAGCCCTTAATAGAGCGTGCCATGTTTCTGCACAGCTTAAAGTTACCATTTATACAGACAGCCAGTATGGATTGGAAATAGTCCACGACTTTGGCCAGCTGTGGTCACAGAGATGTTTCCTGCCCTTTTCTGGTTCACCAGTTAGGAATGGTGAAAGGATTCATGAATTGTTACAAGCTATTCAAATGCCTGAAAAGATTGCTGTTGGTGAAATGCAGTGCACACCTGAAATCACAAGATTTTGTGTCAATGGGAAATGGCTATGCGGATCAAGTCACATGATTTTGCACATTGAACTGTATATTGTTTAAAGATATATGAGAATCATTACCTGAAGAAGAGGAAATGTGCCCAAATTATGTATTGTATGTTGTAGATACCTTGGAGGAATTGAAAGTGCTACAGGATAATGTTAACAAAGATGAGAAAAAGGATTGGATAAAGTTAAAATGTATTCACCATGAGGACGATGTATGGGTTTCAGGGGAAGGAGGAGTGGTCTTGTCGAATAGTCTGTTGACTCAAATGGCTAGATATTATCATGGTCAAGCATGTGTTGGGATTGGGAGGGATGCCATGGTTCGTACCTTTAAGCAGTCCTGGTTTAATTCAAAGTTTAGACAAGTTGCCGAAGCAGTTTGCAATCGATGTGTTATTTGTCAGCAAATGAACGTGGGTAAAGGAACTGTGGTAAACATGAGCAACATTGGAAGGGCAGGAGGTCCATTTAGCAGAATGCAGATGGATTTCATTGAGATGCCTGTGTGTGTAGGACTTAAATATGTCTTGATGATTGTTTGTATTTTTAGCCACTGGATTGAAGCTTACCCTACATGAAGAAATTACAGCCTTACAGTAGCACAATTACTACTAAGGGAACTGATACCTCATTTTCTGTTTCCGGTCTCTCTAGAATCAGATATGGGAAGTCACTTCAACAATGAAGTAATTAAATGACTATGTTCAGCTTTTAAACATTGAGTAGATGTTGCATTGTAGTTACCGCCCTGAGGCCTCAGGACTTGTGGAGCAGATGAATGGTACTCTGAAATCAAGAATGGCAAAAATTTGTGCGTCCACGAATCTGAAATGGCCCGACGCACAGTTGTTAGTTCTGATGACTATTGAAAAAAAACACACCCAACAGGAAAACAGGATTGTCGCCACATGAAATCCTCATGGGCAGAGCAATGAGGTTGCCAGCGGTTCCTGCCAATGCTCTTGTGAACGTGACAGATGATATGGTGTTGGACTACTGCAAAGGTCTGGCTGATGTGGTTCACTCTTTCTCTCATCAGGTGGAAGCCACCACACTGTAACCATCTGAAGATCAAAGCCACAACCTGAGAGTGGGAGATTGGGTTGTGATTAGAAAATACGTGAGGCAGACTTGTTTGGAGCCTCGGTGGAAAGGTCCTTACTAAGTAGTGCTGATTACTACTACAGCTGTGAAGTGGGGTGGAGTTCTGAACTGGATCAATGCCAGGCATATGAGGAAAAAACTGTGTCCTTTGGATGAGGAAGATGGGTTGTTGAGAGTACCAACAATGTCCAGACCAACTCCAGAATTGGAAAAGGGTGAAGGAAAATCAGAGACTGAATCTGAGCAGACTGCAACCAGTGCAAACACTCCTATGAGAGATGAAGTGGAAGACCTACAGGAGAGTGACAGTGAACCAACCCCAAATGAGGTAGCAGGAGAGTCTAGTCAGAGAAGGGCTCTCCCAGAAGCAGACGGTGTTGAAAGACAAAAAGAGCAAACTACAGACCCCAAGGGGGAAGGAGTTGAGGCGGATCAAAGTCAAAAAAATCTGACTCCTCCTGAACCAGTTGCAAGTACGTCAAGAGAAAATCCTGCAGAACAAGGAGAAGTTGCAAGTCCAGCACTGAAAAGAACATTGACAAAAGGTCCACTGAAAGGAGATAAGTGGCCAAAATCACAAGCAAAGAGGAAGGAAGCAATTACAGTGACAACAATTGAAGAGTAAATAGACACAACAAGAAGAGAAGATTTGAGTGATTAATTAAATGGGGATTGAAGGCTGAAAAAAAAAGAGTTGCAAACCAAAGGTACGCATGTCCGGAATGGGTGTATGCAACGACAAGTGAATGGCAGAGTGAATTTTTGTCTTTTTGTTTTGATCGAGACATTCAAGATCAATATTTTGGCACGTGAAGAAGATCGATGAACTGAACTTTGAAAACTGTAAATCTAAGAAAAGTGCAAAGGAAAGACTATTGGAAGTAACCCAAAAATACTTTTTTTTTTTGTCCTCATTTCGTCACCCATGCTTTGGTTAATGGGGAAAAGCACAGGCCGCCCCTCCTGTTCTGTTAATTGTACTTTTCCCAAACATATGTCATCGATCAAGTATTATTATTTCCTAGGACCTGATCATAACCAAAGCAGCACCCAAAAGGGTATGGGGGAGTTCTAATCATTGGACTTAAGAGTTCAAAAGTTCAAGAGGAAGAGACCAAACAGAAAACCTATACAGCACAAAATAATACACTATTGATAAACATTTTCCCAGTGCATCCCAAAATTTTCTTTTCTAGAGAGGGGACCTCGTTGTTCCATTGTGCATATTCGATTTACAGAAGTTTGCCAGTCCAACGGACGGGGAGGGAGAGGATCAATCCATTTACGACATATCTCTCGTCTAGCTAAGAGGATTAATATAAACAACAGATGCTCCTGATGTACTGACAGTCTCCGGTACTTTGTACCCTGTTCCCAGACCCCAAACACCACTGTTGATAGATTTAAAACTAAATTAACGTTAAAGATTACCTTTAAAGTACTCCCTATATCCCCCCAATAATTCAACAACTTAGAACATTGCCAAAACATGTGAATATCGTCTGCCTTGTCTTCCCCACATCTTGGACAGTTTTTCTGGGTTTTCCCAATAGCTGTTAATCTAGCCGGTGACCAATAAACCCTATGGAGTGTAAACAGGTGATTTTTCTTCAATCCTGCTGTACTAGTAGTAAACCACAGTTCTGAACAAGACTTTTGCCACAGTGCTATAACGTCTGATGTTGGAAAAATAGCCCCCCACCTCGACAAGGGAAGGGATGCACTATCCTCTGCTGTTTCCAGCAAAGCATGATACCACAATGCAACCTCTTTATTAATGATTTTCTGGTTTAATTTCCCTTCCCATACGCTCCTCCCTATTTCTCCTGCTAGTCGAGAATTTACCCAACTAGATATCTGAAAGTACTTGAATCTGGAAACTGTCCCTCCAGTAGCTTCCTGGAATGCACACCAACTTAACAATTCAGATCCATGTGTTATCTGGCCCCATCTTACCATCCCGCTCGCTCTCAAGGGAATTGATAATTTGTCAATAAGGCATTCAGGGGTTCCAGGTGAGTCCCAAATGGGAGCTGAACTGCAGAAGTAAGGTATCTCTAACGCCCTCCGAAAATACATCCAAACATTGCACGCATGTCTGGGAAGTTTCAAACAAACCTTCTTAAAGTACCTAGGGTGTCCGAATTTATGTAAGAAATGATCTGCTCCTTCCTCAAGATGTGCCGTTAACGCTCTCCAGACTAAATCATACTCTGACTTTTTATTCAATAAGATTCTAATGTTTTTCATTTGGAAAGCCAAATAGTACCTAAACATGTCCGGAGACGCAATACCCCCCCACTCTTTTTTCCTACTAATCTTTTTCCATGAAATCCTTACTCCCTTGGAAGCCCATACAAATGAGGATAAGTCCCCCTGTACAACCCAAAAAGACTTTTGAAATAACCTAATTATACAAGCTGCTAAATCTATTTTGACAAAGCTAGCTAATGTTTGACAAAAGGGTCCTGGAAGAAAGACTGAAGGCTGTAAATAACTGCTAAACAAAGATTGGAGATTTTTGTTTTTGATTTTGCTGCATAGTTATAATTTTTCATTCCTACCTTCTGATTCTTTACAGATCATGAGCAGCCTAAGCCAGCAGGGTAGGAAGAATAGGCTCTGTAGATGCATGGGTATCGGTTTGGGGATTGTATGTATGATATTGTGTCTGGTCTTGATTGTGAGTACGAGTCTTCTTGACAAGAGTGGGGCCAACAATACCTCAGCTTCAGAGACAACTACTGCACTCATAGAAGTAGATTTAGGATAGATGAGAAGTATTTGCACGCAGACAGCACTCAAGCAGAACTTTCACCTAATGTTTTCTATCACTTATTGTAAGTATGTTGAGACAATGGAGGCGAGAGATTGTTTTGTCTGTACGCAGATTCCTTCATCATTGGAAGAAGGAGTTACTTACCATAGTTTGCCCCTTACCTATGGTATAAGTTGTAGCCTTTTACTAATAAGATTCTATAACCAGGAGTACATTCAATAATTCTACTCAAACTACCATGTTTTGTTTTCGTTTGCCCCTATAATTAGTATTTGAATAGAGTATCTAAGGAAAACACCATAGAATTAGTGAGATGATTCTTTGAACCTACATTGACATTTGGCACTGCTTACGTGCACAGTAACAATTTAACATGCTTGCTTACACCTATAGAAAAATGTTTTCTAGATCAGACAGATGACAGGAGAAAAGCACTAAAGGAGAAATTAGAAAAGGGCTTAGAGAAAAGGACATTTAGAAATGATCAAGCATTTAGTCACATAAAGACACAAGAGAGGTCAGCTTTAGATGCATAACACATAGGAAAGCTGTGTGTGTATAGACCTAAATCTAGAACTGATGCATTGTTTGTGGGAATGAGTGAATGCAAGCATGTGTTTTTGTTTGAGAGTAAATGGACATTCATGTTGAATGGACAAGACCCAGCAATTCCAGGAGTTTATTACATCTGTGGACCAAATGCGTATTACCGTCTTCCTAGAGGATGGTATGGCACATGTTTCTTGGGAATAGTTTTCCCAAAGATTTATCAACTTGAGAATCTGAGAAAGATACCTAAAGTGAATGAATTACATCATGTTAGACAAAAGTGAGAATCATATTCTGGTATAGTTGGAGACATATTTGGAGCAATAATTCCTTCAGTTGGAGTTATTCTGAATTCTTTGAAAATTCAAGAGTTGTCTAATATCGTGGATAACATGCTGACACATTTTTCAGGAGCCATGATCCTAATGGACACGGAAATGGCTGTGGTAAGATCTATGACTCTTCAGAACCGCTTTGCATTAGATATCCTAGTAGCAAAGGAGGGTTGAGTCTGAAAAATGCTGAATCCGCAACATTGTTGCTCATATATACCTAACAATAGTAAAGAAATTAGGAGCCTTATTAACAATCTGACTAGGGATAGCGCTGATTTAAAAGAGTTGAAAGAACCTGGAGTCTGCGAAAATGTTGGCAAAGGTTTTGCTTCTGTGGGGAATTGGCTTGGCAACCTAGGGAATGGGATAATATTGAAAATAATACAAGTGATATTGATTATTGTGATTTGCATAATTGAAGCATGGTGAATATGTAAATTGTATCATGTAATTAAAATTAAAAAAACTGAAAAATGATCAGAGGAGGGATGAAATTCGAATGGAATGATTATTTAGGGAAAATACGAAAAGGGAAATAAGAAATAAAGGCTATAGGAAAGACACATTTTAGGTGAACAAAAATTTGTATGGGAAGATGTAAATTGTGATGACATATTTAGTCATCAGAGGAGGGATTGTGAACGCTAAATTTATTACTAATGAATTTTTATGTATTTTGGATTAAGGGTTTGCATAGAATTTGGCGAATATAGAAAATAATGCGCGACTTGGAAAATGTGCCCTCCTGAGTGGCAGTCATTAATCATGAAGTGTTATTATTAAATGCATATTAATATTATTTGAAGTGCCCGTATTAAGACAAAAGTAGTCATGTGTTATATTAATGATTTTGCATTATGCGTTTGTTTTTTTATTGTAGGCCTCAAGTTAAGCTGCACTGTTTAATAAATTGTGGGAATGTATGTCTAAAGAAGTCAATTCATGTATTATTCATACTTTGTTGACCAAACATTAGTAGATTTATTTTTCTTTCTCATGAGAATCACCTACTAGAAAGTCTTGTATTAGTAATTGTTAGAAATGGGGTCTTTGGTTGGCAGTCAGGTTACCCCCTGTCCAAGCAAGGACCCTCAATCTTGTCAGGGTAAAAGAGAATCACCCTTAGCTAACCCCCGCTCACCCCCTTGGTAGCTTGGCATGAGCAGGCAGGCTTAACTTCAGAGTGCTAGGTGTAAGTATTTGTACCAACACACACAGTAACTTAATGAAAACAGTACAAAATGAGACAACACAGGTTTAGAAAAATAGAGAATGTTTATCTAAACAAATCCACAATACACAAGGCAAGTTATCAATTAAAAACCAAAAAGAGTCTTCATGTAATTTCAAACACAACGCTAATGCTGTTAGTGTGGAAATGTACCTGGGTGCATCAAAAATAACCCCACACGGGCAAGTGTGTGTCAAAATGGGCTTGCGATGTGTCAATATCACTCTCGAGCGAGACCGTGTGTCATTTCTCCTTCGGTCGGGTCGGCATGCATCATTTCTTCTCTCTGCAGGAGAGTGATGCATCGATCCGGACAGCACTCTCGGACGGGGCGGGCTGTGCGTAGTTTTTACACGCCCAGCGATGTTTGCGTTGGAAATCCTGCCGCACGATGATTTGAAAACCACGCAGCGAGGGTTGTGATCTCACCAGCCTCCGTCAGCGATGTTGCACATCGTTTCTCCAGCCACATGCATCAATTTTTCCAGCCGCGCTGCAGGCGAGCATCGATTTCAGTCATGAAGCCTGCGGTGCATCAATTTTTTATCCGCATATCAGAGTTGCGTCGATCTTTTCCCCGCATGGCGGTCTGTGCGTGGATTTCTTACTCTTGTTCTGCCAGCATCTCCTTTCAAGGCCCGAAGAACTGGATGGGGCAACACTTGGCTGGGAAGGAGTCTCAGCAGAGGCTCTAGGTGCTGGAAGAGAGAAGTCTTTGCTGTCCCTGAGACTTCAACAACAGGAGGGAAGCTCTAATTCATTCCCTTGGAGAGTTCTTCACAGCAGGAAGGCACACAAAGTCCAGTCTTTGTACTCTTCCACAGGCAGAAGCAGCAACTGCAGTTAAGCTCCACAAAGCACAGCCACAGGCAGGGCAGCTCTTCTTCCTCAGCTCTTCTCCAGGCAGAGGTTCCTCTTGGTGTCCAGAAGTGTTCTAAAGTCTGTGGTTTTTATACCCATTTTGCCCTTGGAAGTAGACTTACTTCAAAGAAAAGTCTCTCTTGTTTGTGAAATTCTGCCTTGTCCAGGCCAGGCCCCAGACACACACCAGGGGGTTGGAGACTGCATTGTGTGAGTGCAGGCACAGCCCTCTCAGGTGTGAGTGACCACTCCTCCCCTCCCTCTTAGCACAGATGGTTCCTCAGGATATGCAGGCCACAACCAAGGCTCCCTTTGTGTCACTGTCTAGAGAGAGGTGCAACCAGCTCAACTGTTAAACTGACCCAGACAGGGAATCCACAAACAGGCAGAGTCACAGTATGGTTAAGCTGTATTTTTCAATTGTGAGCTCAGAGACCCCAAACTTCACATGTCTATCCACTCCCAAAGGGAATCTACACTTTAATCATATTTAGAGGCAGCCCCAATAATAACCTATGAGAGGGATAGGCCTTGCAACAGTGAAAACCGAATTTAGCAGTATTTCACTGTTAGGACATATACAACACATTAGTATATGTCCTACCTTAACCATACACTGCATCCTGCCCAGGGTACTACCTAGGGCCTACTTTAGGGGTGTCTTACATGTAAGAAAAGGGAAGGTTTAGGCCTGGCAAGTGGGTACACTTGCCAATACATACTGGCAGTTTAAAACTGCACACACAGACAATGCAGTGGCAGGTCTGAGACATGATTTCAGGGCTACTAATGTGGGTGGCACAACCAGTGCCGCAAGCCTACTAGTAGCATTTGATTTACAGGCCCTGGGCACCTCTAGTGCACTTTACAAGGGACTTACTAGTAAATCAAATATGCCAATCATAGATAAACCAACCAACAATACAATTTACCCAGAGAGCATATTCACTTTAGCACTGGTTAGCAGTGGTGAATTGCTCAGAGTTCAAAAGCCAACAGCAACAGGTCAGAAAAAAATAGGAGGGAGGAGGCAAAAAGATTGGGGATGACCCTGCAAAAAGGGACTTTTCCAACAGTAATTGTTACACTGTATAGTTTGAGGCGTGAGACAGCGATGTTCCAAGGAGCTGACACTGGATGCCCTGATTGAAGTACGGATGGATACAAAATTGTTACCTAATGGAAGAGGAGCCAATCATCAACATGTGAAAGATAGTTTAGTTATATCTTAGATTTGAAGTTTATTCCTTATTGGACTAATTGTAAATGCACGATTCTTTGACCAATGACAACGTGGGAAGTATTTTAGACAATTTTAACTTAGCCCGAATGAACAGAAAGGAGAGGGCCTTTTCCCACTTCGATTTCCTCCTGAGAGGAGCTCTTATTCTATTCTGTCCGAGGAGCTGAACAGTTCCTGATAATTTGTTTCTATTTTTAACTTTATTGCTCAAACTTTGATGCTGAAAGCTGATCCCTTACATTGTTGCTTCTTAAATGGTTCGGATAGCTTAGAGTACCCGTTTCTGAACCATTCCCTTTCACTGCCCGTTGCTGATCGAATTAATGTCCAACTGATGAAGAGAATCTCAGCTTGCTGATCCATAAAAGGAGAGGTATAACAAATGCTATTGTTCTTGTTACATGTTATGCTCTTTGGTTCTAGGTAACAACCACTATTTTGATAGAGCCATAGTTAGACGTTTTCCAAATTAACTTTGACTAAATTGTTTTGCATGAAGCCCATACATGCTATTCTAATCAGAGGGTTAGTTAGAGAGACCCAGAGAATGATAACAAATTATAATAACAATTCATGTTGCTCATTTGCTGAACTTAGATGTATGCTATTTCTATTGCGCAGTTATTCTTACTGTTGATTTGTACCGTGACTTTCGAATGTTTAGTAATCAATGTATTAGTTAAATTGAGATTCTTTAGAAGATTTGGTCAACCAGTGTTGTTTATGTATGTTTACTGTTTGGTTTTGAGACTAATTTATGTGACATTAGCACTGTTAATATAGATAAATAAACATTCTAACTTTTACATAAAGGTGCGGTTATTCGTGGCCAAATGGGTCATGGTGTGTGAAGGTTTCTGACTCTAAAGAATAATTGATGATGTGCATTGATTACAATGATGTATTTGCATTAAATTAGAGACTTATGGTGGAATCACTCTAAGTGCAGTCAAAAGGTCCATCGGACCTCTAATGTGTCCCCTTATAAATTAACAATAAAAGACCAAATAAGGCCAGACGCGCTAACATATTTCATAAACAGATAAAATTGGGCAAGTGAACGTTGCTTTTGTGTTTCGAGTTAGGGACACAGGGTCTATTTGGTTTTGCATTCTGGTCACTCCCTGTAGTTTCCCCCACCATACAAATGCTATCCTCCCAGATGAGTAAACTTCATTTGAGAGTTCAGACACATTGTTTTTTTGTCATGAGAACACTGGGCTTGTGTTTGGAACTGGAGAGACCGAGCCGCTTGGCCTTAACAGTCCTGTCACTCTCTCTACTTCAACACTTGATAAATGTCATCTCCCCAGGTGAGTACACTTCATTTGTGAGTTCGTTAGAAGGGATATTTGGAGAACTGAATACTGGACTGTTTTTTGGAGTTAGTGAAGCAGTGCCGCCTGGGAGTTGCAGTCAGGTCGTTCTCACTACTCTCCAATACCTGACAAATGTTACCACCCGAGGTAAGCACACTTCATTTGTGAGTTACCAAACAAGGGTATTTGGAGAAGAGAATACTGGAGTCTGGACTGGTGTTTGGAGTGGCAGTAACATAGCCTCCTGTGAATTGCCTACATGTCACTATCTCTAGTACACACACTATACAAATATTATCCCCCAGGTGAGTACACTTCATGTGTGAGTTACCACACAGGGGTCTCTGGAGAAGAGGACACTGGGCTGGCTGAGTGGAGTAACAGTGCCTCCTAGCCTTAGCAGTCATGTAACTCCCTGTACTACACACACTATACAAATGTTCTCCCCCAGGTGAGTATACTTCATTTGTGAGTTAACACACAAGGTTATATGGGCAAGTGACCACTGTGTTGGCTTTTGGAGTTACAGATACATGTCCTCCTATGAGTTGCTGTCATGTTGCTCTCTCGGATACACACACTATACAAATGTTATACTCCCAGGTGAGTACATTTCAATTGTGAGTTAACAAACAAGGTTATTTGGAGTAAGAAATAAGTTGCTGGTGGTTTGAGTAACAGTAACAGTGCATGTTGAGACTTGTAGTAGTCATGTCAGTCCCTGTACTACACACACTTGACAAATGTTATCCTGACAGATGAGTACACTTCAACTGGGAGTTAACAAACAAGGGTATTTGGAGAAGGAAACACTGTACTAGTGGTTTGAGTAACAGTATCAGTGCCTACTGGGAGTTGCAGTCATGAGAGTTCCTGTACTACACACGCATGTTCTCCTCCTGGTGAGTACAATTCAATTGTGAGTTCCCAAAAAGAGGTCTTTGGACAAGTGAACACTAGGCTGGTGAGTGGAGTGACAGTAAAGGTGAGCAGTGAGCATGCATGACATTGCATTTTGGTGAAATTTTTTGTGCTGTGACTTACCAGACTCCACTCAACCAGGTATTCCAGTCAAGCCCTCAGGATGCAGGGTGGCCAAGACCTTCTCCTCCCAGGGAAGGAGGTGTTTAATGCGGCCCTCGGAGGGGCATCGCCAGTCTTCTTGTCCTGCAGATGGTACCTGGAGACCAGGGAACAGATCTTGCCCCTGAGGTCGTTCCACATCTTCCTGATGTCCTCCTTTGTGAGCATGGTGGTGCCTACACCATTTAATCTGTTGACTATCCTGTCCCACAATTCCATTTGTCTACAGAGAGGAGTGTGCTGGACCTGTGCTCCAAATAATTGTGTCTCTAATCTTATGAGTTCATCTACCATGACTCTCAACTCATCCTCAGAAAAATGTGGATTTCTAGAAGTAGCATGGTGTAATTTAAAAAAAAAATGTCACAGTGAATTACCAAAGAGGGGAAGTGCAAAAGGGTGTGACTGTACAAAAGTGTGTGCTGGATGTGGAAAGAGATGTGAGAAGCAAATGGTGCCTATTATCTCTGCTGCTGTGTTGAATAATTAGTTCTGGCATTTGTGTGTTGCATTGGTGATGCAGAAGATTGTGATGTGCAAAGGGGTGTGTTTTATAATGTCCTTTGCAGGTGTCCCAGTGTGGCAATGTGTGTTAGCTGTGTTGTTTTCCAATTCATCTAATGTGCTGTTGGTTATTACTTTGGTGACCGTGGACTGCCATGGTTCGGACCCCAATGGGCTGACTGCCACTGGTGCCCACCACTGTGACTTTGGGCCTGTAATACGGTCAGTGGTTTGTCGTGGTGCTGTCGGGGCTGGAGATCAGACCTCCGAGTTCCGGGCCTCTGCGCTGCTGCGGATCTGCCTTTTTTGGTTAGGAGTCGGCAGTCCTGTCTGTATAACTCATACTACGGCAGTCTGAAAGACCACCAACATGGTGGACTGGTGGTCTGACTGCCAAACTCATAATGAGGCCCTTTGATTTGAATACATATGCAACAAAATGCTACAAACTCCTCAACACTTTGTTTAATAATGGCCATTAAAATGTTCTGGTCATCTCTTTTACCTCTGTGGCTACATGTGACAGATTAATGACAGTATTATAGGTCATTTTATTCCCATACGTATGAAGGGAATGTATAATTGCTGACCATGATACCCATATTTTCTGTTTTATATGAGCGACTGAAGTTTGTTCAACTTTGTCATTCATATTCACTAGATTTATTGGTCTGCTATTAATGATACAAAAATACCTTCACATAGAAACTCTTTTGAATTGAGTAAATGTTCAGGAGAAGTAGGATAAACACTTAGAATGGCATTTGTTTTTTTCAGCAAAACGCACACAGCATTATCGAACATGTTAGAGTTATGAGAGTTGTGATTGAAAATTCCAGTCTGCAAAGTGCTTTATGCCACAAATGCAGAATCTCTAACATATCCCCTTCTCAGACACACATTTTGAAATGCTTCTTATTACCCAACCTTTTGCGTTTCATCACAATTAACCTTAATAATATAACTGATTTTGCCTTCTGCTGTCCCAAAATAGGCATAATTTGAAGGGTGATAATATTCCTGAATACTGACTAAAAAAATATATACCTACCAAAATATTGAGGCCAAAATATTAACTACCAAACTATCAAAAAGACATATGTTTATAATTTAAATAACAAAAATGTGGATTCCAAAATATCATCCCACAAAAATGTGTCATGTTAAAAATATCTAATAGAAGCATACAGATTACAAATATATTGACTTTTAAAATTAACATTATAATGATCAAAACATAGCCTAAGAGATATCAGTAATATAGTTTACAAATATAAAATGTATTGAATAAAAAATAATTAACATTTCTAAAAGTTAAAAAATATGCTATACATTTTAAACATGCATCTTGTATAAATAGGATGGAATTTAGGCGGTCATTATGAACATGGCGGTAAAGACCGCCGACTGCCGTGGCGGCGGTGAACAGAATCCTGCCGGCTGCGGCGAATGGAAACCCGCCATATAATGAACAAAAAGCCAAACATTCCCACACCACCACTCCCCGCCAGGACCCTGTCAGCGGGAATCACGGCCCACCCCGCCACCGCCAAGCACACCCACATCCCGCCCTCCAAATAAAGATGCACAAATCACCTCAGTGGACAGTGGAGGCTGGATGACCATTGGCGGCTGAGACAGCCACGGGCGGCAAGTGGGCCCAACAGCAACCATTGCACACATTGGCTAGGCTTAGCACCCACACACTTGACACACATCCAGAACACCATAAAACACCCCCAGACACACCCCACAATCCCTTGAAACGAAACCAGGACCAGAAGACGGAGAGCACCAGAGCCAGACAGAGAACGCCAGCAGACAGGACACGCATAGCGACCCACACAGCAGCACCCAAAAACCGTCCCCAGTCCCGACGCCATCCACCACCCTCACCATGTCCCCCGCAAAAGTCCACGCTTCACCGAAAGGGAGCTAAGGACCATGGTGGGCAAGATCCTAAAAGTGGAGCCACAAATATTCGGCTCCGAGGTGCAGCACACACCCATCGCCCGGAAAATGGAGCTGTGGCAGACCATCGTCAACAGGGTGAATGCAGTGGGACACCATCCACGCACTAGGGACGACATCCGCAAGAGATGGGACGACCTGCGGGGGAAGGTTCGGGCCACGGCATCCAGGCACCACATCGCAGTGCAGAAGACTGGGAGAAGGTACTCGCCATCCTGCACCCAGAGGGACTCACTGGACTAATTGGAGGAATGGACTCGGGTACGTCGTCCCCCATATACACCATACCTGTAATGCATGCACCACCCCACCCCCACCCACCTAGACCCACACCCCTCCCAGCCATTACCCACCACATCCATCACCCTACATCACCCACAACTCACTACCAGGCCCACATCACTCCCGCTGTGCACAGCCATCCACCCCTGCATGTTCCCACAATGGAGTAATAACGCCACCACTGCCACTAGATGCTATGTCCACCTCACAAAGGCACCCCTGAAGCCCACTGAAAGGCACACCAGCACTAAATTGTACAGTACTGCCCACCTCAGACCCTCCTGCATATGTAACAAACAATTCTATGTCCCCCAACAGGCACCACCATCCATGCAACCCTAATGGAGGGGACAAGGAGTGCCACAGCATTCCAGGGAGACAGAGGCACATCACAGGACACTGGTGAAGGATCCCTGGACACTGATGAGCAGGCAGGCCCTTCACACAGCCCTGGATGCTCACCATGCAGCAGCCCTACCCAGGAAAACACTGTCACCCCTAACACCCAGTCAAGACCAGCAGACGAGGGGAGGCGTGCCCATACCAGTGGACCCAGGGCACAAACAGGTGGAACATAGCAACAGAGGCCACAGTCTCCCACCCCCAACATGCAGGAAGACGAGGGCCCCAGTACTAGTGGCACATCCAGACCTGCGCAGGGGACACAGGCACAGGGGGCTAGGGCAAGGTCAAGTGCCCCAGTGGGTCGGGGTAGGGCACCGGATAGATGCAGCAGCCCAGGACGTCATTGCAGAGATAATGGGGGCATACCAACATACCCAAGACAGGTTGGCACAGATTGTAACCACCCTGGAGCAAAGTCAGAGGATGCAGCTGGAACACCACCAACAGGCCATGGAGCAGTGGAAAGAACACAATGCCACAATGGCCACCATTGCTGGAGCACTGCTGCAGTTGGTCAACAAACCCTCAGACACCCACACCGGACAAGAGGCCCCCACAACAGCAACAGTTGTCCCAAGCAGCTGAAACTGCACAGGAAAAACCCTCCCAGGAATCACAAGGGCCAACCATGTCACCCCAAGTAGCTCCACAGCAGGTGCCCAAACGTAGCCTCAGGCCAAGATATGGCACTGGAAACCCAGCAAAGAACAAGCCCCCTACCAACAATTCACACTGCGACTACTGCCAAGCAACCAACACACCCATTCACAAACTGCACTTAGCTGAGGGCTAAATGATGAACAGAACTACAAAGAGGACCCACTTATGAAATCAAACAGACCTGCCACCAAGTCGGTTTTGAGGACAACCAACCATAACAACTTCCATCACTGTACATAGCACATTTCACTGTATTCCACCAATAAACATATCTCACCTGTAACACTGTCCCCTGTCTTCAATGTTGAACAAAGTGGAGTAATGATGCAACAGGCAGGGATAAACTTTATTATCAAATTGTGCATGCTGCTGGTACAGTGTGTTTCTAAAAAGTCAAGAAGGGAATGCTTATGTTGTCTGTCTGTACCATGCTGAAGGGGTCCATGACTCGCATATCATGACCAATTCCCCCTAGTTGACATGGCACACTTACAGTATCAGCCACTAACCACATATACATGGTTGAAGTCCCAGACAGTTATTGGAAGTAGAGTTGTATCAGTTGGTTTCTGGAATTTACATCTTCCCCTTCCTCATCCTCACCATCACTCTCCTCACCTCTCTGAGGTAACAGATTAGGACCTATAGCACCCTCCACCTCCAAAAGGGGGATTGAATGTCTCACTGCCACGTTGTGCAGCATGCAGCAGGCCACCACTATCCTACACACCTTATCAGGCCCATAGGCCAGGGAACCCCCAGAGATATGTAGGCACCAAAATCTAGCCTTCATGAGACCCATAGTACGCTCTATCACCCTCCTAGTACGTCCATGGGCATCATTGTATTTCCTCTCTGCATCCGTCCTGGGATTCCTCACTGGTGTCAGGAGCCAACGCAAGTTTGGATAGCCAGAATCACCTAGAGAAATGGTCAATACAGAGACATCATTGGAATGTCCTTAGTCTGACAGGTTGTTTTTCAGCAATGTGTTAGTTAGTGGCAGGCACACTTACCTATGATCCACCCCCTGTCCTCTTGGAGTTGTTCCATTTTTTGTGGCACACTACTGTTCCTCAAAACAAATGAATCATGGACTGAACCAGGAAACATGGCATTCACATGGGTTATGTACTGGTCTGCTGTACATACCAATTGGATGTTCATGGAGTGAAAGTTCTTCCTGTTTCTGTACACCTGTTCACTCACTCTTGGGGGGATGATGGGTATGTGGGTTCCATCGATGGCACCAATAACATGGGGAATGTTTGCAAAGGCATAGAAGTCTGACTTGATGGCAGGGAGCTCAGCACTTTGGGGTTAATCGCATATAGGATTGCAGATGTTGTACAAATGCATTTAGAAATCTTGTAAGTACCTGATGAACACTGGCTGTGAGAAACCAGCACCCATGCCCACTGTCACTTGAAAGGAGCCTGTGGCCAGGAAATGGAGTGCAGAGAGCACCTGCACCTCAGTTGGAATGGCATGTGCAGGATCCAGTAATGCACATAGGTCCTGAATAGTTGCACGTGTGAGTCTGTAAGTGATAATGATCTGATGCTCCACCATGGTCCCCATATCCACAAGTGGTCTGTACACAGAAGGTGCCCTTCCTCGCCACAAGGGTCTGTACCTGTGAGGGGTAAGAACAAGGAGTCATGTGCACACATACACAGGCATATTTGCTAAACACATTCACTGCATTCTTCATAGTAGTGTCTATACAATAACTGCAACCTGACAGATGTACATTGTCACCACTGAGAGAGATATGCTCTATGGATAGAGACATATGTGAATCATATGGCTAGTAGGCCCAGCATTGTGACTAAATTGAATTTCAAGATGCGTTGGTGATGGCAAAATGTCTGCCCACTGTAGTTCTGCCCCTTTGTTGTGGAAGTGACCTAAGACCACTAGCAGTTGACGTCACATTGTTCGGCGGTGTTTACCGCTGTTCGCACCCTCATTGGATAACATGGATGCCAATGGGGAATCTTGGCGTATCATGATCGCCTCCAGAGGTGACAGTGCATTCCGCCGCAGAACGTACGCGCGTTCATCATCGTGTGCTCACTTGACTCCCTGATCTTGTGCGGACAAGTACTCCACTTCGTGTACTGCTGTGGCCTGCCTCTGGATGTTCCATGTGGTGCAGGGGAAAGGACCCCGGCCTTCACCCAGGAAGAACTAGAGAAACTGGTGGAAGGGGTCCTGCCCCTGTTTGGCACACCCTACGGCCGGCCACAGGTACAGGTGAGTCCTGGTTTGGGGGGCACTGTGTGGGTAATGGATGGAGTGGATTGCTCTGATGTGCGTTCCTGTGAGGCAGGATGGGGCTTGGTGCATGGAATGCTGCGTGCCACTGTTCTGCATGTCTGAGAGCACTGTCTGTCCTATGTCTAACAATCAGCCAGCTATTGCCATCGTGCAGGTGCCTGACCTCTGTGTTTCTTCTCTGTGTCTCCCTACTAGGCCAGCACCCACCAGAAGAGGGCACATTGGCATGCCATCGCCAAGGAGGTACGGACCCTGGGGGTCTACTACCGGCGGAGCACCGACTGTCGGAAGAGGTGGGAGGACCTGCAGCGCTGGGCGTGGAAGATCATTGAGGCCCAGCTGGGGAAGTCCTCCCAACGCGGTAGGGGTGCCTGTCGGGCACTGACCCTCTTAATGCGAAGGATCCTGGCGGTGGCGTACCCAGACCTGGATGGGCGCTTGAAGGCTGCACAGCAGTCACAAGGGGGTGAGTACTCACAGCCCATACTTCATCCTGGAAAGATGAGTGTGTGTGCGATAGGGTCATGGGGCTTACAGCAGGGTTTTGACTGGTGTCCAGCTACTGTCTGCTACCCAAAGGGTGTAGGGGTGTCCCTGTCAGGTTTCACCTACCTCAGCTTCAGTGCAATGACAGGATATGGGTGTAGGTCAATATACTGCTCAGTAGTCAGGGCCATAGTCATGGGCCTAGTGCACGGTACTGCCTGTTGAGTGTGTCTGCTGGGTAGGTGTATGTCTGGCCATTGTGTATCAGCATTCAGCTACTTACAAGTGTCTCTCCTGTTTTGTCTCCCCATCCCTGTTCTCTTTTGAGTGTCTGGTACAGCATCAACATCAGGCGAGGGAGCTGAGGCACTGGCTAGTGGGGAGACAGCGGCCCACAGATCCTCGGAGGCAGAGACAACGGACGCCCGGGGGACCAGTGGGTGGGAGGGCGAGGAGACTTCCACAGGGGAGGCTACTACCACCGGTGGGCGTCCTCCAGCGGTGGCAGACACTAGTGGACAAATCACAACTGTGACATCTTCCGCCACCACCCATACCATCAGTGCCCTCCCTTCTGCTCCCCACTGAGTTGGCCGTGCCCGCCCACCCAAAAAGGTGGGCGTCTCGTTCGCCCCAGGCACCTCCTCCCCTGCCCCAGTCAGCCCTGGTGCCCTCACAGAGGAGGCTATTGACCTCCAGAGAACCATCTCTGTAGGGCAGACAACAATCGTCAATGACATCCAGGGGCTAGCATCAGAGGTGCAGCAGACTAATGCCTATCTGGATGGCATTCACGGTGCGGTGTCTGTCCTACAGACACCTTTTCAGGCTCTGGCCTCCTCTTGGACGGCAGCCAGTTTCCCTGGCTATTCCGTCCCCCCTCCAGCCTCCTCTGCCCCTTCCAGCACCTCACTCCCTTCACCCGTCCAAGGCACACATTCAGACATGCAGTCAAGCACTGCAACACAAATAAACACACTTCCAAACACAAGCACCACACCTCCCACCTCAAGCATTCACACAGCCAACATACACCTGCACACACAACAACGTCTACTTCCCCCAGTGTGCCTCTTCCGCCTCCCTGTCTGCCCCTTCTACATGCACACCCTCATGCACTGCACCGTCACTCACTGTTACTGCTCCTCTTCCTGCACTCACTACAATAGCAGACAGCCATACATGCACCACATACACCACACCTGCACTCACCACCTCCACTGTAGTTGACACATGCAGCGCACTCACTCGACTTGCAGACACCCACCCAACATACATCCACACTAGCTGTCTGTCTTCTCCCACTGTGTCCACTCCCCACCTCCCAAAACACTCAAACGCAGCAAGACACCCACCCATCAGACATCCAGCACACCACAGATTACTAAGCAGTCACCGGCACCCACTACACGCACACCTACACCCCATACATCACCTCCCTCTGCCTCCACTCCCACGCCCTCATCCACGCCCACCCCAATTGCTCCCAAGAAACTTTTCCTCTCTTGTGTAGACCTGTTCGTGCCCACCTCCTTGCCCTTTCCACTCCTTCCACATCGCAGCCCACCCCGGTCCAGCCTTCCCATTCCCGTGCCCCTTCTCCACTTAAGAAGAAGGCCCGCTCTGAGCCTAAGGCATCCAGCTCTGCCCGTGCCAAACAGCCCCCACCCCCTTCTCAGGAGAAGCCCACCCCCCTCCAACCTCCTCATGTAAGTCAAAGTCCCACCCCGTCATAAATCCCCACCCCCACCCCTTCTCACCCCCATTCCGTGAGGTGCCTGGATCACCCTATGGTGCCCTGTTGACTGGAGTACCCAGCACTTGTGGGAGTCAGGTGTGGCCAGTTGTGGCCAAGGAAAATTGACTTTTTATGGACTGGCCATTGGCCCTGTTTTAATCATTTCGCTCAGTGAACTTCATAATAAAGATTCGGTGTGGCCTGTGTTTGGGCTGCACACAGTTCCACCCTGGTGTTTGTTTATATCATTTATGGCTGAGGTGCTATTGTATGTCCTATGGCCAAATTGCAGTGGCCTTCGGTTGGGTACGTCCCTCTTGGTGTGGGGTGTCTGACTATTGCTGCTGGGTAGGAGTAGGGGGGATTTGCGGGGTGGGTGGAGTGGGTAGGTATGTAACTTTGCCCTTTCCTCCCTTGTTTTGTAGGTTGCGGTACTTACCGTCGTCGTCTTCGTCGGCAGTCTGAGTCATGTAGATATATGACAAGGAGCAAGGCTAGCATGATCTGCAGCTCTCTGTCCATGGCTGCCGCTGCACGTTTTGTTGAGCTCCAGTGAGTGTTTCCTTCTATTTGTTTCATTTCCGCCTGCCTTTGTGTGGCAGTGGTTCCCGCCCCGGAACTGGCGGTGGAATGGTGGTGCATAATTTGATGGGCGGGTTGAGCCTTTCTGACGGCCTGTGTGTGGGCTGCCTCTGCCGTTGTCAGCTGGAATCCTTTCCTGGTGGTGGGTGGTGGCGTGAGTTTTGTTTGGTTCATTATTTGGCGGTCCAGACCGCTCCTCTGTTGGCGGTTTCTGCCGCCACCGCCGGCGGTGCGGAACGCACCGCCATGTTCATAATGAGGGCCTTAGTTTGGAATTATTCTCCAAAATAATAAGAATTTTAAACTACAAATATTCAAAAACAAGATAATAACTTTTTTTAATTTACAAACATGAATCAATAAAAATAATTAAAATAGTGTGTAAATATCTATTTATCTGAAAACTACATATTTTCACCAATACACTTATTCTTTACATTTTGAAAGTGTAAAATAATTTATGTCTGAATCTATGAGAACCTAAAAGAATTGTAATTATAATTTTCAATGTTTAATACATTAACATATATATAGGAAGGGTCAAGTTTACTCTTCAAACTCCAGTCCAAATAAAACTGTGGACCCTGCATCTTTTATGGATAGGGCAGATTTACCATTCTAACTCTAATCCAACCAATGTTGGAAAAAATGCATCTGTATTTTGGAGTAAATGTTATTATTGTTACTCCAGCCTAACTAAAGTTGAGGGGAATACATATATTTTGATAGTCAGATTTACTATTCCCCACTCAAAGTTAAGCAAGATTGGGGGCAATGTTGGAAAGGGGAGGTCAGATTTACAATCCTTACTTTAAGGGACGCAACATTAGAAGAAGTGTTGGGCACCAGATTTGATGTTCCCTTTTCAAAATAAACAATATTCAGGAAAGGATTGAACTCTGAGGGGTACCGTTTTACTATTCCAATTCCAAATTAAGCAACATCAGAGAAAGTGCTGGATTCAGGGTGGGGTGGGGTAGATTTCCTATCTTAGTTCCAAACTAAGGGCCTGATTACGACCTTGGCGGAGGGGATTACTCCATCACAAATGTGACAGATATGCATGTGGCCGTATTACAAGTTCCATTGAAACTTATGGAACTTGTAAAATGTTGGCTGGGATATCTGTCACATTTGTGACAGAGTAATCCCCTCTGCCAAGTTTGTAATCAGGCCCTAAGTAACTTTGGGGAAAGTATTGGATTCTGGCGGATAACGTATTTCTAATCCAAAATAAACAACAGCGTAGAAAATATTTATCTCTGGACAGGGTCATATTTACTATCTAACCTGCAAATTTCTTAATCAAAAAGTATGCATGTGTAACAAAAACAATATAAAAGTTTAACACAAAATATATAAACATAGTTAAAAAAACAATTATATTATACAAATTTTAAAACACTACTCAAACACCTATTTAAACAAGCACCCTGAAACATGAACAATATATAAATGTATTTTAACGAAAATGTAAAGATTTTGGCAAATATTTAATTAAGTTAAATCATCTAAAAACATTATTTTGAAACACTCCCAAACCAAAGCATCTATAAAACCCAGTATGTAAAAAAATAAGTAATAATGATATTTTAAAAATGTAATTAAGAATTTTTAGAGATGACATCCTTGGCATGATATTCCACCAGACCTTTTTTCTTTACTCCTTGTATTCTGTACTTAAAACATGGTATTGGACTACAAGTAATTGACACATTTCATTTACTAATAAGTGGTATTACAGGTACCCATGGCCTGTAAATTAAATGTGACTAGTGTGCCGCAGCACACATTATGTCACCCTCTAAGGTAGCATTGTAAAACATGTCTTGGGCCTGCCACTGCAGCTTGTAGTGCAGTTTTAGACTGCCATTTCAGCCTGGCACAACAAACACCCCTTTGTTGGGCCTTAGCCACCCTTAGGGCAGAGTGCAGGTATTTAAAATGTAGGATATGTGGGTTTAAGATTTACATGTCCTGGCAGTGAAAAGCTTCTAAAGACATTTTTCACTGTTGTGAGGCTTTCTCTCCCATAGATTAGCACTGGGTTACCTGATAACATTTAATAAATACTAACCTCAGCTTAGGAGCAGATAGAAGAGTTATGCTTCTACTTAAATGAATTGCAAATTAACATCCTTTTTAATGGTGAAGTTGGATTTCAGGTTACAATTTTAAGAATGTCACTTTTAGAAAGTTGGAGTTTTTCTGCTTAATCCAAATGTTCTTTTCTTCCAGTGTCCTGGGTCATGCCTATTAGTGGATCTGCCATTGTGGGTTGTAAATTTCTTCCAGGCAGTGATACAAATGAAACCTAAGTGTCAGTGGAGAGTCTTCCTGACAAGATGGCTAGGGAGGAGCTGTTCCTTGCACTAATTGCACTTTAAAGGGATGAGCCTGCAGCGCACAGAACGGAACACACCACCAAGCCTGCCCATATCTTTGTTACCCCAGACATTGTGGAGCCAGGGCCAGAGGAAGGGGAAGAACTGACCAGAACTAGTTGGGGTGGATCAGGGAATTTCCTTACACAAAGGCTGGCACTAGGTATACAAATCGGACTGTCAGAACATTATATCACAGCACTCCTGGACATGTGGAGGATTCAGAAGAAGGACTGCACTGCCGTCTGAGGAAGGACTGCCCTGCTGACTGAAAAAGGAAGCTTGGACCTGCTTGCCTTGAACCCTGACTATCTAAAATGGCTCTATAAGTCAGTTGGCTGTGTGAGTAACAGAGACACAACAAGCTTCCAGAGTCGTTTTTGCAACTGCCTAGGGGACCAGCACTAACTGGACCTGCCTGGTCCTCCTTGAGCCATTCTGCTGACCTCTGCTGGAGTGAATCTTGATCCCCAAGAGATGCCCCGTAGGTCCTGGACCCTTTGCTGGCAACAGTGTTAACTCCACCTGAAGGTTCAGATGTTTTGGGCTCCTTTTGACCAATGAAAAAACCACTGCAAACTGAGAATCGACCGCTCGTGACAAACGCCAACATGAAGCTCCATCTGGACCTGCTGTTCACACCAAAAGCAACAACCATCAGCAGGGGATTCCAATGAGGCCTGCTCCTCATATCAAAAGGGACAGTTCATTACAGCTTTCAATCCAGGGCTCCAGCAATGACTAGCTCTTCCCACTACAACAGTGTCCGTGGCACTCAACCTACTCCTAACTCCGACAGTCTACTCCTTGTGGTTTCTGACAATGAGAATGGTATGATTTGCATGTACCTGAGATGGTAACTCTTCAGTGGGACTAACCTAGTCTGTGTATCTGACGTGTATCTGTGTATCTGACGTGCGCTCCAAAAAAAGTTTTTACCTAAAACTTTAAGCACTCATATCTGGTTCAATCTATTGGATTTTTGTTGTAATTGTTTTATTAAAATTCAATCTATTCTTTTACAGTAGGATTTTTCTTGCGTGGTATTTTCACTTTATTACTGTTTGACTACTGCATAAATACTTACATATTGCCTCTAAGCTAAGCCTGACTGCTTTCATGTCAAGTTACGAGAGGGTTAAGTATAGGTTAATTTAGCAACTTCATGGTTCACTCAGACAAGAATTGTATATATTATTAGAGTGGGGCTTCCACCCCTCTCAACTAATAACACAATTTCTTACAATAATATAAAAATGCAATTTTTCAATAAATTATTAATTCATTTAAATCATTAATTAAAAGTGCCAGCCAACTCAAAAGCTTTACGAACTGAGCAACCCCAAAAACATCATAATTACAAATGTAAGTACAACAATGAAATAAAATAACTTAAGACAACCTTATATAAAAGGCGAAAATAGAAAATATTTAAAACTTGTAAAGTAAATTAAACATTATTAACATAAAACCACCTAAAACAATAGTGAGTTGGCAATTAAAGTAATAGATAATATAAATGTTGATACTATTATTTAAAAAAATAATAATATACTCACCATTGATAATCAAACTTTTGACATAACGGTACCCATGAGATTATAACTTTAATATCTACTTAAGTAACCTTTGAGATGGGGGAGAGTACCTCTGTGATTGATTACATCTTCGTAGACCAGGAATTATGTACCCATGTTATATGGGCAAAAATTGATTTAAGCCCTTTTAGTGATCATAACCCCATGAACCTTGAATTAGGCATTCTGGGGAGGGAGGTGAAAGTTCCTTTTGGCACCACTGCATAAGGGCAACGACTGGTGTGAAGAAATATAGATATGCCAGCCCTCTCAAGCAAAATATGCACTAATTATCTCCCACTAGTGATGGCCTGCATCAAGCCACCAGAATGTTCCCTTGCTGTGACCTCCCACTGTGTTGAATTAGGATTAGTGGTTAGGGGCATGCTAATGAAACTTAGCAGACCTAGCCCAGATGGCTCCACTTGGTACGATCATGCCTGCAGAATGGCCTCTAGGGGCCTGATTTTGAGTTTGGCAGTTGGGCGAGCCGACCACCAAACTAGTCGGGAGGACGCCACCATCATACCGGTGGCATGCCCCCCAACCAAATTACAATGTTCCCGCTGGGCTGACCAAGGGGAACATTGCATTACGGGCTCCCCCCAGGCTGACGGGCAGGAACAGGGCTACGATATTGGTCTTGGCTCCTTTAAGGGAACAAAGGAAATATTGTAGCACACCAGCACCAGCAGAATGCACACTGTCTGCATACCCATGATGCTGGGCAGGAAGGCCCCCAGCACTGGCTTCCTGCCAGTCTTTCCATGGCAGGGTCCCCCAAATGGAAAGCCCAACGGAAAGCTGAGTTGTAATCAACCAAGGCAATGCTGAGTTCAGTGTTGCAGTGGCTGAGTACAACTCAAACCGCTGCCTGCCCATTGGGAACCATGTTCCTGGCGGGAACGGTGGTCCCCTAGCGGATCCACCCGCCAAGGTTGTAATTTGGCGGCTGAAACACCTGGAGTGTGGCGGGCCGACCGTCACCACGAGTGTGGTGGTCCTAAGACCACCACACTCATAATGTGGCCCTAAGTCTTTGCATGAGGACCTAAAGGATAACCTGAGGGATGTGCAGAAGGTGCGTCAATACAGGCCGGTCTATATTGTTGTGCAGAAGTCCAGGTGAAAGCAATTGCAGGATGAGTCTTGGGGGGAAGGAGGGAGATGGTACGAGCTTGCAGGCTCAAAGATTCTATAACCTTCTGGGCTGTAACCAGAAACATTAAATGAAGGGTGTACGCTCGAACACCATAATTACCACCATAAGCCAGCATGATTGGGTTGAGCATTTTAAAATAGTCTATGGCTCACTGAAAGATGTGGGGGGAGTCGAGGAGGTAGAATTTCCTTTGCAATTGAAATTTTCTGTTGAAGAAGTAAGGGTGGCCATTAATAGAAGTTTAAGCATGAAGGCGCCAGGTCCAGATGGGGTGCCTATGGATTTATACATAACTGCCCCGGATCTTTGGGCCCCTTTACTCTGTAATTGTTTTAACACCTCTTGTAAGACTAGCCTGCCCCAATCTTTATTAAAACCATTATCGGCCGTGTATTTAAAAAGGGCAACCTCCAACTGCCGGAATGCTAGTGTCCATTTCATTATTGGACTCAGCTGTTAAAATAGTTGGTAGATTGGTGCTGGGCCACCTCTTGGATTGGGTAGGGGAAACCGGCATCCTGTCAGAGGTGCAGTACGGATTTTGTGAGGACCTGGGCACAGTGGAGAAATGTTTAAACGTGCACTTGCTGATAAGCAAGTATACTATTGCTAAGTAGGGCTCAATGTGCCTGGCCTTCATGGATCTATCCTGCGCCTTCATCAGTGTGGTGAGATCAAAGCTTTGGGGGATACTGACTGACCTGGTGGTGGATGGTGACTTGGTTTTAATCTTGAGAGCCCTCCACCTTGATCTTTCTGCCTTGGTCCAGTATGGTCCTACAGGTGAAAGGGCAGAGAGACTTAGAATTGGATGGAAGTATGCCACGGATGTGTATTAGCCCCCTGCGTTTCTTGTTATATATAAATGGCCTGTGCCCATTTTCTCTGCCAAAGTTACTGACACCAAATCGATTGCAGGAATAAAGATCCCTGTATTGTTGTACGCAGATGATGCAGCTGGCTAGAACCCCTAATGGCTTGAAGATCATAATTGATGAATTTGTGTATTTATGGGATCCCTGGGCCTGGAAACAAATCGCTCTGAAATATTTATGATGGGTAAATTAGGGAAAAGCAAAATGAGGGCCATTAAGTTGTAAGGCCAATCTGTGGCCTTTACCTCTGAATTCCCTTATTTCAGAGACTCTTGGTAGGATCACCAACCTGCTCCACCTATATTGTCCATCAAGAGCTAGGGATGGAGTAAGTAGAGGGCACTATGGCCCTCATTATGAGTTTGGCGGACGGAAAACTCTGTCTGCCAGACTCCTGACAGAGTGGCCGCCGCTTACGCAGCAACCTTCCCACAGGAGCGATTATGGGTTTCCTGCTAGGTCAGGGGGAGGAAACCTAAGTCTCGGCCCTCTGGCCTACAGAAAACAGACTACAGCATTGTCTCCAGCTCATAATCGAGCCAGGGGCAATGCTGTCACCTGCAGGGTGCACCAGCACCCTCGCAATGTTCACTGTCTGCAAAGCAGATAGTGAACATTTTGATGGTGCTGGCCAGCGGGGCCCGTGCACTGCCTATGCCAAGGGCAGGGGCAGTGCAGGGGCCCACCTATGGCATCCTGCACCTATTCTCCATCAGCCTTTTCATGGCGGTATTACCGCCGTGAAACCACTGGTGGAGAACAAGGTTGTAATCCCCATGGCAGCTCTGCTTGGAGCACTGCCCTGGTGGATCAGGACCTCCGGCACCTTCAGACCACCGGGTCCAAGATCCTGGCAGAGCTGGCAGTTCCCTGGCTTCACGGCAGTCCAGACGGCCACCACGAGTCTGGCAGTCTGTAGATTCCCACACTCATGATGAGGCCCTATGAATTTACCTCCTCTATTGTTGTGGTGCTCTATATGGACCAACTCTCATGCTAGTTGAAATAGGGAAATAGTTTAAAATTGTCTGAAAGTGATAGGGCATTGAGCATCCCCAGTCTCCAATATATTAAATCAGGACTGTGTGATTAGGGAGAGTCACAGCTTTTCTGATAGCCTGATGGTTAAGCAAGACGTGCTTTTGGTAAAGTCCTGGTTTAAACAAAATAGACAAATCATTAGAGAAATAACAGAGCCCCTAAAACCATTGTTAGTTAATATGGTTCTCTGCACGTGTTCCTGGGAATGACTCCATACTTGAGTCAGGTTGAATTCTCATAGGAGAGGATCCTACTCATGTGATTTTGTTTGGGCTTCGTGATATGGAACCTGTGTTGTCCATTGGGGCAGTTTGAGATGGCCAGCATTGTGACATGCCCCTGTAACGAAGTGTAACCTCAAAGCCTGCTACACTTTGTATTCTTTTGTAAGTATTATCAGGAGTTTAAAAGGTTGTAATTGTACCTTCTTGTCAAGAGCTGGGGTATTCGAACTCCTTTGGCTGCTTTGGAATATTTGTGAACCCTAGAATCTCCCTCTGACTGCACCAATATTTACTCCTTTCTAAAATGTGCTGTAAAAAGGAGAAATTCATTTTTGTTTTAGTTGTTTTTTATGTTTAGTTGATTTACTTGTGCTGTCAGCTGCACTATGGTGTTGCCTTTTTGCTTCTTTTGTATTTTTTGGCTATTTCCATTTAAACTAATTTCTATTTAAACTAATAGCTATAGGGGCTTAAAATGAATGTATTAAAACATTTTGAACAGCCATTGATTGGTTTTATCTATGATATAATCCATTTTTAATATTGTGATGTATTTTTAACTTGATATGCATTGTCTTGTATTTATTGTACTTGTATGACCATATTCCTGGCCGAAATAAAGAATTGTCGGAGGACTCATGAGGGTAAGACTGCTGGCTTTGGGTGGCAGCAGCACCGCATATGGGTGACTGAGTTGATTCCATACCGTCTGGAAACTGTTGGCCTAACCTTTTTGGCTAGCTAGCAGCACCTCACCCAAACCTAGAAAGCAAAGGTGATTTGTGGCAGCCTGACACATGACACTCTGACTCCTCAAGGAAGTTGTGGTAGAACAGATCTACCCCCTCTCTCTCATTTGCACAAGGTCTCACATATGTGAAGACAGACAGAGAAATACAGGACATGTTTCAATATATTTTATTGAAGCAATTGCAATCAATGTAAAAAAAGCACGAGACGCGATTATTAGGAAAATTAAACACAATACAATTATTATTGTGACCATGAGCATGAAACAAATGGGAAGTCCCAGCATCCTGGTACACTAGTGAATCCAAAATCCCTACCTACACTTCTAGCATCTACATGAGAGCATAGCAGTGATAGACCTTCTCTGCCCAATCTAGTCCCTAGAAGGAAACCCCAGCCCAATACCTGAATAACAAAGCATGGGTCTTTGTCTGTGGTCTGCTGGCAGTCCTCCCATGTGGCTGAAAGGACGAGGCCAAGTTCAGCAGAGCTGGGACGACATGGTGCAGAGTAAGATGGGTGACTGGAAAGTCCCCTCTAACCTTACTTTGCCAGTGTGGTGCTTTTATAATAAAACTTGTTATTTTCTAAAAACTGGGCTAAAGTGACAATGCATCTTGCTGTGTAAGGTTGACTTCGTACTCTTGGAGAGGCATTACTTGGTAGATTATCATTATGAGCAGAGGCACAAAATGAAATTTTGTGCAGAGGAATCAATAACAATGCCTGCATGGAAAGGCAACTGATAAAAATAATAAAACATCACTGCTAAAAGGAAGCCATGCTAAAATAATAACAAGCATTGTCAAAGCCAATAGGTCTCGCCTAAAGGCAACCTGCTGGCTTATGATGTGGCTGCTTCATACCGTTTTGTTCCCCCCATTTTCCGTTGGGGCGAGGGGCTGTGATAGAAACAGGGACAGGGGTGGGAGGGTAAAAATAAAGCAGATGACAGAGCCAGCTACAAAAGATTTAATTTTTTATTTTTAATCAATGCACACTGCATGTTTTTTCCACCAGTCTGAGGTGCGGAGAACAGTGCTGCCTGCTCCATGTGGCTGAAATGTTATTAGAGGGGAGAGTATGTAGGGTGCTGCATGAGACCACAGAGCTGCCAACTGTAGTACTGGCAATTTTGCACCACTTATTTCTGACAATGAAAACAATGTTAGAAACAGGATGTGCGCTGTGCAGAGACAGATACAAACCCATATTTTTTTTGTTAAGTAACATAGGGCCATATTTATACTCCGTTTGCGTCGGGTTTTTTTTACGCAAATTCGACGCAAAACGAACTCCAGATTTATACTCTGGCGTTAGACGCATCTAGCGCCAAAGTTCATGGAGTTTGCGTCATTTTTTAGCGTGGACACCTACTTCGCGTTAATGATATGCAAGGTAGGCTTTCCCTTCTAAAAAATGACTCTGAGGCATGTGCGCCGTATTTACACTCCCGGGCAAAAATGACGCCCGGGAGTGGGCGGGTCAAAAAAAATGACGTCCAGCTGCTTTTGCGTTGTTTTTTAGCGCCTGGTCAGGGCAGGCGTTAAGGGACCTGTGGGCTCGGAAGGAGCCCAGAGGTGCCCTCCCATGCCCCCAGGGACACCCCCTGTCACCCTTGCCCACCCCAGGAGGACGCCCAAGGATGGAGGGACCCATCCCAGGGAACTTAAGGTAAGTTCAGGTAAGTATATATATATTTTTTTTTGTGGCATAGGGGGGCCTGATTTGTGCCCCCCTACATGCCACTATGCCCAATGACCATGCCCAGGGGACATAAGTCCCCTGGGCATGGCCATTGGGCAAGGGGGCATGACTCCTGTCTTTGCTAAGACAGGAGTCATTTCAATGGGGGTTGGGAGTAAAAAAAAATAGCGCAAATCGGGTTGAGGCGAAAATTTTGCCTCAGCCTGACTTGCCCCATTTTTTGACGCCCAAGCTCCATATTCCCCTACGCCGGCCCTGCCTGGTGTAAGTCATTTTTTTTTACGCACACCAGGCAGCTCCGCCGGCTAACGTCATTGAATAAATACGGCGCCCGCATGGCGCTTCAGAATGGCGTTAGATTTTTTGACGCACAACTGCGTTGGCGCAGTTGTGCATCGAAAAGTATAAATATGGCCCATAATGTTTTGTATTGTGTGCGCATTTCTTGACTGGCAGGCGCAGCCACTCAGAAAGAGCAAAATGTAAAGAAAAGAGTTGTCCGTAACTAGGGCTCTGGAACATTTTAACCGCAAGCTGAAGTTACGAATGTGGGGGGACATGATCGAGGGAAGTCAGAAATAGTTTTACTCTGACAGCCTGACTGCAGAGGAGGCCTTTGAAAACTGCTGGAAAATAATAAGTAAACTCATCCTCAGAGCAGCCGGCTCACAATGCACAGTACACCATGACTTGCTACACAGACAACGAGAGGGTGGAAAGGAGTAGACGGCAGGGCCAGCTACAAAACATGCTCTCTGTAGAGTGGCTCAACAAAAAGAAAAAAATAGCACCCAAAAGTGTGGGCAGAGGAAGGACACAAGTACTTGATCCATGCTCCAAGGGGCGGTGACATGTGAGGAGAGGTAAATGCCAACTGCAGAGCTGACCAGCAGGAAGCAGGCAATCGAGACTGGCTTTAAAGCCCACATATGGTAAGTAATGGGAGGACAGTGCATGTGCGGTCTATCCAAGATATGAAAAGGAATAAATAAAAGAACTAGGTAAAAGGGCACAGACCACAGGCCTGAAGCAAACATAAATGTGCCCAAGCAAAACGATAAAATGAAACCACAACAGAATAATGTGCTTCTCTCTGGAGTATTGCTGCCACAGAACTGAACACAGCAATGTGTGAATACAGCAACGTGCTATTTTAAATTACCCTTTAAAGTTACAACCTTCCACATGGAGAGACATGAAGCCCTTGGTATAAGAAAGTGATGCTATTGTATGACAGACTAGATAAAAACAGTCAGGTACATTCACTTTTTCGGATTTACAGTACTAGTGTATTGGTACTTTGGCATGAAAAGCTTTTCTTTCGCATTGAAATATTTGTGACCCAAATATTGTGCCTGTATTTTTGATT
Organism: Pleurodeles waltl; assembly: GCF_031143425.1. Classification (NCBI taxonomy): domain Eukaryota; kingdom Metazoa; phylum Chordata; class Amphibia; order Caudata; family Salamandridae; genus Pleurodeles; species Pleurodeles waltl. Next base: position 177,737,819 of record NC_090444.1, read on the forward strand.
CTAGAATGTCCACACTATATCCATTATAAAAAAGTAAACCTTTCATATGGTACCCAATTTACGTATGTACTAAATAGTTTATTAAAATACACTTGATCCAAAAACAGGAAGGTGTACGACTGATATCAAAAATATTTCAAGACTCAGGCCTGGATATTCAGGTTTAATTCACAGTTAAGACCGGGGTATTGAAAAAATACTCAGAGATAAAGCAATGTGAACCGGGCCATATGTGTGCGACGCATGGCCCTTTAAAAATGAACTTCCTTGCCAACGCACACAGAATTAAGCACGCACAGCAACACTTTGGCTGTACTAACTATCCAATAAGAAGTACCATTCTGTGTGCATAAAATTGTCCAAGTAAAGACATAAATCCTGGGCCAACAGAAAAGTGATTTAGTTAGGATCAGGTGTCATTTATGGTTACTCCAGCTCCACAAGCCATGTACTGGCAAAGGCCATTGTTGATTATTGCTTCTTACTGCTTTGATCCCTAACACCTGGCAGTATTTTGCAAGTCAAAAGGTCCCAGTCACAAAGTCCATTATTAATGGTTTTGAATGACACAATGACACTTGTGTTTGTTTAAACTCACTTTGATGAATGGGATGACTGGGGAGGGCTCTCTGTTTTTGTATAACTTTGACCAAATGTCTGGTTTTCCCTGTATACTTTGACCCTAAAAAAAGCGGCTGCAAATTGCACTTTGTGGTTCACATTTGCACAGGTGCAAGTCCGGTAACACGTGTATTTGATTAAACTATGTGACACTCATAGAGCTTAAAAGGTGTTCAATTGTACTGTATTACCCACTCACATCCATACCTTTCTGTAGGCATGTGTTCTCAATTTTTCAATTTTCCATTTGAACAAAAAACAAAAATCCAATTAACCCCGAGATCCTCCACTATAAATTATATTTCCATCAGTGAATTTGTTAAATGCTAAATACATACAAGCCCAGATTTATGCAAAGCATGGCATTGAAAATCGCCGAATCCAATGCTTTACAGCAAAGCAAGTTTATGCCTCAGTGTTATGTCACCATGGTAGAAAATTGAATTAAATGGATGGAAAGTCATCAAATAGAATCATTTTATGTGATGTAAAAAGAGTCGCATTTGCGACTTCAAGTAGGACAGGTATATTTTTAAAAGGAAGGACGCCACAGCCCATCCCTGAATGCATCATTTAAAAAAAAAGTGTATTGCCAGTGCAAGTGCTCAGTCAAAAACGTTGTTCCTGCACTGCAATTAATTTGGCACAGAAACACGGAGTGGTAGGTTACTGTTTACATGGGTGTGGCTGACTGAACCAGTACCCACACATCCATGGCCACCTCAGCGGTCAGAATTGCGTTTGTCAAATTTGGCCTCACTCCACGGTGCCAATGTCAGTACCAGTGCACAATAGCTTGCCTTTGGAAGGGGAGTATGACCATTCATGCAATCACACATGGGATCTTTCCATCTCCTCTCGCATAGAACTGAAGGAGTACTGCACTGAAAATTCACCATCTCCCAGGTGATGCAGATTTAACTCTAATTATTATAATACTGTGACCCCCAAGTGCATGCCGGGATAGGTGAACAAGAGAATATTAGAAGATAGGACTGTTAGGAAAGCAGATACAACTCCTTCCCTCCGTCTGTCATGAAATAAGAATTTTACTAGAGCCAGGTACTTCAAAAGGTCTTGAAATCATCACATATCTATCTCTAGCTGTCTGTGCTCGTAATAATTTCTTATTTCTATATACTTGATACCTACACCCGATTAAGTACTAGGAATAGGGGAGTTCTATGCTTCTTTCGTAGAACAATTGGCGCCTAAATTACTGGAAATGTACAATGAGGCTCCAGTGGTTCCCAAACTGGGAGCCGTGGCTCCCTGATGTGCCATCAAAACTAGCCAGGGGCGCCACACACAGTTTGGGAACTGTTAGCGCGTCGGAACCTTCATAAGTAAACTTACAAGGAGACGCGTTTAGGTCGACAAACTTTTGGACCACGTTTGAGGACTTCCCAGTACGAGATATTTCCTTGGCATCACAAACCAATAAATCAATGAGCAACCAATAATGACAATACATTTCTCAATAAACAATCAATAAGAATCAATAATTGAATACACCATGACATTTCAGCCATGAATAATCACACCAATTTAGTTAAGTGTTAAGACATTTATTTCCCTGTTAGTTACAATCTAGTACCCTGTCTGTTAACTTCAGTATCAATAAACCACATCAGAAACACTTCTAATTAGCAATCAGCTTAATCAAGACATAGATTATATTCATTCAGTACTTAGACACACCTTTTAATGTGAATCAACTGAGCAGAGTCTCATTAGTACATGGTTCAACAGAGCAAGAACTCAGGGCCAGATGTACCAAAGGATTTTACCCATTCTGTGTCTATGGGAAAAAGCTTTCGTATATATGGCCCTCAGTCATTTGTCTATTTACACACGGTATTAGTGAATGCCCTTACTAACCTCAAATTAGCATCAGCATGTTGGGCTTCATGCAAAACGTTTGGTGAACACAAATTTAGAAAACATCTATACTAAGGCCTCTATCAAAATAGCAGTTGGTACCTAGAAAGAAAAGGCAAACAGACAATCACAATTGTATCGGATAGTTACCAATCCAACAGATCAGCAAGCAGCGTCAGTCTTCGTCCTCAGGACACCAGTCGATTCACCATCAGCAAAGATAGGGCGGGACATAGTCTTAAGATAGCATAGCTAGGAAATGATCACTTCCCCCCCCTCCCCCCCCAGATGGGAAGAAGTTGTCATCAGGCAAGATTGGGTAGAGGATGGCTCTGAAGTACTCAGAATAAACTCAGGAAAACGCTAGGGCAAATAGGAATGACAAATGGAGATGGCGAAGCGGATTGAATTGGAGTGAAGTGAGCTAAGACCCCGTTTCTTCTTGGGTCACGCCATTAAATCAGAACTGTCTAACTATTCCCTAATTCCTCATTGGATAACGTTTGGTGCATTGTTATCTCTGTCCAATAATCCAGTAAGCACCTTACTAGAACGTTCCACAGTTCACAGTTCCCATGTCACGGATTGGTCCATGTTATTGATGTCTTCAACGGTTGGAATGTCAGGTAGGAAATGTTACACTTTGCGCTCCAGTCAGTTTCTTCATTGTCTTCTCCCAGTACGGTTAACCTTGCACCTGTTACGAATTACACTGTTGCATCTAGCAAGAACATTGCCTTGAGCAAGTCGGTTCTCATGAGAAATAATTTACTACGGCTACACACATAGAGCTCTTAGAAAAATACAGCTTTGTGTCCTTCAGGAAAACAGCACATTACACGTTAGAAAATACAATTCAATAATAGGCCAGGCAGCTAGGCCCAAACCCTTGCTAAGCTAAAGCCCTCCATGTTAAGTAAAGTAACTCTCAGCACATAACCCTAACTACGATATACTAATACAAATTCAAACATTATTGCATAAAATTCAGAATTAATAAGCCTTTTTCCATTAGTCTCCATATACATTGGTAACCACTCCCCGTGGGCACATTTCAAACGCGCGCATTATTTTCTGTGTTAACACATTTTCTAAGCAGCTTCATCACACAATATATTCCAAGCTTTTCCGTATTGATATTGTTTTTAAAGACACACTCCAACAGAACCACTGGCTGTAGTTTTATTGTGTCCGATTTTTAAATAGCTCAGTGGTTCCCAAACTGTGTGCGGCGTCCCTGGCTAGTTTTGATGGCGCACCAGGGAGCCGCAGCTCCCAGTTTGGGAACCACTGGAAGCTGTTAAAGGTCCTTCTGCCCACTACCAGAGAGGCCCAAATGGTACCTCTGCTAAAACCTGGGAAACAACCTCACAACATGAAGGCCCATCACCCGCTTTCAATCCTGAATGCTGATTACAAAATTATTAGTAGATTACTTGCGACCAGATTACTACATTTTAATGCTCAGCTGATACGCAGGGATCAATCAAGCTTCATTCCGGGCTGCAAAACAGCGCTGAACATCCATCAACTGCAGCTGTTGCTGGAAAAAGCACTGACCACAGAACCACATGCTGGGATAATATCAGTAGATATCTAAAATGCTTTTGACAGCCTGGAATGGAATTATTTGGCCGAGGTGATCTCGTGTTTCCACCTGGGTACTGGGTTCTTAAATTGGGTCCAACTACTTTATGCATCCTCGGGTGCTGGAGTTAGGACTGGCAAACATATGTCGCTAAACTATGAGATAGAATGTGGCACCAGCCAGGGGTGCCCCCTCTCACCGTTACTGTTCGCCCTAGGGATGGAGCCCATTGTGCTCCGAGCCTGCCTAGGTGGAGACTACCGGGTCCCCAAGGTGATGTCTGTATGTCAACACATTGTGCTATCCACGGATTACCTTCTCTTGTTCCTTCAGGACAGTAGGGAAGACCTACCTTGGGCCCAGCGGTCACTGCAAACCTTCTGTGACATATCGGGCCTTATGGTTAACTGGATGAAAACCATCCTGTTTCCAGTTTGCCGGGGCATGCCCCCTCCTGTAGGGTTGGACTCTTTGCACTGGGAACAGCATTGTATTACATATTAGGGGTGGGGATTTATCACGCCGCCCTCCGATGTCGTAGAAGGTGTTAGCACATCGGTCCTTATTTGGTCTCTTATTGTTAATTTATAAGGGGACACGTTAGAGGCTCGATGGACCTTCTGACTGCTCTTATAGTGGTTCCCACCATGAACCTCAAATTCAACACAAATTCTTTGGAGTCAGTAATCTTCACACACCATGACCCATTTGGTCATGAATAACCACATCTTTATGTAAACGTTAGAATGTTTATTTCTCTATACTAACAGTGGTAATGTCACGTAAATTAATTTAAAAAACAAATGATAAACATCTAAGAACAACACGAGTTGACCCAATCTTCTAAAGAATCTCAATTTAGCTAAAGCATTGATTAGTAAACATTCAATAGTCACAGTACAAATTAAGAGAAAGAATACCTGCTCAACCAAAATAACATAGATTTAGGTTCAGCAAATGAGCAACATCAATTGTTCTTAATAATTGGTGAACATTCTCTGGGTCTCCCTAACTAACCTTCAGATTTAGAATAGCATGTTTGGGCTTCATGCAAAAACAGTTCAGTCAAAATTAATTTGGAAAAACATCTAACTATGGCTCTAACAAAACGACAGTTGGTACCTAGAAACAAAGAACATAACCTACAACAAATACAATAGCATTTTGTTATACCGCTCCTCAAAATGGATCAGCAATCTGCAATTCTCTATGTCAGTTGGACATCAGCTCGGTCATTATCAGCAACGGGCAGTGATAGTGGAAAGGTTCAGAACCGGGGACTCTAAGCTATCCGAACCATTTAGTATTAAAGTTAAGCAATAAAGTTAAAGACAGAAATAAATCATCAAGAACTTGTCAGCTCCTCAGGCAGAATAGAATAAGAACTCCTCTCAGGAGGAAATCAAAGTGGGAATAACCTCTCTTCTCTTAGTGCAGTCGGGCTAAGTTAGAACAATCTAAAAGACTTTTCACGTTTTCATTGGTCAAAGGATCGTACGTTTACTATTAGTCCAATGAGGACAAAACTTCAAATCTAAGAAATAACTTAAATGTCTTTCACATGTTGATGATTGGCTCCTCTTCTCCTGTTTCCATCGTCAGGATCCTCAGGTATCATTGTTGTATCCATCCGTACTCCAGTCAGTGCATCCATTGTCAGCTCCTGGGAACATTGACCGTCTCACACCTCAAGCTATACAGTGTATCAACTACTAATACAAGAATTTCTAGCAAGCAGTTCTCATGAGAAAGTTAAAGACATCTGACAATGTTTGGTCAACTCAGTGCGAACAATATGTGTAGAAATTTCTCTAGATATACATTCCCATAATTTTATTAAACATTGCAGCTTAACATGAGGCTGTGCAAACTAGGCCCAAACCTCTTAAGGACTACAATGAATAAAGCAAATACATAACATATATTCATTAGTATAACACATCACTATGTTTTCTTAATATGAGCACTTCAATCAACATTAATATGCATTTTAATAATGACACTTTGTGATTAATGACGGTCACTCAAGTGGGCACATTTTCCAAATCGCACATTATTTTCTATGTTAGCCTAATTCTATGCAAACTCAATGCATAGTACATGAATATTTATTAGTAATAAATTCAGCGTTCACAAAGGCAACATCAGACGGGTGATTGGTTCCCTGAAGCGAACCATGGACTTTTGAATCACGCTCCCTTTATCAGTGATGGGGAGGGTGGCGCTGTTGAAAATGGTTATGCTACCTCGACTTCTCTATTATTTCACCACATAGCCCATTAAAATCCCTCAGACCCTTTTCAGGGAAATAGACTCCCTGGCGCTATCCTTTATCTGAGGAACAGGCCACAAGCAGGTGGCACACTCCACTTTGCAACGACCAACCGCGTTGGGTGGGCTACCAGCACCGTATTTCAAAGCCTACTACATAGCAGCACAGTTGCAATTCTTCACGCAATGGATGAGGCGCCGGCAGAACCCGCCTACTGACAGGGAGCTCGGAACACCGGCTGGCTCTCAGCTAATTCAGCTCCTTTTGCGGATGAGGGATCCGATGCAATGCATAATGATTGAGCATGAGGTGATGGCGTATTGTTGGCGTAGATGCCTACAAAGAGCCAGAACCAAACGCTCACATTCTTCTGAGCTCTCACTTGACTATTTAACAGTCCTCCTACACAGTATTAATCGGCAAGGCCTATACAAACTCAAAGAGGCAGGAGTGTGCACGCTGGGGGATTTGTTCAGGGACGGGGTGTTACTCCCCTACAACAAATTACAGACTGAGTTCAACTTACGTCCTCAACATTTCCTGATACACGGGGCTCTTGTGGCCACTATAAGACACCATTGTGGGGCGGTCTGGGCCGAACCACCCACTTACTCTAGCTGCACGTACATAGCCACAGCAGCAGGCCTGTTGAAGGCAGTCATGTGCCTGTACCATAGGATAAATAATGACACCCTACAGCCCTTAGCAAACATACTCCAGAAATGGCAAGCTGATATCGTCAAATCCTTTACAGATGACAGATGGGACGTAGTTCTGGAGAGAGTGCACAAAATATCGGACAATGCCAGATTTGAATTAATACACTTTTACATTATACACAGAGCTTACTTAACCCCTCATAGGTTGAGCAGAATGCTCACGTGACTGAGATTAAATGTCCAAAATGTGGCCAAGAGGGGGCAGATTTCCTTCAAATGCTTTGGAGTTGCCTTCAACTTCTTCAATACTGGCAGGAAATAGTGGAATTTCTCTCGACATTGGTTGACAGAGAGGTGCTTAGAGAGGTGAATTGGGGAGGGTTTAGAGGTGTTGGGGTGCCTGGGATGGGCTTGTGGATTGTATACTGTTATTGATAACTGAAATTGGACTACTGTACATTGAATGACCTATGATCTCTCCGAGAGTTCTCTTTTAATAAACCAATAAAATTTGTTTACAAAAAAAAAGGACTAGGAATAGGAAAAGAAGAAAGCCCTGAACAACTGTGGAAAGCCCATTACCTCTGCGTCCTCTCCCATGCTTCTTTTCATTACACTATGAAGCAATCCCGCCTCACCAGACACCTCCCACATGACCCATCACCCTTTCAAAAGAGACCCTCCCCCCAATCCTCCTGTTTTTTTTGTCTTACCAGACAAGTGTGGTCGTGTGCGGTGCTGAGGCTGCCTTTGGACCATTTTCTTGGTCTTGGCTCATTTTTGGTTTTGCCGGTCGAACACTGCGGGGCTGGCTGATCAGCATCTCAGCCCTGGGGACGCACTTCATGAAGGGTTTCATAGTGGGCTCTTCACTCACGTTCCTCTGCAAGTGGCACGTCGGTGCTTTGCTGGCTTGCAGTGGCTGGGGCAGCGCTTTTTAGGGCACGGTGTGTCCGGGTTGCTGAGTGTTGCTAGGAGACATCGCAGTAGCATCTGGAGCTTCGTAGTTTCTTTGCTGCTGCATTTCTCACAGTAAGAGCCTCTCTGCAGGTCGTTTTCTTTCCTCTTTTTATGTAAATTTTACTGTCAGTGAGTGGGGATTGGTTTATTCCATTCTTCTCCCTATTCAAGGGGGCTGCTTCTTCTTCATTCATTTCAGCCAGAATGGTGGGGAAACGTACTACTAATAAGAGGCATGTCTTGCCTTCCTCTGATGATGATGATCCCATTCCTGCTAGGCGCAGCAGGCCTAGGGATTCACCTGAGCCTCCTGCTTTGCTCTCAGCTGCTGAGGTCCAGGTCATGATTGAAGCTGCAATGGCCTGGGTTTTCAAGGACAGGCCGTGTTCCAAGTCCAGTGGTGTTCGCTCTTCCAGGGGAAGGGTTGTTTTTCCATGAGATGTTTCCTCAGATTCAGAGGCGGACATTCCCTCCACTTCTGCTGGGAAGTATGTTCGTAGAGAGGAGGTTCCTGATATTCTACAGCACATTCAGGAGAATTTGGGTTTTTCTCCATTTCCATTGCTGATGGGAGATGAAGGCTTGTTTCCTCAGTATGTCAAACCTCCTGTCTTTGCTTTGCCATTTCATGGCCGTATTAAAGACTTGATTACTCTGGATTGGAGGGAATTGGACCGCTCTTTGATTTCCTGATTTTTGCAAAAGCTGTATTCTTTGTATGAAGGGGAGGACTCACTGCTGCATCACGTTAAGGTTGATGCCATGTTGGCTGCTCTCATTGGTCGCACAGCCATTAATCAGTAGGATTGTTTGCCTTCTGATGCTACTGACAGGAGGGTGGATGACACCCTTAATAAAGCGTTTTCAGCTGCTAACCTCAATCTGAAGGCGGGGTTCTATGCTGCTTATGCTGCTCAGTCACTTGTTTTGGACTTTGAGAAATTGTCCTCTGCTATTCAGGAGTAATCTGACTGCTCGGAGTTACTGGTGCATATGGAGCAGCAAGCCAAATATTTGGCAGATGTGTCTTCCGATATGTTAAAATCCTCGAACATGGCGACATGTTCCATGGTGTTGGCACTTAGAAATTTATGTATGAGGGATTGGAAGGCAGACTTTGCTGAAAAGTCTTCTTTGTTGAAGATCCTTTTTGATGGCATAATGCTGTTTAGGGAACAGTAGGACTCCATGATTGCTAAGGCATTCAAGGACAGAATGCACGCTATGCATACAAGGGGAAGTCTTTTTCTTCTCCATGTTTGGACTCCACCTTCTTCTTCTTCGTATTTTAATTCCTACAAAAAGGATGGGAGGCCCTTTTCTGACCGCAGACGGAGGTTTCAGCTGAGGAAGCCGTCTGCCTCAACTGTTGATAAAGGTTTGCAGGGGTCCTCCAAGCAGAAGTCTTGACAATTATGATCCAACGGATTCCATTCCGGTGGGGGAAAGCATTTGTTTTTTTCTGGAGGCATCGTTAAGGGACGTGAGGGATTGTTGGGCCTTGAGTATCATCAAGAGCATCTATCTCATCAACATTCTCACTCTGCCTCCAGAGTGGGGCTCCATCCTTACTCCTGTCCCCAGGGATCCCCTCTGGAGGTAGGCTCTTTTGGACACGGTTCATTCCCTGTTGACAAAGAGGGCTATCGTTCTGGTTCCTCCAACAGGAAGAGGAAGAGGAACATACTCCATTTTGTTTTTGGTACAGAAGGTGTCAGGCGAGTTCAGGCCGGTTTTGGATCTCAAACGAGTCAACTAATGAATAAGGACGGTTCATTTCAAGATGGTCACTCTGCAGGCCATCATTCCATTTTTGAGCCCCAATGACTTTCTGAAGTCTATCGATCTTCAGGACGCTTACTTGCATGTCCCGATGGCCCCAGTGCATCAGAAGTTATGGTTTGTGACAGGGGAGGATCACTTTCAGTTTGCAGTGTTGCCATTCAGGCTGAAGACCGCCCCAAGAGCTTTTTCAAAGGTTCTGGCTTCTTTGGTGGCTTTGGCACACAGACAGTGCATTTGTCTTCATCCTTCTCTGGACGATTGGCTGGTGCATGCTCCTTCCAGACATTTGGCCCTGGAACACACAGTGGTGGTTCTGTCCATTTTGAGGGAGCACAGTTTTCTTGTAAATCTGGGAAAATCCAATCTTACTCCAGAGAAGACCATCTGTTTATTGGGGCAAGGTTTCATGCAGATGTAGGATTGGTCACCTTGCCAGAGGGGTGGGTAACAAAGATCAGGGCCCACATTGTGACTCTTTTGGCCCTGCCTGGTCCTCCGGCGTGACTGTGGCTGCAGGTTCAAGGGGATTTGGCAGCAACTGTGTTTCTGGTTCCCTGGGCTAAAATATCACTTGCACGGGATAATGGCTCATATCCTGGCTCATTGGTCCTTGGTGTTGCATCCCCTGTCCTATCCAATTCCTGTATCTCCCTGGGTCAGGCAGGACTTGTGTTGGTGGTTAGTGGAGGAACATCTGTTGAGGGGAATTCCACTTTTCCTTCCCCCTCCCAGGATTGTAACCTCTGATGCCAGCCTATCAGGTTGAGGGGCATGGATGAGGGTATGTCAGGTCAGGAGTTCTTGGTCCCAGTCTCAGAGCAGGAGTTCTTCCAACTGGAGGGAACTGGAGGTGGTTTGACTGTCTCTGCTGGCTTTCTCTCGGTTCCTGAAAGGGCAGGTAGCTCTAATTCAGACAGACAATGTTAAGGTCATAGGTTGTGTGAACAGGTGGGGGGATCCAAGTCTCTGTCTCTAGCTTGGATTGCAGACAAGCTGTTTCATTGAGCAGAGTCGCATTTGTTGGTCTGGTGTTCTATTCACATCCATTGGGTGTCCAATACTCTGGCGGACAAACTCAGCCGGGTGATTCTGTCTTCTGTGAAGTTTTGTCTCCGTCTGGAGATGTTTGCAGAACTTACGGCTTGGTGGGGGAACACAGTCCTGGATCTGTTTGCCAAGGTGCTGAGTTTTTGTTCCCGGACAAGGGGTTTTCTGGCATGGGAAGAGGAGACTGCAGGTGGACTCGGGGTCTTCTTTACTCCTTCCCTCCCGTTCCTCTGCTTCTCTGGTTCCTTCTCGGGGTGAGGAAGGAAGGGGCCTCAGTTCTGTTGGTTGCCCCAGTGTGTCCCGCTCATCATGGCATCCTCTTCTGTTGGAATAGAGGCAGGAGAGAGAGTGGAGGTTGACACTGGTTCCTTCTCCTCTGTTGTTCCCTGTGTTGCAGGTAGAAGTTCTGTCCAGAATGAGGTTAACAGCCTGGAAGTTAGGCCTGTTGCAAAGGGGGATTCCCACTCTACAGGCAGCAATGCGCTCCTCTACTAATAAATCGTATTTGAGGCACTGGTGTTCCTTCAGTAGATGGTTTCAGGGTAAGGGTTTCGATCCAACTTCCTGTGACTTATTCACAGTGATGCTGTTTCTACAGGATGGGGCTTCTTTGGGGTTGAAGGCTGCCAGTTAAAATTCAATGGGCTTCTGTTAAAGCCTTTCGGAGTGCTTGGAGTAATCTATCCGATCCTGATGGTTTGGTGGGTCATTTGTTTAAGGGGTTGAGGAATGTTCTTCCTTCGCCTTGTAGGCATGTTCCCTTTGAACCTCTGGATTCTGTGGATCTTTGATTGTTGTCCCTGAAGACATTCTTGTTGTTGGCTGTGTGCTCTGCTCTGCATTTGGGGGATCTGGGTGCTTTTTCTTTTACGCACCCTTTTTGTAGAATATTTGATGATCGCATTGGTTTGCGGCCTCTTCCTTCCTTTCGTCCCAAGGTTGATTCTTCTTTTCATAGGTGTTTTTGCCCTCCTTTTTTGATCCTCCTGCCTCTGCTGAGGAATTGTGGTTGCATTGTCTGGATGTCAGGAGGGCTCTCCTGGTTTATTTGGATAAGGTGGCTTCTTTCCGACTTTGTTATTCTCTCTTTATGAATTTTGGGCCTGTGAATACAGGGTTGCGCCCTTCCACTTCTTCTTTGAGTCAGTGGGTCCGGACCTTGATCTCTCTGGCTTACAAGGCTTCTGGCCAGTTGTCTCCAGTAGGGGTGCAAGGTTGATCTACCCATTCTATGTCTGCCTCCTGGTCTGAGATAGAAGGGGTTACCATTGCTGAGATATGCTGAGTGGTGGTTTGGTCTTCCCCTTTGACTTTTGATTCTCATTATCGCACTGGTCAGGAGGTGGCTCTGGATCAGGTGTTTGGGTCTAGGGTTTTGTCCACTATGATTTCTCAATAGTGGTTCCTATCTGTATTTCTGCTTTAATAAATTTGAGTTTGTGCATAGCGTTTTGGGTGTCCTGCATTGCTTTGTACTTCTCATAGTGTAATGAAGGGTAGCGAGGGAGAGGATGCGGAGGTAATGCCTCAATTACTTATCTGGTAATTGAATTACTCTGAGTCCTCTTCCCTCGCTTCTGTTCATTGCATACCTCCCTCCCTCCCTCCCTGGTGTGCCGGCCATCCAAAATGTTTGTTTTTTGGGTTGTGTCAGGTTGCGTGCTATACACAGGAGGGTTGGGGGGTAGGGTCTCTTTTGAAAGGGCAACTGGTCACGTGGGAGGTGTCTGGTAAGGCAGGATTGCCTCGTAGTGTAATTAATAGAAGTGAGGGAAGAGAACTCAGAGTAGTGCAATTATCAGGTAAGTAATTGAGGCATACCTTTTCAGTATTATATGTGACAGAAAAGAAGCCTAAAATGGTTGCAATTTCAACGTCAAATGTTTTAGGTTTGTGGATTACTTTTACCCAGCAGCACACATTTCTAACCTCCATATCCCCTTTTCATTTGCAAAGGCATGCAATACAAGAGAGACTGATTTAGGATTATTGTGATATACTGCCCACACAAAAAACATAAAACCATCAGAAAGTCTTGGTGAGGTCTATCCCACACCCATCTCTGTGACATACTTGTGTTATTGCCTTAGGGCCAGTGATCACGTGCTGCTGTAGCTGCTATTTCATACTCAAGTAGAGGAATTTCACAACGATAAAAAATGTTGTGACTGATGCAGTGGTATAGTGACTACTGATAAGGTAGAGCAATGTAAGGCAAGAGGATCAGTAAGAGGGAAGTCGAGAGGGCAGAAATGGAAGATAAGAGGCTGCAAAGGGATAGACTGAAAGGTAGCAATGCTCCATCTACATTCTGTAATAAACGTCTAGGTCGGTTTCCTCAAAGCGAGTATTTATAATGGAAAAAAGAGCATGAATGTAGTGCCTATGAAATGCAATGTGTGAGGGGATAACTGATTATATGTAAAGTACAATGCTATGCCAGGGAGTTTTCTGAAACATAGGATTGTAATTGTAGTTGTATATTGTATTTATATAGCGCTTACTGCCCATGATGAGGTGTTGAAGCTCTTTTCAGTGAGAAGAACGCTCCTCAGGAACCCAAGGTGGATTAGTGGTGGATTAGTAGAGGGAAAATATAAATTATTATTGGGAGTGGTGGACATGTGAAACTGTTAGTTTGATGAACAAGATATAGTAGGGATAAAGGAGGGAACAGTTTGTAAAGGGTTATTTGGGGGTCCATAGTAGTATGAGCGGTTTAGGATGAGTCAGAGAGTGAAGGAATTGTGATAGTTTGGAAAAGGTTTGGGATGAGTCATAGACTAGTGGTTTGGGAAGAGTTGTAAAAGATTTTGGGCCAGATGTATGAAAAAAAACCTTTGCGAATCACAAATAGCGATTTTTAAGAAATCGCTATTTCTGAGTCGCAATATGCAATGTAACATAATTGCGATTTGGAATTAGCGATTACTTAAATATTGCTAATGCAATTTGCGAGGCCCAAATACTGAATCGCAAAAAAATTAGCAATTCAGTATTTGAAAATCGCAAATTGCGAAAACGCACATCTGGCAGAGCCTGATGACATCACAAGCAGGAAGTGAGTCATCCCAGGCAGTTTGCAGGTGCCACACCCAAAGGAGCAGTGAGAGAGACACAGCCCAGCCCCAGGGAGCAAGTCTGTGAGCAAGGCAGGACTTCACATCAGCATGGCCAATTCTGAAAATGTAAAGGAGAAGGGAGAAAGGAAGAGAAAACTGAAGTTCAGTGAGCAGGAACTGGAGGTGCTCACTGAGGAGGTGGTGAGGAGCCATGACCGGCTGTTCGGGAAGAGCTCACTCCAGGTCCCAGAGAGTGAGAAGCACAAACTCTGGGCGGACATACAAACCAAAATCTGCGCAGTGGGGGTTGTGCAGCGCTCAGTGGAGGAGATTAGAAAGAGGTGGTACGACCTGCGTTCCAGTGCCAAGGAGACGATGGCCAGAAGACTACAGGAGGCAAGGAGCACTGGAGGCAGACCATCCACCCAGACTCCCTCCACCCCCATGGAAGACCTGGTGGAGTCGACACTCCTCCCAGAAGCTGTCAGTGGGGTCACTGACATAGACACATCCGGCACACCAAGCACCACTAAAGGAAAGTCCAATAATGAAATGTAACCCCATATGTGTATGTACAAATGACCCTTAGGAATTAGCAATTGGTGCAAAGCATTGTGAAAAGTAGTCCATTCCACATCTTAAAAGTTGCATAACAATGCCTTATGGGAGTGGTAGTCCACAACCCAGAGCTGAAAGTAGCACATAGAAGGTAATTAAGTAGAGCGACACCCAGAAGAACACAACACCCACTACATAGTGATATGATGTAACTGCACATTTATTACCATTGTGCAACATTTGGTGATACATACATAAATTACATGCTGCACATTGTCGTTGCAGATGGCCCAGGCCCAGCAGCATCAGCATGTGCCGTTGTGGGGGATGCTGAAACACAGCCTCCATCAGACTCCAACTCCAGCGAGTCAGTGAATATTACGCATATCAGACGCAGGGCAAGGGCTGTACCTCTCCCAGATTTGAGCCAGGACTCAGATGACATGTGGGATGAAGGCCACACTCCATCCCCAGACGGCAGATCCACCGTAATGCAGGAGGCCCAGCCCCAGCGTCACTCAACACCCTGCAGGAGGCCTCAGTATGCAGGCACACAGCACGTGGAAGCAGGAAAGGGCCCATCATTCTTCGGTGGCCTGGAATCCTCTATGCTTAAAGTGCAGCGCCTGCAAAATAAGAAGATGACGGCAATGCATAGGCAGATGCAGGCACACAATGCCAACATGGGGGGGCTGCATCGGCAGTTGGAGTGCCTTAATTCAAAAATTTCCAAGCTGCATGAGGGACAGATCACAGTTGCCGAGAACACCAGGGAACTGACCAATGCAGTGAAGGAACTCTGCACAGAGATAAGGCATGAGAGAGTCAGCCACCGCAGGCATGAGAGGCGATTCATGGGGATGTTTAGTGGATTCTGTAGATCTGTCAATCGCCTTGCAACATCTACGGCCCTCATATCGCGGCGTGCTGTGGCCGCACAGGTGGAGGCAGCGCACAGCAGTCGGGATGTAGCCCAGGGACTGGTCCAGATAACAAATGTTCTGGATACTATGCTGGGTAACCGCAGTGCTACACCCAGTGAACTTGGACTAGGGGAGACTGAGGACTCCTCTAGCCTCAGCAGCCTTGCAGTGCCCACAACAGATCCTAGGCGTCGCAGTGCCAGGCACAGCACTGCCACTGAGGCAGATAGCAGAGGTGCCGGCGAGGCCACTGCGCACTCCAGTGGCTTGCATGGCTGTAAAAAGTGACTTTGATGGCCACAGGGGACTGTCTGCATATTTTGGTTTACAGTGAACTATTAATACAATAGTTAGACACTGTTAATGGTTCTTTTATGACACATGTGTTTATTTTTTTTTGCCAGTGACACTTATGTTACCTGACGTTAAGGTAACAAAGGTACTAACTACCAGAACACATGTCAGTGAAGTTGTGTTGTTATTACTTACATCTGAAATGGTTGTGCGTGATGTAAGCATGCCTTTGCCTGCCCTCTGCTGCACTGGTTCTGTCCGCTGGCTATAGGGGTGGTATGGGATCATCATCCTCATCTGAGTTTGGATCAGATATTTCCACAGGTATGCCCCTGGTGGTAGCTATATTGTGCAGGATCGCACATGTGGCCACTATTCTACAGGTCATGTCCAGGCTGTACTGTAGTGCCCCTCCACTTTTGTGGATGCACCGGAAGCGACTCTTCAGCAGGCCAAAGGTGCGCTCCATCACATTGCGGGTTGCCCTGTGTGCTGAATTGTATCTCCGTTCTGCTGGTGTTGTAGGATTTAGGTAGGGCGTCATCATGTAGGTGCGCACTGCGTAGGCACTGTCTCCTGGAAGGAACAGAGGGTATAATGAGTAAGTGCGCCATCTGAAGTCACAACGCCATCAATGCACCAGTGTACAGAGGGACAATACCTAGTAGATATCCTTCACCAAACTCCCCAGCTAGCAGTCTGTGAATCCCGCTGTGGCGAAAGATGTACAAATCATGTGTGCTCCCTGGGTACCTGGCCACGAGATCAGTTATGATGTAGGAGGCATTGCATTTCACCTGTATATTCATGGAATGTTGGTATTTACGATTGCGGTACACATACTCTGTGGTCGATGGTGGACAGATTGCAACATGTGTCCCATTTATGGCACCTAGGACGTGGGGGAACTGTGCTGTCTGCTGTATTTCCTGTGGGGTGTGGAGGAATCTGATGTACTGGTGTATCCTACTCAGCATGGCGTTGAGAAATGCATTGAAAAATCTAGAGAGGGCACTCTGTGATACTCCTCCAGCTGCTGCTATGACCCCTTGATAGCTCCATGAGGCAAGTAGGTGCAGGGAGCATTATACCTGCACATGGGTGGGTATGCTATTAGTTCTATGTGTTGTGCGCTGTAGTATGGGTTGTAGCTCAGCTATCAGGTCAAGTATCATGGTTGAGTTCAACCTGTACTTATCATATATCTCCTCATCAGTCTGGTCAAAAAGGGTAATGCACACTCTGAATATGCGCTCCTGTCTCCTCCTCCCTCTGCTCAAACCTGCCAAGATCCTCATTCTCCTCACCATGACGTAGAGTGCAGCCATTGTGGAAAAGAGTCTGGGGCATTCTGGGCCTCTTTTTATAGGTTGCACCTGGTTACCACCTGGTTTTGCTCCGTAGTAATTTGCATGTGCAAAAGGCCATTCTGCGAAAATTTGCAATTTGCGAATTTTTGATGCATCGAATTGCAACATGGTTTTGCGTGTCGCATTTTGCGTCACGCAATTTCCGAAGTGAAATACCGAATTTGCGAAATGCTAATAGCGATTCGGTATTTCATGTCGCAAATTCCGAGACGCAAAATGTGACGTGCAAAACCATGTTGCTTCGCAAAAAATTGCTAATTTTGCGATTGCTTGTTTTTGGTCTGCGAATGCCTTTCATGCATCGCAGAGCACGTTTTTGCATTTGCAAACGGCCAAATTCTGCGATTCGCACCGTTTGCGAATGCAAAATGGTTTGATACATCTGGCCCCAGATGTCTAGGAAGTCCTCAGAACTATGGGCCAGATGTATGAAAAAGGCCTTTTGCGAATCGGAAATAGGGATTTTTAAGAAATCGCTATTTCTGATTCGCAAAATGCAATGTATCACATTTGCGATTGGGTAATAGCAATTTCTTAAAAATCGCAAATGCTATTACCGAATCGTAAATTGTGATACCGGCCCCATTTGCACCTATGGGCCTGTCGGCCCATATTTGCGAATATTTTGCATGTCCCAAATTGCGAATTCCTAACTGGAATTCGCAATTTTGGGAAATGCAAAGTCCAGGGTGCGGGAGGCCTAAGGCCCCCTCTGCTGCACCCTAAAACATTGTTTTACAACATGTAAGGTGCACACATGCCAAAAGGGCATGTGTGCTTTACATGTAAATTTTTAAAATGCATTTTAAATGCATTTTTTAAATTTGCACATGGTTACCACCAAGTTCAACTTGGTGGTAATAGCGATTCCTTAATGCCCAATTCGCATTAAGGAATTGCTTCTTACATGTGCTTTAGAAATCGCAAATAAGTAATCCTTATTTGCGATTTCTTATTTAGAGAGTCGCAATTTGCGACTCTCTAAACAGGGTCGCAATTTTAAGGAATCGCTATTTTAGCGATTCCTTAAAATTGCATTCAGAATGCCTTTGATACATTCTGAAATGGCTTTTTGCATTCGTAAACGGGCATTCGCACCGTTTGCGAATGCAAAAAGCTTTGATACATATGGCCCTATGAACCTGCAGAATCATCAAAGTACCAATGTTTCTGGAGGGAGGGATGTAGATAATCTCTAAGCATGGAAAAGCATAGAGGAAAACCAGGATTATGCCTTTACTGTAGAAACAAATGGGCATTTTGTGCTGCAATGCCCTCAGCTGGAGGAAAATGAGGAACGTCTTCCATATTATAGAACACTGTGTTTATGAAAAATGAAAGGGCACAATAACATTTAGGGCCTCATTATGAGTGTGGTGGTCCACCACCAAAGTTGCACCACATTACGCCCCCGGCAGGTGGACCAACCAGGGTGGCCTTTCTGCCGGAAACATGGTTCCTGTCGTGGTGACGGCGGTCGGAGTTGTAATCAACCAGGTCAGTGCTGAATTAAGCGCCGCCTGACTGATTACAAACCCCACTTTCTGCCTGCCTTTTTCATGGCAGGGACCCCCCCATTAAAGGCTGTCAGAAAGCCAATGCTGGGGGGTACAGGGGGGCCCTTGCACTGCTGATGCCCAGGACATGGGCAGTTCAGGCCCCCCTGCCCAGCACCGTCAGAATGCACAATGTCTGCAATACAGACAGTGTGCACGCAGAGGGTGCTGGAGTGCAAGGATCCCTTAAAAGAGCTGAGGCCAATATCCTAGCACTGTTCCCACCGTTCAGTCCAGTGGGAATGCGTATTGCAATGTTCCCTCTGGTCAGCCCGGCTGGAACATTACAATATGTTTGGGGAGGGGGGATGTCACCGCCATGGCAGTGGCGTCCTCCTGGCAGTCCTGTGGTGGCCCTTAGGCTTTCTATTGATCTCTCCCAAAGTACCCTAATGGATATTTCTATAGTGAACCCGTAAACATCAAGGCGTTATATGTACCATAACTTTCAAGAAGTAATGAAAATTCTCACATAGGAACAAGAGTGTCCATAAGAAAGTAAAGGCATAAGCTCTGATTATGACTGCCCTGGAAAGGTAATGGGTAAATACTGACAGCATGTGGGGAAATGTTTACAGGTCTGTCAATATCGCCAATTGTTTTTCTTAGAAATGAGGCATAAAAGGTAGAATTTACTGCTTTCTGCAATTCTTTTTGTTATGTATCTGTCATCATTAAGGCCCACATTATGCCATTGGCGGCAAATGCCGCCTACCGCCACGGTGACGGCCTCCAACATACTGTCGCCGTGGCTACCGACCGTCCATGGAATTATGACCGTAGCCGGAATTCTGCCAGAAGGCTGGCAGAATTCCGGCGACAGTCATGGCGGCGGACGGCGGTAAGGTGGCGCTGCTGCCACGCCAGCAAAACACCGCCTACCGATATGGCCTGGTGGTGTTTTGCTGGAAGACGCTGCTGCTGGCAGCAGCACAGCGTCCTGTCTCCTGCTGGAGGAGCCCCTACAAGCAGGTAAGTCGGGTTCTCTGACAGGAGAGGGTGGTGAGGGGTGTTGTGTGTGGGTGTGTGTGTTACTGTGTTTGAATGTGTGCATGCATGTGTAATGCGTGTGTGCATGAGTGTATGTGTGTGTATGTGCATGCTGTGTTGTGTGATAGCGTGTGTGCCTGGATGTATGTTCGTGAGTGTTGCTGTGAGTGTGTATGAATGTATGCATGTGTGGGTGAATTTGTGTATGCGTGTGTGTATGGGTGTGTATGTATGTGCATGTATGTGTGTATATGTCAGCGGGCGGGAGGGTGGGGGAGGATTCTGGGGGAGGGGAGACCCCTATCAGTGCCAGGGAAGGGATTCCCTGGGACTGATAGTGCCTACCGCCATGGATTCTGTGGCAGTACAGAAACCATGGAAACCATGGTAGTGGGCGGGGTCAAAATGCCATGAGACTGTAGTCTCCAGCCCGGCGGTCATTACTGCCGTGGCAGTTGGTGTGTTAACTTGGCAGTTTGGCTTTGGCCAAACTGCAAATGTCATAATAGTAGAGGTATGTACCACCAGACAGTTGGCGGTAACACCTCCACTATTGCACCGACCGCCGGGGTCGTAATGACCCCCTAAGGCTTTTTCCAGTACACTTTGACTGATTTTACCTGCTAAAACTGACCTGGATGAGTTTAGGTGTCTTATTTATTGCACACAGTAATTAGCACTTGCTGGGTGCTGTGTAAGACTCAAAATGCTGATCACTCGGCAAACTGGAGTTCATACAGGGATCAGAATTTTCAACAATATTTATAATCAAGACTTAGATGATACTGCATTGTTCTTAGGTGATTTATGTAGAAAACCTGCACATCATGACAGCCACAGTGACATGTGGAACAAACTCAGCTGTAGTTCATAGATGCACCCTTTTTCCCATTATTATGGGGATGGTGTGGCGATAGAGGTCATTCATGACATTTTCCTCAATTTACTGACAGTGTCTTGGATTCTGTAGTAGAACATCCCATCTCCAATTGCTTTCTGACTCTCTTAGTCTTGGTTGATTATTACACAAAGCTAGGGTACGTTATTCCTCTCAAACAATTGATTAAGCAATTGGAAGGAACTCATGACAAGAAGAGGTGCAACTCCTCTTAATCAGCTACAACCCTCAAACAAATGACCAAACTGTCAGTATAAATAAATCTATTGAACTATACCTCCTCTGTGTTCTCATGAATCACTGGGCTACTTGGAGCAGATGATTTGCACTAGCATAATTCACTTACAATAATGTCCTCCAAAGTTCCCCTTAACCCATATTAAGAAGTTCCAACAATCTGCATATCAGCATTTGATGCACAAACAAGTGTCATATAATTGATTTTGCAGACCTCCATGGTTAGAGTTTATAATTAAGTATCTGCCAGAGCAAACCTCCCATTCCAGGTTTACTCCATCAGTTATAGACCCATTTTAAGTATAGAATATGGTGGGACCTTCAGTAATGAATCTAAACGTGCCATCTCTTTGGCTTCGCCATCAATACTTTCATATTTGAACACTGAATGTTGCTTTGACCTCAGAGATGGACACTTTCTCACGAATATCCAGAGTATGAGATGGAGGTAGTGATTGGTTCTGGACTTACAAATGGTCAGCTACTGTATTTATTCATTTGGAAGGGATTTGATATTCCAACACATTCATGTGAACCCATTAGCCTTGTATTAGAGCCTTGTTTGTTAAGATCCTTTCATAACAAATTTCCATGCAAACCCAGTCTCTCCAGACCTCCTGTTACATTTCACAGGATGGTTACTGAGAGGATTCAATCACCATTTTGAGCACCTCACATCCATAACCGAGAAGAATCTTAGGATAATTCCTGGCAGAGGTGATGGAAATGGAAGCACTGGACACAGGAAACTAGGGATATACAAATGATTAGGTCGCATCAAAGATTTGCCATTTATGCTTACTTCCAGATTAGTAGAAATCTCTTCAAGGGCAATCCAAGCAGAGTAGAATTTCGGAATCATGACAACATGTAGAAGATGCCTGGCAATGTTTTGTGAGCTATTTCAATTCCTATTTTTGAGGGTCAACCACTGTTGTTCTGCAGCTGGCAACAAGGTAAATTATTACTTTCTCAAGCAGAATAGGGATTGTTTTTGACAATGTTTAGATTCAAGTATTAGAAATAGCCGACCCTGAGAAAATGCATTACATAGGCCGTCATTATAACATTGGCGGTAAAAACCGCCTACTGCCACGGTGACGGCTGCCAAAAGACTGTCACCGAGGTTACCAGCCATCTGCCAAATTATGAAAACAGCCAGATTTCTGCCACAAGAATGGCAGAAATCCGGCTGTGGCCATACCGGCGGATAGCGGTAAGGTGGCCCTGCTACCACCAGCAGTGCTGCCAGCCATATTATGAGAAATAGTATGGCCTGGTGGTGTACTGCTGGCGGTAGCAGCGCCCCGTCCCGTCTCCTACCAGAGGACCCCCTGGATCCAGGTAAGTCGGGTCTCCGACAGGGGAGAGGGGTGGGGAGTGTTGGTTGTGTGTGGGGGGGGTGAATGTATGTGTGTGTGTGAATGCAGGTGTGTGTTGAGTGTTGAATGCATGTGTGCATGTACGGACATGTGAGTGCGTGTATGCTGTGAAATGTGAATGCCTGTACGTTTGGAAGTGTGTGCAGATGTGTGTATGATTGGATGTATGCATACATGTAAGTATGTGTGAAAGAGTGTGTGTATGTGTCTGTGTGTGTGTGTGTGTGTGAAGGAGGGGCGTGGATGTTGGGGGGTCTAGAGGTAACTAGAGAGGTGGGGGGAAGACCCCTATCAATGACAGGGAAGGAATTCCCTGTCACTCATATGGCCTACTGCCATGGTTTTGTTGGCGTTAGGAATGCCACGAAAACCATGGCGGTAGGCGGGGTCATAATTCTGCAGGCGGAACAATGGCGGCAGCCGGGCTGGAGATGGATATTTGCAGCTTGCCACGAAGATCTGGCACACCTTCTTTGGAGACCTTCTTCTGTCAGTTAGATGGTTCTCAACCTGGCCTTCTGGAGGCCAAAGGTGCGCTCAATCATTCTTCTTGTTCTCCCATGTGCCTCATTGTAAAGTTCCTCTGCCCTTGTCCTGACATTCCTCTCTGGGGTCAGTAGCCATGAGAGGTTGGGGTAACCTGAGTCACCTGCAAATATCGAGGGAGACCTGTTAGCCACACACACACCCTCAGGGCCAAGCCCACACCCATATACCAACATACACTGGGTGGGGACCATGGGCTCACCTATTAGCAACACCTGGTGCCTCTGGAGTTGAGCCATCACTTATGGGATGCTGCTATTCCTCAGGATAAAGCATCATGCACCGACCCTGAATACTTTGCATTGACATGGGAGATGTACTGGTCTGCCAGGCACACTATCTGCACATTCATGGAGTGAAAGCTCTTTCGATTTCTGAACACCTGTTCATTTCTACTGGGGGGGACAAAGGCAATATGTGTACCATCAATTGCTCCAACAATGTTGGGAATATGTCCCATTGCATACAGGTCAGCTTTCACTGAAGCCAAATCCTCCACCTGTGGGAAAACGATGTAGCTGCGCATGTGTTTTATCAGGGCAGCCAACACTCTGGTCAGCACTATTGAGAACATTGGCTGTGACATCCCTGCCACCATGGCCACTGTCACTTGGAAGGAGCCAGATGCCAAGAAATGTAGCACTGATAGCACTTGCACAAGAGGGGGGATCCCAGTGGGCTGACGGATAGCTGAGATCAGGTCTGGCTCCATTTGGGCAAACAGCTCTTGGATTGTGGCCCTATCAAGTCTTTAGGTGAGGATAATGTGCCTGTCTTCTATTGTTGCCAAGTCCATCAGGGGCCTGTACACAGGGGGATGTCTCCATCTCCTAATCATCCTCAGCGGTTGTAATCTAGGGGGCAAAACGGTGAGCAGCAGGTCATTTTCATAAATATCCTCAGAATAAAATGCATTGCATGTTGTGTCAGAAACAGTATGTTCATGTGTAGTCCCTAAATGTGCTTATGTCTGCTGTGACGCAGTTCTGTGCCATGGCCTGGCCCCCCTGAAATGGCAGATGCCTGTCCTGTGTGGAGGGACAGGTGGAAATGAGGTAATTCCGCTGACGTTGTGCGCCATTGCGGGAGGCGGTCGAGGACTGCAGTGCAACTCCTCATTGGTTATCATTGGGCCCTATGGGGTACAGTAGCCAATGGTGATGGACGCCGGTGGTGACGGTACGCACCGCTGCAGACGTGACTGCCATTTTCTATCTGTTCACTCACTTGCTACCTGACCTTCAACACGAAAGGACCTACATTGCAAGTGCTGCTGTGACCTGTGTCTGGAAGCGATCATGGCTCAAGTCTCTGGTGAAAGGGCCCCTGTCTTCACCACTTCAGAGTTGGAGAGACTGGTGGAAGGGGTCCAACCCCAGTACCAATTGCTTTATGGGCCTCCAGACCAACTGGTGTGTACACTGTGTGCACGATGCATGGGGCATGAATGCATGGAGTGCTGTGTGTGAAGGCCTCGTGTAGGGGGGGGTGGTTGAGGGGTCCTGGGCAGAGTGCTGCATGTATGGTGGTCAGTGTATGTGGGTAAGGGGATGGGAGGGATATGGTGGGCCATGGGTGTAACAGGCCGAACGGTATGACTGATCCCTTCTTACATATTCTTTTTTCTGCAGGTCAGCGCCCATCAGAAAAAGGGTATATGGCGTGCCATTGCCAAGGATGTGTGGACCCTGGGGGTCTGTGGCAGGCGGAGCACCCACTGTCGCAAACGGTGAGAGGACCTGAGACGCTGGGCAAAGAAGATGGTGGGGGCCCAGCTGGGGATGGCCTCCCAACGAGGAAGGGGTGCCCATCGAACCCACTCAAGTTCCGCATACTGGCGGTGGCCTATCCGGAGTTGGGTGGGTGCTTGAGGGCATCACAGCAGCCACAAGGGGGTGAGTACATTTACCAATTCTGAAAATTGCGCATGGTTGGGTGTTCTCTGGGTGGGGGATGTGGGCTTGTGGGTGCCTCTAGGCCTGGTCGGACATTGCAGGGTAGGTTCCATGTTGGGCAGGGTCTGTTGCATTCCACCCCCAAACATACTAGTGGGCATCTACTACTTGGCAGGGATCTGTGGGTCTCAGGTGTGCTCAGGTGTGCTCAGGTGTGCTGCTATTGGCGTTAGGCATTATTCTCCATGGCCTGTTGACTAGCATTGTGACTGGTAGTGCATTGCCTAGTGCCTAGGGCTGTTCCCTGTGTGTTGTGTACGCCAACTGTGGTGTTGTTGCTGACACTGACTAAGTGTATCCTCTGTCTCTCCCCCCCCCCGCTTTTTGTTTTGTCACCCTGTCCTTATGTGCATTAGCATCATCTGGCAGAGGAGCAGAGGCACCGGCGACGGAGGGAGCTGCATCCCACATGGCCCACGAGGCCGAATCCACTGACGGTGAGGGCACCAGTGGGACAGAGGGCAAGGGGAGCATCTGGAGGGGACAGTTCTGACAGTGATACCTCCTCTGATGGAAGCTCCCTGGTGGTGGCGAACACCTCTGTGCCCACCCCAACTACATGTACAGCTGCCACCCCTGTACCAGTACCGCCCTCTCAGCAGCCCCTCAGCGTGTTTCCCATGCCCGCTCTCCAAGGAGGGTAGGCATCTCCTTCGCCCCAGGCACCCCAGTCCCTGCCCCAGTCAGCCCTGCTGCCCTGAGTGAGGAGTATATTGATCTCCTGCGATCCATCTCTATTGGGCAGTCAACCATAGTGAATGCCATCCGGGGGCTGGCAGGGCATTTGCAACAAACAAATGCATTCCTGGAGAGCATTCGCTCTGGCGTGGTGGCCCAACAGAGATCATTCCAGGCTCTGGCCTCCTCCCTGATGGCAGCCATTGTTGCTGTCTCTAGCCTCCCCCTCAACTTCCTCTACCCAGTCCCATTCCCCTCAACCCCAACCTATCCCAAGCACACCATGAGACCAGCATGCACCCAAGACAGCACACAGGTGTGGCTCAGGCAAACACAAGCACCACACATCATCACACAGGCACTCACACAAACACCATCCAGATGCAGACATGCCAACATCCGCTGCCTCCACTGTGTCCCCCTCCTCCTCCTCGTCCACCTCCCTCCCAGTAGCGTCTCCACTCACACCTGCATGCACTACATCCTCATCCACTACCTCCATCACCATCACGCCTATCAGTACACATCCCTCACTGGCAGTCACCACCCCCACATCCATGAACACATTCCCTGTGTCCTCTCCCACTGTGTCTGTGCCCCCTCCTCCCAAAGTACCCAAACACAAGCACTCAGACACCCAACAGCCATCCACCTCACAACAGCATCCAGGCCATGCACCTCCTGCACCCAAACACAGCAGACAGACACCTCCAACCACCACTCCCTCGTCCTCCACTGCCAAACCTTCACCCTCTTCCCACCCCAGTGTCCCTAAGAAGCTTTTCCTCTCCACCCTTGACCTCTTCCCTGCCCCTTCCCCCCGTCCTTCACTTCAGGCCACGGTGGGCAGGACCCAGGCCAGCACCTCAGCCACCCAGTCCACGGCCACTGTAGTTTCGGTAGCTACTGCAGGTGTGAAAGGCTCCAAGGAGACACCTGTCACCACTGTCAGTGTGCCTGCACCAGCTGCCAAGGGCAAGAAGGGACCACCAGCTGCCAAGGGCAAGAGGCACCAGCAGCTGCCAAGGGCAAGGAGGCACCAGCAGCTGCCAAGGGTAAGGAGGTACCAGCAGCTGCCAATGGCAAGAAGGGGCCACCAGCTGCCAAGTGCAAGGTCAAAGGGCCGGCCACTGCAGGCAGGAAGGATAGTAGGCCTGGTGCTGGTGCTGGAGCTGAATCTGAGCCCACAGCACCACAATGGCACTTCAGCCATCCGAGGCTGCAGGGGAAGGGCTGGAGCCTCCCCCCACCACTGACAGCACAGCCACCAGCATCACTGGCAGCAGCAGCAGCCCCAGTGGGCAGCCGTCCGAGGCTGCAGGGGAAGGGCTGGAGCCTCCCCCCACCACTGACAGCACCGCCACCAGCATCACTGGCAGCAGCAGCAGCCTCAGTGGGCAGCCGTCCAAGGCTGCAGGGGAAGGGCTGGAGCCTCCCCCACCACTGACAGCACCGGCACTGCCACCACTGTGCAGCCGTTGCCGCCGGCGGATGGACTGTAGTCCAGCCTCCATGGAGTGTCATGCATCCTGCCCACTGCAAATCTCATGGGTCTGATGCCCAGGTGAGAGACTGTGACTTTGCACTCCCCAAAATCTGCATCACTGGGCACAGATCCCCCTCCTGAACCAGCGGAAGAAGCCATCCACTCACCCCCTCCTTGCCTGGATGAAGCACACTGGGCACATGACCCCCTCCAGAACCTGTGGAGAAGGGATCCACTTGAGAGACTGTGGCCTTGCACTCCCCAGCACCAAGCAGTGGGCAAACCACCCACTAGAGAGGCTGTGGCTTTGCACTCCCCAGGACCAAGCAGTGGGAAAACCACCCACTAGAGAGTCTGTGGCTTTGCACTCCCCAGGACCAAACAGCAGGCAAACCACCCACTAGAGAGACTGTGGCTTTGCACTCCCCAGGACCAAGCAGTGGGCAAACCACCCACTAGAGAGACGGTGGCCTTGCACTCCCCAGGACAGAGTAATGGGCATGTAGCCCCCTCCAGGAGCAGTCACATAGTACCATCTTCCGGTTGAGGTGCCCCCCCTCCCCCCTGAGGTGCCTGTGTATTTACAAGCTGATGCCCCAGCAGTGTTCTCTCCGTATTGAGGCAGGAGACAAGTGGGGCCTTGGCCTATGTGATATGGCTTTGTGGCCCATGGATAATATGGACTGGGCAGTGTCCCTCCATTTGTACATCTGTAAATACTGTATATAATTTGATGACGTTTTTCAGGATTTTGATCTTATTACATTCACTTCAATCACTTCCTTTTGTCCTTGCATTATTCCTGAGGGGTAAGGAGTGGATATGCAATGTTACTGCATCTGTTTGTGTGTATGGTGTTGGGGGTGGGGGTGGAGGTGGGGGTGTTGCGGGTTGTGGGGGTGTGTCACTCTCTTTTTCCTCCCCCCTCCCCTGTGTGCTAGGGGTGGTACTCACCGTGGTCGTCTTTATCGGGGTTGGTATTCCTGGTGTAGGAGTAGGTAGACCATCATGGGTAACACCTGTAGTTCGGGCTCCATGGAGTTGTGGTTGTTCCCTGGGTGTCCAGAGGTGAGTTGTTTCCCTTCTGTGTACTGTTTCTGCCGTGCTTTTGATGGCATTGGTACCGCCCCGGAAAAGGTGACGGATTGGTGTCTTGTAATACTGTGGGCGGTACTTTGTCTTCCACCTGGCTGTTGGCGGTTACCGCTGCGGTGCTTGTTATTACCGCCGTGGCGGTCAGAGTGTTAAAGTGGATGTCTGTGTTGCCAGTTTCCGCTGTGGTCATAATTCATTTTTTTTTTACCGCTGGCCTGTTGGCGGTATCACCGCCGCTTTATCACCGACCGCCATGGTTGTAATGAGGGCCTGTATTCTTCCAGTCTCAAAATCTGATATCTTGTACTGTTTCATGAGAGCATATGGATTGGGACTCTGACTTTGCAACTTTATAGTGTAGTGCAAGTGCGTGCTTTCAAAGTAAAAGGCAGTATTAAGTGCATTATCCTATTGAGCATGTAACAGTTCTTTTAGTGGAAGGTACCAGATTTGTAAGTCTACTAAAGTATGCAAAACTCCAACTGCGGTGGGCATAAAGTTGTCAATATGATTTGAGCAGTGGAGGGACATATTACCTGCAGTGGCTGTGATTAAACACACTAAGAGTGAGTAGTTAGGTCTAAGGCCTATTTGTGAGCACTGCCAAGCATGTTTTCTTGAAAGTCACTTAGCAACTGTTTTGGGCCGGCAGAAAAGCGGAATGCGATGAGTTCCAAGTAGGAATATTACTTAGGCCGATGAACGAAAGAGCAAAGAGTTTTTTCTTATGAGAGGTGGTGGTGCTCCGAAAAATTTTGGGAGTAGCAGAAGGCGTGACACAGAAAATGCGCTGTACATAACAGCTTAACCTTTGCAATATCAATAGTATGATTATGGGACCAATAATTGTTATCTGAATTTAATAAATAAAAGGGTTTACAACATAGCATTTGTGTTATTGTTCAGTTATTGTTAGCAAGGGCGAATTCCTTTAATGTATTATGAGAATACAGAAGGTGGCATCACCTCTGTTATATGCATCATTGTGTATGATTTTGGTGTAACAATGCAACATGAGAGCGACAGCAGCAGCTTTATTACTTAAAAGAAAAATAAATGCACTGTTCAGATAAATACTGTGGAACATCAACGTGATGAATCTGAGAATGGTGACCTGAAAATAATTGCATCAAAAAAGCTTATGAAGGAAAGGATGCACAGGTCAACATATTCAGCTCGGGAGCTAAGTTCTACAGGTATACACTCTGAATGAACAAGAATATATTCTAGACATATTAAGGGGTGTTTCTCATAACCTGGAACCAGATAGTTGTATGGCTGTTGCACCTGTTAGCATTGCTCTGTTGTGTGACTGGCTCTTTTAAAGGCGCTCTTTTACTGGAACCTGGCAGCGATCAGCCAGCATTCAAGTCACTACTTAGTCAAGTCTTTGACGCTATGCTACTGCACATGCCTTTTTGTATGAAGTTGTGTTCCCAAAACTAAATGCAAAGTTCAGTCTTATGAAAACTGTTTTTTTTAATTCAAATCAGCTTTTTCCAAAATTGCGGAGTGCATTATTTGTCGGCATCCGACTAGTGTCATCTAAAGCAAAATAACACATTTTCCAGATGGCTTCGGCCCTTAAAACTTAAAATTCAGATTAAGCACAAAGCAGATTTGATCATCAGATATTACTTGATTAGATTGACATGTTTCTTAGCTGTTCGTATTATCTCTCTTAAGCTTTGGTTAGATTCTAATGTTACATCTCTGTCTGAAAGAGACAGCGCTTAGAACAATGCCCCCAAAAGAACAGATGACACTATCAAATAGAATTTTTGATTTTTGAAAAGGAGGATTAGTTGACCCCATATAGCTGGAGAAGACGATGTCAAAATTGAGAAAATGTGTATAAAACGATTGCCATTTTCATCTTGTTAAATGATGTGACAACAGCATAAACTGTCATTGCCCAGGTGTGAAGATGTGACATCAACTGAAAAACACAAAAGGATATAGGAGAGGAAGAAACAGCTCCAGCCACCTGAAGAAGAAAACAAGCATCTCATATCAGATCATTTGAACTGTCACCACACGTCGTCATACAGAATGCCACAGGCGCCAGCCTTCTCATCCATGATTTCAATATTTTTAGGTGTCATTTGGCTTAGCTCCTAAAGCAGAGGCAGAGCACATGGAAAGCCTGTGACCTTCAGATCCACTTCCAGTTGACAACGTTACCAGCTAGCTGGTTCAATATCTTCCTCTGCCTTTACCACATGAGCATCCTATACATTAAACAACTGAGAGTGAAATCATGGCATAGGAGCAGAAGCAGGCCCTTTGCTCTTTTACTGGCCCCTTAACATATGTGCCTCCTCCCACCACACTAAAATTTGGAGTAATGTTTGTTTGACTCACATTTAAGATGTTCCCACCATAACTCCAGTACATGTAGATCAATAATCAATAATTAATCAATAACAATAATAATAAATGATCATCACTAGCACTAGTAATCAATTGGAGTCAGTAATTTTCACTCACCATGACTTTTCAGTCATGAATAACCACACCTTTAAAAAAAGTTAGAATATTTATTTCCCTATATTGACAATGCTAATATCACGTAAAATAATCTGAAATCAAATGATACACATACAGAAATATCACTGGCTGTCAAAAGCGGCGAAAGAAGCGTAATCTAATCAAAGCTTGAGCTACTTCACATTCTAAAGTTACAGTGCAATTAAATTAACAAGAACTATTGTGCAAACGATTCACATACATTTATGTTCAGCAAAGGAAAGATATCAAATGATACTTCATATAGTGAGCTCCATTAGCGAGGATCCTTATCTAACACCAGATTAGAATCAGCATGTTGGGCTTCATGCAAAATAATTAGCAAACACACATTTGGAAAACATCTAACTATGGCTCTATCAAAATAGCGCTGTTGGTACCTAGAAAGAAAAAGCAAATAGTCTTAAGAAACACATGAGTAATAATAAACCTCTCTTCAAATGGATCGGCAAACTAAGATAGTCTTCGTCATCAGGACATCAGTTGTCAGCAAGGCATCAGGATTCAGCATCAAAGTTCAGAAACGCAAAGGTCCTCATTATGACATTGTCGGTAAAAACCACCACAGCGATGGCCGCCAAAAGACCGTCGCCGTGGCAACCAGCCGTCCACCATATTATGACCACAGCCGGATTTCCGCCAGAAGGAAATCCGGCCGCCGGCCGTATTATGAGAATTAATACGACCTGGCGGTGTTCTGCT
Source organism: Pleurodeles waltl (assembly GCF_031143425.1). NCBI lineage: Eukaryota > Metazoa > Chordata > Amphibia > Caudata > Salamandridae > Pleurodeles > Pleurodeles waltl. The sequence goes on from NC_090444.1 coordinate 177,768,893, forward strand.
GGCAGACGCTGCTTCTGGCAGCAGTGCCCCGTCTCCTGCCGGAGGGCCCCCTGGACACAGGTAAGTGGGTGCTCCGAGAGGGGAGGGGTGTGGGAGGTGTTGTGTGTGTGTGTGTGGGGGGGGTGTGTATGTCTGTGCGTGCGTGTATGTGGGTGTGTGTTGTGTGTTGTATGCCTGTGCATGTTTGGGGGTGTGAGTGTGTGCATGTTGAGTTGTGTGAATGCGTGTCTGCATGTATGTATGTAAGTGTGTGTGGATGTGTGTGTGAATGGGTGTATGCATGCGTGGATGAATGTTGGAATGGGTGTGTGTGTGTGTGAAGGGTGGGGTGTGTATGAAGGGGGGGTCTGGAGAGGAAGGGGCTGGGGGGGAACCTGTAGAGGGAGAGAGGGGAAGAGGAGTGGGGAAGACCCCTATCAGTGACAGGGAACGGATTCCCTGTCACTGATAATGCCTACCACCATGGTTTTCGTGGCGGTAAGGAAGCCACGAAAACCATCACAGTAGGCGGAGTCATAATCCCGCAGGCGGGCAAGTGACGGCTGCCGGACTGGAGATTGATGTCTCCAGCCCGGCGGTCGTTACCGCTGTGGCGGTCGCTGTGGTACATTAGCAGTTTGGCTTCAGCCAAACCACTAATGTCATAATATTGAGGAAAGTACCGCCAGCCTGTTGGCAGTACTTTTCTCCATATTACGGCCGACCGCCTGGGTCATATTGGCCCCCAAAGTCTTTAAGTAGTAAAGTTAAGCACGTCTTTTGTCAAGACGCTCAAGAAAGTAATGACCTTTCGGAAAGAAAGAAAATGGGCAAATGAGCTGTCTTCCATTAGTGCAGTCCGTATAAGTTGGATTTCCTAAAACTACTTCCCAAGTCCCTACTGGTCAAGGGATCGCATGTTCACACTTTGTCCAATAAAACTAAAATATCAAATCTATAATTTCTACAAGAACTCGGTTCATATGTCGCTGATTGGCTCCTCTTGTAACGTCCTCATCATCCGGCTCGTCAGGTAACAATATTGTTGCAGCTTGTACTCCAGTCAGTGTCTCCATTGTTCTTCTCCTGAGAAAGTCAGTCTTACACATTTTACACTTAGATTATTACATTTAGCAAGAACAGCGTCTTCCAGCAATCGGTTCTCATGAGAAAGGCTTTTAGTTACAAGCACATTTGGTCAGCACAGTGGAAAATCACAATTTAATTCTCTAAGCAAACATTTTATTAATCGGTTTAGAAATACAGCTTGACATGAGGCCATGCAACTAGGCCAAGACCTCCGCTAAGTTAAGGCCTACAATTAATAAAGCTTCATACATAATGGATAACCCTCAATATGATGTATTACTACATTAATCAAACAAAAGCTCCATGTTTCATATTAATAACCCATTAATAAGTATACTTTGTGAATATTGACGGCCACTCACATGGACACATTTTCAAATGCGTGCATCATTTTTCTCTGTATTATTACATTTTCTACGCAAACCCATTACTCAGAATACATGAATATTCATTAATATTTTTATTAAAACACCTGCTTTAGCATGTTCAAAGTGAGCTCGCTCTCATTTCCTACATTAATGTGTCATAGAGCAGCTTTATGAGCTCTTCAAAATTCACCCTCTTTTCCAAACCGACCACCAGTTTAAGGTTATTGGGGGTCTGGTTGTGGTACTGTTGGAGAGTTTTGTAATCATTTTCACCAGATTTAAGAAGAAACTGATTGTTGTTTGCAAATAGTCCAGAATAGTTAGAAAGGTAAGGTTTATTGAAAGTTTTGTTAGAGTGGATTTTCTTTCCGACTGCCGTAGATCTCCCCCATTATGTTATAACTCAATTTTCAGTGAATTCTCACATTAAGGGGGTCATTACTACCCTGGCGGACGGTGTTAAAGCGGCGGTAAGACCGCAAACAGGCCGGCGGTAAAAAAATTGGAATTATGACCGTGGCAGAAACCGCCAACAAAGACAGCCACTTTAACACTCCGACCGCCACGGCGGTACAAACAAACAGCGTGGCGGTCACCGCCAACAGACAGGCGGGAGACAATGTACTGCCCACAGTATCACAACTTACCAATCCACCACCTTTTCCGGGGCGGATTCCCCACGGATAAAAACACGGCGGAAACAGCCATTTCAAAGGAAAAACGCTCACCTCTACACACTCCACGAGGAAGGAGGACACCATGGAGCCGGAACTCCAAATACTTCCTGCACTAGTCTTCCTGCTCCTGTACAACGATCATCAACGCCGGCGGCGAAGACAACGGTGAGTACGGCACCTACGACATAGGGGAGGGGGAGGCAAAAGACAGGGACACACACACGCAACACCCCCACCCCCACCCTCACCCACTACAACACACACACCAATGCATATCCAAATATTACAGTAACAACCCCCAACCCCCCCGGAAGAATGCAAAGACCAAAGGAAATGAGTGGAAACATTGTAATATATCAAAATACAGTAACCAAGATATACATATATACATATATATACACATTAAAAAATATATACACCACGAATAGTAGTTCAGGTAATGCACAAGTCATTGTCCGTGGACCACTGGGCCCAAAATGCATGGGCGAGGCCCACACAAGATACCTGACCAGAAACGGAGAGAACACTGCTGGGGCATCAGATAGAAATACAACAGGCACCTCAGGGGGAAGGGAAGGGGGGGCACTCAGCCGGATGAGTGCCCACTATTACATCCTGGGGAGTGCAAAGCCACAGTCTCTCAAGTCTCTACAGTGGGTGGTTTGCCCAGTTACATCCTGGGGAGTGCAAAGCCACAGTCTCTCAAGTCTCTACAGTGGGTGGTTTGCCTACCGTTACATCCTGGGTAGTGCAAAGCCACAGTCTCTCAAGTGTAGAACAGTCTCCACTGGTTCTCGAGGGGGACTGGTGCCCAGAGTGCTTCATCCTGTGCAGAACAGACTGAGTGGATGCCTTTCTCCACTTGTTCTGGAGGGTGACTGGTGCCCAGAGTGCTTCATCCTGTGCAGGACAGACTGAGTGGATGCCTTTCTCCACTTGTTCTGGAGGGTGACTGGTGCCCAGAGTGCTTCATCCTGTGCAGGACAGACTGAGTGGATGCATGTCTCCACTGGTTCTGGAGGGGGACTGGTGCCCAGAGTGCTTCTTCCTGTGCAGGACAGACTGAGTGGATGCATGTCTCCACTGGTTCTGGAGGGGGACTGGTGCCCAGAGTGCTTCATCCTGTGCAGGACAGACTGAGTGGATGCCTTTCTCCACTGGTCCTGGAGGGGGACTGAGGCCCAGAGTGCTTCATCCTGTGCAGGACAGACTGAGTGGATGCATGTCTCCACTGGTTCTGGAGGGGGACTGGTGCCCAGAGTGCATCACTCTCCCCGTGACTTTCCCAGTCGCGTCACTGCCCCTGCCGCTCATGGGCTAGCGGTGCTTGACTTGGCGGTCTTTGCCCTGTTCAGCGGTGCTTGCCATGGCGGTCTTTGCCCTGTTCAGCGGTGCTTGCCATGGTGGTCTTTGCCCTGTTCAGCGGTGCTTGCCCTGTTCAGCGGTGCTTGCCATGGCGGTCCTTCATTGCCCAGCTGGGCTGGGGCTGGTGGTCCTTCATTGGGCAGCTGGGCTGTGGCTGGCGGTGGCCTCCTGGCCACTGACGATCGGGCTGCCCTCCTGTGCACTGACTCTGGCAGGGTCCTCCTGGCCAGTGACGATCGGGCTGCCCTCCTGGGCACTGACTCTGGCGGTGGCCTCCTGGCCAGTGACAATCGGGCTGCCCTCCTGGGCACTGACTCTGGCGGTGGCCTCCTGGCCAGTGACGATCGGGCTGCCCTCCTGGGCACTGACTCTGGCGGTGGCCTCCTGGCCAGTGACGATTGGGCTGGCGGTGGCCTCCTGGGCAGCGGGGATGATGGCGGTCTTCTCCGCCGTGCTGCTCCTCCCAGACTTTGGCGATTTCTTCTGCCCCTTCCCCACCTTGGGAGGAGTCACAGCTGAGTGGACACTCCCCCCGGGACCCTTGTGAGTGGCTTTGCTGGCTGGAGTCTTCCCCCACTCCCGCCGGGCACTGTCCAACTTCTGGTGCTTCACAGGGGGGGGGACTGGCTGTGCTGTGGCTTCGTGTCACACTGGCTGCCCTGGTGCCCGGTGCACTCCACATACCTCTAACAACAGGCACCACTGGTCCCGGAGATTTTTTGTCTGAGGTGCTAGTATGGGACCTATGAATTGGAGGGGGGGGGAAGAGGTCAAGCTTAGTTAGGAAAAGTTTCTTAGGAACACTGGGACGGGTAGCTGGAGGGGGTCTGGGAGAGGAGGAAGAGGAGGTGGCTGTAGGAGGTGTAACTTTTGTGGCTTTGGGTGCAGGTGCATGCGCTGGAGGCTGTCGTGAGGTGGATGTATGTTGGGTGGGTGTGTGCCTGCGTTTGTGTACTTTGGGAGGGGGCGTCACAGACACACTGGGAGAGGACAGAGGGGACGTGTAAATGGTAGTGGGGGTGGTGAGTGTACGTGAGCGGGGTGTGGTGGTGGGTGTGCTGGTGCGGGACCTAGTGGCTGTAGTGGTAGTGCATGCAAGTGAGAGTGTAGACGAGACTGGGAGGGAGGAGGGAGACAACGAGGAGGGGGACACAGTGGAGGCAGTGGATGTTGGTATGTCTGTATGTGTGTGATGCTTGCGTGAGTGCCTGTGGGATGTGTGGTGCTTATGTTTGCCTGAGCTTCCCTTGTGTGGTGAGGTGTGTGCATGCTGGTCTGATGGTGTGCTTGGGATAGGCAAGGGTGCAGGGGATTGGGTCTGGGTGGAGGAAGTTGGAGGGGGGAGGCTAGACACAGGGACAATGGCTGCCATCAGTGCTGAGGCCAGGGTTTGCAGGGTTCGATGAAGGGCAGCCTGACCAGAATGAATGCCCTCCAGGAATGCATTAGTGTGTTGCAATTCCCTTTCTACACCCTGGATGGCATTCAAAATGGTAGACTGCCCAACAGTGAGGGACCTGAGGAGGTCAATGGCCTCCTCACTGAGGGCAGCAAAGGTGACAGGGGCAGGGGCTGAGGTGCCTGGGGCCAAGGTGATGCCCACCTTCCCGGGTGAGCGGGCACAGGGCGAAGGCTGACGGGCTGCTGGGAGGGCGGTGCTGGTAGGGGGTGTAGGAGGCTGGACTGGCTTGTAGTGAGTACCAAGGGGTACTTACACCTTGCACCAGGCCCAGGTATCCCTTATTAGTGTATAGGGGTGTCTAGCAGCTTAGGCTGATAGAAAAGGTAGCTTAGCAGAGCAGCTTAGGCTGAACTAGGAGATGAGTGAAGCTCCTACAGTACCACTAGTGTCATATGCACAATATCATAAGAAAACACAATACACAGATATACTAAAAATAAAGGTACTTTATTTTTATGACAATATGCCAAAAGTATCTCAGTGAGTACCCTCAGTATGAGGATAGCAAATATACACAAGATATATGTACACAATACCAAAAATATGCAGTATAGTAATAGAAAACAGTGCAAACAATGTATAGTTACAATAGGATGCAATGGGGGCACATAGGGATAGGGGCAACACAAACCATATACTCCAAAAGTGGAATGCGAACCACGGATGGACCCCAAACCTATGTGACCTTGTAGAGGGTCGCTGGGACTGTAAGAAAACAGTGAGGGTTAGAAAAATAGCCCACCCCAAGACCCTGAAAAGTGAGTGCAAAGTGCACTAAAGTTCCCCAAAGAGCACAGAAGTCGTGATAGGGGAATTCTGCAGGAAAGACCAAAACCAGCAATGCAACAACGATGGATTTCCAGACGAGGGTACCTGTGGAACAAGGGGACCAAGTCCAAAAGTCACGATCAAGTCGAGAGTGGGCAGATGCCCTGGAAATGCCAGCTGTGGGTGCAAAGAAGCTGCTACTGGACAGTAGAAGCTGAGGATTCTGCAAGAACAACAAGGGCTAAAAACTTCCCCTTTGGAGGATAGATGTCCCACGTCATGAAGAGTCGTGCAGAAGTGTTTTCCCGCAGAAAGACCGCAAACAAGCCTTCCTAGCTGCAAAGCTCGTGGTTAGGGTTTTTGGATGCTGCTGTGGCCCAGGAGGGACCAGGATGTCACCAATTGCGTGAGGGGACAGAGGGGGCGCCCAGCAAGACAAGGAGCCCTCTCAGAGGCAGGCAGCACCCGCAGAAGTGCCGGAACAGGCACTACAAAGTGGAGTGAAATGGTGCTCACCCGAAGTTGCACAAGAGAGTCCCACGCCGCCGGAGGACAACTCAGGAGGTTGTGCAATGCAGGTTAGAGTGCCGTGGACCCAGGCTTGGCTGTGCACAAAGGAAATCTTCGTGGAGTGCACAGGAGCCGGAGTAGCTGCAAAACACGCGGTTCCCAGCAATGCAGTCTGGTGTGGGGAGGCAAGGACTTACCTCCACCAAACTTGGACTGAAGAGTCACTGGACTGTGGGAGTCACTTGGACAGAGTTGCTGAGTTCAAGGGACCTCGCTCGTCGTGCTGAGAGGAGACCCAGAGGACCGGTGATGCAGTTCTTTGGTGCCTGCGGTTGCAGGGGGAAGATTCCATCGACCCACAGGAGATTTCTTCAGAGCTTCTAGTGCAGAGAGGAGGCAGACTACCCCCACAGCATGCACCACCAGGAAAACAGTTGAGAAGGCGGCAGGATCAGCGTTACAGTGTCGCAGTAGTTGTCTTTGCTACTTTGTTGCAGTTTTGCAGGCTACTAGCGCGGTCAGCAGTCGATTCCTTGGCAGAAGGTGAAGAGAGAGATGCAGAGGAACTCTGATGAGCTCTTGCATTCGTTATCTAAGGAATTCCCCAAAGCAGAGACCCTAAATAGCCAGAAAAGAGGGTTTGGCTACTTAGGAGAGAGGATAGGCTAGCAACACCTGAAGGAGCCTATCAGAAGGAGTCTCTGACGTCACCTGCTGGCCCTGGCCACTCAGAGCAGTCCAGTGTCCAGCAGCACCTCTGTTTCCAAGATGGCAGAGGTCTGGAGCACACTGGAGGAGCTCTGGGCACCTCCCAGGGGAGGTGCAGGTCAGGGGAGTGGTCACTCCCCTTTCCTTTGTCCAGTTTCGCGCCAGAGCAGGGCTGAGGGGCCCCTGAACCGGTGTAGACTGGCTTATGCAGAAATGGGCACCATCTGTGCCCATGAAAGCATTTCCAGAGGCTGGGGGATGCTACTCCTCCCCAGCCCTGACGCCTTTTTCCAAAGGGAGAGGGTGTAACACCCTCTCTCTGAGGAAGTCTTTTGTTCTGCCTTCCTGGGCCAAGCCTGGCTGGACCCCAGGAGGGCAGAAACCTGTCTGAGGGGTTGGCAGCAGCAACAACTGTAGTGAAACCCCTGAAAAGGCAGTTTGGCAGTACCCGGGTCTGTGCTAGAGACCCGTGGGATCATGGGATTGTGCCAACAATGCCAGGATGGCATTGAGGGGGCAATTCCATGATCATAGACATGTTACATGGCCATATTCGGAGTTACCATTGTGAAGCTACACATAGGTAGTGACCTATATGTAGTGCACGCGTGTAATGGTGTCCCCGCACTCACAAAGTTCGGGGAATTGGCCCTGAACAATGTGGGGGCACCTTGGCAAGTGCCAGGGTGCCCACACACTAAGTAACTTAGCACCCAACCTTTACCAGGTAAAGGTTAGACATATAGGTGACTTATAAGTTACTTAAGTGCAGTGTAAAATGGCTGTGAAATAACGTGGACGTTATTTCACTCAGGCTGCAGTGGCAGGCCTGTGTAAGAATTGTCAGAGCTCCCTATGGGTGGCAAAAGAAATGCTGCAGCCCATAGGGATCTCCTGGAACCCCAATACCCTGGGTACCTCAGTACCATATACTAGGGAATTATAAGGGTGTTCCAGTATGCCAATGTAAATTGGTAAAATTGGTCACTAGCCTGTTAGTGACAATTTGGAAAGAAATGAGAGAGCATAACCACTGAGGTTCTGATTAGCAGAGCCTTAGTGAGACAGTTAGTCATAACACAGGTAACACATACGGGGCACACTTATGAGCACTGGGGCCCTGGCTGGCAGGGTCCCAGTGATACATACAACTAAAACAACATATATACAGTGAAATATGGGGGTAACATGCCAGGCAAGATGGTACTTTCCTACAGGGGGGGTGGCGGCTGTACCTGTAGAAGTGGGGGGCACAGATTTTGCCGCCACCACAAGGGAGCTCCCATCGGAGGACGAGTCCGTGTCGCTGGTTGCTGATCCTGTCCTCGCCGTGAAGCTCCCCTCGCCCTCCGTCCCACTGGTGTATTCTGAGTCCGTGGTGTGGCCCTCCTTGGCCATGTGGGATGCAGCTCCCTCGTGCTCCGGTGCCACTGTACCTCCGCCTGATGATGCTGATGCACACAAGAACAGGGAGACCACAAAAAGGGGGGGAACGACAGAAGAAAGACAGTTTGAGTGCATGGCTTACTGCTACCGTTGACGGGCAATACAGAGACAGCAGCCCCCTGCACTACGCCGCGCTGTTGGGCTCTACAGATGCAGTTCCTGGGATATGGCCTACATGGCTATGGTCGACATCTGCACACATAGATGACACAGGGGCATGTATACCTGTACTTGGCACTCTACAGAGGTGGGGTGGAGTGCCACATGGCCTGCATTACGGAGGGGCCTAGCCTACGGAACTCGCCCTGGCCTAGGGTAACCCACAGCCCTCCTCCCCCACCCAGACACCTTCACTGCGCGCAAACTCCGCTGAATGATGATGTACTCACCCCCTTGTGTCTGCTGAGATGCCCTCAAGCGCCCATCCAACTCTGGGTAGGCCACCGCCAGGATCCGGAACATCAGGGGGGTCATGGTGCGACGGGCACTCCTCCCACGTTGGGAGGCCATCCCAGGCTGAGCATCCGCCGTCTTCTTGTTCCAGCGGCGAATGTCCTCCCATCTTTTACGGCAGTGGGTGCTCCGTCTGTGGTGGACCCCCAGGGTCCGGACGTCCTTGGCGATGGCACGCCAAATATCCTTCTTCTGGTGGGCGCTGACTTAAATGAAATGTACAGGGGAAGAAGAGAAGTCATTAGCAACTGCACCGTCGAAGTGAGTGGCCCCCATCCCTACCCTTGCCATGTGGCACATGCATTCACAGTCCATCATGCACGCAGAACTGTGGGCCCTTCCTTCTTACAACCAGCCCTCTCCACTCAGGCATAGCCCATACAACGTGCTCCCTGTGTACTTACCTGTTGGTCTGGAGGACCGTAGAGTAGCGTGTACTGGGGGAGGACCCCGTCCACAAGCTTCTCCAACTCCTGTGCAGTGAAGGCAGGGGCCCTTTCCCCAGACGCACGAGCCATTGTCTCTTCCAGACCGAGGTCACAGCAGCACTTGCAGTGTAGGTCCTCTCCTGTCGAAGATCAGGTATCGAGTGATTGACCAGATAGAAAATGGCGGTCACGTCCGCGGCGGTCACGTCAGCGGCGGTGCGTACCATCACCGCCGGTGCACTTCGTCATTGGCTCCTGGGACCCATAGGGTCCGATGTTAACCAATGCAGCATTGCGCCGCGCTCTTCGACCGCCTACCGCGACGGTGTACAGCGCCAGCGCAGTTACCTCACAACCCATTGTCCCACTTTAGAGGTTAGGCAGCCGCCATTTCAGGGGCCCACATGGCTTCATTTTCAACTGCGTCAGACATACCTAGGCCTAGACTCAACACACATACAAGCAACTTTTTGGATTATGTTTCGTGTTCTGTGTAGACTGTGGGTACATACCTCTGAGTTGTTTGACTCTGTGGTCGCTGTTGTCCTTCCTAGGCACCGTCCGCTGGGACATGTGAGGAGATGGCGGAATCCTCTGGTGTACCGACCGCTGGTGGACCTGTTGACAATGGAGGAGCGACATTTAATCATCACCTACAGGTTTGACCGTGCCACAATCCAGGAACTGTGTACCCAGTTGGAGCCTGACCTGATGTCAGCAATCCGCCATCCCACAGGAATCCCCCCTCAAGTGCAGGTGCTATCAGTGCTCCATTTCCTTGCAAGTGGGTCATTTCAAACAACAGTGGCCATAGCATCAGGGATGTCCTAGCCTATGTTTTCCAACGTGTTGTCCTGAGTGTTGTCTGCCCTTCTGAAACACATGCGGAGCTACATCGTTTTCCCTCAGGTGGAGGATTTGCCTACAGTTAAAGGTGACTTCTATGCCCTTGGACATATCCCTAACATCATAGGTGCCATTGATGGGACCCATGTAGCTCTGGTCCCCCCCCACAGGAGTGAACAGGTGTACAGGAACCGGAAGAGTTATCATTCCATGAATGTACAGATGGTATGTTTGGCAGACCAGTACATCTCCCAGGTAAATGCTATGTTCCCTGGCTCAGTGCATGACGCCTACATCCTGCGCAATAGCAGCATCCCTTATGTGATGGGTCAACTCCAGAGGCACCGGGTGTGGCTATTAGGGGACTCTGGTTACCCCAACCTGTCATGGCTACTGACCCCAGTGAGGAATCCCAGGACCAGGGCAGAGGAACGCTACAATGAGGCCCATGGGCAGACTAGGAGGGTGATCGAACGCACCTTCGGCCTCCTGAAGGCCAGGTTCAGGTGCCTCCATATGACAGGGGGTTCCCTATTCTACTCACCAAGGAAGGTGTGCCAGATCATCGTGGCCTGCTGTATGCTTCACAATTTGGCTTTGCGACGCCAGGTGCCTTTTCTGCAGGAGGATGGTCCAGATGGCGGTGTTGTGGCAGCTGTGGAGCCTGTGGACAGTGATGAGGAGAAAGCAGAGGAAGAAGACATTGACAACAGAGACTCAGTTATCCAGCAATATTTCCAGTGACACACAGGTGAGAAAACATTCCTGCCTACTACAAGTACTTTCACACTTCTACCTCTATCCTGTCTGTCGATTTCAACCAGTATATGGTGACTGAGTTGTACATTTCCATTACGGTTTCACAGGTGTGGTTTCCAACGTGTGTCATCTGCTTAGATTCCTCATGGACTTGAGATCTGTGACATAGGTATGTTGACATTACAATTGAGAACGCATTTTGTCACTGTCATTGCTAATATACATTTTCTAAATCACAGACTGACTCCAGGTTGTTTTGTGCTTCAAGGGTGTTTATTGCAGTGCTAAATATTGGAGGGGGGTTGTAAAATGGTGAGGGGTGATGGTGGAGGACTGTCCATGGCAGAGTCCAGTCTATGAGTCTCACAGGTGCATTGCCCATATGGGCATAGGAAGTGGAGCTGGGGCAGTTCCAATATGGACAGGGTTACAAAGTGGGACAGTAGGATGACAATCAGGGTGGTCTTATTTCTTGGCGGGGGTCTTGCCATCGTGCTCTGTCTTGTTCCTGGTTCTCAGGGACCGCTTGCGGGGTGGTTCTCCGTCTGCAGGGGGTGGGGTGCTGGTGTGGTGGTCCTGTGGCGGTGCCTCCTGTCCACTAGCGCCGGCGGAGGTGGTGGGCAGTTGATCGTCCTGGCTAGTGTCAGGGGCCCCTTGGAGTGCCACAGTGTCCCTCCTGGTGTTGAGTATCTCCTTCAGCACCCCTACGATGGTGCCCAAGGCGGTGCTGATGGTTCTGAGTTCCTCCCTGAAGCCCATATACTGTTCCTCCTGCAGGCGCTAGGTCTCCTGAAACTTGGCCAGGACCGTCGCCATCGTCTCCTGGGAGTGGTGGTATGCTCCCATGATGGAGGAGAGGGCTTCGTGGAGAGTGGGTTCCCTAGGCCTGTCCGCCCCCTGTCGCACGGCAGCCCTCCCAGTTCCCCTGTGTTCCTGTGCCTCCGTCCCCTGGACTGTGTGCCCACTACCACTGCCCCCAGGTCCCTGTTGTTGTTAGGGTTGTGGGTTATCCTGGGTTCCCAGTAGTGGTGGACACACAGCTGATTGACGTGTCCAGGGGACGGAGGTATGGGCCCGCTGGGTGGGTGCTGTGCTGGTGTTACCAGAGGGTGGAAGGTCTGTGATGGGCTGTGCCTGTGTGAGGGGAACCGACTGTCCCGAGGCCCACGATGGTCCGGGCTGGTCATATAGGTCCAGTTGGACAGAGCTGCTGTCATCACTGTGGGCCTCTTCTGTGGGTGGGGTGGAGATGTCTGGACCCTCCTATCTGGTGACGTTGGGTAGTGGTCCTGCAGGGGTGGAAAGGCATGATTTTTGCATCTGTGTGTTTCATGTTGTGCAATGGGTGGGTGACGGTATACCCCAGTGCTGGCATTCCTGTGTGTGGGCTTGTGTGATGATGGTTGAGGGGGGTGTTATGGGTATGTGCAGTGGGCATGCTTTAGTGATGTGTGTCCATGCTTTGTTTTTGCATGCAGGGATTGGTGTTGGGATGTGTGGTTTGTGATATTGGTACATTTGTGAGGAGTTGGAGTGATAGGGGTGGGGGCGAGGGTGGGGGTCTGTGATAGCATGCAGGTAGGGTGGGGGATATGATAGTTAAGATTTGACTTACCAGAGTCCATTCCTCCACCGACTCCTGCGAGGCCCTCAGGATGCATTATTGTCAAGACCTGCTCCTCCCATGTTGTTAGTTGTGGGGGAGGAGATGGGGGTCCGCCGCCAGTCCGCTGTACCGCGATGTTGTGTCTGGAGACCACGGAACGCACCTTCCCCCGTAGGTCGTTCCACCTCTTCCTGATGTCGTCCCGATTTCTTGGGTGCTGTCCCACTGCGTTGACCCTGTCGACTATTCTTCTCCATAGCTCCATCTTCCTAGCAATGGAGGTATGCTGCACCTGTGAGCCAAATAGCTGTGGCTCTACCCGTACGATTTCCTCCACCATGACCCTGAGCTCCTGCTCCGAGAACCTGGGGTGTCTTTGCCGTGCCATGGGGTGGTGTAGGTGATGTGTGGGGTGGTGTATGTGGTGATAAGTGTGGTGATATGTAGTGGTGTGTGGTGTTTTGTGCGTGGATGTTATGTGGGTGATGGTGTTGTGTGCCTGTGGATGTTTGGTTGTAGATTGTAGTGTCTCTCTCTGGCCTTCTGTCGCAATTGTGGTCGTAGGGGTTTGTGGGTGATGTGGGTGTGTGTTTTATATAGTATTGTGTGTGTGGGAGTGGTGTGTGTATGTGTATCAGGTGTGTGTCTTTCGAATTATCCAATGTGGTGGTGTTTTGGAGATGTGTGTGTATTTTGAGCGCGGTGGTGTGTACCGCCAATGGAATACCGCGGTTGAAAGCCCGCCGCGTGGATTCGTGTGTCGTGATAGCATGGGTGTATTTCTGTTGGCGTGACGGTGGAGGTTTTGTTTTCGCCAGTTTATCACTGACCTTTGGTGTGGCGGACTTGTGTGGGTGTCTGAATTTTGTCGGATTTCGGGATGTGGGTCATAATAGCTGTGGCGGATTTCCGCGGGTGCAGCAGTGTGTTGGTGGTCTTCTGCACGGCGGTAAGCGGCTTTTACCGCCAATGTTGTAATGACCCCCTAAGTGTTCTCAGGTCTGAATAAAAACTTGTCTATTCTCCCAAACTTGGGAACTCTTTTGGAGCAATCCTTCTGTAATTTCAGGGTGTTGAAATAAATCTCCCCCTAGTAAAGAGAGAAAGAAACAGTCACTCCTTCCATTCAACCAACCTCCCTGCCTTTTCCTTTCCCATTCCTCATCTCTTTCTGATTATCCACCTTTGGTTATTTTCCTGGAGGAGAGGGAAAGCAGGAGCCGCTCATTCCATCCCTCCATGGCTTCTGCTTGCTGTCTCCTCACGCCTGTCTCAGGCTTTTATTGGTCTGAACTTAAGTGATCCAAGCTAAATCCCCAACCTTTCCCGGCCCACAATGTGAAATGGGCTTAGATTGGTGGCCCATATCCTCCTCTCTCCTGCTATAGGTTGCTTGTCCCCTCCATTTCCCCCAGCCTGACCTCTGATATAAGACCATTCTCTTTGTGTCTTGCTAGTATGGTGTCCCTGTCTCCCTGGAAGTTCATGGGCTGCAGTTAAATGTTCGGCAAACCTTTCATTTGAGACATTATCCCTGTATAGACTTGCTTCCTGACTGAATAAAGTCACCACCTTGAAGGTGTCAGCTGTGCACTACTGGTTCATCTCTTCTTGGAGCCATGAGGATGCAGTGCCAAACAGCTCTAGTGATATTCCACCACTGGCAAACAGTTGCATGGTGCAGCTACTGATGGAGCCGACAGCAAGAATTTTACACTGATTTTGTTCCTCTGTCAGGTGTCAATCCCTTTCTTGATACCAAAAGATGTTATTGTAAATCCTAACCTGGACTTCCCTGTTTTACTCGTATCCCTCCAATGTCCTGTGACAGACTTCAAACCCAGTCCATCACAATGTACCTGGGGAGGACAGTCTACATACAACCAGGAAAATCCACACTACCTTTCCATGGATACAAGATCAAATGTAAGGTTGTATGGCCCGGATGTACTAATAATTTCACAAAAAGGTATCACAAAGACCCATATTTAAAGGCTTTCGGCACAGGGTAGCGCAGCAAGTCACATTGCTGCGAAGTCCTGCGTCAAAGGGAAAGGGAAGGAATACGCAATGCGGTGCATTCCTGTCCTTTCCCATGAAAGAAAACAGGTCTGCATTTAGGAAAAAAGTTTACTTTTTTTTTAGTATGTTAAAGAGGTAACAGGGGTTTTCTCAAACAAACTTTTTATTTTGGTTCACAAAGGGGAAGGCGTCCCATTGGGACCCCTTATACTTTGCAAATAGGTTACTTTAAGGAGCAGGTGATCTATCAATGGTTGTGACCGAAATCGCAGTTTGGAAGGGATACCACAAACATGCTCATTCCAAATAGCAATTCCTTAGGGGTTTCTAAACCCATTTTAAAATTCTTTAACCTGTTACCAAATTGCTAAACGGATTGAGCACTTAACCAAAAGCGTTTGTGATCCCAGACCGTACGATTTTGTGAATCACAGATTTTTAAAGTGCAAAATTGCTTTGTACATCAGGCCCAAAGTGTGATACACACAGTTTACAAGGGCAAAGAAAGAAACACATAAACTTGTAATACACCATGGGCCAAACAAAACTCTTTGCTCAATAACTGCACATCTTATAACATTGACTACTAACATTTTGTGCTGTGCTTGCATCATAAAAGTAACACTAATCTATTCATAAACTTTTTTTACCAATTTTTACCAATCTGCTTTTTAGCGCAAAACTTGTTTTGGGCTCTAATTTCTATTGTAAGTAATGGACACCAGTGCTGAGAACTGCTTTGCATTACTTAGTACCAAAGTTGCACTCCATGGGTACTGCATAGGCATTCCCATTCCACCACCCAAGGTTTGTGATGCAAAACCATATTTACAAAAACAAGTAGACAGGATTTTGCGTTAAAAAAATAGCGTTCATTACAAATAGGCGCTATCACGGAGAAATGCATTTATTTGTCCTTTATTTTACAACTGTGCATGTATGCTGCGCTGCTTGAACATATAGTGAATCTGTGTCTTCAGACAGGTGAAGCAAAGAGGCAGAAATAAGGAAATGCGGAGGTCCTGGTTATTTTATACCCTAAATAAATCCTGCAGCAGAGCCACGCTAAATACAAACCTGTAAGTGGTTTCCAACCTTTTGGGGGTCGGGACTAAAGCTGAAGAACCCTTTCCTACTTTTGAAATTGGTTTCCCTTGACTTAAGTAATTCTGCAGCTGTGTCCAGGGTGGAAGTGAGCCCTTGAAATATTTGTGATTAACCAACAGCATTCGAGCCCCTTGAAAATGTTCTCATAAAACAGTGCATATAGGTGATTCGTCTTTGAAATGTTAAACCATGTTTTGCAAATCACAAGCCTTGCTTTACTCTATCTGTAATTTTAATATACACGTGCAAAAGGTTTTGTGACCTGTGAGTTGTTTGGTTAGTCTCGAGCCCCAACTTTGCTGCCCCGATTGAAGACACTAGTTTAGATCTGTTATTGTGCACTTCTTGTACATAGTTTACTGCACAAACCCCTGTGCATATATACATTAGGGCAATGAGCTCGGAGAAGAGCAGTGCATAGCTTTGTGCTTATTTTTTCCACTGCTGAGCACCGGCACTTATTTTTGGGGGCCGGCTCTTCTTCAACCTCAGGCATTTGCTGCGAGCAAAAGAGACTATGGGAAAGACGGAGGAAGAGAAAAACGAAAAAGCGTCACAAAGGGAGAAAGTAAAAAGCTGCAAGAGTGAGCTGAAGGGGCAGGGAGTGGCTGTAAATGGATTGAAGAGGCCTGAGATGGCTTCAGGATTGCGCCGCCTCAGTATTCCGTGCTCGCACATTTACACATTTAAATGCAGCAGCCACGTGGTTAAGAGGAGGGCTTTGGGCACCGGCACGTTTTTATTTACAAATTAAGCACAGGAGAAGAGCATAGTGTAAGCATAGTGCATAGTCAATCGTACAAACACCCGTAGTTCGCGGTAGCAAGGGATTGCTACTGGGCGCTTGAAAAACCCTGCAGGCGCTAATTCCCTGTAAACATACCCATAGACAACAGCTTTGTGCCCTTCCACACGATATCTGCAATTTATTTTTCATTTCACCAAGCGCATAATTTTTAATGTTGCCAAGCACATTATTTTTAATCTCAAACATATTCATTTCACAAAATTATGTATATCTTGAGAAACCGTGAGCGAGGAGCCTTGTGTAGTATACCATGCATGCATTCCTGGAGCAAGGTGACCTTGGGTTCATCCCTGTAGGAAGGAGGATTTAATATGAGTGAAATAACCTAACAACTTATTTTTCTAGTGGGTACGATGACTGCAGGAAACGATTAACAGCAAATCCCAACCCACTCCATCAAAATCAATGTCAAGCCACGCTGATCTCACCCAAAAGAGCACCGAGTTCGGCTTGAAATTCACTTCTCAGAAAACACTCAACAGAAGTCATTCCAATAAGTCTGTGGCCACCAATTGATCTTGCTGTCTGACATGGGGCGTGTGACATAAACTTCGCACACTAAAAAGATACAGCCAAAAGTTTCACGAAAAGCACATTCAGCTCCTTCGGTTTCCGCTTAAATAGGAAACAGCAATTTGCAATACAGAACCTAATTATTCAGCCAATTAGGAAGTCACAGAGTATATAAAAAAAACCACCAAATATTTTTATTAACGTTTATAAAAAAATAAGTAACTAAAATGTGGCTGATGTCAAAATATATGTGTGTTCCTCTCCTGCTGGTCAGAGTATTTTCTTAAAAACGCTGTGCTTATCTCAGTTAACTAGAATACATACATGGCAACATTTTAGAAGAGAAAAGTGGAAAATTTTGAAAAGAAAAATCCAAGCAACTTCAGGCAGAGGAGGAAGGGACTCTGGGTTGGGAGGGTCCTTCTGTTAGTCATTTTGAAGAACCAAGAAGATTTTGCAGACAAAGTACAGCTGAAGTCTGACACCCTAGTCTATGATATTAACTTGGGGTAGCATATGAGATATCTGTGTTGGCTAGCATCTCTGAAAATGTTACCTCCAATGAGGTAACACAGGTATCACTTACCAAATCTCTTAGTATGTACATACTAAATAAAACTTCTGAAGAAACTTTGCCCTACATTAACACCAACTACCACATCCCAGCTGACCCGACCTTTCTGCAGTCTCAACTCAACCTAGGCCATCCAGAAAAAGTACATAAGAAGGGTTCAAGTGATGCAGGCAGCTGCAGCACTTCTTATCACTGAGACCCGCCATCATGCCCACATCTGTCTCTTCATAGTAAGTCTCAATGGGTACCCATTAGTAAAATAGTTCTCTTCTAGGCATTGGTAATTTTCACCTTGTCATCAAAGGCAGTGTGCTTTCTTTTCTAGCTTCCAAATTTTACCTCTATTCCCCCTGAGGTACCTTTTCCTCCACCGGTCAGTTTGTGTTAGACGTTTCAGAGGTCAGAATGGTTACGTTTGGCGACTGGGTGTGGAATAAACTTCCAGTGACCTTCATTTACATTCTTCATCGTTGATCTTTCAAAAGGAACTGAAGACATTTCTATTTTGCCAACTTTAGTAAATAAATGTGTTAGGTGTTAAATAGCTAAGAACCTGATGTGTTATCTTGCACTGCACCAAAAAAGCTTGGTAAACGTGCACTATATAAATAATAAAAAGCATAACATAACAGAGTTCAACAACATTGAATAAATAGCCAATATAATTGTTCGTGATACACTGCCATCGTAAACAAATATAATAATTTATACTTATCATAAATACATAAATACACGATAATTCGTTTATCAAAAATGTTTTGATTATACTTAAGATGTCGTATAAAAACCAGAAAGAATAGCATACAAAAAAACTTTGACAGGCCTAGTCACCCTAGACACTGTTCTCACTTCTCCTCAGAGTCTCCTTTACTTATCCAAAGTTTCCAAAGATATTACCAAAAACCTGTCTATGGTCAGACCGCTCCGTAAGTAGCTTTTCTCTTCATTCCTGGGCCCTGTTCATTTTCTACTACCAATCAGTGAAACAGGGGACAAGGTCAGGCCTCCATCTCTGAAGAATCAATGACCTAGCCACCAACAAGCAATGTACAAGAGCTTCTGCATTCTTATTGGCATGCCTGACTTTGGCCATACAGCCACCAAAGCCAGCACTTGATTTTGAGGTAGACAGAATCCCTGCACTGTTTCTAAAACCTATAAATACCTTCCCAAAAGCCTCCACGCTTATTGTGAAGCCAGACAAGGTACACCCACCCTCCTCCACCCTTCATTCCACATCTAAGGGACTGATTTGGGCAGCTCTGGTTCAATTTGTGCAAAAATTGGGGAGTCCGATACACCAACCTTTTTGCAAAATACTGCATCTTGTGAAAATTGGTGCCCCTCAAGAAAGAGAAGTTAAACTGATTGGTTCTTAACCAATTGCCCTTAGATATTAACACATTCTCTATTCGCTGAGATCTGTGCATACAGACTTACTTTCTCACAAGATAGCAAGTATGGAGTCCACAGCCCTATTTTCCTGAGGCTCAAATTATCCCTCAAATTCGAAAAACTAACTCTTTCTTAGACATTAAATCTTTGGGATCAATTTTGTGTAACACACCGAGTAGAGAACTGTAACACCACTGCAGCCACCTTTTATCATAAGTCACCATCAGATCTACCTTGCCCTAAGTTTTCTACCTATTGTTTGGAAGAAATCACCCAATTTCACAAATCTGTTTCTACCCCCATCTGACTACAGTAGTTTGATATATAAAGGTCCCCACCTCTAATTCTAAGTAGCTCAAAGGGTTTTCAGAATTCACATAAGGAATATAAAAAACCTTATAAAACTGTGACATTTTCCTTAAAAAGCTCTTGCAGAGTCATCTATTACACTCTTTTGGACATTTGACAAGTCTTGGCAAATCTCTGATTTGATATTCTTCCAGCATATTATCAACAAATTCCTTCTGAAGGTGGCTACATATTGGGCTTGTATTAACTCTAAATATATACTGTGCAAAATAATACATCTTGAAGCAAGGGAGGGCCAACCCCCTTCCTCCAAACTATGGTATAAAGTGTATAGTGGCATCCTTGAGCTAGTTTTATTCCAATAAAAAAATCAGTGAATTTATTTCAGTAAAAAAAATTGAATTTGTAGAACATGGTTCCGCAGTGAATAAAAATGAAATAATGGGCAGACTGTCATCTTAATTAGGGAAATCTGACCCAACAACATATTAGGAATCGATATCCACCTAGTTAACAAATTTACCTAAAGAGGTTTTGGGAGAAGATAAAAGCCAGTGGCTGCAGCAAATTGACTTTGCAAATGAGATTAAGCAGCGCTTGGCAGAGATGGAGGATCAATTGACTCAATTTCCAGATTACTGCAAGGAGCAAGAGCAGCGGGTCTCTATCTGTGAATAAAAACTTGGAACAAGCTCCTCGTTAAGCACAAATTTGGATCAGGAGGTCAGGTCCCTGTGTGAAAGGCAGGAATGTTTGGAAAATCATTCTAGGCAATCCACCCTAAGGCTATTCGGGGTGCCCGAAGGAAAAGGTCTGGCATGGTGGCCCTAGTTGACTCATTAATACGATTTTATGCTTTACCTGAGGCTCCACAGGCTTTGACTATTACGTGAGCCCAGAGACTACCTTCCCAGAGTTCTCGGAATGCGAGCTACTCCGGCACCATTAACCTCTCAGATTACAGGCTGAAAGACAGCTATAAGAGGATGGACTTTTTCAGCACAGAATGTATTTACTTTGAGGATTTTTTTGGATATAACAATTGATACAGTCTGCTGGAACAGAGAATTTAAAGCATGATTGTGTCTTTCCATTCTGCAGGCACCCAAGCAGCTTTGATATAAATGGCTAAGCTCAAAGTACTGTTTCAGGTCTTGTCTTTCATGTCTTTGCTCAGATAAGTGAAGAGCAGCTGTTTCTTGCAGAAACTTAGCAGGGTGGGGTAAACTGATCTGGACTGATGTATGTGAATTAATCTGATGATAACGGGTTTTTGAATGCTGTCGCCATAATTTTATAAAGTATTGAGATTGACTTGTCGAGTGGGGTGGTAGTAGGAGGTAGGTAGGTAGGTGGGATTCGGCTGGAAGAATTAGCACTGTGTCATGGTGTTGATCTCCAATTGGCAGGGGAAGGGAAGCCTTGGTGGGTGGGAGGGTGGGCCGTCTGCCGTTGATTGGAGGTGCTGAGGTGGTGATTGGCACTTGGGGGATGTCTAGGGGCATGGGTGTGCATTTTGAAATTCAGTGTCAGGGATTTGTTAATCTTGCTATATTTTATCAGTGCTATTTAGGGTAGGGTATGTTTTTATGTATGGTGAAAGGTGCAAAGAGTTTTGTACATATTTGCCAGTTTTGAACTTAATTGCACTTGATAGCACTTTTGCACTTTGCACTTTTATGGAGTTTTATCAACACTTCGACATCTTTTGACAAGAAGCCCTGTCGTTGGCTTTTTTTGAATCTGGAAAAAATGTGTTTTATATCGTTTTAACAAGATGGGATGATAAAGGTGCGCTCTTCATAATGTGAATGGATTGAACAAAGTTAGGAAGCAGCAATCAGTTGAAATTTGGATAAAAAATCATAAACCCACCGTGATTTTCTTGTAGGAGACTCATACTCCCTCGTAACAAAAGAGATGCTTCTCTTCCATGGAAGCGGCCCACAGAGGTATAGTTATCTATATCAGCAAACATATTCGGTTGTAGGTCCATAGGTGGCAATCAAATGGGAAGTGATGCTAGTGGACTGTGCAACTGATCAATCACAGGTCACATTGGTAAATCTACACACCCTGGATGAAGATGATTCTGCTCCATTTAGTAAAATACTTTTCTCACTAGTTGGTGTTGAGGGAGAATACATTTTCGGGGTAGACTTTAATTATTTACAACAGCTGAACTTCGATTCCTCCACTAGTAAAAACTTCCTAATTGATTGATCCATGACGAGTAGCAAATCCTTTTAAGAGAGAGTACACCTCTGCTCTGAAGTCAGAAATTAGCACTAAGAAGGTTGGCCCTAGAAACCCAAGATGGGCATTTAAAAAATACTATTTAGAGGATGAGAATTGGGTTGGATCATGCAAAATTGAGATAAAGAGTTTTTGGGAGCAAAAAAAGAATGCCAGCTCAGTTGGCATAGTTTAGGACACCATGAAATCTTCCCTGCATGTCTCAGCTGCTTTTTCCAGAGATGTAGCTCGGTTTGAGGCTTTGTGGGATGAAGGGATAGGTTTGGAGAATCAGGTCAAACGTGAATACAGGAGGTTTTTGCAGAATAGCTTATATATTCATTGGAAGATGCCGGGGAAAGTGAAGGAGGCCCTCCAAGATTACTATTATGCTAGAAATTATATACAAAACTCAAACTAAGTAATGTTTTAGGCTTGACCGGCACAGGAGTAGGCTACGTACGGTGTAATTAAAGAAGTTAAGGCCCAGATATAATAAAAGTGGCGTTCCATTACACAAAGCGCCACTTTTCTTGCACCCCATTGCACCCCCTTAGCACCACCATGTGTGCGCTGTATTAATGAATGGTGCACCATGGCACATGTTAGGATCAATAGCATCATAATTTCTGACGCTCATGTGGTTCTTTGCAGGATTAGCGCCAAAAATGTTGGCGCTAATCCTGCAAAGCACTTAGAGGCTCATTATAAACAACAGTGTGCCTCAATTTAATGCCTGCTCTGCGCAGGCATTAAAAACTAAGAGAAAAATGGTGCAGTGGAATCTTAGAGATTCCACTGCACATTTATTCTGGGCCTTCTAACGGAGGAACGCCCCCCTTGCATACATTATGCCTGACTCAGGCATAATGTACTGCAAGTGGTTACAAAGTGGTGCAAGGCATGCATTGTACCACTTTGTAAATTTGGTGCAGAGTTTTTGCCAACCTAACACCACATTGGTGTAAAACAAATGAAGCTAATGTGGTGATAGGTGGCACTAGGCCCTTCTTAAATTTGAGCCTTAGGGAGACATTTAACATCAGACCAAGATATTAATGCTGTTTTTTTTAGATCATTTTAGTATCATTTATAAGGCCCAGCTAGTTGTTAATTTGTCCAAGCTGAACTCTTATTTTGGATTCTCTTCCCACCCATCCTTTTAGAAGTAGATAGTAGGTTGATAGATATTCCTGTTTCATTGTTCGAACTAGAGGAGGTAATATGTAGTTTGCCCCGGGGCTTAGATGTGTGGCCCCAATGGATTCCCTGAGGAATTTTACAAGATTTTCCTAGTGGTTTTAAATCGATTTTATTGGAGGTTGCCAACTTTATTTTTAAGGGTGGGTTTAGCCCCTACTTTTTTAATCATGGGAATGTTGTTAACTTCCTAAAAAAAGGGCAAAGATTCAACTGATCCCTATTCCTATTTCCCTACTGCCCTTTTAAATATAGATTATAAAATCGTAATGAATTTATTGGTGAAAAGAAGTAAAAAGGTGGCATTGTATTTGATACATAAAGACCAGAATGTTTTCATAGCGGTTAGACAACTGCGTACTAATACTAATTACTTAATAGAGGCCTTGGATATGTTTTGCTAATCAGATACCTGCAGCAATTTTCTTGTTGGATGCAGAACATGCGTTTGACCTAGTGGTCAGGGAGACTCTTTTTGCTATACTTGGAAAATTTGGATTTTCTCTCCAGATTACAGGCTTCATTAGGAGAACGTACTTGAGCACAGAAGCCAAGTTAATTGTAAATTTACTGAGATAGGTTCCGTAGGAATTAGGTAGGGCAGCCCGCTCTCAGCAGTGCTTTTGAGGGTCAAGCCTGCGTTGCATGCGCTCGCGCGTGCGTTTCGCAGCGAGACTCTTTTGTATTTATAAAAGGGCTCGGAGCCCTGTCAACTTCACATCAGTGTTTTTTATTGGTTGATGGGCTTCCCTAATAAAATCTGCTTGCTTTCATTAGTCGAAGGCACAAATATGGCATGCCTTTTCCGGTGGCTAGCCCTCCTCCAGCGCAGCGACCAAGTACAGAAAACATGCGAGGCTCGCTGTTTTCCATCGGGCTCGTGGACTTCTTTTTCTCTAATTTACGAGCCCGATCTCGCTTGGCAGAAGTCGAGCGCTTTACCTACTTGATTTCACTTTTTCGGGTTATGTACATAAATGCACTTTTGCCCGATAGGTGAAAAGTCGGGTTAGGAGTTTACAACGCGATCAGCTCTAACATGAGCAAACGCGAGACCCAATGCATTTTAAATGCTTGTTACTTTTGTCATCGAGCCACTGGGGACATTAGTTCAAAATGATTTAACATTTCAAGCACCTGTATCATTTATGGCTACGATTAAATTGTATGCGGATAACATCATGCGTTTGCTCCCCCCCAGAGAAGAAGGGTTCTTGATATTCTCACAGCGTTTCAAATTTTGGCAAGATAGAAGGTAAACAGAGCAACAAATGATGTCATTCTGTGCAATTGTTGCACTGAGACATTAGTTCCAGAGTTTCACGTGTGTCCTAAGCGGTATATGGGGGTATATTTTACGGAAGATTTGAATGGTTTATATGATTTGAATTATAGATTTCTTACAAATTTGTTTACCAATACAATTTGTTTAGTTTTTTTCTGCAAGTGAAGCGATATTCCATTTCCTACAGGGAAGGCATTTCATAAAGGAGTGCAAAGTGGAAACCAACCCTGTGAATTATCAAAGGTATAATCTGGTCTCCCACGCAGACACATATTTCAAATATGTGAACATCCCTACTGTGAAAAATACCTGTTTAAATAAAGGGATACATGCTTATGAGAATACAAAATAGAGCACATTTTTATCTAAAAGATGACTGAAATTTGATGCAGAGTGTGATACATTAGTTTGTTGGTTAAGGGGGGCGTGAGCCTTTCTCAAGCAACAGCTACATTCTGTAGCAGGCTGAACCACAAAAAGTCAATAAATTAACCTGTGCTTAACCCTCTGGTAGCTTGGCACAAAAGCAGTGATGCTTAATTTGGATGCATTGTGTAAATTATTTATTCAGCACTTCATACTGCAATATAGTGAATATAGAAATGGAGTGAAATATAATACCTTATTTGACACTGAAATGATAAAAGTCCAATCAGTAGAACCAGAGATATGCAGTTTCAAATTTTTAAAGTGAGTACAGAGTCTAAAAGCACAAAGCTCCACTCGCAGTTATCTGGCTGTGACAGACCGGGTGAAAGTCACAAGTTCACACCAACCACGATGGAGCAGGGGCTGGATACAAGGGTCAGGTGAGTCCTACTGAAATAGTTACCTTCTCTAACTCGAGCAGAAAGAGTCCAGTTCGCCTTGGATGAGGCCACAAAGAGCAGGGAGAGCATCCCAAATGGGCATTTCTGTACCACGAAGAGCAGGCTAGGGGTCACTGGTGGTTGTCTCTGTAGTACGAAGATCCTATTGGGCTTTGCTGGAGCTTTGCATTGGTGGTGACCCGCAGACTGTTGATGCTGTAACGCAGAGTATAAAATTTGCAGTGCTAGTTGTCACAGACAATCACTGCAGCATGAAGAGTTGGATTTACTAGAGCTTCATGTTGAGAGTTGACCCGGGAGGGCAAGATCTTGGCACCAAAACTTCAGACATTTCCCTTTTATTCCAGGAGAAGCTCAACTGATGCCACACCAAGGGTCCATGGCCTGGGAGGCACCTCTTGGCAATCAGGAACCCGCTCCAGTAGGGGCAGACAGGGTTGAGAGGTCCAGTTGCAAGTCCAGGCAGGTTCAGTGCAGCAGGTCAGCCTGGCAGTTGCAGAGAAGCTTCGGGAGTTTGCTATGTCCCTGTAGATCAGAACAGGAGGACAGCTAACAAGCCCTTAGAGTCGCTCCGGTAGACTAAGATGAAGGATGGGCTGCAGGTTCAATCTACTTTCTCAGGCAGCAGGGCAAGCCTCAAGCAGCAGGGCAGTCCTCTGGCAGCAGGGCAGTCCTTCTTCTGCAGTATCCACAGTTATAGGGAGTATACTGAAGAGTGGGTCTAAGGGACCTACATGTACACCTGGTGCCAGCTTTGAAGTGGAAGAAGCTTCTGAAGGTTCCCCCCACAGATGTGTCTGGAATTTCCTGCCTCTGTGCTCTGTCCCCAGGATGTCTGTGGGCAAAATAGTCCAGTGTGAAGTTCTTTACTGGTGAGCTGAGCTACTGTCATTGGAGTGCAAGTGTGACATTGACAGCTCCACCCCTTCCCATCAAGGCATGAATGGCCCATCCTGGCAAAACCTAGTCTCTCTATTGTGTGGCTGTCTTGGAGGAATACACCACGACCGACTGCCAACTACATATGTAGGTCATGTAACCCAGGAACAGGCTGCAGGTACCAAATAATTAGTACAAGAAAATGCCAACTTTCTAAAAGTGGCATTTTCAGAGTTGTGACTTAAAATCTGACTGTACCATTAAAAAGGATTTTAGATTACAATTCCTTTGACAACAAACACAACATTTCTACCTCTTCCCAAACAAATGTTATGGTTTATTAAATGTAAAAGGTCACCCAATCTTATCCTATGGGAGAGGTAAACCTCAGTAGTCAAAAACACATTTGTTCGTTTTTCTCAACCATGATGAGTAAAAGCTGAAAATACACATCCAACTTTTTAAATACAATGTACCCTGCCCTATGGGCTGTCTAGAGCTTACACCAGGGAGGACATATGAATTAGAAAGGGAGTTTTAGGCTTGGCAAAATGTGCATTTTGCTTGGACGAATTGAGAGCTTTAAATTGCATATAGGCTACAATGGCAGGCCTGAGGCATGTTGTAAGAGGCTACTTAAGTGGATAACACAATAACTGTTGCAGGGCCACTAGTAGCATTTAATTTACCAATCCTGGGTATATGGTATAACACTTTACTACAGATGTATAAATGAAATAAATATGCCAATCAGGCTTAAGCCAATTTTACCATGTTTTAGGAAGAGAGCACAAGCACTTTAGTATTGGTTAGCAGTAGTAAACTGCACAGTGTCCTACAGCCACCAAACATGAATTCAGCAAAAGAGGTGGGATGAAGACAAAATGTTTGGGGGTGACACTACAGAGAATGCCAGGTTCTGCACAGAGAATGATAGAAAGGACTTCCATCTGAAGCACAAAGGCCAGTTTCCCTCTGTTAATGGTGGTCTCAGTGAGCTATAGTTCTACTGTGGTAAAATAGAGAGTCATTCTTACAAGAATGGTAGTGTTTATGGCCTACTTAACTTATGTCCTCATTACAAATACTTTCCAAAGGCCTTGATGTCTCTATTTTAAGGTTGGCAATTACAAAGTAAAACTTCCCCAGAGAATTAGTGATTGCTCTATAAAACTACAATAGAATTAAAAGACGTTACAGGATATTCTTCCACATAATACATTGCAGATTTCAAGATTATTAACATTTAACATAATTTACCGATTATTGTTAACAAAGCCAACTGCTAATTCATGTTAGCACGGCTTTCTGGTTAATCCATCAGAATATAAAAACAGGTCAGCTCCACAAGATTTCCAAGGAAGTGCCTTGTTCATAGTATACTGTGATGGGTGTGCTATCATCAACCCGATGCCATCCAGTGAGCTGGAATTAATTAATCGTTAGAAATTCTTTGAAAAATGTGAACTGTGATTGGATAGATAATACATGTTGGCTTGGTTTGCCTGAAATTCTAAACTTGAATCCGAGAGTTCTGATAAATCCTAGCGTGATAAACTAACTTGGCAGACTGTCCCTACTAATTTGGTGGACAGAGGAGCTTTAGAAGAAATACCTCCCAAGCAGGCTGAATTTTTAGGTGAAGGCAGTGGTTGTTTGAATTACTCTGAATCCCGTTTAAAACTAGTCACTGACAGTTAAACTAAGTGTTATTCTGTCTGAAAAAATATAGTTCGATCTAACGCAATTATTAGAGTTTTAATGCTTCACTCTGAACTGTTGATTATTCAAAGCTTCAAACATGCAGCTTTTCCTGTACTCAACGCTGTACAGAAGTGTAAAAACACTATTTTAACTAACCTTATGCTATGTTTATTTTTCCATGACTCTTCTTTGATCAATTACATCACTTATTTTAAATGGCGTTATATGCATTTAATGTGAATGCAGTCATTTTTAAGTCATACACAGAAATATTAATGTGTTCACTATATGCATATATATATTCACTGAAAAAGACAAAGATTACAGGGTTAGGAAATAGCAATAGGAATTAGGAATTAAAATTAATAGAATTATAGTTAGGAAAAAGAATTTAAAAAAAACATAGGAATTCACATAAAAAACAAAGTTTACAGGGACGTTATAGTTAGGCTCACATTTTAAACGTATGAAACCATAGAAGTTCAGTTAGAGTTACCTCAAGTAACTATAACTCGTGACCTAAGGTCAACTATAACTTGCACCCCCGCCATGCACAGTTTTTTCACAAAAAATGTCACTGCAGATATTACATTGTATTATCAATTATGTTATCAAAGATGTCATGAGTGCCAACATTTGTGGGGTAATACACCTTGCATGGCAAGTGCATGAGCTATAGTTACTTTAGGGCACAAACTTTTCCAAGAAAATACAATGCTCACTTCAGCTGCTGTCTGAAACGTTTCGGGGTGATACATCACAAAACACTTTTTCCACATTCGTTTTTCCATAGGTATTTTAACAGCTATAGTGCAGAAACTACTGTATATATATATATATATATATATGTATATATATATATATATATATTTATTTATTTTTTCCATAGAAAAAAGTGCTTTTTGACTTGCCTATATCTTTGGCACCGTTTGATGAATCTTCACGAAATTTTCCCCAAAAAAGTGGTCCGGTGATTCTTGTTGCGCACAGGAAGTTTCGGGGTGATCCATCAAGCGGGGACTGAGAAAAAGGACTAAACAAACAATGAGTTTTCCATGTTAATTCCCATGAGACCTGTCAACACGTCTACAGCCCATACCACTGGACGGAAAAACACCAAATTTGGCAGAAAGCTAGCTGCCAGTATGCAGATTGTGCTTTTTGGTATTTGATATAAATCTTTTCAATAGTTTAGAACATATTTATGGGCAAATAAATTTGTATATCTCTGGCTGCAAATAATTTGCAATATTCACAAATTTTCCTGAATACGTGTACGAAAAGAAGTGTTGCAATTGGCTGACCACAACCTGACTAGAAAGTTGTGACCACCATTTTATTTCATGGGATACGGTTCTTGCGGGTGAAAATTCATATTGAAAGTGGCATAAGATGTCACAGTGAAGGTAACCCGACCCCAGGGGTGTGATATAGGGGCAAATTATAGGTTTAATATAATTTTTTGTCATGGAGTGTGACATTTGTGAAAATTCACGAATTTTCATGAATTTCTAAAATGAATTTGCAACACATTCATGATTGTTGATAATTTGAAAGAAAAAACACAGACTCAATATTACACTAATTCATTCACTCATACATGCACTCAGAGGCTCAGGAGCTCACTCACACACCCACTCAGACACTCACACATCCACTGACAGAGACAGGTCCGGAGGAGCTCACTCACACACCCACTCAGACACTCACACATCCACTGACAGAGACAGGTCCGGTGGCCAACCTGTGCTCTGCACGGCCAAAGGCCATGCGTGGCACGGGGTTGGGCGGTTAGAGGGGCTTGGCTGCATGCCTGGCTGCAAGGCCAGGCCTTGCAACCAACCTTCGCTGTGCACGGCTGAAGGTCGTGTGCCGCGGGGGTTGGAATAATGTATAGTAATTAAAATAACTTTACGTTAAAAAACCATAGAAATTCAATTTAAAAAAAACAAAGGTTACAGGGACGTTATAGTTAGGTTCTGAATTTACTCGTACAAAACCATAGAAATTCAGCAGTTATAGTTAGAGTTCTTTCAAGTAACTATAACTCACGCCTTCGCCATGCACAGCTAATTACTCCACATATTATGTCATTGATGAGATCTTGTATGGCATCTTTGATATCAGTGCAATGTTTGCTATAACATTATTGATAAGTAAACTGTGCATGGCAAGGGCACATGTTATAGTTACCTTGGGGTGCGAGTTATAATTACTTGAAAGAACTCTAACTGCTGAATTTCTATGGTTTTGTACGATTAAATACAGAACTATAATGTCCCTGTAACCTTTGGTGTTTTTATTGAAGATATACATATATATATACAGATCTATATATATATATATATACTTATATATGTATAACTCTATATATATATATATATATATATAAATATATATATATATATATATATATACATACATACATACACACACACATATAGTAGCACAGTAATGTTCAATCACATTCCTGAAGAGTTTCAATTGATTCTTCATCTAACTGTACCCTAAAACCTTTCTACAATGGAATGCTTTTTGAAAAATCAACCTCCTTTTTGCTAGACAATTAGGTTAATTTCTCATGTACTGTTGCTGGTCTCCTTGTAATTTGCTTTCACAAATAAATCAATTCCTTTTCTTGTAATGATTCACATGTTCTAAATCTAAGCATCATCTAATTATTTCTTCCAACTGTATTTTAATCTCAGGGCATTTAGTGGTCTCTCTTTTTGTGCACTCTGACTAGTTCCTGGACTTCCTGCAGTCTCTGTCTTTGCACTTATTCTGGCAGCTTCCCCAAACCATGGGGGGAAAATCCCATCTTAAAACAATTGTGTTTCAGCTTATGTTGTCTATGTCGTAAATACATTTCTCCTTCCTTCCCCTACTGATTGAATAGTCTGTGGTGGTGTCCATATAACAATCTGTGAATTCTGGGAAGCTGCGATAAACCTTGTAGTAGGTGTTCCATGAATAGCTCCTCAAGCTTCTGCAGTTGGGACTATATGAATTAGATCAATTGGTGTGCACATCTCCATTGGTTGTGCTCTTGTAACCCTAGCAACAGGTGCTGGTATAGCCACAATTGATGCAGTCACATTAGTAGGTATTACTGCCTGTTCAGTCTCAGCTTGGGCAGCTACATTACTACGAATCACAGGTTGTACTACAGGCTGTGTCATAACAGGATGTGTCATCACAGGTTGTGCTACAATGGACTGGGTCATTGGTAATAGTTTATAATTTGGTATACATTTGGATCAACGTGGGCTTATCAATATCAGCACAATCACAACAAATTGTTCCATCCGATATTGCAAAGTGCAGTCGATGACATCTCATGACCTACACCACAAGTCATTGGTCTTAGACTTTTCATCCTTGGCGTGGTCGCCCTTAACTATTGCCTCTGTTTCCCAGGTTGTTGATGTGTGCTGGACTCTCTTTTTGCTGTTTTTTTCACTCTGGGCACTTTACCACTGCTAACCAGTGCTAAAGTGCAATGGTCCTATACAAAAAGGGTTTGGCTTATCCACGATTGGCATATTTGATTAACTAGTAAGTCCCTGATAAAGTGCACTAGAGATGCCCAGGGCCTGTAAACCAAATGCTACTAGTGGGCCTGCAGCACCAATTGTGCCAGCCACATAAGTAGCTCTGTAATCATATCTCAGACCTGCCACTGTAGTGTCTGTGTGTGCAGTTTTTAACTGTAAAGTCGACATGGCAAGTGTACCCACTTGCCAGACCTAAACCTTCCCTTTTCTTACATATAGGACACCCCTAAGGTAGGCCCTAGGTAGCCCCAAGGGCAGGGTGCAGTGTATGGTTAAGATAGGACATATAGTAATGTGTTTTATATGTCCTGACAGTGAAATACTGCTAAATTTCTTTTTCACTGTTGCAAGGCCTGTCCCTCTCATAGGTTAACATGGGGGCTACCTTTAAATATGATTAAAGTGTAGATTCTCTTTTGGGACCGGATGGACATGTGGAGTTTGGGGTCCCTGAGCTCACAATTTAAAAATACATCTTTTAGTAAAGTTGATTTTAAGATTGTGTGTTTGAAAATGCCACTTTTAGAAAGTGAGCATTTTCTTGCTTAAACCATTTCTGTGACTCTGCCTGTTTGTGGATTCCCTGTCTGGGTCAGTTTGACAGTTGGGCTGGTTGCGCCTCTCACTAGATGGTGACACAAAGGGAGCTGGGGTATAGTGTATATTTTCTGATGGGCCACCTGTGCTAGGAGGTCGGGGAGGAGTGGTCACTCACACTTGAAAGGGCTGTGCCTGCCCTCACACAGTGCAGTCTCCAACCCCCTGGTGTGTGTATGAGGCCTGTCCCGGGCAAGGCAGGATTTCACAAACAAGAGAGACTTTTCTTTGAAGTAAGCCTACTTCCAAGGGCAAAATGGGTGTAAAGAAGGGCACCCAAAACCACAGACTTTAGAACACTTCTGGAAACCAAGAGGAACCTCTGCCTTGAGAAGAGCGGAAGAGCTGAGGAAGAAGGAATGCTGCCCTGCCTGTGACTGTGCTTTGTGGAGCTATCTTGCAGTTGCTGCTTCTGCCTGTGCTAGAGGACAAAGACTGGACTTTGTGTTGCCTTCCTTCTTGTGAAGAACTCTCCAAGGGCTTGATTTAGAGCTTGCCTCCTGTTGTTTGAAGCCTCATGGACAGCAAAGACTTCTCTCTGCCAGCACCTTGAGTCTCTGCTGAGACTCCTACTCTGCCAAGTGGTTCCCATCCAGTTCCTGGGACCCTGAAAGGAGAATTGGCAGACCAAGAGTGAGAAATCCATGCACCGACCGCCGTGTGGGGAAAAGATCGATGCAACTCCGATCCGCGGCTGAAAGATCGACCCGCCGCCGCCTTCGTGGCTGAAAATCAACGCTCTCCTGCAACGTGACCGGAAGATCGATGCCCTCTACCGGAGAAACGACGCGCAGCATCGCTGACGGAGGCTGGTGAGATCGCAACCCCCGCTGCGTTTGTTTTCGGATCATCATGCGGCAGGATTTCTAAAACAAACATCGCTGGGCGTGCAAAAACAACGCAAGGCCTGCCTGGATCTGAGAGTGCAGTTCGAATTCACGCATTGGTTTCCTGCAGAGAGAAGAAACGACACACACTGACTCGACTGAAGGAGAAACGATGCAAGATCTCGCTGGTGAGTGAAATCGACACATCGCAAGCCCTTTTTGATGCACACTCGCCTGCGCGGGGTTATTTTTGATGCACCCAGGTACATTTCCACGTTAACAGCGTTAGCGTTGTGTTTAAAATTACATGAAGACTCTTTTTGCATTTTTATTGATAACTTGACTTGTGTATTTTGGAATTTTGTCGTTTTGGTCTTGTTTTGTTTAGATAAATATTTTCTATTTTTCTTAACCGGTGTTGTGTCATTTTGTAGTGTTTTCATTAAGTTACTGTGTGTGTTGCTACAAATACTTTACACCTAGCAATCTGAAGTTAAGCCTACTGCTCAAGCCAAGCTACCAAGGGGGTGAGTGGGGGTTAGCTGAGGGTGATTCTCTTTTACCCTGACTAGAGTGAGGGTTCTTGCTTGGACAGGGGGTAACCTGACTGCCAACCAAAGACCCCATTTCTAACAATTGGTAGACAAGAATACCATAAATAAACTCTTATTTAGCTATCCCAGGATCTTGGAATGCTTCTTTGTCCTCTTTATCTTTTGTGACATAGGCGCGTAAGCATCAGCAGTGCATGAACTTCAAAAATACATTCAATACACATACTCCACAATAATCAATAACAAACAATTCCTCTTTTCTATTGCCTAACCATCCTCTGCTACCAACTTTGCTGAGGGGGACTATGGGGAACTCCAACCATCATAGACTAAACTTTATCCAAAAACATACAATTCCCGCACGTCCTACTGGGCCCAAGAGGTTGGACCTTTGAGGGAGATAGGACTAATCAGGAACTGCAAATCAGCAATTTATCAACATTTAAAATATTTGATTGGAGTCAATGATGAGAGTTTGATTATGTTTTATAGACTTTATTACATCTTATAGTAAATTGAGTTCTTCATTAGCAATTCGTTTGATTTTCAAAACAATTACAGAATTGAGCATGAAGCTCATTCCATAAAATCTAATCCCTATTCCAAAATAGTTTAGAATTAAAGAAAATATCAATGGAACCCATAAAGAATTCTGGCCTCAGGATGTGAAAGCAGAAGAGTAGTAACTGAACTTCCCATAAACAGGGGCTCAAGAAACACACATTGGAGTCTGTTACAGCATAAATTCAAAACATAATTAAAGTAGCTCTCAGAGTGAATCTGAGATACATCAGCAAACAGTTTAAGTCAGAATGTATCGAAGTCAGAGTGCTCTCAAGGCTGTCTGCAACAGGAATTCTCTCAGAGAAATAGTCTAGTATTGTCTCGCATGTCCTCCACTCCTCCCGTTATCAATCCTGGAAACATGCATTTATACAATTTCAATAAATAAGTTATAGGTCTTGTGTAGATAACATCTGGTTTCAACAAATAAGACGACTGTCTTCATGGGAACAAGACAGCTTCCGTAGATTTAGAAGGTTCAACAAAGAATGTCCTAAACACAAGATACATTAACTATTCTCCTCAACATATTTGGCATTTTCCTCTTTTATCCCAGCATTATACTCTATAAGACAAAACCAAGTCAAGGTAAGTACAATACATTCCATAATGAGATCACTCCCATTCTCATACACCTTCAGTGACAGCACCTATTCATAAAGACACAACTTTTTAACATTAATCTTGCATTTCAGTAAATGGGGTCAGAAGGCTAGGATCTAACACACTCTCAGTTCATTCTATTGTTGCGATAAGACAGTTGTGTCATAAAATGATATACACTTATGACAATGACACAGGTCAGAGCTAACAAAGAGAAAAGGAAAGGAGAGAAAAATAAAAAGTATGTGTTTGTCAGCATTTTAAACTAAATACAAGCCTCTGTGAAACCTTCAAATGCAGAGCCACTTTATATGCAATATTTGATTTAGGCCTATGGAACATCTCGTACAGGTTAATGATTGTTAATTTATAAATTAGTATAATGGTTTCACACATTAATTGAGACACTTTCTATGTGAAATCAATTGATCCCACTGACCTTATTGGAATACATTTTATAGACAACCCGATGACCCCATTGACTGCAATAGAGTTATTTTCCTGGTCAACTAACTGGTCAAACCATTTTAATGGAATGACATTCCAAATAAACCAAAGCCACCACTTAGTTTAAATCATCACATCCTAGGTTAACTCAATATAGCCATTGACTTTAATGGGATCATATCCCAGGTCAGCTCTGTAAACCCACTGGCTTTGATGGAGTCACATTTGATGTCAACAACAATATCTAGGCAAAATCAAGGACTTGGCAATGTGCAACTCTGATGCCTATTGGCATGGACTTTGGTACTACACCTAACACCCAAGAGTATGTTAACCTAGCCTGGGCATACACAGTGCTGGTCAAAAGCTTATGAACCTGTACCGATTTTAGTGGAAAACACCGCAAGAACCATACCACATAAAATAACATAAAAATAACTTAACAATCATAGAAGATAACTTAACATATTAAACCAGAACATAATAAAACATAGCATAGCATTACATAGTCTTGCATGTCTAATGAAACATAGGAAAATATAGTGTAACAGAACAAAAAATATAGTAACATTATATTACACAGTATAGCACAAAATATCATAATAAAACATAACATGGAATACCCAAACATGTTAGGTTCTTCTGTCTGTGATACAACACCAGCTAATTACTTCTAAAATGAACTCTCTGCACATTCATACTTTTGTCCATAAATACCAATGAGAAATGTGGTATTTAACTTGTCAGCAAAATACAGAAACAAATCAACCATTTTATCCCTGGGTCCTTTAATTCTATGAAAGGACCGGAAGCTGCAAATTATGCATTTCACAACTCTGCGTTTTATTATTAACAATCATATTACAATAAGTATAATCACAAACAAGCATTTTTCTAGATCCAAAGTACTACAGACCCATAATACATATAAGAAAAAAGTATAAGACCCATTAGACCTAACAGTTCATTAGCAAATCAAAGCTTTGCTGTAGATATGAAAATCAGAGATAACATAAAAGTCATCTTTTCTTTCCATCTCAGTAGCCTCAATAAGTCCAATTTTTTTCCATGGCATTATTACTTTAACTTTTATTACAAGATATTTCTGTAAAATTGTTCTTGCAGGATTTTGTAGACTCATTAGGCAACGTGCGTACCCTAGGTCAGAGGTACCACAAATTTTATTTCAGTTATTTTGTTCCCACTGGTTAGGTCTTTCTGCCATGACCTTTTGACCTCTCCTCAGGCGAAGTGTTAAGGAGCATTCTCACCAGCAGTGTGTCTCTCTGCAAAAGGTTACATTGGTCTATCAACACTCTGCCTTGGTACACCCACACCAGCCTGGTAGCCTCTATTTACAAGTGCACTGAGAGTGATCCATCAGCCTGTTCCTAGATCATCACCTTCTTCACACTCTCTGCACTTATCTATCTATCTATCTATCTATCTATCTATCTATCTATCTATCTATCTATCTATCTATCTATCTATCTCTCTCTCTCTCTCTCTTCATATATACATATATATGTATATATATCTATATTAATGTTCCAAACAATTGTGCACAGCTCTCCATAAACTTAGATATCCTTTATTATAAATATTACAACTGCACAGACGCTTTTTGACCACACCAGTCTTTTCCACAGCTAGTGAGTCCTAGCACAATGTTCACATTTTATACTACCCTTCCCAATAGCACATTGTGAAGCGTTCTGGGAACTTTAGTGAAAAACTAAAATCAACATGTAATTAACCACAAATAAGAAGTAAGTATTGTCTACTAATATTGTTGATATGGAAAGGTCACCATCTCAAAACAAAATTATATAACCTATGTTTACACAATAAGAAACCCTCTACTGATCTTTACTAAAATAATTTTATTGACATAATTAATACCACTTTCTCAAACTCAGATAGTATAGTACTTAATCACTCAATTATCATGCAATAAAATTATCATGTGGAAGGCTAGCTTTGTAATTCATATCACACCGTTCTCATATTTAACTGCTATATAAGGCTATCATATCAAATTAGTAGTTCACAGAGGTGAACATGCAGTTCCTCATCGTAATTTAACCCCAAAGGTGTCTTGGTCCGAAGTCGAATAGTGTATTTGGATTCAAGTTGACGAAATCTCCTTGTTCTATCTCCTTCTCTTTCATGATCTGTAACATGGTCAATAGCATAATATCTCAGTAATTTCCAATCATTTGTCCCATGTGTTTGTAGATGTTTTGCTAGTGCATAAGTTTGATCCCGGTTTACGATTGCTCTCATATGTTCAAGAATTCTCTTTCTAGGTAGATGGTACTACCTATATATTGAAGACCATAATGACATTCAATAACATACACCGTGAATTTTGTTTCAAACGTTATTCTGTGTTTGATGAAAACCTCAGTATTATTTTCTGCCAAAAATATTTTTGTGGTCCGTCCAATTTTGCACGCTTTTCAATAGTTACATTTGACAAAACCCATCTGTTGTTCTGCCAGCCAATTAGTTAGTGGTTTCAAAGCAAAATGGCTCCTGACTACCTTATCTTTTATGGAAGGTATCTTTCGAAATGTTATAGATGGTTTCTTTCCCACTCTCGGGCCACTGTCTGGATCATTCGAAATCTGTGTACAGTGTCTTCAAATTTTCTAAAAGCCTCTTCAACATTCAAGCAATTTCTCCTCATTCTTATAAACTCACCATATGGTATGCTGTTTAATAGTGCTTTTGGATGAAAACTTTCTCCATGCAGGATGCTGTTTGTAGATGTATTTTTCCCGTATAGTGTGGTTTCTATCTGCTCATTTAGAATATATACTGTAAGATCCAAAAAGTTTAATCTTTCACGGCTTACCTCACAAGTAAATTGTAATCCTAATTTATTGGAATTCAAAATGGTAAAGTAAGTCATGAACTCCTCTTTATTCTGTGCCATATTATGAACAGATCATCTATATTTCTTACCCATAAAGCAATCTTTTCAAGATGAATTTCATTTACTGGACCCCATGCTATTTCTCTCTCCCACCAGCCCATTACCAAATTAGCATAATTTGGAGATAGCGAAATGCCCATTGCTGTGCCACAAATCTAATGGAAACTGTCATGGTTAAAGAAAAATATATTATTTTTCAAGCATAACTATCTTAGAAAGCAGCATTTTGGAATGTTCCAATTCTTTGATGTTCCTTTGTTTTAAAAAAAATTCACATGCTGCTAGACCTACATCATGCCTAATGGATGCGTACAGAAATACTACCTCAATGGTTACCAACAGGTATGCATTATTCCAGTTGGTATTTGCCAGGATCCATAAAAAATCTCCTGAGTCTTCTATATAGGAGCTTAGGGGGTGATTCTCACCCTGGCGGGCGGCGGAGGCCGCCCGCCAGAGTTCCCCCCTCCAAAATACCGCTCCGCGGTCGAAAGACCGCTGAGGGTATTTTGGGTTTTGCACTGGGCTGGCGGGCGACCGCCAAAAGGCCGCCCGCCAGCCCAGTGCAAAACACCCTTCCCACGAGGACGCCGGCTCAGAATTGAGCCGGCGGAGTGGGAAGGTGCGACGGGTGCAGTTGCACCCGTCGCGAATTTCAGTGTCTGCAAAGCAGACACTGAAATTCTTATTGGGGCCCCCAGGGGCCCCGCGACACCCCATACCGCCATCCTGGCCAGGAACAGGATGGCGGTATGGGGTGTCAGAATCCTCCATGGCGGCGCAGCTTGCTGCGCCGCCATGGAGGATTCATTTGGGCAGCGGAAAACCGGCGGGAGACCGCCGGTTTTCCACTTCTGACCGCGGCCGAACCGCCGCGGTCAGAATGCCCAGCGGGGCACCGCCAGCCTGTTGGCGGTGACCCCGTCATTTTAGCCCTGGCGGTCTTGGACCGCCAGGGTTAGAATGACCCCCTTAATGTCTTAACAATAATAATCCACATAATCGGAGATTTTTTCAAAAGGTGATTCGCAAGCTGAAACTATGGGCCTGCCAGGAGGATTCACCATAGATTTGTGTATCTTGGGAAGAAAATAAATCACAGACATTGTCGGATTTTCAATTTTCAAGAATTTGTTTTCATCTTCATTCAAAAGGAGTAGATCATGCCACGCCAAAGATTATAGTTAACCAGATGAACTATCCGATTCATTGGATTCTCTTGTAATTTTTCCTAATTATTTTAAATATTCAATTGTTTATAGGCCTCTGTCGCGTAATCCTGTATATTGAGTACCACTATGTTACCTCCTTTATCAGCAGGTTTTATAAAGATTTTCTAATTTTCCATTAGGTTTTTCTATGGCATGCGTTCACCTCGACTTAAATTCTCTTTTTTGCCTTGATGTCTCATTTTTTCCACTTTCTCTAAATCTGCAAGTACAACTTCCGAAAAGATGTCAATTTTGTTGCCAGGTGAAGTACTTATCATCATAAAATTGTGCACATGGTCAAGGTAAACAAAGTGTGCTTTCTTTGCATTTCCACAGTGAAAGTTATCTTTAACCCTTGTCGCTGCATTGGGTGATTATTGGGGGTTGGCTGCAGGGCCTGGAACAAGGCGCTTCAGAGTTGAAACACATTGGTGATTGTTGGCATGGATTAAATACTATTGCTATTCTTTTGGAGAAACAGAGTGCAGCGTTTTCTTTTTAGGCCAAGTCCCGGGGGCATCAGGGTAATAAAAATGGTGGAGGTACCACACGGGGCCTCCCTCCAAAGTCTCTTTCACACCGGGGACCACCACCTCCCTGAGTATTTATAAAAAATACGAGGGGTCCGTGCAGACCCCCTGCATTTTATAAAAAATCATCCTAACTTCTTGCGCATGGCCATGGCACAGCAAGTGTGTTTTTACCCTGAAGAGTTATTTGTAATCCTTGAAGGAGGTGCTTGTGTACTTGCCCTTTCGTGCACAATATCTTATGTAGTGCTACTATGAGCATGTGAAATGGCCTAGAAGCCTTGAAGCAGTTTGGCCCAGCCCTATATACATTAGTGGTATGCAATGTCTTCCCGCCCTTTTCCCAGGGTGGTGGACAGCTTGCTAAAAGGGCCCCCAGAGCACATTTCCTGCTGATTTTGGAGATGCAGTCTTGATGTAAAGGAATGTGATCACATCTCCACCAAACAAAGAAGCACTTACCTCTGTAAAGTACAAATCACCCTAACGTTTTGTGCAAGGCTAAGACAAAGCAAATGCATTTTCTCTGCAGTTCCACTTGGAAAAGTTATATGAAATCATTGATGGAGTTGTTTTTATCCTTGCTCTTTTGAGCGCAATTTGTCATGCAGTGATACTACGAGCATGTAAAATGACCTACAGACCCGCCCATTTGGCCTCTCCTAATATATGTTAGTGTATGCAAGGTCTTCCTGCCTTTCTCCAAGGTGATGAACAGCTTACTAAAAGGCTCTCCGCCATTTGTTTCACGTAGATTTTGGAGAAGCGTTCTTGATGCACAGGAATATGATGACATCTCTGCCAAACAAAGCACTTACTTCCATAAAGTACAAATCATCCTCACATCATGAGCATGGCCAAGGCAAAGCGTGCGTGTTGTCTCTGCAGTTCCACCTTGAAAAGTTATTTGTAATCCTCGATGAAGGTGTTTTTATCCTTTCTCTTTCAAGTGCAATATCTTCTGTAGTGATACTACGAGCCTGTGGAGAGGTCTAGAAGCTCCACCAGTTTGGGCCAGCTCCTTATACATTGGTGGCATACAACTTGTCCCTGCCCTTTTCTCAGGGTGATGGATGGCTTACTAAAAGGCTCTCCACGCGCGTTTCACCTATTTTGGAGATGTGTTCTTGATGCACAGGAATATGATCACATCTCTACCAAACAAAAAAGCTCATACTTATGTAAAGTACAAATCATCCTATCGTCTTGCACATGACCAAGAGAAATCAAGTATGTTTTCTCTGCAGTTCCACCTTGAACGTTATCTGTAATCCTTGATGGTGGTGTGTGCATCCTTGCTCTATCGAGCACAATATCTTATGCAGTGATGCTACGAGCATGTAAAATGGCCTAGAAGTCCTGCCCTTTTTGCCCCACCCGATATAAATTAGTGTATGCAATGTCTTTCAGCCCTTTTCCCAGGGTGACAGACAGCTTAATAAAAGGCCACCCCAGCACGTTTCCTGCCTCTTTTGGAGATGCGTTCCTAATGCATAGGAATATGATCACATCTCCACCAAACAAAGAAGCAGTTACTCCTGTACAGTGTAAATCATCCAAGTGTGGTCAGGACCTATGGCCAAATTTCTGCTGTGCATAGCCAATGGCCATGCATGGTGTCAGGATGGGTGTTTACAGGTGGAAGCCACTGGGACTTGCCTGTGGCTAAGCCCTGCTGCCAACTCCACCACACATGGCAAAAGGCCGTGCGTGGTGTGCAATTGGGTGGTTATAAGGGGTAGGCTGTAGGGTCTGGCCTGTGGCCAGGCCCTGAGGTCAACCCGTGCCTGATGGCCAAAGGGCACATGCGGCAGTGGTTGAATTAACATATAGTAATTAAAAATACTTATGTTTAATTAAACATGGAAATTCACTGAAAAATCACAGGTTACTGGGACATTACAGTTAGGAATGTTTTTTTTTTAAACATAGAAATTCACTTAAAAATCAATGGACGCAAAACCTTAGTATTAGTAGATTCTGGCTGTAGCCAGTCAGTCATTAGAGCCGATCTGATCAATAACAATACCCTTACTCCAGGAGCCGCGGTGGCTATATGTTGTATTCATGGAGACTCAAGGGAATATTCCATGACCTGGGTCTCAATTAAATGGGATGGAAAAGAAAATGAGATCAGAGTAGGAGTCGTGGAGCGATTAGTAGAAGAAGTTATTATTGGAACTGATTATGCTCACTTTGCGGCTATCTTAGACAATGTCCGAAAAGCAGGAGAAAGCGATCCCTGGTGGAAAGAAGCCCCTTTTGCTACCGAATCAATCCAACCAACTAAAGCACAATATAAACCGAGGAAGAACGAGAAAAGAGAGACAAAAAGACTATATGCATCCAAAGATCTTGAATCTCCCAGGGTAAATACACGAATCACCGCCTTCACTAGTCTTCCTTCTTTTCGCTCTTGTCAAAGGGAAGATCCCACACTCCTAAATGCATGGAGAGCCGCTCGACCTAGAAACCCTGGATAAAAGGGACCCTCTTTTTCCATACATAAAAACCTGTTATATAGAATCATGAGTCATAATAACCAAGAAAAGAAACAGTTACTTGTTCCTGAACCATATTGATTACAGGTCTTACATTTAGCCCATAGTCAGTCGGGGGGGCCATTACGGAAGGGAAAAAAACAAAGAATATCTGTTACGTAGGTTTTACTGGCCAGGAGTGTTTTCCCAGATTCAGCGGTTTTGCCAACAGTGTCCCAAATATCCGTTTATTGATCCAGGACCTAGGAGAAGGGTTCCCTTACAACCATTACCTCTCATCGACATACCCTTTTCCCGAGTAGGTATGGACCTAGTAGGACCCCTCATCCCTTCTTCAAAGGGATATAGATATATCCTAGTCTTGGTCGACTACGCCACCGGATATCCCAAGAACATTCCCCTAACCAGCATAAATACAAAGAGCGTAGCCCACGCCATGCTCGGATTTTTTTCCCGAGTGTGTTTCCCTAAAGAAATACTAACCGACCAAGGGACACAGTTTATGTCATACTTAATGGCAGAGATCTGCCAGCTTCTAGAAATTAAACATCTGAGAACTTCGGTATATCATCCACAAACTGACGGACTAGTAGAAAGGTATAACCGCACCCTAAAAACCCTTTTGAAAAAAATACATTTCTGATTCTGGTAAAGACTGGGATAGAAGGTTACCCTTAGTTCTCTATGCAATGAGGACACATTAACAAACCTCTACTGGACATAGTCCGTTTGAGTTAGTCTTTGGGCGACAACCCCGAACCCTGTTGGAAATGGCAGCCAAAATGTGGGAGGAGGAGGAAGGAGGAGAAAAAATCCCTCTTAGAATATACTAGTGACCTAAAATCCCAAATCCAATTGGTATGGGAAGATGTGAGAGAACACTTAGAGAAGGCCCAAAACAAACAAAAACAATATTACGACAGAAACACCCGGATGCATACATTGAATGTGGGAGAGAAGGTTCTTGTCCTTTTACCCAGCTCCGAAATTAAGTTACTAGCTAGATGGCAAGGGCCCTATAAGGTTCTAGGAGAATAAACCCGGTAACCTATACCATTGAGATGACAGAAAATCCTAGAAAAATCAAAATCTTTCACATAAACCTTCTAAAAAAATGGGAAGAACCCCTTGATCTCCCAACGGCACCTGTAGCAGGATTCCTGGTTATTACTGTAAAAGAACTTGACATTGGGTGGTGCCCTACCAATTTAAACTCCAAACCCGAAGAACCCCAGAGGAATACACTCCTCTCCCCTAGACAACAGGATCAGTTAACACAACTCCTGTCCGGCCATGACAAATGATTCTCCACTCAACCAGGGAAGACCACAATAGTACAGCATCATATTAAAACACTACCAGGAAAGGTGATACGTCTTTGACCCTATCGCATACCCGAAGCCCGGAAAATTGTGGTAGAACAAGAAAAAGAGAAAATGCTCCACATGGGTATTATAGAACCCTCTAATAGCCCTTGGTGGTCTCCTGTGGTATTGGTCCCCAAACCCGATGGGTTGGTTCGTTTTTGCATTGATTTCCAACAAGTCAACGCTATAGCCCAGTTTGACACATGCCCACTTCCCAGAGTAGACGAGTTAATAGAACAATTAGGAAAGGCTAAATACATGTCTACCCTTGATCTTACAAAGGGCTATGGGCAGATCTCTTTGGCATCCACAGACAAAGAAAAAACGGCCTTCTCCACATCCTCTGGTCTTTACCAC
Organism: Pleurodeles waltl; assembly: GCF_031143425.1. Lineage (NCBI taxonomy): Eukaryota > Metazoa > Chordata > Amphibia > Caudata > Salamandridae > Pleurodeles > Pleurodeles waltl. The sequence goes on from NC_090444.1 coordinate 177,812,274, forward strand.
TTAAATGTTCTTCCTTTTGGATTACATGGCGCCTTGGCCACATTTCAGCATCTTATGGATTCCCTGTTACGGTAATACTCCAGATATGCAACAGCATACTTGGATGATATTGTGGTATACAGCGAAACCTGGGAAGAACACTTAATCCACCTTGATAACATATTTTCGGTTTTACACCACGCCGGGTTAACTGCTAACCCCGCTAAAAGTCACCTAGCTTATACCGACATTTCCTATCTGGGATACCATAGATGAGGTGGCATAATTAAAACCCAGATGAACAAAGTGGAAGCCATTACACGCATACCCCCACCTACTACCAAAAAGGAAGTACGATCCTTTTTGGGTTTGGTAGGATACTATTGGAGGTGCATTCCCCATTATTCAACCCTAGCCGCTCCTTTGACCGATCTCTTAAAAAAGGGTCAGCCCACAAAAATAATGAGGTTAACCCCATCCCAACGCCAGAGTTATGTCTCTCTACAAACCTGTTGTCCTGATTTCCTTCGCCCTTTCCACTTACAGACTGACGCTTCAGATGTAGGCCTAGGAGCGGTGTTATTTCAAAAGGGAGAAGAGGGTACCAGCCATCAAATAGTTTTCATCAGTCGTAAACTACTGCCCCGGGAACAACGCTACCCTATTATTGAAAGGGAATGTCTGGCCATCAAATGGGCTATAGAAAACTTACAGTACTACCTTCTGGGACGGCCTTTTATTCTGTACACCGACCACGCTCCTCTAATGTTTCTGCACGTCATAGAAACACCAAACCCCATATACTGAGATGGTTCATGGAACTGCAACCTTTTACCTTTCAGGTGTTCCACCTTCCGGGCGAGTTAATGTGTCATGCCGACTACTTATCCCGCTATCCGATGGTACCGGGTCTGGAACAGCCCCAGTCTTGGGGAGGGACATGTAACCGGGCAGTCACCGCCACAGCTACAACTCGAGCCCCTGAGACGTCCAAGGGTTGCCCCGGGGGTACACATCGGGAGGACGAACACCCGTAAGTGATTCTCAACCCGGATATTCGGGTTGAAAGTGCGTCGATGCTAGAAGAAAGAGAGCCAGAGACTAGAGAAGTCATGGAGCCGGACGAGGAAGAGAAAGCATAACCCGAGGATGAAGGAGAGGATCCGGAGAAACGGAGGAACAGGGACATAACCACCGAGATGCCAACGTAGACCAACGAGAGACGCGACCGGACCACCCACGTCCCTGGAGGGGCGTAGCTAACACAGGTACGATCGTGCCTCCAGGTCAAATTCTTGCCTGTGTGGAACCGGAGCTGGAGTGAGAGGGGTTCGCAGGGGAGGGATCGGGAGGAAGGGGTCGTGGGGAAGATTCTTTCAAGTGCATGTACATACCTATAACCCACGGAAGGAGGGGCGAGAGATAACCCCCCAATAAAAGAGAGAGAATTTGACTGCAGTAAAAGTACACTACAATCACTTGGGAGACTTGTGGTACACATAACGGCCCTGACCCGCTCACCCAACACCCCTGCACGGTTTGAACCATCCCCTTTGACCTCACTTACCTGCATACTAACCCTATCATAGAAGTATTCCCCGAAACCCCACACTTACCTGTTTTTTTCGTTTTTTCTTGGGGACCGGCCACCAATACCATGGAATGGAGACGTCCAGCTCCACCTAGACTTCCGCCCATATCGTGGTCTCGACGCCTGGATGAGACAACCCTAGAAGAAGAAAACCAAGTATTAACCCCAGAAACAGAGATCAAGAAGACCATAGGACGTTACCAATGGACATAAATCTATTTAGAAAAAGTATTAAACACTCATTCAGAAGAAAATAAAGAGCACTTACGCACGGCACCTGGTGTATTGGGATTCTTTACATCCATACCCCAATCAAGTCCTAACCCGAACCCACTACAATAACCAATTGGAAGAAAATTACCAAATTATCTTTGTCAATGGCTCCTGTTTGAGAGACTCAGTAGGAGTGCTGAGAGCCGGATACGCTGTATGTACGATCTCTGGTATCCTAGAAGCGTCTTGGCTTGAAAGAGTATATTCTGCTCAAGTGGCTGAATTGGTTGCTCTTACTAGAGCTTTTCATGCCGCTGCCCAGCTGAGAGTGACTATCTATAGTGATAGCTGATACGGATTCGGAATTGTCCATGACTTTGGCCAACTATGGTCACAGAGGGGTTTCTTGACCTCTTCTGGTTCACCAGTGAAAAATGGTGAAGGAATCAAGGAGTTGTTGCACGCGATTCAGTTACCTCATGATATTGCTGTGGTGAAATGCAGTGCTCACCTGAAATCACAAGACTTTGTTTCAATGGGAAATGGATATGCGGATCAAGTCGCAAGATTTTGCACATTGTACTGTATATCATTTAAAAATCAGTGGGAATTGTTACCTGAAACAGAAAATGAGACATGCACAGGTTACGCTTTAAGGGTGATTGACACGTTAGAAGAATTGAAATTGTTGCAGGGACGTGCATCCAAAGATAAGAAGCGTTCTTGGGTCAGGATGCAATGTGTACAAAGGCCAGATGACTTATGGGTTTCACATGAAGGGAAAATGGTGTTACCGAACAGTCTTTTGTCACAGTTTGCAAGGTTTTACCATGGTCAAGCACATATTGGGAGGGATGCCATGATCAGGTTGTTCAAAATTGACTGGTTTAACCTGAAGTAAAGCTGCAGAAGTGATTTGCCATAGGTGTATCATCTGTCAACAGATGAATGCGTGGAAAGGGACAGTGGTGAATTTGAGCCACATTGGGAGAGCAGGAGGTCCATTTAGCAGAATGCAATTGGACTTTATTGAGATGCCTGTGTGTGGAGGTTTGAAATATATTTTGGTGATTGTGTGTGTCTTTAGTCACTGGATCGAAGCATACCCTACACGTAGGAATGACAATCTCACAGTAGCGAAGCTGCTGCTTAGGGAGTTGATACCGCGTTTCAGGTTTCCGATCTCTCTAGAATCAGATAGGGGAAGTCACTTCAACAACGAGGTGGTTAAGCTATTGTGTGCAACACTGAACATTGAATAAGAAGTTGCATTGTAGTTACTGCCCTGAAGCATCAGGACTAGTGGAGCAGATGAATGGTACTCTGAAGTCGAGAATGGCGAAAATGTGTGCAGCAACGAATTTGAAATGGCCTGATGCATTGCCTTTGGTGCTAATGTCAATGAGAAACACACCTAACAAGAAAACAGGACTGTCCCCTCATGAGATTCTCATGGGCCGAGCTATGAGGCTGCCCGGAGTACCTGTGAATGCTCTTGTGAATATCACAGATGATATGGTGTTGGACTACTGCGAGGGTCTGGCTGATGTGGTCCGCTCTTTTTCTCACCAGGTGCAAGCTACCACCCTGTCACCGATAAATGATCCATGTGCCTGGGTTGTCATCAAGAAACACATGAGGAAGTTGTGTTTGGAGCCACGTTGGAAGGGGCCATATCAAGTGATACTAACGACTACTACTGCTGTGAAGTGCGCGGGAATTCCAAACTGGATCCATGCCAGTCATATGAAAAAGGTGACATGTCCAACTGATGAGGAAGTTGAGTTGTTGAAAGTACTAACAACAGAGAAGGAAGTCTCAGGGCTGGAGAGTGATCAAAGGGGAACTGAGACAGAAGGAGAGCCTGTTGAGGACGGCTTGGTCACTCCAGTAAGAGACGAGGGAAAGGAGACCCAGAGGGGTGACGGTGAGCCTATCTCAACTGAGGCAACAGGAGAGCCAAATCAAAGAGAGGTTCTCCCAGAAGCAGACGAATATGGAAATGAGCTGGCGGCCCTGTCAGACACAGAAGGTCAAGGAGTTGAGGTGGAAGGGAGTCAGAGTGTCCTGACTCCTCCTGAGCAAATTGCAGGTCTATCAAGAGAAAACACCATAGAGCCAGAGGAGGGTGAAGGGTTGCCGCTGGAGAGATTTAAGGCCAGAGAGACAGTGAAAGGAGACAAGTGGCCAGAATTGCAAGTGACGAAGGGAAAGGTGGTTGTCGAAGATGCAATAGAGGAAGAGGTCGATACCACAAGGAGAGAAGATTTAAGTGAGGGAGAGTTGCAAGGCGATCGCAAGTTGAAAAGAAAGAGAGTAGCAAACAAAAGGTACGCGGGTCCTGAATGGGTGTATGCGACGACAGCTGAGTGCCAAAAAGAGTTCTTGGAGTTTTGCTTTGATCGAGAAATTCCAGGTCAGTACTTTGGCACACTAGACCGACTGAATTGGTATAAAGTTTGAGTTAAAATTGAGAGAAAAAATAGTTTGAGAAAAGAGACTGAGAACTTACCAGATGAGACTTTGATAACCTGATCTGACTTATGAAACCCGATTTTGACAAGCTGCTAACCTGAATTGACAAAGATCCTGGGAAAGAAACTGAGGGCTGTAAATAGTCGCTTGTTTGACCTTTGCTGCGAAAAGAAAAAAAGAGAAAGAAGAACATTTTCTGACCATCCTCTGTTGTTGTTTGAATTAACCATCCTTCACTTTCTGATTCTTTACAGATCATGGCTAACATTAGAGAGGATAATAGAGGGAGTAGGCGTTGTAAATATTTGGGTGTTGGTTTGGGTGTTGTGTGTGTGATATTCATCATGGTTATGGTTGTGGGTATGACATTAATAGATAAAAGTGGGACAAACAATGCTACAATTCCTGAGACTACCACTGCACTAACAGCTTGGGAGAGGTTCGAGCAGGATACAAGATACTTGCATGAGGGTACTAACTCAAAAGGGGAACTGTCCACTAATGTTTTCTATCTCTTGTTGAGTGAGTGTGTTGACACAATGGATGCAAAAGATTGCTTTGTATGTACACATATTCCTGTTTCGGTACAAGAGGGGGGTTACCTCTCATAGTCCACCATTAACGTATGGGATAAGTTGTAGTCTGCTACTAACAAGATTCTATAACCAGGAAGAGATCCAATATTTTTACTCGAATTATGACCTTGTGTTTTCCTATGTGCATATAATAGAGGATTTGAGTGAGGTTGCTAGATACCATAGTATAAAGTTAGTTAAAGGCCTCTTTGAGTCAACTTTGACAATTAGTACATCTTATGCACACCGCAATAACTTGACATGCTTGCTTACACCTGTAGAGAAAAGTTTTCTAGATCATACAGAAGATAGAAGAAGGGCATTAAAGGGCAAATTAGAGAAAGGATTGCAGCAGCGAGCTTTTGCTAGTAGTAAAGGTTATAGCGCAATTAGAGAACAGGGGAAGCTAGCTTTAGATGCACTACACGCAGGGAAGCTTTGCATATCTAGGCCGAAATCATACTATGACAATGTGGGAACGAGTGAATGTAAGCATGTGTTTTTGTTTCGGAGTAAATCGACGTTCATGTTAAATGGACAGGATCCATCTATCCCAGGGATCTATTATATATGTGGACTTAATGCTTATTACCGTCTTCCAAAGGGATGGTATGGGACATGGTATTTGGGGATAGTTTTCCCAAAGATATATCAACTTGACGATTTGAAAAGGTTTCCGAAATTGTCTGAATTACATCGTACTAGACAGAAGAGAGAAACTGCTGCTGGTGTAGTAGGAGACATATTTGGGGCGATAATTCCTTCACTGGGAGTTATTTTAAACTCCATAAAGATTCGGAAGTTGTCTACTATTGTGGATAACATGCTGACAAATTTTTCAGGGGCTATACTCCTGATGGATACTGAACTTGCTGCGGAGAGGGCTATGACCCTTCAAAACAGGCTTGCTTTAGACATTCTTTTAGTGAAAAATAGCGGAGTTTGTAGGATGCTTAATGAGCGTCATTGCTGTGCTTACATATTAGATAATAGTAATGAAATTAGAAGTATGCTTACTAACTTGACTAGGGATAGTACAGACTTGAAGGATTTGAAAGAACCAGGTGTTTGGGAAAAGTTTGGGAAAGGATTTGCTTTGGGGGGAATTGGCTTAGTAATATTTGGCATGGGATATTGTCTAAAATAATACAGGGGATATTGATTGTTATAGCTTGCTTATTTGGATTGTGGGTGGCATGTAAAATTATCAAAGTAATAAAATTGAAGATGGCGAAAAATAATAGGAGGAGGGAAGAAAAACGAAGGGAAAAATTATTCAGGGCAAAATCAAAGGGGGAACAATTAAGAGAAGAATTTGAAATGAGGGAATTTTATTTAGGATGTAAAATTTCTGGGAGAAGGTTTGTGTGATGACAAGAGTCATCAAAGGAGGGATTGTTGGAGTGTGTCTTTTAAAATTAATATTAACATGAAAGCTTGCAAATATATTGTTATATGAAGCTGTGTAGAAAATGTGTTAACGTAGAAAATAATGTACGCGTTTGAAATGTGCCCACGGGGAGTGGCTACCAACGTATACGAAGACTAATGAAACTTATTAATGATGGATTAATTTTGTACTAGTGTTTTGAATTTGTATTTGCATATCTTAAATAGAGTTGTGTATTAGGGGTTTGTTAACTAAATTACTAGGCCTTAGTTTAGCGAGTGTCTGGGCCTAGTTGCCTGGTCTCATATTAAACTGTGTTTTTCTTAACGTGCAATGTGCTGTTTTCCTGAAGGACACGAAACTGTACTTTTCCAGAAGATAGATGTGTGTGTAATCATAGTAAATTCTTTCTCATGAGACCGACTTGCTCAAGGATACATTCTTGATGAATGCAACAGTGTAATTCGTAACAGGTGCAAGGCTGCCTGGAGTAGGAGAAAACAACTGACTGGAGCGTTAAGTGTAACTTTTCTTACCTGACATTCCAACTGATGAAGACGTCAATAACATGGGCCAATCAATGACATGAGAACTGTGGCTTATGGAAAATTCTAGTGAAGTGCGTGGAGAATTATTGGACGGAGATAACGATGCACCAAATATTATCCAATAAGGAATTAGGAGCAAATTAGGCAGTATTGATTTAACCACATAACCCGAGGAGAAATCAGACATTATTGGGCATTCCACTCCAAGCCATTCTTTGCCATTTTACTGAGGAATTTAGGACCTTCTTTTGAGACTTGGCTGTTTATTCTTCCTGATACTTTAACCTTCATCTATTCATTCTGGTCTGATACTTACTTCTCCTCCATATGAGGGAAGAGTCTTATTCCTTAGCTATGCCATACTGAGACTTTGCCCTGCCCTATCTTTGCTGATGGTGAATCGACTGATGTCCTGAGGACGAAGACTGATGCTGTTGCTGATTCGTTGGATGGGTAACTATCTGATGAAAGTTGTAATTGTCTGTTTGCCTTTCCTTTCTAGGTACCAACTGCGTTTTGATAGAGGCCATAGCTAGATGTTTTCCAAATTTGTGTTTGCTAAATTGTTTTGCATGAAGCCCAACATGCTGATGCTAATTCGAGGTTAGTTAAGGAGTTCACTAATATCTGACGAAAATAGACAAATGATTGAGTTCTTGCTTTGTTGAATCATACACTACTGAAACCTGGCTAAGTTGCTTTTATTAATGATGAGTTAGTGCTGTATGAATATTCTCTATGTATTGATTAATTGTGTTCCAATTAAACCTGAAGAGTTACTAATGAGTTTGATTGCTAATGAGATTAATGGAAATGACCTTAAAGTGTAATAAATTGGGAAATAAATGTCCTAACACTACTAGATTGGTGTGGTTATTCATGATTCATGACTGAGAGGTCATGGCGTGTTCACTTTATTGATTCTTACTAAATGTTGTTGATTAGCTACGGTGAAAATTGATTGCGGTATTGACCTATTGACTTTGTGATGCCAAAAAGATATCTCGAACTGGGAAGTCCCCGAACGTGGTCCAAAGGTTCACCGACATAGGCGTGTCTCCTTGTAAGTTTACTTATCAAGGCTCTGACGCTCTATCACTTACAGCCTCAGATCTTCTCCTTCTCCTTCTCCTTTGTCACTCACTCAGCCAGGGGTGAAGAGGCATCCAAATATTTCAATATTGGGGCTCGTCTTGAGGACATCATTCGTATGGTACATTGGTCATCAGATTCTATGTTTAGGTAATTCTATTACAAGGCAGTAAGTAATCCAATCCTAATAATCTCACTTTTGAGCCTATTGTACAATACAAGATTTAAATTTCAGTACTTATTTTCTATTTTGCCACCCTTTGTGGTCAAATAAACAATTTTCTAGACTATCTATTTAGTACGATGCATTCGTTCAGTTTCAGAACGAAAGCAAGAATGATCCTTGAAGTTATTATGCAGCATGGTATTTGTTGCTGGCAGCAAAAAGAGGCAGGTCTCAGTTTATCTCTGATGTTTACAGGTACATTAAAGCTGTGGTTGGCTAATGAAATGATAGGCCTTCCGAGATTTGTAGTTTGTAGTTTTTCATAGATGTGTTATGAGTACTAGAGGTCTTTGGATCTGAAAGATGTTTTTATGTTTATTATTTACTGTAGCATGGATGATAATAATAAAAAAAAGTCGAGAGGAGAATGCACAATGCTCTAATCTGTGCCCTTAATAATAAATTAAAATGCGTGATCAATTTGCTATAAAAATGTTCAGTTCTTTAGAAAGACATTAGAACATATAAACAACTTGCCCCTTCACTTCAGTAATGAATTTGGGACACATAACATATTCGCCGCTCTTCCTCCCTGCTCAAACGGATTATGCATTAGTGAGAATATGATGTTCTCATTACATGTGTGTTTGCAGTTACTGTTTCTGTGTCCATGCTGGAATACAGTTTTGTACACTAATGCCTCTAGCAGATCAAGAGAAAGTTTATAAAAGTTTAAACAATCAGAAAAGCTATTGAAAGACTTCCCGGTTGTTCCGCCGCACATGACGTCATCTCTACACCCAGCATGCTGTTTAGCCACTTGTTCACAGTTTCTGACTAGCATTTTGACAAACAACGAGACTGTGAGAATTTTAGAAATGAACAACCCAGTCATGCCTAATACTGTGCACATGCCCTAGGAGAGGATTTTCGGCTCCGTCATTTAATAACACCCAATGGAGTTGTACTTTTTCAAAACATGCAACAGCAGTAAACGGATTTAAGGCTTCACAAACACCAATATGAATTATTGTATAAGGTTCTTTTATAAATGAGCTTCCTTACATATGTCAGGAAAACTCTGCCTTTTCAGAAACATGTTATTTTGAATATTTTGAAGAGCAAAGCCATTGAACTGTGAGACCAAAACAAGGATATGACTGCAGCAAACTCACAGTCTGCAAAAGAGCTTCATAATATGCGTCTTATTCTACTTTTATACTGCAGCGTTGCCTGTTAAAGCTATAAATACCGATGTTACTGCTACCCAACTCGTGCATCAATTTTATCGACTACTGAAAGATAAAAGACTGAGCCAACTCTGCTGGTCAGTTCATCTATGACCTGCAAGTTGCACATAGAACTCAGCAACAGGTGCTCAACAGTTACGGGAAGCTTTCAGATACTTATAGAAAAATGTCCATCACTCCGTTATTTTAGACCCAAGCGTGGTCATATTTATAAAACAAAGGCGCCAAATTAGATATGAGGACTCTTTAGAGGATTAGGGGTAAAAGCAGTACCGTTTGGAGGAGGTTTCACTAACATTATGACCGTTAGATCCTAGGAGGTGCACAAAGGTTCTGGTGACAGTTGGAACTTCAGTTTCCAAGCTCGGGCCTCATTTACAAGAAGTAACACAACTACGGTAGCGTGGTTGTGCGTCAAAAAATGTAACGCCGCGCTGTCAGCTCTTACTGGCATGTGTGCGCCGTACTTATAAAATGATGCACCATGGCGGTAGGAACCGGCTAGCGTACAAAATCACAGGTGCTAGCCTCTGAGATGTCACAAAAAAATGACGCTAGTGCAGCAAGAGTGGGGCTAGCATGATTAGTGGCACACATTTTGACGCTCTCATGCTAGCGTGACTTTTGTGCCTAAAAGCATAAAAAAAGCCAGGGAAACGCAAAACAAACACTCCAAACCCCCCCCCACAAATAATGTGCTTCCCTCCTTCTATGTGTGCTGCTTGATATGGCACACATAGCAAGACTGGACAAGGAGGAAGAATGTGGACAGTTCTCTCACTTGGATCACACTCACACCACACGTGGGGTGGCATATAAATCTGACACATTCCCAAAATTGAAAATCTGGCAATGTGACAGATTCTGTACGCTTCCATGGGTGTTGCATCGGAACACCCAAGTAAAACCCATCAAATGCAACAGGCTCACAGTGGAATGCGTGAATGGGCGCCATATTGATAGGCTCATGAAAAGCCTCACAAGCTGGCTTTGCATGGACTTGTAAGTGTGGCCTGGCATACTGTGCCACCGAAGCGTTCCAAAAAATGACGCTCCGGTGGCGCAGTGTGCCGCTAGGGGCTCATAAATGAGGCCTCTAATGCGTGGCCTTATTTACATGGAAACATGTAAATCAGGCACCATGACTGTCAACCTGATTACTCATGTCAACGGCTAGCACAGATCAGTATTCACTTATCTCCCTCTCATTGCAGAGGATGATCCCATACTTCCTGGCCAGATGCCTGCCCTGGACTTTTCCAATGATGTAGATGACCAGCTGCAAACCATACATCTGGATACCCTCCAGGAAATCCTGGGTGTCATACAGATACCATCTCTGGTTGCGGGGAGGACAGACAGCATTGTGGGGTCTCCAGGCGATCCACCCAACAGCCAACATGCACTACTTGCCAGCTCAACCACAGCCCTCGACTACGAGGGGCCCACAACTTACATTCCAAAATACTGTGGTAAGTGTCCAGCATGAGCTGGTTAATAGGGCCTAGAGGCAGTTCTGGGGTGCCTCGGTACAAATGAAGACAAGTCGTCTTCCATATGAGGCACTGACTCTCTGCTCCCTGTCCTCCAGCAATTCCTGGATGGCATTGCTGGTTTCATTGTGTGAAGCTGTTTGCATAACATCGTGGATACTATCAGGACCAGCACTATCTGAAGATGTTTTGAGTAATGGCATGTCATATGACAATGTTGCACGAGCATCCCTCCAGTCAAACATGCATGTCAAGATCTGTGAGGATAACGTGATTTGGCAATATTGCTACATACAACACAGAGTAAGGGGCATTAGATCACATGGGTGGGCAATTCAAAGGAATTTTCAAGTGTGGTATGTTGACCACTGTTCTGCTAATCTTAAGGACTTATTCACATGGTCAGGATTCCTAACATGACCTGAGTTACTGAGTCAAAAAAGACTTTAGGGACACAACGCAAACAGCAGACAGCACAAAAGACTCGCAAACACCACTCATCACAACACCATCAGCACGACACAACCTCTCCTGAGCACAGACTAAAAGACTGTGAATGGAAGAGAAAGTGAAAGTAACTTCACAGTTCCTGGTTTGCAGCAAGAATATACAATTGCATCACTTCCTGGGTGCATGCGTCACATCTTGAGGCAATGAGTCGTTTTTTTGACGCATGACGGCCATGTGTGTATTTTGAATGGAAGGCTGACAAGGCACACTAATGAGATTTTGACACACGAGTATGATATGTATTTTTTTTACTTACACAATGGCTGAAAATGACCGAATGCATCCTTTAAAAAAAAAAAAAAGTAGTGAAACATGTGTCTTACTGTATGCTGTTTTGTGGGATGTATTGAAGGAGTCATATGGATTTCAATTGTGCATGTGAATGGTTGCGTTTACCACCTTCCTGTCTTCCTATGTGAACAATGTGTGTTCTATGAGTATACATACGTGAGGGTAAATGCATTAGTGGGATCACACAATGAAGATGGCAAATTTCATCTGTTTGTTCAACCACACAGCTTAGGATAGCTGCCCAATGTTCAAAACATGTTTTTGCATATGATGCTGGTGACTTGGCCTGGAATGTGGTCATTTCACGCATCCCTATGACAGTGCATACGTGTGACAGGCTATGGTGTGTCCCAAGGGGCAGACATCAGGCTTGCATGCAACATGGGTAACTGACAGTTCCCCGTTGTTGGAAATGGCCTTCCTCCTTCTCTTTTTCTGACCTAATTTTTGCTGGCTTTAGCACTCTGCGCACTTTACCACTGCTAATCGTACTAAAGTGTGTATGCTCTCTCCTTAAAACATGGTGACATTAGCTCATACCCAGTTGGCTTATTTAATTTACTTGTAAGTCCCTAGTCAATTGCACTACATATGCCCAGGGCCTGTAAATTAAATGCTACTAGTGAGCTGCAGCACTGGTTGGGCCACCCACATAAGTAGCCCCCTAACCATGTCTAAGGCCTGCCACTGCAGGGCCCGTGTGTGCAGTTTCACTGCCACTTCGACTTGCCATTTAAAAGTAATTGCCAAGCCTTAATCTCCCCATTTTTTATATATCAGTCACCCCTAAGGTAGGCGCTAGGTAGCCCATAGAGCAGGGTGCTATGTAGGTAAAAGGCAGGACATGAACATGTGTGTTCTATATGTCCTGGTAGTGTAAAACTCCTAAATTCGTTTTTACACTACTGCGAGGCCTGCTCCTTTTATAGGATAGCATTAGGGCTACCCTCATATACTGTTCGAGTGGTAGATTCTGATCTGAAAGGAGTAACCAGGTCATCTTTAGTATGGCCAGAATGGTAATAGAAAATCCTGCTTATTGGTGAAGTTGGATTTAATATTGCTATTCTAGAAATGCCACTTTTAGAAAGTGAGCATTTCTCTACACTTAGATCCCTCTGTGCCTTCCAATCCACGTCTGGCTAGGTTAGTTGACAGCTCCCTTGTGCATTTCACTCAGACAACCCCAAACACAGGATGCTCAGTCACACCTGCACACATCTTCATACTGAATGGGTCTTCCTGGGCTGGGAGGGTGGAGGGCCTGGCACTTACATTTGAAAGGACAGTGGCCTGCCAAACCCCCTACTGGGATCCTGGCAGACAGGATGGAACTGAAAGGGGACCTGGTGCACTTCTAAGCCACTCTTTGAAGTCTCCCCCACTTCAAAGACACATTTGAGTATTTAAGCAGGGTCCCTGAGCCTACCAACTCAGACACTTCTGGACAAGATATCACTGGAGAAAAAACCCTGAACGAGAACCTGCAACCTGCCAAGAGGAACTGCCTGGCTGCCCAAAGGACTCACCTGACTGCTTTTCTGCAAAGGACTGCTGCCCTGCTGTTGCCCTGCTGCCTTGCTGTCCTCTGGCTCTGCTGAGAAGTGCTCTCCAAGGGCTTGGATAGAGCTTGCCTCCTGTTCCCTGAAGTCTCAGGACCAAAAAGACTTCATTTCTGCAAAAGATCTCCTTGTGCGGTGAAAATCGACGCACAGCCTGCAAAAAACGACGCACAGCCTGCATCGTGGTGAGAAAATCACCGCACGCCGAATGGGTTCGACGCAGCCCGACTTCCTGAAGAGGAGAACGACGCAGCGCCAGTGTTGCAACCAGAAATTCCCCGCACGGCCCACTGGATTGACGCAAAGCCAAGCCGGAACGAGAGGAATTGACGCAGCGCCAGCTGTGTGGCAGAAATTTAGACGCATCACCCACCGGATCGACGCAGCCCCTGTGACTTCATCCTGCACGCCCAGGATTTCAACCCATCATCCCCGTGGTGTCTGAAAACCCCGCAACCCAAAGAGGATCCCAGTTTCTGCGCCGGAAATCGTCACAAAGCCTGCCCTGCGTGAAAACTCAACGACTCATCGTATGTGTGTGGTAGAAAAATTGACACACACCTCTATGTTTCCACGCAACTCCTCTGCTGTACCTTGCGGAGAATTTGAACGCAAACCAGGTACTTTGTGCTTGCAAGAGACATTTGTTGCTTTTTTAAGAATAAAGACTCTTTTTATCATTTCCTACAGTGATAATTCAAAGTGTACTTATGAAATTTTAATCGTTTTTACCTGCATTTAACCAGATAAATATTAAATATTTTTCTAAACCCTGTATGGTGTATTTTTGTGGAGTTATACTGTCTTACTGCATGATTTATTGCACAAATACTTTACACATTGCCTTCTAAGTTAAGCCTGACTGCTCAGTGCCAAGCTACCAGAGGATGGGCACCGGATAATTTGGATTGCGTGTGACTTACCCTGACTAGAATGAGAGTCCTTGCTTGGACAGGGGGTAACCTGACTGCCAACAAAAGACCCCATTTCTAACACCTGTGCAGGCAAGCGTTGAGATGTGCTGGACAAATATGCGTAATGGATGTGTTTTGTCTGACATGAAAGTAAGTGATATGTGTTCTTCATATGTGAATTGTTCTGCCTATTACAGTGGCATGTTTTGGGATATCACTTCAACAATCTTTTGAGTCCTTTCATGACTCATAGCGCTCCTTCAGAGCAATGTATTTGCTTATATCAGTGATTCACATGTTACCCTATGTAGGTACATCTCCACAGCATCTAAATGTTTAGAGGTGGAGTTTTCCAAACACCAGGCCCTGTGATGCATCTTTGTATTTGTCCCTGCTGAAAGTTATGGGCCACACAAACCCTGGGGCGCCTAGGTGGGACATTAAGGATAACATTTGTGTCAGTGTTCTTTAAACCTACACCTTGTACGTACAATTCCACACCATGTAGTCTGGCACAGCCTTCACTTTTAACGCACAGTCTGCATGGCAGGGCTACCACCAGACATGGTTGGCAGGCAACACAGCAGTGCACAGTCAAGTGCAGGAATCCTCCTGTACATCTAAAGTGCCCTGCCCTATTATCGACTACGGACTTACAGGTTGTTTATGTCAGCCCTGCCCTGTTATCTACTGGGGACTTAGAGGTACTTGGATTCAACCTTGCATATTATCTACTAGGGTCTTAGAGGTAGTTTGATTCAACCTTGCCCTATTATCTACTAGGGACTTACAGGAGTGTGTCATTGGGAATTGTGCTTGTTCCAATGTAGCATATGCCTTTTATTCTGAGTAGTTATCCTAGGATGGGTTAGCAGACACAGGGTACAGTCAGGGTCATTCAACACCATTTTCTGTGACTCAAATTTTGTAGTATATGCAAATTGGATGACTTTCTCACACTTTGACCGGGCAGTTAATTTGGCTAAACACTGGTTGTGATGCAATGTGTTATCTTACATAGGTACACTCTTTCTTGTTCTCACATTGTGTGACTTCCTCATGCATGCACCACACACATGACTAGTTTTTGTAACCTCAGCAATGTTGATGCTCTTGATGTTACATTTTGTGCTTGCTCCCCATCTTCCACATTCTCATTGTCCAGTTCTTCTAGCTCATCATTGTCACTGGGCCATGGGAGATTATGGCCTGCATATGTGTTCTGCAATGTGCAGCACAGTAGTATTGGTTTAGTTGCTATTGGTGGGGAGTTAAATCTTCTCAAAACCTATCCTGACACCAGGACTGATACTGGTGTACTCTGGGAGTCCCCGCCACAATCTAGCTGGTTCTGTTTGGACCATTATTTTGACTCTGCTGAGCTTCCATGTGGGTTTGCTTGTGAGGAGTAGTGATCCACAGCTGCAGACTATGAACATTATTACGACCTTGATGGAGGGGTTTCCTCCATCACAAATGTGACTGATATCCTGCCCGCCATATTATGATCCCATTATTATCAATGTAGATCGTAATACGGTGGGCACAAAATCCGTCACATTTGTGATAGAGGTAACTCCTCTGTCAAGGTCGTAATAAGGCCCATAATCATTGAGTAGGGGTGGTTTGGGGGAATGCTCTTTGCAGCTATATGAGTCATTCTGTCCTAATGTATTCAAACATATTTCCAACAGCATGAGACATGCAATGACATTGATTGACATACATGCAAGATGATAACTGATTTGTCGGACACTGTGCTGCACATTCAGATGTACTGTCCTCTGTGATACACTTAGGGCCATATTTATACTTTTTGACGCAAAACTGCGCTAACGCAGTTTTGCGTCAAAAAAAGTAGCGCCGGCTAGCGCCATTCTGAAGCGCCATGCGGGCGCCGTATTTATTCAATGGCGTTAGCCGGCGTTAGCCGCCGGCGCTGTCTGGTGTGCGTTAAAAAAAAGAACGTACACCAGGCAGTGCCGGCGTAGGGGAAAATGGAGCTTGGGCGCCAAAAAATGGGTCAAGTCAGGCTGACGCAAAATTTGCGCCGCAACCCGATTTGCGCCATTCTTTTTTTACTCCCAACCCCCATTGACATGACTCCTGTCTTAGCAAAGACAGGAGTCATGCCCCCTTGCCCAATGGCCATGCCCAGGGGACTTCTGTCCCCTGGGCATGGTCATTGGGCATAGTGGCATGTAGGGGGGCACTAATCAGGCCCCCCCTATGCCACAAAAAAAATGTTTTAAAAAAACTTACCTGAACTTGCCTTAATGTCCCTGGGATGGGTCCCTCCATCCTTGGGTGTCCTCCTGGGGTGGGCAAGGGTGACAGGGGGTGTCCCTGGGGGCATGGGAGGGCACCTCTGGGCTCCTTCCGAGCCCACAGGTCCCTTAACGCCTGCCTTTTCCAGGCGCTAAAAAACGGCGCAAAAGCGGCCGTACGTCATTTTTTTTGACCCGCCCACTCCCGGGCGTGAATTTTGCCCGGGAGTGTAAATACGGCGCACATGCCTCGGAGTAAATTTTTTAGACGGGAACGCCTACCTTGCATATCATTAACGCAAAGTAGGTGTCCACGCTAAAAAATGACGCAAACTCCATGGACTTTGGCGCTAGACGCGTCTAACGGCAAAGTATAAATATGGAGTTAGTTTTGCGTCAGAATTGCGTAAAAAAAACGAAGCAATTCCGGCGCAAACAGAGTATAAATATGCCCCTTACTATTTGTCATACATGTGAGTGCAAAAGATGTGGATGTTGTGATTTCTCAGCAGTGTTATGAATCTTTCACCCATTGACTTGCCACTTATCTCACACTGGTCAACTGTTACAGTTCCTGACAACTTTTTACAGAGCTTGGCATACAGTGTTGACCTGATGCACCACGTATTGAATCCTATCCATCTGTTTTGCTTTTGGAACAAAAGTTCAGTGGCAGATATGAGTGTTTTCAGATAAAGATGTTTGTTTGGCAGGCAAAGCAAACATTACACAACACACTTGTCAGAACTCACATTGTGTCTGGTACTTACAGGATGACGACAGTATTCAAACTATATTGAAGACTCATGGGGCCTACTCATAGTTTCATGGATGTCGTTTATTTTGGAAATGTGACTGTGACAACACTCCAAGTCATAGTATAGCTTAGTCCATTAACATGTTTTCCAGTCATTCTTTATTCCACATGTTTTTATGAAAAGAAATGCTGCACAATGTGGTCACATCGTCCTGCACTGGCAGGAGTGTTCTGTATATCTTGATGATTTAGGATCTCATCCTCATCCATTTCTCAGTGACCCTTCTGCTTCTCATCCCAGGGGACATTGGTGTTTACGCAGATATTGTGCAATATGGAACATGCCAGGATCATCTTGCAGACCATGGGTGGGGAATACAAAAGTCACCCATCTGATACATCAAGGCAGCAAAAGCAGGCTTTTAGCAAGCCAAAAGTCCTCTCCACAGTGTTCCTCATCCAAATATGTGCCTGATTGTAGGCCCTCTCAGTGTCTGTTTGTGGGTTTGAAAAAGGTGTCATCATTCATGGATGGATGCCGTAACCTTGGTCAGCTGAAAAGTTAAAGGATAGAAATGTGTCATTGCTTTGGATTACTCCCTTTGCATACATCCTGGCCATGTGCGTCATGTGTATTGGTATTGTCATGCACTTCTTCCAATTATGAACATATGCTCTGTCAATCGTGCCAGTGTAGTGCCAGGTGTTTGTTCACTCACTGTATGTGATGTCAATTGCAGTGCATGGGAAGATACATCATACAATTCAACTTCCTGACTTGCCTATTTGTGTAGCAGGTTTGGCTGGTGGCTAATTCCCATCCCTCTAGTCCACTCAATGTTTTGTGCTGCCACTATACGTGTGGTGAGACAGAATGGGGCTGTATATCTTTTTTGTAGGTCCGGGCTAGGTTGTTGGTGACATGTCAGACATGGCTGACACCCACACATATATGGTACCATGCTCCTCCCCATATGTTGGTGTTGCCCTAAATTACATTTGGCCATGCGTTGGATTGCCCTACAGTTGACATAGTGCTATCCACACATTATGCCCTCACAGATCCCAATTGAGTGACATGATGTGACAATTGCCATAGCCAAATCAATGGTTGGATGTCACAGTGGTGTAACATTTTATACATGTGTGACAGAGTTGTGCCCAATTTGTGCACACAAAACATGTATCCTGCAGATTTGTGTGCGATCTTCTGCAGTCCAGCAACACATCTTCCTGCACTGTACTATATCTATAAGAAGGGGAACTAAAACACATTACTTGGGGCCTAGTGAGTAAACATTCACACTTGCATCAGGGGTTGTACGTATTCCACTTAGCTTTCAGGATGGAATTTGTGCATGCTAGAACAACTTCCAGCCAAGGCCACTGCCTCCAAGGCATGGTGAGTGATAGCTGTGTGAAGCATTACACTTCACACATATGAGATGCGAGTTCTGTGACTTAGCATTGTACATTTGTACAGTTACCTGTCACCTGCCTATGGGCCAAGGTTGCAAAGAGAATACGAACCAAGGGAGGGGCGGTCCCTATAACCCAACTGGATTGGGACAATAACAAAGCAAAAAAACAAGATATCCAGCAGGGATAGATTTGTATTAAATATCTAAGCAAAAACCTTAATTTTTTACTGAATAGTCATTTCTTTATTACAAATAAATCAATTAAATTCTAGAGTCCACAAATCGCCTGTACATGACTATATCATATTAAGGAGTGACTGTTGGAATTTTGGAAATTTCTGGACTGAATAATTCGGGGAGTGGATCGAACCTTCATCCCAGTGAATAATTGTCTTCACTACACAGGATATTTTCCTCCCACAACTGTCACTACCTGGAATGGCGACTGCTTGCCACTTGATGGTTAAGCAGCTTTTATCTTTTATTTATGTATCACAGTGCTTCTTTTGTTAGGTTTACCCTTTATGTATGTGTTTTTGTGATGTACAGGCGATTTGTGGACTCTAGAATTTAATTGATTTATTTGTAATAAAGAAATGACTATTCAGTAAAAAATTAAGGTTTTTGCTTAGATATTTAATACAAATCTATCCCTGCTGGATATCTTGTTTTTTTGCTATGGGCCAAGGATTGTCAGCTAGCAACTAGGGCCTCATTTATGAGGCCACTGGCACAGGGCGGCACAGCAAGTGTCTTGCTGTGCTGCCATGTGCCACCAGGTAAGGGCAGGAAAGCGCCATGTCTACAAGACACATCATATTTCTGTCTTCTCCCCCTGCACTGATGCACAAATTGCTGCCTACAGCCAATGCAGCCAGCATTTCACCATGGTGCTGGGATGCCTGCATTGCCAGGATTATTGTTTTTGTGCAGGAAGGAACACCTTCCTATGTGTGCTACGGAATCCAGCAATCAATCAATCAATCATTTGTAAAGCTCGCTATTCACCCGCTAGAGTCTAAAGGCGCTGAAGGGGGGGAGGGAAGGACTGCTACTGCTCGAATAACCAGGTCTTGAGGCGTTTCCTGAAGGTCAGAGGTCCTGGGTCTGTCGTAGGTGGGTGGGGAGACTGTTCTAGGTCTTGGTGGTGAGGTGGGAAAAGGATCTTCGCTGGCTGTAGTTCGATGGATGCGGGGGACGGCGGCGAGGGCAAGGTTGGCGGAGCGGAGTTGGCGAGTGGGAGTGTGAAGGTGAGTCGCTCATTGAGGTAGGCAGGGCCCGTGTAGTGAAGGGCTTTGTGGGCGTGGATGAGGAGTTTGAAGGTGATCCTCTTGGTGATGGGAAGCCAGTGTAGGTCTCTGAGGTGGGCTGAGATGTGGTCATGATGTGGGATGTTGAGGATGAGGCGTGTGGAGGCATTCTGCATACGTTGTAGTTTATTCTGGCACTTGGTGTGGTTCCTGCATAGAACACGTTGCCATAGTCCAGTCTGCTGCTGACGAGGGCGTGGGTGACCATCGTTCTGGTTTCGGTGGGGATCTATCTGAATATCTTGCGAAGCATGCTGAGGGTGTTGAAGTAGGAAGATGAGTCGGCGTTGACTTGCTGGGTCATGGTGAGCGATGAGTCTAGGATGAAGCCTAGATTGCGTGCGTGGGTGGTGGGTGTTGGTGCGGTTCCTAGGGTGGCTGGCCACCAGGAGTCATCCCATGCGGAGCAGTTGGAGCCGAGGATGAAGATCTCTGTTTTGTCTGAGTTAAGTTTGAAGCGGCTCTTCTCTATTCAGTTGGCGATAGAATGCAGTCCGTCGTGGACGTTGGTTTTGGTGGGGGGCGGGGTCCTTGGTGAGTGAGAGGTTCAGCTGGGTGATGTCAGCATAGGAGACGATGTTGAGGTTGTGGGATCGGGCGATGTTGACGAGTGGTGCCATGTTGATGTCAAAAAGAGTTAGGCTGAGAGAAGATCCTTGGGGAATGCTTCAGATGGTCTTGGTGGCTTCCGACAGGAAGGGAGGGAGGCGGACCCTCTGAGTTCTGCCGGAGAGGAAGGATGTGATCCAGTCCAGGGCCTTGTGGTGGATCCCTGCATCGTAGAGGCGAGCACAGAGGGTGTGGTGGCAGACGGTGTCAAAAGCAACCAAGAGGTCCAGGAGGATGAGGGCCGAGGTTTCGCCTTTGTTGAGCATGGTCCTAATGTCGTCGGTTATGGCGATGAGGGCGGTCTCTGAGCTGTGGTTACTATGGAATCTGGAGTGGGAGGTGTCCAGCGTGTTGTTTTCCTCCAGAAAGCGGGTCAGTTGGCCGTTGATGATCTTCTCGATGACCTTACCGGGAAGGGAAGGTGGGAGAAGGGTTGGTAATTCTTGAGGTCTTCGGGGTCCGCTTTGGGTTTCTTTAATAGGGCGTTGACTTCAGCGTGCTTCCAGCTCTCAAGGAAGGTGGCGGTCTCGAAGGAGCTATTGATGGTCATACAGAGTTGGGGGGCATTGATGGGGCCTGCTTTGTTGAAGACATGGTGGAGGCAGGGATCGAAGGGAGATCCGAAGTGGGTGGTGCTCATGGTTTTAATGGTGTCCTCGTCACTGATGTGGGTCCAGGAGAGCAAGAGGTTGGTGTGGCTGGGTGCGTTGGGGTTGGTGGTGGCCGTGGTGGTAGTGGGGGGCGAGGAGTTGAAGCTGTTGTGGATTTCCGTGATCTTACGATGAAAAAAGGTGTTGAGGGAGTCGCAGAGGTCTTGCGATGGACGGGGGTCGATGGAGCATGACCTGGGGTTGGTGAGTTCTTTGACGATGCTGAAGAGCTCTTTGCTGTCGTGGGCGTTGTTGTTGATGGAATCTTTGTAGAAGGATCTTTTGGTGGTCCGGATGAGCTGGTGGTGCTTGCGGATGGCTTTCTTGAGGGTGGCGTGGTTGCTCTCTGTTGGTTTGAGGTGCCACTTCTTTCTTACCGCTTGGAGGCCTGAAGGTCGGCGGTGAACCAGATGGCCTTGGTGCTGGTGCGGTTGTTGGAGGATTTCCTGAGCGCAGCGAGGGTATTGGCGCAGTCATCTATCCAATGTCTGATGCTGAGGGTGGCTGCTTTGGGGGCAGTGGTGCTGGGCAGTGGGGTGGAGATCAGTTGGTCTTCCGAGATCTTTTTCCAGCTGCAGCGGCCGATCAGTTGTGGGCGGTGGTGAGTGGCAGGTTTCTGGAAGGTGAAGTGGACACAGCAGTGGTCTGTCCAGTGGAGATCATGGTATGGCTGAAGGTGACGTGGCTGCTGGCAAAGAAGACAGGGTCGAGGGTGTGGCCGGCGGAGTGGGTAGGGTTGTGACCAGTTGTTTGAGACCGAGGTTGGCGAGGTTGGCGATCAGGACAGTGGAGTTGCTGTCGTTGGCGTTCTCGAGGTGAAAATTAAAGTCGCCAAGGAGCATGTAGTCTGTAGAGGCAAGGGCCTGGGTGCTGATTACGTCGGCGATGAAGTCACTGAACTGAGGTCAGGGCCTGGGGGCCTGTAGACAAGGGTTCCTCTGAGGGTGGTGTTGGCGTTGATGTGGATCTGGAAGTGTAAGTGTTCGGCAGCATCGAGGGTGTCATCGGTGTTAGTTGAGATTCTAATGGTGTTCTTGTGGACTATGGCGATACCCCCTCCCGGTCTTTTGGTGCAGTCTCTGCAGGTGATCTTGTAGCCTTCGGGATGGCTATGTCAAGTTCTGAGGAGGGAGTCATCCAGGTTTCAGTGAGGAAGGCAATGTCTGGGGAGGATGAGGTGAGTAGGTCCCAGAGTTCGACGGCGTGTTTGTGGACGGAGCAGATGTTGAGGAGGATGCAGCTGAGGAGGTTGTGTGAGGTTCTGGCGTGATGCGTGGCGGCTTGGGGGCAGGTAAAGCTGCAGATCCAACAGGAGAAGGGTCTGTGGGTGTGCCTCGGGGTGGCTTGGGCGTAGGTGGTAGAGCGGCCTGGGTTGAGGGCGTGGAGATCATTGGCACTGCAGTACCATCTGGCGGCGTGGGGGCCGCATGAGCCCAGGGGACTGGCACTGTGCACGGTCCAGGTGTGAACGGGCGCAGATGGGTTTGCCTCTGGCACGCACAGTGGCCGCCATAAGGAAGGGGAGGTGGGAGGGAGGAACAGCTGGGAGGCGGGAGCAGTGAACAAATGGGGATGCGAGGGGCCCGGGGCCACAGTTGATGCAGCGGCAGGAAAGAACGGCTTTAGAAGGGCCGAAAAACTGGCAGAAGGGGCACAAAGGCACAAAGAAGGAAAAAGGCTAAAACAGGTACAGAAAATGGCACAAAACAGGGAAAAGAGAGGAAAAACATCTAAACAAACACAGAAAATGGCACAAAAACAAAGACATTTACAAAACAACACACAATAATGACGGAAACCCACTAGACAATAGGGATGAGGCGCAGTGAGGGCGGGGTAGAGGGCACAGGCCTGGTGGAGCTGAGCGGCATGTAGAGCGAGCTCTGACCTTAAAAGCAGGTCAGGGGTCACACATGAGAAGCGGAAGATACTGGGAATGATAAAACTATTTCTCCCTATTGCATCACTCTTACACCTCCTCTGAGATGGATGGCGTAAACTTGTACTACATTTGCAGCCTTGTAAATCTGTTGATATGTCAGATACCTTCAACTTCTTTGGGTGTTGCTTCGGTATGCCCCAAGCAACACTCCTAGAACTCCCCTTTCATACTGTGTCATGTGTGTAAGTTATCTACATTTACAAGGCCATGAAAAGCCACACAAGGTGGCCTTGCACGGCCTTGTAAATGTGGAGTGGACTGGTAACTGAGGCCCGTAGTCCGTGATGTATGGGCCATGACTCAGCTGATGTCCTATGTGTGTTGCATGAGAGTTGCATGTGACCACCCCCCAGTATAGATGTTACACCTTCCTTGCACACAGAGATGTAGAGCAGAATTAATGTCTGCTGTGCATGGCTGTGTGCCTTTACATCATGCAACATGTGCAATGGTAGCTTGAGATGTGTTCATCTGAATGTCAGGATGATTTACATTTGATATGTGTATAGAAGTAAGGTGCATGTATGTGTGGCAGGCCTCACCTTACAGCCTCTATCTGTGTAGGCAGACAGTTGTCTATGTATTGTGTCCCCCATGTATATTTTTTTGTGTGTGTGTTAGTTACTTGCTGTTTCCTTCTCTACAGGCAGGCCATTTCCATTGTGTTCATCCTAGAATCTCTGGTTGATGATGGGGTGACGGAAGATATAAGCATCATGGATGCTTGCCGAGTATTAGGCCAGCACATTGATCAACAACCCACAATGGTCCACGATGGCCTGCCCATTCATCAATTGGGTGGTGTTTCCAGTTGCAATATACATGTTGTCGCAGCAGGAGGTACAAGTTGCACATGTGTGCAGTCCATGGCTCCGAGGACATGGGGAAACCCATCAATGGCATAAAAGCCCTGCTTAATTTCCTGCTTCAATTGCTGGGTGTTGGGGAAGAGGATGTGGCGGGGTGTGAGGCAAATGACTGCATCCAAGACAGAGGGCAGGAATGCAGACAGGGATAGCTGTGATACTCCAGCCACTCATGCTACAGTGGTCTGAAAGGGTCCAGACACAAGCAGATGAAGCACACCAAGGAACTTAGTCAGCAGCGGGATGGTGATGTCCCTCTTAACAGCTGCCTGCAGCTGGGCAAAATGAGACGAAAAAGTAGCATGATAGACTCCTTGCGCAGCCGGTAGAAGGTGATAACGTCCTCCTCCCTGAGGGCAATCAGGGATGCCCGTTGGAGGTAGATGTAGTCTTTTCTCCTACGCTGCCTCTGTTCTGTGGGTAGTGGTGACTGTGGTGGTGATGGTAGATGTGGTGGTGATGATGGGGGTTGAAAGGTCTTTGTGGCTCCCCAAGTTGTAGCAAGAGTGGATCCATTGTGGCTCCAGGTTGACAGAGAGATTTACATGTGTTCTCCTTACATGCCAGTGCCTAGGGGTCATTTTAACGCCTGGCCTGACCAGGTGTTAAAATTTTGATGCTAGTCAGAGTTAGCGTGACTTTTCAAAGGTATGCTTCATTTTTTGGAAGGCTGGTAAATACGGTACTAGCGGGCCAGCATAATTTTTAAAGAGGGCACGCCTACCTTGTATATCATTGTCGTATCTTACGCAGTCATATCCGATGCTCAGGAAAAATCACCCACATCCAGGAAAAATGTGGCGCTAGACAGCTTTAGCTCCACTTTGTAAACATGGCTTTAAGTTAGTTCCGACGCTGCATAAAAAATATGACGCTACAGCGCAGCTAAATCCTTGTATATGAGGCCCGTAGTGAAATAGGTATTCTCAACAGATACGACACAGGGTTTCTGACATTTCCAGAGAACGCCAAATTGTGGCACCCATATTACCTGGTCATAGAATAAATGCCACCCCTAATCCTCGACACCTTTGCTAGGCAACCAAAACCCTGACATGGGAGATTCCCTCTGATTCTCCTTTCTGTTATATTTACTTCTTTTTCTTTAGTGGGAATCTGTTTCGTGGGGGGAAAAGGTCAACATCTAGAACACTCAGCACCAGTCTGAAACATAAAACTGACAGTTAATGACTGCTCACACTGCGTAAAAATGCATTAAAAACAAGTTATTGATGAAGCAACG
Source organism: Pleurodeles waltl (assembly GCF_031143425.1). NCBI lineage: Eukaryota > Metazoa > Chordata > Amphibia > Caudata > Salamandridae > Pleurodeles > Pleurodeles waltl. The sequence continues at coordinate 177,837,388 of NC_090444.1, forward strand.
ATCTTTGGGTGTACACTTGTAGATAAAAGCAAGCTTTTATGAAAGAAGAATTCATGGCAGTTTTCACCAAGGGGGAAGATAAAACGTGTTTTGAGAAGACTTTGAACATTTAAAGCAAGACTCAAACATATTAAAAAGACAACTTTAAAAGATGTGAAATATTTAGACTAGATCTCATTATGTGACCTAGCAGTGCTAACATGAGCAGAGCAAAATATGACTGTGTTTTTAGCAAGCTATTAAAGAACAGGTTCATTCAACAAATATATTACTGAAGTCCCTGTGAATCCACTTATAAGCAACTCCAGGAATTGCACATCAAAATCTGAAAACATTGAGAAACCTTTCATGAATATGATAAGATTTAGGGTTCATGATAGATTTATATATGTATACATTCCTTTGGGTCAGATTGTGAACGGTCCGGCAAATTGCAATCCCTAAGCAAACCCCTAATTGCTCAGTAATCTCTTTTATAAGCGGTCAGTTGTTTATCAGAAGTGATAAACAAAAATCCGCACCCCTTTTTAAAATTCAACAGATCAACCCTACCTCAATTTAAAAAGTGCAAAAGACTTTAAAAAGATCCAGACTTTTGGCAGAGGGTAGCTTGGTCAATTGGATTGGGAGGGGTTATGGGGAGTTTCAGCTTTTCCAACAATCACGCTGGCATGTAATGTTAATATACATTATACAACAAGCAGGGTAAATGACAGTGGCCTAGGGGGATCGTGCACTGACCTCATCAGAGGCCTATACCTCCGCGTTGGAAGCTCAGCCTCCAACGCCGATCGGAGAAGAAATGCAAAAGCCTTTCTCCTCAGATCACGTGGAGAGGCCGAGAGAGGCATCAAAGGAAAGGAAAAGCCTTTCCTTTGATGTCTTTCTCAGCATTTCTGCTGCCTAATCGGGATGCGATCGGGCAGCAGAAATGCCCACTAGACAGCAGGGAGTTTTTTTGTTTGTTTTGTTTATGCATAAGGGGAGCAGCCTGCTGCAGCTGTTTCGGCCCCCCTCCTGGTGGCAGATCGGCCTAATATATTAGGGAAGGGTTGCCTCCCTGGGGATAAAATGAATTCTGGGAAAATTAAAATGAGAAGGGTGTAAGGGCATTAGGGGACAGAGTGTACCAACCTTAATCCCCAGGCTAATATGGGGAGGACCTAAAGAGAATCCCAAGCATGAAACCGAACGTTAAAAAAAGCATTGGCAAATCAAGTAGGTCTACTGTTGCCTGTCAACCTTTTGGCTTTGTCAGTATTTGTTTTGTTTTGCAATGGGTTTTGCAAAATTGTATTGTTTGGCAAGCTGCTCGACCTCATTAATCTAACACAAAAGGGCTAAAAGCAAAACATGTTTTCATTGTTGGTCTCAAATAGCAACCATTGTCTTGGTAGATCATGGCACTGAGGGGAGCAACTTTATTTGTGACACACAGTGAACTGCTCAATGGGATGAAATATTGCCCCATTGTTTATGCTGAAGTGGGCAGATGAAAAATGTGAATGACACAATAGCAGACCAATGGATGATGACTCCTATAAGTAAAACAAACCAATGGGAGAAGAGCACTGGCTGAAAGCCCCTCTAACTAAATATATTATATGTATAATTTTATTAAAATCAAAAGGTCATAGATAATACAAGACAGAAAATTATTTTTTTGCATGGTTCATGAATTCTGTGTAGTGTAACTGTCCTTTGAGAAGTCATCAGTGATAGAATCAATAACTTAATTTACTGTGTAAAGAGTGATATAATTTGTAAGGTCATCAGAAGTGCAAGCTGGAGGTGCAAATTATGGTTAGTCTTCCAAACCATCAGTAGTAAATTATATAAATATAAATATATATTTTTTTCTTTTCACTAAAAAAAACAAAGGTTTCAGGAACGTTATAGTTAGGTCTTGAATTTACTCGTACAAAACCATAAAAATTCAGCATTTTTAGTTAGAGTTATTTCAAGTAACTACAAGTTGCACCCTAAGGGAACTATAACTCACACCCTTGCCATGTACATGTTTCTTATCAATAACTTTATTGCAAATGTTGCAATGATAATATCAAAGTTGCCATAGAAGATGTCATCAGTGATATAATATGTGGAGTAATTAGCTGTGGATGGCGAGGGTGCGAGTTATAGTTACTTGAGATAACTGTAACTATAACTGTGGAACTTCGATGGTTTTGCACGAGTAAATTCAGAACCAAACTATAATGCCCCTGTATCTCTGTTTTTTTCTGTGCTCTATTACCCCTGCTAAACAGGATTCCAGTGATTGTGCTTCTCTTTTAAAAATGGTTAAATTGGAATAACCATGATTGACATATTTAACTTGTCTATAAGGCCCTAATATGTGGTGCAGAAAATATATTCAGAGCCTGGGTCAATATACCTCTTTTTAGCACGTAGGAAACCCAACTTTAAAATAATGATAAGTCACCCCTAAGTCCAACTTGTTGCCACAATATAGTGTGCCTAATATTTAAAATTGGAAAATCTGTGAAATTAAACTTGGCATGTTTACTGACTAGTCAAATGTTATTTTCAATGGCAGGGCTGTAGCTGGATCCTAAAGAATGACAAAGTACTGATTATAAACTTTAGCATGTCCCTTTTGACAGGAATCAGTTGAAATAGTTACTCTAAGACTTTTTTTTACTAAACGTCAATACATTGGTTAAGTCAGATTTTTAATAAATTCCTAGGAAGTGTAACTTTTAAAAAGTTACCTTTTCCCAGGGGTGGCTCCTCCACAATGACGGGGGGAGCGTTGCCTCCCTGGCTAAAAGGCAGCAGATGAAAAATAAAACAATAGTTACTATTGTTTTATTTTTCATCTGCTGGGACACCAGCAGAGGAGTGCAAGGCGACTAGAGGCAGTGGCAGGAACGGCAGAATGGTAGGTGTTTTTTTTTATTGTTTCCCCTGTCCATTTGTGGAGGCCACCGCTGCCTTTTCCCTGTCTGAAGTTCCTGGAGGCTAATTTGCATTAGCTCTCTAGCAGCTGCCCAGCATGTGTTTGACCTCAACGGTTGTGAAAAGTGTTCCCAGGGTAGAACCATGCCATAAGAATGGTGAGAGGGTGAGAGGGTGAACTGGGTAGGGGGATTTGATCCCTGTCAGCCCAGTAAGGAAAGTTTGATGGCTCCAAGAATACTGTTATCTTGAAAGAAGAAGCAGAGGTGAGCCCTACTTATTCATAGTTTACTGCAAGAAGAAGCTGAAAAAAATGAAAGCCCTTGTTCCCAATGGCCATATTACCCTGGCTGCATAATTGGTTTGTATTGGATACAGGAGAGAGAACAGCTCATTTCTCTGGCCATACTTTTGAATGGACACAAGAGCTCTGAACAAGAGAGGGAGAGTTTCATATCTGAAGTTTTAGGAATGAGGGGCACTGTGGGATTGTTTTCAGTAGAGAAACAGGAACTGGTGAAAAAGTGGGTAGAGTTGTCCCAGGAACTTTTTCGGTATTGGCAATCGAGTGTTCAGGAGTCACCCCACCCACAGTCTAGTGCCAACCATAAATGTGGCACTTCAAGGAACCTTCCTCAGAACAGTTTCAGGACCTGCAGAAGATCAGGTGAGGACTAGATCTGCTGTCTGTGACCTGGGAGGAGACCTGAAGGACTGGACTTGCCTACGTTTGTACCAGGACAAAAAAGTAGACTCCAAGGTTCACTTGGCTGGACTCCTATGTGGCTACATGAACACAACAAGCTGCAATTGGCCTTTTTCGTGGAGCGGTCAGTTCCAACTCAATTATATAGACACTGACATAGCCAGTCACTCACTCATACAGCCATTCAGAAACCCACTCACTCACCCACGCAGCTACTTACATACCTACGTATATACCCATAAGGCACTCACACACTCACTCACACACCCACACAGGCACTCAGACACCAACTCACACACAAATACACACAATCACACAGCCACTCACCTAATATATGTTAGAAATAGTATCACTCAGTAATACAGAAAGTAAACTATTTTAACTTTTGTAGTACCTTGGTACATATGCTTAGCACTGATAAACTTTTAGAAAACAAACACTCACACTCATTGGATGATGTCATCAGTGATGTAATTTGAAATGTCATCAGTGATGTTGTCAGTGATGTCACCGACCATGTCATGAGTGATGTAATATGTGAGGTCATAAGGTGTGCACTGCTGGGGAGTAAGTTATAGTTAGCTCAGGTAACTAAAACTGCTGAGTTTCACTGGTTTTGGATGAGTAAATGTGAGGCTAACTATAACGTCCTTGTAACTTTTGTTTTTTTGCAATGAATATACATATATATATATATGGAGAGAGAGAGAGACAGAGACAGCTAAATAGACAAAGATAGATAGATAGATAGATAGATAGATAGATAGATAGATAGATAGATAGATAGATAGATAGATAGATAGATTGTTCTTAATTCCAAGCATAGGTAAATTGAAAATATATTATCAAGGTACATATTTGATTACAGAATTGCATATATATATATATATTATATATATATATATATATATTCCAAAAATAACCTCCGAAAAAGGGAGCCCCCAACTCTGCAGGGCGGCCTCATCATATGGGTACGGAGCAACCCATAAATTCACAAACAAAAGAACAGAGATTATGAAGCCCAAGTCCAGTGCTGCATAGCATTTTATTCCATCATGTTTAAGCAGCATTCTCTGTATCCTTTTATCAAACAGCACGTTTCATTTCCAATCTTATTATCTTATTTCCTGACGCGTTTCAGCTCCGTAGAGCCTTGTTCACAGGTGATTCTATTTTTATAAAGTGATTGCGTGCTGGTAACCAAACTGTCACGTGATAGTAATATTAAAGCATACATCTCCCATAGTGCACTGCCAAGCATAATCCGATATATCTTTGAAGGCAGAATAGATTTTAAATACAGCATTATTGCGTTTCAACATCCTGCATGATGTAAAAGTTTCATATTGTTCAGTGCACCAATATGTGGTAGATGCATCTCGTGATTTCATAAATAAACAGTCCGGTTAAAACATTTTCTCAGTCTATTAGGTAAAATGCTGCAAATGTAATATCTCGGAATGCTAGCAGCCTGGAAAAGTCGAAAAGAGAATATTCTCCTCTCATTCCCTTTCTCACCTCGACGCTATCAATCACAGGGTAAATCCTTTTCACTGTGTGAAGGGAAGCAAGTCATGCTCCCAAAGTTAATTCCAAAAATAACCTCCGAAAAAGGGAGCCCCCAACTCTGCAGGGCGGCCTCATCATATGGGTACAGAGCAACCCATAAATTCACAAACAAAAGAACAGAGATTATGAAGCCCAAGTCCAGTGCTGCATAGCATTTTATTCCATCATGTTTAAGCAGCATTCTCTGTATCCTTTTATCAAACAGCATGTTTCATTTCCAATCTTATTATCTTATTTCCTGATGCATTTCAGCTCCGTAGAGCCTTGTTCACAGGTGATTCTATTTTTATAAAGTGATTGCGTGCTGGTAACCGAACTGTCACGTGATAGTAATATTAAAGCATACATCTCCCATAGTGCACTGCCAAGCATAATCCGATATATCTTTGAAAGCAGAATAGATTTTAAATACAGCATTATTGCGTTTCAACATCCTGCATGATGTAAAAGTTTCATATTGTTCAGTGCACCAATATGTGGTAGATGCATCTCGTGATTTCATAAATAAACAGTCCGGTTAAAACATTTTCTCAGTCTATTAGGTAAAATGCTGCAAATGTAATATCTCGGAATGCTAGCAGCCTGGAAAAGTCGAAAAGAGAATATTCTCCTCTCATTCCCTTTCTCACCTCCACGCTATCAATCACAGGGTAAATCCTTTTCACTGCGTGAAGGCAAGCGAGTCATGCTCCCAAAGTTATATACTTTTCTTCATCAAAGCGTGCTCAAAAACGGGCTCCGAGCGGCACTAGAGGGGTAGTGCTGCGGCAACCGGCAGAGCACTCTGGTTTATCTGAATTCAACAACAAAAAAACTTGAGCAAGGCTGCTAGTCAGCCGAAACACGTTGTGTTAAAATAAACATTTTCTACTTTTGATCTCCTGAGTGTGCGGTTACTATGGAAGTTTTTTGTTGTTGTTGAATATATATAAATACATATTTATATATATATATATATACATAGTTTTTCCTTCGCCTATTAGAATATAAAATCCCCCCTTCTTTTGCAGTGACTAAATCCTAATTAGGTGACATATCTAGTCCTGATTGCGAAACTGTGATCCTCCAGTAGGACAGGCAAGGTCACTGGGGGAGGGTTTGCCATTATGTACAGGACTACATTTGTTTTCCTTTCCTTTCTTGTCAACATAACCTGCTGTCTTTCAGAGACTCTAACAGAAGTGGAATATTTCTCCTTTGACTACCCCCACATTGTTTAACATATCATCCTCTATGTGCTGATGAGGGTTTTCTGGAAGAATGTATTGACTAATAAAACTGAAGTGCAGAAAGTTAGTCATCCTTGGAGACATATCTATCATGAGAATGATGCCTTGGACAACACCTGTGCTTTTCTTGCTAAGGACCTAAAGTGCATGAGTTTCGAAGAATTGATCAAGGAGCCCTTCCATGTCAGGCACAACACTCTAAACTTTCTCTTTGTTGGCAAGACCCATATTTGTAATGTTGAAACTACTGGCTTTGATGGATTACGTTCTGGTCTCTATCTTCATCTCTCACCTGTGGTCAATTCCTCTCCATTACTGTCCGCTGATGAAGACTTTCACATGATGTGGCCTGACCCTGACATGGTGTTTTTAGAGTCTTCACCATAGTTAATTTGGAATCAACCATAGTCCAGATATTACAGGTCAGATAGAGGATCTATACAGTGTACTTCCAAAATATAATGTGTTTCATCGGCCTACACATATATCAACTCCATGAAACTGACTTACATTATATTATCCCCACGGTGATGGAACTCCAGTGGTTCCCGTTTCCAATCTACACTATCTTCAAAACCAGCTGCATCATTTACAAAGCCATAACAACCAGGACTTTGATACCTTGCACCCAAGCTCACTATCTCTTCTGGTTCTCTGCACAGCCACATCCAGGACACCACTGCACTGTAGACAAAGAAGTGTTAAAAATAGAAAAACAAGACAACAGCCTTTTCCATCTGTGCACGCAAGATCTGGAACAACCTTCCTGCATCCATCAGGACCACCACAACAGTGCTCCAAATTAGGAAAGAGCTGAAGAAACCATACTGCATTCCAGTACATTAACCATCTACAATTCAGCTTCCTCTCCTATTACTCACTGACTTTAAGCCTTTCTTTGACCATGTACAGCACTCCTCTGCCTTTTGGCTAGGTTCACGATGTAGAAGTACCATATACATGCATGCATACATAAACACATACATGTATACAGGAATAGCACCAAGATAAGTGTTAGAAATGGGGTTTTTGGTTGGCAGTCAGGTTACCCTCTGTCCAAGCAAAAGCCCTCACTCTAGTCAGGGTAAGTCACACACTATCCAAGATTATCCTGTGCCCACCCTCTGGTAGCTTGGCACGAGCAGTCAGGCTTAACTTAGAAGGCAATGTGTAAAGTATTTGTGCAATAAATCATACAATACCACCATATAGCACCACAAAAATACACCACACAGTGTTTAGAAAAATATATAATATTTATCAGGATAATTGTAGGTCAAAAAGAATAAAGATGCAATGGAAAATTGTAGAACTATCACAGGAAAGTGATATAAAGGGTCTTAAGTCTTTAGAATGTAATAAAGTGTCTTTCAACCACAAAGTACCTGGTTTCTGGTGGAAAATCTCCTCAGAGGGCCACAGGTGAAGAGATGCGTGGAAAAAGGGGGGTGTGCGTCGATTTCCTCTCAGCACACACCGACTTGCGTCGTTCTTTTCCACGCGGGGAAGTCGGGCGTCGTTTTCCGGCACGCAGACAGTCTCTTTTTGTGGATCGCGGGGATTACCAGATGTCCCGGGTCTGTGCGTGGATTCTCCTGCTTGTTTTCCGGCTGCGCGTCGTTCTGCGGGGCTGCGCGTCGAAGTTTCGATCTCACGGTAGGCGTCGCGTCGATTTCTCCTTGGAAGTCGGGCGGCGTTGTCCTTGCGAGGCCGTGCGTCGAAAGTTTGGTCTCACGGCAGGCGTCGCGTCGATTTCTCCTTGGAAGTCGGGCGGCGTTGTCCTTGCGAGGCCGTGCGTCAAAGTTTCGCACTCACGGTAGGCGTCGCGTCGATTTCTCCTGGAAAGTCGGGCGGCTTTGTCCTTGCGAGGTTGTGCGTCGAAGTCTCGATCGTCCCGAGGGCGTCGCGTCGATCAGCGTCGGTGTGCGGCGTTTTTCTCGCCGCGAAACAAGCTGTGCGTCGAAATTTTCGGCGCACGGAGCGTCCAAGTGAAAGGAAGAAGTCTTTTTGGTCCTGAGACTTCAGGGAACAGGAGGCAAGCTCTATCCAAGCCCTTGGAGAGCACTTTCACAGCCAGACAAGAGTTCAGCAAGGCAGCAGGGCAACAGCAAGACAGCAGTCCTTTGTAGAAAGCAGACAGGTGAGTCCTTTGAGCAGCCAGGCAGTTCTTCTTGGCAGGATGTAGTTTCTGGTTCAGGTTTCTTCTCCAGCAAGTGTCTGATGAGGTAGGGCAGAGGCCCTGTTTTATACCCAAATGTGCCTTTGAAGTGGGGGAGACTTCAAAGAGTGGCTAAGAAGTGCACCAGGTCCCCTTTCAGTTTACTCCTGTCTGCCAGGGTCCCAGTAGGGGGTGTGGCAGTCCTTTGTGTGAGAGCAGACCCTCCACCCTCCCAGCCCAGGAAGACCCATTCAAAATGCAGATGTATGCAAGTGAGGCTGAGTACCCTGTGTTTGGGGTGTGTCTGAGTGAATGCACAAGGAGCTGTCAACCAAGCCCAGCCAGACGTGGATTGTAAGGCACAGAAGGATTTAAGTGCAAAGAAATGCTCACTTTCTAAAAGTGGCATTTCTAGAATAGTAATATTAAATCCGACTTCACCAGTCAGTAGGACTTTGTATTACCATTCTGGCCATACTAAATATGACCTCCCTGCTCCTTTCAGATCAGCAGCTGCCACTTCAACAGTGTATGAGGGCAGCCCTAATGTTAGCCTATGAAGGGAGCAGGCCTCTCAGTAGTGTGAAAACGAATTTAGGAGTTTTACACTACCAGGACATATAACTACACAGGTACATGTCCTGCCTTTTACCTACACAGCACCCTGCCGTAGGGGTTACCTAGGGCACACCTTAAGGGTGACTTATATGTAGAAAAAAGGGGAGTTCTAGGTTTGGCAAGTACTTTTAAATGCCAAGTCGAGGTGGCAGTGAAACTGCACACACAGGCCTTGCAATGGCAGGCCTGAGACAAGGAAAAAGGGGCTACTTAAGTGGGTGGCACAACCAGTGCTGCAGGCCCACTAGTAGCATTTAATTTACCAGCCCTATGCACCTAAAGTGCACCTTACTAGGGACTTATAAGTAAATTAATAGTCCAATCAGGTAGGATTCCAGGTTACCATGTTTTAAGGGAGAGAGCATATGCACTTTAGCACTGGTTAGCAGTGGTAAAGTGCGCAGAGTCTATAAACCAGCAAAAACAGTGTCCCAAAAAATGGAGGGAGGCAGGCAAAAAGTTAGGGGTGACTACCCTAAGGCTGTCAGGTCTAACATGTGTCCCCCCCAGCTGAAAGTGGGGAGAGCTACCCGACCTCCTGGGAGCTCTCATCGCTAAGGCGGAAGTACCTGGAGAGACCATCAGCATTGGCGTGGTCGACCCCTGGGCGATGTTCCACCGTAAAGTCCATCCCCTGTAGGGAAATGGACCACCTCAAGATTTTTGGATTCTCACCCCTCATCTGCATGAGCCATCTGAGGGGCCTGTGGTCTGTCTGAACCAGGAAGTGAGTCCCAAACAGGTAGGGTCTTAGCTTCTTCAGTGCCCAGACCACAGCAAAAGCTTCTCGTTCAATAGCACTCCACCTCTGTTCCCGTGGTAATAGCCTTCTGCTAATAAAGACTATCGGTTGATCTCTGCCCTCCTCATTCAGCTGTGCTAGGACTGCCCCTATGCCATGCTCTGAAGCGTCTGTCTGCACGATAAATTCCTGGGAGTAGTCAGGGGCCATGAGTACGGGGGCCGTGCACATGGCTTCCTTCAGGGCGTCAAAGGCTTTCTGACAAGCCTCTGTCCAATTCACCAACTTAGGTTGCTTCTTGGAAGTGAGTTCTGTCAAGGGTGTTACAATGGTACCATAGCCCTTGACAAATCGGCGGTAGTATCCGGTGAGGCCTAGAAAGGCTCTCACCTCCGTCTGTGTTCGGGGTGGTTGCCAGGCCTTGATAGTTTCAATCTTGGCCTGGAGTGGCTGCACCTTGCCACCACCCACTAGGTGTCCTAAGTACACCACGGAACCCTGCCCAATCTGGCACTTACTGGCCTTGATGGTCAGGCCTGCCTGTTGCAGGGCCTGAAGCACCTCCTTGAGGTGAAGCAGGTGTTCCTCCCAGCTGGAACTGTAGACAGCTATGTCATCCAGGTAGGCTGCACAGAAGGCATCCTTGCCAGCTAGGACCCCGTTAACCAACCGTTGGAAGGTAGCGGGGGCATTTTTCAACCCAAACGGCATCACCCGGAACTGGTAATGGCCATCCGGGGTTGAAAATGCGGATCTTTCCTTGGCCCCCTCAGTTAGGCCGATCTGCCAGTACCCTGAAGTAAGATCAAACGTACTCAGGAACTTGGCAGCGCCTAGCCTGTCCACGAGCTCATCAGCTCGGGGGATGGGGTGAGCATCAGTCCGTGTGACTGAGTTGAGACCCCGGTAGTCCACACAGAACCGGAGTTCTGGCTTCGCACCTGGGGCAGTAGCCTTAGGGACCAATACCACTGGGCTGGCCCAGGGACTACTGGATTTCTCAATGACCCCTAGAGTCAACATCTTGGAGACCTCCTCCTTGATGCTGGCCTTCACCTTATCCGACAACCTGTAAATTTTGTTTTTCACAGGGAGACTGTCACCGGTGTCAATATCATGAACACAGAGGTGGGTCAGCCCAGGAGTAAGGGAGAACAGGGGGGAGAACTGCTCCAACAGCTCATAACAGTCTCCTTTCTGATTTAGAGTCAGGGAGTCAGACAGAATGACCCCGCTTACTGACCCATCACCTTCTTGGGCAGAGAGGAGGTCGGGGAGAGGTTCGCTCTCCTCTTCCGTTCCTTCATCTGTGACCAGAAGCATGTTGATCTCCGACCTCTCAAAATGAGCTTTTAGTCGGTTCACATGGAGCACCCTTAGGGGATTCCTAGGGGTTTTGAGGTCCACTAGGTAAGTGGCCTCCCCTTTCCGCTCCTTTATTTCAAATGGGCCAGACCAGCGGTCCTGGAGAGCTCTGGGCTCTACTGGCTCCATTACCCACACTTTGTCTCCAGGTTGAAACTCTACCAGGGTGGCCTTCTGGTCATACCATTGTTTCATCACCTCTTGACTGGCCTCAAGGTTATCTTGGGCTTCTTTCCAGAAGCGGGTCATCTGGTTGCGGAGGGCCAACATATAGCTGACCACATCCTGAGGGGGTGCCTTTGGAGCTTTCTCCAATCCCTCCTGGACAATGCTTAAGGGTCCCCTGACAGGGTACCCATAGAGAAGTTCAAAGGGACTGAACCCTACCCCTCTCTGGGGGACCTCTCTGTAAGCAAAGAGAAGGCATGGTAAGAGGACGTCCCACTTACGCCTCATGGCCTCAGGGAGGCCACCAATCATGCCTTTCAGGGTCTTGTTGAATCTCTCCACAAGACCGTTCGTCTGGGGGTGATAGGGTGTGGTGAACTTGTAAGTTACACCACACGCATCCCACAGCGACTTCATGTATGCAGACATGAAGTTAGTGCCTCTGTCAGACACTATTTCCTTGGGGAACCCCACACGGTTAAATATCCCCATCAGGGTTCTGGCCACCACCGGTGCAGTTACTGTCCTTAGAGGGATTGCCTCTGGGTAACGGGTGGCATGGTCCACCAAAACCAGGATGAACCTGTTGCCTAAGGCAGTTTTGGGGTCCAAGGGGCCAACAATGTCGATGCCCACCCTTTCAAAGGGGGTGCCAATGACAGGAAGTGGAATCAGGGGGGTTTTAACCCTTTTTCCTGCTTTACCACTGGCCTGGCAGGTAGGACAGGATCTGCAGAACTTGTCTGAGTGTGTCCTCATTTTGGGCCAATAAAAGTGGGTGACAAGCCTGTTAAAGGTCTTGCCCTGCCCCAAATGTCCTGCCAGGGGAATGTCGTGAGCCAGACCCAGTAGGAAGGTTCGGTAACATTGGGGGACCACCAGCACACGTGCTGCCCCAAAGCCCGGAACCTTAGGCTCACTGTAGAGGAGATCATTCTCCCAATATAGGTGGTGATCGCCAGAGGCGTCGCCGGCTGCCTGGTTTGAGGCTTGTTTCCTCAAACCTTCTAGAGTGGGACATTCTTTCTGCGCCTTGCAGAATTCCTCCCTGGTGGGTCCACCCTCAACTTGCCAGCCAGCAAGCTCAGGTAAGTCACCTAGGGCGGCGATGTCTTCCCCAGTTGGCTCGGAAGCCTCCTCCTCAGGAGCCCCGTCAGCCACTGTGGGAACAGCGGGGGCCGGTTTCCCGCACCCCTGGTCCCTCCTCCTGGCAGCTCTCTGGGCCATCGTTCCAGGCTCCAGATGCCCTTGACTTCCCTCTCGGTCAGCCATGGACCGTGTGGTCATGCAGACCCACTCAGGTAACCCTAACATCTCCAGGTGAGACCTGAGCTCCACTTCTTTCCAAGCAGTGTGCTCAAGGTCGTTGCCTAACAGACAATCTACAGGCATGGCAGGACTCACAGCTACTTTCAGAGTACCAGAGACCCCCCCCCACTCAAAGGGAACCAGAGCCACCGGTAGGTGACTCTCGCGATTGTCAGCGACTCTGACCTGGTGGAATGTATTAGGTACTATCTGCTCTGCTGACACCAGCTGACTCTTGATAGTAGTCATACTGGCTCCTGTGTCACGCAGAGCCTCCACCCTCTGCCCATCAATGGTGACCCACTGCCGGTACTTGGAAGTATTTCTGGGCATGTGGGCCTTGGGCACCATTTCTCCTTCTCCCAGGGACACTAGGGAAATCTCTACCTGCTCCCCAAAGCTAGTTGGGTCCATCTCCCCCCCGAGTGCTACACTAGTCAACCCAGGTGCCTGTCCGGTAGTGGACGGTGCCCTCTTGGGGCACTGTGGATCGCCTTTGTAGTGACCATATTGGTAACACTCCATGCATTTGGGGCTAGATTTTCCTGACCTGTCAAATGTCCCTGGCTTTTTCCCAAATTTGGAAAAGGAAGGGTTGCCACCCCCTCCCTGGGAATTCTTTTGGGGGCCTTTAGAGAGTTCCTTATCTGTAAGTTTATCTCCCCCCTCTTTCTTCTGTTGGGAACCCTGACCACCTTTGTGGGAGTCCCCCCCAGGTACCTTTTTGGACACTCTGGTGCTAACCCAGAGGTCCGCCTCCTCAGCAAGCTTCCTGGGATCAGTCAGCTTACTATCCACTAGGTGCTGGCGCAAATCGGTATAAGTAACATTAAGCATATGCTCTCTCAGGATCAAGTCATATAAACCTTTATAATCTGCTACTTTGTTGCCCCGCACCCATCCATTCAGTGCCTTACTAGAGAAATCAAAGAAATCTACCCATGTTTGTGTGGTTTGTTTGGTGCTGTCCCTGAACCTCTGACGGTATCCCTCAGGGGTCAGCCCAAACTTGGCAAGTAAAGTGGCTTTCTGGAGTGGGTATGTGTTTTGATCCGGTGGATCCAATGTGAGAAGTGTGTCCCTCCCCAATGGCGGCACATAACCCCACATAGCTACCCCCCATTGCCCTTCAGGAACCTCATGAGCCCTTAGTGCAACTTCATAAGCAGCTAACCATTTATCTATGTCATCTCCCACCACAAAACTGGGCACCACATTTTTGGGTATACAAACCTTCTTTTCTCCAGCAGGTCCTGTCTGTATGCTGCCACCATTATTGCTGGATTCAGACTGTCTTGCCTTGATCTCCAGCTCCTTGAGACTCAGTTCATGAGCCAACAATAGTTTCTTTTCAGCCAACGCTCTTTCAGCTTCCACTTGTTTGGCTGCTCTTTCAGCTTCTGCTTGTTTGGCTGCCCTTTCAGCTTCTGCTTGAATCTGTTTGGCTGTTCTTTCAGCTTCAATCTGTTTGGCTGCTCTTTCAGCCTCAGCTTGTTTGGCTTCTCTTTCTGCCCTCCTCTCCTCCTGTTGTGCCTCAATTTTCAGTTTTGCCATTTGCAATTGGAACTCCCTTTCCTCTCTCCTTTCCTCTGCGGTCAGGCTTTGCATGGAGACACTGCTCCCTGGTCTGGAAGGGTGCACAATTGCAGTGGTAACACCATCCATAGATAGTGAAAATCCTTCTGAGGGGCCATTTTCTGGCTCCTCTTCCTCATCATCCTCTAAATGGGCTTCTGCCCAGGCCCTCAGCGCCACTTGAAAGTCCTCCTTTCTGGAGGCCCCTTGGGTGGGTACCCTTAATGCCCTGCAGAATCCTCTTAGTTGTTTGACTGTGTATGTATCCAACTGGACTAGGTCAAAGTCCCCTGTCTGAGACCCAGTCAGAGACATGTTGAGTGAGGATTTAGTTTTTGAAAATTGTCAGGAAAAAACGGATTTTCAAAAAGAGATAAAAACCAAGTTGACCTTCAACTGTGGGTAGGTAGTGAAATACTTAGCTACTGTATGTCACTGCACAAATACAAGTCCTATCCTCACCGCTGATCACCAATGTTAGAAATGGGGTTTTTGGTTGGCAGTCAGGTTACCCTCTGTCCAAGCAAAAGCCCTCACTCTAGTCAGGGTAAGTCACACACTATCCAAGATTATCCTGTGCCCACCCTCTGGTAGCTTGGCACGAGCAGTCAGGCTTAACTTAGAAGGCAATGTGTAAAGTATTTGTGCAATAAATCATACAATACCACCATATAGCACCACAAAAATACACCACACAGTGTTTAGAAAAATATATAATATTTATCAGGATAATTGTAGGTCAAAAAGAATAAAGATGCAATGGAAAATTGTAGAACTATCACAGGAAAGTGATATAAAGGGTCTTAAGTCTTTAGAATGTAATAAAGTGTCTTTCAACCACAAAGTACCTGGTTTCTGGTGGAAAATCTCCTCAGAGGGCCACAGGTGAAGAGATGCGTGGAAAAAGGGGGGTGTGCGTCGATTTCCTCTCAGCACACACCGACTTGCGTCGTTCTTTTCCACGCGGGGAAGTCGGGCGTCGTTTTCCGGCACGCAGACAGTCTCTTTTTGTGGATCGCGGGGATTACCAGATGTCCCGGGTCTGTGCGTGGATTCTCCTGCTTGTTTTCCGGCTGCGCGTCGTTCTGCGGGGCTGCGCGTCGAAGTTTCGATCTCACGGTAGGCGTCGCGTCGATTTCTCCTTGGAAGTCGGGCGGCGTTGTCCTTGCGAGGCCGTGCGTCGAAAGTTTGGTCTCACGGCAGGCGTCGCGTCGATTTCTCCTTGGAAGTCGGGCGGCGTTGTCCTTGCGAGGCCGTGCGTCAAAGTTTCGCACTCACGGTAGGCGTCGCGTCGATTTCTCCTGGAAAGTCGGGCGGCTTTGTCCTTGCGAGGTTGTGCGTCGAAGTCTCGATCGTCCCGAGGGCGTCGCGTCGATCAGCGTCGGTGTGCGGCGTTTTTCTCGCCGCGAAACAAGCTGTGCGTAGAAATTTTCGGCGCACGGAGCGTCCAAGTGAAAGGAAGAAGTCTTTTTGGTCCTGAGACTTCAGGGAACAGGAGGCAAGCTCTATCCAAGCCCTTGGAGAGCACTTTCACAGCCAGACAAGAGTTCAGCAAGGCAGCAGGGCAACAGCAAGACAGCAGTCCTTTGTAGAAAGCAGACAGGTGAGTCCTTTGAGCAGCCAGGCAGTTCTTCTTGGCAGGATGTAGTTTCTGGTTCAGGTTTCTTCTCCAGCAAGTGTCTGATGAGGTAGGGCAGAGGCCCTGTTTTATACCCAAATGTGCCTTTGAAGTGGGGGAGACTTCAAAGAGTGGCTAAGAAGTGCACCAGGTCCCCTTTCAGTTTACTCCTGTCTGCCAGGGTCCCAGTAGGGGGTGTGGCAGTCCTTTGTGTGAGAGCAGACCCTCCACCCTCCCAGCCCAGGAAGACCCATTCAAAATGCAGATGTATGCAAGTGAGGCTGAGTACCCTGTGTTTGGGGTGTGTCTGAGTGAATGCACAAGGAGCTGTCAACCAAGCCCAGCCAGACGTGGATTGTAAGGCACAGAAGGATTTAAGTGCAAAGAAATGCTCACTTTCTAAAAGTGGCATTTCTAGAATAGTAATATTAAATCCGACTTCACCAGTCAGTAGGACTTTGTATTACCATTCTGGCCATACTAAATATGACCTCCCTGCTCCTTTCAGATCAGCAGCTGCCACTTCAACAGTGTATGAGGGCAGCCCTAATGTTAGCCTATGAAGGGAGCAGGCCTCTCAGTAGTGTGAAAACGAATTTAGGAGTTTTACACTACCAGGACATATAACTACACAGGTACATGTCCTGCCTTTTACCTACACAGCACCCTGCCATAGGGGTTACCTAGGGCACACCTTAAGGGTGACTTATATGTAGAAAAAAGGGGAGTTCTAGGTTTGGCAAGTACTTTTAAATGCCAAGTCGAGGTGGCAGTGAAACTGCACACACAGGCCTTGCAATGGCAGGCCTGAGACAAGGAAAAAGGGGCTACTTAAGTGGGTGGCACAACCAGTGCTGCAGGCCCACTAGTAGCATTTAATTTACCAGCCCTATGCACCTAAAGTGCACCTTACTAGGGACTTATAAGTAAATTAATAGTCCAATCAGGTAGGATTCCAGGTTACCATGTTTTAAGGGAGAGAGCATATGCACTTTAGCACTGGTTAGCAGTGGTAAAGTGCGCAGAGTCTATAAACCAGCAAAAACAGTGTCCAAAAAAATGGAGGGAGGCAGGCAAAAAGTTAGGGGTGACTACCCTAAGGCTGTCAGGTCTAACAATAAGTATATGTAGAGTTAAAATAGTTAATCTCTAAGGCCCTAATTATGCTTAATTTGAGAATATTGTGGTAGTCGATATGTTGAAGTTGTACAAAAAATAGTAGCATGCCTCAGTTTTGCATATCTTTGAATTCCACAACAGATGTTATATTGTATGAGGCATAACATAAAATGTATAATATTTTTATTTCTTTTATTGTCCAATATTTTATACAAATATAAAAAATATTTTCATGCAACAGAGCAACCTTACAGCAGAAAAAGTGGCAGAGCACTTTGCAAATTGGGCCCATTGTTGTGGAAATCCCGCCCATAGCTATTCAATGCCAGTCCAACTTTCACTATTTTAAATGTTCACTTCATCTGTTCTGCTAATACCTTTTTCTAGCTCTGGTAGAATTTTCTTTGGGGGTCTCAAAGGTTTCCTAGCACCAAAGTGATTCTAGTGAACATACACAGTATTAATAAATAAACAAATAAATAATGCTGGCACCCATTAATGGGAATCAGGGGACATTATATATGGTACACATGTTGCTACACTTGAAAAACAATTTCCTATAGGTGATCAACACTTACATCTCTACAGCACGTGCACTAAAAGGGTGTGCCTGCAGTATTTAGCTGTTTACCTCCAGCAGATGTAACTTCTTCAGCCCAGGGGTTGCTCCCCCTTTGCCCCCAGTGGTTTCTGAACAACTTTTCTCCTTAGCCTAACTCCATTGGCTGGTGGAACAGCATAGACCAAGAGGTATTTAATTTGAACCTGTGCTTGACAGTGAATGCCACCGGCACTCACTTTTGGTGACTGACACTTATTTTTCTGTATTAGACATTTACAAAGAGCAAGAGAAGGAAGGAAAACATACAGAAAACACCCAAAACAGAAAGCGAGAGGAAGAGAAAGACAGAAAAGCTGTCACAAAGCGAGAAAGTAGGAACCTGCAAGAGTGAGATAAAGGGGCAGGGAGACTCTGGTATTCGGTCAAGGCTAAGCAGCTTTGGTCGTCAGCTCATCAATTTGTAATTGCACCAGCTGAGGGCATTGGGCACTTGCAGTCATTCTTTTACAAATTAAGCACTGGGACCAGGCCATCTAATACAACCAACGAATATGCAAGATCAACCAACGACTATGCAAGCTGAGTATGGTGCTGTGCCTAGCTGTGATGTTGCAGTCCTCAGGCTGCTCTCCACAACTGTAGCGAAGCCCCCAGTACCGTCACCACAAGCACTGCAATTTCGAGACTCTGCTCCATTACCTGTGGCAGAATGCAGCTCTCACTGAGGATAGTCCGTCACTACAGATGACTGCATGGACACCATACCAACAGCAAATGTGGTTTCCGTGAGAATAGATCAGTTGGCTGTGAGTAGTTGTGGATGACTTGCATTGCGCCTGAGTTGTCGTGGGTGGGAGGTATGCAAATGCCTGTATGTTGCACATGAGTGGCTGTGTCAGTGGCGTTTTAGGCAACTTTTGGAATAGGGATGCTGTCTGTGAGCGACTGGAGGTGGGCAAAAGGTGCTCTGGCACCATTGAAGGATCATTAGTAAATTGCACTCTGCCCTGTTGCAGCTTTACTTGTATATACTGAGCTCTTTGTAAATGTGTTCATTATTATCTTAATCTTACGTCCTAACAATGCACCCTGCCTAGAAGGCAGCATCTCACATTTTGATTAGGAGATTCCTATTGGCCAAGAAAGTCTGGCATGCCCTCTGGTAATGACTTCAACAGGTCCCATTCATTCCAAGTACTATAGACCCTCGTCAAAAATGACGTATTCCCTCCACGCATGGTCGGACATCTTGTTCTTGGGATACACTCAGCACTGTTTGAGAAATCCATCTACGGATGCCGTTTAAGCTCAAATACAGCCTGCGGTCACTGCTCACTGGTGTGGTCTGCGCAGAGTGATAATAATCTTTTCTGAAATGCAGGTCTCAGACAGAAGGAATTTCTATCTGGAAGAGTAATACAAATTAGGTTGGACTGCCAGTTTCCACTGATTATTAGTTTCCAGGCGGAATTCCTTCAGATTCTTCAGACATGACCCGTGATGAAGAAAATACACTAAACCCTTTTTACAAATGGTTGAGAAATTCCAGATAACTTTCACTAGAGATTTAATTTTAGAACATGAGTGCAGTCCTGGTTGGAAACTGATAAAACTGAAATGCGGCTAGTTGGTAAATACCATTACTCGGGAGTGAAGTCATTTGAACTTTTTACACAGTGCATATATTTTCTTGTTAAGCTATTTTAATGTGTATTACTCAGTGCACTTTGGATTTTCCCTCCTAAATGCGAAAAGTTTCTCAGCAGATATACAACATTAGCTACGCAATATGTGAGTAATATGTTGTGCTCATCTGGGAATAGTGGTCCAAATTCAGAACACTGATTTTGAAGCTGCTACTAATTAAAACTGTCTACAAGAAATTAATGACCAAACTGACGTGTTTCATATATACACTTTTCACAGATGAGATGAGTTCTAGGTGTATGGCTTAGATATGAATTAATATGCAAATAGAATGACACGGGCGCAAAACTAAAAACAAACAAACAAGAGTAAAACAAGAGAGCAAGTACTGAAAATGGTTACCAACGTGTGATGTCATAACACAAATGTTTCCCATACCGTGAATTGGAAACGCACAGAATAGTGAACCAACAGTCCAAAACGGGTTTGCAGGTTGTAGAGAGCCACCCGGGCTCTCCTTTTGTTATGACCGAGTTCTGCACGTCCTGACGTAGGACGGAATTGAGGTGGTTAATAAAGAAGGGGCTGCGCTGACGCAGTTCCCCTTGAGACCTCAACCGAGCTGTGTGTGTGTCTCATTTCAGTCCCGCAAGATTGCACCAACCGTGCAATCTTACAGTGGCGACGAGCGGGATAGATACCCTGCGTCGCAGGTAAAGAAGCAGAAAAAAAAAAAAAAGAGGTGAATTCAAGGCAAAACAAAGAGGGAATCACTCCCGAAAGAAAAAAAAAGAGGAACGGAAGATAATACTCAACAGCAATCTTGACAGCAAAAAAAAAAAACGCCGACATATCTAGAGGCACCATGAGTGCCCCACAGCAAGAAAACCCCCAACTCCCCATGCAAGCGGGCGCAACTGCCCACTCCTCAGTCACTGCACTGCCCCCGTTCAGCCAACTGGTGGATCCGGCCACAGCATCCCCAAGATGGCGCCTGTGGTTAAACCGACTAGAAAATTACTTCTGTGCCACTCGTGAGACGGATGGGGCTGTGCGCAGATCTCTCATGTTGCTCATGGGGGAGATGAACTGCAAGAGCTGTTTGATGCACTCCCAAATACAGGTGAAAAGGCGGACTTCAACGCAGCAGTGGAAGCCCTGAACAAACACTTCGACCCACGGCTAAACTCAGACTTTGAACGTTTCAAACTTCGGCAGGCTCAGCAAACAGATGCTGAATCAATGGATATGTTTTATGCACGGCTGAGAAAGTTAGCAAGCTCGTGCGTCGGCCTTAATCAGCAGGAAGAGATTAGGGCACAAATCATTCAAGGATGCCGGTCAAATGCACTAAGGAAACTCATCCTACACCAGCAAGGCATGCCCCTTGACGACATCTTGGTCTTGGCAAGGTCACACGAACTGTCAGCGGTGTGTGCGGATGCCATGGCGGCAGTAAGAGGACAATCACTGGCCGCTGCATCAAATACACATCCAGTCCAGGTGAAGGAAGAGCAGGTAGAGGCTATCCAAACTCGTCAAACATCAGGACGAAAGGTGAACCCCGGCAGACAAAACGCACGCACCTGCCGAAGCTGCGGATATGATCATAAACCATCAATGGTGTGCCCAGCGAAAGGGAAAACATGTATCAAATGCGGCAAAGATAATCACTTTGCGAAAGTATGTAGGTCTGGCCAAGGATGGCAAGGGAACCAGAAGGCTCGGGACACAAAAATCAGAAGTGTGACTAAAGAAGTTGACGACTCTGGTGACAACACCAATCAGAAGACCCCAGTCTTTGAAGAGGACGAAGATGAAGACATCTTTGTGATCTCGTTCACTGGGGGGAGACAACAAAATAAACAACCCCCACCTATGAGCAATGTCCAGATTAATGGCAGGTCGGCAACAGTACTCATAGATACTGGAGCGTCAGTGAATGTGATGGACGAAACTCTGTTCAGGCAGTTGACCCCGACACCAGTGCTTACCCCAACTACCACTCGAATTTACAACTATGGGGGAAGGAAACCACTGTCGGTGTCCAGTGGGCAAGCATCAGTGCTGGCAAGATTCTACGTGGTGGCTGGAGATCGAGGTACGCTGTTAGGCTGTCATACTGCGGAAGAGCTCAAATTGGTATTCTTTGCTAGACAAGTGTATGACTCCCACGCTGAACGCTTAGTTAATGAGTTTCCGCAGCTCTTTGAAGGCCTGGGACGACTCAAAGGTAAAAGGGTCAAGTTACACATAGATCATAGAGTTACACCCATGGCCCTCAGGCACAGACGTGTTCCATTTCATCTACGACCAGCAGTGGAGAAGGAGCTGCAGCTACTGGAAGATCAGGGAGTGATTGAAAAGGTAGATGGGCCCACACCGTGGGTGTCGCCACTGGTAATAGCACCGAAGCCTAAGCAACCTGGCGCTATCCGTTTGTGCGTCGATATGCGTTTACCCAACAAGGCTATTAAAAGAGAGCGGCACATAACGCCTACAATGGATGATATTATAGCGGATCTGAATGGCGCCCAGTGGTTCTCGAAGTTAGATCTCAATGCTGGGTATCATCAGCTGGAGCTGGAGCCTGACAGTAGAAACATCACTACGTTTTCAACGCATGTGGGACTGAGGCGATACAAAAGGTTAAGCTTCGGGGTGTCATCAGCCGCTGAAGTGTTCCAAAATGCGATCAGGGAGACGCTTTCAGGACTGCAGGGGGTAATCAATTTGAGTGATGATATTCTCATCTATTCCAAAACCCGAGAAGAACACCATCAACACCTAAGGGCTACACTGCAGAGGTTATCCGAGGCTGGACTGACCCTCCATAAGAAAAAGTGTGCATTTTATCAGACCTCAGTAGAGTTTTTTGGCTATGTGTTTTCAAACGATGGTCTACAGGTGGACCCTCGAAAAGCGGATGCCATTCGTCAAGCCCCAGTTCCGAAGAACACCACTGAAGTCAGAAGCTTCCTGGGTATGGCAACTTATTGTGGAAGGTTTATCCCACAGCTGGCAACCATGGCAGAACCTCTCAGGCAGCTCACGAAAACGGGGCATCAGTGGGAGTGGAGCCCGTTGGCAGACAAGGCGTTTGCCAATATCAAGACGGGTTTACTGGACAAGTCAACGATGGCATATTTTAACCCTCGCCGACGAACGGAGGTGGTGGTAGATGCAAGTCCAGTGGGGTTGGGTACTGTTCTTCTCCAGGAGCAGAACCCACAGGAATGGGTTCCGGTTGCGTATGCCAGTAGAGCGTTGTCGTTAGTTGAAACAAGATACGCTCAAATAGAGCGAGAAGCGTTGGCGATTCGGTGGGCGTGCAAGCATTTTCATCTGTATATCTTCGGCCAAGAATTTCAGGTGGTGACCGATCACAAACCTTTAGTTGCTCTGTTTGCAGGTTGTCCTCGCCTGGCACCCCAGCGGATAGAGTGTTGGACTGTTCTGCTGCAACCATACCGGTTTACTGTTGTCTACCGCCCAGGAGTGAACAACCCGGCAGATTATTTGTCTCGTCACCCGTCGCTAACCGCGCCTGATGACTCTCAAGAGAGAGATGAAGAGAACACGGAAATATTTGTCAACATGGTGGTGAAGGCGGCATGCCCTAATGCTCTGAGTGTAGGAGACATTGTGGACGCCACAAAGGGGGATGCAACGCTCACTCAGGTCAAAGAAGCACTTGATCACAGGAAATGGAAGCTTTTCCTGGAAAAGACCAACTTGGCGAATCAGGAATGTAGAGCTGCAATGCAAGGAATGTGGAGGGTGCAAGATGAATTGTCCACAGATGGGCAAGGACTGATCCTGCGAGGAAGGAGAATTGTGTTGCCTCAGAGTTTATGGGCTAAAGTAGTGGAGTTGGCACATCAGGGCCATCAAGGCCCTGCGAAGACTAAAGCAAGATTGCGGGCCAAGGTGTGGTTCCCTGGCATGGACAGCCAGGTGGACGAATTGGTGGGAAAATGCCATTCCTGTGTAATTACCTCAGGGGAGCCACCCTGCTGTCCCGTGGTCACTGAGCCAGCTAGTGTAAGGCCATGGACAAAAGTGAGCATGGACTTTGGGAGTTTTCCGGATGGGCGGCTGTCTCTTGTCCTCATTGACTCTTGCACCAAGTTTCCCGTTGTTGACGTTGTATCTTCCACGGCCTTTGAGAATGTGAGGCCGGTGCTTCAGAAAACCTTTGCCATGTTTGGCCTTCCGGATGAACTTAGAACAGACAATGGCCCGCCTTTTCAAGGACAGGAGTTTCGGTCTTATCTTGATAGTTTAGCTATACCTCACCGCAGGGTTATGCCCGATTGGCCACAGGCTAATGGGGATGTAGAAAGGCTTATGCGAACTCTAAACCGTGCCCTCAGAATAGGAGATTATCAAAGAGAAGACAGAGAGAAATGTCTGCAAGATTTTTTGAGTGCTTATCGCCAAACCCCTCATAGCACTACAGGGTGTGCCCCGGCTGCCCTGATGTTTAAAGTTCCGCCGCGGGATTACATCCCATCTGGTCCTCTGTGGACACCACCAGAGCTGGATGTTGAAGCCACTCAGCCGCGCAGGGTACGCACTAATCGGAAAGCAACTGAACGGAGACGAGGTCGATACAGGAGTTTGCAGGAAGGAGATATGGTTGTAGTAAAGAATCGCCGGCCAGGTGGGAAATTCCAAACTCCATTTGAGCCTGAACCATGGCAGGTTGTCAGTGTTCGAGGTACCATGATAACAGCTGCTCGAGGCCGGCAGAGGGTAACCAGGAATGTATCGCATTTCAGGAAGGCAGAGGTTGCGGTCACATCCGAGGAGGAGGCAGAGACTGATGCAGAGACTGATCATTTGTTGTTTGAGTCTCCGGCTGAGGAGGTGCAGGCCGAGCGGGCTCAGGTAGCGACGCCCAATGTACAACACTCTCCGGTTGAGACACATCCCCGGGGTGGGCACTATCAGCTATGCCCCAATCCGGTGCCGAACAGTCAGCTTAGAGACTTTGGCCCTCATTCTGACCTTGGCGGTCTTTTCGCAAGACCGCCGAGTTACCGCCGCGGTGAAGACCGCCGACCGCGGCGGTATGCCGCTGTGCGCATTCTGACCGCTGGGAGCGTTCCGCCGGAAAACCGCCAGCAGCCACACTGGCGGTCGGCGGGAAAGTGGAGACTGGTCAACCTCCACCGCCACGCCAGCAGAACACCGCCCACAGAATTACGACCCACATTTCTGTGTGGCGGTCTTCTGTTGGCGGTCTTCTGTTGGCGGTCACCTCCCCATGGCTCCCGTCGCCTCCCGGAGGACCAACGCACAAGGTAAGTTGACCGTCCGTGAGGGGAGGGGGTGGGGGGGTGTTGTGTGATGTGGGCGTGCATGGGGGTGTGCGTGTGAGTGTGTAGAGGGGGTGTGTGAGTGCGTGTATGCGGGTGGGGGGTGCTGCTGTGTCTATGGGTAATGTGTGCTGTTCGGCAGGTGCGCATGTCTGCATGTATGTGTGCGGGTATGTGTCCCCGTTGTGTATGTGTGTGTAGGGGGTGTGTATATGTGCATGTTGGGGGTGTGTGCATGTCGGGGTGCATGTATGTGCATGTCGGGGTGGGGAGGGGGTTCGTACCACCTCTGGGGGGTGGCAGGGGGGTGGAGGGTGTGGGGGGAGGACTCGGGTGGGTAGTGGGGGGTGGGGGAGACCCCTATCAGTGCCAGGGAAGGAATTCCCTGGCCCCGATAGTGCTTACCGCCATGGTTCGCACGGCGGTTCCCGCCCGCAAGAAACCGCGGCGGTAGGCAGGGTCATAATACCCTTGGCGGTCTTGGGACGACCGCCGGGCCGGAGTGCGCAAACTCCAGCCCCGCGGTCATGACCGCCGTGGCGGTCGGAGTGGAGAAGTGGCGGTCGGTCGCGGCGGGGACCGCCGCGGTCAGAATGCCATTTTTAATACTGCCGGTCTGTTCGCGGTCCGACCGCCGTCTCTCCGCCGACCGCCAGGGTCAGAATGAGGGCCTTTGTGTGCACCCTGGATCCCTGAAAGATGCTCCTCCTGAGACTTTGGTTCGTTGTATCTGTTCTGTGACTAATCCGTTCTATTTCATTTTTTTTGTGTTTCTAGTTCCCTTACATTCTTTCTTTTCCCTTCTGTGTGAAGTAAAACATGGGAGGGATGTAGAGAGCCACCCGGGCTCTCCTTTTGTTATGACCGAGTTCTGCACGTCCTGACGTAGGACAGAATTGAGGTGGTTAATAAAGTAGGGGCTGCGCTGACGCAGTTCCCCTTGAGACCTCAACCGAGCTGTGTGTGTGCCTCATTTCAGTCCCGCAAGATTGCACCAACCGTGCAATCTTACACAGGTGAACAGTGAATACAATAATATCAGTCTCTAAACAAGAAGGACTTAAACAAACATATCAAATGTTTTAGGTTTTGTTGTCATACTTTGGATCCTAATCTTTAATAGCTATCAAATGGTCCCATCACTTTCAGCCTATCGTGGTTTTCTGGCGGTAACTCTAAGCATTCTGGGCTTCTTAAATCCTTCTTGTCATAGAAGCACTGAAACTACAAACCCTCCTATGCTTACAGTTGTAGGCTGTGAACCAGACTAGTTAAGTCACTCTCAGGTCACTGAAGTACTTGACAGCTGAGATCTCACTCTTTAGCAATCACACAACTACAGCCTCTCGATCCTGCCCTGCCCTTTCTCCCGAGTTACAGGAGGCAAAGAAAGTACGCAAACATCTTGAGGGCGCTGGCACCGAAGATGGTTGCAATATATTTCCGAACTAAACATCTAAAATAAGCTGAACAGTATAACTAGAGCTTCTGTTTTTTTGTATTAAAGTGCATCTTTTGTGTGCCTAAAAAAAACAAGGGAAACCTATGGATAATTACATTGTTCTTTTGTACCACAGCAGACTCTGTTGCCTTCAAAGCATTTCAGCTTTCAGTCTGTCACTACTTTCAAGAAAAAAATATTACTATCTTGGCCACTTTCTAGACTTCTAATTCAGCAACCCCAAAATCTACTCTGCTCTGTTCAGCCAATCCTTCATCAGAAGACCTTAAGACTAGTTATACCTTTATCTCAGGATGTGACTGTTCTCACTCAAACCTTATTGAATGCCTGCGGACCATGTTTGCATCCCTCTTGCGACATTGACACAGTCAATTCACTCAGGCAGATTCTGGACCCTCGCCATACTCCACTCTTTCATTGATAGAAATTCGTTGTTATACACCTCCTAAAACCATACCCAGATCGCTCTTTGATGTCTAATTTACACCCCATATCTGTACTCCCTTTTCCTACCAAACTGACTGAAAGAGTTGTAAACTTCAAACTCTCCTATTTTATTAAGGAGTGTGAAGTTGTCGTGCTTGTCCAAAGGGGCATCTACCCTCCAGTGAGATCGTCCTGATCTCTGCTCTGAATGACATTAATCTCATCCTACATAAGGGAGGCTTGACTGCCCAACTCTTCTTACACTTTTCTACCCAATTCAACATGGTTACTAATGCTATCCTCCTTAGATGGCTCGAGGTGTAAGGGGCGTGTCCTTAAATGCCATAATCTCTTTTCCTCCTGCGCACTTCCAAGTGATTACCCTTTTATGTAAGACAGTAAACCACTCACCAGAGAGGTCTGACAGGCTCAGCCCTCCCTCAGGCAGAGCCCTTTTGATGCTCACCTGACCCTCAGCATTACTGACTGGACCTCTGGGTTAATTTTCTATGATTAAGTACACAATACACAGTAGACCATACCATTTATTGGGGATGCCGTGTAACATCAGCTTCAGTTCAAAGTCCAACGCAGGTTTAGCGCTGTCTGGATGGATACCAATTCTCTTTAGTTGAATTGCAAATTAAAGGATATTCTGGTATGGGAAATAAATTGGTTTCTTGGTCACATGCATCCTTACCCTTCGATCATGGTAGCCCATTGATTCCTACTGAAAAAACATGCAATATTTGAGTTATACGTGGCACAGATCTAGTAAGCAAACTCACTTCTTCCTTCTATTAAGAGCTGCAAAAGAGCCTTCAATCCTTTCTTCTTTTGACAGAAAATATGTAGTCTACTCAACTGTTACTGTAACTATTGCAATTCTTTTCTATTAGGAAAATCCTATTACCTCACCCAACAGCCTCAGACCATCTCAGATTCAGCCAACAGGTTAATTCTGGGCCCAAGCACAAGTACTTCATCACTCACTGCACCTCATCTTCTGGCAGTACAGTGCCTTCCAGTGAGAACGTGTATTACTTACACGGTTTTGTGATTGGAACAATGTACTTAGTGTCATAGGGGACCATCTTTTATTCACCAAATGTTCATGCATCACTAATTCATAATCCATCAAGGATTTTAATGTACCCTGGGCCAGCTGGAGAAGTTCGGGCGCCTCCCAGTTCAGGCGGGAGCAGCAGCAGAATGTTGATGGAGCTGGTGCCAGCCCACTGCGGGGGACCACTTGGAAAATCGCTGCACTGGTGGATTTAGAGGGAGGTCTGGTGGGTCCCCTTGGAGTGTCTAGGTTGCAAGGGGTGGGAGACCCTTAAGGCACAGCTGTTTCATTGGTGCAGGGCACAGTGCAGCCGGGTGCAGAGTGAATCGGCGAGCCATGAGCTGTGTAATGGCGCCCTTGGAAGCAAGAGATAGGTACTTGGAGGGTCGGTTGCAGGTCAGCAGGGGCATTCTGGGGGGAGTTTTAGGTGGTTCCTAAAGCCTCTTGGCTAGGGCTTCCCCGATCGTTTTTTGGTCCACTGTAGATGGTTCTTCTGCGTGTCCAACATGAGGTGACCAATACCTGGGGCTATTGCACGGTCTGGTCACTGGAGGGCACAATGCCACTAAACCTGGCACACTGGTAGGGTTTGTCCTCATTGTTTGAGGGGTGAAGTTTGGTCCAGCTGTGATGTCCAGTTCCTTGGTCAGCAGCCGGTCAGTGAAGTGGCCTTCACTGGGTCTTCAGTTTCTTGGTCTTGTAGAGTAATGCCTTCAATCTGATCTGGAGGGAGATCTCTGGCAATTTTTGAAGAGTGGATGTCCTTTGGGGGTTTGTAGAGTTCACCCAACATCCAAGCAATCCCTCAGCGGTGACTGTTGAGTCTTGGGTGCAGCAGGCAGGGTTTGATTTCTTTTCTAGGTGCAGCAGTACTTCAGTTCTCGAGCCTTGGGTCTTCTTTACTGCTGGTCTTCTTTTGTCCATGGAATCTGATTTCTTGGTCTAGGGATGACCACTAAATACAATATTTAGGGGGTGTTTTGGGGGTACCAGGTAGTGACCAATGGGTCACCTACCTTATGGTGGTTACACCCACTAAGTAACCACTTCCTGTGGTCAGCACTCACTTCCCTACACCTGATTGGCTATTTTCCTCCCATCCATGATGGAGGAAAATGAAATGGAAAGGTCACCTCGCATGCAACACCTTGGGGGTGGTGCAAGCTGGGGGTGACCACTCCTCCTACCCTTTGTCTGTTTTCCTGCAAATGCTCCCACAAAAAGTTGGGGTTTGCAACACGGGCAGCCATTTGCTGCAAGCAGCATGCCTGGGGTTGAGTTTCAAGGGTGGTATGCCCTTTGAAGCTCACCAACAGAACAGCGCACATTCCTGAGGGATGGGGCGTTAGCACCTCCACCCAGGAAGTCCTTTGTTCTGAATCCCAGAGAGCAGGATCCTTCACCCCAGGGATTCTGAATCTTGTCTGCTGCGGCAGGCTGGTTGTGACCGGCCAGCAACTATGCCATGGTAGTTAGCTTTTTCCAGGGGCACCTCTATGGTGACCCCTGGGTACATTTTGCAATAAATCCAATACTGGTACCAGTTTGGATTTATTATTCTGAGTTGTTTGATACCAAATAACCCAGGGTCCAGAGTAGCCATTGTGTAGCTGTGAAACTCGTACTGAATAGCGTCCAGCACATGTATTAAAATGGCTGCTCTGTTCACTTACTATGTCCTAGGTTTGGCATGGACACACCAGTGTCATATTGCACATGCAGTTATGCCCTCACATACCATATAGTGTACCCTCCCTTAGGACTTGAAGGCCTGCTAGAAGGGTGACTTATTTACAGGGCCTCCAGTGTGCAGCGGACAGGGTACGCAGTCTGTGTGCCAAGTCAAGTTTGTCTTTTGGGATTGCCTCAGAACACTCAGCCTGCAATGGCAGAGCTTGGTGCTTCTGGATGCATGGCCCTATAGGAAGGCACATTCTGTGCTGCTGCCATCAGGGGCCTACCCTTAGTAACCCATGCCCTGGGTACCTAAGTACTATTTACTAGGTACTTATAGTGGTAGCCAAAGGTGTTGCCAACTGTGCCAATGCATCACAACAGTTTTAGGGAAAGAGATCTGGCCCAGTGAACCTGGTTAGCAGGGACCCTGGGCACTAACAACTTTGAGGCTCCATCACATACCAGGCAAAAAGTGGGTGGTTAACCATGGCAAAAGAGGCTTTTTCTCACAATTCCTTTCAAGTTAAGCCTGACTGATCTGTGCCAAGCTGCCAGAGGGTGAGCACAGGTAAATGTGTGGTTTGCTTGTGCCTTACTGACAAAAGACTTTTGGTTGCTGCTTAACCAGGGCTCACACAGTCGCTGCTCCTCCGTTTGGGTGGAGGAGCGTCACCCCCCCTGCCAGCAGCAACTGTTTCAAATACTTTCACAAGGAAAGGATAATAAACTCTGTTTATTATCCTTTCCTTTTGAAAGCGGCGGGCATTTGGGGGTGACGAGCAGAGGAGAGTGTACTGTGCACTCCCCTCAGAGCTCATGTGTGTTTGGACGACATGTGCAGGCTCTCTCCAGCCCACAGTTGCTGGGCTGGAGAGAGCCTGCACAGGCTCCCAGTCTGCCTAGGAGCACCCTGGCTGGATACTCCCAGCCAATCCTGACTCTTCTCTGAGCAGTGTCGGGATTGGCCGCAGGGCAGGCTGGGAGCCTGTGCATGCAGCAGCGACGGGAGAGGAGCGTCACGCGAGTGGAGCAGGTAAGTGATTTAAAAAAAAAAAGTTTAATTAATTTTCTGCAGTGCCTCTCCCCAGCTCCCTCCCCGCACCCCTGCGCCCCCTGCCCCACCCCAACAAACCCTGGGAGTTCATCTCTCACACTATTGATCTCAGACTTGCAGTAGTCCACCTCTGCTTCCAAAAAATATTCACTTCCTCTATTTATGTACTACCTAGTTCTGTCTTTCCTCACTATTCTGTTATTTGGTTTTAGCAGCACTAGTATACCAGGTACTGGTGTAGCAGTTGTTCTTTAGAAAACTTAATAATCAATGGACCTATGGGCTTTATCAGAATCTTACATCTAGGAAAGTCATTTTATAAGAATTTTCTTAAGATTCAATCAATCAATCAATCAATCAATATTTGTAAAGCACGGCTTCTCACCCGTGAGGGTCTCAAGGTGGTGGGGGGAGGGGCCTCATCCGAAGAGCCATGTCTTGAGGTTCTTCCTGAAGATGGTGAGCGATGGGCTTTGTCTGAGGTGCAGGGGGAGGTTGTTCCAGCTCTTTGCTGCAGTGTAGGTGAAAGACTGTCCTCAGGAGGTGGCTTTGCAGATGCAAAGGATGGTGGCCAGGGTCATCTGGGCAGAGCGGAAGGATCTGGTGGAGGTGTGGAAGGATACACTGTAGGATACAGTGTAGAAGCGCTACACTGGGTCGGGCATGGTTAGTCAGGCCCGACCCTGCTTAGCGCTTCTGAGATCGGGTGCATTCAGGAGAGGGCAGTAGGCAGTGAGAGCTGCTGTTTCAGGTTTCTTGTGCACTGGCCTGACTCGTGACAGGGTGGTACACAAGAGGCCTGGGCAGGCTGGTGCACAAAGGGCCTGAAACTGCAGCTTTCGCTTTCTACGGCCCTGGTCTGAATCCAGGCCAGGGCCATTTCAGGCCTCTTGTGCACAAGTGTGCACAAAACAAATAACTAAAAAAATGAGGACTCACCTGGGTCCTCGTTGCTAGCGGCCTGGTGCTCTGCCTCTCTCTGCCCACTGCTCCAGGGCCCTGACTGCTAGCAAAGGGTGGCCTGGAAGATCCGGAGCTGGTTCCGGCAGCAGCTCCATGCTGCCGCACCAACATTGGACCGAGAGAGCGCACTGCACCCCAGTTACAGGCTACACATCTGTGCTTGAGTTGTGTGGCCCATAACTGGGCTGCAGTGTGCATGTGGTGAGGGCTAGTGGAGTTTTTGGGTGAACTCCATGCTCCAAGCGGAGCACGAGTCCCAGAAACTCTGTTAGTTCCGCCAAAGAGCAGAGCTTGCTGCCCACACTTAATTATTATTATTATTAATATGATCATTAGCATCATAAAACAGTGATATAAAAGTACCTCCTTTTAAATAAACCACAAGATTGCAAGGAGATGCAAAACTTCAGATGATTCAAAAGAGTGTTTACTCTGCAACTTCATTTTTGACAATGACTATCAGAATCACTACAAAGAAAGATTTCACTATGAAAGACTACAAGAGCACCATTGTACCAGAGTATAAGGTTCTTGGAGCTCCAACTAAGCAGTCTAAGTTATGACAAATGTGCACATAAAAGTTGTCCCCTTGACAATTTAATCTTTAAAAGGCATTTTTGCTACTGTAGACTTTTGCTACTGATATATGTAATCATGTATTGGCCCTTTCATTTGTTTGAAGGTCACAGCAGTAAGTGTCACTTCTAGATGTACAGCTAAAGCAGAAGCAACAGTAACATCACCTAGGCTTCCTCAAGGAGTGTGTGTTTCCAGATGTCACACTGAATTATATAAAAAGTGATGGGTGGAATACTTCAGTTAATCTTAGCCACTAGCAAACACTATTTTGAAGACCATGCTACCTCATTTTAGACCCAGCCAAATGCAATTCAGTCTTGACCCTGCTCCAATCGAAATAGTCCAGTCTGAACTGCTAATCCTCCCTTGCGTACAAGCAACCCAAGACCGGTTTCACATTGTTAGGGCTCATTAGTCCGGTATAGCTTGGTTCCAATGGCACAGTGTGCGCAAGATCCACGTCTGGGCATACCTGTCCCATTTAGTGTATCACACTGAAGTATACAATAAAGTGATGGATGGAAGGCTTAACATAATCTCAGCCACTAGTAATTATTTCAGGCTGCATCCCAGTCCATCATTATTTTGCACACCATTCCACCTCAGTTTGGAACCAACCATATTCATGTTAGTGACCCTGCTCCAATGGGGACAGTCCAGCCCGAACTGCCAGACCAGGTCCTCCCTGAACAGGAAAACAAGCAACCCAGACTGGTTTTGTCCTTATTAGGACTCAAAAATTTGGTGTACCTTTGCAAGGGTTCCGATTGACCATGGTTTCATCTGTTCCTGTCACAAGCATGAAGCCAAGTCACACAGGTGGGGCAGAATTGTTATTGGGACAAGAGCAGTAACACTGGGAGGTAGGAATTTTGTAGATTCCTGGTGATTCCGGAAGTTTCCATCACAGAAATGAAAGGAAAATGTGTGATTTTAGGCAGTTTGAGGTTTGCAATTCATTGTGGGAATGAATACCTTGTGGGATCCACACTAGTCACACCACACTGGACTACTCTGGTTGTTTAGTTTTCAGAAAGGTGTGGGTTTGGTAGGTTTACCGGGTGGCGGTACAAACAAGCCCCGAAACCTACAGCTATCCACATTGCAAAAACAGTATTGTTTTATGTGGGAATATTTAATGTGTCCATGTTCTGTTTTGGGCCCTTTCCTATTGCGGGCACAAAAGGTTGTGTTCCATTTTTATGTGGAGACATGTGGGGATAATGGGTAGTTGAAAATTTGTGGATCCTCAAAGATTCCAGAAATTTCCAACCCAAAATGTAAATAAATCAATGATCTGAACCATTTAAGCAAACCTTAAAGCTGTGCAGGGCATTGTGGCAAAGTCAATGGGATCAATCTAAGTTACATCACCTCCAGGTGTTCAGTTCCCAAAAATATGAGGGGTTGTTACTGTACCTTCAAAATGAAACCACTACTGAAGCACAGACGTACACAGGTTGGTTTTCGCATCTCCGGAAGTACAAGCTTCAAAGAGCAAATACTAATCACAGTATCAGAATATTGAACACAAGACAACTAGAGGTAATCCATAAAGCCATAACATGCCTTTTACATACCCCACACAAAGACTTTCATACCACCAGCCACAGGCCCAATCAAACACCACTGCCAATTTAAGGGCCTAAATTCATACGCCTCATGATAGAATCACCAATCAAACCACCTCTGAACCAGACATCAGCCAACATGCACACAAACACACCACAAGCAAACCTCTACACACATATGGCCAGATATGTTGTCGGTTGGTGCCTCAACAAGCTTTAAAAATTCACAAATTAAAAGAAACATTAACTAAGTCTTTGCTACCTGTCAAGAGTTTGCCTCTCTCGATGTTCTGATTATTACCAAATGCGTGCCAAGTGAAACTTTATTAACAACTTCAATGAGAGCTATGTGATGCTCAGAAAGACGTGTCTTTCATGCACCTTTAGTGCACTTGCTGTGCTAAATCCAACTCCTTTTGTTTGTGGATGTGAGTTGGGTGGTGCCCGGGGATGCCTCAAGGCCTAGATTCCTCAAACTAAGTAAGCATATCTACCTTTAAAATTTAGGTTAAAATGCTGGGAAAGACTGTCCTAAACTCTCTAATGAGCACGCCCAAAATGACAAAGGATGTTAGGTTCTAGCACACAGACTGGTATGTGGCAACGTGGCATATGTCCTATCCACCACCATTATGTGCAGTGCTGTCACTTACCATATAGCAAACAGAACATCTACCACATTCTGATGGAGGATTACAATTGCAAGCAGGTCACAAATATGACCATATGTGTAGAATTGCGTGCAGAGTTATATGTAATGTTATATGTATTTGTAAGGCATGCTATCACCCAGGAGTCTATCCTGTCTCCAACGCAGGAGCAGTCTGGGCTAATCCATGGACTCGCCTAGTTGAAGAGCCAAGTCTTCAGCATCTGGTGGAAGAATTTAAGTGGTGGCACAGGTGTGTAGGGTCAGGCTGTTTTAGGCTTCCAGAGTAAGGTAGAAGGATCAACCGGCTATTCTGGTGTTGCATGTGCATAGGATATGTGTGAGTAAGAGCCCAGCTAAATACAAATGTCTGGAAGGTTTTTTAAATCTGAGGCGGTCGTTGAGGCATGTGGGGCCATGGTTGTGTGGGTCTCTGAACGTGTGCTTGATGAGTTTGAAGAGGACTCACTTGTGAATAGGAATCCATTGAAGCTCTATGACCTGCAGGATGATGTATGGGCATTGTAGGAGGCTGTGGGTGAGCCTCGCTGCTGAGTTCTGCACGGTTTGAAGTCATCTTATTAGCTGAGTGAGATAGTCAATCTGTATCAGGGAGAGTGTGGCACCAATGTGGTTGAATCCTTTGGTGAAGATGCAGTGACGGCATTTGTATCTTAACTACCTTGACTATCTGCCATCTACCTAGGAAATATCCCTATGAGAGCCTAAGCTTTTCCAACCTTTTAATAGCTTTTTTGCCTTCAAAGTCCTGGCTAATCACGTATACTTGATAAATGAACCTTTACTAACGCCTTCTGTGGCAGCCAGCAGTCTCAAAAATAAATATTTTTCATTCACCTTTAGCGTACTCCATCCAGGATGTAGATTAAATTTTGGTGGTGTCCAAGGATGCCTCGAGGCCTAGATTCCTTGACCTGAGAGATCATATCTACCTTTGAATCTAAGGTAAACATGCAGGTAAAGGCTTTCTGAAGTTCCTTAAAGAGCACTTCAAAAACTACTAAAGGCTTTAGGTTTGCCATATAGGGTACACTGTGACAGCATGGACTATGTTCCATCCACCGTTATGTGCAGTGCAGTGACTGGAATACAGTTGTCATACAGCAACCAGAACATCTAACAAGTTCTGACAATATATAAATGTGTCAAGCAGGCTATAAGCAATTTCAAGATTTTCTCAACGAGAGGAAACAATTTGAAAGGTTGCTTGCATACTGAAGTAGTGGACCATAGAAAGTAATGGTTCATGCACAACCACTGAAAGGTATATGCTAGGAAAGCTCCACCTCAATTTCCCAGTACTTCACTTTTGTATGCCACTATGTAAAGCAAGTTAAAAAACATAGGCCTTGCTGAGATGTGCACTGGTGACAGTAACAACAATTCTCCTGCCTCTTCCTTGCTAAGAGCAGACTCTTATCTTTCATCAACAAAGTGTCAATCCTGCAGCCTTGCCATATCTTCCACAGCAGATGAAATGGAGGCTACTGTTATTTCAGTATTAAGACTTCAAATGACAGCCAATGAAAGTCATAAAAAAAATTGGTCTTTATATGGTGGTCTGAACACAAACAACATCCTCATTGTAGCTTGCCAACTGGATCAGGTGCATAGACAGCTTCTTAGACCGTGTACCTGGTCATTCTTTTAATTTCTGACAACAGTACTTGTTGTAATCAACTAATCAACTATACAGGTAAGCGTATGGACTATGGCCAACTGACCCCCACCATGACCAGAGAAGTTCCCTCATCATGGACCGTAGTACACAAATACACATCCCACCTATAAGGGAATTTGACTTCGAGCAGTTCATTGGCCTGTATAATAGGGCTCTGGGATTTTTGGAACTTCTTAAAAATAAGCTTCTGTGGGAATCCTTTGCATCAACATCGAGCTCTACCCCATGCTTCAGTGTCAGTTTTGTACCGGTCATTAAACAACTTTACTTCTATATAGAATTTGTCCACATAAAAATTATAACCTGTATAAAGGAGTGGTTGGACAAGCTCCCATACAATCTTGCCGTGATTCTTAGCATGGAAGAGCAGTTGATAGGATTTAGAGTGAATTTCTTCACTAGATACACTCATAGGCTGCATATATAACCAGTAGAGCTCTCAACCAGAAAGCCACAATGAGCAATTTTGCTTGGTATGTGCTGCCTGAACAGCAGCTATCCTCTGTACAGGATCAAGAACTCATCAATGGGTATATTCTTTCCAGGAGTATAAATCTCTGGAAACATGGCAGACAAATGTTCCACCACAGCCCAAATTTTGAAAAACCTGTTGTGGTCCAGATGGATCCAGGGCAATGCAGCAGAGTTACACTGAAATGCAGCATGCACTGCAATCGCAAAGACCAATATCTGCTCATAACAAGTGCAAAGCTGGGTGTTACCAAAACCATGCAAGTAGATCAGTAGAACTGTATGTTTGGTTTGGGCACTATCCTCATTTTGAGTGTAAGGCCCAGAAATGTCTTCAACTTCCCAACTAAAGTGGGAGTGCACCTGTGTGCCCTAGAATAAGACCCAAAAGTGCCTTAGGTTCCCTCAGAAACTTTTCCGCACACAAAAGTATTAGATGCACAATTTCTCTGAGAAAGCCAACATCCAAACAAAGATGGGCACAGTCAATAGGCAAAAAATTAGCTGTATCGACTTTAAATCCAGCGGGGTAATTTGGGGGCTACACAAATTGGATGGGTGCCAAGAGAGCACTCGGTCTGTGTTTGCTGTTGCAAGTTCTATGCTCTAGCTTGAACTACCCTGCTAGTTTCTTTCCACTGCAAGGCAGAAATATGCAGTGGATTGATGTGAGCATGTGAAATGTCAAAGTGAGAAAGCAAAAAAACACATATCTTCTGGATGCTGTGATTCAAAGAATTCGTCCATAGAATATCTCCAGAGATGATAAACAAGGCAAAAAAGAATAAAGTATTTGCTTTAACTTCACACATACCCAATACCACTACTTAATTCAAAGTACAATTAGTGATCCCACCCCAGCCACAGTTATTATGTCACTCACCTACAGTGGAGATAAATTCTAGTAGGAGACAACTATGAAAAGCCATTTCAGAGTCAGATAGTGCCAAAAGCTAAGCCCAGTCACCACAATAAAAGTGTGCCCCATTAACAAATCAGATAGCTAAAAAACCATATGCAAAGCCAATAGGTCTGGCATTAGCTGACAGCCGTTTGGCTTTCTCAATGCTCTTTTGGCATGACATTTGCAATATGTTATTGTTGGGGGACCTTCCAGGGCATTAGCAGTAATAAACAATTTTCTGAAAAAAATCTGGCTTTGATCTCAAAGGAACACGCATAGTAGCCCTTGAAACTGAAGAGTCCAATTTTGTGTGCAGATGTGCGCCTTCTAAAAATTCAGAATGCCATCACTTACAGTGAATTAGCCAATTGCTGAAATGGCGTGACCTAGTGCCCCATACTGTAGTTGGTGGAAGAATAATGTTAATGACATAACAGACCAATGGATGAATAGGACTGTCTACAAAACCCTGTCAGTACAATAGCTACATATATTTCAGTAAAATCAAAAGACTATGGCTAATACCAGGCCTCAAAAATAGCCTGCATTTCTACACCAGGGCAGTTTTTCACTTAGAAAGACACTGTATAAGTGTTTGGCTCATTTCAGAAAACTGCATGCATGCATTTTGTGGTTGCTGCAGGCAATGTTTGTGGAAATATCATGGAAATCGAAAGGAAACAGATGCCCACAATGGGGGCGCGTCCTCTCTACATTTCTATGAAACACTTTTTTTAATCTGTTTTCCCTTGAGGGGGGTGTGATTGCACCCCAAGGGGAAAAACACAAAAAATTATATGGCCCCAAACCAACCCTTATGTCAGGAGGGCTGACACTCTAACAAACTCCTTTTTTTAAATGTGTGTTTTCCCTGTGGGCACGATCACACCCCAGTGGAAAACATACATTAAGAAAAATGATATGGATCCAAAGGGGGTCAACCGGTATATCAGGGTGGATAACCCCCTAACTACATGCAGTTTTTAAACATTTCTCCGGGGTGTAATTGCAGTGCCCCGAGGGGAAAACACACTCCCTTTATAAAAGTTAAAACCCCAAGTGGGGTCAATCCGTATACCAGAAGGGCCGACCTCCCCCCAGTAACAAACAAATCCCTGCTCGTGGACCATGGCGTGACTGCAATCGACAAGCAGCAAATTGTTTGATGCACACAGCATTAGAAAGGTAAGACTATCCTCTGATACCGCTCTCAAAAGTGGGAAAGATGTATTCAGCAAGAACTCTCCATTGGATGCAGAGGAGAGAACTCACCTGCGTCTATACTCTGTGGCTGGTGGGGATGTCAGCATAAATCATGGTGCAGAGATGTCACATATGGGTAGAAGGGAGGCTGGGGGAAGCAGAAGCAATTTCACTCTGCCTCCATCCCAGGGATTAAAAAAAGGAAACCTCTGGTGCGAGCACTAGAGGTTCCATTTAAACCCTCTCCAGCATTGGCCAGTGGCCGATAGATGCAATGGAGAGGGAGTGCGGGCATCAGCCCATAGCCAACGCCTGCACTTAATCAATCAATCAATATTTGTAAAGCACTGCACTGTCAACCCAAGGGGTATCAGATATGAAAATACACAGTGAGCATTGCTAGTTCTGGCATCCTCAGCATGGTTTTCCCCTAAATATTTCCCTTCAGATCTCCTGTTTTTGTTGCCTTTGTTCTTGCTGGCCTTAGGACTCTGCACACTTTTCCACTGTAACCAGTGATAACGTGCTTCTGCCCTCTCTTTAACATGTTGATTTGTTTATACCCAACCTGCAAATTTAATTTACTTGTAAGTCCCTAGTAAAGTGAGACTACACGTGCCCAGGGCCCGTAATTTAATGCTAAAAGTGGGCCTGCAACACTGATTATGCTGGCCACTTAGGTAGCACCTTAAACATGCTTCAGACCTGCCATTGCAGCCTAGGTGTATGCAGTTTGAAAAGACATTTCTACCAGCAATATAAAGCTTTTGCCAGGCCCAAACCTTTCTTTTCAATACATATAAGTCCCTCCTAAGGTAGTCCCTCAACAGCCCAGAGGGCAAGGTGCAATTTGTTTAAAAGGCAGGACATTTACTTTTAAGTGTTACATGTCCTGGTAGTGAAAAACTCTTAAATACATTATTCACTACTGCAAGGCTTACCTTATTACGTTTTAAATGTGTACTTTCAAACTGGGGGCAGATCACCAGTTCATGTTTGGTGTCTCTGAAATAGCAATTTAAAATCCTAACTGAGGATGAAGTCAGATTCAGAATTTCAGTTTTGAAAATGTCACATTTAGAAAGTTGCCATTTTCTTGCCTTAGACATTTGGGCCCATATTTATACTTTTTGACGCAAAACTGCGCTAACGCAGTTTTGCGTCAAAAAAATTAGCGCCGGCTAACGCCATTCTGATGCGACATGCGGGCGCCGTATTTATTGAATGACGTTAGCCGGCGTTAGCCACCGGCGCCGTCTGGTGTGCGTTAAAAAAAACGACGTACACCAGGCAGCGCCGGCGTAGGGGAAAATGGAGCTTGGGCGTCAAGAAAGGGGCAAGTCAGGTTGAGGCAATTTTTGCGCCTCAACCCGATTTGCGCCATTTTTTTTTCACTCCCAACCCCCATAGAAATGACTCCTGTCTTAGCAAAGACAGGAGTCATGCCCCCTTGCCCAATGGCCATGCCCAGGGGACTTCTGTCCCCTGGGCATGGTCATTGGGCATAGTGGCATGTAGGGGGGCACAAATCAGGCCCCCCTATGCCACAAAAAAAAATAAAAAAAATACTTACCTGAACTTACCTTAATGTCCCTGGGATGGGTCCCTCCATCCTTGGGTGTCCTCCTGGGGTGGGCAAGGGTGGCAGGGGGGGTTCCTGGGGGCATGGGAGGGCACCTCTGGGCTCCTTCAGAGCCCACAGGTCCCTTAACGCCGGCCTTTTGCAGGCGCTAAAAAACGGCGCAAAAGCGGCCGCACGTCATTTTTTTTTACCCGCCCACTCCCGGGCGTGATTTTTGCCCGGGAGTATAAATCCGACGCACATGCCTCGGAGTCTATTTTTTAGACGTGAACGCCTACCTTGCATCTCATTAACGCAAAGTAGGTGTCCACGCTAAAAAATTACGCTAACTCCATGGACTTTGGCGCTAGACGCGTCTAACGCCAAAGTATAAATATGGAGTTAGTTTTGCGTCGAAATTGCGTCAAAAAAAACGACGCAATTCCGGCGCAAACGGAGTATAAATATGCCCCTTGGTGCTTGCAGCTTGTCTATGGCTCACATGACTGGGTGTGAATGACATCTGGGCTTTGTGCTTTCCTCCTAGACAGCCACACACAATGCAGAGCTCAGGTGTGACTGGTTGAACCATCACTGGCAGGATGTGAGAGAGGAACTGGACTCAGTCCCACTTACATCAGAAAAGGCTGTATGCTATCTCCACAAAAAGGGTTGCATACTCCCTGTAGTTAATCTAGAGCTAGGATCAAGAAGGCAGGGCGGGTGTGCACTTTCAAAGGCAGGCCTCAAGAAGCTTTCCCCCACTTCAAAGGAACAACTGGCTTTAGATACTGGACCTCAGACGCAATTCGTTCACTTCACTTCTGGACCTTCTGGGCCTGTGGCCAGGAAGAAAGACTGATGCACTGCTGAAAGGACTGGCAAACTGCTGGACTGCGGCTCTGAAGGACTGCTGCCCTGCTGACCTGTTGCCTGCTGCCCTCCTTTCTGGGTGAGAAGGACAGGACCTGCATCTCTTGAACCCAGAGTGACTCCAAGGGCTAGTTGTCTGGCCTCCTGATGTAAAGACTCAGGGACTCAACACACTACCAACAATCTTGCATCTGCACCTGGACTCTGCCATCTGTGAGTCTATCCTGCCAAGCAATGGCACCCCAGTCCTGGGCCTTTGGAAGTGGGGTTAAGGTGCTGGGACACCCTCTGTGCATCCAGTAGAACCAACATATCTCCTCTGGTATGCTACTCAAACCTGAGCAGACCTGATGCATTGCTGCTGCTGCTTTGTGGATTGGACCTATTGCAAAGACCCACATCGCAGCTCTTCAGAATCGTTACATTGCCTTGACTACACAACACATCCCAAGCACAGGCCCTCGCATCCTTTGTTGATGGTAGCCTCGACGACGATGCCGGGCTCTGCATCGCAACCTTACAGCTCTTCAGAACCAATGCATCGCCCCAAATGCATGTCGCATCATTGATGCCGGACCTCCTTCACTTCCCTGCTGGTGGGATCCTAGACAATGACCCAGACCCTCGCATTGCACCCTCACCGCAACTCGGAACTGATTCATGGCCTCAGCTGTGCGATGCATCTTCAACGCGGATCTTGGCAATGCTCCTCAACCCAGGATTTAAGGTACTCTATTCAGAAGACTTAGCTGGGTACCTGTAGCTGGCCCATGCTCCTATGCGGTCCATCTGAACTCGTGACTGTATCCTGTTATGGCACTACCAGATATCCACAGTTGCCAGTTTGTGCTTTTTGGTGCTATTTACACTAACATCTTTAAAACTGTATATCATCGGGGCTACTGATTGGATATTTGTCACTTTGCTCTTGTTTTATTTATTACCTTTTACTCTATCTTTCTACGTTGGTGTGGGATCCTTTTTGTGTGGTGTTTTCCACTTTATTACTGTTTGAGGTTTTGCACAAATAGTTTATACATTGCTTCTAAGTTAAGCCTGACTGCTCTGTGCCAAGATACCAGACGGTTGAGCACACGTTAATTTAGGGTTGGCTTGTGTGTCATCCTCACAAGATTTGTGGTTGCTGCTTGACCAGGGCTCACACCTCAGTCAACCAACAACCCAATTTCTCACAAACGTAATCTCCTTTGTGTGTTTCCACTGTATCTTTTATTTGGGGCACTCTATTTTCTACCTCTGCTGTGTTTTATAGTTTACTAAGCCTGTGCTCTAGGAGCTCCAAACCCAAGTACTGTTTGAAGAGTAGGCTATGTCCCTCTCTTCAGCTCCCAATGGTATGAACCTAATCTGTCACTGAGGGATGTTAAAATATTACTATTTCCTTGTAAATCAGCACTATTTTGTTGCTGCGAGATCACTAATAAGCGCTTGGTGCGTGGCACGTTTATCCCCAGGTTTTTCAGTTACCAACAGTTAGTACTTCAGTGATATCTGATTGTTGGTGCTTGTTAGAAATTGGGTCTTTGGTTGGCAGTCAGGTTACCCCCTGTCCAAGCAAGGACCCTCACTCTAGTCAGGGTAAGTCACACACAATCCAAATTATCCCGTGCCCACCCTCTGGTAGCTTGGCATTGAGCAGTCAGGCTTAACTTAGAAGGCAATGTGTAAAGTAATTGTGCAATAAATCATACAATAACACAATATAGCACCACAAAAATACACTACACAGTGTTTAGAAAAATATGTAATATTTATCTGGATATTTGCAGGTCAAAAACAATCAAAGATACAATATGAATATGTAAAGATATCACTGAAAAGTGATATGAAGTGTCTTAAGTCTTTAAAAAGTAAACAAAGTCTCTTTCAAGCACAAAGTACCTGGCTTGGAGTGGAAAATCTCCGCAGGGGGCCGCAGAAGAGGGGATGTGTGGAAAATGGTGTGTGCGTCAGTTACGCCCCTTCACACACAGACTTGCATCGTTATTTTCCACACGGGGAGACGTGCGTCGTTCTACGGGAAGAAAAATGGTGTGTGCTTCGGTTTCGCCCCTTCACACACGGACTTGCGTCATTATTTTTCACTTGAGGAAGACGTGCATAATTTTCCGGCACGCGGACCGTCTCCTTCTGTGGGTCACGGGATTACCAGATGTCCCAGGGTCTGTGCGTGGAATCGTAGGCTTGTTATCTGGCTGCGCGTCGTTCCGGTGGGCTGTGCGTGGAATTTTCTTCCTCACGGCAGGCGTTGCGTCGATTTCCTCTCTGGAAGTTGGGCGGCGTTGTCCAGGCGAGGCCATGAGTCGAAGTTCCGGTCGCACCGCAGGCGTCGCGTCGAGCGCCGTCTTTCTGGATCGGCGTGCAGTGAATTTTTCACCCCGGAGCAAGCTGTGCGTAAAATTTTTCGCCGCACAAGGAGTCCAGTTGAAAAAGAGAAGTCTTTTTGGTCCTGCGACTTCAGGGAACAGGACACAAGCTCTATCCAAGCCCTTGGAGAGCACTTTTGCAGCAAGACAAGAGTTCAGCAAGGCAGCAGGCCAAGAGCAAGGCAGCAGTCCTTCGTAGAAAGCAGTCAGGTGAGTCCTTTGAGCAGCCAGGCAGTTCTTCTTGGCAGGATGCAGGTTCTGGTTCAGGTTTCTTCTCCAGCAAGTGTCTGAGGTGGTAGGGCAGAGGCCCTGTTTTATACTAAAATGTGCCTTTGAAGTGGGGGAGACTTCAAAGAGTGGCTAAGAAGTGCACCAGGTCCCCTTTCAGTTCAGTCCTGTCTGCCAGGGTCCCAGTAGGGGGGGTGGCAGTCCTTTGTGTGAGGGCAGGCCCTCCACCCTCCCAGCCCAGGAAGACCCATTTAAAATGCAGATGTATGCAAGTGAGGCTGAGTGCCCTGTGTTTGGGGTGTGTCTGAGTGAATGCACAAGGAGCTGTCAACTAAACCTAGCCAGACGTGGATTGTAAGGCACAGAAAGATTTAAGTGCAGAGAAATGCTCACTTTCTAAAAGTGGCATTTCAAAAATAGTAATATTAAATCCAACTTCACCAGTAAGCAGGATTTTGTATTACTATTCTGGCCATACTAAATATGACCTTCCTACTCCTTTCAGATCAGCAGCTACCACTTCAACAATGTATGAGGGCAGCCCCAATGTTAGCCTATGAAGGGAATAGGCCTCACAGTAGTGTAAATACAAATTTAGGAGTTTTACACTACCAGGGCATATAAACTACACAGGTACATGTCCTGCCTTTTACCCACACAGCACCCTGCTCTAGGGGTTACCTAGGGCACACATTAGGGGTGACTTATACGTAGAAAAAGGGGAGTTTTAGGCTTGGCAAGTACTTTTAAATGCCAAGTCGAAGTGGCAGTAAAACTGCACACACAGGCCTTGCAATGGCAGGCTTGAGACAAGGTAAAGGGGCTACTTAAGTGGGTGGCACAACCAGTGCTGCAGGCCCACTAGTAACATTTAATCTACAGGCCCTAAGCACATATAGTGCACTCTACGAGGGTCTTACAAGTAAATCAAATAGCCAATCATGGATAAACCAATCAACAGGACAATTTACACAGAGAGCATATGCACTTTTAGCACTGGTTAGCAATGGTAAAGTGCCCAGAGTTCAAAAGCCAACAACAGCAGGTCAGAACAAATAGGAGGAAGGAGGCAAAAAGTTTGGGGACGACCCTGTCAAA
Organism: Pleurodeles waltl; assembly: GCF_031143425.1. Classification (NCBI taxonomy): domain Eukaryota; kingdom Metazoa; phylum Chordata; class Amphibia; order Caudata; family Salamandridae; genus Pleurodeles; species Pleurodeles waltl. Next base: position 177,881,889 of record NC_090444.1, read on the forward strand.
AAGGCCAGGTCCAACAGTGCTGCTGACTCACGTCTATTTAAATAAAAATAATTTTTCGATTACAAGTTGGGAATATGCAAGTGTTAGCACGTCTGACCTTATCTGATTTCTTTTCATTAATTTATAAGGGGATGCGTAAGAGGTTCAATGGACCTTTTGGCCTCGCTTAGAGTAGTTCCCAGCATCAGCCTCACATTTTAGTACTAATCAATAACAGTATCAATCACTGGGATCAATAATCTTGAGAGTGAGTATTTTTCACACACCATGACTCCTTGACCATGAATAACCACACCTTTGTGTAAAAGTTAGAATGTTTATTTACTTACATTAACAATGCTAATATCATGTATCATAGTCTCAGAATCAAATGATAAACATACAGAAACAATACTGGTTGACAGAATCCTCTAAAGAATCTCAATTTAATCAATGTGTGGATAACTACACATTCTAAAGTTACCGTACAAATCAATAGCAAGAATAACTACACAGTAGAAATAGCATACATTTAGATTCAGCAAAGAAAATACATCAACTTGTTGTTAATATTTAGCAAGCATCTTTAGTAAGTCTCCTAACTAAACTTCTGATTAGAATAGTATGTTTGGGCTTCATGCAAAACAATTTAGTCAACACAAATTTGGAAAAATATCTAACTATGGCTCTATCAAAATTAGCGGCTGGTACCTAAAAACAAAAGCAAATAGACATTTAGGTCAATAACATAGTCTTATATCTTGCCTCAGTATGGTTCAGCAAGCTGCAATAGTCTTCATCAATTGAACATCTGTTCGGTAAGCATGGGCATCGGGACTCAGCAATAAAGTTCAAGATAGGAATATCTCAGGAATGGACATAATTCAGAATGTCGCTTCTCTGCAACGTTAAGAAAAAGTAAAGCATGTCTCCTCTCAGGATGGTTAGGAAAAATGTGACTTGTCTCTCTGTGCAGTTTGGAAAGAATACAGTTGTCACCTCCCGGTACAGTCTGGCTAAGTTAGATTCCCTAGGATATCTTCCAACGTTGCTATTGGACAAAGAATTGTACGTTTACATTTAGTTCAATGAAAGCAGAACCTCAAACCAAAGATATAACTAAACTGTCTTTCACATGTCGATGATTGGCTCCTCTTCTCCTGTTCCCATCGTTGGGCTTGTCAGGTAACAATTTTGTATCGCCTTATACTCCAGTCAGTGCATCCATTGTTAGTTCCTGGGAACATCGCCTTAACACACACTACGCTCTACAAAGTATCAAAAGCTAGTACAACATATTCTAGCAAGCAGTTCTCATGGGAAAGAAATTTAGCTACTAGCATTCAGTCGACACAATGGGAAAATACATGTCTATGCAGCCATTTTATGTGAATCATTTAAGCAATGCATCTTAACATGAGGCCGTGCGACTAGGCCCAAGACTTCACTAATTTAATGCCTATGATTAATAAAGCAAATACATAATACATGACCATTAATATGACATGATATCACATTAATCTAAACATAAGCACGCCATTTCATTTTAATAAGCAGTTAATAAACTTGTGTATTAATTACTCTATATTAATTTGTTTACTATGCACATTTTCAAACTTGTGTATTGTTTACTCTATATTTATTCGTTTTCTGTGCAGATTTACCATTTAGAGTACATGAATATTTATTAGTAAAATTCAGCGTTAACACAAGCAACATCAAATTAATTTCTCAAATATAATCTCTCCTGATAAATTAAAATCTGAAATTACAACAAGCATCACCAGTTTTCTAATGATGGCTTCACTCTTCTGTCCTTTTGCTTTTGGTTTATTTTGATCACCTATGTTTTGTTGCACAGTCAAAGCAGATCTCTCTAGCAACACAAAAGTATGATGGACAGAGTGCTGAACAATGCAAACACTCACCCCCAGTCACAGATCTGGGTTTGATCCATCGTACTTTTGCTCACCAGGCCACCCCAGTTGGACCCAGCCATATTCAAATCAGTCTTGACCCTGTTCCTCTTGGGAACAGTCCAGCCCGAACTGCCAGGCCAGGTCCTTCCTGGAATGGAAACAAGCATCCTGAGACCAGTTTCAAGGTATCACCCTTTATCAGCCAGGCTAGCTTGAATCCAGTGGCACTGTGAGCACAGGACCCATGTCTGGGTATACCCCTCCCACTTAGGGCAACTTTAGCAACACAAAAGGATGATGGACAGAGTGCTGAACAATGCAAACATTCACCCCCAGACACAGATCTGGGTTTAATCCATTGTTCTTTTGTTCACCATACCACCCCAGTTTGGACCCAGCCATATGCAAATCAGTATTGACCCTGTTCCTCTTGGGAACAGTCCAGCCCGAACTGCCAGGGCAGGTCCTTCCTGGACCGGAAACAAGCATCCTGGGACTGGTTTCAAGGTATCACCCTTCATCATCCAGGCTAGCTTGAATCCAGTGGCACTGGAAAGTAGATCTCTCTCCAGCTGTTATCTGTGGATTGCAACAGTCTCTCTGCCCTTGGCACAGTTCAAGAGGCACATTCCTGTGTCTGTCCCTTGATGCAAACGATGCTCACGAAAGGCTAAAAATGCTCTTTTCTAATCCTGTCTCCAATGTTCTCTCTAAATTTCCCTTTCAGTCCCTGAAAGTGAAATCCTTGTTTCACAAAATGGCTCCTACTGAAATGTTTCATGAAGAAACAGGACATGACACAATTGGTCCCCTCCAAACCATCATGGTCACCTCAGCAGTTTGTATTGTTGTCACATCCCAACCTATCAAGGTTGCACTACCTCCTGTATGTCACTTCTTGCTTACTCTTTCACCTGCACGCTTTTTTACTCTATAAAAACAGCTTGAATCCTCCTTACCATGAATCGCAGACACTCCAGTAACTGTGGTGGTCAGTTTACCCCAGACTTCCTGTATTTTCCTGCTTCATCTCTTTGAATCCTGTTTAATTTCCTGCAATCCTGCTTAATCTCCTAGTATTCTGCTCCTTTTACTGCAATCATTGTTTCATCTCTTGGAACCCTGCTAGATTTCCTGGAATCCTGCTGGATCTGGTCCTCACGTTCTCATCTGAGTTTTGTGAGTTCCAGTTTCCTCAACTATTCTCTACTGCGCATATCCTGCCTGGAGGTTTTTTAAGCTGCATGTTTTTTCCAGAGTCAGTGACCCTTCAAAGAGGCACCTTTTGCTTCCATGTGATATTCCTAAGTATTAAGTATGCCTGGGCAGAATTTCAACTACGCTGGAGTAATGTCAGTAATTACATTACTCATTGATGAGGAATTACCGATAATTATGTAATTACTCATCCTTGCATAATTAGGAGTAATTTGGTGGATAAAGGACTACTGCAAGAGCACATTTAGTGTGTGCGAGCAGCTGCTCGTGCTCGCTGTTTGTGTTCTGCATTTAGGGCTGTTTCTTAGAACAAAACATATCTTTTCTTCCATTTTGGAGGCAAGGGTGAATTTTTTACTAAAACAATAGTACTAAATGCTGATAGTACATTGAGGAAAAATCCTACCCCAAATGGGAGTGGCTGCTTGCTATTTGTGTTCTGCTACATTTAGTGGTATTTCTTAGTGCAAAATGCATTCTTGCATTCTTTCTGGATGAAAGGGGGCATATTTGCTCTAATTCAATTGTAATCTTGTGGAATTCTTAGGTAGTTCTGCATGATTAGGCTACATTGAATTACATGAGTTATGCCCACCCCTAGTATTAAGCAACTCAGTTGCTGCTGGAAGTCACCATTACTTTTGGCAGCTTTAACAAGAGAAGAAAGTGCAACCGTGTGTCCAGCTTTTGACAGCCTGAACGTTTTAGTAGAAAAGGTGAGAGTTGCTCAACAATGGCATTTTGAGTAAATATTACTGCAATTCCTGACATGATCTCCTTGCGTAACCAGTAAGATTGTTTTGTTTTTCACCTGTTAACCAGTTTATGCCAGCTACAGCACACCTGTTGACCTGCGTGCCACCAGCTTTCATGAGAGGGAATGAAAGCCCAGCCAAGGCCCAAAGTGAGAAAGTTGGCACAAGTAATTTTTGTTGTCTTGCCACAAGTGCAGCATTAAAATGTACCTTGTAACATGAACACTATTTAGTCCTAATTTCTCTGATAGCTTCAATCTCACAAATAGTGTGCAAACTGCACAGAGAATGTCACACCATTTTGTGCCATTGTTATGAGTGAACTGGAATAATGCTGGGGTATTTCACCCACTCCTGGAATTACTGATAGCACGAATATCAATAACTTTGGGTGTAGCAGTAATTACTGAGGATTACATGTATGACCTTGAGAAATATCAGTCCTGTCAGAACTGTTCAGTGGCCCAAATGCCAAGCAGAAGTGACTGGGCCACCACAGTAGTGGTTGGGTACATTCGCCCTCGGAGTTCCAGGGTCCGTCCTACTATGACTTTGTAAATTGGGTCAAGTACACTTTTTCTGCACTAGACTCTGAAGGTAGCAAGGTTGAGCAGTCAAAGGCATCTCAGGGAAGTACGGGCGGAGGTGGGATAAGACTTCACATTCAAACAACAAGAACAATAATTGATTGCCCAGCCCAGTAATTTTCTTTGGTAAAATCAGAAGTACGTTAATCACACTAAAATGAGATACTGCACACAAGAATTGTTAATCCCCACAAGGTTACACACAGTGCTTGCTACAAAGATTATCTACACAGATATCAGTAGACTATATTAAAGCCTCTGTGTGGACTAAGTCAGCGCAGCTTCCCTAGATTCTTTGACCTGTACATCAGTCTGTATTTCTTTTCCTAGACAGCTCTCTATAGGCAGGGTTATTTTGGGAGCATGGATCTCACATGAATCTGTAGTAAGTTCTGAGTCAATTTTCAGTTCAGGCCTATTTTACCTGAGATGCTGGGCACTTGCTAGACTTAATTGTAAATGTGCAAGCTACAATGACACACTCAAAAGTACAGTGAATCCGCTAGATAACACTGTTTCTTCTTTGTGCAAGGCCCAGTGTAGGACATCAGAGTTGGCTCCAATTGGAAGGTGGGAAGGTACAAGCTATCCTCAAGTCTGTTGTCCTCCACATGTGGCAAATGCTGCAGCAGGCACGGTGGGGGAGGTGGATGAGCTACTTCATCTCACGATGATAACACACAGAAACACTTGGGAAGGCTGGGAGGCCCACAAACAGCTTACTCTTCTGGTGTGCCTCATTTCTGGACTTGGCAGTTTGGCTTCTCCTAACCCAAGCAGTCATCTCCAGTAAAGTCAGACACACGTTTGCCCCTTATCAGCAGGTCAAGCAAACTACCAAGTCACAGGAAGACCCAAAGCTCTTCCTTTAAGATGCACAGTCCTCAGGCAACGTCTCTTCACCTCTGAGAGGCTGGATGTCTGGCAGACACAAGACATGGTTTTCAGCACTTATTTGAGAACTCTAAGGAGCGCACCTTTTCTTGGTTGTAAAGAACTTGGATCTGGAACCAAGTGTGGTTGTTTGAGTACCATGTTTATACACACTTCCCAAAGAGAGTATGGTAAGTCCACTGTCAATGCTCAGACACCACTTCGGAGTTGTTCCATTCCATATTTCATAGTCTTTTTGCAGTACAGACACAGGGGGTCATTCTAACTCTGGCGGGCGGCGGAGGCCGCCCGCCAGAGTTCCCCCCTCCAGAATACCGCACCGCGGTCAGAAGACCGCTGCGGTTATTCTGTGTTTCCCGCTGGGCTGGCGGGCGAACGCCAGGAGGCCGCCCGCCAGCCCAGCGGGAAACCCCCTTCCCACGAGGAAGCCGGCTCCGAATGGAGCCGGCGGAGTGGGAAGGTGCAACGGGTGCAGTTGCACCCGTCGCGAATTTCAGTGTCTGCTGAGCAGACACTGAAATTCTTTGTGGGGCCCTCTTACGGGGGCCCCTGCAGTGCCCATGCCATTGGCATGGGCACTGCAGGGGCCCCCAGGGCCCCACGACACACCATACCGCCATCCTGTTCGCCCGCCAGGAACAGGATGGCGGTATGGGGTGTCTGAATCCCCATGGCGGCGCAGCAAGCTGCGCCGCCATGGAGGATTCAGCAGGGCAGCGGAAAACCGGCGGGAGACAGCCGGTTTTCCTGTTCTTGGCCGCGGTCAGAATGCCCTGCGGGGCACCGCCAGCCTGTTGGCGGTGCTCCCGCCGACCCTGGCCCCAGCGGTCAAGGACCGCCGGGGTCAGAATGACCCCCACAGTCTTTCTAAAAGGTGATGGCTCTCATAGCAGGTAGTGCTCTAGGCAGGAGTACCCAAACATCAGTACAATGATGCGTAAAGCCTCTGCACCTGGCTTTCATCAGCCTTCCTAAAGGAGTCCTCAGCTATAGACAAAAAGGGTAAGCTTTGCCTAGAAGCTTACATTCCCCTAACAACAGAATGTTCTGACTTACTTCATGCCCCCACATTTAACCCAAATGGCAGTGTACAGGCAGGACTAATCAGCAATCCCTTGATAAAAAAGTGATAACAGAATTTCTAAAGGCAACCTTTCTGCAATCCACCCACACTTCAGTGTCTAGGGTTACATTCTTCAGCTCAAGAATGTGTCTACAGTCTGAAGAGGCTGTACTGGAACCTCCATCTTGTTCCATGTAAAACTAGGGGCAATCCAAAACGGACCTTGCTGTCACAGCAATCTTACACTCACATCCACATGGAGTCCTACTACAATGCACATTTTACACAACACAAACTCGACATGCACACAGGATATTAGCACTTCAGTGTCCCATACAAGTAGATCTTTAGAAGAGTAGGGCCAGTAGGTGCCACACTCTCTCTGAATCAAGGAAAAAGGTCTGGCTCTATTTAGAAAATGGTATGTTGTTGCAACAGTTTAGCATCATGGATATGGGCAGTAATAGCATGTCAGCAAGAGGATGTGCTTAGTGCACTCCTCCTAATCTGAGCACCAGGTTCTGCACTTCAGAATCAAAAAACAGGCTTAGGCCTCATTGCACATGCTGGATTAGCATGTGTTCTAGGCCACAGAAAGTCAGAATGCCAAGGTCCAGAGTTACTGAGATTTCACACAACACAACAAGGCAACGTAAAAGAGGGAGAGCAGAAATATGCCATATCTACCAAGATATGGGAACTTCTGCTCTCTTATAATGCTGGTGCACTTCAGGCAAGCTAGCACCAATGCAGACCACCTTCCGCCTTGATGCAAAGGTGGCTGCATTACGTTCAGGATTGTTCCTCTGCAGGAAAGTATACCTTCCTGCACAATAACTATTCTTAGAGGCATATTCCTATTTTTATGTGTGCTGCAGATATTTCTCCTTGCTATGCCTCATTTTGGCGCAAACCCTGGTTTACTGCCTTTAGTGAATCTGGGTTTGCGCCAAAATGCATGGATGGATATATGGCCAAGGTCCACCCATTTAACGCCTATCTGATGAAGGATAAAACAAGGCAGCGCAAGGTGCTGTGTCGCGCTACTCTGCATCTGAAAAGTGACACTATGCCATGCAAACCTTGGTTTGCATTGGTTTGTAAATATAATTCCAGTGCTTGCTTTGCCTTGCAACGACTTGAGTGATGCTAGGAAAATGCAAGTGCATAGTAAATCTGGGCCCAGATATCATAAGGCACTTGGGTCATGCTGGGCAGGGGATAACAACTGTGTACCATGCAGGAGACATTCCTGTCCCAAAAAGGATGTTTTCAGGACTGAGGAATTCTTGGGGGAATCAGGAATACTGCACCTGATTCCACTGGTAATTCCTCATTTCTCTGTGGGTGTATATCTGTAGATGTATGGTATTTCCATCGAATAAGCCTAGCTAGCACAAACCAACCGAAAAAGCAGTCACGTGCTGCACAGTGCAGTTTCACAAATTATAATTTCACCCAAACAGTTTGCCTCCTTCCAGCATCCGAAATCTCCAGATGTCATACAACGGACCTGACTTATTCTAGCAGATTTCATAATTCCAAAGGGGTTAGTAGTGATCTCTACCAACCTAAGAGAAACATGCTCCACCAATCCAGGCGCTTCTCTCATACTGGTTAACAGCATGAGAGCAGCACCAGGATTGGTTAGGGGAGTTTGCTGGTCCGGCACTGGAGGAGAAAAGAACATCAGGACGGAGCCAGGATGTGCAGCAAGGTAAGTGACTTTTATTTCCTATTTTTATGTGTTTAAATGTGTGTTTTCTTCATTTATATATGCATTTTATGTGTGTATGTATACCCTAAGTCGCCAACATGCATTAGCATTGCCGTTTTAAAGTTAAACATTTTAACTTTAAAACGATAATGTAATGCATGTCTGCATTAATTTAGTTAATATAATTTTGCCCCTGCATTACCTATCTGCCCCCCACCCCATTTGCTACAGTTAGCAGCCGCCACTGATTTTAATATGAATGATACTCAACTTTGTAACACACTTTGATGAGACACAATAATGAAAGGTGACCAATAAATTCACCACCAGCTGATTTATTCTTTACCTCGTGACAATGTAAATGATAGTATTTTTCTCCCATGCATGGAAGATGTTTTAGTATTTTGGGTTTGCCAATGTCTCTAACTGATCAGTAAGGGATTTCACATGCCGGTTTTGATTCATTTGAGCGGACAGTTTGTTCAGCACTGCTTGCTTAACCTCAATGACGTCCCCTCTTCCCATGCACAAAAACAGCAAGACGTGCAGTGTGCGGTTCTTAAAGGGCGCCACCGGCAACCCGTCTGGGACGGGCGGGAGACAAGTACGGCAAAGATAGATTCGAGAAACAACAGAAAGTGATTTACTGCGAAATTAGTTATCGTTGTATGTCCAGAAACACTAGTAAATCTTACAGAAAATTGCAGCACGGAGTCTTTGCAAGGCAACATATAAAATACACTGAAATCATAATTGGCACTACCGTTCTGGCTCCGAGACAGGCCCTGCCTCACGGGCCTCTTTCCCCATTTTACCTCTGTTTGCTGCGATTACTTGCTCTAGGTGATTCCAAATGAAATCGAATCCTTGTGCGCTCTGAGATCATTGCTGCTGCACGAGCTCCAAAACAGAACAGTAAAAGATGGTGGAGTGAAGTCCTTCATGCAGGGGCAGCTGAAGTGACATCACACGCCATTTGACCTTAGTTTTCACTCACACTCAGATTTACCCATACACCAGTGCACAGTCTGTACTAACCTCAGCTGCCAGTGAGGGCCATCTTTCAGCTAGTTGTACTCCATTCTTTATTACACCAATAGTGAATAATGTATAGTTCAATATTAGTTTAATAAAATGATGGAAAACAAGGAAAGTTGAGCCCTAACCAATGTCCATAAGGATGAGCTGCCCATGTAGTCCTGCTACTGGTTTTGCCACTTCTGAGGCCAGGGGTCGCAAAGGCTGTGGCAGGGGTCGCAGCTGTGACCCTTGGCGACTCCTAAATGATGTCCCTGCATTAACACCTGTACATGGAGGGGACCGAGAGCAGAACACAGAAAGGGAATTAGGGGAAAAAATGGTTAACCAATGGAATAAGGGGGCACTTGGGAGATTTATTGAAAATAGTCACATCAAAATGATAGGCTTACAGTATTCGTAGGGCCACAATTAAAAAAAAAATCAAAAACTTTTATATTGTATGTAGCTGGTATAAGTCAATATATAAGGTGACCAACCTACTTGTCAAGCAGAGCCTCTAAGGCTTTGTTGGATGCCACCTGTGCCACATATCTGATAGCAGAACATTCTCCTCACCCACGCTCACAAAGCACTGCACGACACCGGACCAGAATACCTCAACAGATGGCTCTCCTTCTACACCCCGGCCCGGCAACTCTGCTCCGCTGACCTCGCTCTCACAACCGTCTCACGCATCCGCAGAACTACAACCGGCAGCAGATCATTCTTGCACCTCGCTGCCAAGACCCACTCACCTGCTTCAGACCAAAGACCTCCTTACCTTCAGGAGACTTCTCAAGTCCTGGCTGTTCGAGCAGTAGCAGCATCGCACCCCCAACCCCCTGCGCTTTACAAATTCCCTGATTCATTGATTGATTTTTGCATAGGAAGGCTTATAGCGGGTACAGTGCTGCACCCTTAGAACACGGTTATCATGGTTAGACACTACACAGTAATTAAATGTTCATTATTCAAATGTCAGTGCTTTTAACGAAACGTGTAATTTATTGCAGATTATTATCGTCCTGCAATACTCATATGATAACAATAATGTTATGATTGGCTTTCACTGATAGCCAGTAGCATGAATATTACATTCTAAATCTGGTGATTCACTGCTATGGAGTAACAACAGTGGGAAACAAAGGGTGTTTCCCACCGTTGCTGCTCGTAAAGGAATTTCAGGCTGCACTGCCAGGGCTCTCAGTGAACTGGTCAGTGTTGTGCTAGCTTTAGTGCAGCTTTGAAAGGGAGAGGATGGGAAAACAAGGAGAGGCAGTGTTATGCATGGCTCCCTCATTACTCCTCTGCCCCTGCTTTACAGTTGAAGCCATGTGGAGATTGTTTTAGGGGGTCATGCAAAACATAAAATTATAGATGGGTAAAAAGTGAATAACGGATGTTTTTCACCTTGGGTTTCTGAATGACATAATAGACTTGAGCTCCAGTCATGTTGACTATCTGATGTCACTCAGAGCCCCCTGTGAAAAACATCCACATTATTTACTGTTATCCATATACACTTCTATATGTTCATTGCTGTTTATTACGTTGTTGACAATAGTTGTTGCAGCGAAACAGCCAACACATGTTTCCACCCATTCAGGCACATTCTCAAGGCACAAAATATTGTAGAGAGTAATCACAGTCAGGGCAGTAGTAATTAACAAACCTCAGTGGCTCTGGAGATGGCTAATTATAGACAAGGACGTACATTGTTCGCAGTGGGAATATTATATAGTCCTAGCCACAGCGCTTCTAATGGCAAAGTGTTTCAGGGTATTGAGATTGGTTGAGTGTTTTATTCGGCCATTAGCCAAGTGAGACATAATGTCTGATATTCATTTAGCTGCTAGGCAACTAGGACATAATCTCTGCTATTTACTAGCAGCCTGGTAAATAGCAGAAAAAAAACCAGTGTTTAAACAGTGACCAGCTAATTATCACCATCATTTGAATATGGTGATATATTAAGAGACAAATGTTTTGGTCGAGTTACATAGACAGACAGACTAACTGAGCCACTGATCAAACATCGGATAGGTAGGCAGGCAGAATGAAAGAGATAGGCAGATATATTTTATATTTACTTATTTTGCTTTTACTTGGCACCAACAGTAATCCCAAAGGATCTAAGTACCCTTCACAGAGATTGCAAGAATAGCTACATTTCTCGAATCCATAATTTGCATGAATAAGTACATGTTAGAAATGGGGTCTTTGGTTGACAGTCAGGTTACCCCCTGTTCAAGCAAGGACCCTCACTCTAGTCAGGGTAAAAGAGAATCACCCTCAGCTAACCCCTGCTTACCCACTTGGTAGCTTGGCAGAGCAGTAGGCTTAACTTCAGAGTGCTAGGTGTAAAGTATTTTGTACCAACACACACAGTAACTTAATGAAAACACTACAAAATGACACAACACCAGTTTAGAAAAATAGGAAATATTTATCTAAACAAAATAAGACCAAAACGACAAACATCCGACATACACAAGTCAAGTTATTAATTTTTAAAGATAAAACTAAAAAATAGTGCTTAGAAACACAAAATGCTTCGATGAGGTGTTAACACGGCGTCATGACGGAATTGTTCCCAACAAGCCGACACCAGCGGCGCCGGACACGGAGTTGCGTAGACCCCCAAGTACAGTACCTTTGGTGAAGAGTGAAAACAAGTCAATGCGCGAAGTCGGGGATCGCGGCGTCGGTGCGAAACGTTGAATCCGCGCACTTCATGCGGCGTTGGTCACGACGTGGTGCAGCGACTTCCACGGAGTCGCGGACTTCAGCGGGGCTGCAGCGGCATTGGGCCTGCGAAGGTCGTTGCGTTCCAGCGAAGATCACGGAGTCGGTTGCAGGCAGCGTCACCGGATTCAGCAGCGGCGTCGGTCCAAAGTCGTCCGAAGTCGATTTCCTGGGATTTCCACCAGTTTTCCTTTCAAGGGCCCAGGAACTGGATAGGGCACCACTTGTCAGAGCAGGAGTCTCTCCAGAGACTCCAGGTGCTGGCAGAGAGAAGTCTTTGCTGTCCCTGAGACTTCAAACAACAGGAGGCAAGCTCTAAATCAAGCCCTTGGAGATTTCTTCACAAGATGGAAGGCACACAAAGTCCAGTCTTTGCCCTCTTACTCTGGCAGAAGCAGCATCTGCAGGATAGCTCCACAAAGCACAGTCACAGGCAGGGCAGCACTTCTCCTCGGCTCTTCAGCTCTTCTCCAGGCAGAGGTTCATCTTGATGTTCAGAAGTGATCTAAAGTCTGTGGTTTTGGGTGCCCTTCTTATACCCAATTTCCCCTTTGAAGTAGGCCTACTTCAATGTAAAGTCTCTTTTGAATGTGAAATCCTGCCTTGCCCAGGCCAGGTCCCAGTCACTCACCAGGGGGTAGGAGACTGCATTGTGTGAGGACAGGCACAGCCCTTTCAGGTGTAAGTGACCACTCCTACCCTCCCTCCTAGCACAGATGGCTCATCAGGAAATGCAGACTACACCCCAGCTCCTTTTGTGTCACTGTCTAGTGTGAGGAGCAATCAGCCCAACTGTCAAACTGACCCAGACAGGGAATCCACAAACAGGCAGAGTCACAGAAATGGTATAAGCAAGAAAATGCTCACTTTCTAAAAGTGGCATTTTTAAAACACACAATCTTAAAATCAACTTTACTTAAAGATGTATTTCTAAATTGTGAGCTCAGAGACCCCAAACTCCACATGTCCATGCGCTCCCAAAGGGAATCTACACTTTAATCAGATTTAAAGGTAGCCCCTGTATTAATCTATGAGAGGACAGGCCTTGCAACAGTGAAAAAGGAATTTAGCAATATTTCACTGTCAGGACATATAAGACACATTACTATATGTCCTACCTTAACCATACACTGCACCCTGCCCTTGGGCTAACTAGGGCCTGCCTTAGGGGTGCCTTACATGTAAGAAAAGGGAAGGCTTGGGCCTGGCAAGTGGGTACACTTGCCAAGTCGAATTTACAGTTAAAACTGCACACACAGACACTGCAATGGCAGGTCTGAGACATGATTACAGAGCTAGTTATGTGGGTGGCATAACCAGTGCTGCAGGCCCACTAGTAGCTTTGATTTACAGGCCCTGGCACCTCTAGTGCACTTCACTAGGGATTTACTAGTAAATCAAATATGCCAATCATGGATGAACCAATCACATATAATTTACACAGAGAGCATATGCACTTTAGCACTGGTTAGCAGTGGTAAAGTGCTCAGAGTTCAAAAGCCAACAGCAACAGGTAAAAAAAAATTATAATGCATGAGGCACAAAGATTGGGGATGACCCTGCATAAGCAAAAAAGTCCAACAGTACAGCTACAGTTTTGCATTGGAAAACATTGATTGTACCTTATGTTTCAATTTGAAGATATATGGGGCATATGGTTTAGGTGCAACATGAGGTCAAAATGAGATTATTGTCTGATGTCTAATTCCTTCCCAGCTGTGAGGTTCTTTCGAATTTTACTGATTTGCACTAGTATCTATGTGGAGTGAGCTGGTTCAGCTGTATGTGCTAGAGAATTACATCTTTCAATCCTAGGTGTTGCCAGTATGTGTCGAGTTGTAAAGTGTGATCAATTGAAGCAGTAGTGCTGCAGGTCCGTTAACCATCAATGTTGAAGCATCCTTGATTAAACTGCTTTTCAGCCCAGGAGGTCTCCACTACCAATCGCGAGAAATAACTTGTAGATGTTAGTAATTCATTATTTTTCATCTCAAAGTCGGTGAACCAATGTGTGCTGCCTGGGTTGTTCAGCACGTATATATACTGAGGCCCTTGTTTGTTGGAATGACCAGTCCCTGTTGCAAAAACAGCAGTGGCGGCTGCCGCCAATCAAATGTGGTGGGGTGGGGAGAAGAGGCAGGTGGAGGGGTGAAAAAAAACAAAAAAACTGTCCCAGTGCCGGCTGCCTCGATGCTCCTCGTACTCACGATAGTCACTGGAGCACAAAGTACAGGCTCCCAATCCAGACGCTGCTCTCATGCTAGACTAAGCATGACAGCAGCACCAGGATTGACCTGAGCGGTGCTGGTCTGACGCTCGCTCAGACACAGGGAGCCTGTGCCATTTCTTCACCCAACTGTGCTAAACGGCTGGGTTGAAGAAATGTAAGTGCATGTCGTTTGTCCGTCCTAAGATGGCTAGCCAAACCGACATGCGCACTTTACAGTGCCCACCACTTTTCCTCCCTATGTCCCGCCCTGAATTCCATGGCTGTCAGCGAGATAGCGACAAATAAAATGATAATAACATTGTTTTATCATCATTTTATTTGTTGCTGCCTGAATCTGAGCAGGGGGGGCGACGCTCCTCTTCTATTACGGAGGAGCTGCCCCTGTAAAACAGGCTTTAATTGAGTATGTGAATAAAAAAATACCCATGCTTGATGAGACCCATCTAAATCTACTTGTATTTTGTCTTGATTCTGTGCCATTGCTCACAGGGAATTTGTATCTGGGTGCATTGTGGGAAAATTGGTGACACGGAACTTGGGGTAGAAGAAAGACTGAGGGCCAGATGTATCAAGCGATTTGGCATTCGCAAACAGTGCGAATCGTAAAATTCGGCCGTTTGCGAATGCAAAAATGCCTTTCAGAATGTATGAAAGGCATTCGCAGTGCAATTTTAAGGAATCGCTAAAATAGCGATTCCTTAAAATTGTGACCCCATTTAGAGAATCGCAAATTGCAATTCTCTAAACAGGAAATCGCAAATAAGGAATCCTTATTTGCGATTTCTTAAGCACATGTATCAAGCATTTCCTAAATGCAAATTGGGCATTTAGGAAATGCAATTACCACCAACAAAAGTTTGGTGGTAACCATGTGCAAATTTTAAAAATGCATTTTTAAAATTTACATGTAGCGCACACATGCCCCTAAGGCATGTGTTTGCTTCACATGTCCGCAAAAATATTTTTGGGGTGCAGCAGAGGGGGGCCTTAGGCCCCCAGCACCCTGGGATTTGCATTTCCTAAATTGCGAAATTCCTAACTGGAATTCGCAATTTAGGAAGTGCCAAACCATTTGCAGCAGGCCCAGAGGTGCAAATGGAGATGGATTCTCTATTTGCGATTCGGTAATAGCATTTGCGAATTTTAAGAAATCCCTATTACCAAATCGCAAAAATCATACATACCATTTTGCATTTCTTAAATAGCGATTTCTTAAAATTCGCTATTTAAGAAATGCAATTTGTTTTTTTGATACATCTGGCCCGTAATCTTGTATAGGCTCCATAAAAACAGAAGCTCCAGAAAAAGAAGCTTCTTCTAGCATCCAACCATCCAGTCGCTCTTAACGCTAAAGCAAGACAGAAGGGAGCAGCCTGGAATAACAATGCAATTAATACAAAAAAAAGAGAATACTGCTCATCAGTTTCCTTTTACAAATGCAAGGAAGACCTGTAAACCATCCACAGTCTGTAGGAACATGAGAAATGCAAGCAGCAAGCTGTGAGGATAAAGCATAGATTAATGGAGGAAATTAGAATACACAAACAAGGAAATATGTCCTGAGAGGCGGGCCAAACACAAAGAGGTGCAGGAACAAAACTCATTGCCAGATGGGCACTAAAGGCAGGTTGATATTTTATGCCGCTGTTGGAAATGGCCTCTCTGCAGGGACACCCCCAAACTTTTTGCCTTCCTCCTCTTCTTTTTCTGACCTCATTTTTGCTGGCTTTAGGACTCTGGACACTTTACCACTGTTAACCAGTGCTAAGGTGCATGTGCTCTCTCCCTACAAACATGGTAACATTGGCTCATACCCAATTGGCATAGTTACCTACCTTGTAAGCCCCTAGTAAAGTGCCCTACATGTGCACAGGGCCTGTAAATTGAATGCCACTAGTGGGTCTGCAGCACTGGTTGTGCCACCCACATAAGTAGCCCCTAAACCATGTCTCAGGCCTGCTATTGCAAGGCCTGTATGTGCAGTTTCACTGCCAATTTGACTTTGCATTTAAAAGTACTTGCCAAGCCTTAAACTCCCCTTTTTCTACACATACGTCACCCCTAAGGTATGCCCTAGGTAACCCATAGGGCAGGGTGCTATGTAGGTAAAAGGCAGGACATGTAAATATGTGTTTTATATGTCTGGCAGTGTAAAACTCCTAAATTTGGTTTCCACTACTGTGAGGCCTGCTCCTTTCATGGGCCAGCATTAGGGCTACCCTCATATACTGTTTGAATGGTAGATTCTGATCAGTAACGGGGTAACCAGGTCATATTTAGTATATCCGGAATGGAAATGCAAAATCCTGCTTATTGGTGACGTTGGATTTAATATTACTATTTTAGAAATGCCACTTTTAGAAAGTGAGCATTTCTCTGCACTGCAAATCCATCTGTGCCTTATAGCTTGTCTCCAATCCACGTCTGGCTGGGCTGGTTGACAGCTCCCTTGTGCATTTCACCCAGACAACCACAAACACAGGATACTTAGTCACACCTGCACTCATCTGCATACTGAATGGGTCTTCCTTGGCTGGGAGGTTGGAGGGTCTGACACGTACATTTCAAAGGCTAGTGGCCTGCCCTCACACAATGGACTGCCAAGCCCCCTACTGGGACCCTGGCAGACAGACCTGTACTGAAAGGGGACCTTGTGCACTTCCGAACCACTCTCTGAAGTCTCCCCCACTTCAAAGGCATTTTTGGGTGTATAAACTGGGTTCCTGACCCCACCAAATCAGACACTTCTGGGCCAGATCCTGCAACTTGTCAAGAGGAAATGCCTTGCTGTCCAAATGACTCACCTGGACTGCTTTGCTGTGAAGGACCGCTGCTTTGCTGTTGTTCTTCTGCCTTTCTGGCCTCTGACTTTGCTGAGAAGTGTTCTCCAAGGGCTTGGATTGAGCTTGCCTCCAGTTTTCTGAAGTCTCAGGGCCAAAAAGACTTCATCTCTTCAAGGAAACTCCTTGGGCACCGAAAATCGATGCACAGCCTGTCGGAAACGACGCACAGTCTTACCTGTGACGAGAAAATTGCTGCACAGCCGAACCAGAGCGACACAGCCCGACTTCTCAAGTGAAGATCGACGATGTGCCTGCATTGCGACTGGAAATTTGATGCACAGCTCTACCGGATTTACACACAGCTGAGCCAGAATGACAGAGCCTGACTTCCTGAGTGAAGAATCGACATAGTGCCTGCCGTGCAACAGAAAATTCGATTCATCGCCTACCGGATTGACGCCATAACTCTGACTTCTTCCCGCATGCCCAGGATTTTTCCCCGCATTGCCCCTGGGCATCCAAATATCCTCGCATCACAGTGAGGAACCAAGACTGTGCACCGAAAATCGACGCAAATCGTGGAAAGAAACAACGCATCGTCTGTGCCGCGTCGGAAAATCCAACTCACACCTTATTTTTCATGCATCTCCTCCTTGTGCGAACAAGAGACAACTGTTGATTTCTAAGATTTAAGACCCTTTTAAACTTGCAAAAGTGATATCTCAACTTGTGCTTATTGAATCTAGATTGTTTTGACCTTAATTTAATCATATAAATATCTTATATTTATCTAAACCTGTGTTTTGTATTTTTGTGGTTTTTTCACTGTGTTATTGCATAGTTTATTGCACAAAACCTTTACACATTGCCTTCTAAGTTAAGCCTAACTGCTCAGTGCCAAGCACAGGATCATTGGGATTGTATGTGACTTACCCTGGCTAGGATTGTGGTCCCTACTTGGACAAGGGTGCAAACCTCTGCCAACTAGAGACCCCATTTCTAAAAGCTGCATTATCCTATCATAGCCCAGAAGTGACTCGCCTCTCAAGTCACAACCGAAGTCATTACTTCAGTGTGCTTGCAGTCTAAACTATGTGGTATACCTTGATATTGGCCATCATTATGTTCACCATTATTTCCCTCCCTGGCCCACTCTTCTCCTGAAAAGATGTCTCAGAGGAGAAGATATGTTATGTCCTGTCTGCCTGCGTGTATGATATTTACTATTCCTCACAATTATACTGACAAACAGACATTTACAAGGAGGCAAAAAAAAGAAAATAACGATAAACAAATGTTAAATAAAGTAACCTGTACATACAGAAATAAAGGGAGGCACGATTTGATGATCAGAAAAACAGACAAAGAAAAGTGAGAGAAAGTGAATACATTAAGCAAAGAGGCTGACATATAAGCAGAGGTATGCAATAAAAATGGACACACTGAGAAAGACAACTCAAGAATGCGTCAGATTATTCGCAAGTTTAGACATATACAGGAAGGCAAAACATGAGAATCATAAACAATGTTCAAATTAACTGACACAAATAACTATAGTAATGCACACGTATTAATTTAAAGGGAGACATGATTTGGTACACAGAAAAACAAAGACGAATGAATGAAATGTATACAGTAAACTAAGAGGCTGTACACAAAGAGAAAATAGGATATGAAATGGGCACATTCAGAAAGACAACCCAAGAAAGCGTCACATGGGCTAGTGTTTTGGCATTCTGGCTTACTGGTCTATTATAGGTTTAGAGAGTATATTTTGAAATGTGAAATTTAATCGCGCTCCAGCAATATTAAAACAAACGAGATCAGAAATCTACTGTATTAATTCATTGAAATTTGATGCAAGTGTCGAGATAGAAAATGATGATACATGTAAAAGAGTTTATAGTAATGTTGAGAGAAAGCGCAGCATGTTTTGCAGCAAATGATGTTCACTTCAGGGGGTGGTGGATATTTCCAGCAGGGCCCATGAGTCAAAATTCCAAGAAAAATAAACAATGTGCAGAAATCATTGAAAGCCATATGAAAGGCCAGAATTCACAAAAAGCCATAGACCTGCACAGCCAATGTTTGTCCTGGCTCCCGTGGCAACCGTGACCCGCACACAGCCCTACAAATCATTACCGTAAACCCATTAAGAAGGAAATGATCTAATATATGAGTAAACTGCAAATCCACCTGAACATTCATCTCTCTGACAAGAAGATCATTTGTCTCTGAAATCCGTTTGTCTTTTGCCTGAAACATGGACCATTCCTTCATCTACAGCAGCCATGAATTCTTTAACAGGAGAGACCGAAACAGTGTACGAAATAAACAGGTTCTAACCAGAGGCGTGGAGGTCAGTCAGTCAGGGAGAGATAGCCAGAGTAGGGGGCTGCTACCCCCGGCTTGCAGTTAGGTGTCCTCGGCACTGCCCTTGGTGTCCTTGGTCTCAGGGATAACAAAGGCAGCCGCAGGTATAGAAAGTGAACAGGGCTCTAGCTTCCTCTAGCCTCTTCCCCGTCTCCAAGCCCTCTAGGTGCATACCTGGAGACTGTGGAGGGGCTCCTGTTGGGAAGAGGTGTCAATGTTGGGGTGCTATCCGTGATCAAAGATTGGGAGTTGACTCATCCGCTACCCCCTAGCGTTTTGCTGTAACTGTGTCAATGACCAAAGGGGACCTTGAAAAACCAGTCTCCTTTCTTACCTTCATTAAACTTTGAGACCCAGCCAAGACTAACTTATTTTTCTATTTTACCGAGGAAGACATATTTGAAAACTATTTTTAATGTTAGAAAACCAGTTTAAGACAACTGACGTTTTTACCAGCCTATTCAGAAAGATCAGGGGTAAAAGTTGCAGTACACTGTGGGGTTGTATCATGAAACTTGTTTTGTGTCTGCTGAATTTGAATTTGCCAGTGTCAGTGGCTAAGTGGCATAAAAACATTGTGCTTGTAAATTGTCAACAGTAAAAATGTGCAATGCTTGATGTTAGCTCCAAGTAACGCCATATCTTTTCCATTGCAGACTGTGGTATTTCACTAAACAAGGATATGCATAAAATTTAAAAACATCTCCAGCGGGTTTTACCACTGACTAATTCAAATATGGCCACCAAACGCCAAGTTTGTAAATAGCTGTAAAAAAAACTTTGTTGATTTGCATAATGGAACACCTGGGAGTAATGTAAGCATTTTGTATATCTTGGACCGAATTCACAAAGGTAAAACTTAGACTTTTGGTCTAAATTTAGATACCTAACTACAATTTCACTACAGGTCCCTGTGCTTGGTCAATTTTAAGATTGCCCTTTATCCCCTTTGAAGGTTGGCAATGCCAGTGAGCATTTGGTGCATAATCACCACTACAGCTTTGTAACAACACCATACATTCAAACTAGGAGGGTGAGGTTTTATTTAGAAATCAGTGGCTGCAGTCTGGCCTGATTTGCAGAAGTCAAAGACCTCCCTCTGTACAGATCAAGGTATGGCGTATTGGATTGTACACACATGTGGCCCCTACGAAGTGGTCTAAAATATGTTCACAAAGATCCATACTTTCAAAAGTTAAGAGAAAATGTATAAGTTATGTCTTTGGCTATCAGGATCGTGGTGCGAGCACTTGATTCTTTTTTGGTTGTGGTGCACACATTTGTGTTATGTACAGTACTGAGAGACAGATGTAAGAAGCTTAGGGCCAGATGTATGAAAAAAGCCTTTTGCGATTCGGAAATAGCGATTTTTAAGAAATCGCTATTTCTGATTCGCAAAATGCAATGTATCATATTTGCGATTCGGTAAGAGCGATTTCTTTAAAATCGCAAATGCTATTACCGAATCGCAAATTGTGACTCAGCCCCCATTCGCATATATGGGCCTGTCGGCCCATATTTGCGAATATTTTGCATGTCCCAAATTGCGAATTCCTAACTGGAATTCGCAATTTTGGGAACTGCAAAGTCCAGGGTGCTGGGGGCCTAAGGCCCCCTCTGCTGCACCCCAAAACATTTTTTAACAACATGTAAGGTGCACACATGCCAAAAGGGCATGTGTGCTTTACATGTAAATTTTCAAAATGCATTTTAAATGCATTTTTTAAATTTGCACATGGTTACCACCAAGTTCAACTTGGCGGTAATAGCAATTCCTTAATGCCCAATTCGCATTAAGGAATGTCTTCATACATGTGCTTTAGAAATCGCAAATAAGGATTCCTTATTTGCGATTTCTTATTTAGAGAGTCGCAATTTACGACTCTCTAAACAGGGTCGCAATTTTAGGGAATCGCTATTTTAGCGATTCCTTAAAATTGCATTCGGAATGCCTTTGATACATTCTGAAAGGGCTTTTTGCATTCGCAAACAGGCATTCTCACCGTTTGCGAATGCAGAAAGCTTTGATGCATCTGGCCCTTAGTGTTTGCGATTACCAAATTACTAATTTTTGCAATTTGCTATTTGGTAGTTGCAAACGCTAATGTACGAAAGTGTTTTTTACACTTTATGCGATGCTCAGTGGGTCGCAAATAGACATACCTCATGACTTTTTGGGCCAGATGTAGGAAACAGTTTGCACGTCGCAAACAGCGATTTTCGCTGTTTGCGACGTGCAAACTGCACTATGCAATGCACAAAACCCGTTTTGCAATTGGGTAACTTAGTTACCGAATCGCAAAACAGGTTTGCAAGTCGCAATTAGGAAGGATAGTCCCCTTCCTAATTGCGAGTCGCAGTGCAATACCAGATTGCTTTGTGACCGCGAACGCGGTCGCAAACCAATCGCAGTTTGCACCCATTTGAAATGGGTGGTAACCCATTCGCAAAAGGGAAGGGTTCCCCATGGGACCCCTTCCCCTTTGTGAATGGAACTGCAAACATTTTTTCAGAGCAGTCAGTGGTCCTATGGACCACTGACTGCTCTGAAAAAATGAAACAAAAACGTTTCATTTTTCGTTTTTGTAATGCATCTCGTTTTCCTTTAAGGAAAACGGGCTGCATTACAAAAAAAAACTGCTTTATTAAAAACAGTCACAGACATGGTGGTCTGCTGTCCGCAGCAGGCCACCATCGTTGTGAATGCCGCCACTCGCAAGGGGGTCGCAAATTGCGACCCACCTCATGAATATTAATGAGGTGGTCCTTTGCGACACACTTGCGAGTCGCAGATGGTGCCAGGGACACCATCCTGCATTCCAATTTGCGACTCGCAAATTGCGACTCGCTCTGACTCGCAATTTGCAAGTCGCAAATTGGAATCTTCCTACATCTGGCCCTCAATGAGGTAGGTTTAAGTCTTCAACCCAGTGAGAATCACAAATATCACAGGGATGGTGGCTTGCTAGGGTCAGCACATTCCCATGTTTCTGATTGCTTTTAAATGAACCAATCTTTTTTTTTAAATGCAGTCCATTTTCCTTAAGGAAAAATTGATGTGTTTTAAAAAACAATGACTGCAGTGAGTACTAATTCAGTATATCATATGGACCGTCGCTTTGACTCCTCATCCATCATATTATACCTTGTTCTAACACACTGACTTCGTAGCATAGTCTGCAATCTGTTACTCTGCAAAGTGCGTAGCCCACACCAGTGTGTGAATAAGAGGCACAATTACCACATTTCTCTGGATTTTAAAGCTATATGTGTGCTCACACACGGTTCCCATGTAAGGGAAAGAGGGCTATCGGGAGCACAGGGCTGAACTGGAGTCACAGTTTTTATATGCAGATGTTTGGGGGTAGCATTCACAGCATGGGTGATCCACAACTGGCTTAATGTAAGCTTTGCAGATCAAACAAAGGGCAGCTTCGGATGTCGTGAGAAGGTAGGTGTCTTCTTACATTTTTTTTTGTTTATTTTAAATCTACCTCACTCCTGGTGTTCCATTCCCACCTTGTGAACCCTTAAAGACACTCCCTAGCAAAGCTAGATCAACAGCTAAGAGTGGTCTCCATACTGCTGTACCGTCCAATAAGCCATTGCTCACTCGCGGCTGCTGCCAGCATCTGGCCCACCCTTGGCTGGCTGCTTTTACCTGCTCATCCAGGACTTGCAACTGGTCCTCCTGGGTCTTCTTGACCTTTTCAGCAACTGTTTTGTCTGCTGCTGTTTCTCCATTGCTGCTCGCCTTCTGTGTCACTCCCATGCCAGCCTCACGGTTCTTTTGTCATGTTCTGCTAGTCGCCTTTATGCCCTAATGTTGTTTCCTGGTAGGCACACAACCAATGAAACTGGTGCCTCCTTTCCAACCCTCCCCTGTTGCCACTGACAGTCTCCTGGCCATTCCTCGACTTGCACGTTTGTTGTCTCCTCCCCCTATTCCTAAAAGTGGTGTTTCTAGGCTCAACCATCAGAGGTGCCTCTTTGCCGCTCTTTCTGAGACTCCTTATTTTATATTTGAGCCATCACTGGTGTCAGGGTGAAATAAAAACCGTCAATTATTCTCAGTAATTAGTGCAATATGCTAACATTGTGAAATATGCCCACCCAAACAGGTATCCTTAATACAGTCCTACAGTCCTAACAGTCTATCAATGCGCAATTACAGCTGTTACAGATAGGGTTAATTTAAATATATATCCTGGGTTTTAACAATTAAGGATATCTGAAAAACATGACAGGAGTTTTACTTTGAGGTCATGTCCTTGCTAATATTATTTTGCACAGGAAGCTCTGCAGAGCAGTATCTGTTTCAGTTAAATGAGATTGGCTGCAGTCATTTTCCCAATGGTTTACCAGCACAGAGCAGAATGTAATGGTGAGGATACTTCTCAGTAGTAGGAAGGGATACCTTTAATCACCATATTAAAAGTGACAGTTATCCCGCCCCGGAAATGACGTAATATCCGGTGGCTGGGACTTCCGGTGTCCCAGAAAGCCCTCCCTGGAAGTGACGTGCATGGGGGTGTCACGTGGTTTGTGAACACGTGGTGTCACGTGTTAGCCTTGTGCCTGGGTCCTAGCCCCTGGGTGATGGCCTATGAGCTGTGTAAAAAAGTATGACTTAGTGTTGTGCAAGTGGTTTCAGAGCCTGAGAGGGACAGGTCTGGACATGACAGACATTCATGCCCAAGTGCCAGTTAGGGGCCCTCATGGTGTCACGTGTTAGCCCCCCTTTTTTTTAAATGTTGCATATAAGGAGCTGGTTAGAACCGGCAGTCAAACCGTGAACCAGGGTTGAAACAGTTTGGCAAGGTGCCATGAAGAGATACAATCCGATCGCAAGAAAAGCAGCCTCCTCAGGGGCCCTGAACACTATTGGTAGATATTACCGGACCCTCGCCCCTCTTACGATGGATGAGAATGCACAACAGGATGTCCCTGCCACCCAAGATACCGATGTTACCGGTTTTGAAGAGGAACTTTGCTACCGGCTTGAAAAGCTCAACCTCAAGGCTGTGTCGACCCAGATATCCCCTATTAAGGGGTCCGACAGCGACAGCAATGCCTCGAAAGATGAATTAAGTGTTGCATCTAACTTCATAGACATTGAAGATGTTGAAGAATGTGTAGCACCACCGAATTCGCCCATCTATGAAGACATGGGCGACCAGGAGGCCACTGAGTCAGAGGCCGTTATTGTACAGCCGTCAGGTGTACGCTCCGGCACTGTTTCTGCCCCAATGGACCTCTGCGACTCCCAGGATTTCAGAGGAGCCTCTGAGTGTGATGCGAATATGGAGGTTGGTAATGACAGTTTTGTTATTTTTTTTTTTTATGTCTGTATACTCTAATGTCATACATTTAACTAATAATGTGTCTTGTGCTTTCTGTTTGAACCCTAGAACGTAGCTGAAGAAAGTGAGCCTCTAGAAGGGTCAACTCCAAAGGTTAACGCCGTAAATTTTTACTGCTTATGCTGTTCCAGACAGTCTGGAAGTGTTACAAGCCAGAACAAAGAGCCTCGTAAGAAATGTGTCTGCACCTACACTAGCCGCGATTTTGAAAAGGAAGCTCCGGGCGTACCCTGGGCCACCATATGGCCAGTTAAAGGTTTTGCAGCGGCCGCTGTGAACGCCTGTGTTAAACGGGATTATTATGATCTTTGTTACGGGCATAAAATTAATGCGCCTCAACAGGATGCTCATGAATGTTTATACGATGCATACACACCAAGAATAATTCGCCACATTTGTAGTCGGATAGACCCTCACCGGTTATATAGGTTGTTAAGGGTTGTGTATGGGCTGTCGGCTGTGAAGAAAGGTGTCCACAGTGATATGATTAAGGTCTTGGCTGCGGCTGTCAATGAGATCCGATACGCTGCTGAGCCCTGCTCAAAACTCGACCGCATGCATGGTATGTGTCCCCACTTTGACATAAGTATGTTAGAACGGGTTATAAAAAGACGAATGTGTGACATTTATCATAAAAACAGAAGAATGAAGTCTCTAGCCCCACGAAAGCTGTTTTAGAAAAAATAAAATAAATTAATTAATTAAAAAAAAAAGTAGACCATGAATGTGTTACTTAACGCTCCATACTTACTCACTTTTAGGCGGGGAATCCGGGTATCGAGATGCAAGATGCCTATGAGTTACAACCGGGCTACATCTGTATCGGGAGATTGATTTTTGTGCTGGTTAAAGAAAGAATAGCTGAAATACATCCTATGACTCTGCGGTATCTGAACATTTCGGAACCTTCAGCCTTGTTGCAATGTAGCAGTCATTTGTGTATCGCCAAGTGGTGTATCAATGGGCGGCTAAACGCATCTGTTGAATGCCGGACCTCGGACAAAGACCACATTCGAGAGTTAAGACTTTCACCTGAGACGGGGATACACGAGGCGTTGGTGAACATGACTGAAGATTATGTCACAAATAAAGGTTCGGAATGGTCCTGGTTAGAACTGTATGAACTGTTGAATTTTGTCAGTATCCTGAGTGTTCAGAGTTATAGGCGTGGGGAGCGGGAAGTCCTGTCTAGAGCTATTGAGAGTATAGCCATAAAAATATCAAAGTTTGTGACGCTTAGCGTTTGTGAAAGGCCATACTCTGAGTAACATGTGTAGTGGGGGTTGTACTATGTATACGTTTGTAAAAAGACCACAGCGGTCCAGCGTTATGACATCTATAAACTCTGTAGCACAAAATGTCAAATACCCGTTGGTTGTGTAGCCCAGCACCATTTTTTATGTTTTTCATGTTTAATAAAATGACCTTACACAAAACAAGCGTCTTTCATTTCGTGGTGTTGGTGGTGGGAGACAACATGACGGATGCGGATTTAAGGAAGCTTTATTACGATAAACAAGGGGTTGGAAGTTTCGGAGGTTCCGAAGCTCTATTTAGAAGGGCTCGAGCTGAAAATGAATCTGTAAAACGTGCCAGTGTGAAGACTTGGTTAGCTGGGGAAGAGGCTTATTCGCTGCACAAACCTGCCAGGAGGCGCTATAAGAGGCGGGCCACAGTTGTTAACGCACAGCTCGATTATCAGTGGCAGGCCGACATAATCAGTCTTCAAGATCTAGCAAAACATAACGATGGCGCCCTGTATATATTAACCGTCATAGATGTCTTGTCCAAATACGCCTATGCAGAGGCATTAAACGATAAAAGTGGTACCAGCGTTACAGCTGCTTTTAAAGACATCTTCGCTAGCGGGCGTGTGCCCCAGAAACTACAAACAGACGCCGGAAAGGAATTTTTAAACAAACATTTCCAAAAATTATTAGACCTGCACGCTGTTCAACATTTTGTAATGCACACAGAGGTAAAGGCTGCTGTTGTAGAGCGTTTTAACCGGACTTTAAAGTCGAAGATGTGGCGATATTTCACAGCCAACAACACCTACAGATACGTGGATGTTCTAAAGGCTTTTATAGATGTTTATAACGCCACCTACCACAGGACAATCAAAATGGCCCCTGTTAAGGTAACAAGGGATAATTCGTTAACGGTGTGGAGAACGGTGTACGGCGGGCGTCTCACGCCGAAGGTCAAGAAACCGAATTTAAAAGAAGGGGATCATGTCAGGGTTTCAAAGTTGAAGGGGGTCTTCACCAAAGGCTACCAGCAAACATTCAGCGATGAGATATTCATAGTGGAAAGTGTGCAGCTTAAAGAAGGGATATATATTTACAGGTTAAAAGACTACGCTGGGGAAGAGGTATCGGGTGTCTTTTACACCGAAGAGTTGCAAAAGGTGTCCTACGATCCGAACAGGGTGTACAGGGTTGAAAAGGTTCTGAAAAGGAAGGGGAGCGGTGTCCAGAGACAGGCGTTGGTCAAATGGCGTGGGTGGCCCGAGAAATTTAACAGTTGGGTCCTGGCCAGCTCATTGCACGTTGTGTGAGGTCAAGCTGTAAGCGTCATGATGGAGAACTCCCCTTTTTATATCACGCTGCCATCCAATGCTTCGAAGGACATGTTCCCAGACAATCAGATTTCGAGTTATACGGTGAAACTTGCAAAACCAGTGGATTTGAAAGGTCCGTGGGAGGTGGCACTAACGGAAATACAGTACCCTAGAACTTGGAATACCTTTACAAAGGCCGATGTTAAATTTCATATAAAGCGCCCTCAGGATACCCTGACCTATCACCTGTCTTTCCCACACGGCTATTACCCCACCGTAGCGGCGGTAGTCGAGGCCATCAACAAAACTATAGGCAGCATCGAGACGTATGCGAATATATATCTGGTGTTGGATTACGTTAGAAGAAAAGTGTTTCTTAAAGCCCCTGAGCTCAGTACTGTGTTTAAATGTAGTGGTAAATTACAGCGGGTTTTAGGGACAGTACAACATCAACAGAGGCAGGTGGATCCAGAACCTACATGTCCCGATATTAACGGAGGCTTTTATACACTCTACGTTTATAGCGATATTGTAGAGCCACAGAGGGTCGGGGACAGTTATTCACCTCTGTTGAGGTGGGTCCCTGTGCAGGGCGAAAATAACACAATGGTTAATATACAACATCACAAACTCGACTATGTTGCAATTTCTAAAAACCATTTTGACACTATAACCATCATGGTGTACAACGATCAGTCGGAGACGGTTGCCTTTAAATACGGGAAAGTTATTGTCAAGCTTCATTTAAGGCCACGGCGCGAAGGTGACTATTAGACAGCTGCAATGGTCATCATGAAAACCTACGGGGATCCCTCTATGTACCGGGACTATTATAGAGTTCAGGCGGGGTATGGAGGCCCCCAGCCCTACTTTCAAGGGGCTCCGGTTATGTATGGGGCGGGATTGGGTGGTTTCTTCCGGAGCATGTTAAGGAGAGCCATGCCCTTTTTGAGAAGAGGGTTCGAAATTGCAAAACCTCATGTTAAAGCGGCTGCTACAAACATCGCCCAGGATGTCGTGGGTCGTGTAACGTCTGCGGTAGCTGAACGCATGAATAGACAGCCCCAAGAAGGAGCGGGGTTGCTGTATAAAGCGCATGGTGGTGTTAAAAGGAAGCGCAGGGCTTCGAGGCGTCGGGGTCCACCAAGGCCCTATAAGAAGCGCCGGACTACTTCAAGAGGCCCTCACAAAAGAAGAGCCGTAAGACGGAAGAGATCGACCAGGAAGAAGAGAACTCGTTCTAGTGCGAATATTTTTTAAAACATCGATCATGGCCTTCGTACACTGTGCATCGGGTGAATGCGCCAAATCTGAGTTAGATCTGTTTTCTCTCAAACCCACACAGACTAGCATTGAAAACAGTTTTTTCATGGAAGTGTCGCCGATGGCCGCTCTGACACCCCTTGCACTGATAGAGTTTTATGTGTCGGGGTCCACGGATATGTACCTTGATCTCAACAACACTCTCCTGCACCTCGTCTGTAAAATAACCAAAGCGAACGGTGACAACATCGAGGATGATGCTAGAGTGGCCCCGATAGCCTATCCCATCGCAACAATGTTTAATCAAGTGGACATTAACCTAGGCGATCGCCTTGTCACACAGAGTGATAACATGTATGCCTACAGGGCATACATAGAGAGTATTCTAAATTATAGTCGCGATGCGCTGGACACACATCTTTCAGCGGGGCTCTTCTACCGAGATACCGAAGCGCATTTGGAGAACACGGCTTTGGACGGTGACAATGAGGGATTTAAAAAAAGAGCCAGCTTCGTCGCCGGCAGTAGGCATTTTGACCTCCTGGGACGCGTACATTCAGACCTTTTCTTCCAAGACAAACTGTTAGTCAACGGTATCGATCTTAAGATCAAACTCAACCGTAACAAAGACGCTTTCTGTCTCATCAGCGGTGATGCACACCAGTATAAACTGGTTATATTGTCAGCGAGCCTGTTTGTAAAGAGAGTGAAAGTGTCCCCAAGTGTCAGACTGGCCCATGCTGAAGCTTTACAATTATCGAATGCCAAGTATGCCATTGAAAGAGTTGCTCTGAAGATATTCAGCATCCCCGCCGGAACCCGATTAACGCAGCAGCAGAATCTATTTCTGGGGCAGTTACCGAAACTCATCATCATAGGGTTTGTGGACAATACCGCTTTTAGTGGCGCCTACAACTCAAACCCTTTCAACTTCAAACACTATGATATCAACTATGCTGCTCTGGTTCACGAGGGCGCCGTGATCCCCGCAAAACCTTTCACCCCGAATTTTGGAGCATCAAATTTTGTCCGGGAATATCTAGGACTGGTCTCGATAACGGGGAAACAGCTGAGGGACTCTGGAGTAGTTGTTTCAAGAGAAGGGTATGCTGCCGGCTACACTCTGTTTGCGTTCGACCTGACGCCGGACATGGAAGATGGCGACCATTACAACCTGATCAAAAACGGAAATCTAAAAGCGGAAATACGTTTTACACAGGCGCTGGCGGCCAATGTGAACATGGTTGTGTTCTCGGTATTCGACAGCGTTATCCAGGTCAACCACGCCCGTCAGCTTATGTTTGACTACCATTGAAAGAGTGTAAAATAAAAAAAATAAAAATTTTAATTTTTTTTTTAAATATATAAAATGGACACTACGGAGATACGGGACTTCTTAAGTAGACATAAACATGCTAAGAAATACTTTCTAGGGGTATACCCTAGCGATGGACTACCTGAAAAGATAGGTCCAGAAAGGCCCCGCACCCTCGTCTTTAACACCGATCCCCATTACAGGGGTGGTGCACATTGGGCGGCTCTGTTTCTGGATGTGGACAAGGTTATAGTGTTTGATAGTTTAGCCGAATTCCCTGAGCATAGTATTTATACAAAGCCGATATTCAAATATGTAAAAAAAGCATCACCCACTGTTGTGTATAATAAACTTCGGGTACAGGTTCCTATGGCCATCACATGTGGGGAACATTGTATATACTTTATTAGTAAAATGTCTGAAGGTATAACGTTTAGACATTTTTTAAATCTGTACTCAGACGATCTAGTAAACAACGATGATGTTGTTATGAAATATGTGAATGAAAACTCTAGGACAATGTCGCACGTTGTTAAAGCAGAATATGGTCTTTGTCAAAAGTGTAAGGTACTGTAAAGCTGTTATTTGTACTTATGTGTGCCTAAAATAAAAAAAAACACCTTAAACATACTTTCATCCGTGGCATTTTTTTTTTTAAGACACACTGCGCACATTTTCAAAGCATTTATAAACAAAAAGATGGCAGACTCCTGATGAAAATTTAAAAGTGTTTATTACAAGCATGTTTCAACACTAACATTTACAAGGTTAAACATATAAAATGAAGCATAATTTTTCGAACCGTAAAAACTTTTAACAAAAACTGTACAAGTGTGCAAAATTAGAGCGGTAGCCAGGTGTTCATTTTGAATAGGCTCTTTTTAGGCTCCATAGGAAGAGCAGCACGGTTCCGAACGGGTGTTAGTTGTGGAAAGAAAGGTGGTGTCGATATAGCGGGGCTCCTTGTAAAAACAGCTGGGGCCGGATCTTTTAATCTTTCAAGCTTACGGCGATTCTCTGCATTACCGATAATCGTGGAGGGAATGTTGAGTTCCGCAGCTGCACTTAGGAACTGCTCCCAGCCTCTAGGAGCGTCTTGTGTCGATAGGGTTTTACCATGTGTGAGACCCCGGACCAGATCATACATATGGGAACCAGCAATCGGCTGCCCTTTGTAAACGAATTCGCCCCGGTCGTTCCAGGTGGTCAAATCTTTAGTAGTAGTCATTTTACTGAGCAACATTTGAGCAGCCCCTCTATATTTCTGACTGATATTTTTTAAAAGGTCTAAGACAAAGGCATCCGTTGTGGTTGTGTGGCCTGTGTCTTGAGACACCATAGAGGGTCCTGGCTGCTGTTCAGCATCTGGGGTATACAGCGTCAGTTTGTTTTTTTCAGAGGTTAGCTGCTTGTAGTATTGTAGAAAGTTTTGAAGGGCTCCTGAGTAAAGCCCTGCTTTGTCGTGGGGTTTTAAATCAGTTCGGTTCAAAATGGCTTTGATTTCAGCATCGAGACGCTGCGTTTCGTTTTTGCGTATGTCCCAGACATCCGTGGTAGAAGGGCCCAGATGTTCCAGTTGTTGCCGGGGTACGAGGTACATTTTGTGGGCGTGCTCCATCAGGACCTCGACAGTAGCCCTGTGATTAGGGGTATAGCTATACCTAGCAGCGACCCTATAAAACCGCCAGACTGTTTGACCAGTTTTCTTTTGGAAAGGAGCGATGCCCTCTTATTGCTGAGCTTCTTAATAATGTGGCGCTTCTTCTTCAGAACGCGGAACTGGCTCGTTGATATCGGGACATTACCTTTTAGGGTGTTTAGGGCTATTTCTGAAATGGCGGCCACTAGATCATCCGAGGCAGCGCAAAGGATTGCTTTTCTTTTAGAGGGGCTGGCTGTGATCAACATTTTTAGAAGGCCTAAATTACGCCGCAACCTCGCAGACATTGTGGCGTCCTTATATTACAAGGTTTAGAGTGTAAATGTTATAAGCATCTTTTTACTTGTTCTTTTTATAGGTTTTGGGCATTGTTTTAGGCGTGTAGGCGACTGGGAAGTCAGGTGGTAGTATGCCGGCTCGTAGTCTGTAGTCTTCAAGAGTGTTGGGTTTCAAATCCACCAGTAAGTAACCATGGGGTTTTGCTGTAGCATCGTTAAAGGCCTCCATGAAAAACGGGGTGTTTCCGGGGTACATTTGTTTAGCTATAATGGAGATCTGAAGTTTGTCTCTGGGGTTTTTAAATAAGACCAGGTATGAGGCGTTGAGAGTTATGGATCGGCTGCTCTTGCCCTTGTAAAACAGGTTCTGCACTATATAACATATGCTCAGATTACGGTGGTGTGAATATTGCGTAAAAGCCCGCTCAATCTCGGGGTGGTCCCCGCCTTCACGCATGAGGTCATCCACCACGACCATGTTTACAAGTTGTTTTGGTAGCAAATCATCGTCGTTGAGATTATCGGGGATACCCTCTATAAACCGAATGTGGGGGAACTTTAGGGTGAGCTCCGTGTAAAGATCCTGCCAGCATGAATAAAGCCACACAATGTTGTTTGGGGTCTGAGATAAAACACCGGGAGCATTTTCTAGCAGTTTCTTTATAAAAAAACTTTTACCGCTGTTGGAGGGACCTGCTAAAACGCAGGAGAATGGGTGTTGTAGTCTAGTGTCCATGTCTGGGTGGAGTTCGCGCCTCTAATGTCATTTAGTAACCGTAAGGCAGTGTTTTGTAGTCAGATGTGAGGACCCGTTTGTCAAACACTACTCTTAAGGTTTTATACATCGGTTGGGTTGTAATTTCCCATTTTTTCTTGGACCTGACAATGCCCGGCTGGTTTACAACAATGGCTTTGCTATTTTTGTGATCGCTCGAGGCGGAGTATTCGTGCACCAGACCCTTCAGACTGTCAAAGTTTATTTTAATCGTATTGTTGACGTTTAAAGTGATACCTTTGACTTTCATGCAAACCTTGTTGTTTGAGGTCTTATAACTGTACGTCTTAGGGCCTGATGAGGTAAATTCCTGTATATACTCCCCCTTTTCGAGCTCGCTGGTCAAATCCCCTAGATAATCACCCAGCGGAGGATCTTCATCACCCTTTTTACTCACAAAGATAACCGAGTCAGTGTCATGGTACAAACACCGTTCCTGAAGCTTGTCCAGCAACCTGTAAAGCTCTAGCCTGGCGTGAGCGGTTGTGAAGCAGGCTATAAAGATGTTTATATTGTTACACGTTGTGGGGTACTCTTTGGCGTATTTCCAGCATAGAACGGCCGTCTCGTCGTCAATAAATTCACAACTGGATATGTCATAAACAGGTGTGAATATGTACTTAAAAAGCTCATCTGGATCTGTGACGATGGAAGTGTTTGACAAATTGGTACGTTGTGCGAACTTTCCCCACAAGGAATTGAGACAGAGCTTAGCTAGCTGACGGCGGGCGGGGTTAACCTTAATGAACGCCGGTCTCAGTTTAATACCCTCGCGAGCTTTGTAATCAGCGATATACTTTTTCTTTGAGGGCTCATCGACACACCAGTCTGGATACCCCGAGGCCTCCTGCTTGTCTCTGAGAAACAAGTTGATGTACTCAGAAAAGAGCTGGGTTGTTGTGTTTGGAAAGTGCCAGACTTCCAGGATTTTACCTAGGCGATACCCTTTCTCTAGGGCCGTCTGCACCTCGATGGTGCACCATGTCCCCTCCAGCACCCTCTGCTCATCACTATGCCGACACTCGCTAAGCTGTTTACTTTCAACGCAGGTACGGCATAGGGGGAACATTAGCTTACCCTCGACTCTATAAGGGAGCACCGGAAAGTAAAGTTTCCGCGGTGGGTGAATCTGACACTTAATGATTCCAAAGTACTCTTTGAGAGGTTTAAAGTTCTGGTATATGATTGTAGGATGGCCCATAGGGTACAACTTCACCTTGTTCACAAACGGATACAGACTTGTGAAGTCGTAGTAATGTATTTTCTCACCAGGGCCAGCTACACGGTACAATTGAATGGCGTTTGTACGCCCGCCGAATAAGGCGTCACGGGGTTCCAGCGGTGAAGGTAACTGCTGGCTCTTAATAAAAGTGCTCAGTTCACCATCTTTTGATAGCTCAGTTACCCAATCATGTTCCCATAGAGTTCTCAAAACAAACCCACAACTCTCAATATACTGCGCCTTCGCCATAGTCCTGCGGTGCAGATGTTCAAACGAGGTTCCCTGCAGTCTATTAAACTCATGGGGCTTGTAACACTGAGGGCAGCCATGGTAAAAACACCCGTTGAACTCAAAGGCCGTTGGTACGCCGTTAATTAATGCATACCCGTCTAGATAGTAGCGACCCAGCCGGTATTCGCCACCCTGCAGAGCGTGCTGAATGAAGATGCTCTCACGCGCAGAGACGTACATGAGCCACTGAATAGAGGGGGTGGAGTAACGTTTCTGCTTGCCGTTATAGAGGTCGGGTGGTACTAAGGCGATAGTTTCAGGCAATAAAAACATGTGTTTATAAATAGACATGCACATTGAAGCCAGAGTAATGTTTTGAAATGGGTCCAGGTATACAGTTATTTTTTTTTTACTCTTGAGTGATTCGGTTTCAACAAACAGGACCAGCTTTGTCATCGCCACAACAACATCTCTGAAAAGGTTGCATGCTTTTCGCAATATCATAACATCCGCCTGACAGTATGCTTTCAATTCAGTTTGAAAATGAAACCATTTTTCACGGTTTTCATCGTACCACTGTAGAAAACTCTCTTTTTCAGAGGGCATCATGTACTCCCAACCATAACTGTCGGGCGGAGGCATAGGGCCGCTGTAATTCTGATTAGCCCAGGTGTTAAAAAAGTGAGGGAAATAACCTTTACAGCCTTCAAACCCAAAGGCTTTTGGCAGTTTGCTCAACTTCATGGGCAGAAAATTCAAGGTGTCTATGAACCTAATGTCAAAAGGTACAACCTTAAGCAGCATTAGTTTGGAACCTTGGGTTATGAGACTAATGGGCAACTTTTCATGTATCAGGTCACGGATAATGAAGAATGAGTCATATGCTTTGGAGTTGTGAGCCAGAAATGTAAAATCCTGGTATCGAGGTTGCATGAACGTGATGAGGAAATCATTCACGCAGGACCGTCCTTCAAACTCCCAGCTCTCATCACCTGTTAGATGGTGGGCGTAAATATAGTTTGGCTGGTGCACACCCGTCTCTTGCGTACACTCTATATCAAAGACGATATAGTCTTCTGTTTTTTTTGGGTAGTGACTTCTGAGCATGTAACACTCATGTGTTGTTCCGGCTATAAAAGCAACGGTACACCTAGGGCATTCCATGCCTTTACATTCATGGTCGACAGGTTTATAGCGACCGCACGCCCCACAGTCGGCTTTAAGAACACATTGGGCTAGGCCGATGTGCGTGATTAAGCAGTCTTGCGACCGACAAAACAGCTTACACTTTGTGCAGTTCACTTTCTGAGGACTGTCATTGACACAACCGTCCCTCTGACACATTTTACAGTGAAATTCACACTGGTGTTTGGTCCGATTGTTGTATATATGATCGCAATGCTCACACACATACTTGGCCCCTAGAAAACCCTTCAGGTTCAAGACACCGTAAAAGTGGTTTTCATGATGCAACACATACACGGTCTTGTTTTTCACACTTTCATTGGTAGTGAAGTACTTCCAAGAACCGGCATGGTATAGAACTTTAACCGTCACGGCAAAGTGGTTCTCAAAAAGGCCCAGATCCCCAAAACCGACCATTTTGTCAGTCGGTATCTGAAGTGCCTCATGTGCCACTACAGCCATCGACATAATGACGGCGTCTGGGGTAGAGCGGTCCATCAATAAACCTGCAATGCTTGCGGCCAGACACATGTTGGTAGCTCCGGTATTAAAATCGAGCAACCACCGAGATTTCTTGCCAATGATTTTACTGTACATAACGCTCTTTAAGGCTCTGGAAGCACCACCCTCGCGACCCCTAACAACGAGGGCGATGATTCTAAAGGACCCGTACGCCAATAATTCAGCCTTGCTCTGTAAAAGTTTAGATAGGTTTTCTAAAAACGTTACAGCGTCAAACACATCCCGAGATGACCGTCTGGTAAACAGGGGACTATTGAGACCCTGTCCCTGAAAACGCATCTGAAAGAAATCATTAGGACCCACATCGTGTAACAATCGTTCGATTAGCGCTTGCACAGCCTGATGTATAGCTATAATGCCATGATCTGAGGAGTGTAGGCGATCTAGGTTAACAAACCTAAACTCCTCATAGTGCTCTGTAGCGTTAAACCGCTCTACAACTCGACTATACCGTCTCACACTTTCCATAAATACTGGTTCTGAAGCCTCAGTTTGAGAATTACTGGTTGTTGGAGAGCTCACAGGGGTATGGTTAGATGTAGATGTGTTTTTAGACCTTCTGGTAACGCAGAGTCTGGCTTTCTTTAACTTTTTTATTACAGCCTTGCGTTTTCTAGAGCTACCAAGCCACTTTGGCTTCTTATGGGCCCATCTGGTTTTTGGTAACTGCCCCCCGCCGATCTGAACAATATTTGTGTTGTTTACAAATGGTGACACTGACCCTACATCTACTTCGGATGGGGCTCCTCCAGACTGTTTAAGGCTGAGACGGCTCGGACCGCCACCCCCAGAGGACCTGTAAAGACCAACAGCACCTCCTAACTCTATATTTTGAGGTCTTATGGGTGCTGGTTTTGGGGGTTGACATGACCTCTGACTATTGAGCGCTCGTAAAACTCTTAGAGCTCTACTAAGTAGGTGCTGTGGCTTCTTTTCATATTTAGACCTATGGCCCATTGTACTGGTAAAGGTACCTCTAACATTCCCCGTGTATGTACGCGCGCCTAGTCATGATGGTATGTTACCCATGGCTATAACTGTTGAAGCGCAAGTTTGGGCCATTGTGTTTCTACACCGAGCCATCAGCTGTCTTAAAGCCTTTATGCTAGCTCTGGATGTCGCTATATTACCGTCGTTCTTACACAGTTTTAAAGTTTTTAGACGGAGCTGGCATTTTAATTGTCTGAACGACTGATGGATTTCTTTAATGTAGCTGTCTAGAACTCTAGCACGGTTTGAAAGGTTGGTTTCAAGGCTCGAACTTATGACATTAGAGGTATGATTGCCAACTCCCTGAGCCACCCCGGTTATAGGACAATGGCTGGCGTTATCACCACCACTCACTGTTGCTGGACCAGGGCGGGACGTAAAAACAGGGTTCCAGTGTGAACACCCAGGAGTTTGAGAGTCCTGATCATCGCTCGAGGGTGTTCCAAAACTCTGATTTTGCGTTCCGCTACACCCTATTCTGCTGTCGGGGTATATTGATGAGGATGGTGAAGACCATTGCGCACGGGCACTTGGCGCAGGACTGGTGGGGTCGTATGCCCCCGGGGGTGTATCGGGGGACATCAGACATGGGGATGCCGGGGCTTCAGAACTTTGGGTAGTACCAGCTAGAGCCTTAAGAAGCTCTATACAGTGGGAGTAGGGATCCTCTGCAGGGTGATCATTTTCCATGGAGGGGTCACATAACACAGAGGGGATAGTTGTACACCCTGTAGGGGTTGGGGTGTGGCCAGACACCCCGGTATTAGAACTCTGGGCCCTAGGGGGAGCCGGTTGTACCTTAACAACATTTTTAAAAGACAGGTCTAAAGGTCCAGATTGCAGCTCTGGGGTCTGGAACTTCTTCCTACGACTCTTTAAGGACAACCGATTTATTTTAGGACTGTTGCACTGTTTTGGGGACCCTCCAGAGACCTCACACGGTACAAACAGTTGGGCGTTTGGTGTTGTACGATTGATACTGTCCGTTTGTCCATGCCCCATCCCCGGGATAGCTGTTGCAGAAGTGTTCGCTGTACTAGGCATTCCCTTTATGACGGTTGGTGTGGGGCCGTTAAGAGTTGTACCTGGACCTTGATCGGTGGCTGTAGAGAGGTTACAGGGTGGGTCTTGATGTTCGGGTTGGTTCACGTGTACTGATGACGCGGTGGGGTTTTGAGCAGTCCCAGTGCAGACCTTTAAAGACGACAGCCGCTGCTTAGGCTGAGGGCCGACGTCTCCGGAGCTCTGGGGTGATGATTCTAGGATGTAAAGATAGCAAAATACATATTAGGGTTAGTTATAGCCGGTATACCGGTGGGTGTGAAAGACGTTTAGACACACTAAGGACAGTATACATCAGCCTCTACATTTTCTAAAAAATCACCTTTGGTTTTTCGGCTTGAGGGGCCCTTCTTAATGGGCGGCCCGTCCTTAGAACCAGGGGACTTCCTTTTGTGGGGCTGGCTTTTAAGCTTTGCATCCAAATTCCGGATCGCTTCATCCACGGGGACCCCTCGGGATAAAAAACATAAAAAATAATGTTACACATACAAGATAATACATAGACTATACGAACTCACTATGATGACCAAATATAGGTCTGATTGTAGGGCTTGTTAGGTTTTCAGAGAGGGTTACAAAAAGAACCCTAATATTTACCTGCAGTAACGTTAGCCTGTGACAAGGTGTTTGACCCATCTTGAACATGAAGGATTTGTTGGAGAGAGGCAAGCGCACACCTGAGTTCAGCATCATAACCTATGCAAGCACATGGGTTCCCATTAGCAGTAAAATAAAAATAACATTCCTGACAACGTCGTTCAGAACGACCAAGGGCCTGTAACTCACCTTGCTGCACAGTCTCCATTTGCACAGGGGGTTCCCCAGACTCTTGACAGTCCTGTGTACAAGAGAGACAGATTTGCCTTTAAACATACCACAATTCATCTTCTACGTCCGAACCCTTCATAAAAGCACAACATGGGTTGGACTAAAAAAAAAAAAAAAAAATTTAAAAAAAAAATTTAAAAAAAAAAAAAAAAAAATTTAAAATATATATATGTCAAGATTCAAATTGTTGAATCCCTATGTTCTGTAAGTATAAATACATATTGACAACTGTAAAACTTTTCTCAAAAACTATACACGGTTTAATAAACAAATTCCACATGGTGGCGCTCTTGCATAATACTAGCTCTAGGACTGTCTCTATAAGACATAGACTGGAAAGTGGATCCTAGGATCCATGCCTGGTTTTCACCTTAGCTGAACAAGGCTGTGAACCATGGGTGGGGGCGGAGCTCAGTCTAAACTCCTAGCTGAGCCAATTCCAACACCACACAGTCTTTGTTTTTAAAAAAAAAAAGAAAATGGCCGGATGTGGATGCAAAATGTGTGAGGTCCTGGGTTTTTTCAAGGCAACAAAATCAGATCCAATGCCATCCTGAACTAAGGTGAGTGGGCTGGGGTACTTGAGGGGTCTGAAAAGCTTTTAGCAGGGATAGTTATTTTTTAATCATTATTATTTTAATTTATTTCAATTTTTTTTTTTATTTACATGCTTTAAAAAAAAACTACCTTGTAGGCCCCTAAACCCCTGTCCACACGGGCCACACAAACACACACATATATATATATATATATATATATAAATAAATAAATATATATATATATATATATATTTTTTTTTTCCAAACTTTTAATTACTGTGTCAGTTTCTAATTTAAACATCTGGGACCCCTGAAAGAATGCAGGCACATCTCTGTTTTAGATTAGCCATGTCACAACAAACTCTCTGGTGTTTCAAACTTTTAATTACTGTGTCAGTTTCTAATTTAAACATCTGGGACCCCTGAAAGAATGCAGGCACATCTCTGTTTTAGATTGGCCATGTCACAACAAACTCTCTGGTGTTTCAAACTTTTAATTACTGTGTCAGTTTCTAATTTAAACATCTGGGACCCCTGAAAGAATGCAGGCACATCTCTGTTTTAGATTAGCCATGTCACAACAAACTCTCTGGTGTTTCAAACTTTTAATTACTGTGTCAGTTTCTAATTTAAACATCTGGGACCCCTGAAAGAATGCAGGCACATCTCTGTTTTAGATTAGCCATGTCACAACAAACTCTCTGGTGTTTCAAACTTTTAATTACAGTGTCAGTTTCTAATTTAAACCACCTGGGACCCCACTGAAAGAATGCATGCACATCTCTGTTTTAGATTTACCTCTCTACACCGATAGGCTGGCTCTAACATAAGCAGCATTTGACCATTCCCACTTTATTTATTTTTTTGGACTAGCCAATAGTGTGGAGGTTTGGCCAGACCGCCCACTTTGCCGCCCTATGCAGAGGCACCCTAACAGCCACTTGGGCATGAATGTCTGACATGTCCAGACCTGTCCCTCTCAGGCTCTGAAACCACTTGCACAACACTAAGTCATACTTTTTTACACAGCTCATAGGCCATCACCCAGGGGCTAGGACCCAGGCACAAGGCTAACACGTGACACCACGTGTTCACAAACCACGTGACACCCCCATGCACGTCACTTCCAGGGAGGGCTTTCTGGGACACCGGAAGTCCCAGCCACCGGATATTACGTCATTTCCGGGGCGGGATAACTGTCACTTTTAATATGGTGATTAAAGGTATCCCTTCCTACTACTCTTCTCTCCTCCTGTAATTACCACCTGCAGCATTACCACTGTCCCGTCCATGATGAATCCCTAGGAATCCTAAAAGTTTATACTAGATTACGGGGCTAATTTCATTTTGTGAGTGTTTAATGTTTTTTTTAAAGTGGGTTTAATTTGTGAAGAGCGTTTCTTTTATGAAGCTTTAGAATGTCATAGATTGAGGGCACCATATTCAGTACGTTGATCATTGCTTAGTTTAATTTAAAATGTATGTTTTTAACTATGTTTTCATGGTCTGGCTATCCTGGACGCAGGAGAAGCCCTCTTCTATATGGCAACCGAAATTTCCTAATTAAAGTAAGCATAGAGAGGCTACGCTCTTTGGACAAAGAGTGGAAGACATACGTGGGAGGGACATGTCAAGGATATACTAAAATAACATAATCCAGCATACGTCCGTGAGAGTAAACATTTATTGGGAGAAACTTCTCAAACCAAACCACTGCTCTTCTGATACATTTCTGCCCATTGTGAATAATTCAATTGTATTCCATTTGCATGAAAACATCAGCTTGAAATCCGGTTATTCCATGTTGTGACAGCTTACCCTTTGTCCACTGCCAGGTGTGGTGGCAGAATGGTGGTTTGCAATCCGGCCTGCCTTCTCTCACCTCTCTGCGGTCTTTCCAGACTCGAGGGAGCTAGGAGAACGCAGATGCCATTGTACCTGGGCAAACCACCTTCACCTGTCTCGGCATAGGTCCAGTGGCATAACATAAGCCCAGGCAGCCCCCGTGGTGGGGCACCCAAGCTCCAGGGGTCCCCTCAGCAAAAGTGGTAGGAGGTGGGCAGTGGAAGGAGGACTCCGTCCATGTACTTTTGCGGGGGGGCTTTCCCTCAAGTTTTGTTCCCGTTCTGAGATGGGGAAGTGAGCCTCACTGGAACCAAATAAGCGACTTTTTTAGTTTGGTTCTGGGGGTATTCTGCAGAGGTTGGTGAGTGCAAATTGTCCAGAGGCCAAGCATTGTTTTTTTAGTTGAGGGGCACGGAGAACATCTCAAAACTGGTGCCCTTGGGTAGCAGAGACCAGGTATTTTTTTCCCTTTTTTTAACGGAGGGACAGGTGGTGTGTTTTATGCAGAGTGTGGCATGAGTGGGTGGCAGGAGTCCTGATTTTTTGTATGTTTGAGTTTGGGAAGAAGGTTTTCGGAGGCTGGTGTGGGTAGGTGGCACAAATTTCTTTTTATTGTGGAAAGTGGAGGGTTTGTTGAGGGTAGTGCTGGTTGGTGGCCGCAGCCTAAGTTTTTGTAGCTTTATGAAATGATACACATGCCCCCTCCCTTTTGTTCCTCTGCTCTAGCGTATATTCTGGGAGCAGGAACAGATGATTTGGGAGAGGGCATATACAACATAAACTTAAAGATGGGTAAAATGTGAATTATGTGGAT
This sequence comes from Pleurodeles waltl, assembly GCF_031143425.1. NCBI lineage: Eukaryota > Metazoa > Chordata > Amphibia > Caudata > Salamandridae > Pleurodeles > Pleurodeles waltl. Next base: position 177,923,627 of record NC_090444.1, read on the forward strand.
GTTTATCATCTCAGGCTGCTGAGTGGCATCACAGACAACTCAGACTTTGCTCTTGTTGTCTATTTAATGCCACTCAGAACTTCTCAATGAATAACATCCATGTAATTCATAGTAACCCATCCATAATTCTATATGATGGCCATAGGAGATAATGCATTGAAAATCTTTCATCTAGATAACATTGGTTAAGCACCACCATACAGTCCTGCATCTCTCATTTCTTTGATTATATCAATGCTATACACCCCACTCTCAGTATTGCAACCTTTGTAATGTTCAATTTCTACAGCCATAGTACTAACAATTGACCTATTCATTCTGGGTGAGGAGAAGCATAGTCTGGGATAGTGCTCTTTTTGGGATGAAAAAATCCTCTGCATTGTATGAGATGTGTACCCCTGCCCTGAATGTCCAAATGTACTTTTGTCTGGATCCCTAAAGCTGATTTTTGGTCATAGGTCAACACGGATCATGGGTGCGCAAGATGATGTAGCCCTGACTCATAGATTGCAGACTTGTTGGACTGGAATGGAGGCCCAAAGCTCAACCCTCATAACGGTGGAAGTCTACCTCCTTCACCAGGAGTTAAGCAGCACAAATGGGGTGGTGGCAGAATACAGTGTAATATTCAGTAGTAGTGAACAGGTCCTTTTTACTTTGTGTCACTGGAGTGAAGCCTACGGACACACATTTTCAGAATATTCTGCTGCTGTGTACTTAACTCACCCTTGGCCTACATCAGGTAGATGTGGAAGTACTGCACAGTGAAGGAGTAGTGATTCTGCACTGGATGTATGTGTGCCTGTGAAGGGGTACAGTACAGGGATAGAGCAGTACTGTTCAGTATATATTTGGTTAGTGCATGTACTGAATGTATGGATCCCTTTTGGGATAAAGTACACTAAAGCTGAAGCTCTGTGCACTGCAAGTGCAAGGAAAACTTGTGCTGAGTGTATGTGTGAATGCATGAAGTACAAAACATGAAGGGTGAAGTGTTGTGCTGCGTGCATATGGTGAGTGTGTGTGCTGACAGTGTGTGTGTTTTAATATCACACACTCTGGTACAATGCAGAAAGCCTACCGTGCTTAACAGTGCATGAAGACTGAATGTACTTGCTGAGTGTATTTGTCCCTGTAATGGTACAATGCATGGAAGTAACAGTGCTATGCAGTAAGTGTGCAGTGAATGCACACTGGGTGCCAATGCGCCTCGAATGGTACATTACATGGAGGACCTGGGTTTCATTTTGGGATGCCCAGGCCTGCCTGGTGAAGATATGAGGATCAGAGGAATTCCCCCACACATACTTGGCGCATTCCTGTGAGCTGGGTGGGACACACTTGTAAAAGGGATGAAGGGATTCTTCCTTTACACTTCAAGGGTTGTTCTTTGGTTCAGGGCTAGATCACAAGGAAGGTCTGGACACATCCCAGGGAGGGAGATGGAGCTGATGAGGAAACCACAAATAATAGGGCTGGGAGCCCAGGATTAACTTTTGATGTATATGTCACTGTGGCTGACATCCAGGTGTAATCTCTGGTCTCTACCATGAATTGTACTGTGGATCAATCAGCTTTGGATTCATGCTTGCTGTGGCAGACATCCTTTCAGAGGGAAGAAAAGGAAAGATGTCCACTTTCAAAGAAGCAGAACCCCAACCTGAAACTTCAAAGCCAACTCCTAAATCACATTTGGGTCTGGAAAAGGATTACAAGAATGAGAGATTTAGATCCCAAGCTTTGCACCTGCCAAGCAGCCAGACAGGCTATGTGAGGGGGAAAGCTCTGCAAGACTTCTGCCTGTGACCAGAACTGGGGGCAAAGGCCTCCTCGTCTCCCTGCTGGGTGAGGGGACATCACCAAGGACAGCAAGATTACTGAGCCTGGATCACGATTGTCGGCCTGCTTGTCAAGATCAGCGTGCCATGTGAGGGAGAGGAGAGTCTTAGAGGGAGCCCTACATGACGATTCCCTGAGTGAGGTGTGATGCTGTGCACTGATTGAGTCTTTGTCTGTGTGCAATGTCAGCTCTCTGATCCCTGTATGCCAGGAGAGGGCCACCTTGTTCTGAACCATGCTGGAAGTGCTATGCAGGAAGTACAAGGCCTCACTGCAGTGACCCCATGTGCCAGAGGGAGGCCACCCGGAAACTGATTTTGGGTCCAGGAGTGCAGGACTTGTGGCTGCCAAAATTACTGACCCTGTATGCCAGGAAGGGCTACAGGTAGTGAGGTGATCACATAAGGAGAGACTTCGCCTGGATTGTGATTACCTCAGCAACCCCGTATGCCAGGAAACACTACTGGTATCACTTTGGTCAAAGGTTCAGGTCATTGCCCAGACTGAAGAAAAACTGCTGTGATCTGCATCGACTGATTCTTCAAGGATCACCAGGACCCTGCCAAGGATGTGATACCCTCATTGGGAGCCAGAGGAACATACCAGCTCCACTTCCTCTGCTAGGGGGAAAAGCAACTTACCTTGGTGTCTGGTGAGCAGCTCCAATCACTAGAACAAACTGGCAGTGTTGCTCAACAGAGAGAGACTGTACCTCTGAGTGCTGGTGTGTACACCACAATTGGCCTGACTTTGTCATACAGGATCTGGACTACTGAGTGCCTGAGGAGATGGCACTCGCTGCATTGCTGACCACTGCCATACCACCAGAGAAGGTAAGACTGGAACTGGGCCTTTGGGGTACCAGAGGACTTGCTGCCAATGGTACTGCAGCACCATAGATACTTTTCACTAATTCCAAAAGAGTCAAAGGAAGAACTCTTGAATACAATCTAATAGTTGCATTCACTTAATGTGGCCACCAGTGAATAACCCCAAACATGTTACACAAAAGACATTAGGACAGGGATTTGCCTGACAACTATTAGAGACTTCAAGGGAGATTATGATATTGCTTCTGAATGCTGTCTATCTTTGCATGTGTAGGGCTGGAAATAAATACTTACCATAAAAGCGAGAATTGGACTGAACATTGGTTTATTGTTCGTAAGGATTACACTTTGAATTATAAGTTGCTTTCCTGACCTGTATCTATACCCCCCGAGGGAGCCTTGACTGATAGACCCAGCTACCACTGAGAGTCACATGAAGAAGAAGTACTTGGACCAGTTGCTCAGGATCCATAATAAGCTGGGCCCCAGGACATCAGCAGTAAATACCTAAACCACTCCGTTAGGGCTCAATATCCCCTGCATGCCTGTGGCGATCTGAAAGGGATTCTGACAGTCTATATCCAGGAACCTCTGTCTGACGGTACAGAAACCACTCAATCTTATTGAGATGCCTTAGGGACACCTTGTAGTTGCTACACAGACCCCAGCCTGAAAAGAACTACAGATAGAGCCTCCTTAGAGTAGTCCATCTCAGTGTGGAGCTAAGTGGGCCGTCACAGATCCAGGAAACACTACTGGTATCACTTGCAGAAAGGAAAATGCTTGTGTTCCGAGAAGCATTCATCACTGCAATGTACTTATTCGCAGAATCCTATAAAACGGAAAATGTCAAAAACAGTCTGACTTGTAACCTGGAGTTAATCTTTTGCCAAAGTCATTGTTAGAGCTGACAGCCTTAGGTTGGTCTTCCACCCAACTTCTTCGCCTACTTCCTCCATTTCTCTAACCTTGTTTTTGCTGGTATTAGGGCTCTGTGCACGTTTCCACTGCTAACCAGTGCTAAACTGCTTGTGTTCTCTCCCCTAAAAATGGTTACATTGGCTTATCCCCAATCGGCATATTTAATTTACTTTTAAGTCCCTAGTAAAGTGTACTACATGAACCTAGGGCCTGTAAATTGAATACTACTTGTGGGCCTGAAACACTGATTGTGCCACCCACTCAAGTAGTCCTTTAACAATGTCTCGGGCCTGTCATTGCTGAGTGTCTGCAGTTTTACACTGCCATTTCGACCTGGTAAAATAACACTTTTTGCCAGGACCAAACCTTCTCTTTTTAAAGATATATGTCACCCCTAAGGTAGGCCCTGGACAACCCAGTGAGCAGGGTGCAATGTACTTAAGAGGGAGGACATGTACTTTTAAGTTTCACATGTCCTGGTAGTGGAAAACTCTCATTGTCATTTTTCAGTACAGCAAGGAATACGTCTCCCATAGGGTAACATTGGGATTACCTTATTATATTTTATAAGTGTAATTCACAATCTGGACAAGATGAACATTTCGAGTTTGGTGTCTCTGGAATCACAATTTAAGATTACAACTTATGGTGAAGTCAGGTTTTTAATTTCAGTTTTGAAAATTCCACTTTTAGAAAGTTGACTTTTTCTTACTTTAGCTATTTGGTGCCTGGTGCCTGCTGCCTGTCCCTGATCACTTTATATATTCCCTCTAGACAGCCACAAACAATGGGAGCTTAGGCATGACTTGATGGGCCATCCTGGGAGGATGCGAGAGAGGAGATGGGAGCAGACTCACTTACACTAAAAATTTGCTGTGCAGGAAGGGCAGGACCTTTATGCACTTCAAAGGCCCGACTTTGAAGTCTCCCCCCCACTTCAAAGACCCAACTGGATAAAAGTACTGGACCTCTGACAATACCACCTGAGTACACTTCTGGACCTGTTTATGCTCTGCCAGGAAGAAGGATTGCTGTGCTTCTGATGGAGTAACACTCTGCTGGACTGCCACTTTGCTGGCCACCTGCCTTGCTGCACTGCCCTGCTGCCTGCCGCTCTGTCTTGTCTGGGTGAGAAGGACTGGACCTGCATCACTTGAACCCAAAGTGACTCTAAGGGCTAGCAGGATGGCCTCCTGATCTTGAGTCTCGGGGACATAAAAGACTCCTAACCACCCTGGTTCTGCACCTAAACTCTGCTATCTGTGAGTCTGTCCTGACAAGTGGTGCCACCCCTGTAGTGGACCCTTGAAAGTAGGCCTAAGGTGTTTGCTCCAGCGGATCCAATGCATCCCCTGCTGCGAGAGCAGAACCTGTGCATCACAACCTTTCCACAGATCAGAACCAGTGCATCGCCGTGGCGTGGTTTGGAAATGAGGCAACAGGCTGGCATTGCTGCTTCTTGGGACCAGTCCGTCACCTTTGGAAAAACCACTGTTCAACGCTTTTCCCAGTGCCAGCTCCTCACATCCCTCATTGATGTCAACCTTGACGACAATGCTGCAACTCTGCATTGCAGGCTCAGCGCTCATGGGAACCGACACATCGCCCCTGCTGCCCTATGCATCCCTGGCACTGGCCTTCACATCGTAAGCTCTGTCAACGGGATCCTTGATGATGATGCACTTCAGCCTCGCCGCATCTCTGAACCTACTCATCGCATTGGCTGTGCGACTCAGCTGTGTTTCAGATCCACACAATGCTCCACAGCCAGGATTTAAGGTATTTTGTTTCAGTGGGTCTAACTGGGTCCCTGTAGCGGCCCATGCTCCATCGCAGTCAGCCTGAACTTCTGACTTTGTCCCAGTTTGCGTGACCAGATATCCCCGGTTGGTGCTTTTCGCTTTTAAGCACTTTTTTTAAAGTATATTCTTTAAAAATGAATAACTGAAGTTCGATATTTGTTGTTTTAGTCTTGTTTTATTTAATACAATCTGATCTATTTTTCTAATCTTGTGCAGATTCTTTTTGTGTTAGTGTTTTAATCGTTTTATTGTTTTAAGTGTTGCACAAATACTTTACACATTGCCTCTATGTTAAGTCTAACTGCGTTGTACCAAGCTACCAGAGGGTGAGCACAGTTTAATTTGGGGTTTGCTTGACGCTTACCCTGACTAGGATTGGGGTTGCTAGTTGACCAGGCCTCAAACCACAGTCAACCACCAACCCAATTTCCAACAGTCATCCTGACATATTTAAGGTAATTCTCTTGATTGGTTATGCATGGCCAGTGTGCAGAAATTGGCAGATGCATTTTTAGCAAGCCTGATCCCAGGGCCTCCTCTGTAGCCAAGAATCCAAGCTGTGGTCAGGACTGCAAGTTTCTTTTCCTCTGTGCACTCACCTGAGGCCTTTTGGAGTGACATGGCCTGGAGTGATCCAGGGTCGGTCCTGACTATTGCAAGCTACAGATAGCATGTATCTGCGCTGTTACTAACTGGACTGCGGTGAGCCAAGTGTGCTCCCACTTCTCTGCCCCCCTGCACCCGTTTCTTGGATGCTTGGGGCTGCATTTTGTGGCAGTGGCCACGTAACACATGTACAAGGAGGGGGCTGTTTGTGTCCATCAGGACCCAGATGCGGAGAACGCTTATCGGTGCTGCAGGAGGGCACCCACCCCACCTTGCACTGGCCTGTACCCTCTTTGGGGCATACTGAAGAATTCCCTGCCACTCTTGCAGAGACGTCTGAGGTACGGCTTGGTGTGACTCGAGGACTGGACCACCATTGCTGCTTTCACACCTAAAAATCAGCATCACTGACTGGAGGCGTAGTAACGCCCATATCAGGAGCCTTATGAGATGACTGGTAGAAGCCTGCTGTGGTCCTGTGGAAGAAACCTGTGGTTGGTGCTGGTAGTAGATTGGGGCCATCCTCCCTCCTGGTTTAGCGGTGGAAGTTATGAGGGAATGTCCCCGTGCCCCATTTTTATATGTGGCTTTGTTGATTCCAGACAGTCCTCAATTTGACACCTACGAGCCTCCAGGGGACAATATGAATGCTATATTCCTGGTGCTTGGTCATGGTTTCATTACCACAGGACACCATTGTGCAGCCTTCCCCGTTCCAGATAACGTATCACTGGTTGCAGACAAGGTTTTGTGAATCCTGACTTGCTGTGTTCTTTGACTTTCCACGCTCTTATTCTGTGAGGTGGGGGGTGGGAGTAATGCTAGATGTTTGACTGGACAGTCTGAGCAAGAAGCAACCAAGCTGATGCTTCCCTGCTATTCTCTCTTGAGTAGGAGAACTCCACTGGCTCTCATCAACAGCCAGTGACTGACTGCTCATGCTTGAACCAGTGAAGTGCGAGCAGTGTTGGTAGATGGGGTCTGGGTGGGTTGGCACCCTTCCCGACAGGTGAGGTTATTGCATTATTCTAGAAGTGCTGGTTCTCCCACACCTGACTTTATTGGAACAAACCACGTTAAATACTGATGGCAACAACAATGGGGTTGACCAAACGTGTTTAAATGCTAGCAATTCAAGTGCCTCAGTCTCCATTGGTTACATCAATGATGGGGCAACTTGGTTAAAGCCAGACCACATTGGGGGCCCAAATCTTAAAGAAATTCACAAAAGTGCAACTTGGGTATATGTCCTTACATTCGTGCAGACTTATGGCTTTCATGAATTCACAAGAATTTACAGAAGTAGGCCAAAAAATTATACTCCTAAAAAATATTTCTCAACTGCATGTTAGCACTAGCAAATATGCATGTGTAGATTTACTCATGCAAAAATCTGTTGAGTGTTTACAAGTTCACCTTCCCTCCAATCACTTTTTATCGAACCCTTGAAGAAGTTTTACTTCTGCCTTTGTAAAGAGTACATTTCCAACCTTTCTCAGTATGGAAAACGACTAGAAAAGAGATGGCGAAAACCCCTTAAACATGCAAATTAGTAGGTCTGCACAGACTCAAAGGGGTATCGCAGCCCTTACACTATTACATACTGTTATCTTTAGCCCCAGTATGCAGATCTGCGGAATCGTGGCAAAATAAGTGAATTGCTAGTATTTAAACCCCACTATAGTTTGAGCCCTGGCATAATAAGAGGCTATTATTAGAGCTGTTATATAATGAGTTTGTTGCCATAATTTGTCACTGCACTCTGTAACACCAAAGGGACAAGTGGATTTTCTTTTACTGGATGAGTATGAAGCAACCTGTCCCATGTACAAGTAGATATTTTATTATATACCACACGCCTGTATTAAACAACAGCTCAAGACAGACCAAGATATGGTTGAATTTGGCAAAATGTGTCCTACCTGGTGAAGAGGGCAAGTTCTGGTGAGCTCCAAATGGAAGCAACTATTAGTAACAGGTTTGTCTCATGTCAGCCCATGTTGAGAACCAAGGGAGATATACCTCTATAACTATAGCTTGGAAGAACAAGGGATTAGGGAACCCTGACATGAGGCATGCCTTCCTTAGCAGACGTGGAGTTCTACTTACTTCCTTAAGGAGACCATTTTACTGGGGCGGAAGGAGGGTGCCGGCATGGAAATGGAGGTGGCAAGTTTTTACCAAATCAGCACTCGCCAAAGGATAGTATTATGAATATATCCATGGGTTCCTTATCTGGTCACAACAAACCGTGAAGACCCAAAAGAGTGATATGTGTATGTAGAGGGCCAACTGGATGGTAAGAACTTGCAGCATGGGCTTGTACGCTCCAAATTTGGGGCAAGCAACATTCTTTGACAATGCTACCTCAATTTTGGTGGAGTCCACGTGACTCGCAGCTGGGAGCAGGTGATTTTAACTGTGTCATGGTCAGTAATATTGACAATTCCCGCCTCCCTTGATAAATTATGTGTCTATATGATACACTGAGAAACTGTCTACTTAGGTTTCACATTGAAAACCAGTTGAAATCCAGAAAGCAACACACCTGTCAAAAAGGGGATACTGTCATTATTTAGTGCTTCAATCTCTATACACTTGTATAGATATATTTTTCTCTAACAGTACTTCTCTGTCAGATGTTGAATGGGTGGAGTTTCTTGCCATAAACATTTCTGATCATAATCCACTGAAGTTACCTCTGCACTGGGGACTGCACTAGTGGTAATTCCCACCTAGAAACTGCAGCCTTCCATACAGGAGGACTTGGTCTAAAAGCACACCCGACCTGAGGAACTAACACGTTTCTTTGACAATAAAGTGGGTTTTACCAGGGACATGTTAAATGGGCGGTAAACATGTAAAGCTTACAGCAAAGGCACCTGCATTAAGACAGCGATGGGAGTCAACATGGTCCTACACAGGCAGCTTCTGAAATGACAAGGGGACATGCATGCAGCAGAGAAGTCATCCATGGTATCTGAGGAGGCCACAGCAGACTTAACTCACTAGTGGCAGCTGCATGCGGAGCTCTGCAATTGGCTAAGCACATGATTACAGGAAGTACACAGCACTTCACCACGAGGAGGGTGACAAATCTAGCTGCCTCCTGGCCAGATTGCTTTGAGCCGAGACAACATGTGATTATTGCCACTATTTGGCACCCTGGGGAGCATACCAACATAAAGGTTCGATCAAACATTAACAGTATATTTACATCGTATTATAGGCAGTTCTTTATGATAGGGCAAGTAATAGATACCTCTAAACAGAACAGTTACATCTGGTTAGTGGGGCTATTACAATTATCTACAGCACATAGGAGTGACATAGATACACTCTTGTCAATGGAGAAAGTAAACCAGGTTGTAGACTATCTAGCTATGGTAAATCACTGGGTAGTGACCTGTCCCTACATTTTCTTAAGCTCTTCCGGAATAAGTTATTTCTGTGTCGCCTAGACTTTTATACTTTGGCTCTTGAAAGGAAAGTGCTTTCTGTCGACAACCAAGCAGGCGATTATTATAATGCTCCTGAAAGCAGTCCACCATCCATTAGACCTGGCCTCCTACTATCCTTTGTCGATCCTAAATCTGGACTGCAAGTTACTCAGTAAGGTTCAGGCAAATGTATTAAGTAGAGTGGTGCCAGGTTTAGTGCACACAGCCAAAGCAGATTTGTGCTGGAGAGGAATACTGCCTCCAACGTTCAACAATGTTTTCATGTAATAGCATACTAGAAAAATGTGCATATGCAACAGTGCAGTTTATTTATATGGAAAAGGCATTTTATTTGCTTAATTGACACCAACTGCATGGGGTACTCGAATGGATGGGCTTTGGCACTGGGGTCTATGCTTGGGTGTATTTTTTTATTTCAAACCTACAGCCAACTTTAGATAGGTAAAATGTCCTCTCCTCGTGGAACTACCCAGAGAGGAATGAGACAGGGTTGCCCCATATCCTTCATCCTGTTCTCACTTGTGATGTTACATGATGTTACTTGTGTGTGTCACATGCACAAGATTGGAGGATGTTACAATCTGACAATTCATGCTAAATTTCACATCATCTCCTAATATGCGGACAATATGCTGTTGAATATTCCTGATATCTGGGCAGGATTGCTGGAGCTACTTTGGAAACTGGAAGAGTTAAGAAGTATCTCTGGCCTTATAGTTAACGTTGCTAAGTACTGCCTTTTACAGCTGACTAGCACAGGGGCTGGTACAATCACTGGTAAACAAGCAGGAAGCTTTGATCTGAAACCCCACACTTGGAGTCACTTCAGATGAAGGGTGCAGGTCCAGCCTTCCTTCTCAGCAAGCAGGGCAGGATTTACGCAGCAGGGTGTCCTTCTTCTGTAAAATTCACAGGTCCAGGGGTCTACTGAATAGTGGGCCCGATGGTCCCCTTTTTATACCTAATGGCCACTAGAAGTGGAAGAAGCTTCTGGATTTTCCCCGTACAGAGGTGTCTGGAATTTCCTGCCTCCCTGCCTTGGTCCCAGTCTGTCTGTGGGATAATAGGCTACAGTGAAGCACTCTGTGTGTAATCTAATTCAGTGCCTTTAAAGTGCAAGTGTGGCTGTGACAGGTGGCAGCTCCGCCCTCCATCCTGCCAACAACCATACCCTCTGTTGTGATGCTGTCTGGGAAGAATACACAAAGGCCAACTGTTAGCTGCGCCTACACCTGTGACCCAGGATCAGGCTGGAGACACTAAATGATTGAGACAAGAAAATGCCAACTCTCTAAAAGTGGCATTTTCGGAACTGTGACTTAAAATCCGACTTCACCAGTAAAGAGTGTGGAAGATAAATGAAAAACTTGTCAGTGCCCATGATGATAAAACAAATATAACATGTGTGTGCGAATTCAGATGCCCCCCTGACCAGTGCACCTCTCTTCAACACCAAGACGATCAGTGCAGGTCACTTTTTGACCCTTAATGAATGCCAAATAGCAGTTTCTGTTTTGAGACATTCGCTGTCCCTGCACATTGCTCACCACCATATATCTCTGTACAAGTCTAAACTGTTAAGCATTTTACTTACTATCATGGTTTGGGAAGCCGGAACAGTTTCAAATTATGGAAAGCTTTGCTTAAATTATGTTGCGCACCTGTTAAGCTCTAAAACATTTTGCTTTAACATGGCTCCTCTTTTAGGGAAATCAGATTACCTGTTACTGTAGAGATTTGTATATATACTGCTTATATTTTCGGTCTCAGGAGGAGTGTGTTGGCTGATTTTCTCGATTGGTCAACACACTTCCTCGATGTGTCTAAATAAATGCATATGCTGGTATTACCTGAGTAAACTGTTATTTTATTTTCTTCTACAGATTTTGGTGCTGTGACTCAGGCACTGGCATTTTAAGGGCTGCAGAGCAGATGATTCTCCCCTGAACAGCCAAGTGCACACATCTTGAAAAAGGTAGTGGACCTTATTGAAAATACCCATTTCAGTGGGGACTTAAGTGTGTCTGTAGGCATTCTCTCTGTACCTTTCTCCTACAACTACAGTAGACTGGGGATGCCAGCATACACATCAGATAGAGTGTAAGGACATGTAAGGGTAAGATTTTTTGCAAATGCATAGAGGGTTCAACGCTCTAAGTGGTAGGTTCAAAGTGCTATAATCAAAGTGCTAGGTTCTAAGAACTAAGTTTAAAGTGCTAGGTTGACAACGCTAAGTTCAAAGTGCTAGGTTTAAAAGGCAAGGTTGTAAGCGCTAGGTTCTAAGCAATAGGTTTAAAGCACTAGCATCAAAACACTAGGTTCTAAGTTCTAAGAGTCTTAAGGTACAGTGCATCAGGTATGAATATAGATGATAAAAGGCATGAAGCTAAGATACCGGGTGTTGAGTATGAATTCTGAGTTCTGGCATTGCATAAATCCGGTATAAATTGAGGCATATCCATTGGCCAGGTCTGAGCACCGAGTTCAGCTGCACCAAGGTTCTTGCAAAGGTGAGTTCCTTGAAGACAAGGGGGCTCAGTGAAATCATGACCCAACAGAGAACAGTTGTATCTGCCCCCTGTGTGCCAGTATTGTTCTTTTCTTTCTTCTTTTTCTTCCCACAATGAACCGTATTTGTGCCTCAAGTCTAGAGGGATACGCTGTGTACTGCTCTTTAGCGAGAAACATCATGCTGTGTTTGTGTCTCAAATATAGAGCGAGACTACTACTCTTTAGTGGGAAACATCACAGAAAAAAGGTAAACCCCTACACAACCAAATCCCATTTTGTGTCTCTATTGTGAAAGTGTCTGCTATGAACTGAGTTCTGGGGAGTGCAGGATCAAGGGAAGCCCCCCCCCCCCACCATAGGGACCTTAGAGCACTATATGTATATGCATCATGGGCACAGAACATGCAGGTATTTGGTTAAATGACACTAGTACATGAAAACAGAACCCTCCAAATGATTTGTAGTAAAGGAAATGTTTAATCTGGACAAAGTTGTGTACTTAAGGGAAGTTTTGGAAGGAGGGAAAAGTGGGGACCAGAAGATCAATGTAATGGATATCACGATTGGTTTGAAAAGACAACTCCACTCTCTTTGTTGCCTTAGTGTCCAGGTAAGTGCCATGACCACCTGACATATTGTTGCAGACCCAATCCTGTACAATGATAGTGAAATAATGAGCAGAGAACCAAATTAGGAAAGAGGTAGAATGAGTGAAGCCATGACCTTAATCCACCAGTAAATGAATCACTAACTAAAGATGGCTAAGGGACACTTTTAGGGCAGTATAAAGCAGGGTAGATGGTCATTATTACAATTCAGAAGGAAAGGTTGCGGGATTCACTTTTCTCCTGGGTAGATGAGGTGTTATGTTTACCATAAAATTATGTTTCTTCATAATTTTCTGCCCTATTCCACGTGCTTTGGCTAGTACAGGATATATGTGGTGTATAAAAAAAGTATTGAAGAGGAGTGGTCTGGGGTTTTTCGAGGAGAGAGTAGACAGTAAGTAGAGGGAAATAGAGGGGTTTAGTGATATAGAGAGACTAATGGACATCAAAGATGTCTTTAACTGTGCTTGAGGAAGTACAAAAACGGGAAATTCCGGAAGATAAATGAAAAACACAACAGTGCCCATGATGAGAAATCAAAAATATAATATGTGTGTGTGTGCATAGGTCACTTTTTGACACTGGAAGAATGTAGAACAGCAGCTTTTGCTTAGAGAGTTTTGCTGTCCCCTCACATTGATTACCATATGTCACTGTAATAGGCTAAATTGTTATGGACTTTGCTTACTAATGTGGTCTGGGAAACTGGAACAGTTTCTAATTGCAGGAAGCCTTGCTTAAATTATGTTTCATACCTGTTAAGCTGTAAAACACTTTGGGCCTCCTTACGAGGCTGACTGTCTTGAGACCGCCAGTCTCACGGTCGCAGCAAAGGACCACCGCTGCTGTGGCAGTCTGTCCGCCACATTAAGACCCTGGCGGTTAGACTGCAAGGGTACTGCAGCACCACGGGGATCCTTGATCCTGACGAGCTGGTGGTGTTGGAGATTGCAATCAGCCAGGGAGCCGCTACATGCAGCACCGCCCGCTGATTACGACCTTGTTCTCCACCAGCCTTTTTATGGCAGTTTTACCACCATGAAAAAACTGGCAGAGAACAGATGCATGTGCTACAGGGTGCCCCTGCACTGCCTATGCACTTGACATAGTCAGTGCAGGGGACCCCTGCCCAGCGCAATTGCAATGGTCACTGTCTGCTGCTGTGTTGTGCAAAGATGCTGGTGCACACTGCGACAGCAGCATTGCCACCGGCTCAATTACAAGCTGATGACAATGCTACCACCTGTTGCCCGCTAGGCTTGGGGGCAGAAACCTCAGTTTCTGCCCACAAGCCCAAAAGGAAACTCTTAATGGGTCCGGCAGGGAGGTAGCCAGTGTTGCAGCAACCTCCCCTTTGGGCGTTCGCGAGAAGGTTCAAACCGTCCTCCGAACTCCTAATCAGGCCCTTTGTTTGAACAGGCCTCCTGTTATGGGAAACCAGATGATCTCTAAGCCTGGAGATTTGTGCATACATACTGCCTGTGTTTTCAGTCTCAGGAGGAGTGTGGTAGCTGATGGTCTCCATCAGTCAACCCACTTTCTCGACGCGTCTAAATAAATGTGTTTTCTGGTATAACCTGTTGTAAAGTGTTGCATATATCTTCTACAACAGTATTATTATTTACAATTCCTCAGATACCAAACATGACTTTTCGTACCTGCTGTGAATCAAAAGTAATCACTTATAGAATGTAATAAGGTAACCCAGTGTTATCCTATGATAGAGACAGAAGTTTTTCGCTACCGGACCATGTAAAACATAACAGTATATGTCCAAATTTATAAATCCAATGCACCCTGCCCTATGGGCTGTTTAGGGCGTACCCTAGGAGTGACCTATACGTATTAAAAAGGAAGGTTTAGGCATGGCGAAAGGTTTATTTTGCCAAGTTGAAATTGCATTTTAAACTGCACATACAGACCGCAATGGCTGGCCTGAGTCATAGTTGAAAGGGCTACTTAAGTGGGTTGAGCAAAAGTTTTGCAGGCCCACTAGCAGCATGTAATTTACTTGCCCCATGTACTTGTAGTACCACGTTACTAGGGACTTAACAGTGAATTAAATGTGCCAATTGGGTGTAAGTAAATTTTACCATGTTTAAAAGAGGGAGCACTAGCACTTCGGCATTGGTTAGAAGTGATGAGGTGTGGAGAGGCCCAAAGTCAACAAAAACAAACGTGGCAAAACAGGAGGAGCCAAGGAAAAAAGGTTAGGGGAAAACCACCCTAAGGCTGACAGGTCTAACACATGTCTATTTTAGTTTTTAGAGATTGTAATGTGGCACGCATCTCATTGAAGGTGCCTTATTAGTTGCCCTGCAACTTTTTTCCCTGTTAGGTCTAATGAGTCTCTGGACTGAGTACCATTGCCTTTCTCTTTCTCAGAATGTTTCTATTGTATTTACTAAGTTGCATTCTTAATTTGTTGAGAAAATAAGTGCAGTACTTAAAAGTTCTTCATAGAAGGTATCCACTTCCATCACAGGTGCAGTGACTGCCCACTGCTGGGGAAATCCAATACATTTAGCACTAGTTAGATAGCACTTACTGCTACCCGCAAGTTACCATATTGTGTAGAGGGTAGGAATTATGGAGGGGTGCTTTGTTCAATAATATTTAGGTTCGGATTCTTAAAGGATGAAAAAGCTAATTTCAAATGTGTTCCTGCAGTGCCTTCTGAAATTGTTACTAATGAGAGAAAAACATCAACTACTTCTAGACTATAAGGACTAGAATGCAGTGCTACTTTTCTTGTTCACTAACCTGTTTGGCTGTTGGTGAGAATGTGTGAGACCTATGGATCATATAGTGTCCGCCCCTGCTTGGGTCAGTTGCAGAATAGCTATTTATTAGCTGCAGATGTTATAAACTATCACAGTGTGCATTTGTACTGCAGCACAGCAGTCATTATGAATCACTGAAAAATAAGTCCTGTTCATAGAACATCAATTCTCAGTGTTGAAAACCGGCAAACAACTGCTCAAATTAAGCACTCAGTACTGGGAAGGCACATGCCCACAATGCATCAATAGCTAAGGGCAAGTGAAACAGGAGACACCTTTAGAGAGCAAGGTGAATAAGCAATAGCAACATCCCTCTTCCAGGTACTGCACTGTACATACAAATTATAAGTATGTTCTCCCTTAACATTGACTCAAGAATATTGCTGCACAATAATAAGGTTGGAAAAATATCACCATGAGACATAATATCAACTGTAAGAAAACTGATTTTTAAAATTTTTATAAAATATTGATGCATATTGTATTTACTTTAATATCATTGTACATCTTTTTTTTGCTTTACCTTCATAAGTGGTATTTTATATGAATTACTTTTATGTGTTACTTTTTTAATGCAGGTGTTTGCTTTTGCATTACATTTTTATTTTTAGTGGGGGCGTGGCCGGCAAGATGGCCGATCGGCAGCACTAAACGAGTGCTCCCGATCCCGGCTCATAATCCTTCCTGATCCTGTTGCCCTGGACCCCCGTGGACCTGGAGTCCGCGGGAGCGGAGGAGTGTACGGGGAGGGCGGCAGGGGAGACAATCAGAGGTGCCAGACGCTGAAATCGGGCAGCAGGGGGGCACGCAAGAAGAGTGTCTGACTCCAAGATGGCGGGCGCGATCTGAATGCGGCAGAAATTGGCCGTAAGAGACACTGGAGCGGCGCAAATCTGGGGAGGAAGTTTCCCAAAGGGGGGCCACTCAAGGTGAGGTGTTGAGTGGACTTTGACACTGCGCCCCCCCTCGCTTCCCTCCCCCCAGGAGTGGGTACAGAGCTGTAGCTGTGCCTCCCAGTTGGATCGGAGGCCTATTGGGGTAATTGGTGCAGCGGTGGAGTGTGGTGGCTGCAGGGAGCGCACAGGCCCTGGACGTTTGGGGCTCACAGAGCTGCATTGGGCATACAGTGGCAGCTGGAGTCGTCGCTGGATTGGTTCTTAAGGTGTGACTCCCCTGCGTTGGAGATCTGCTAGAGATCCTGGGTTGCCCGGCTGTGGAGTGCAGGACTAGCAAGCTGTGCATTGGATCTGTCGGCTCTTGCACTGCTTCTACATATGCCGGCACCCCCACAGGAGTAGGGGGTTAAGAGACTGAGATGAGTGTTGGGCGGCAGGAATACTCCAGCAGGTGGATACCATGGGCAAGGATAGAATGCAAAAGAGTACGCAGCAAACTCGGATGGATCAATGCACGGCGCAAAGTTTGGGTGTGAGTCTACAAAAGGATCCCCCAGGTCCCTTGGAGAAAGGTGCAGAACCCACCGGGCGCAAATACTGGCTATTGAGTCCTCGTGGCAGGCAATGCAAACTCAGATTGCGGCCATAGCGGTTGATGTCAACCTGCTCCAAGCAGGCCTAAGAGTAGTGGCAGAATGCTCGGTGGCCACTGAGAAACAAGTGACATGCCTGCAGTCTGAGATGGATACACTGAAGGCCTCGGTGGCCATCCTTGAAGCTAAAACGCACAAACTGGAATTGAGGGTCGAAGATGCGGAAGGTAGGGTGAGACGGTGTAACCTCCGCACAGTGGGCTTTCCCGAAGGGGTGGAAGGAGCGAATGTGGAGGCTTTCTTGGAAGACTGAATCCGTAAAACGTTGCCCGAGGCACATTTATCGCTTGTATTTGTGGTGGAATGTGCACACAGAGCCATAGTAGCGCCACCGCCTCCAGGAGCCGCTCCACGAACGATTTTAGCTAAGGTCCTTAACTACAGAGACCGAGATGCAATTTTGCAGGAGGTGCGCAAACATGGAGATCCTACCTTTGAAAATCACACCTTCCGTTTTTTCCCTGACTATACCAGGATGGTGCAGCTCCAGAGGCAATCCTTTGCTGGTATTAAGCGCAAGCTTAAAGAACTGGGCTATACCTATATGCTGTTGTTGCCAGCTAAATTGAAAGTTCTCAATGCAGGTCGCTCGCACTTTTTTCAGTCTCCTGAGGCAGCTTGGGACTGGTTGGATCGGAACGATGTGGCGGGAAGGCCGGACTTCCTGGTTGGAGAGAGTGACAGAAGACCCCGAGGGACAGCAGAGGTGCATACTGCAGCCCGCAGGAGCACCCGCAGAAGCCGTGCTGGCCAAGGAAGCCGAGTGATTGTTCGTACGGACGGCACCCTGAGTCTTGAAAGTCGGAGACAGGAGCGAGAGGAGGCTAAGCTGTTGGTTCAAACTGTCACGTCAGAGGCGTCCTCTCGCTCCGGGTCCCCCTGTGTTGCGGGCAGACTGTCTCCGGAATTGAGCCCTGTGGGCACCTGAATGCTTCATTGGCCCTCAGGTCAGGGCTGGAGCCACGTACTTTGGTTTTGGAGGATTCTTTTAGGTCTTCCCCCTGTTGTATCCTCCTTCTCTCTCTGACCCTCCCCTCTCCTCCTGCTGCTGCTTATTAATGAGAAGTGACAGGGTCCAGGTCAATGAGTGTTCCGGGAGTTGCTGCAGAGTGGTGGAACTGAGCTAACCCCTCCCTATTGTTGTTGTTGTTGTTGGTTATACTTATGGGTACAGTGTGTGTGTGCGGGCCGAACGATTGTCATGGGCGGAGTGTTGGAGCGCTGTCTGGACCTGAATCTAGCTATTGAGCGGGAGTGGCGATCGCCTCCCACTTCTGGACTATAGAAGTGATAGCGGGGTACACACTCGATTGGGCAGACACTAGTTGTGGGAGGTGTTTACCCGGGGTGGGATGGGGAACTTATCTGTGGGTTCTTGTTTGAGTTGGAGTTCTGTATTTGACATTGTAAGCACTGTGGATGTCCTTCTGCTTAGGGGCATCGACTTTCCTGGTTGCGCAAGCGCGAACCGGGGGATTATATTTTGAAGGCCATGGGTGGTTGGATGGGGGGACGACCCGGGGGGGGTGGTGGGGTGGACTGGTCTATGGTGGGTACCTTGACAAGCATAGTTACGTGGAACGTTAGGGGGTTAAACTCCTATGTGAAGCGCAATAGAGTGCATACGTATCTTCGGCGGATTGGCGTAGTGGAGGGGGCAGATATATTCGGCGACCTATTCCTGCTACGCTATAGGGGTTTCTGTCTGGGTGGCCCCGGGGACTCCCTGTGTATTACAAAGTCTAAAAGCAAATGTGCAGGGGCGTTACATATTTCTTCATGGCTTACTAGATGGACGTGAGATCTGTCTGTTGAATATCTATGCCCCTAACACAGATGATGCGGGATTCTACCATCAGATCCAACAGGAATTAATATCATATACAGGGATACCCATTCTGTGGGTGGGTGACTTTAATTGCGTCCTCGATGGAGAGCTAGATAGAGACCCCCCGAAGATGAATACGAAAGCGCATATGACCGCCAAGCTGCAAAAAGTTAGGAGGAATCTCCACTTTGTGGATGTGTGGAGAGAAATGTACCCCTCATATAGGGTGTTTTCATGTTACACGCCCACCCATGGAGCTTACAGCCATCTGGATAGATTTCTCCTAGCCAATGATGGCTCCCAAGATGTTCGACGAGTTGTTTACCAGGCCCAGTTTTTGTCGGACCATGCCCCCCTCCTTCTGGAGTGTGAAACGCACATGCCCAGACCTGCGATCCCCCTGTGGCGGTTGCGTCCAGACTTACAGGTGATCCGGAATATAAAAAAGATCTCCAGGATGTGTTAGTTGGATACTTTCATACGAATTGGGGTACGGCAGGGACCCGAGGCTTAGAATGGGAGGCACTGAAAGTTGTTATTAGAGGGAAAAGCCTTAGTAAAACATATGGAATTAGGCAGCGCCTGGACTGGGAGCTCACGCATCAGGAGGGGGTGTTGGCTACTCTACAGCGCCAAGTTGATAATGGCAACGCTTCGGAGGCGGATTGCCTTGAGGTGAGAGGTAGCATTGTGGACCTATGGGATAGGCTAGAAAATGATGTCCGCCAGAATTATATGCAGCGACTATTCCGGGAAGGAGACCGCTCTAGGCGTATGCTGGCTTGGCTCCTCCAGCGAGAGAGGCCAGTCCCCATTATTCAGATGCTCTGCAGCTCCTCTGGGGAAAGGATTCTAGGGCAGTTGAGGGTGAATGCGCACCTGCGTGAGCACTTACGAGTTATCTATGCCGCACCACAGAGAACGAGCAAGACCTACATTCAGAAGTACCTGAATAGTCTCCGGTTACCTCGCCTTACGGCAGCCCAGGTGAAGGAATTGGAAGGAGAGGTTTCATTGGAAGACCTGGGAGAGGCGTTGAGTGGTATGGCGACTGGGAAAGCACCTGGTCCGGACGGGCTGCCAGTCAAATTTTATTGTACATATTCTGCTGTGCTTCTTCCTCGATTGTTGGAAATGCTCCATGAGGCGCGAGGGGAGGGTCTGCTACCGGTGCATATGCAAGAAGCTTTGATAGTTATGCTGCCAAAGCCAGGTAAGGAGGTTGACGACCCGAGCTCATTTAGGCCATTATCCATGCTGAATGTTGATGTTAAATTGCTCGCTAAAGTTTTGGCCTCTCGGCTGAGTAGAGTGGTGACGCATTTAGTGCAGGGAGATCAATGCAGTTTTATCCCAGGGAGGGGAACTCATATGAATATACGGCGCTTATCGCATATACTTCACGAGACTCGAGGCTCTGCTTTTTCCGCAGCACTAGTGGCACTAGATATGGAAAAAGCATTCGACAACCAGTCCTGGGACTACTTATGGGAGGTAATGCGCAGGATGGGCATTGGTCCTGTATTCTTATCCTGGGGGCGTCTTTTGTACTCAGCGCCCAGGGCGAGCGTGCGTACAGGGGCAATTGTGTCAGACTCCTTTATGATCAAACGCGGCACACGGCAGGGTTTCCCCCTGTCGCCACTACTGTTCGCGTTAGCCATGGAGCCACTAGCTATTCAACTACGGACTGGCTTGGATGGTTGGGGTATCCAGGTGGGGGTGAGAACGCACATAATTTCATTGTATGCAGATGATGCTCTAGTGTACGTCTCAGAACCTGAACAGGCGGTTCCCCTCTTGTTGGGAATGATGGATGATTTTGGGCGGGTGTCGGGCCTACGTATTTACAGGCACAAAACGGTGTTATTCCCGATGGCAGGTCTGTCTGTGATAGAGGCTTCGGAGTTGCCCCAATTGGGCTTAACCTGGGATACTGAGTGATTTAGGCACCCGAGTTGCGCATTCGCCGCAATTGCAATTCAATTTAAACATGGGAAGAGTACTGGAGGGCCTCCATGCAACTGTTCAGTTTTGGACCTCTCTCCCACTATTGGTTATGGGAAGACTTGCACTCCCATAAAATGATATTGCTGCCTCGCTGCCTATATGTTATGCAGGATTCTCTCTGTGAGCTCCCTCTTTCGATATTCCGACAGCTCGATAAACTGCTCTTATCCTTAGTCTGGGCAGGTAAACAATGCTGAGTTCGAATGGGAATCTTGAAATTGGACCTGGCTGATGGCAGCTTGGGACAGCCAGACTCATATTTATATTACTTGGCCGGGCTGCTACAGTACGCAGCCCGATGGTGTGATGATGCCCCCAATTGGGAAAAGGATTTGTTGGCTGGTTCGGTCTGTGTGGAGCGCCTCCCGCATATACTAATGGGTGGCTCTAGGGTTCCGCAGGGTACCCCCTAGCTGGTGGAGTGGGTGTCGAGGACTTGGGAGAGTGCGGTGGCGCGGGTCCTACATAAGGCCGTGTGACCGAGTGGGTCAATGAGGACACGCGGACAGTGAATTACTGGTTCAGCTGCGTTTTTATTAATTTTTTTTTTTTTCTTGGTGTGCAATTTGTATATTGGATGATATCCCGTTCTGTTCTTGGTAACCGCTACGCTTCAGTTCTTCTTTCCATCTCTCTTTTCTTTCAGGGCTCCCGGGAGGCGCATGGGAGAAAACACAAGATAAAGCACCGGTAAGTTGCTTATCCTATTGGTCTCGTTTCTCTCTCTTTCTGTCTTCCTTTGTCCCTTTTGGTCTGTCTTCCTCTTTTCCCTTCCTGTTCCTATCCCTGTTTTCTTGGGGATTTCTTTTTGTCTCCTTCCGGCCCTTCTTATCCCTGCATGTGTTTTTGTTTCTCTTTTCTTTCTTCTTTTTCTTATTGCCTGTTTTCCAGATTATCCTTTTGCAACCTTTCTCACTCTTCCAATCCTCCTGGGCTTTTTTTCCAGAACTGCTTTTGGGAGTTCTTTGTAGTTACTCTTCTCTGGTCCCGCCCCCCTTTTTCCCTCTTTCTGTCTGTCTGTCGCTTCGTTTGTTTGTTTTCCTGCTTTGTGTGCTGCCCCTTCTGTGCCTTCTGTATACTGCGTTTCTTCCTTCTTGTTTTTTTTTCCTCCTCCCTCTATTCCTCCCTGCCGTCCTGCCCCACACCCTCCCCTTTGCCCTTCCCGACCCAGCAAAGAGGACGCACCTGGAATGGCCATGCTTCTCCTGAAGCGTGGCTGGGAAGTTCGCCGGGTGCCTCCTGCGCCGCCGACACCACCTGGGACTCCTCCGGACCTCTTTACGCTTGTTCCACGGCTCCACTTGTCTCCTGTTCGCTCCGCTGCTGTTTCTCCAGGTCTCGGTCAACGCTGCTCCTTTTACCGACTCCACCTGCTCCTCTTCCCGATGTCCGCACTCTCCCAGGTTTAAATAGCTCCAAAGCGCGCCATCTGTGGGTCCCGGAAGTTGAAGGGGATTGGCTACAACTCCATCCCCTTCCGGGTTCGAAGTGGCAGTGGCAGCACAGGCTGCTGCATCGGACGGTACTGGTGTCACCAGCCCGTCACAAGCCCCATAAGCGCACCTCCTCCCCCTGTGGTGGATCCGGCCTTTTGCTAAAGCTTCTGAGGTAATGGATTTTGCAAAGTGGCGTGCAGGGAGTTGTAATAATGCTGATGACTTATTCCATAATGGCACGTTCATTACGAGGGATGAGGCAGACGCCTTGTTTGGAATAGGTCCAAGACAGTTCTTACAAAAAGCGAACATCTCGCAGATGGTCAGAGACATCTGGACGTCCTTTCCGGAGGAGCCTGTTGAATCTCGTCTCCTGGCGTCAATACTTGATCCCGAAGGTGATCGGGGTCTGCTATCCTGAACTTACAAAGTTCTCAAGGGTGACAAACTGACTGGCACTCAGGGGATTAGAGGCCAATGGGACACGAGTCTCAGAACGCCACTCACAAATGGGGAATGGAATAGGACCCATTCTTTGGTGCGGGATGCGACTAGCAATGCTAGGTTTAAGTTGACACACTTTTATTACTTACATAGAGCATACCTGACACCTTAACGTTTAAATAGGATATTTCCTTCAAGGCCTGACAGTTGTAACCGTTGTGGAGAGCAGTCGGCTTCATTTGATCACATGGCATGGGTCTGTGGATCTGTCCAACCTTATGGGCATCAAGTGGTGAAGACGCTGAGAGAGGTTACAGATGTGAGAGTGCAGGTGACGATGAAGCACTGCCTGCTGGGCCCGATCCCAGTCCCCAAAAAGGGTCAAAACATGGCATACAGATTTGCACAGCTGGGGCTTTTATTGGCAAAAAGAAGCATTGCGATTCGTTGGGCCATCCCGCACCCCGGCTGCATGTTACCTGGCTAAGTGATTTAGTTGAATGGGCTACTGCAGAAGAATGCCGTTTGCGGAAGGTTCGATTAGATGAGTATGCTGACCGAGATTTGGAGCTCTGGCATTCCATGATTAATGAGTTAACTGGTGTGCAGGAGAGCGAGGGAGGGATTCCTTTGACTGATGCGTCTACTTGTTGAGCCCTGGTCGTGGTTTGAGCCTTGGAGTACTAGGCCCGGGGGTTCCTGCGGCATGGATGTGTGTCTTGGTGTTCCTGGGAGGGCATGCTTCCGGTCTTGCTACGCGAGGAGCGTCACCATGGGTGGCTCCACCCCACTCCCTCACCCTAGCTACTGTGTCACTCTGAGATGCTGCTGTGTTCCCTTACCGAGTGCCTCCCCCCCGGCCATATATGCCTGTTGCACCAGATAAATGACGATCATTCGTAGCGATATCCGCTGGTCTGTCAATGGTTACTATACTTACAGTGTACTGTTGTTGGTTAATATGTTATAGTGTACTTTGTCTCTGAAGGGGTGGGCTCTGCTCTGTCGGGCTGCTGTGGAAGTCATGTTGGTTGGGTCCCCCTAATCTAACATCACGGATGCCTTATCTCCTTATGCGCGCTCAGTCGGAGCAGCTAAGTGGACCTGAAACTGGACTCTTCAAAATGTTATTGACATAAAAGGTGCGCTTGGTCTGATATTCCCCCCCTGAACGCATTATGTAATAATGTAGTACATAGTTTTATGTGTTTATCTTATGCATAAATAAACAAGTTAAAAAACAATAAAAAAAATATATATTTTTAGTAAAGTTTATTGCAATTATCTTTTTTATTTGGTAGTTTGATTTTTTTTTAATACTTTTGGTAGAATTTAATATCATTTTTTGTTTTTGTAGGATTTGATTTTTGACAAGTTAAGTAATTTATAGATGAATAAATAATGTGTTTATTAAAAATGCAAACTATTAATTTTAAACGTTTTATTTATTAATTTAATTGGTTGTTTTTGTTGAATAGGGTTGTTTTGTTTAAATACATTATTAAACTTCATGATTTTTGTTAAATGATTTTGTATGAATTCATATTTTTTGTTTTTGAGTATTTTGTATGGTTTGTAGTTGTTTTTCTTTGCTGCTGGAGTTAAAATAATAAATATGACCTACTGAGTGTCAAACACGTCTCCACTATTAGCTGGATTGAATCTAAAATTGTAAATTCGACCTCCTCAAAATGCACCTCTCCCACCGTATGTTTGTTTGGAATTAAAATAGTAAAATCTGATATCCCCAAATCTAACATAATTGTGTTTAGTTACAATTTAAAAAATCCAATACCCCCAAAAACAGACACTTTCCCTCATGATGGTTGGATTTGAGTTACAATTGTTAATCTGACCTCAAAATCCAACACTTTGCCTAGTGTTAACTGAGTTGGAGTTAGAGAAGTAAATCTGTCCTTTTCAAAACCCAACACTTTCTCCACTGTTAATTGGGTTGAAGTTATATTAATCTTACCTCCCTAAAATCAATCGCTTTCCTCACTGTTGGTTGGAATAGAACAGTAATTCCCCCAAAACAATGATTTTAGATTGAAGTTAGAATGGTAAATATGACCTCCCAAAAATGCAACATTTTTCCTCAATGTTAGTTGGGTTTTAATATACCAACATGGCATTACATTTTTGAGTATTTAGATAATGCAAAATTGTTTGTTTTTTTACAAATAATGATATTCTTTTTAATAAGTAGTTGAGATGTAGTAAGCAATTAAATGTTGATGT
Source organism: Pleurodeles waltl (assembly GCF_031143425.1). Taxonomy (NCBI): domain Eukaryota; kingdom Metazoa; phylum Chordata; class Amphibia; order Caudata; family Salamandridae; genus Pleurodeles; species Pleurodeles waltl. The sequence goes on from NC_090444.1 coordinate 177,948,496, forward strand.
CATTGTAATGTATCACATAATAATTGTAACATTTTATTTGGAAAGTTTTACCTCAATGTCACAGTATATTTTAAACATAATAAAATAATCAAGCATTTAAAACATTCTTGCAATAAATGAACACATTTTCAGTAACATTTGCTGTTGCATTTTTATGTGTATGCAATTGTAATATTGGATTGTTTAGTATACAATATTACAACCTTTTGTAGCATCTTTTTCACTATTTCCTTTTCATATAACAGCAAATGTTATATATATATATATATATATATATATATATATATATATATACATATATATATATATATCTCAATTTGAAGCAATTTCCTCAATCCAGGAAAAAGAAAACCGGACATCATGGCAGATTGCACTGCCATGGTGTCCGGTTTTCTTTTCCTGGATTGAGGAAATTGCTTCAAATTGAGATTTTTGGGTTCCTGGGACCCGCACCGGACCGCTTGAGAATCTGCCTCTGCACTCTACCAGGACCATATATATATATATATACATATATATATGTTTAGAGTTACATCATCTTTTGTAACTTTTATTTCACATAAGACAAAGTAAACTAACAAATTAATAAATAGATACTGTGAATTAATAGGTTTTAATTTGTTATTATATTTTTGCATAATAATTATTACTGTATTTTAACATTTTTGTGAACATTTTTTCACATTCTAATTCATATTTTGTACTCTAAGTAATAGTTGCATTATTTTCCTAATTAGTTTGGTATAACCATAGTCTTTTCATTTTGATCTTACCACTATTTTGTTTAATGATAACTGTATTTTCTAGCCTTTTTTTCCTCTTCAGTGTTTAGTGGCATTTGTCCTGGATGGAAGTTCCAGAGTGCGGAACTCTTGTTCAGGTAAGGATATTTGTTGTAACTTTTTGAAGTTATACTAGTGGGCCACATTATTTGCTAGTGAGGTTAGTAGGAGTAAGTTAGTATAGTGATAGCAGTTTTGTTACTTGGGCTTTGTGAAATAGTCAAAGTTAGTGACATAATCACTTTAGGGCTTGATGGTTTTGAATTTAAACAGAGTTTATTTATAGCTAGAGTATTGTATTTATGTTGTGGAGGTTTGGGAGGGTATTCAATGGCTGGTTATGGAAATTGTATGTTTTGTGGGTGGGCACATTTGTTTTATTGTTGACATCGCCTTGTATATTTATTTATTAACAATGTAACAAACATTTACATTGCTTTTGCGGTTTTCCTGAAATTATTTTTAGGTTTTGGAAGAATTCCAAAGATTGTTAAATGGATTTTTAGGTATTATTGTTTGGTGATGGAGTATATTTTTGCATTTTGGGAACTGTTTGAATTGGACCACTGTTTGTGGATTTTGTCTTCTTCTTCAAAGTCTATAGCTACTAAAATATAAATACATTCTGATGAAATGATGGACAAGACCTTCCCATACCTGAAATGGTGTGGAGATCATCCGCCTAGTTATAGGAAGGTGGCCTGTGCTTTAAATTGTGCTGGTGCCCCAGGGTCTGGGGCACCAGTGGACCTCTTTTTAGACAATCCTAATCTGTGGGCCCCCCTTCTAACTAACATCTTGAGAAGAGTGGTGATTGAGTGTCCTCCTAAATCCTGGCTGAGTTCTAACATAATACCTATCTTTAAAAAGGGCATTGGTTTGTCCCCTGTTGCTGCCGCCCCATTTCCCTCATAATTACCATCAGCAAGCTTATAGGGGAATCCTTCTTGAATGTCTCAAAGCATGAGTAGCTGAGAAAGGATGTTTCTCTCAAATCCAGAATGGGTTTAGACAAGGTGTGGGCACTCTAGAGCAATGCCTCAATCTCGATCTGGTTATTTCTAAATATACTATGGCCAAGAGCGGTTTAATCCACCTTGGTTTTATGGATTTACCTTCCACTGAGTGGACACGGGTAAACTCTGGGCCAAGATGTTGAACATGGGTTTTGACCCTGCTTTGGTCTATTTCCTTGCCTCTATAGATAATGGAGTGACGGGTCTGGTGAGGTGTGGGAAGAATGGTGAATTTAGTGACCCATTTGAAATTAACCAGGGTGTAAAGTAGGGGTGCGTATTGGCCCTTTGTTTATTTTGTGTTTATATAAACGATCTTGAGGATTTTCCTAATGCGGAAGAGGTCGATGTCCCAAAGGATGGTTGTAGGAAGCTACCTGATCTAATATACGATGACAACTGTATTCTAATTGCAAGAATGGAATTAACCTAACAAAAATTACTTAATAGGTTTTAACTGTTTATGAATGATTTGGGTCTAAAGACAAACACTACAACACTACAAAATAACATGTTATGGTTAAATGGAAAACCTGCTCTGCTCTTAGGCCCCACTGTGGTGAGAAACTTTCATACGTTTCTTCTTCATATTTGGGTGTTCCCTTTGACAACAAATGCACATGGAGTCACCTGATTAACCGCTTAGGTGCGGGCGTCGGCCACTGGCCGACGCCCACACACCCTCCCTGGTGCGGGTCACGACCAGTGGCCGACACCAGGAAGGGTATCAATAAATCCTCAGGTGCGTCGCACCCGAGGATTTATTTTATTTTTAAACCCCCCCCGGGAGACACGGAAGCTTCCGTGTCTCCCCCCGGCCCCCCACCCGCCCCTTTGTGACGTCAGCGCGCCTCGCGGCGCGCTGACGTTGCAAAGGTGTTTTCCCCATCAAAGCAGGAAGCAGCCTTGCGGCCGCTTCCTGCTTTGATGGGGAAAACGGCCTTTCTCACGTTCGGGAAGGCCTCGTAAGAAAGGGGAGTGTCTCCCCTTTCTTACGAGGCCTTCCTGAAAGTGTTTCCTGGCCCCCCGGTCGCAGCTGTGCTGCGATCGGGGGCCAGGAAACACTTTCAGGTTTCCTGGCCCCCCGATCGCAGCACAGCTGCGATCGGGGGGCCAGGAAACACTTTGAAAAGGCCTCGTAAGAAAGGGGAGACTCTCCCCTTTCTTACGAGGCCTTCTCAAACTGTTTCTGGCCCCCGATCGCAGCACAGCTGCGATCGGGGGCCAGGAAACACCACTAGACGCCAGGGATTTCACTTTGGGGGGGCGGCCCCCTCGGAAAACGGGCCGCCCCCCCCCGGGGGCATAATTAATAAAAAAAAAAAAGGTAGGTGCCCCCTGGGGGGGGGGGGGGGGTGTGCGATCGCGCCCCCCCCCCCCCCAGGGGATTGTTTTTTTTTTAAAAAAAAAATAATAAAAAAAAAAAAAATGACAGGGGGTCGCCCGTGGGCAGGGTGACCCCCTGTGGGGGCATTTTTTTTTTTAGATGTTGTAGGGTTTCCCTGGGGGCCATTTTGGCCCCCAAGGAAACCATACAACAACTAAAAAAAATAGATCTATATATAGATCTATATTTATATATCTATGTAGATAGATATATCTATGTACATAGATATATCTATAGATATATCTATGTACATAGATATATATATATATATATAGAGGTAGATCTATATATACCAAAGAGATTTATAAAGTGTGCTACTCACCTGTGAGGGTCTCAAGGCGCTTGGGGGGGGCGGGGGGAGGGAAAGGGGCTGGGAGGTTCACTGTTCGAAAAGCCAGGTTTTGAGGCCCTTCCTGAAAAGAAGTAGGTTTTGGGTCTTGCGAAGGTGGGTTGTGAGGGCGTTCCAGGTTTTGGGTGCAAGGTAGGAGAAGGATCTGCCCCCGGTGGTGGTGTGTTTGATGCGGGGGACAGAGGCGAGAGAGAGGTCAGCTGAGCGGACGTTTCGTGTGGGGGTGTGGAAGGTGACTCTCGTTGAGGTAGGCAGGGCCTGTGTTGTGGAGTGATTTGTGTGCGAGGATGAGGATCTTGAAGGTGATCCTTTTGTCAATGGGGAGCCAGTGGAGGGATTTGAGGTGTGGAGAGATGTGTTCGTGTCGGCGGAGGTCGAGGATGAGTCGTGCTGCTGAGTTCTAGATGCGTGTAGTTTGCGCTTGAGTTTTAGAGTGGTGCTGGCGTAGAGGGCGTTTCCGTAATCAAGCCTGCTGCTGATGTGTGCGTGAGTGACAGTTTTTCTGGTCTCTGTGGGGATCCATTTGAATGTTTTTCAGTATACGGAGTGTGTTGAAGCATGAGGAGGTGAGAGCGTTGATTTGTTGGGTCATCGAGAGGGAGGAGTCTAGGATGATGCTGAGGTTGCGTGCGTGGTTGGCGGGGGTGGGTGCAGGGCCTAGCGTGGTGGGCCACCATGAGGGGTCCCAAGTGTTTTTGTGTGGGCCAAAGAGGATTATTTCGGTTTTGCTTGAGTTGAGTTTCAGGTGATTGGCTGTCATATATATATCACTTTTGTCAATATGTGTGTGGTTTCCCTGGGGGGAAAAGGGTCCGACTTGTCTAGTGGCAGTTTTAGTGCCATAAAGAAGCGCAGAAGGTTTATATGCCTACTGCAAAGAGCAAATCTGTATTTTATGTAAATAGCTGAGTACATTAGCAAAGTCTATGGAGAGATGAAGGGCACTTTTGCTGGGTGGTAATGAGGGAATCCGAGGAGGAGGGAGTGGGAGCACCAATAATGATTGTTGGACTGGGCGCAGGAGGTGCTAAAGACTGTGACGAATGGTATGTGACAAGGTGTTTTTTGAGTGTCTTGAAAGTACGAGCTGATTGAGGGAAGAAGCGCAGGTAAGGTGGCCTCTACTGTTGCACGTATCTCACACACCATCGATTTTGTGACTGTCTACGTAGGCTAGTGTTTTAGAGCAACAGTTTAGCCAATAGCAGAGATGGCATCTTGATGGATGACTGCTGCCTACACTCGGGTTATAGAGGACCGCTCTGACATAGGATCAGAGACTGAGACATCAGATACTGAGACAGCATCTGAGGGATAGGACAATGGCGCAGACTCTGGGAGTGATTTTTCAGTCAGAGGAGTCCCATTCGATAACTCCTCTTCCAGTACATTATGAGGGAGGTGATGAGGACAGTCCTGCTGTCCCTTCGCAAGCTGTTTGTGCAACTGGGTAATAGTGGGTTAGGTCAACCCAGAGAGCAGGTGAATGCGGCGGCAAGCAGAGAGAGAGTGCTCTCTTGGGAGCTCCCCAATTTAGTTCAGCCCCAAATTCCACCACGCAAATCATATTGTGGAGACATCAAAAAATTATCCATGGCAAAACAAACTGGTTTTGTAAGGCAGGCACCTGTGTTTTTGGTCCTGGATTCGGCGGCCATATAGAGAAACACACTAAACCCAAACATTTCTGGAAACTAGACATTCGGGGGAGTCCACAGAGGTGTGACTTGTGTGGCTTCCCCAAAGTTTTCTTACCCAGAATACCCTGCAAAGCTGAAATGTTGAAAAAAAACTCAATTTTTCTCGCATTTCTGTCACACAAACTACAGGAATATGCTGGGATCCACAATATTCCTACCACCCAGTGACTCCTCACCTGTCCTGATAAAAACACTACCCCACTTGAGTGCCTACACCTAGTGTCTGTGTCAGGAATGGATCACCCCAGGGTCAACAGCTGCCTCACGTGAGGACCAACATTGACCGTTGTGTGATCTATTCCTGTCGCAGGCACCAGGCCTAACCACACAAGTGAGGTATCATTTTTATCGGGAGGCTTGGGGGAACGCTGGGTGGAAGGAAATTTGTGGCTCCTCTCAGATTCCAGAACTTTCTGTCACCGAAATGTGAGGAAAACTTGTTTTTTTAGCCACTTTTTGAGGTTTGCAAAGGATTCTGGGTAACAGAACCTGGTCCGAGCCCCGCAAGTCACCCCTCCTTGGATTCCCCTAGGTCTCTAGTTTTCAGAAATGCACAGGTTTGGTAGGTTTCCCTAGGTGCCGGCTGAGCTAGAGGCCAAAATCTACAGGTAGGCACTTTGCAAAAAACAGCTCTGTTTTCTGTGATGTGTCCACGTTGTGTTTTGGGGCATTTCCTGTCGCGGGCGCTAGGCCTACCCACACAAGTGAGGTATCATTTTTATCGGGAGACTTGGGGAGACGCTGGGTGGAAGGAAATTTGAGGCTCCTCTCAGATTCCAGAACTTTCTGTCACCGAAATGTGAGGAAAACTTGTTTTTTTAGCCACTTTTTGAGGTTTGCAAAGGATTCTGGGTAACAGAACCTGGTCCGAGCCCCGCGAGTCACCCCATCTTGGATTCCCCTAGGTCTCTAGTTTTCAGAAATGTACAGGTTTGGTAGGTTTCCCTAGGTGCCGGCTGAGCTAGAGGCCAAAATCTACAGGTAGGCACTTTGCAAAAAACAGCTCTGTTTTCTGTGATGTGTCCACGTTGTGTTTTGGGGCATTTCCTGTCGCGGGCGCTAGGCCTACCCACACAAGTGAGGTATCATTTTTATCGGGAGACTTGGGGGGACGCTGGGTGGAAGGAAATTTGAGGCTCCTCTCCGATTCCAGAACTTTCTGCCACCGAAATGTGAGGAAAACTTGTTTTTTTAGCCACTTTTTGAGGTTTGCAAAGGATTCTGGGTAACAGAACCTGGTCAGAGCCCCGCGAGTCACCCCATCTTGGATTCCCCTAGGTCTCTAGTTTTCAAAAATGTACAGGTTTGGTAGGTTTCCCTAGGTGCCGGCTGAGCTAGAGGCCAAAATCTACAGGTAGGCACTTTGCAAAAAACAGCTCTGTTTTCTGTGATGTGTCCACGTTGTGTTTTGGGGCATTTCCTGTCGCGGGCGCTAGGCCTACCCACACAAGTGAGGTATCATTTTTATCGGGAGACTTGGGGGGACGCTGGGTGGAAGGAAATTTGAGGCTCCTCTCCGATTCCAGAACTTTCTGTCACCGAAATGTGAGGAAAACTTGTTTTTTTAGCCACTTTTTGAGGTTTGCAAAGGATTCTGGGTAACAGAACCTGGTCAGAGCCCCGCGAGTCACCCCATCTTGGATTCCCCTAGGTCTCTAGTTTTCAAAAATGTACAGGTTTGGTAGGTTTCCCTATGTGCCGGCTGAGCTAGAGGCCATAATCCACAGGTAGGCACTTTGCAAAAAAACAGCTCTGTATTTTGTGAAAAAATGGGATGTGTCCACGTTGTGTTTTGGGGCATTTCCTGTCGCGGGCGCTAGGCCTACCCACACAAGTGAGGTATCATTTTTTTCGGGAGACTTGGGGGAACATAGAATAGCAAAACAAGTGTTATTGCCCCTTATCTTTCTCTACATTTTTTCCTTCCAAATATAAGAGAGTGTGTAAAAAAGACGTCTATTTGAGAAATGCCCTGCAATTCACATGCTAGTATGGGCACCTCGGAATTCAAAGATGTGCAAATAACCACTGCTCCTCAAAACCTTATCTTGATCCCATTTTGGAAATGCAAAGGTTTTCTTGATACCTCTTTTTCACTCCTCATATTTCAGCAAATGAATTGCTGTATACCCAGTATAGAATGAAAACCAACTGCAGGGTGCACCTCATTTATTGGCTCTGGGTACCTAGGGTTCTTGATGAACCTATAAGCCCTTTATATCCCCGCAACCAGAAGAGTCCAGCAGACAAAACGGTATATTGCTTTCAGAAATCTGACATCGCAGGAAAAAGTTACAGAGTAAAACATAAAGAAAAATGGCTGTTGTTTTCAGCTCAATTTCAATATTTTTTTATTTCAGCTGTTATTTTCTGTAGGAAAACCTTGTAGGATCTACACAAATGACCCCTTGCTGAATTCAGAATTTTGTCTAGTTTTCAGAAATGTTTAGCTTTCCGGGATCCAGCATTGGTTTCACACCCATTCCTGTCACTAACTGGAAGGAGGTTGAAAGCACCAAAAATAGTAAAAATGGGGTATGTCCCAGTAAAATGCCAAATTTGTGTTGGAAAATGTGGTTTTCTGATTCAAGTCTGCCCGTTCCTGAAAGGTGGGAAGATAGTGATGTCAGCACCAGAAACCCTTTGTTGATGGCATTTTCAGGGAAAAAACCACAAGCCTTCTTCGGCGGCCCTTTTTTCCCATTTTTTTGGAAAAAACTAAATTTTCACTGTATTTTGGCTATTTTCTTGGTCTCCTCCAGGGTAAACCACAAACTCTGGGTACCATTAGAATCCCTAGGATGTTGGAAAAAAAGGACGCAAATTTGGCGTGGTTAGCTTATGTGGACAAAAAGTTATGAAGCCCTAAGCGCGAACTACCCCAAATAGCCATAAAAGGGCTCAGCACTGGGGGGGAAAAGGCCCAGCAGCTAAGGGGTTAATACAAGGAAAAAAATACTAAAACAATCCACTGAAGCAGTTTTCAGTTTTCACATTTGCAAGGATGCTAGGTAATAAATCCCTGTCTTCCATGATTAGTATACATAATGCATGCTGCCTTGCCTTGGCGACATTTGGAGCAGGGGCTTGGGACTATTGTAATGTGGATGCCCTTCAGGTGTCAGAGAATACTGGATGTTCCTTACGATATCCCTATCGACTCAGACTTATCCCCTTTTTGGCATTTCATGAGTACATGGTTTCTTAAACCTGCCTCTACTCTTGCCAAATCACTTACCTACTATTTGACTGCGACTTTTATTACAGTGACAAATTCGGGGCATAACATGAGGTTCTTGGTATATGTGTTAAACTTGTCAGGAGTTCTCGTGAGCACTCTGTGTTTATGGCGCTGCTCGAGAGCTTGGGGTGGAATGTTTAGGTTTGTGTGGGGAGCGACATACCAGGAAGGCCTGTTGTTCGGTGGAGTATTCTTGGGATGCTGGTCGCTGAGGGATGCTTCTGATTGGACATGAAAAATAAAGAAAACTATTAAACTTACCTATGTGCGCAACGTGTCTTTTTCGACAGCTACATAACAGTTCTGCCACCTGATATTTATGTGGACAACTGCTATCTAGATCAATGGTGTTAGGTGTGTGGATCTCTTTTCTAATGCACATAGACATTGCGTTTTTGTAGGTGTACCGCTACCACTGAGCTTGACAGTAGGTACCCTAATTGTTTTTTCATATCCATGTAGAGACGACGATAGTTCTCGGTGTGCATTATCCCATGGAGCAACATCCCGAGTTAAGGATGGTAAGCAGTTGTTACCTAGAAGTTACCTTCTCACTTAACATGGCAGCACGTCATCACTGAGTGCCACAACACTTTTTTGTGTGTTCAATTTTATATGTATTTGCAACATATTAATGTTTGTTTTGTTACGTTTTCTCTCCTCACAGGCACCCATCTACCTACATTGTTAGGTGCATAGCTCTTTAGTAAGTTGACATTTCTTCTTACATACTGACATTACACTATCTCATATGTATCGATGAGTAGGAGACTTCTTTTGTTCTGGTCCTGACTAAACGCCATTTGATCCGTAGGGACTGGTTGGGGCGTGAAACATGTTGAACCAGACCAGTGATTGAGGGAAGTTCCCTCTGTCACCCTTTATCTTTGTTGAGTGCTGGAACATCACTTCCACTCCACTCCCAAGTGTTTTTTAACCTTGACCGAGACCACGTCTACCCAATAAAGTTTAGGTTTCTGGAGGGTCTTGAGCCAATTTTATCCCTTCTTTCTCTTTAGCGCCTTTCAGGACGTAGGTCTGAATTCATTCCCACATCTATTTAACCACAGCATGCACAACTGGTCAAGATCTCTGGCAAAGAGCCCCCCGAGGGGCCCGTCAGATATTGCAGCGCCAGTCTGACGAGGAGCACACCCCATGATGAAGCATGACATCCAACGGATGTGTGAGGGCTCTTGCTTCTAATTTGCTTTGTGCCTTGTGGAGTCGTGCTTACTTATTTTTTCTTGGAACAATATACCTGTTTGATTCGTATGACACTTGGAAGACTGTACACTGGACCAGGTAATCTCCTGATCACTCTTATGGTTTAATAGAAAATAAGTCATAGTCAGTTCAGAAAGAATAAAGTATGATACAAGATCTAAAGGAAGGGGATTGAGGTTGTGTAAAAAAAGGAAGACGTAAGAGTTGGGGAATCAAAATGTTATGATCCCATGAAAGAGATTAGGGTTGGAAATAGTGTGGTTGTTCTGATGGAAATGTGTGGAGTATGAGTAAGGTGTCTAAATTACAAAAGTGTTTATGGCCAAAAGGAAATGAGAACAAAAAGTGGCCAAACCTAAAGAAGAGTGTAAGGGTAAGAGAAAAAACTAAATAAAGTCCGATACAGACTCCAAGCAAGGAGATCAAGCATCATCGTCACGAGTACATGTGATGCATTGAAATTGTCTGTTCGGACTATGAATATGATATTACATTTCAAATGTATTCTGACTATAGGAAAACATAGGTTTATGGGATATGCGTATCAAATGTTGTAGACTATTTGTATATGTATTAGATCAGTGGTTCCCAACCTGTGGGCCGGGGACCCCTGTGGTCTGCGAAGCCTCATCAGGGGGTCCGCGGCTGCTTAAAAAATTTAATAATATTAGGTTCCAGCTATCAGTATTGACTCAGTGGGGGTCCCCCGGTTCCAATAATGATTCAGTGGGGGGTCCCCGGGCTCCAGTATTGATAAAATGGGGGTCCACAGAAGTGAAAAGGTTGGGAACCACTGTATTAGATAGTTAGCCCAGGTTTCTCTTCTGTTATATAGCGTCTTATCTTCATAGCAATAAATGTATTATGCTTCTACCTAGCGTGCGGGGTGACTCTTTATTGAAACTGGAGACTTTATCGATTTCTGATAACACTCCTTCGGTAAAGACAAGTCTCATTTTACATTTTTATCCAAGTTCAAGTTTTGCATATTTTGGTAAGTTTCTTTTCAACAAGCAACTTCAGGATAAGGCGGGGCCAAATACACTAATCCCAATTGATGGATTTGATGGACATTCGTTTTTTCATCCAACCACATTTTTGTCATGCCACAAGTAAAAGAAGATGGCAGTATTCTCAACACATAATTGCTGGCACACAGTCTTTTTTCAAGAATCAGCAAAGATAAAAGTTGCTAAAGATTGTCAGTAACATTCCCTTACCACTGTGATTAAGGCAGCAGAACCTTTAGACTATTGGCAGCCAACAATGGCTACTGAATTCCAACATTCCAGGAGATTTAACAGATTAAAGAAATGTATCACGAAGTTGGACACTGTTTTTTTTATCACTGTTGCTGTAAATGTAAAGTTCGGTCAATGATTCAGTTGGCTAGTTGGATTTAATATACTGGGCAGAGGGTTGGGATCTGTTCAGTGAGTGGTTAATAGCTGTGCAACCGGATCCTACTAAAGGGTGATGTTCCACAGAGAGGGTTGAGACATTAGTGTGGGTTGCAAAAGGGCAGAAGGAGGATGGTGGAGAGAATGATGGTGAGCTACATATAAAAAAGAAAGTAAAACAAAATCCATGCATAGAAGCAAAATGAGAATATATATACTGTGTTACCAAAACTATGAATCCAGCCATATGGCATGCTCATCCTCTGGAAAAAATGCTCAGCAGACATAAGGACCAAAGCTTGGTTACTGTTGCAGCTAAAGCCTCATTCAGTTTTACCAGCCAGCAGAACAGGATTGGAAACACTGGGTTTGTCGGAGCAGAATTCCACCTAGAAACACAGCCTATTCTGTTTGTACTACACTCTGGCAAGATAATTCAATTGGGGCTGCGGTAATTATTTATTTCCTAAATTTCAAAAGGCAGGGCAGACCTAGTTTATATTGTTGGTTCTTTTCCTTTTTTCGATGAACCTGGGACTCAAGTTTTAAACAAACAGTTTTTTGATTACTCATAAACAACTGTATTTGTCAATCAAAGTATAATACTAGGAATCAATCAAAAGAAGTGGGGATTTTAGCTTTTATAGTAGTCACCAATGGTTATATGTTGCTACAAGTTGGCTAAATCACATCCTCAGTCCATTTGGGATGATGGACAAAATATTTTGATTGTTATTACCGAGTGGAGGCACAAACATACAGGCTGAAAGGGACATCCTGTCAGAGGAAGTTTCAGAGTATTTGGGAATTGCTTGATGACGGGACAAGAACAAATGTTCTGTATTTATGGGAGGATTTCACCTTTCCTTTGATTAAAACATTAATTTTGAGAGACAACTTTCTAATTATGTATGTACAATAAATTTACAAATCTAATAAAAAAGTAACTATGTTTTGAGCGAAGGACCAATTCAGTTGGGTGTGCCTATACTATTGCATTACACGGTTTGGTCTAGCAGCAGTAAATCATTCTGGTACACCACAACATATTCTCAGACTGAAGCGCTAACTGAATCATGATATGTGATTGTCATGTGTTGAAAATTGTACAATCCCTGTCAGGGTGAAAAACAAACCACAAATTAACCTGTGTTTTGCCTTCTGGTAGCTTGGCCCAAAAGAAATCAGGCACAATTTATAGACAGTGAAGGATTTATGCAGCACTTCAAACAGTAATAAAGTGAAAGCACAACACGAAAAATTCCACACCAATTTAGAAAAACAGAGTAAATATTGATAAATTATTTGAGAACAAAATGACGAAAATCCAATCAGTAGAACTGGAGAATTTCAAAGTTTTAGGTTAAAATAGTATTTAGAAGCACAAAGTGCCAACTGTGCATATCTGGTCGCACCGGATCGGGACAAAGTCACAAGGTCAAGCTGACTGTGTTGGACTGCGTTCCAGATACATGGACCAAGTTAGGTCCACTGACCAAAAGCACCTTAAATCCTGGTTGTGGAGAGATGTGAAGTCCTGCGTCGAGGATGCATCGCACAGCAGAGGCAATGCAAGGTCCTGCATGGAGATGTGTTGGTTAACAATGGTTCAGAGGCAGCTGCTGTGGTGATACAGGGTCAGTGCATGGAAATGTGCAACAGGGGTTCCGAGGATCTGGGGTGGTGATGTTATATACTGTGTGAAGATGTGTTGCACAGCGGCAGTTCTGAGGGACTGTTGGCTGTGATGCAAAGTCCACTATCAGGGATGCGTCGCACCAACAGTTCTGATGCAGAGTCTTGTGAGGTGATGGATCATGCTGTGTCAGTTTTGCTGGCACTACAGATGGGCTGGCAGAGCAACTTCAGGGCCATTTTGAAACTTCCAGGACTGGGGTGGCACCACTTGGGGGGAAAGGACTCACAGCTGGCAGAGTTCAGTTGCTGGGTTCAAGGTTGATGGAGGCTAGCCCATGTCCAGAAGGCCTTTGGACTCACTCTGGCGGGCTTAGGTTCAAGATTCCGGTCCAGTACTTCACTCAGGCAGAAGGGTGGCAGGCCAGCAGAGGGGCAGTCCTTCTTCCAACAATTTAGAAGAGCAGTCCTTCTTCTGAGTACAGAGGTGGGTCAAGGGTCCAATGGTAAAAATGTTTTCAAATTATTTATCTGGGATTTTAGTGTAACACAAAATCACTGTTTGGCACTGGACAAACACAAGTCTAATACTCATCGCTAACCGGAAATGTTGGAAATTGGGTTACTGGTTGAGGGGAGTGGAACTCTACTCATGCAGAAACCACAATACCTGCCAAGGTGAAACACAAGAAAAAACCCAAATTAACCTGTACGTAACCATCTTGTAGCTTGGTGAAAAAGCAGTCAGGTTTAACTTAGAGGCAATGCCGTACTTCACACTGTAAAAAAGTGAAAACACCAACACAAGAAAAATCGTATACCAATTTGAAAGATGGAGTAAACTGTAGTAAATTATTTTGAATAAAAACAACACAAATCCAATCAGTAGAACTGGAGATATGTAATTTCAAATTTTAGGTAAAAACAGTGCCTAGAAGTACAAACTGTGGTACCTGATTGTGCCAGACCAGGACAAAGCCTCAAGTTCAGGCCAATCGTAATGGAGCAGCGGCTGGCTAAAGGGACCAAGTTAGGCCCGCTGAACAAAAGTACCTTAAATCCTGGTTGCAGAGCAATGTGAAGTCCAGCACTGAGGATGCGTCGTGCAGAGGAGGGGGTGTGAGATCCTTAAATGAAGATGTGTTGAGCAGTGGCAGTTCCGAGGGACCTACAATGGTGATGTGCAGTCTGTGCGTGGAGATGTGTTGCGCAGTGGAGGTCCCAAGGAGGTGCGGTGGCGATACAGTGTCATGCTTGCAGGAGCATAACACCTTGGCAGTTCCAAGGGACTGATGGCTGCAAATCAAAGTCCTGCAGCAGTGGTTATGATGCAGACTCCTGTGAGGCGCTGCATCGTGCTACGCCATTTCTGCTGGGACCACATATGGGCTGGCAGATCACCTTCAGGCCCACTTCCAAGGGTTCAGGACTGGGGTGTCATTCCTTGGGGGGCAGAACTCACAGCTGGTAGATTCCAGGTGCAGGGTTCAAGTTTGTTTGTGCCTGTTGTGTCCCTGGGGCACTGATCAGGATGCCAGCCAACTTTCCCTTGGAGTCACTCTGCTGGACCTGGGTTCAAGATTAGGTCCAATTCTTTACCCAGGCAGGAGGGCATCAGGGCAGCAAGGAAAAATCCTTGCAGCAAAGTAGTCCTTGTTCTGCGTCTTTCACAAGTCCAGATGTGTACAGTTCAGTCTGAGGGTCCAGTGTTTATACCTGGTGCCCACTTTGAAGTAGGAGAAGGTTCTGGAGGTTTCCACCCCCCAGAGGTGATTGGAATTTCCTACCTCCCTGCACTGGCCCCAGCTTCTCAGAGGTCACAATAGACTAGTGTTAATGCCTTTCTGAGCATGATCAGGCAGAGCCTTTGTTAAGTGACAGCTCCTCCCCCTCATTAAGTCAGAGATAGCTCATCCTGCCAAAACCTATGCTCCTTTGTTTCACTGTCTGGGAGTAAATTCACAAAGCCCAAATGCCAGCTACACCTAGTTATGTGTCCCAGGATACAGATACAAGACACAAAATGGTTAGGACAAGAAAATACCAACTGTCTACATTTGATATTTTTGGAGTTGTGACTTAAAATCTGACTTTACAATTAAAGAGGGTTTTTTAATTACATTTCTTTGGACACAAAGAATTATTAAATGTAATAAGGCAACCCGATGTTTTCCTATGAGAGAGGTAGGCCTCACAGTAATGAAAAACACATTCAGGAGTTTTTCACTACCAGGGCATTTCAAACTTAAAAATTCATGCCCGGCTTTTTAAATGCTCTCTACTTGCCCTGTGGGCTAGCTAGGGCCTACCCTAGGGGTAACTTGTATATATTAAAAAGAAAGCTGTAAGTCCTGGTGTTACTCTTTGCATCCTTGGTATGGTTTGTCCTAACTATTTGCCTTCTGACCTCCTGTTTTTGCTGACTTTGTTTTGTTATAATCACACTACCAGAGAGTTGTGAGGTACATTAGAAACATATATTTGGTGGGAATATAGTTCCCCCCTCCTCTACAACCCCCGTCCCTTTTCTTTTAATTTCTTTTCCCTTTCTTACAAACTTTCTCTCTTTTCTCTCTTTTCTCTCTTTCCTTTCTCTCCCCTTCCCTTCTGCCCTGTGTTTTTCTCGCCTCCCTTTCTTTCCCCCACTCTTAAACCCCCCACCCAACAACCCCCCCTCCAGTTATCTCCTCCTCTCTCTCCCTTTTCCTTCCTCCCTCCTGTTTTTTAAACCCCCCCAACAAGCGCCCCCCCTCCAGTGTTCTCCTTCTCTCTCTCCCCTTCCCCTCCCTCCCTCTTGTTTTTTTACCAAACAAACCCCACTCCCCGCCCCCTCTTATCCCCCCCCATTGCGAGGCCCGAGTCCGAACACCGCTTCCCGGCTCTGTTTTCAAGTGCCTGCGGCCAGGGACCCTTCCCCAGCGCAGGCCATCACATCGCTTTCTCAAGATGTATCTGGGGACTACAATCCCCAGACGCCCTAGCTCCATTTCCCGGCTTCCAGGAGACGGCACCCAACGTCATTAGCCCAGCGCCCTGCTTCTCGAGTCCGGCTCCATCCGGGTCGAGTAATTACCTGCAGGTGCGCTCAATCACATAACGGATATTTAATCCGCCCCTACGCTGGACTCCACACCTCAAGCGGTCCAGCGAGGGGTCGGGATAGGCACACAGCGAGCGCCTCCTTTGATGTAGTAAGTGCTTCTGCACTTGCTGTACGGCGGACCTCCAGCAACACCACAGATAAGCCTGAATGTCTGAATGATTGCGTGCACTTTTTAATCTTGTATGTATGAGCACATGTGGTTTACCTTATTAAGTGCTATTATTAGTGGCAGTTAAGTCCAACCTTCGTTACATTTGATGAACCCTGGTCTATGTCTAACAGTCAGTGTGTGTTAGACCCTCCACAGTAGGCACCTCCACAGCCCCCAATTAGCAACAAGGGCTGGGCACTTCCTGCTTCCTCCACCATCATGAATGGACACCTACTGTGTCTCACAGTATATATACATATATATATATATATTTGTTTTTCAAAATCTTATGACAGATGTCATCTATGTCTCTATTCCTTTCCTCCCCTCTCTCTCCCCCTCCCCTCCTCCTTCACCCCCCTTTTTTTCTAACCCCCCCCCCCAGAGTGTGACTATAAGGGGACACTCCCCCTCCTGGAATCTGAGGCCAGTTGCCTCAATCATTAGGGTAAGGATATTTGTTTCTTTTCAGAACCATGTTTTCACTGTGTGCTCCGCATGACTTTGGCTTGCCGTGGCACTTGTTTATATGTATATTTATATTTAATTCTGGTATAGAGTGTGTTGTGCTGTGTTTTGTTGATGAATTTACATTTTCTATCCCTTCAGGCCTATGCGAGGTAGTTCCTTGCCAAAGGTAGGCCCACTCTATCAACACATTACAATTAGTTTTTTGTTTTTTTTCCCTTCCCCCCCTTTTTTGAGGGGAGGCTCATCTGTCTGCACTTTGCATGATGGTTAGGGATCCTAGGCCCTGAAGAATGCCCCAAGACCTTCCACGGCTCCTAGCAGAGGGCAGAAACATGTCGGCCAACTTTTAGTGAGGTGACCCAGTGAGTCCTTGTTCTCACCGTGGTGTCCCGCCCCGTTTTTAGTCGCACCAGCAGTTACCACTATTAAAGTGTAGACTACACACAGGTGACTGCCTAGGTGCTTTTATATCCCCGTAGCTTAGCTGGATCCCATTATCTCCAGATAAAATATATTTACGCACTCCCTCCCGTTCTTTTAACAGTGAGGTTGAGTCCGCCCAGGTGGTACTATCCTACCTGGGTGGGGCTAGGTGGTCAAATGATGAAGCATGACACTATATAGTGTGTGAGACCACCTAGTCCGTAAAAGGAAATCCCTCCCCCTGCCCCACCCTTCACAGCACCCACACCACGCATTCTCTGAACCCAACGAGGTCCAGGAGCCCACGGACAGTCTCCCGTGTACTGAGCTCTACATCATCGGTGAACCCCATACTTTCTTGTGGTAACTAGTCTTTCGAAGAGGGAGCTAGTATGGGACGTTTCCCACCAAATATATGTTTCTAGTCTCCCTCACAACACCTCTGGTAGTGTGATTAAAAGGTTTATTTTGCCAGGTGGAAATGGCAGTTCATACTGCAGCCACAGGCTGCAATGTCAGACCTGAGACTTGTTTAAAAGGCTTCCTAAGTAGGTGGTGCAATTAGTGCTACAGGTACACTAGTAGCATTGAATTTACAGGCCCTGGGTTGATGTAGTACCTCTTTGCTAGGGAAGTACAAGTAAATTAAATATGCCAATTGGGTGTAAGCCAATTTTACCTTGTTTAAAGGAAAGAGCACAAGCACTTTAGCACTGGTTAGCAGCAGTAAAGTGGACAGAGCCCTAAAAGTCAACAGAAACTGATTTGGAAAACAGGTAGGTGACGGCACAAAGTTTGTGGATGACTCTACAGAAAAGGCCAAGTCGAACACCATGATTCCCACTACATGGCTGTTCGATAATTAATAGCTAATTCCTAGGCAACTTTGCATCCTTTATGTAGCCCTGCATGCCTGTTCCTTCAATGCTGTCATTGCTATTGGTTCACCTGTGTGCCCATGCACATGCTAGTGCTACCTGCATTTAAATAGGAATGCTAATAAAATCAAAATAATGGTTCCACTACCAATGTGTATATTACAAAACACAATTAAAGAAACTGATACACTATTGAATCTCTGCATATCTCATTGCCTGACACTTAACACCAATATATCATTCTTGATAATCAATTGTGGCTCTCTGGAATTAGGTTCTACTGAAAATTCTGGTCTGTGTCCATTTACAATCTTAATTGATAAACTATAATCATTGCATTTCCAAGTGAATGTTTCCTTTTCCTTTGTTTACTGTATTTATTAAACTGCTATGTAATTTGTAATCTGAAGGGTAATCTTTGAGC
This sequence comes from Pleurodeles waltl, assembly GCF_031143425.1. Lineage (NCBI taxonomy): Eukaryota > Metazoa > Chordata > Amphibia > Caudata > Salamandridae > Pleurodeles > Pleurodeles waltl. The sequence goes on from NC_090444.1 coordinate 177,966,683, forward strand.
CTTGGCTAACGTACTGGCTTGTGTGCATTAAATTGGTGAGTGGCAACTGGCTGAATTCAGCCATCATATATGGTATGTGTTAGACCTGACAGCCTTAGAGTGGTCACCCCTAACTTTTTGCCTGCCTCCCTCCATTTTTTGAGACACTGTTTTTGCTGGTTTTAGGACTCTGCGCACTTTACCACTGCTAACCAGTGCTAAACTGCATATGCTCTCTCCTTCAAAACATGGTGACATTGGTTCATACCCAATTGGCTTATTTAATCTACTTGTAAGACCCCAGTAAAGTGCACTACATGTGCCCAGGGCCTGTAGATTAAATGTTATTAGTGGGGCTGCAGCACTGATTGTGCCACCCACATTGGTAGCCCCTTAACCATGCCTCATGCCTGCCATTGCGAGGCCTATGTGTGCAGTGTCACTGCCACTTTGAATTGGCATTTCAAACTACTTGCCAAGTCTTAAACTCTCCTTTTTCTACATATAAGTCACCACTACGTAAGGCCCTAGGTAACCCATAGGGCAAGGTGCTTTGTAGGAAAGAGGCAGGACATGTACCTGTATAGTTTATATGTCCTGTTAGTGTAAAACTCCTACATTTGTTTTACACTGCTGTGAGGCCTGCTCCTTTCATAGGCTAACATTAGGGCTACCCTCATATACTGTCTGACTGGTAGAGTCTGATCTGAAAGGAGTAACAAGGTCGTGTTTAGTATGGCCAAAATGGTAAAACAAAATCCTGCTGACTGGTGAAGTTGGATTTAATATTGTTATCCTAAAAATGCCACTTTTAGAAAGTGAGCCTTTCTCTACACTCAAATCCTTCTGTGCCTTACAGCCTGTCTCCAATCCACATCTGGCTGGGTTACTTGACAGCTCCCTTGTGCATTTCACTCACATAACCCCAAACACAAGATGCTCAGTCACACCTGCACACATCTGCATACTGAATGGGTCTTCCTAGGCTGGGAGGGTGGAGGGCCTGACACTCACATATCAAGTGACAGTGGCCTGCCCTCACACAATGGACTGCCAGACCCCCTACTGGGACCCTGGCGGACAGGATGGAAATGAAAGGGGACATTGTGCACTTCTAAGTCTCCCCCACTTCAAAGGAACATTTGGGTATTTAAATCGGTCCCTGACTCTACCAACTCAGACCCTTCTGGACAAGATACCACTGGTGAAGAAACTCTGAACTAGAACCTGCAACCTGCGAAGAGGAACTGCCTGGCTGCCAAAGGACTCACCTTACTGCTTTTCTGCAAAGGGCTTCTGCCCTGCTGTTGCACTGCTGCCTTGCTGCCCTCTGGCTCTACTGAGAAGTGCTCTCCAAGGGCTTGGCTAGAGCTTGCCTCCTGTTCCTTGAAGTCTCAGGGCCAAAAAGACTTCCTCCTGCAAAGAACTCCTTGTACGGCGAAAATTCGATGCACAGCCTGCCAGAAACGACACACAGCCTGCATTGCAGTGAGAAAATCACTGCACACCGAACCACAACGATGCAGCCCCCTCCCCAAGTGGAGATCAATGCAGCACCAGCGTTGCGACCGGAAGTTCGATGTACGGCCCACTGGATCTACGCATATCTGAGCCGGAATGACGCAGCCCGACTTCCTGCGAGAAGAATCGATGCAGCACCTGCCGTGGAACAGAAATTTACCCGCATCGCCCACCAGATCGACGCAGCTCCTGTTACTTCGTCCTGCAAACTCAGGATTTCTCTGCAAAGTCCCCGGGGGGTCCAAATACCCCGCAACCCAAAGAGGATCCAAGTCAGTGCGCTGGAAATCGACGCAAAGACTTCCCTGCATGGAAAATTATCTACGCATCGTCTGTGTGCCCCAGAGAAACCGACGCACACCTCCCCGTTTTCCACGCATCTCCTCCTCTGCGGTCCCTTGCGGAGAATTTGAACGCAAACCAGGTACTTTGCGCTTGCAAGAGACACTTGTTGCTTTTTAAAGACTAAAGACTCTTTTTATCATTTTCTAAAGTGACCAGAAGGTGGGCACAGGATAATTTGGATTGTGTGTGACTTACCCTGAATAGAGTGAGGATCCTTGCTTGGGCAGGGGGTAACCTGACTGCCAACCAAAGACCCCATTTCTAACAGCATGGTTTGGCCAAAGCCCTCACATGTGCCCTAAACAATGGTGTTTAAAATTGGGTTTATGGTTGCAAGAGATATGCACCTTGTCCAAGCAGGATCCACAATCCTACTCTCGGTAAGTCAGTTACACACAATAAATTAATGTGTGCTCAACCTTTGTTAGCTTGGCACAGAGCAGGCAGGTTTAACTTAGGAGGCAACGTATAAAGTATTTGTGCAATGCTTAAGACAATAAAACAGTGAGAACTCCACACAAAAAGAAACCACACAAGGTTATAACAATAGATCTTAATTTAGTGAAAAGGACAAGACCAAAATGTCAAAAATCAAATAAGTAGAAGTCAAGATATGAATTTTTAAAGTATCTGCGAATAAAATGCTTCGAAACATAAAGCGCCAAATGGGGCTGGTTGTACTTCACCGGGGTAAATCTGAAAGTTCAGTCTTTGATGTCCCTGAGACTGCAGAGCCAGCAAACCCTTGGAGTCACTTTGGTTCTGGGGATGATGGGAGTCAAGTCCTTCTCACCCAGGCAACGAAGGCAGCAGACAGCAGGTTAGCACAGGTAAAAAGCAGTCCTACCCAGGTCAGCCCTCCAGCAGAGTAGCAGCACAGCAGTCCTTCTTCCTATCAGAGCATCCACATGTCTGGAAGTGTACTGATTTGGTAGGGTCAGAAGTCCAGTTCTTATAGCCAGCGGTGCCTTTAAAGTGGGGATAACCTCAAAGGGAGGCTTTGAAGTACACATGGGTCCTCCCTTTCCTGCCAGGGCTCCAGACACACTCCAAGGAGGTATGCAGCTCTTTGTGTGGGGAAAGGCATAGCTCTTTTTAGGTGCAAGTGTCAGCTCATCCCTCCCATCCAGCCCAAGATGGCCTATCAGCCAAGTGACGGCCCATCAGGATGTGATTGGCTTATCTGGCACACCTCAGTTCCCTTTGTGTGTGACGTCTAGAGGGAATGCACAAAGCCCAGCTGTCATCCAACCTAGACATGTATTGGAGGCAAGTAGTAGGCACACATGGCTTAGGATCAGAAAAATGCCAACTTTCTAAAAGTGGCAGTTTTAAAGTTGCAATCATACATCTAACTTTACCATTGAGGAAGATTCATTATTACAAGTCCATGGGGACTAAACTGAATTTGGGAGTTTTTCACTACCAGGACATGTAAAACTAAAGAGTATATGTCCTGCCTTTTACTTACACTGCACCCTACCCTGTGAGATACCTAGGACCTGCCTTAGCAGTGTTTAATGTGTACAAGAAGAGACGTTCTAGGGCTTGGCAAAGGGTTTTAAATGCCTTGTGGACATGGCTGTGAAACTGCACATACAGGCTCTGCAGTGGCAGGCCTGAAACATGTTTCAAAAGCTACTTAAGTAGGTGGCATAATCAGTGTTGCAAGCCCATTAGTGGCATTTAATTTACAGGCCATGGACTCATATAGTACACTTTACTAGGGACTAATACGTAAATTAAATATGTCACTTGTGGATACATCAGTTTTACCATGTTTTAGGGGTGTGGGCACATGCACTTTAGCACTGGTTAGCAGTGGTAAAATGTCCAGAGTCCCAAGGCCAACAAAAACAGATCAGCAAAAGTGAGATAAGGCAGGCAAAAGGTTTGGGGGAAGGTTGTCAGGTCTAACACGTGCCTTCCACCCCCCATCTGAAAGTGGGGACAGCTACCCAACCCCTTGTGAGTTCTCATCACTTATGTGAAAGAACCTAGAGAGACCATCAGCAATGGCGTGGGCTGAAGTCCATTCCCTGTAGGGAGACAGACTACCGCAACAATTTTGGATGCTCACCCCTCATTTGCATTAGCCACCTGAGTGGCCTGAGGTTGGTCTGAATCTGGAAGTGAGTCCAAAACAGGTATGGTCTCAACATCTTCAGTGCCCAAACCACAGCAAAGGCTTCCTGCTCAATAGCACTCCGCCTCTGTTCCTGGGGTAGTAACCTCCTGGAGATGAAAGCTACAGGTTGGTCTGGGCCCTCCTCATTAGGCTGTGACAGTACTACCCCTATGTTATGCTCTGAGGCATCGGTTTGAACTATGAACTCCTTGGGAAAGTCAGGAGCCTTGAGCACAGGGGATGTGCCCATGGCTTGTTTCATGGAGTCAAATGCTTTCTGTCATGCCTCTGTCTAGATCACATTTCTGAATTGCTTCTTTGATGTTAGTTCAGTCTGGGGGGCCACAATGGTGCCATACCCTTTGACAAACCTCCTGTAATATCAGGTGAGGCCTAGGGAGGCTCTCACCTCTATCTGAGGTTTTGGGGGCCTCCAGACCACGATGGTTTCTATTTTGGCCTGGAGGGGTTGCACTTTACCCCTACCCACGAGGTGTCCCAAGTAGACCACATTACCCTGCCCTATCTGGCACTTACTGCCCTTGATAGTCAAGTCTGCATCTCACAGGGCCTGAAGCACTTCCTGGAGGTGGAAGAGGTGGTCCTTGCAGGAGGATATTTCCGACCTGGGTAACCTGGCTGAGCATGCTGGCTGAGCTTGCTGCCTGGCAAGTGGATAGCAGGCCAACCAGAGAGGAATTCTGCAAAGCACAAAAGGAATGCCCCACTCTTGAGGGTCTGAGACAACAGGCCTCAGCCCAAGTTTTGTGAAGCCTCTTGCGATCACCACATATATTGGGAGAATGATCTCCTCTAGAGTGAGCCTAAGGTACCGGCCACTGGTGCAACACGTGTGCTGGTGGTCCCCCAGTGCTACCGGGCCTTCCTACTGGGCCTGGCTCACAACATCCCCCTGGCAGGACATTTGGGGCAAGACAAGACCTTTGCCAGGCTTGTCACCCACTTTTATTTGCCTCAAATGCGGGTAGCCTCAAATGCATTCTGTAGGTCCTGCCCAACCTGCCAGGCTATTGGGAAGACAGGGAAAAGGCTCAAGGCCCACCTGATCCCACTCCCCGTCGTTGACACCCCCTTTGAAAGGGTGGGCATCGACGTCATTGGTCCCTTGGACCCCAAAACCCCCCTAGGCAACAGGTGTAACCTGGTTTTGGTGGACTATGCCACCCACTATCCAGAGGCAATCCCTCTAAGGACAGTGATTGCACTGGTAGTGACCAGAGCTCTTATGGGGATATTTACCCTTGTGGGGGTCCCAAAGGAGGTTGTGTCTGACAGAGGCACAAACTTCATGTAAGCATACATGAAGTCCATGTGGGATAAATATGGTGCATTCCTCCTATCTCCCTTTTCCAACAGCGCAGCAAGGTTGCTTGCGATGCTGCGTTGCCTGAAAGATTGATAAATTTGCCCACACCGCCTCGCTCTCCCTTGCAGACAACCAGTATCGGTACGTTCATCAATATTGTACTCACACTGTAAGGGCAGCGCCAAAGAGTTTACTAAACCTGGCTCTAGAAGGACATTACTTCAGGAAGTGGCTGTTTTAGCATGCCTACGTGCGTTTGTGTAATTTTCGTTTGCACAAAAAAAAACTCCGAAAATGTCCTCGCTGAAGTTCATCAGACGCCCTGTTGAACAAGCAAAACGAAACAGAATCCCTGTACAACGCACATGTATCGATTTATTTACTTCAGTCATGCTCTAACGTAAAAGAAAATAACGTTTTACACATGCAAAGTAAGCAGGTGTTTACAAACCGTCACTGCAGAGAAGAGAAAACTTTTAAAACAAAAGCAGCGAACTCGCAGCTTGAGCATCTGAAATGCCTCCTGGTGCCGCTGGGGCTGACAAAAACAAACAAAGGCATCCTAAGGGAGTGTGTGAAAGCTTTTAGGAAAGTCATGCGCTATGGCCCCAGGGCTGTGTTGTAGCTGCCCGGCCTTCCTGACACTTCCCAGATGTCAATGTGGAATATCTTTAATTCTCTTCTAGCCAAGCCACATTTAAACAGCAGCGCCCACATGTGCACGGTCAGCGCTTTAATACAGTGAAGCAGGAGGTTCTAAGGCCATAAAACGTCCCCAAAACATTCCCGCCTACACACTGTCACGCGCACTGGGCTGCACAATCGCTGGTAGGTCTTGAAAACCTCACTCGAAAATTTCTTGTGCTCTGGGACTAATCACAAACACTTCTAAGTTTGGTAAAGGCTATTTTTCTTAGTGGGAAAATATTTCTTTTTTTCCCCGAAGACCACCTTAAAGTTTGAACTGTTTACATTTTTCTTATCAGAGTATCTTCTGAAAAAAAAGAGGAAACGAGCCAACAGAAAGTTAACTGCATGCTTACAAAAATGTCTGTGGAGCATCGCAACTCTGCTGTCAGGGACTGGACAATTCATCTCCGTTTGCCCTAGTTCTTTCATTGTCGGATTACTTAATTTTTAATCTAGAAACTAATATCTTCTATTTTGCTCTCACCCTGAATTATTGTGAAAGTAAGGCAAGTCACGGAGGAAATTAAAATAAGTATATAATTGCTGCAAAACAAAATAAACAATGCAAAAGAGTCTCCCTGCTTGTGTAGTGGAGTGCCATGTAAATCTGAACATTATAAACTCAAATAGCACCAAATAATTACTGTATGCTATACGTTTCTATGATGATGCATTTGTGCATTTTTCTTTAATTATTTTACAAAGTGAATTAAAATAAAACTATAAAATACTGCATCATGATGCAGCAACAGTTCACTTTCACTCTTACAAAGTAGGTTTCCCTCTATTTTCATGGTAACTGTCTTTGCATGGCCCACCGCTTACAGTGCTAAAGCTGCCACTTAGCTAGATTCTTGCAATACAAAAACCACATACATACAAACAATCATTCGTGAATGTATATATACACACAAACACAGCATCATGACTGCAAATGTGCACAGGCACTGGCGCTAGAAGAAAAACTATGCATTGAAGCACTACCTAAACTAAAATTTCCAAAGTTATCTAAAGCACTTGTTCTAATGGCCTCCAATAAACTTTTTCCCAAAGAAGGTGAAACAGGCTGTTAGAAATGGGGTCTTTGGTTGATAGTCAGGTTACCCCCTGTTCAAGCAAGGACCCTCACTCTAGTCAGGGTAAAAGAGAATCACCCTCAGCTAACCCCTTGGTAGCTTGGCAGAGCAGTAGACTTAACTTGAGAGCGCTAGGTGTAAAGTATTTGTACCAACACACACAGTAACTTAATGAAAACACTACAAAATGACACAACACCAGTTTAGCAAAATAGGAAATATTTATCTAAACAAAACAAGACCAAACCGACAAAAATCCACCATAGTCAAGCTATCAATAAAAATGCAAAAAGAGTCTTTAAGTAGTTTCAAACACACACTAGCGCTGCTAGCGTGAAAATGTACCTGGTGTGCATCAAAAATAACCCTGCAAGGGCTGGTGTGCGTCAAAAATAACTCCGCACGGCGGTACGTGAGTCGGAAATCCAGCCGCACGATGATCTGAAATCCCCGCGGCGCAGGTTGTGATCTCCCAGCCTCCGTCAGCGAAGCTGCGCGTCGTTTCTCCTGCTTCGTGGGTCGATTCTTCAGTCACGTTTCCTGCGAGCGTTGTTTTCTCAGCTGCGGAGCCGGCGGCGCGTCATTTTTTCAGCTGCAGATCGGAGTTGCATCAGTCTTTTCCCCGCACAGCGTTCTGTGCGTGGATTTTCTTGTCTTTAGAATGCCAGCTTCTCCTTTCAGGGTCCCAGGAACTGGATGGGCACCACAGGGCAGAGTACGAGTCTCTCCAGAGACTACAGGTGCTGGCAGAGAGAAGTCTTTGCTTTCCCTGAGACTTCAAACAACAGGAGGCAACCTCTAGATCAAGCCCTTGGATATTTCTTCTCAAGATGGAAGGCACACAAAGTCCAGTCTTTGCCCTCTTACCCTGGCAGAAGAAGCAACTGCAGGATAGCTCCACAAAGCACAGTCACAGGCAGGGCAGCTCTTCTACCTCAGCTATTCAGCACTTCTCCAGGCAGAGGTTCTTCTTGGTTCCAGAAGTGTTTCTAAAGTCTGTGGTTTTGGGTGCCCTTTTTATACCCAATTTTTCCTTTGAAGTAGGCCTACTTCAAAGTAAAGTCTCTTTGGAATGTGAAATCCTGCCTTGCCCAGGCCAGGCCCCAGACACTCACCAGGGGGTTGGGGACTGCATTGTGTGAGGGCAGGCACAGCCCTTTCAGGTGTGAGTGACCACTCCTTCCCTCCCTCCTAGCACAGATGGCTCATCAGGATATGCAGGCTACACCCCAGCTCCCTTTGTGTCACTGTCTAGTGCGAGGTGCAACCAGCCCAACTGTCAAACTGACCCAGACAGGGAATCCACAACCAGGCAGAGTCACAGAAATGGTATAAGTAAGAAAATGCTCACTTTCTAAAAGTGGCATTTTCAAACACACAATCTTAAAATCAACTTTACTAAAAGATGTATTTTTAAATTGTGAGCTCAGAGACCCCAAACTCCACATGTACATCCGCTCCCAAAGGGAATCTACACTTTAATCAGATTTAAACCATGTTAACCTATGAGAGGGACAGGCCTTGCAACAGTGAAAAACGAATTTAGCAATATTTCACTGTCAGGACATATAAAACACATTACTATATGTCCTACCTTAACCATACACTGCACTCTGCCCTTGGGGCTACCTAGGGCCTACCTTAGGGGTGTCTGACATGTAGGAAAAGGGAAGGTTTAGGCCTGGCAAGTAGGTACACTTGCCAAGTCGAACTTACAGTTAAAACTGCACACACAGACACTGTAATGGCAGGTCTGAGACATGATTACAGAGCTACTTATGTGGGTGGTACAACCAGTGCTGCAGGCCCATTAGTAGCATTTGATTTACAGGCCCTGGCACCTCTAGTGCACTTTACTAGGGACTTACTAGTAAATCAAATATGCCAATCATGGATAAACCAATCACATATAATTTACACAGAGAGCATATGCACTTTAGCACTGGTTAGCAGTGGTAAAGTGCTCAGAGTTCAAAAGCCAACAGGAACAGATCAGAAAAAATTAGGAGGCAGGAGGCAAAAAGATTGGGGATGACCCTGCATCAGCAAAAAAGTCCAACACAGGCCAAAATGTATTGAGAGGAACATCGGTTTTTACAGACTGTCGCTATAGATTTTGGCATAGAAAATGTATGTATGACACTTCATTATCAGGAGGTCATCAAGAGTTTTGTTTTTCTTACATTTTGTTTCCTACATGTGGATAGAGCATTTATTGTCAGTGAGATCTTTAGAGTACCAGGGTGCTGAAGGTTTTGGCTAGCACGTATGCGTTTTATTTGGAGCGTGGACACTGACACAGTTTCCCAAACAAGAGTTAACATAATTTAGAATGGTGTTGATGTCGGGCTTGAAGTTGGCATGTGAGAGACAAGTCCAAGCATTAGGTTGGTGATCGAGTATTCGTTGAAGGATCTGAAGGTCTGGTCCTTTTTGGTTTGACTTTGGTTTGTTGGTAGGACACTACGCAGGGAGATAGGAATGGGAAGGTGGTTAGCCCAGTCCAGGTATATGGTGGTTTGCACTGGATTATTGGTGATGCTGGGAAGATGAGGTTGAGGATGTGGCCTTTCAAGAATGCTTGTTGGGTGATGTGCTGTACCATGTTCTGTTTCGATGAGGTTGAAGAGAGTGTCTCTTGTTTTTCTTGAGCTTGTATTGTCTTGGAGTTTGAAGATACCCAGGCTGGTGAGGTGGTGAGGAATGTCTAGAATTCATCAATTCAGTTCTTGTTCTCTCCAGTCCTTGGCTGAGATGGAACTTGGTGGCTTGTGTTGCGGAATAGCAAGTGGCGTTTCAGGAGATCCACGGAGTTGAGTCTGACTACCTTGCTAGGTGCAGGACTAGGGGGACTTACGGATGACAGCGAGGCCTCCTTCCATATTATGTGTGCAGCCTACATGATAAATGCTGTTACCTATCAGAATAAGTGTATCTAGGATCAGCAAGGATGTAGGGGTGAAACATGTTTCTGTGAAGAAGAGGCAATCTACCTTGCGATAGGTGATGATGTCTATGATGTCTTGAGTACCTCAGAGCAAGCTTTAATGAGTATAAGTTGGAATGAGTGTTCTGTTGTTTGAGGTTATGTGGTGGTGGTTAGTGAGGTGTGAATGACATAGGGGCTATGTATTGTAAAGATGCTATGTGATGTTTGTGTTGTCTAGGTCTCAGTGTGATTGCGGGATGCTGGCAGAATGAGATGCTAGCTGTGTCACATTATTAGATCTTGCATGTAGATTTTAGAGGAACAGTGGTTTCTGCTCCAACACCTTTTCTGGTGTAAAAGGCCCAAACAGGAAATTTCTTTGTCCTTGTCCGCCCTTGGTAGAGGACACCCAGGTAGTGGGATGCCCTGAGGGGTTGAATGATGTAGCGAAAAGGCAGGAATTTATGTCACTTCTTGTGCAGTTGGATGCAGGGAAACTGTGTGATATCACTTCCTCTGTAGATAGATGATGGGGAATTATATAAATGCATAATATAGAATATAAGGATGAACAACTCACAGTAGTACAGCCATTCAATTCAAGTTCCTACTTGAAGGATTTTCTCTGAGCATGACAACAGTTCTTGAAGGGAGGATAACCTCTAACAACAGTGGGTTAGTAGGACTCTGAGATCTATAAAGTACTTGCATAAGAGTAAAAATATACATTCATTGATATTTTGCCTCTTCAGACTACATGCTCCATGTTCATAAAGGTGTTCCCTCAGACTGCTACATTTTTTAGCTGCTACATCAAGACATGAGAATAGGGTGGAGGAACAAATGAAGGGAAAAGAAAACAAATAAGAACGGAAATGGATCCAGAGATCATTGGTTTGGTTACACCCAGGGAACAACTAGACATGCCCACTCTTTCTTGTATAATAAAATGAGATTATAAATGTTAGAAATGGGGTCTTTGGTTGGCGGTCAGGTTACCCCCTGTCCAAGCAAGGACCCTCACTCTAGTCAGGGTAAGTCACACACAATCCAAATTATCCTGTGCCCACCCTCTGGTAGCTTGGCACTGAGCAGTCAGGCTTAACCTAGAAGGCAATGTGTAAAGTATTTGTGCAATAAATCATACAATAACACAATATAGCACCACAAAAATACACCACACAGTGTTTAGAAAAATATATAATATTTATCTGGATATTTGCAGGTCAAAACGATAAAAGATGCAATATGAATTTGTAAAGATATCTCTGAAAAGTGATATAAAGTGTCTTAAGTCTTTAAAAAGCAAACAAAGTCTCTTTCAAGCACAAAGTACCTGGTTTGGAGTGGAAAATCTCCGCAGAGGGCCGCAGAGGAGGAGATGCGTGGAAAAATGGTGTGTGCGTCGGTTTCGCCCCTTCCCACACGGACTTGCGTCATTATTTTTCAGTCGGGGAAGACGTGCGTTGTTTTCCGGCACGCGGACCGTCTCCTTCTGTGGGTCGCGGGATTACCAGATGTCCCAGGGTCTGTGCGTGGAATCCCAGGCTTGTTATCCGGCTGCGCGTCGTTCCGGTGGGCTGTGCGTGGAATTTTTTTCCTCACGGCAGGCGTTGCGTCGATTTCCTCTCTGGAAGCTGTGCGGGCCGTGCGTCGAAGTTCCGGTCGCACCGCAGGCGTCGCGTCGAGCGGCGTCTGTCCGGATCGGCGTGTGGTGAATTTTTCACCGCAGAGCAAGCTGTGCATTGAATTTTTCGGCACACAAGGAGTCCAGTTGAAAAAGAGAAGTCTTTTTGGTCCTGAGACTTCAGGGAACAGGGAGCAAGCTCTATACAAGCCCTTGGAGAGCACTTTTGCAGCAAGACAAGAGTTCAGCAAGGCAGCAGGCCAACAGCAAGGCAGCAATCCTTTGTAGAAAGCAGTCAGGTGAGTCCTTTGAGCAGCCAGGCAGTTCTTCTTGGCAGGATGCAGGTTCTGGTTCAGGTTTCTTCTCCAGCAAGTGTCTGAGGTGGTAGGGCAGAGGCCCTGTTTTATACTAAAATGTGCCTTTGAAGTGGGGGAGACTTCAAAGAGTGGCTAAGAAGTGCACCAGGTCCCCTTTCAGTTCAATCCTGTCTGCCAGGGTCCCATTAGGGGGTGTGGCAGTCCTTTGTGTGAGGGCAGGCCCTCCTCCCTCCCAGCCCAGGAAGACCCATTCAAAATGCAGATGTATGCAAGTGAGGCTGAGTACCCTGTGTTTGGGGTGTGTCTGAGTGAATGCACAAGGAGCTGTCAACTAAACCCAGTTATTGTAAGGCACAGAAAGATTTAAGTGCAAAGAAATGCTCACTTTCTAAAAGTGGCATTTATAGAATAGTAATATTAAATCCAACTTCACCAGTCAGCAGGATTTTGTATTACTATTCTGGCCATACTAAATATGACCTTCCTACTCCTTTCAGATCAGCAGCTACCACTTCAACAATGTATGAGGGTAGCCCTAATGTTAGCCTATGAAGGGAGCAGGTCTCACAGTAGTGTAAAAACGAATTTAGGGGTTTTACACTACCAGGACATATAAACTACACAGGTACATGTCCTGCCTTTTATCCACACAGCACCCTGCTCTAGGGGTTACCTAGGGCACACATTAAGGGTGACTTATATGTAGAAAAAGGGGAGTTTTAGGCTTAGCAAGTACTTTTAAATGCCAAGTCGAAGTGGCAGTGAATCTGCACACACAGGCCTTGCAATGGCAGGCCTGAGACAAGGTTAAGGGGCTACTTAAGTGGGTGGCACAACCAGTGCTGCAGGCCCACTAGTAGCATTTAATCTACAGGCCCTAGGCACATATAGTGCACTCTACTAGGGTCCTACAAGTAAATCAAATAGCCAATCATGGATAAACCAAACAACAGTACAATTTACACAGAGAGCATATGCACTTTAGCACTGGTTAGCAGTGGTAAAGTGCACAGAGTTCAAAAGCCAACAACAACAGGTCAGAAAAAATAGGAGGAAGCAGGCAAAAAGTTTGGGGATGACCCTGTAAAAAGGCCAGGTCCAACAATAAATAATCATATTAATGAAGGCCAGAGAAAAAAACAAAAGTACCCATGATAAATCTCAAATGCATTGCAATACCCCCCTCAATATGTAGTACACGTCTTAAAACTTTGCAATTAGTAACCCATGAGGTTGAGAATGACATTTATATCAATATTGTAATATTCCAGCAATCACAAAAAAAGGAAAGTTTGGCATAATCTGCATGGGCACAATAAGATGCTGAATTGCCAAAATTGTGCATCTTTATCAGTCACATCATTATAAAAAAAGTGAAAAACTGTGGGGTTTTTTAAGTCTGGCAAAGCCAGAGACCTTATGTGAGTAATGCACAGAGAGCAGGTTTTTGATCATCTCCACTTAGCCATTTTCTCGATTAAGCCAGGCCCTTCAAGCATTGCTGGACCCAAGTGTCCATCACATTTAGGTCAGCCCACAGGAGTATTGCACAGTTACACATTTCGCATGTGTGATTTTGCATTAGCAATTTGTCAAAAGGGAGTCCTTCTTCAGGATCCCTTTCCTTGTAAAACAGCATTGGGTTACTTAATTTTATGAGGTCTTATATATCTATAGCGTTCTACGTAAGGTAACCTACTGACCAATGGTTAGGTCTGCATTATATACATACCATAAAAAAAAATATAAAAAAATACATTGATTTATACATCTTTGTTTTTTCTTTGTGACCGTAATAGTCATCTTTCAGCCATACAGAATAGCTATATTTCATTCCCTTTGTCAGTTCCCATTGTTGTTTTTAGTTTCCTGCTCATCATTCTCAAAAACTTGCTTCTATTCTGGATCATATTTTGTGTCCTCTCCATGAATATCTGCCAATCCCTAAAACTGCGGCTAAAAGACAAGTTCTAAAATTACTGGTTTTAGCAGGAATACTATGGTTGGTAGCCTACAGACCTATAGGCTTCAGCTTCAGCGTACAACCTGCAGTGCCAATAAGAAGGCCTGTGAAGAGGTGTTGCCACAGTGTTTTAGAAACTTTGATGCATATGGTGTGCTCGTGCCATCCCTTTGATAGTTAAGTAGCTTGACAAGAAGCTGATTGCGGTCCATCTAGGACTGATGAATGTCATGACAAGCCTGTTCCCTGGTCGTCCCTGACCTACATGAGAAGTTGTGCGGAGGTGAGGGGGGATATGAAGTTCCAATGAGGGCTGAAAGTTCTGGGCCATGAAAGTTGATGTAATGAAATTCATGGTAGCTGGCATATGTTGCCATATACACAGGGGTCTGGCGGCACCAGGTGGCACTAAAAGCATTGTTCAGTTTTATTCAACATTTTTCATCAAATAAATCATGAGCGGCAGGAGCATTGTGTGACTTGTGCTATGTCATTGTTGCAGTCAGCATTAGAGAACATAATTTATTACAAAATTGGGCCCTCTATCACCACAAGGAGTTGCATCAAGAGGCAGCAGGTGTAGAGGGGGGCAGGGTTGATCAGTCATAAATTTGTACTACCTCCCCAGGCTCCTACTATTGTGTAAAGAGGAGCTTTAAGGGGTTGTTTGCTGTTAGCAGTCTATAGGGGTGAGTCCCTAGCTTTGAGTTAAGCAGCAGACTGCAGATTGCTGTCTAGGCCTCACCAACAAAGATGAAACAATGGGTATGTCGACAGTGGCACAGATCACTAAATGAATTAACACACGCTATAAAGAACTCTATGGCTGTAATTCCCGCCGACAACAATGCAGAACAAGGAGGTAAGGCAGATGCTGTACAATGGAAAAGTTGATAACATCACTGAGATTACTGCATAAGGGCATAGAAACGGAGTAAAAAGAAAAGAAACAATCATTCCTAAAAAAATCTAACCTCTTATTAATACCTCACCCATATCATCTAATAAATCATCAAACAACCACCAAAAACTCTGACTCTCAAGGGGTTTGTATGAGTGATAAACTGGGTCCCTGTTTTGACATGAGTCCTACCTATTCTGAGTGGCCTCTAAAAACAGGCTTAAATCTAGGTGAACAGCCCAAGTCAAAACAATTAAACAAGAGATCTATGCATAGTAGGGATGAACAAAGGACCTAGATTGAGGTCGGTAGTCACAGTTCAAGAAATCGAACAATAACGATTATATTTTGTCAATAAATAAACCTCCTGAGTCTCTTATCCAGGGGTGGATTGAGCTGTTAAGTACAAGAATAACATCAATACCATTGTCAAGTGAAGTATGCCCAGAAGAAATATAATAATAAGAAAATAATAACAAGAATGAGGAAGATTTTGCCTTTAGTACAATCAGGCCTCTACCAGCCCCCTATGACAAGGAAGCCAAAGCCAGATCAATTGAGGGATTCAAAGTGGGCAGTGGTCTTCGAGGGAGTGAAGACAAACTGCAATGTGGTGAGGGAGGGCCAAACATTGTATATCCCTAAAAAACATAAATAGATTAGACGTCCATATATAGGCTGATATCCATCATTTACCTAGAGAATCTGTGATAACCATTGGATGTGATAGATTGAGTAGTTCAATGGAACAAGTCAACAAATAAAAATGTACCTAACAAGTCTATTATGGATGCTCTAGGAAAAGAAAGGCATGACATATTTAAAAGGCACAAACAGCAAGTGGTAGAAAAGGATGATGAGGTGTGGTCTACAGATGCAGAAACAATGTGGGAAGTAGAATGAGTTAAAAAACTGATATGCCAACTTGTGATGGTCAGTAAAATCAGGGAGAGGCTTTGCCCCAATAGAATGACTTAAAACCAAACTGTCTATGCTTTGGGCCACAGAAACCTGAGTTTAATTGAGTAAGTGGTGAACCCATTCTTGAATCCTTACAAGTGGGTCTGGAATCTAAGGAAATAATGTATATGCCACTTTGTTAAATGTTTTCCGACTAATTTGAATTATAAAAATTGAAAAAAAAAACAATCTTGATTGTGGTGAAGGCCCACAACCCAAACAACAAGACCTGCTTACTCAATCCCTTAACTGTCTAAAAAAAAGGGTAGATTCTCTGTTCACTATAACATTGATACATCAATTGCCAATAGCAATTTACACAGTAGTGTTGTATGGAAGGAAGTAAAATCATTCCCCAATAGGGACAAAGAAGGTAGGGGATCAGGTATTAATCCAACTATTGGGTCTTCAATGATGGTAGCCATTAAACATATTCTGGAATCTATATTACATCTTTTAAATAAAGATCTGCCCGAGTGCGGAACTAAAGATACTACTTGTAAATGCCCTTTGTGAATCCCCAAAGTCGTGAACTTAGACATTTGGTACCAAACGTCTAAGTTTACCTTTGTGGATCTGGCCCTGGGATTCATCCCTGCAGGCTGTAGAAAATGGTAAAGCTTCCATTTCATAAGTAGATATGATTCCATCTGTTAAGGAGGTCGAAAATGTAATTAAGATCCTTAAAAAATTGAGTGGTCAAGGTTCTGACAGCCTACGTGCACAGATAATAAAGACAAACCCCATACCATGGGCTAAAGTACTTACAACTCTTTTTGAGGCAGAAATAAAAGAAAATAGAATCCCGGTAAGCAGCATAGGAGTTCCAGTACATAACAAAAGCTCAAGAGATTTTTCACAGAACTATAGAATGATCACACTGCTGGAAATACTTAGCAAAATATATGGTAAATTGCTGCTGAAACATGTGGAAGAATGGTTTGAGGGGAAAAGATATTACCTATGATGCAGATGGGCTTCAGGAAGGTTACTGAACAACTGATGAATGCTTTACATTGAGGCTGCTTGCAGAGAAACATTTCCTACAAAAGCATCAAGCACTATTTGTGACATTGATTTGACATTCGTTTTTGACACCATTAATCAACCGAGGCTTCGGAAAAAATTGGAATGTTGGGGCATCCTAGCGGGGTTACTGCTGTGGTAGTCCAATTAAATGAGAGTTCATGGAGGCAACTAGAGCTGAGGAGAAACGGAACCTTGCCTAAAAAACTGAAACCCCAAATGTCTTGCAGCAACGCTGTTTATGTGCCCCTCTGTTGTGTTCTATTTACACAGCATACATCCCAAGCATTTTTATGAGAGTTAGGTCTTTTCCACAAAGGAGGGTGAAAGCTGAAAAACTAGTTGTCATGCAGAGACTGCTGGATGCTTTCGCAAACGACTGTGCTAATTAATGTATCAAAACCAAAGCCGTGACTTTCTCTAGGGAACGGCCCACAACACATAAGCAAAAACTATGGCTAAATGGACATATAACTTGACATTTTTAAATTTGTTGATATATGGCGATGTGCCATTTTTGTTACAGAAAGGCATCCGATGGAAATACTTGAAATGGATATTTGGAAGTCCTTGATGGGTCTGTCAGGGGAGTCAGTTAACCCAGATAAATTACTAAAGGAAGAGGTGGGTCTTGTAAATATTACATTTAAATACTTTCAAGCACTCATGAACTATTGGGAGAGAATTGCAGAAGCAGTGTTTAGCCCAGTTAGGCACATTTGTAAATCCTATGCACTCATTGCCATGTAAGACGAATCTGACCAAGAGCTGACGGAAAGAAAATAATTAAAGTTGTGGTTAAGGAATCAGCGATTTCATGCGAGTCCAATGACTGTGGTCGTGCCCCCATCTTGCTGACATGTCGGACCTTGGGGAAGTAGGTAAGATGCAGCAATACCAAAAAGATTAAAGGCAGGTAGAATCAGACATTTGTTGTAGAAGATAAACCTGGGCTAAGGGCCTCAATTTATAGTCTGAAAAATAATGAAAACCGGAACAATATATCCATTCGAATACCTGTTGTTCGAGTTTTGGATATTAGGACAATCGCTACCGTGTCTTATACTCTCAAGGAATGTGAAAATATAACCTTATATTTTAGATTAGGTCGATTTTTTGAGTATTAACTGGAGGTTAAAGGCAATCGAAGCAGAGGGAGGCTGTAAACTGTGATGTTAATATGCATTTAATGTATCATTGGCTGCTGCTAGGTCACAAATGCACTTTAGATTTTAGAGTTTTCATAACAATATTTTGTATGGATCTCAAATAATGTTTTAATTTGCTTGCAAGTGTTTGGTCGCTTGTGTTTATTAAATGAGATGATGTATTGTTTTTAGTTTAGATTAGGTCAGCCCTCTGATATGAGTAATTTGTGGCTTGCAGTTATGAAGGTAGAGGCAGGCTATAAGTCAAGTTTATGTGTTTTAAAAGGCTCTCAGATGCTCTTAGTCAACAAATGCACACTTGACCTTGGAGTTCTAACATGATTTGTTGCATCTATGGAGAAAAAATGATTTATTGCTGCTAAATTGTAATTTCACTTAATTATTCGCACTGCTTTTAGGCTTAACAAGTGGATATGTTGTCGGGCTAAATTCAGGGTTAATGTCTCACTTTAGTCAGTTTCGCCTCAGCGTAAATATGTTTCTTTTCTAGATTGGTAAACTGGAGTTGGCTGGAGCTATTGAAGGGCAGTGGAGGATCGGGGATTTTACCTATATTTCCCGCTTACTCCTTTTTAAATTCTCTCTGTGGAAAATTGTATACACAGCATATTTGTAATATTAAAAGGTTTGCTTTGCCATGTCGGCATAATATCAAACTTAATACACTTAAACTTGAAGCCCTCTTGTTTACCTTAGGCCTTCAGAGGTAATACTGGTATTTTCTTAAGTGATGAATGCGTCTAATGGGAGCCAGTGGCGTTCTTCAAGAAATGGCACAACAATCTTCTGTCGTTTGTTTCTCACTGAGCTCTGGCATGCAGTGTACATTTCAGGGATGGCATAGATGATTAGGGGATCAGATACAATGACGGTCTTCCTGTCAATATGCAAGAGGACTACTACTTGTAGAGTGGGGTCTGAAGACTTCTGGTGGAAGTTCTTAATTATCTTAAGAAGGCATAGCTGGTGCTGCTCTTGGTCGATTTTTGATGTGTTCAGTAAAGTTTAGAGAGCTATCAAGTCAGAACCCAAGAGACCTATATACTGGTGAGCAATTACCATTTTACCATCAGGCATCTTTGTATTGGTAGGGTGAGGATTGCTTGAATGTAGGAATATGAATTTAGTCTTGTTTGGCTTCAGTTTGCGGTAGAAGACAGATGCCCAGTCGATGATCTGTTGATGGCGGTATTTTAGGTTGCTGCTGTCCTAGGGGTTCGATGCCCTGAGGTAGATTTGGTTGTCACTGACGTACTGATGTAGTATTATGTTCTTCACTTTTAACATTGCTGTCAGGGGTCCTATGTAGATTTTAAAGATGTGGGGGGAGAGGGATGATCTTTGCCGCAAGCCACATTATAGATATTAAGATGATTTTCTGAATGCAATAGGTTTAATTATGTTATAATAGTCAGGAAGCAGTAGAACAAATTAGGTACAGTGCCTTTAAGGCTCATTCTGGTTGACAGGATATTCAGTAAGGATACATGATTTACAGTGTCAAAATCTGCTATTAGATGTAGAAGCACTAGTGGGCATCAATATCCTTCGTCTAGAGATGTCATCAATAATATACAACATATCTGGTTTTCTGATGTGTTTGACCTAAGTCCAGATTGAATTTTGTTAAGGGGATTATTATTGGTAATGTGTGAAAAAATTTCATGTTTTAGATACTTGTTCTTGAGTAATGGCATTACTTGCAGGGACGGATCCTCCGCTACGGCAGAGGAGTGTTGCCCCCCCCCCACCTGCAGCAGCAGCTGCAAAACATTTACAGTAAAAACATAATAAACTATGTTTACTATGTTTTTACTGCAAAACGGGCGTGACCAGGGGCATGACAGGGACTGAGGGGGAGCACTCCCCCTCAGTGCGCATGTATGTTTGGCTGGCCGTCTCTGGCCAACCAAACATACATGTCCAATAGGCTCTGTCCTATCGGCAAAGCAGTGCCGGATTGGAGAGAGCAGGCAGAGGCTCCCACTCTGCCTTGGAGCGCCCAGCCACGGCGCTCCGACCAATCCTACTGCTGCTTTCATGCTGCCAGCAGCTTGAAAGCAGCAGTAGTATTGGATGCAGGGCAGGCGGGGAGCCTGAGCCTGTCCCTGCAGATGAAGAGCGGTATGGAGGTGGTGCGGCGTAGCGAAACGTGTACTTTTTTTGCATTGTTTTATTTTTTTGGGTCCCTCTGCCCCGCCCCATCCCTTGTCCCTCCCATGAGCAATGACTGATTGCTTGCCCTGATTTAACAGAAGTCACATTAAATGCTCTTTTATGATTTTAAGAACTTATCCAGTTCTTATGAGAAGGGCAATGACACACAAAAGACTCTACAACAGTATGCATATGGAATTAAGCCAAGAGCTTAATTACTAATTCCCTATGCATATACTGTCTTTAGATTCATCCTATAGAAACTTATAATCATATCAAATGTAACACAAATGGTACATATTATATAAATTAAGTATGGAATTATTACTATACTTACAAATTCATAACTTGAAAGCTACTATATTTGAAGCATTCTAGCCAATGTTTTCTTGTCATCTCAAACGGGTGTCTATCCCACAAGTAAAATACACTTATGATTAGGTTGTGTTTCTTAATCTCTAAAACTTCATTGTACCTTCCTAGCAAAACACCATATTATAGTTTGATTTGGCTGAATGAATCTGCTTTAACACTTTCATTAGTACACAAGGCACCACTGTAGGTAACACTATTAATATTCAAATCAAGCATTCAATATTCAGTTGAATATTAGAGTTTCAGAGGTTACTAGCAAGGAAATTTGATATGGTTTGCATTTAACATTAACACGGCATACAGCTTGCTCAGTTCTGGTTTGACTCCAGTTCTAATCTCCTTCGAAATGTCTTGAGCAATGGACACATCGTCTAAAGTTGACTATACACACAACAAACAGGCACATAACAAATTACCTTTGTCTGCTGGCTTTTAGTCAAGCACAGCATTAGCTATCCCCTCTTGAGACCACAGAACCTTTTTGGCATGGTTTTACTTTGAAAATATTGAGCGGTATTCTCAAACCTCAACCAGTACTCTGCTCTGAGAAGGTTAACAATTAACAACTCCTTGTGATGAAAGACTGTAGGAAGTCAGAGTTTGGCCTGCAACTCATCATGGTCAAAGTGCCAATTCAGGCTTATTTTTTTGTGGCACTGCAATAAGTGACTGAATACTTATAATGATGAATCAATAGGCTTCACTTTCTGAATGCTTTGGTTCATTCTGGAAATCCCATCACGAGGATTTCAGTAGAGAAGAACGACATCCTCGTAAAAGAGAACACTGTAAATTGCTCACAGTCTAGAAAGCCAAGTTTTGAAATACTTATGAACGGCTAAAGTAACGGAAATTATTCTAATGTGTCCTTGGAAATCATTCCTAAGGTGTCGACCTAGAAGAGGAAAGCTGCTGACTCCATGAAAGCAAAAAGGTTGAATTTGGATCCCAAACCTGCTTTCCTGTTTAAACAGTACATGTTGAAGTGAAAATACCTTTGTTTCACCTAAAGCTGGTACTATGCGGTGTGGTCTGTGCTGTTCAGCATCGCCATTGCATTCTACACTCTTTTTACTAATCATGCTTTGAGATTCAACTTACATCCTTGCATGTTTAGCATTTGCACTACATTCATTGTTTACATAATGTTTAGTTGTACTATTGTTGCAATGCACTACAGGCTAGACTGGACTTTTAAGAAGTGGTGTATTGGGAAAAAAGTTGAATTAAAAATGACAACTGAAAACCATACATAAAGTTGTGAATTTGATTTAAGCTGGAAATGTCATAAGTACTGTGACAGTTCTACCTCAAGAGAATACTCTTTTTCAAAAGATTTGTTTTATTAATTTGACCACATGGCAGACTTATGTGGTATCACACCAATCACAGTTCAACAAGGAACTAGCCTTTATCACCTCAACCCTCAACCTGGTGCTCCAAAAAGTGTGCATCATCCAATTTACTGACAATGTGGAGGTAATCCCACCACTTTCTCTCAGAAGAGCATTCTGCAATAATGGAGATTTAATTATTAGAATTTGGAAGTACATTCCTCAACAACTTTAACAGTCCTTCAACTCCTATATTCAAAGTCAAGACTACAATCCCCTGGCTATTTTGGTATTTCTTCACTTTGTGGGAAACAAAAAAAAGTCTACCACTGGCTCAAGAAAATCATGCAATATTCTAAATCACAACACAGACTCACAAATATGATACAGGCCTTCACAATCATCAAATTGCATTTTAACAGAAGTAAACGTGTATATGAACACAACCACCCATAAACAATAAGCCCCAAGCTTTTTATAAAAGCTATTCACATGCTTCTGGCACTTAACTGCATAAATGTTTCCACACCACCTACATAAGAACTTTAAAGCAATCTGAACTAAGTGCAACAATGTTCTTTGCAACAATGTTCTTTCAATCTCATGTACCATGGTGGTAGAACCACCAAAGTACATGAGATGGAGAGAATATTGCTGCTCATCATTAACAAAAGGATCCATCAAGCTTTCTCAATAGCTTGCACTAAGAGGACTGCTCATTCAGTGAAAGACACCATCTACTAGCATGATCCTCAATATTATTTGACAACACAACCAAGTGACTCCTAAACATTTTTCCAGACTTCAAAGCCTTGATGGTGATGCTTGACAAGAACTGTGGATGATCCTGGACAGTTATTGTTTCCTCCATAACATATATGAGTCTAAAACATTCAACAAGTATTTGATAATGTGTGACCTCAAACATATAACCACTCAGGCAGGCAATCAAGGACAAACACCCAAGACACAAAGTTATCCTGGAAAAAGTGGCATGCACAAGGACCATTAGATTGTTGTGTTCCAGTAAATACTGGTGACCTTCCAGTCAGCACACTTCCATAGACACCCACTCATCTGATTACAGGAAGTTCTTAAAACCTTCCTCCTCACATTTTCTCCAGAGTCCTTCATCATCTTCCATGGTGATACGTTTCACAGGAGGCATATCTCCTTCTCTCTGTGTTGAGTTTTAGCAATACTGGTAATGCTTTTTCAGAATCACTATAGCTTTTCATAAATAAACAACACAAGTTTCTATTTGGAAACTATTTGGAGTGGGGGGGTTTAAGGGCATCTCATTTTTTTCAAATAGACAAATTACACTTCATCAATTGTTTCCTTTCTTGAAATTTTTATGTTTGCATCTGTATAGATTTACTCTGTGTTTTAACTGATTTGTGTTTTTGTGGAAGTAGCCAATGTAGTTCTTTTTGAGTGATTGAAATCTGTTCATGAATTGGCATCTCTATTAAAATAGTTCAAACATTGAGTAGCAGAAAATCAGAAAACCATGTGTTGCAAACATCCAATAACATGATGCTCAAGAGGCACAGTAATGATGCGCAGTTCTTTATTTGTATCCAAGTAGCAGAGCCCACAATAAGAATGACTTGAGCCTCGGAGAGTCAGTGGAAAACTGGATCAACCGATGCTAAAGTCAGTACAGGTAAGTTCACATACTGAAATGTATACACCATTGTATAAAACACGGCATAACTTAAAGGCAAACAGGTTCTGATAACGAATGTTACCGGGACAAAGAATGCTTGCAGATGCGTGATGCTGGGGCACACACAATGACATGTAACAACACGCACATGCTAAAGCATGCACCATAACATATGTGCATCACTCTCAGGCGCATGCTGAGTCACTCAACAAAACAAATATAAATAATACACGCACAGAGATTGATATACGTATATATACAACACCGTACTACTGAATTAGGTCCTGAAAGTTATTAAAACAGTCTTAACGTCATACAAATATAGTCATAATCTTGTGACAATAGGAAATTGAAGACAGGGGATCAGCCTCCACATCAGTAGATGGAATAACTACTCAAGTGACCAAATATTAGTCATTATTCTCAAAAATAGTATGACATTTACAAAGGAATCGAGCTATCCCTATATCTATACTTATAGCTGGGAAGCAATGTAACTATCCAGTACTGACACCGAGGGAACTACTTTGCGCAGGAGTGACATTCAAATGTACTTTTATTGTTTTTAGGAACTTCTAGAGTTCGCACAAGAAGAGCTGAAACACACCAAGGTTTCTGTTACAGAATGCACTTAGCATGAAGCCAAGAGCTTAGTAAGCAATTTTCTTATCCACACATTCTCTTCTAATTCATTTAACAGAATCCTATAATCATAAAATGTAAATACAGAATGTAACACATAAATAGTGTATTTTACATAACTTAAGTGGTGTGGCAGTTACTTCTATACCTACAAAATCTTAACTTTAATGTGGCTATATGTGAAGCATTCTAGTCCATGTCTTCCTGTTACCTCAACTGTGTGTGTATTCCATTGGTAAATTATCCTTATGGTTAGGCCATGTTTCTTACTATCTGAAAGGTAATTGAACCCTCAAGGTAGAACTCCATATTATTGTTTGGACTGGCTGCATGAATCTGTTTTAACACTTTCATTAGTAACACAAGGCACCACTGTACGTAGGCACCATTAATTTCACATCATAAATTCAATATTAAATGGAATACCAGAGTTTCAGGGGCTGCTTGCAAGGAAATTTGAAATTGTTTGCATTTAACGCAGAATAGACCTTGCTCAGTTCTGGTATGGCACCAGTCCAAACCTCCTTCGAAATATCTACAGCAGTGGACTGGATTTCGAAAGTTGACAACACACAAGATAAACAGACATACATCAAATTAACTTAATCAGTGGGCTTTTAGTGAAGCATGGTGTCGGTCACCCCCCTCTTGAGACTGCAGAATCTTTCTTGCATCAATTTAGTTTGGGAAAAAATCTGCAGTATTCTCACAACTCGATAATTATGCTCCTTTGAGAAGGCCAACAATTGACAAGTTCTTGTAAAGAAAGTCTGTAAGAAGTCAGAAGTTGGACTGCAACACATCATGGTGAATGTGCCACTCCAGGCTTATTTTCTTGTGGCATTATGAAAAGTGACTCAATATTTATAATGGTGAATAAATGAACACTGCCTTCTAAATGTTTCATTTCATTCAGCTGTGTAACAAAACTTGAGGAGGCACCCCTGCAAAGTAAATGGAGGGAGGCCCTCCATCCCTCTTGGGCCCAGTCTGGAGCACTCATGCCAGGGGCCTGCTGCTCGTGCACAGTGCCAGTTGTGCTGACTTAATTCTGGAATTTCTCGTCATGAAGATTTCAGAACAGAAGGTTGACATTGTGGAAGAACATAACACCATAAATCATTCACAGTCCAGAAAGTCAAGTTTTCATATATTTATGAATGGCTAAAGGAAAGGAAATTATTCTAGTGTGCACTGGGAAATCATTCTGGAGGTGCCCACCCCAAAGAGGAAAGCTGCCTATCCCATGAAAGATAAAAGGTTGAATATGGATCCCAAACCAGCTTTCCTGTTTGGACAGTACATGTTGAAATATAAATATCTTTTCATCACCCAAAGCTGGTAGCTTCTACAATCTACGTTTCCTAATCATACTTTGAGATCCAACTTACATCCTTGTATGCGCAGCTCTTTCTTTGCATCATTATTTCCACAAATTGTAGCAGTAGTATTGTTAAAGTGCTCTACTGGCCAGGTAGAGCTTTTAAGAGGTGGTGTATTGTAAAAAAGTTGCAACACAAATAACAAATGAAAACTCTACATTCAGTTGTGAGTTGTATTTGAACAGAAAATGTTCACTGAACATTCCTGCTCAGAAGAATGTGCTCTTTTAATAAACCTATTTATTATTTCAACCACATGGTAGACCCGAAACATCGTACCAAGCCTTGTTCACAAATTAATATATAACACAAAATCTGTTTATGAACTGACATCCCTAACAAAATTCGTTCAAAAGCAGAAAAATGTAGCCATGAAGAAATTAAAATAATCTTATCATTACACAAGCATACTCTTTTGGCAGAACAAAATGGAAGGCAGGAGCTCAATTTCCACATCAGTAGATGAAAAAATTACTCATGTGACCAAATATTAGACCTCATTCTCAGAAACAGTGTAAACTTTACATGGAGATCAGGCTATCCTTATGCCCAGATTATATTTCAGATTTTTCAGAATGTCTACACAGTAACAGGCTCCAATTGGATGTTCTGGAATTCTGTACTTGTGAAAAAGCAATTTCACAAGCATGAATGTAATAGGTGCATGTTTACACATGGACAAACACTTCACATAAAGGCATTTGTACTTTAAAACATTAATCCTTTTTTTCTCTCAAAAGAGAAAATATTTTCTCTACACCCCCACCTATTAGGGGTTGTTCCCTTCTCATACCCTTCCTTCATATAGATTTACTCCTGCCCTTGATAGGAGTAAACCTGTCACTGTATCCAAGATGGGAATGTACTTGCCAAGATTTAGTGAATAACCACAAACTTGCAGGTTCACCTCCTCATGCAGGCATCCCCACAATCAGGAATCAGGTCAAGTGACAGTTATGAAGGGGCTGAATGAGCTGTAGAACAAGCCTATGGAAGCTTAGATAGGCGACAGCACTAGATAGATAACCTTTGGGGATGCATGCCGACTTACTTCACAGGTTAAGGTCATTCCAGAACAGGGGGAGTAGTGCCCTAGTTAATCTTCCTGATATCATAACTCAGTTTCTGGCAACGTGTTGCACGGTTGCATTGACTTTTCCAATTCTTGCTATAGTTTGCCCCCATTTTGGCATCCCACACTGTTTGTTGTTTTTCTCTCTTTCTGTTTCCTCTGTTTATTTGTTAGAGCCCTCTTTAGTTTGTAATCATGGCTACATATAATCATGGAATCTGTTTAGCTAGGTCTCTTGTAGAGTCTCACCTATGTGAGCCCCGCAGCATCCTGGGACCTTTGTCAGTTTCCTGTTCAGCTTTGGGCTCATAATAGCCTCATACATTGCTGGAATAGATGGTCAGATCTACCCAAGATTCATTACCATCAAGGCAGAGTACTGCCATCCCAAGAAACAGACAGTCTCAGAGAGTGAGGTCCAGTTCCAGTCCTGGATTTTTCTTTTCTCCCACTCCTCAGATTCTCCCCTAGTTGCTCTGTTTGGTGATACTTAAACCTCTGTTCACAAGTAAAGCTCCTAAGGGTGGCAAATGCTTTCAAAGGATTCCAGACTTCAAATTTTGAGACATGCTCTGAAATGTTCACCACCCAGTCACATGAGCAGATTATTACTCCATGCTGATCCAATATTGTATATGATAATCTACCTGTACATTTCTGTTTGTAAAAAACATCATATGAGTTTATATTCCTAAATGGAGGTATTTGCACACCTAAGCTCAATGTAGGAGCACAAATTCCTTTGAGAATTGAATTAGATGAGAGTGCATAATTTACCATCCAAGAGGGAGTGAATTTCGTAAACAAATGGGTGGTAACTCAAACCTAAAAATGAACATATTTACTTTCCGGCTTAGATCTTAGTTGTGGAATTCACTCTATGAATTATGTGCTATTTTTGCATGCCTGTTCCTTAAAAAAGGTTTGTGGTTTGAACTTGTATAAAGATACATCATACTTGTGCAGTTTGTAACAAAAAATGTAATCATAGCTTTTGGCGTGACTACTGCAGTGCTCTTTAATAAGTTCCCTGCAAAAGCAGTTCAGGGAACAAATTAGTTAAGAGTTGTGTTGCAAGGTTCTGAGTATTCGAGTCCTCTGCACCTCTTTAATATCAAAAATCTTCAAATTATTATGGTGCTGTTGGTTATGAAGACCTTCTTTTTCACTTGAGAGCCCTAAAAAGAAATTCATAGAGTAAATATGTTTCTACAGCCTTGTCATCCATAGTCCAAGGCCAGCCCATAGCAAGTGTGCATTGTGGAGTCTGACAAATGCACACAGTCCCTCTTACCCTGGACCCAATCCCCAGAGAGCGGGAACTCAAGGATTACTGACATTACCTTCCCCAAGCATAGCAAACAGTGCACATTTGGAGGGTGCTGGCAGGGGGGCCCCAGCATTGCCCACGACATGGCCGTGGGCAGTGCAGGGGTCCCCCTGTAGTCGCCAGCACTGGATTTCCGCCAGCCTTTCCATAGCAGTCAAATTGCAGTGTAAAGGCTGTCGGAAAGCGAAGTCATCTTCAGCACAGAGGTGCTGCCATGGGCATTGACGTGGCTGACCACTACTTTGACTGCTGCCACCCCATCGGGATCAATTATCCTGGCAGTGGCAGTGGTCTCCTGACAGTCCGACTGCCAGAATCGTAATCTGGCGGTCGGACCACCAGGAGTGCGATGGTCCGACCGCCACCACGGGTTTGGCAGTCTGAGGACCACCAAACTCGTAATCAGGCCCTTGGAGTGGGAACCAGGGATAGATACATTCAGTGAGAATAGCCAAACAAGATCACTGAATTTGTCATTGGGACGAGTCTTTCTGTGCCAATCTGCAAATTTCTCAAAGCCTGCTTTGGGTCTCTGAAGATTTTGTATGGCCTTATGTTGAGGCACTCATATTCAGAATACTGTGTCTAGTAGGTATTGAGGAGGGAGATTTTTTTTAGATACATGGATGATACCAATGTGAGCAAAAGAAAAGGAGAAAAGCCTAAAGTAATGTGGGTTAAAGCTATTATGTCCAAAGTTATTGGCACTATTTTAAGAAACAATGGTAATATTGTTCTAGGGCAGGGGTCTTCAAACTGGGGGGGCTCAAGTGATCCGGGGGGGGGGGGGGGCGCCAGGCTCTGGCCAAAAGAAGCATTACGTAGATAACAGTGTTTTGTTTTAAGCCGAAACATGTTATTGCATTTTTAAAAAGGTAACAGTACTTAACTGCAATGTCTAAATACGTCTAGACATATTTAAACATTGCTATCTTTATAAAATATTTGTGAAAAATTCTGAGAGACGCCCCAATGATTTTTATTTTTTAACTGGGGGGGCGCAGCATTAAAGAATTTGGAGACCACTGTTCTAGGGCTTGATTAGGTCTGATCATCTGCTCGAGGGGAGTAAATGATGGAATGGAAGTGCATTATATATGCCCAGTTATATGGCTAGTTCTTTCCAAAATCTGGGAACAGACTAGGACCCTGTGTCTGAAATGTTGTTCTTGGGCAGTCAATAAAGACCAACAATGTCCTTTAAAAGCACCTGCTCTATTTCAAAACAATTAGGTACTTTGTTAAGTGGAATAAGGAGTGTTACCTTTGTCAGATAGTTGACAACAACCAGACTTGTGGTGTTCAGAAATAGGAAGCTCAATGATGAAGCTAATTGAAATATGAGTCCAAGGTTGACTACATGCGGGCAAATGTTTTAATTGCCCAATGGATTTACTTTGAGGAGTTTTTGCCTTGACATAGAAGAAACAATAGTTTATGCACTCCCTCACATCCTATTCCATCTTTTCCCATCCGAAATGCTGTTTATAAAGTTCACCTGTCTTTCTACATCCTCCATGTCCTACTTCTGAAGTGTCATGACAATGCAATAGTGTATAGGGCGTTGTTGAAAATTCTTTTCAGGTATATACAGACCATTTCCATGGCATAGCACATCATTTAATATTTTGCTATTCAAATCATCCATTATTATCCATTCCTCTTGAATATGAGCAGCATGTTGATCATTTTAAGTGCTGACAGGAATGAGAGAGCATCCTTTTCTTCCATCGATTGA
Organism: Pleurodeles waltl; assembly: GCF_031143425.1. NCBI lineage: Eukaryota > Metazoa > Chordata > Amphibia > Caudata > Salamandridae > Pleurodeles > Pleurodeles waltl. Next base: position 177,996,343 of record NC_090444.1, read on the forward strand.
AGAGCAAAAATAGTAAATGGTTCCACAAGAATAGTTTCCTCTTCCACAGTTTGAGACAAAGCATCTATTTTGCAAAGATTATTTCCAAGCCTATATGCTTATGAAGGAATATAGAGAAGAGAAGGGACTGCTGTGCATGTCGAGGATTAAGGAACTTTATTGCTTTGAGATAACCCAGGTTCTTATGGTCCATCTAGATAATATCATCAGTCTTGGATTGCTTCTTTTATGGCCAACAACTCTATCATATATTGTGTAATTCCTCTCAACAGTGCTGAATGTATGGGGATAGAAGGACACAGGATGCAGGGCTGTACTGGATAGATGTCATTGTGATAAAGTAGCCCCAATGAAATAAAATGAGGCATCAGTTTCCACAATCAATGGAGGCAAATTATCTGGATTCCTTCAAGCAGTTGTGAAAGATTCCTTTAATTCAGAGAATGCTTTTTCTTTTTACTGGAGCCCATGGAAATAGAACCTCTTTCTTGGTCAACTGAGTGACTGAGAGAACTATAGGAGAGAAATCCTGAATGAACTGAAGATAACTGGTAGCAGAACCGGGAACTCTCTGTATCTCCTTGACAGTTCAAGGGATATGCCATTTTCAACTCATACTGCTTTAAGTTTGAATCCACTTGTATTTAATGATCAATGAGATGGAACCTCAAAAAGTGACTGTGTTAGCCACAAACAGACACGTCTCCACATATGCATCCAAGGAATGGTCTTTCAGGCTCTGGAAGACTTATTTAACATGCTGCCAATGTTCCTGTTTTGTCCCGGAGAAGATCAGAATAGCATCCAAGATATTTAAACAACCGCATTTAGCATATCCCTGAAGATGTTGTTAATTAAGTGCTGAAAAGGAGCGAGGCCATGGCACATGATGAATGCCATTACTAGATGTTCATGGTGGCCATTACAGGTGTTGAATGCTGTCTTCTATTTCTCACCATGAAGGGTAAGGGCTATCGATATCTGATGGTAGTTTTGTTACATTTGAGCTAATCTACTCATGAGTGTAACTCTCCACCTGTGTGCTAGATATGTTTAAGCACATTATCATCTTTAGGAAGTATAGGATAAATTCTTCCATGCATTATCTTAGAAACAGCTAGATGTCACAATCATAGGGGGAAATGTATTGGTCTCATGTTTGCTAAGCACATCTGGATACTCTTGATAAGCAGCAGGAATATGGGATGTAAGGCACAATAAGTTGTGTTGTATCACAAGATTAGCTTGGGGTATTTGTGCAGTAGGGGTAGTTTAAAGGAAGGGGTTCTTGTTGCCAATCAATTTTAGGATTATGTCTGCATAGCCACAAGGTTACACATACAATAGTGAAAGTGGGCCATCAATCAAATATATTTAAAAAAAAAATCTATATAGCATGTAATTTAGCCCTAATTACATTTTTTGCTTCCCAAATAATATTTTCAGAAGCCATTTTTTACCATGGACACTTCTATTAGATACCATTTATTGTATTAATTCTATTTTTTTAGAATGTGTACTCTTTTTGAAAGTCCTTGTCTGTAAAACATCATGAGTCTCCAAATCAAAAGGAGTCAAAATTGAAAGTGAGCCTTCAAAAGTGGACCATTCAAATGGCAAACAATAATGTTCCTTAGCACTGACAAACTCGTTTGTTATGTCTGTTTGATTTGTGTTCACCCTCCAAGATCAAGCACTCATGTTTCTCGGCAGACAGAAACAATTCTTAAAGACAGACACAGGCCTTATTTCATTCTCTTATATTTCTCCTGGAGTAATTGTCCATTCTGCTTAGGTTCTACTGACGCTTCTATTGAGTTAGATTCTCCTGCTGGAACTAGAGATATTCTACGCGTTACGCCGCTCCTCTCCCACTGTAGTCGTTTTTGCTGGGAGTCTATTTGTATTTGAGTCTATGAATCTATGAGACGTTAGAATCAGTGGGTCGGTTTACCACAAAGTGAGAAGTAGTCTTTCAAATTTTCATTGAACATTGGTAAAAAGCGACAGCTGCTGCTTCAGCTGGCCATCCTGATTCTGAGACCAATTAATTGTAAGGACTAATATGGTTAATATGATCTCTTGAACTTTGTCTGAGAGTTAAGAGCCCTATCTGGACATCCTGTTTAGTTTTGTGTTTACCCAAGATTCTCTTGCTATGTTCCAGGAAAAGAGAATAATTAGACAACCATGGACTGTTATTATTAACACAATTGCCCAAGCCAAGGAGTCCTTGACCAAGTATGACAGTATGAATGTAACCTTGGATTGCTCCGTCTGAAACAGCTGAGGCCGAGCCAATAAGAACAGGATGTAATGCACTAGAAAAGGTTGAAAGGCCTTGGGATTTTCAAAAAATCATTTTGGAGGAGACATGCCTGATACCTGGGGTAGCAGTGATGGCAGGTGGAGGCATGGTTTGTGAGCTTTCCAATGTATTTCTTTGACCACCCCCAGAAGGGGAGAAAGTACCCGTATCATCCTATTTAGGCTTTCTGGAGGACTGGGACTGGAGGGTTCTGTCTGATTGTGCCTGTCTAGGAGAAAGTCCTTTCTTGTAAGGTTGTCCCCATCTCTACCAGGGATTTTACCAATGGCCTAAGCCATGATCTATAATGGGTTAACATTGGAATCCATGGAGTATATGGGCTGGTAAACTGTCATTCAGCCAGAGATTCTGATGCTAACCCCACTCCTTCAGTCATCATTATTATCTTTCTTCAGGTTTTTTTCAAACCATAAAAGTATGCAAAAGACAATTAAAACATACGTAAATATGTTCACAGTACTAACAAGATAAAATAATAATGATGAACCCATTTCATTCAAATAGGATCTGTAATCTAAAGTGACTGAATGGGGGAGAAAGAGGAAGTTAGAGAGAAAAAAATCTCTCCCTGAGTGCCTTTGTCGCTTAGGCTCTCATTATCCTAATGAGACTACTGGATTTGGGCGGCAGAATCACTGCACTGTGGGGGACTGAGTCTGAACCCACCACATGTGATACCTGTCAGCCTAATCCGGGTTTTGCTCGGGCGAACTGGCAGTGCCTCATCTCCACCCAAGAGCAGGGATGATTGGGCAACAGAGCGCATGACACAATTGACTCCTCAGGGATATTGTGGTCACTTAGATCTCAACCCTTTCTCTCAGTCACATTAGTCTCACATATGTAAGGACAATCAGAGGCAGAATATATTTCAATAAGGCTTTATTGAAGTAACTGCATCTTAGATAATAAAGCATGGATTGCAATAACTAAGAAGATGAAACATGACAGGATTACAATTGTGACAAGAAGATTAAAGCATAAAAAATAACGCTACCATATTGTTACTATGATCGTTAAGAACAGTCCTACGTAGGCTATATTAGAGCACAGCATGTTAAGCTCTAATTTGCCCTTCAGGTTCCCCTGGGAAGACATCCTCCCTCATACCTGAGCAAGAGGCCTGTAGTCTACATAAGCAGCTGCAGCAAAGCACTCAGAAATCAGCATACAGTCGTGGTCATCTGGCTGAAATCTCCCTCTCATGTACATGGGTCAAAGTAGTGTTTTAATAATAAAACAGATGATGCTCCAAGATGTGTATGTTTCTGTGAACATTAGAGACAAATCGTACCACTTTTGCCAGCAACCTATCTTACTGCAGCCTTGAGAAAAGCAGAGAGTGTAAGAAATGTCAGATTTAAGAACACAGTGCTGGCCTAGGCAAAGAACAGTGAGATAGAGAAAATAAAACAAGAACGTAAATGTGGCTGTTGTTAAAATAATAAAACAAAGCTGAATAAAATATGTCTAGGTTAAAGTGCACAGCGGCAGGCCCAGTTTGCTAAAATAATGTGTGTAAACTATAGCTAAAACGGCTACACAACACTCTCCCCTTGTCGGTTCTAAGGTGGTTCAAAGTCTAATTATGTATAAAAGCTACTAAAATTCAACCTATGGCATATATATATAAGAATGTCAAAAATGACAAGTTAAAGGACACTTGAGCATGTATTAGAAGGACAATTTAAAATGTTAAGTGTGGCGCAAAAAAGGTCACATTTCAAAAGTCAGAGTTATTTTGGAAGCTGCCTAATGAATCTGGGATAATTGAAGACAGGAAATTTTCCACTTCTTCAGGTGGTAAAGAAGGAAGTTCATCGCCAAGGAAAACCAAGGAGCATTCGTGTTCTAAAGTCTGAGCTCCAGCCCAGGCAGCAACATTCCGTGGTGTGCCAAACAATGAGTTTAGAGCCGCATATTCCACAAAGGGCAACTCATAAGCAGCTTCCCGTAGCAAACACACCCTCAACGCGCATGTCTGGTAATGAGCCCTCAGCGAGAACATCAACAGATCAGCGTCCAATGAAAGCAAGCGTTGTGTAGAAAGACTAACTTTCAGTGCATGTTTGAACGAGCACCAGAGGCACCGAAACACGGACTGCACACAATGCACACAATGCACACAATGCAAAACTGGTCTGAATGACAGAGACCAGTCACACTCCAATTGCTCCAGGTGTGTTGCTCCAAAGTACTGCATCATGACACAGCTGCACTGGTGGAAGCACTTTCAGTCCTCTTGTTGTGACAGGACAGGCATTGTGCAAAAAAAGTAGCAATAGCAAAATGCCACCTATTACAGCCAAAGTTATCGGAAATCCCCCAAAAATACTGGAGAATATTGAGTGGATGGCTGAAGGTATTATGCTGAATATACAGGCGAAGGTGTGAACGAAACCAGAACCAACAGCATTAAAGAAATTCATAATTCTAATAGTACTGGATGTATTAAATATTCGTCCCACGAGCTCACCAAAGTGTCTCCGAAAGTTAGTGCATAAAAGGGACTGTATCTCTGCTGATGACCTTGCAACCTGAGGCACATAGGTTTTGCGTGCAGATGTGAGCGCCACATGTTTTTGAGTCTGCTCAACTTGTCAAAATTCACATTTGAAGTAGCAATATGGGGCCAAATCTCAGCTACTTCCTTCTGTCATGTAGGAGGGAAAGGTAAGTTCCTGCAGCCGGTAGCAATTTTAGAGATTGAAACAACATAAACTATTCCGTCTCGCATCCCACAACAGTCCTCACTACTGAGGAGGACAGCGCTGCCATTTGAGAGCACCTGGAATGCAGGTCTAATCAAGGGGACTGGGACTCCCTTCAGATAACAAGCCAAGTTTGCTGCCGAAGCATTGCAGGCGAACGTGCAAGGACAGCTGTTTACAAACTATTGAATGGCTGACAGAAGTCTTGCATTCACTACAGCTAAGAAAGACCTCTTTCATGCCACTGAGACATTTGTATGAGAAGGATAGCTCCCACACCTCATAGATGTAACTATCTCCTAGCCTTTCATATCTGCCCACTGGAATGTGTTTTGAGCAGGACGTGAATTGAAGTATTGAAATAGGCAGATTAATAACGCCGTGTATCAACCACTCAGCAGATGGTATTTCAGCCACAGTAAAAGGCAACTTTCGAATTTTTCGATATTTAACACTACATAAGTCGCTTCCTTCTTAGCCATTAGTAGTTGTTGTTGCGTTAAATTAAATGTGGAAAATATGTCCCTTGCGCTTACGTGTTGCCAGGGAACGCGACCCGCCTTCAGTGTTTGTAGTGTCCAACCTAACTGCATAATGGATCTTAGTTGACTCTGTCCATTGTATAAAGGAGACATGTCACTTTGTAATATGTCTAAAGCAGAAGAAACAATGTTGTTTAAGTTGTATATCTGGTCGGACAGGATATTAATCCAATTATCTACAACAGCTGATTCCTTCTGTGAGTTTTCCTGATCTCTTTGCCTTAACCGGGCAGCAGCTTCTTGTTGTGAAAGCTTCCAAATTTCATTATAGACTGCTTATAAGAAGTGCTTTCTGCGTTGTTTTCTGGGGCCTAACAGGAAATCCTGTAAGTGAGTGTTATTAGACAGGAGACAGAGGTGTTCTGTAACAGCATCTAGTGAGGAACTCTTCAACCATTGCTGGCATAGTTTCCCTACCCTGTATGTTATTATACCCGCATGTTCAGATGACACCTAGCGAGAGTCAGGCCTACTTGCTCTAAACCCCCCGTGGAGTTTATAAAAAGTTTATGACACCCATTGGTATCTATTGGCCACAATAACCACCAACCATGAAGTGAAAGTGAAGCATTAAATGTGCCATTCTGGACCCATTCATCGAGCTGATCTTCAGTTGCATTTATATACTTTTGCCACTTATAAAATTTTGCAGGGGCAGGAATACTGGACGCATTCAAATCCTTAATTTTTGCTAAGCTATAACAGCTTGTCTGTTGTACAGTTTCATTTAAAAATATAATTTGAACAGGTATCAGGCATGCTCTAAATAAAGCTTCCTTTCTACTTATTTGCCAATTGGTTGTTCCCCACAACACTTTTGAAGTCAATCGACTTCAGCCAATATTCATAGCCTTCTATAGCCAACCGGTAAACAAAGAAATCAGAATAAATGAACTTCGTATCTGTCAATATTATATGTACATTTTCCATCAAAGGCAATTTGAAATAATATGACTAAAAATGTTCAGAAGATGTTTTAGAATCCCTTGTGGTGGAGTTCCACAATGTTCCCATTATGTGTAATTTAAATAGTCTTTGAGGTACTTGCTCTGTGAATGAAATGGTGTCCATAATAATTATAGCAAAACATGCCACCATAATTCTCTTTGGATGGATAAACCTCGTCACTTTCAAATACAGTAAAATACTGCAATTCAGTCATCATAGAATCAACTGTTTTCACATCCCAGTCATCAGACACAACTCCGGGTATTATTATATCATTCATAGAAAGTTTAAACACATATGGTATTTGAATGACCTCTGTGGGGCCGCGTATATCAAAGGTGACTTTATCCCAAACAATCCCATCAGGAACTGGTATGGCGGAAATGTTCACGAAAGACAAGTCTCTGCAGACCTTGTGAGAAGCAAAATGGTGTTTTAGGACCTCATCCACCAGTTCAACTGTTGATCTTTCAGGAGGGTAATGACCATGTACTAATAGAAAGAACGTAATAACAAAGCCAATCTAAAGGAGGAGAGCTAATATAGTCAATGAAAGCCACAGATAGTTCCATGGGAAAATAAAGTAATTTGTTTTAAGTCAGTTTATCAGCTTGCATGTTTTTGGCGCTTCAGGTGTAGAAGAGGCAAATGAGTCCGAAAAGGTGTCATTGATGTCAGCAAAGTATCCTGAAGCAGTTTGTGCAAAAACTGGAGCCGTATTTGATGGAGGAGAACTAGAAGGGGTCTCCCACAGTGGTTCACTGTAAATGATGGCATCCGTCTGTGTAGAAGTTGAATACAACTGATCAGCAATTTCTGTGTTTGTTGTAATAGATGTTAGTGCAACTAATGCAAGATCATTTTCCACCCTCCCCAAGCTCGGAGAGGTGTCAGCGTTGCTGCTCAAAACTTGTAGAGGGACATCTTGACCAGTAGTGAGAGGGATTCGGGAACTACTGGTTGCTCCTCTTGGGCTGCTGTGCAGGATCGGTCACATGGTGTAACTTGACCTTGTCGATATACCCAAAGCGGTTTTCTTTAGCACCAGTTCTGGTACCGTGTATTCCCAGGACTGAGACCGGTGCACGATAGGAAGAACCAAACTCCTTTTCACAGCAACTTTTTCACGTACTAGATTCCCAACCTTTGGAATCTAGCCGGTAGGTGTTATTGGTACATCCTTAATTCCTGCAGAGGCAGCAGTAGCAGAAGCGTTGTCGTCACGGAACTGTTGTAATTCCTGCAAGACAGTGACGCGTTCATTTATGTCAAAAGGTGTTTCTGCCACCTCCATGATCTGGAACATACATTTGAGTACCAAACAGGCATTCGTATGAAGTACGACCCCCCAGGGACCTTCTAGGCAGATTAAGTGCTCACTGGAATCCATACAGGTGATTAAGCCAACTACGACCCGTACCTAATACTCTGGCTGTTAAGGATTGCTTTAAATCTAGGTTTTGTCGCTCCACCACACTATTTCCCACGGGATGAAATTGAGACGAGTAATGGAGTTGTACCCCTAAGGAAGCCATGGGGTCCCTGAATGCCCTTGATGCAAAAGGAGGGCCCTGGTCCGAGTGGAAAGTCTCAACTGCATATGGGCTGATAAAGACTTGCAAATATTTAATAACAGTCCGAGCGTCAGCCGAGCGTTGCGGCCACATCCATAGAAATCTGAAGCAGGAGTCAACAGCGACTAAAATGTATTTGTAGGCACAGACCGGTGTTAGGGGACCACAATGGTCAAAGTATACACATAATAAATGTTTGTTGGAAATTAGGAGGAGTGTCTGCAGTGGACATTTGACGGTAGAGCCCTTAATTTGTTGGCAGATGTCACAACAAAGTACATACTGCTTAGTCTGTCTGTAGACCTGGCCACCAATAACATGTTTACAATAATGATATTGTAGCTGCCACAGCAGCATGGGCAGAAGCAACCCCCTCATGCACTGCTTTAATCAACTCTGGTCTTAGGTTTTATTGGGAATTATCTGAATCCCTATGCCTGTTATTTTTACTTCTGAGTCAAGGAAGCCTCCCATTGGATAGGAATATTTAGCAGGAATGCTTTTGGAAAGGGCGTGCCTTCAGCCATGGCTTTCACTGCAGCTCATATGTCATTGTCCGGTTTCCTTCTATAACGAGTTACTGTAGCAACAGAAGCCGTAGCTACTGCAGGTTTGGCTGCTTAATCAGCCAGTGTATTTCCAGCAACATGTATTGCAACGCGCTCTTGTCCAAGTGTATGTACAACATGGACATTTGGTAGTGTTTCCTTCACATCCGCTACTTTGCCCCACAGAAGTCTGTGTTTGATGGTGTTACCTTTAGAATCTCTGAACCCATTCTGGCGCCAGTAGTGCAGATATTCATTGAAGGACTGGACACAATAATATGAATCACAAACAATCAGTGTTAGCTGTGCAGGATCCGTATGTTCCAGTGCCATCACCAGAGCCTTTAGCTCTGCCAGTTGTGAAGTGCAATCCTCTACGGTTTGCGTGAATGTATGTTGTAGATAAAACGTATTACCCTCTATATAGCCGCTTACGACTGCACAAGCAGCTGAGTACTGATGCTTTGTGCCTATTGCAGGTTGTGCTGAGCCATCGGTGTACATGACTCTTTGATATTGATCAATAGGCAATGTATTTACCGTAACTGGGTATTCTGGTTCATATTGCAAAAATTCTTGAGTTTGTAATTTTGGGTAAAAAATGTAGTCAACATCAGTGGCTGTTGAAGACGTTTCCCATTGAATCCAACGTGGATGTAATGCTTTAGCGTTTGGAATGCTTGCTTTGGTAACAGCCTCAAGGGATGGAATTGGAGATACGACAATAATGTGTTTCCCCTGGGCCAGTTGTCTTTCCTTAATGACAGCCATCTGAACAGCAGTGAGAATTTTCTCAGTGGGAGCAAAGCGTTGTTCTGCTGTTGAATACAAATGTGATCTGTATGCAATCAGGACCGTCTCACCCTCATTGAAAGTTACATAGGTGAAACCAATGGCACCAGCAATTACTCTGATGACCAGATGTTTTTTATTGTTCCTTGTGTGTAGGTGGTGTGCTGCAGGCATGTCTGTTTGCAAAGCTCTGAGAATGCGTGTGTGTTAGACTGTACAAAATTTACTGGAAAAGTCAGGATGTATTAAGTCATATAAGGGTTTTATGAGTGATGCGTAATCTGGAATGGAATTCTGCCAAAATTTAGGCAACCCAATAGTGATTGGAGTTTTTTAATGGTATTTGGAGGTTGTAACTGTGCGTATTTTTCTCAGAATTGTGGCGCTAGGCTCTTTCCTTCACTTGATAGCTCATATCCCAAAAACAGGATGCTAAGGAAGGCTATTTTTGTTTTTTAAATATAGCCGAATTTGGCAAATCCTACAACAATGCAGGCTAAGCGTCTTAGATGTTGCAGTAATTCATCATCCCTGAGATAGATATCATCTACATAGCACAATGCTTCGGAGTCAATGGCGTGCAATATTGAAGTTACACGAGTCGCGAACAGTCCTGGACTGTTCCTGTACCTTGTGGTAAACCACAGAATTTTTTGCTGGGAGACTAGTGCGCTGAAACTTGTTAGGTCTCTACTCTCAGGCCCTATATTTTGTCAGAAAAAAAACATTGGAAATATCCAGTGTTGTTTTGTATGTTTTTCGTAAGTGCTATGCTATGAGAGTTTTGTAATGCATATGTGCGTGTAGGACTGTCTAAATGTCTTTAATCTAAGACTATTCTGTATGAATGGTCCGGTTTAGCTAAAGAGAATAAAGGATTATTCATTGGTGAGACACAGGGTTCGATTATGCCCTGGTACTCTAGTTGTGTGAGGATTTCCCTCACGGGTGCTTTAGCATCATGTTTTATTGGATACTGGGGTTGAGATTGAGGTTGATTTTTTATTGGAATTACATGATAGAGGGAATCTTTATCCCACCCTACGTGGTTGTGATATAACGCCAGTGCCTGCGCCAATGCCCAATCAATGGCATAGGATTCTGCAAACTCATTGGGAGCAAGGGGCAAGAAAAAAGGTTTGATAACGTCTTCCTCATTCGGGCAAGTACAGACAAATTCAGGTGCCCAATCCCTTTTGGCCAGTAGAATATCATATGACGTAGTCCCAAAAGATTGCATCGATTGTGGGTTCAATGTCTCCTTCTAACTGTAACGTTATTTTGTACACCCTATCAGGCGTAAAGACACGCATGTCAGCAGTTTCAACTTGTAAGAAGTCATCAGTTGCTTTCACCTCCAGATGCTCTTGGAGACTCCTGTAAACTATTGTGACCTCTGCCACGCTGTCTAGCAGCGCTAGTGCTGACTACTTGTTCTTCAGTAGAGCCCTCTTCTTGAGTGGCATGACAAATCGCAACTGCTGCCACTTTTTTCTTTTTGAATTGGAGTTTTTGTTGGGTAAGTTTCTCTTTTTTTTTAACAGAAACTTCTGTAGAACGTTGTGATTCCTGTCTCGGTTTCACGTACTCTGTCCTTCGCTCTGACCGCCCACCTCTCTCACTGCGTTTTTCCAGTGAGCCTTGAAAGGAACGAGATTGGTGTGTATCAGGATATCTGTCAGGCGTTTTTATATTATCTCTGTTTCTGAGATTATATCTATTCTGTGGGGTCTCTGTATGCAGAGATGCTTCCCTTTTTTTTAGGTGTTCTTTTTTATCCCATTATTTCTTAGAACCCTCAGGAGCTTGCTTGTTAGAATCTTTATTAGATTTACCCTGAAAATGTGGTTTTGTGGGTCTGGCCCCTAGACTATCTCGAGCAATACTAGAGTAGGTCTCCGTGATAATCTTTGGAAACTCACGTTCTTGATCCTGTGGAGGAATGTCCTGGAGCCGCATGCGCACTGCTAGTGCAACTGCTTCCCCTTTAAGGTTATGTAATATGATTGCAGATACAGTGGCAAAATTGCCCATTAGTTGCATCTCCAAGTCCAGGGTCGGGGCAGCCCCGTATTCATCTTGAATTTGTTTTAACACTTACTTACTTAGAGGACCTAACATGTAGAATTGTATGGGGTAGGGCGCCATCAAGCCAATTATTGATAAGATAGAGGTATTTCTAGATATGCATATGCTCTGTATTGTGCAGTTATGTTTGCAGGTGTATAGTGGTGAAATGCATTTGTGTTCCCATCAGCTACTCGAAATGTGACCCAAGAATATACAATTTCTGTTCGATAGGCTGGATGAGCCTCACCAACAAATGTAACAGGACCCCCCTGGGCCGTTAGGCCATGTCCCAATAAAGGTGCAGTGAGGGTTGGTCGCATATTGACTGCATTGGTACCTGTTGCAGGTTTGCCATGATGAATGGTAATTTTGTTCAGAGATAAGCACACCAAATGGGGATTATCCTTTTAGGGTTAAAGCTTGAACAACTTACAGCGTTAGTTAGGTACTCCCTACTTAGCTGAGGAAGAAAATCCTCAATACCACAGACCTCTCCATATATAGTACTGAGGTGTCTTTGCATGTAGTGAGACAGAGCTACTCAGGAGGACCCGAAAATGAGTGCCTGACCAAACATTGGCAGCACCAAGTCGCGTAGGCTCTCACTATCCTAATGCCACTACTGGATTTGGGCGGCAGAATCACTTGCAGTGTGGGGAACTGAGTCTGAACCCACTACAGGCGACACCTGTCGGCCTAATCCGGGTTTTGCTCAGGCTAAAACAGTGAACCACTCTGCCGTGGTGGGGATCTGAGACATAATCACAGCAGGGCTTAGGACAGTGGGGAAACTGGGGATCACTAAATTGTTAATTGTTCACATATCTTGGGCCATTCTCCAAGATACCCCATCAGCAGAAGGGGATGTTATGTGGGCTTTATTCTATTTGTTTGATAATATTCTGCCTCAACAAGTCTTGTATTACAGGTTTAATTCCTGCCTCAGGCAGTGCCTCATCTCCACCCAAGAGCAGGGATGATTGGGCAACCGAGCGCATGAGACAATTGACTCCTTAGGGAAATCGTGGTCATTCAGATCTCATCCGTTTCTCTCAGTTACATTAGTCTCACATATGCAAGGACAATCAGAGGCAGAATATAGTTCAATAAGGTTTATTGAAGTAACTGCATCTTAGATAATAAAGCATGGATTGCAATAACTAAGACGATGAAGCATGACAGGATTAAAATTGTGACAAGGAGAGTAAAGCATTAAAAACCTCTACCATATTGTCACTACGATCTTAAAGAATAGTCCTACCTAAGCTATGTTAGAGCACAGCATGTTAAGATCTAATTCTGCCCTTTAGGTTCCCCTGGGAAGACATCATCCCTAATACCTGAGCAAGAGGCCTGTAGTCTACATAAGCAGCTGCAGCGAAGCACTCAGCAATCAGCATACAGTCGTGGTCATCTGGCTGAAATCTCCCTCTCATGGACATGGGTCAAAGTAGTGTTTTTATAATAAAACAGCTGATGTTTCAAGAAAGGATCCCCACATAAGAGTGTGTATGTTTCTGTGAACATTAGAGACAAAGCGTACCACTTTTGCCGGCAACCTACCTTACTGCAGCCTTGAGTAAACCACAGAGTGAAAGAAATGTCTTGTTTACTAACGCAGTGCTGGCTTAGGCAAATAACAGCTCGAGAAAATAAAACAAGAACGTAAATGTGGCTGTTGTTAAAATAATAAAGCAAAGCTGAATAAAATATGTCTAGGTTAAAGGGCACAGTGGCAGGCCTAGTTTGCTAAAATAATGTGTGTAAACTATAGCTGAAATGGCTACACAACACCTTGAACCGCTGACTTCAGCAACTTGGGCTGGTGAAAGTTTGCAGCAAGGACACTCATTCTGCCATGGACTACCAAATAACCCCTGTAATCATATAATACAAGACAACATTAATCTAAATATACTTGTGAATAACTAGATGCAGTGCCCGTGATTATGAGTAGAAATGCTTTTCTGTGTCTGGCAGCTGAGAGGCCAGGACCTGTCCCAGACTACAAGGGTACAGTCTGAGATCTGTATACAAATGCCTGCTTTAATTGTAGAGAAGCCTGCAGTCAGGATGACTTAGAGTGCTTGAATTTGGAGCTGGGATGTCAGAATAGCAGTAAGCATAGCTCAGTATCTTTGGAACAAAGGGTTAACCTAGGTTGCCCTAATCACCCGAATGAACCAAAGGGGAGCAAAACAAAAAAGGTGTAGGGAACACAAACATTGCGAGCTATGGAACTGAAATAGGATCCTCTCATCTCCTTACATTTCAGAAATATGTCTCAGGTTGTATAAAATAAGTGGTTCAGTCTGGCTAGGGGTGAGGTACAGTTGAAGCATTTATTCGTATGCCACCCCCATTTGCGAGAACCTGAGAAAAGTCCTGGGAATACCCCACTATTATTTTTCCCATTGACTGTCCAATGATATCTCATTCCAAGTCCATCTGCATTGAAACCTGTGTTTAACCAGCTAAGTAAGTTTCTATATGTGTTGGTTAATAAACCCTTTGATTCAGAAAAGGGTTGTGAGGTTACTGCCTTGTTTTGGAATGTAAACCGGTGTCAAAGCTGGCAATATTGTAAGTTACTTGAGGCAGGAATGTTGAAATCTGCTTTACATAGGCGAAATATCAATTTGTCAGCCCCCTGAACAGGTGTTTGTCACTTGGAGGACCTTTACTTCGGATGGGGGACGGTGAACGATACATTCAGAATTACTGACTTATTACCTCTAAAACCAGAGACCTCCTCAAGGCATTTAAGATTTTCATAGTGAATGGGAATGATTTGTCCAGATCAGTCAATATGAGTAGAACATCTCAAAGCAGGCTTTGTGCTCTATTTGTCTCACTCCCTCTTGCCCTTCCACAAAGGTGATGCACTTTATTGCCACATAGGCCCTAATATTGATGGCTAAGGGTTCAACCACTACCGCATAAAGTAAGGGAGGCAGTGGGTAGTCCTGCCAAACGCCTATACAAAGGGGGAAATTAGTTGAATGCTGCCTATACCCCTGTACTGATAGTTTTGGAGCCTTGTGACCTGCTAAAATCCATTACCCCATTTATTAATCTTTTCCTTTCTTGTTAAGGACCCCCTCTAGGAATTTCCAGCTAACACTATTGAATGTTTTATCAGTATTTAGAAAAGGCAGGATCACTGAGTTGCCTTTCCTCTTATCTTCTCAGTCAAGGAGACTAGCCTTCTGATGTTATCACTGTGCTGTTTATGTTTGATGAACCTCACCTGGTCTGGTCAATTAGCTGAGGAATAAGGTTTTCCAGCCAGTTACCTAACATGTAAGTAAAAATGTTTGCATCTGTGTTCATAAGGCAATCAGCCTACATGGAGTACATAAGGAGGATCTGTCCCTGCTTTATCGATTAGCATGATTTCTGCTTTACACATGGAGGAGGGTAAGACCTGTTTGGTGAATGTGTTGTACAGGGCTGTCAGGTGTTTCCCATATTAGGGAAAGACAGCTTTATCAAAGGCTTTGGGGAACGTGTCAGGTCCTGGTTTTTAACCTATCAGAAATCATAGGTGAGTAAACGGTAGAGGACCCCCTTGTAAAGAGTATAACTTAATAAGCTCATGCAACGTATAACTGAGGTATACTTCAGGCATTATTACTCCTGAGAGGTGGTTTCAATGAATGGCCTTACAGCAGGAAGACTTGGCCTGATGAGGTCTCCAGCTTTGGGCAACCATGAGGAAAAGCAGGAAAGCTAAAAGAAACAACTCCACAAAATTGTTAAGAGTTACGGTGAGTGTGCTGCAATCAAGAGAAGGTTGAAATTACTCTTACTGAATATTACATCCTGCCCTAGTACACAAGGGTTTCAGAGAACTCTATTATTTGAGCTAAGCAAAACATCAAGAAATATAGGCAATCCATGGACCATAAAGTATTTATCAGAAATCAAAGGGTCACTGGTACTACCCTTTACTACATTTTGCAGTCAGACCAAAGATAATGTCAGATTAAGAGAAGGAGTAAAGGTGTTCCTCTTACCAGTAGGTCTGTAACATGTCACTATTATTACACACATTTACATATGGTTTGGAATGGATGCAGATATATATGAATTCATTCCTTATACATAAATATTAATTGGTGTAATGCTTATATGTGTGTGTATGGTATATGTATATCACTATACACATACTTAGATCAGGGTGTATGGATATGTCTGTACACATGTACTTAATCTAGTTATAGCAAAAAAGGAAAAAATATTAAAAAATAAACAAAAAATTATGCTTACCAATATATATGTGTGTATTTTGAATTACATAAATAGGTATGTCCTAGTACACAATAAATACATCTTATTTACACAACATATGTGGAGCATTGTGTATATACAGCTTTACGCTTCTTTACATGAAAACACACGTATCACAGTATGTAAATGTGATTCTAGGAAAGGTACCTTTAAGAGTACTATAACATATTTAGATAGAAAGAAAATAAAAAATAAAAATAAAAAAACTTTGTATACTTAGCCACCATATACATGTATATATTGGATAATATAAATACTGATGCTATGTAGGTATGAGTTGATATATATAGGGGTTAGTGTCTGCTACCAAAACGTTACTAAGTGACATGTGTAAATATGTATGCATCCATATCACATCACTACATATTTAGATCTGCAGGTATGTCTCTATACATGTATATGTTAATTCCAGTTATTTGTTAAATAAAAAATAAATCTATTACCTTGAACATTTGTCCCATCCCTCCTCTTGCGGACTCATACCGAACCTTTGTGACTA
Source organism: Pleurodeles waltl (assembly GCF_031143425.1). Taxonomy (NCBI): domain Eukaryota; kingdom Metazoa; phylum Chordata; class Amphibia; order Caudata; family Salamandridae; genus Pleurodeles; species Pleurodeles waltl. Next base: position 178,012,649 of record NC_090444.1, read on the forward strand.
CTATGAACTCCCAAACATCCTTTTCAAACTTCTCACTCCTTTTTACACTTCACCCAACTAACATGTGCACATGTCTGCTACTCCCATTAACAACGTACCACCTCCCTTTTCTAATTTTAGGAAACTGCCCTTTTTGTAAGGTCACCCGCACTTTTTTCTCCATTGATGGTGGTTCTGACTGCAAGTGCACTGGGGACATGTGTATTGGTGTCCCCAGTTGACAAGGACATTAACGCCCTTTTAGGTCCCTGGTAAATGGTACCAGTGGTACCCAGGGCATGGGAGTTAAAGAGATCACTAGAGCCTGCAGAACTGATTGTGCCACCTTGAGTGAGCCAAGTAAAAAGATGACAGCAGTCCTACCATTGCAGACTCAGTGAGCAATGCAAACTGCCAAACCTCGACTTTGCCTTCACCATGAGTGGCAAAGTCATAGCACTATTTTTAATATATGTCAACCATCCCTCAGGGAGACCACCTGAACCTACAAAGAAGGGTGTATTATATTAAAGGTGCAAACACATATGTGCAAGCCCAAATGTCCCTATAAGAGCCATCTTGAAGGCTACTGTAACTATTCAGGGGGCATAAGCTAACAGGGGCTGGCACCTGGGCATCCCGACGTTGCCAGCTCCATAAAGGTCCCACTGAAAGGTGTCATTTTTGGTATCAAACAATTTGTCTTAAACCTGACTGGTTCCCCAAGTCGGATTTATTGTGACATGTACCCAGGTGGCTATCTTGGAGGTTGCCCACCTGATTGCCTCAGACTTCTTGTGCCCTGGCTAACAGCCTTCAAGCTGCTGTCTCTGAGACAGGAATCTGACCCCCTGTCAAGTGGTGTGAACATTCCCAGGAGGCAGAAACAAAGGCCTGTGTGGGCTGGTGCTCTCTAGCAGGAGGGGGCACATCAAGACAGTGAGCTTCAAAGCCCGCACTGCCTCTGATATGCAAATAGGTGGCCTTCCAGAGGAGGACAAAGACAGGCACATTTGCAACCCAGGCAGGATGGAAAATTAGGTAGTTAGGTGGTATACACCCCCAGAAGCCTAGCTACTCCCCTCAGTGGGCTACCTGGTCTGTATGGCCGAGGATGGGTTCTGCCAATTAAAAAAGTGGCAGGATAGAGGTTTCTGGGTAGAAAATGTGCCACCCTCCACAGGAAATGGTCACCTCAGGGGTGGATTTGCCACCGCGGCTAATAGCCATTGGCTACCAGCACCCACACCCCTAAAACCTCTAAATCTAGGATTTAAGGGGCTCCCCTTGAACCGGAACCTCAGACCTGATGAACTTGCAGAAAAGGACAAAGGACAAAGAGGTACATAACTGTGACTTCAGGACCTGCACAAAGCAAAGGTGTGATAAACTGCTCCTGTGGCAACCATCCTGCAACTGCACAACCACGACTTGTCCTGGACCAGAGACTGGCTCCAAAGTATAGAGGAATGTCCTTGCAAGCCAATGACAACTTCAGAACTCCCTTGAACAAGAGGGACTAGTCCCCTACAGCCTGCAGAAAAATTGCACTTCCAGAACCAAAGAATCACTGGCCATCGGGCCTGCTGAAGGATAGCCCAAATGTAAATGGCCCAGTGTAATGTGCGAAACAGTACTGACCTCCAGCAAGTTTCAGACGGCTGTTTTCCTCTGTTCTTCAGGACTTCTAAGTAACCAAAAGCTGCATTTGCTACTAACAAGGCTTGTGGGTAGGCAGTAGGGCTACCACTTACTTTGTTCAAAGCCTTGCATCGAGGGAACCTTGCAACATCTTCAGTCCAGGGCTTCATTGGCCCTGTTGTTGAGACTTTGCATCCTCTTCCTCACCAGCACCATCCCAGCAGCAAATCCAGCAACCGCAGCTCCAGTGTTCAGCCCCAGGGACAGCCAGGGCAATTCTCCCTCAGGCCCTATGAGCCAGGTGAAAATCAACTGACTGTCTTAGCTTGGTCCAGAGACCCACACCACCTTTACCCACGGAACTCAACCTGCAAGTGACCGAATGTCACTAGTACACTTCCTCATTGACCGCAACGTTAAAGTTTTGCAAGAGTGAAATGCATTCATTTATTTTTCCTTTAAAAATTCAGAAATCCGGTTATACTCATCCATTTGTCTTTGTTTTGGTGTCTCAAATTATATACAAATCTGCTTTATTTTTATAAATTGGTGTTGGATTTCTTTCATGTCGTGTCAATTACTTATCACCTTTTAAATGACCTTACGTTAGCACACCTTTTTTGTTCTAGAAGAGCCCTTGCGCCTGCCTGATACCCAGAGCAGACTATTCCTACAGTAAGGAGACCACATGTGGAAAGAGAGGTCTGCCACTTGTAAAGACTGACTATTTACACACTGTGCATGCAACCTACTATAAGTGCACAGTGACCAAAGTATGCAGAGCAAACTGATCCTATCTGAAGCTATATCCTCTTTTCCTCTCCTATACAAACAGCAATCTAGACCAATACCCAGAAATTGAAAAAAGAGGTGAAACTATTTCCAGAGGTAATTAATATATAAATCACAATGATATGGCAAAAACTTGAAAGCATATTAATAGGGTCACAATTTAAAAGACTGAGTAGAAGCAGTTATTTCATCAGATCATCATTCTGCCTTTTATGTGACATCGTTTGGGTTTCGGCTGACAACATTGATAAAGCAGCAGGGATCTGTCTGACAGAAGCAGTTTCTGGTACAGTGGAATTCCCTCAGGTTGGGACCTAATGAGGTTTGATCTAAAGGGGCTCCTCCCAAACCCAAAGTGGTGTGGCAATACCTTTCTGAACTCCAAATGGCATGCCCTTTCTGTTCACTGTTTCTAGAATGAAACAAGTGGACAAAGAAGACAAAGTGGAGGCAGGAAGAACACTTTAACCAGCATGGCTAGTGCTGACACCACCTTTATCTCATGAATATATCATGCAACTAAGGGGAAGTCACTGGATTAAGCTATGCCTACCCACCCCACACGTCATTTTAGTCTAATTAGAAAATGTTCACAATGTTAACCAACTCCTAGGAATCAGGAGTCCCTCCTTAAAAGACAGGACAAGTCCCCAACTCATTAGAACAGAAGTTGCTTTCTTTTAAAATTGAACATCAGCATTCATCAACAAGCAGTCGTTGTGACATGATAAATTACTGGATGCACTGGGCTGGCAGGTGCATCTCTGTACATGAAAGACTTGGTTTATGACTCACCATATCCTGTGATGCAGTGTTTTTTTAGTAGACTTCATCCTCAGGGGATAACACCTTCCTTACTTTTTCAGTCTTAAACCTTCCCACTGCTGTGACTTTTGTAACAATTATGTTCGTACGCACAACTACAGATGGGATGGGGAGGTACCCCAGATACAGTTTTTAGCATATCGCTATGTGACCAAGAAAGGCTCAGATCAGTGTCAACACCTAGGGCCGGCTTTTGGGCGGTGCAACCTGTGCAGTCAGACCTGAGCAGTGCAGCCGGACCTTGCACTGACTTTGGTGCGGGGCGCCATGTTTGAAAATAACTATTGGTTAAAAGCACATAAACGTCCTTCTACATCTAGCAGTTTTCAGGCAACAATAAAAATGTTTATATAACTCAGGTGATTAATGATCCTACTGTTGAGAGATCGAATTTTGTTTAGTATCAGTTTTGACTTATCATAAAGTAGCATGGTTGCCGCAAACCTCAAAGGGAGGGGTGGGCGGGAGGGTGAAGGGATGGGGACCGGGGGGGGAATAAAAAATGAATAAATAAAATCGTACCTTTTGCCGATGTGCCGCCTCCTGCCGCGTTGCTCCTCTTCCTTCCCTCGATGTGGTGTCCCAGCATTCACTGGGAAACCAGCACAGGCTCCCAGGCAATCCTGGCACTGCTTTCCTGCTAAACCTAGCATGAAAGCAGCACTAGGATTGGTCTGAGCAGCTCGGACTCCACTTAGGTGTACTCTCTCCTCCTCCCCTCTCCCATTGCCCAGCCCACCCCTCCCTGAACATGCCTCTTGCTGAGCTAGCAGCTGAAAGATAAAACAATAAACAAATATTGTTTAATCTTTAAGCTCCTGGCTTAGCCAGGGGGGCGACGTTCCTTCGCCATTGGGAAAGAGCCGCCCCTGAATCGGACATTCAATGGACCTGCTGCAAAGAATGTGTGCCTTGCTGATCACAGAACAGAGACCCTCATTACGAGTTTGGCGGTCTTTTGCCAAGATCGCTGCGCTCGTGGCTGCCAAAAGACCGCCAATGATGGAGGTATCCTGACCGCCGCAATACGAGTCACAAACTGAGGACCGCATAAATACAGCCACAAAAATCCAACACTTCCAGGCAGACCGAGGGAGGGAAAGAGACTGTCCCTCCACCAGCCCCGCCACACCGACAACACCCCACCCTCCATATTACGACCCACAAATCAGCATAGCGGTCATTGCACAGCTGAAAACCATTGGCTGTGTGAACCGCCGCGCTCAAAAGATCACCACCACCAGAACCCAACACCACATTGGACAGTATGGATACCCAACACCTGACACAGATACCCACACTACACACACCCACAACCACCACTATAAACACACGCCCACACACTCTACAACCCTTTGCAACTACACACAAATCACAACTGCACACAAATACCACAACACACCTGCACACCAAATGATGCTCTCTACACACACCATCAATCCCCAAAAACCACACCCTTGCGTACATCACCCCCCAAACCACTACACCACCACCATGTCCCGACAAAAGCACCCATGGTTCACTGATAAAGAGTTGAGTGTCATGATTGATGAAATTATCAGGGTGGTGCCACAACTGTTTGGAGCACAGGTGCAGCAAACATCCATTGCCAGGAAAATGAAGTTGTGACGGAGGATCGTTGACAGGTTCAACTCGGTGGGCACCCATCCATGCACAAGGGAGGACATAAGGAAGAGGTGGAACAACCTTAGGGGGGAAGGTGCGTTCCATGGCATCAGATTGCCATTAACAAGACGGGCGGTGGTCCTCCATGTCCTCCCCCTGAGTTCACATGGAGAGAGGAGAAGGTCTTGGACATACTGAATCCTGAGGGCCTGACTTTAATCATCGGATGACTCAACTCTGGTAAGTCAACAACACACCACAGGCACCAGCTACTCCTGGACAGCATGCGTCCCCACCACCCTAAGACTCCCCAGTCTACCCCATCTTACACTTCGGCACCGCACCACATGCCCCTCCCCTGCATGTCACACCACCTGCCTCCCACTGTCCCCACACAGTCCCTCCTTAGTGCACGGATACCAATCACAATGCCAAGCACCACAACTCCCACAATGCATCACTCCCTACACATCAAAAGATGACAATCCCACTTCACAGTGGAACGCCTGCACAGAAAATCATAGCACATGTAACACCAACTGGATGCTTTGACTGCATTCTACTACATGACAATATCAGCAATGCTATCCACTATCCTCAACCCTCAATGGAACATGGAAAAAATGTCACAATCCGTCACCCGCAAACAATGTCTGCAGTGCTGCATCTGTCATTGCCATCACTTGGAAGCAAGTCAAGCTACTCCATGCATCAGACAATGATACAAACAAGTACATCTCCACAATATAAGTCTCTCCCTTGCCATCCACATGTACCTCTGCCACTTGCACCCTGCTGAGGATGCCAGATACAGACAGCCCTCCCCAGGATGAAGGCCTCAGTGGATGTCTGGACATAGATGACTTGTCTGGCCCATCTGGGACAACTGGTCAGTCTAGTACCAACAGCCCCACCCTGGACACATCGGAGTCCCCCACTGCAGTGGCTATGACACCACAGCCAACCCTTCATCCTCTAACCTGTGTCCCAAGGACTGTTCCATCAGCAGTGTGCCCCATAGTACAGGGACCAGAGTCAAGGCCACACACCCAAGACGATGAAGGTCCTGCTGCAGCTGGGAGTGGGCATACTGTGCCAGGGGCACAGGGAGCCATGGGCAGTGGGAGGCACCTGTGACCCAAGGGAATGGGGTACCCAAGGCAAACGACTGGCCAGGAGGCCATCTCCTAAGTCCTGGGAACATACCAGCAATCTCAGGAAAAGATGGGCCAGATCCTCGCAACCTTGCAGGAGAACCAGAGGCTGAAAAGGGAATATCAGCAGGAGGCCATGGATCAGTGGTAAACCCTCAATGCCACCATGGCCTCCATTGCAGGGGTATTCAAGGAACTCACTACCATCCAGCATGTGTCCTCCACCCACCAGCAGGCCCTTTCCACTAGCCACATTACAACGAGCCCTCCACTTCTGCTGCAGCTAGTGGAATGGAGGCCTTGTCAAAGGACCCACAGACCATCAGCCCCCTCCCTCTATAGCTGAGGAACCCACAGGCAAGCGAGGTTGACCATCCAGATATCCTGCAGTACCTGATGCCAAGATCAAAACCACTTCCAAGTGACGCTCTTGTGAACATTCTCCCTTGTGTGCCACTAATACACCATGTTGAATGTCCAATGTCATATCTCAATTTTTCCATGGCCCTTGGGATACTGGACCTGGACTACCTACAGCTGGGATAACTACTCTGATGATTTCACCCACCATGAGCCCACTCATCACCCATTGCACTTGTGACTCACATTGAACACCTTTGAGCACAGCTACTGCCTGCATGTCTTTATTGTAACAAGTACGATTTTCTGTTCTACAACATGTCATAACAGTCAACCCATTGTCCTGCAAATGAGATGGACAGAAGGGGTAGCAATATTCAGCAGGAATGATGGTGGAGCAGACATATTCTGGATACATGTGTCAAGGGAGCCACCAGGCAGGGCAGGAACCAAAGTTGCACCACACAAATGACCTGCAAATAGACCAACACTGGGACAACTATCACAATGGGAGTCAATGTTTGCAACTCAACACACATGCAGTATAATGTTGAGCTCCCTAGTGTGATTTGGCAAGTGGAATCTCAAACCATATTCTCATGACAGATCCACATTCCCTAGACATCCATACCCAATGGTCCTTCCCTTGCAGCTGACAAAACTCAACTTAAGGCATGTTCCACAGTCAGTAAAAGTTAGGTAACACATTCTCACATTGTGGACTGTGAGGATAAGTAGCATTACTGATGACACCACTATGTTTGGCACTTCAATTGCAGGTGACATAGCAGTACAGGGAACATACAACATGGACAGTACTTTACACAACAGCAGAGTGAAAATAGCACTGACATTTGAACAGTAACACCTCCCCTGATGGGCAATATGCCCCCCAACCAACCCAGAGGGGTAGCTGCACTCAACACCTCCACTGATGACACACACCAGGAGGTGCTATGTCACTAGGCAGACAGGACTACAGGTCATGTACAAAACAGTCTACACATACCTGTTCCTATCTGGAAGTATTTGTGGATCAACTATGCTCTAGAGTCAGCTGCATCCTCATCATCTGCCTCCTCATCACTTACAATGTCACCATCACCAGCCACTGGTCCAGCTGCCACCTCCTCCACATCCAGCAATGGGATGTGATATCTCAGGGCCAGAGTGTGTAGCATGCAGCAGGCAACAACGATATGGCAGACTTTTAGTGGTCTCTAGCGCAGGATGTCTCCGGAGACGTGTAGACACCTGAATCTGGCCTTTAATAGCCCAAAGGGGCCTCATTGAAATGGTTTTCATCATCTGTAGTTGGATATCCCACAGGTGTCAGCAGCCAGGGAAGGTTCGGTTAGCCAGAGTCACCTGTGTGCACAAAGGTTGGACCCATCTCAATACCGGTAGAGACACAGGGCAGATTGTGAAGAGAGGTAAGATTACAGGTTCACACATGCTATTGGATACATAATGATGAGTCAGGCCCTGTCCCTCTGTAGTTGTGCCATCATGAGTGGAGCGTTGCTGTTCCTCAGAATGAAGGAGTCATGCACAGAACCAGGGTTTTTGGCTTTAACTTGGGAGATATACTAGTCAGCGAGACATACCACCTGGACATTAATGGAGTAAAAGTTTTTCCAGTTCCTGTACACTTGTTCATTTCTCCTGGAAGGAAACAAGGCAATGTGGGTGCCATCTAAGGCCCCTACCACATCAGGGATATGTGCCATATCATATGACTCAGCTTTGACCGTAGCCAAATCTGCACTTTGGGGGAACCTGATGTAGCTGGGCAAGTGTTTGAGTAAAGCCTTCAACACAAAACTGAACATCGGCTGTGACATCCCTGTTACCAATCCCACTGTCATCTGGAATGACGCTGAGGCAAGGAAGTGGGGCACTGACAACACCTGTACTGTGGGAGGGATGGCACAGGGATGACGTGTGGCAGGTAACAGATCCGGCTCCACCTGGGTACCCAGCTCCATGATGGTCTGACAGTTCAGACAATACGTCTGTATGACACGTCTCTCTTCTGACATGTCTCCTTTCCAGGGTAGCAAGGTTGACTAGGGGGTGGTACCCAGTGGCATGTCTCATTCTCACCATTGCACAGTATCTGGGAATAAGAGAGAGGATAAGTAAAACGTTGATGTCTTGACTGTATGGACATAGTCAATCTATGCAGTATCACTATATTTCATTCATGGTGCACCTAAAATTCACCTACAATTAACTTAATACATGTAAAATTGCAGCCACCTGTCCTGCATGCACAGGACAGATGGAAGTGACCTCATTCCGCTGGCGTTAGTCGGCATGGCGGTAGGCGGTCTCAGCTGCCGTGAAATTCCTCATTGGATAACATTGTTGCCTATGGGAGACTGGGGCCAATGGTGATCATCCCCAGCGTTGACGGTCATGCACACGGTGGCCGTGACCACCATTTTCTGTAGATTAGCTCACTTGACTCCTGACACTCATGCAAGCAAGACCTCCACAGCATGTGCTGCTGTGTACTCTCTGGGAGCCAGAATGCCACATCCTACAGGGATTAGGGACCTAATCTTCGCCCAGGAGGAGCTGGAGAAGCCTGTGGATGGGGTCCTACCCCTGTATGGACTGTTTTATGGGGCACCAGAGCAGCAGCTGAGTTTTATGTCACTCTACTGTCTCATAGTGATGTGTGTGAGGTTGAAATGTGTTGGGGCAGGGCAGATGGAGTGTATGCATAGAGATGGGTGAGGAGTCGGAGCGTTAGAAGGGTGAAGATACGTGAGTGTGGCTGATGTGTTATGTCCACTGCTGTCCCTTTGATGCCACTCTACATGACTTTGTCCTTCTGTCTGTGTCACCCAGGCAGGTCAGCGCCCATCAGAAGAAGGGGATTTGGCGTGCCATCGGCAAGCAAGTGCGGACCCTGGGGGTCCACAGCCGGCGGAGCACCCACTGCAGAAAGCAGTGGGAGGACCAGAGATACTGGGCACGCATGTAGAACCACAGAGGCCAAGCTGGGGACATCCTCCCAATAAGGGGGGGTGCCTGCCAGACCCTGACCCCCCTAATAGCCCGCATTTTGGCAGTGGCCTACCGTGAGGTGGATGGGCGCTTGACAGCAGCAGAGCCGCCACAAGGTGGTAAGTACATACTTACACCTTGATGATGTAATGCTTGTATGGCTTTGGGTTACCTACTAGTGTGAAGATGTAGTGTAGGTCATTGATAGATGCATGTAGACTATGGGTATCAGCCACCCTGGCAGGATTGGTATCAAAGATGTGTGCCTGTTCCAGTGACTTATGAGGGCATTTACTTAAATCTGGTATTTGTGTGGTCACCTTCAACGAGGTTTGAGAGCCAAGCTCCTACCATCAGCATCAGTACACCTGATGTGTCAGGGCATTGCCATCAGAATCAGTCTACCTCTGTGACAGAGGTAATTAATGAGTCCTCATTCAGCTGCCTTGCACTGTATGCGTAGATAGTAATAGTGGCCCCAGATATTACTGTGCTAAATGTTAAGTGATTAGTGGGCATGCTATCTACCCATGCAGGATACTGTTGAGTAAGGAGTACTGGATATGTCTCCATGAATGACCATGAGAATGTGCCAAGTACTGTGCAAGTGTGACAAGTATGACCCTCATCAAGTAAATGAGTGCAAATGTTCCAACAACAGCAGTTTACATCAGCATTGCTGTAGTTTCCCCCATGGTGTCCTACTGTTGTAGCATGAATAGGTGAAGGCATGGCCTGCCATGGCATTGCAGCAGATAATGATGTTGTTACTCTGTGTGAATGTTGGATTAGTATTGACCCATTGCACCCTGTCTTTGTCTGCCACCCTCCCTCTCCTCCTCTCTCTTTGAGTGCATTAGCATCATCAGGCGAAGTAGAAGGGGCACCAGCAAGTGGAGAAGCTGAAGCCCATGGGACCCAGGAAGCTGATACCAGAGGAGCTGAAGGGACCAGTAGGACGGAGGGCGAGAGGAGTGCCACCAGGGAGACAGGATCGACGACAACATCTTCAGATGCCTCCTCCGATGGATGCTCCCTGGCAGTGGCAGACCCATCTGGGACCATCCCAGCACCATCCTTGTCCTCCATCCTCTTACCAGCACTGCCCTCCCTCTAGCTCCCCACCCAGTTGCCAATGCCCTCTCACCAAGGTGGGTGGGTCTCTCCTTCACCGCAGGCACCTCTGCCGCTGCCCCAGTCAGCCCTGCTGCCCTTAATGAGGAGTATTGACCTCCTGAGGTCCATCTCGGTGAGGCAGTCAACCACTGTGAATGCCATTCAGGGACCGGCATCACAGATGCAGCAGTCCAATGCCTACCTGGAAGGCATTCACGCTGCCCTGGCTGCCCTGCAGAGATCCTTTCAGGCTCTCGCCTCCTCATTGATGGTAGCCAGTGTTCGTTCTTTTTCCATCCCCCCTCCAGCTACCTGTTCCCAATCCAACAGTCCTGTCCTCACACCCATCCAAGGCACACTTTCATACCAACATGCATCAACAGCAACATACACAGTTCGCAAGGACAATCACAAGCACCACAAAAGCCACCACCGCCATGCACACATACAACAGACACATGCAGACACAACAACATTCACTCGCCACATGGACTCCCCCACCACCTCCCCCTCACAGACACTACACCACTCAAACCTTCAGTCACCACATCATCACTCCCAGATCCTGCCACAAGTGCCCTCATTCTCACCGTCACCACAATAGCAGGTCCCCATACATGCACCCAATACACCACATGCGCACTCAGCACAACTGTAAACACTCCCACATGCAGCACATCCAACCTACCTGCAGACACCACCACAACACATATTCACACATCCACCCTGCCACCTCCCCCCACTACACTTAAACACCCACACTCACCCACCCAACAGTCACACAGCATACACATGGCATCCACACTCGTACCTGCACCCAAGGCACCTCCACGTACACACCTCTAAACCATTCTCCCTCCCTCCACTCCCAAACATTTTTTCCCATGACCACCCTTGTGTCCCTAAAAAATGTTTCCTGCAGGAATTTTGCCTGTTCCCTTCCACTGTCCCAGTCCCTGTTCCACCCAAGTGCCCTGTTACCCTCACCATACCTCTGCCTTCCACCTCCCAGTCCTCCCATGGTCCTCCTGGTACAAGCCATGCCCCTCCCCCACCTAAGGCTTCTACCCCCACAAAGCCAAAGGTTACCCCTCTCAAACCCAAAGCCAAGCCCCCTCCCCCAAAAGCAAAGTCCAAACCTAACCGCCCGACCCAAACCAAAGGACCATTCCCCCCAAACACAAACCTGGGGACCTCCCTTCCAAACCCAAACCCCCACCTCAGCCCCCTCCCCTCACACCTGAGGTGCCTGCATGTCCCATTGATGCCCCTGCCATTTGGAGGCCATTTTGCAGTCAGGAGTCAAGATGGGGTAATGCCCTGTGTGCCTGGTCTGCCTCATGCAACTGGTCTAGCCAGTAGGCCGATGTTGCACATAGTTTTTCAATATATTACCATTTCTATTTGATATATCTGCACCAGATACCCGTTGGTGTCGAGGGTAACAAACTTGTCCTGGCTTTCCTTCCACATGCATGTGTTGTATATGTGCAATTTCTGTGTGTGGTTTGTGTGTGAGTGTGTGTATGTGTGTGTGTGTATTGGTACGGGTGTTTGTTTGCGTGTGTGTGTGTGTGTGTGTGGGCGTGGCTAGCCATGGCGGGGTTTTGTGTTGTTTGTGGGTGACTCATTTCCTTCCCTCCAGTGTGTGCTAGGTGGCTGTACTTACTGTTGTTGTCGCTGATGTTGCTGGTTCTGGAGTTGTATGGCCAGCAGGAGCAGTGGGAAGACTTCCAGTTCGGGTTCCATGGTGGCCTGTGTTCCTGAAGGTGGGTGTCCCCTTTTATGTAGTTGCTTTCTGCCAGGCTTTTCGTGGCAGGATAACCGTAGTGGAAATCCTGGCTGTGTACAACCTCGTAATATGGTTGGTGGAAACATGGTTCCCACCGGTCTGGAGATGCCTACGGCCGTCCGCCTGTCCGCACTGGCGGTGACTTGGCTGTGTTCCGCTCTGAACATCGCCATGGTCTAAATATGGCAGTCTGCTCCGCCGGACGGCAGCGGTGCGAATGCCACCTCCACCGAACTCGTAATGAGGGCCTGAGTGTGAGTGAACTATGAGTAGGGCTATAAAAGAATTAGATGTATGCCAGAGAGAGGCTATGGAGAGATGAGATGCACTTTTGGAGAGTTCTAGTAAGGGAATTCATGGAGAAGGAGGTGATTTTGGTGGCGGGGTATGGCACCAAAATACTGTCCCACCGGGCGACACCCACGCTAAAGCCAGTACCGTAAGCAGCGAGGTCTTGAAGACTTTGGAATATGACTGAAGTTCTGAACAAAGGGGACTTGATGGGGTACAGTGTAGAGTTATGGACCCCTGACAACGCAGGAGAAGCCATCCTACGTGATGCACAAGAATCTGGGTTAGTAAGCTGACGTTTGGTGCTTAGGTAAAGGGCTCTGGCTTGGAGATTCCACGACATGAACTTTTACATAAAGTTGGACTTTCCCTAAAGGCTCACATTTGTCAGCATCACAGAAATCTTTTGGCTTAACTTGAAATTATACTCATCTGAAAAAAGGTTAAAAGTAACAGGGCGGTTGAAAATATGATATTATCAAATATTCCCCCTGGGGCATTTGAAATGTTTTGAAGTAAGATGCTAGTGCATCTTGACCCTCAACTACCACTATGGCAACTACTACCAGGTACACCGAGTCCGACCAAAAGAATGTTTAGTTTTTTATGGTCTCATCTGTCTTGTTATGTTCAGGGCAGCAGCAGTAGCAAACACACAAACTACACATAGTGCAGTGTATCTCTCTCTGAGACGAAACCAGTGAGGCATTTATTGACCATGCCCCTACTTCCGGGGCCCATCACAGCCCCTCGCGGAGCAAAATAATGTCTGTGGGCCTACAGAAAAGAGCTCATACATAATTTGTAGGGAAAAACCAAGGCAGAGTGGGGGATAAGACTTGCTAAATGAACCATATAGTGAAGGAGACGGAAAAGCAATACAATGAAAATCTGAAAAGAATAGAGAGAGAAAGGGAGCTAGAGTGAAGAAAGTAGGTGACCAGGTGAGAGAGAAAGGTAAAAAGAAAAAGGAGGGCAGAAAAGAAAGAAAGATGGCTAGAAAGAAAAAGAAAGGAAGGAAGAAGGGTATGAAGATAGAAAGGGTGCAAGGAAGGAAATGTGAAAGGAAGGAAGGAGACTTGAAAGAAAGGTAGGGAAACAAAGGATGAACGGAAAGAGGAAAGAGAGGTTAGGGTGAATGAAAGGATGGGTGAAAAGAAAGAAGGAAGAATGTGTGCACGAACAGACGGATATAAGTGTGAAAGGATGAATAAATAGAAGTGTAAAAGAATGGATGAATGATGGATTGAAGGGTGAAAGGACTGGCATGTGAAAGAATGAATGGAAAACTGAAAGAATGGAGGAGTGAAAAGGTGGACTGAAGAATGGACCAAAAAGTGAAATGGTGAATTATTGAAAGTAGAATGGATGACAAGTGTGAGGATGGATAAATGGATGGTTTGCTGGAATAGTGACAGAGTGGATCAATATGAAGGATGGAAGGATGAATGATTGGAGGGTAATAGGTTAGAAAAGTGAAAAGGTGGATGAATGGTTAAAAGGAAAGATGGTTGACAGATGAGTGGGTGAATAGATGGGCGAAGGAAAGGTAAATTGATGGATGAGTGTAATGGTAAATGAATGGATGGATGGATTAATGTCATGCAGAAGGATGGAAAGGTGAACGGGTGGATAAATAGGAGATCATATGGATGAATGGAAGGGGAGGGACAGGTGACTGATTGAATGGAGGGATGGAAGAATAGGCAAGTTGATGGACACAAGGATGGACAGCATTGTGAATGGATGGTTGGATTGGAGGATGATGAAAAGGTGAAAGGTGAGTGGATATATGGGTGAAAGGATGGATGGATAGAAGGGTGGTCAGTTCAGCAATGGAAGGGCACAAGTCAACCAGGTGGAGAACAAGGCAACCAATCAGAGCACAGTTTGACAGTAATACTTCTGGGCAGGGCAAGGACATAAATAAGCAGGAAATCTACTGAATCAAGAGGAGAACATTGAAACAAAATCATGAGCTGACCCAAATTCCACTCTAAGTATATGTTATGGTTTGAAAACAAGAGATCGTGTGTGAGGCCATTTCCTTTAAGAAAGCCAAAATGGCCAATGTTTCATGACATATGTGTGCATTCTTAATGAAGCTTGTGCGGGTATGCATGTGCTGGCATACATTGTCATGCTGCAGCTAAAACCCAAAATGTTTGCATGGTTATCCTCTATGCCTGCGCATGCATGATGAAGCATACGTGCACATGTGCCACGTGGAGCAGAAATTTGACTTTTTTTTCATGATGGTATTTAGCATTAGCTTCTTTTTTGCTGACAGTGTTTTAAGGCGAAAGCTATTGCCCTTGCCAATGGTTGGAGGTTTTATTTTTTGCAGATTGGGCAGATTTTTCTTATAAAGAGAACTCAGTTCAACAAAAGAATCACCTTCAAGCTGCTTACGCACGCCTACAAGGCCCTCCACAACATTGGACCTGCATACCTCAACCACTGCCTCTCCTTCTGCACACCCACCAGACATCTCCGCTCTGCCCACCTGGTCCTGGCCACAATCCCAAGGATCCAAAAGACCTCAGCCGGAGGAAGATCCTTCTACCTTGCTGCGCTGACCTGGAGCTCTCTACTGCTACATCTCAGGCAACCACCCTCACTGCCTCAATTCAGGAAGGACCTCAAGACCTGGCTCTTTGACTGAACTACACCCTAACCCACCTCCTTCGCACCTCCCCTGAGCACCTTGAGACCCTAACACAGAGGTCTCCAAACTTTTTAATGCTGCGCCCCCCCAGTTGAAAAATAAAAATCATTGGGCCCCCCCTCAGAATTTTTCACAATTATTTTATAAAAATGGCGATGTTTAAATATATCTAAACCTATTTAAACATTCCAGTTAATTCCTGTTACCTTTTTAAAACTGCAATAACATGCTTCTGCTTAAAACAAAGGCCTGTTATCTGTATAATATTTATTTTGGGCAGAATCTGGGGCCCCCCCTGGGATCACTTCAGGCCCCCCTAGAGGGGCCCGCCCCCCAGTTTGAAGACCTCTGCCCTAACAGATGATTAGCCATGCTCTACAAGAACCACTGATTGATTCTTCATCCATATGTCTTTTACGTTGTTACCTGACATTTTCGGTGAAACATATAAAGCAAATTTGCAGATAGCACCTGAGTACTAAATCCTTATTTTTGGCTCATTGTGTCACACATCATTCTTTTGTGCATCCATTTAGGTAATGGAAGGTCAGGCTATCACTTTTCTGATTCTGATTACCGCTCTCTATTTCACCATGTCAGCTGCACCGTAGGGTACAGAACACAACACTCTGCATAAAACAGTTTAGGGTACAGAAATAATGCTGATCCATTATGACCATTGCAAGACGTGGACTATGAGACTCTGTAATCACAACTATTGGCTCAGTTGCTTCTGGAAACACCTGTTTCAATTCAGCTCCTAATAATTATGCAGCCACCGGCTACAGAGATTTTTCGGTACCCGTTTGAAATAACATATTTTCCATTCGTTTTTTGAGGCTCCGGTTGTTTCTCAACAGGCCGCTGCCTCGCTAATGCCGGGGAAATGAAAGAATAGCAACATATTTTTAGCCGCAGGAAGTTTTTACTCGCTACTGCCAGTGGCGTGTCTTCCTTTCTGCAGCCACACTGTTTTCATTCCCTTTGAGAAGCTGCAGGTGGAGGCTGGCGTGGGGCTCCACACGCACGGGAAGTGCCTTAGCTCGGCGCACTTACTTAGTGCACCAATGAAACCTGAGCAGGCCCAGGCAACACTTCATTTGAGCCAGGAAAAAGTCGGAAGCTTACACAGAAAAGCGGAAATGGATTAAACCTGCCTGACATTAGGAAGACATGAAAGACATAGGAAGCTACAGGTGAGACCACGAAGTAAAAGTTATTTCAATATTTAGAAAGTAAAGAGTTCATTTTGTGGCTTGCCATCGTTATTAATTGCGATAGTTACAGAACCTGCGAAAAAATACTGTAGCATCCCAATTTTAACGAACAGCAGTGTCAAGTCGGTTTCTGTCAAGATTTCTGCCAACCACCGCATACAAAATAAACATGTACCTGGAAGCAGGCTAAGGTCTTTTTTCAAAGGTCTCCTGAATCAGGAAATTAACAAGTTAAGGTGGGTAGGCCAAAATACACACTTATCTTTCTCCTTCATGAGCTCCCTTTAAATCACAAAATGGGCCCGCTCGGTAAGACTATTAATCATGTTGTACGTTTAAAACTAGGTGTATTTTGGTCTCCTCGACTTCGCTGTTAATATCTTGACTTTCAATAGGTTTGTACTGGAGGAGAACCGAAATACATTACATTCGCATGTTTTAATCGCGTTGACTAGTATGTTTTTTTTTCTTGTCATCATTAATCGATCTCTGTTTATTGATCTTTCCAGAAACACTGCTAGTTTGTGATTGGGGTGCAGAGAAATAAATATTTCACAGCCGGTCGCTGCAATTTTCAGTCCCCTTGAGTACATTATGAACCCGCCGGATCTCATTTAAGGCTACCCGGAGTAGCAGTTGCAGCAGTGGCATGACCTTTGGACCCCTTGGCCTTTGCTCTTGCTCCCTGAAGCGGTAGGAGCTATAAAGGAAGTGGCAAGAAAAAAATCATTACCCAAAATGGTACTTGGATTTTCAGAAGCACGCCTAATAGGGTCCTAAGACTTATGAAGGTATCAACAAGATGTGGACAAGCCACCTCACCTATTTGATGTGACATGCTTCATAATTGGTGACCTATTCCGGGAATGGTCTGTAAATACCACCTTGGCCGACTCAACTGCTGTTCGGGGATTCAGATACAATACAACTGGGTATTCGCAGGGATCCAGGTAGTTAAAATTATCTTGGGTTATACTCCTTTGGATTACCATTTTATTGATGGAGTACACTGGATATGATTAAACAGGTGATGTATGGAGTTCTGATGGGTTATAATGTGGCGTCTATCCACTATTGACTTACCTACATGTTTTGGAAATCTTAAATGTCATATAGGTCAGCGGCCTTTGTCAGGGCCGCACTGATGTTGGTCTCACTGCCTATAGGCCACTCATCCCAAGCAACACAGTTAGGAAAGCATACAGAAAATAATGTTTTTTGTTAACATTGCAGGGTGTCTTATAGAACCTGGAGGAATATAAAGATTGAGTCCATTTTTTTTAGATATAAAAACCACACCCCTTACAATGTGTGAACACTGAAAAGTTACACAAGCCTGTTTCTAGAGACCCAGTTGCAAAGTGAAAATTCTGATAGCCTAGCATAACACAGCAAAATCAGGTACATGCACCTGGGCCACTGTCTTATTTCATTCGTTGGCAGCATTGGTAATGGATGGTTGGATTAGAGGATGATGAAAAGGTGAAGGGTGAGTGGATATATGGATGAAAGGATGGATGGATAGAAGGGTGGTCAGGTCAGCAATGGAAGGTCACAAGTCAACCAATCAGAGCACCGCATGACCGTAATGCTTGTGTGCAGGGCAAGGACATAATTACGCGGGAAATCAACTGAATCAAGTGGAGAACACTGAAACAAATCCTTACAATCACGAGCTGACCCAAATTCCACTCTAAGTCTATGTCATGGTTTGAAAACGAGATCATTTGTGAGGCCAATTCCTCTAAAAAAGCCAAAATGGACACTGTTTCATGACATATGTGTGCATTCTTAATGAAGCTTGCATGGGTATGCATGTGCTTGAATACATTGTCATGATTCAGCTAAAACCCCAAATGTTTGCATGGTTAGCCTGCACATGCATGATGAAGCATACTTGCACATGAGCCATGTGGAACAGGAATGTAACTTTTTTCTTGCTGATGGTATTTAGCATTAGCAACAAGCATTTTTTGCTGACAGTGTTTTAAGGCGAAAGCTATTGCCCTTGCCAATCTTGGATTTTTTTTTTTTTGCAGATTGTGCAGATTTTTCTTTTAAAGTTAACTCAGTTCAACAAAAGAATCACCTTCAAGTTCCTCTTGCACGCCTACAAGGCCCTCCACAACATTGGACGTGCATACCTCAACCACTGCCTCTCCTTCTGCACACCCACCAGACATTTCCTCTCCGCCCACCTGGTCCTGGCCGCTATACCAAGGATCCACAAGACCTCAGCTGGAGGAAGATCCTTATACTACCTTGCTGCGCTGACCTTTCTGTGTGATGGGATTGGCTTTGGGAGGTTCTGCTTGGGGAAAATACTCTCACTCTTTCTAGATAGTTATACATATGTAGGAAAATAATGTAAATAGGGTTCTAGTGGATGTGTTTACTGTCTGAAGTCCCAAATCCTTGCACTTTTTCTACCACCTCAGATGCAAGCAAGAAAGGTAGTGATAGGTAGGGCCAAGTCTGTCATGGCTTTGGTTGTCAAAAGATCTTTGATTCCATGTTGGACCTGACCCTTTTTACAGGTCAATCCCCTGACTTTTTGGTTCCTTCCTCCTATTTTCTGACCTCTCGCTGTCGGCTCTAGAACTCTGAGCACTTTATCACTGCTGATGAGTGCTAAAGTGCAGATGCTCTCCCTTCTAAAGTTGGTATGATTGGCTTATACCTAATTGGCATATTTAATTTACCTGTAAGTCCCTTGTTCAGTTGTATCCCTATACCCAGGGCCTGTAAATTAAATGCTACTAGTGGGCCTCCGGCGCTGCTTGCACCACCCACTTAAGTAGCCTTTTAAACCTGTCTCAGGCCTGCTAGCGCAGGGCCTGCATGCGCAGTTTTCTGCCATAGGGACCTGGCATCTAAATTTACTTAAACAAAAAAGTACAATGTTCCAAAAAAGAGTCAAAAATCCACTAGGCACTTCTATATATAGAAGCAGGAGCCCTCACACATCCACTGGATGTCATGCTTCATCACAGGGCTTGCTCCTCATCAGACTGGCGCTGCAATGTCTGACGGGCCCCGCAATGCAGCTCTTTGCCGGAGATCTTTACTGGTAATCCGTGCCATGGTTGGAGCAAGTTGGGATTATTTAAACCTACGGGCAAAAAGAGAGCTGGAGAGAAAAAAGGGATCAAATTGGCTCAAGAACCTCCAAAACCTATATTTTATTGATCAAGGAAGGGTTCCGGTCAAGATTAAATATACTACAGAGTGAGAAGGAGGTAATGTTCTACCACTCTACCAAAAAACAAGAAGATGGAAGAAGGAATGCCTTCAACCCCTTGGGAAAGTCAACATGGTTTGCGCCTAAAAAAGTCCTTACGGATCAAATGGCGCTTCATCAGGACCACACAAAACAAACTTCTCCTAAGCTATGGTGCAAACCGCATTGTGTCAAAAGATGTATGTAAAAAAACTTGAGTTCCCTTACTCAAAAAAGCTACTCATCAAATAGTCAAGCTAGAAGAAGACCTGTGGAAAGAAGACAGAATGTATGGACCACCCAATTTAGGATCCAAAAACAAATACAAAAATACATCGAATGTATATAAAAAGTGACGTGGCACTCAGTGCTAACGTGCTGCCGTGCTTCGTGGGAAAATAATATTCAAGAGCATCACTGCTTACCATCCTCAATTAGGGACGGGGGTCCATGGGAACAAGCGTACCAGAGGGCTTTCGTTGTATCTACATAAGTACAGGAAGAATGTTGAATAATACTGTAAAACAAACACATACTCAGAGTGTTAACCCAGAGATAATTGAGTTAATAATAGTATGGTGGTGTGTGATCTAATGTCGATACACATATAAAAATATGTAGTGCACAGATTGTAAATATGTGGAAGAATAGTAATCTCAGTTGAGGCACAGTCGCTTCACTACCCCCCACTTCTGTATCGATCTCATGTATCAGCAGAACTGAAGGCTGGACCAACAAAAATATAGAGGCAAAACATGGTATTGATCGTTCGCTCTATGTGAATGTTTATCAATTGAAAGTAGATAGAAAAATGTTTGCATTCTAGAATGGTTATACATTAAATCATCAAAGTGCTTCCACGATCGATAATCACATGGCCTTTAGTCTGTCATTTATACTTTTTTCCCCAACTCGGGTATGTAATCCTTTTTCTGTTTCCTGCATTTGCGGTGTGTTGTCTCTCTGTCAGCGACCACCTCTGCTGATTGGGTGAACTTGCTGTGACATCTCTATTTGACCCGCAGGCTATGTTCACTTTTCACTTTCCGGGAACGCGGCCCAGGGGTAGGTCTCCGAGCATGGACTGTCTTCTGAAACAGTGAGTAACACCACTCCCACGGAGCGCTTTCCCCTTTTTGTATTTTGAGTAACTGCATACTGGCCATATTGATACCTTCTTGAGTGTGGGAAACTCACCTTAGGATGGGCAAATGATGGCTTCCTTCGGACTTCCCAGTTTTCCCTGTGATTATCGCTCATGCAAGCACTTTGATGATTTAATGTATACCTATTCTAGAATGCACATTTCTTTTCTCTCTACTTACAATTGATAAACATTCACATAGAGCGAACAATCAATACCATGTTTTGCCTCTATATTTTTGTTGGGCCAGCCTGCATTTCTGTAGATACATGAGATCGATACAGAATTGGAGAGTCGTGAGGCGACTGTGCCTCACCTCAGATTACTAGCCTACCACATATTTACAGCCTGTGCACTACTTATATTTACACATGTATCAACATTAGATCACACACCATCATACTATTATTAACTCAATTATCTCTGGTTTACTGTCTGAGTGTGTGTTTGTTTTACAGTATTATTCAACATTCTTCCTGTAGTTATGTAGACACAACAACAGCCCTATGGTATGCTTGTTCCCATGGAGCCCCGTCCCTATTTGAGGATGGTAAGCAGTGATGCTCTTAAATATTGTTTTCCCATCAAGCATGCCAGAACGTTAGCACTGAGTGCACGTTTTCCTTCTCCCATCTTCTTGGTTTTTGGTAGAGTGGGGGAACATTATTTCCTTCTCACTCAGTAGTATTTTTTAATCTAGACGGGACCCTTCCTTGATCAATAAAATATAGGTTTTGGAGGTTCTCAAGCCAATTTTATCCCTTTTTTCTCTCCAGCTCTCTTCTTGCCCGTAGGTTTAAATTTATCCCTACTTGCTCCAACCACGGCTTGGATTACCAGTAAAGATCACTGGCAAAGAGCCTCCTTGCGGGGCTCGTCAGACATTGCAGCACCAGTCTAACGAGGAGCAAGCCCTATGATGATGCATGACATTCAATGGATGTGAGAGGGCTCCTGCTTCTAAATATAGAAGTACCTAGTGGATTTTTGACTCTTTATTTTGGAACAGTATACTTTTTTGTTTTGTTATTACTACTATGGAGGCTGTACATTGGACTACTTAATCTCCCTGTCCCTCATAAGGTTGTATATCTAAATTTTCTTGCCAAGCCCAGAATTCCTCTTTTATACATGTAAGTCACCTCTAAGGTAGGCCCTAGCTAGCCCTATGGACAGGGTTCTATGTATGTAGAAGGCAGGACATGTGCCCGCTAGCGTGGCCTGTCCTAGTAGTGACAAACAGCCTATTTGGTTTCTCACAGCTGTGAGTGCTGCCTTCTCATAGGATTGCATAGGAAATGCCCTGCCTTATGTCTAGGGGGTATTGTCTGATTTATGAGGGGTAGCGTAGGCATGTTTGGTATAGTTGTAATGGTAGTGAGAAATGCTGCTTACTGGTGTAAGTGGATTTTTTTATTACTATTACCGAAATGCCACTTCTAGAAAGTGAGCAATTCTCTGTGCTTATGACTCTGCTGTTTTGCAGCTGGACTCCAATTCACGTCTGGTCAGAGTGACAGTTGGGCTTTAGGCATCCCTTTCAGACAGCCTGTACACAGGGAGGGTGGAGGTGTCACAGAGGTGCATCTGCATACTGAATAATCTTCCTGGGCTGAGAGAAGGGAGAGGCGGGCACTCTTTCATTTGTAAGGCTGTGCCCTGGCCTCACACAAAAGGGTTGTCTACCCCCAACTGATGTTTGGAGCCTGTGCTGGAGGAGAGAGGGGGCACTCCTAGAACCAGTTCTAACTGGTTGAAACCTCCTCCTCCACTTCTTTGTAAACACACTGTAAAACTGACTATAAGTACAGTGGGGTTTTCCCCACAATTTGAAGACATCTTGGAACTGGACATAGAAAGCTGCTGGAAGGACTCACTAGGTTCCTCCATGGACTGCTGCTGCTGTGCTGTCCTGTGACCTACCTGGTCACTGTAAGGAACTGCCACTTGCCTGCATCCACTTTGTGCTGGCCTTCTGCTGGACCCTGCCGCCCTGTGCTCCATGGAACTTTGCCCCCTAGGGGCAGGCTGCTGTGCCCGACCCCTGCAACTGCCTGGCACACAAAGAGCGCTTTGTTGTCAGCCTATAGCGCCTAGAAGAGCGCATCCCCCTCATCTTACAATGCTTGGGAGCACTGTCGCTGCAGGCATTCTGGCGCTTGGAGAGTGCCGTAGTTTTAATCCTTAAGCGCTCGGAGGGCGTGCTGCTGGGAACGAATCCCTGCCGTGGCCTGGGCATTCTGGATTTAACATTGTGTGAGTGAAACGCTGTCCCTGGGACCCCTGGTGCACCATCGAGTAAGGAAAAGGAGCGAGCGTGCTCCTACCGTGCCCCCAGGGTGAAGCGTGCTCTGAGGAGCGCCCCCGGGGCACAAGCAGGCATCCACTCTGGTGCTTGCTGTCTGCTACAGCCCGGGCAAGCCACAGCCTTCATTTGGAAGCCGGGCGGGGGAAGGAAGCCTCATCTGAGTCTCTCCCCCATCCCCCCTCTGGACCCCTTTTTGTCTTTGTGGACAGGCAGGGGGGGAAGAAAGCTATAGTGGGTGGGATCTGCCTGGCTTATGTGCAAACCAGAAACCCCATTTCTAACATTCCACATCTGCTACCCCTGACATTTGGTTATTTGGCACCTACAATGACAGACCGATTATGAACGTAAAGTCTAGCTTACTGTCTTGTTCTTTATTCCAATTCATCTGAAGTGCCCAGGCAGCAACCTTACTGGGCCTATGCTCAGTGGGCCAGCAACATTAGAACCTTGAGGACTGATCCCCTACTGATTTAGCCCACTTAATGCATATCATCAATTCCCTCCTTCCACGCTTAAACACAGGCTCTCTCTGCCAAGACAATACATACACAAGTACTTTAATAACATGGCTAACTGTATATTTGTGTTGCCATGCTAATGTGTGCATGAGACTTAGATCTTCTCTCGTACAGTGACCCAAGTAAATAATTGTTTGTCTGTGGCCAGTTACTTCCATGTAGCTCATATTCACAGAACCATTCATTTTAATTTATGGTTTATAGTGCAGTTGCAACCAGCGCTCTATGCTGTCAGTGTACAGGGCTTTCACTGAACAAGGCTACCGGTCCAAAGTCAGTGGTCACTCTAGGTCATGGGTACTCACAAACTTTTTTTCGGGGGCCAAAATTGCAGTATGGTTTGCGGCCGAGGGCCGCACTGAAGTGACAGCGGGGGGCGGGGCTTAGAGGGGGAACAACCACCCCACCCCCTTTTTCAAAACAATGCCCCTACCCCAGTAACACACACAGCGCGCACACATACAGCGCCATCTGCTCTCACCCCTACCCCAGTAACACACACTGCGCCATCTGCACACAGCGCCATCTGCTCCCACCCCTACCCCAGTAACACACACAGCGCCATCTGCACACAGCGCCATCTGCTCTCACCCCTACCCCAGTAACACACACTGCGCCATCTGCACACAGCGCCATCTGCTCCCACCCCTACCCCAGTAACACACACAGCGCCATCTGCACACAGCGCCATCTGCTCTCACCCCTACCCCAGTAACACACACTGCGCCATCTGCACACAGCGCCATCAGCTCTCACCCCTACCCCAGTAACACACACTGCGCCATCTGCACACAGCGCCATCTGCTCCCACCCCTACCCCAGTAACACACACAGCGCCATCTGCTCTCACCCCTACCCCAATAACACACACAGCGCCATCTGCTCTCACCCCTACCCCAGTAACACACACAGCGCCATCTGCTCTCACCCCTACCGCAGTAACACACACTGCGCCATCTGCACACAGCGCCATCTGCTCTCACCCCACCCCAGTAACACACACACACAGCGCACACACACAGCGCCATCTGCTCTCACCCCTACCCCAGTAACACACACAGCGCGCACACACACAGCGCCATCTGCTCTCACCCCTACCCCAGTAACACACACACACAGCGCACACACACAGCGCAATCTGCTCTCACGCCTACCCCAGTAACACACACTACATTAAAAACAAATAAATAAATAACCAAAGAGCCTTACCTGACTCAAAGCACTGTAAAGATGCCACAAATGTGGAACAGCAGGCAGGCAGGCGGGCAGCAGACGTGGAGCCGGTGACAGGAAGCAGACGACCAAAGCCCGATAAAAGTTAGCTGCAAGCGCTGACTTTTATGGGGCTTTGGCTTCCAGGATCGTCAGGGCAACGCCATAAACAATGGCCGCCGTATGTAAACATAGAGGAGGGCCATGGCAGCATGCTCCCGCGGCCCTCTTCTATGTTTACATACTGCTGCCATTATGATGTGGCGTTTGGTGTGCGTCTCGCGGGCCGCCAAGCTAGGTCCGTGGGGCCGCTGGCGGCCCGCGGGCCGTACTTTGAGTACCGTTGCTCTAGGTAATGCAGTGTCATAAGATTAACTCTGAAAATGCAACATTGATGCTAAACAGAACCCTGAACGCAGATTAACGCAGTGCATTGAATACAGGGTTTATTAATGAAAGTGACCATATTCATTCACTGTAGCAGACCATCTGGGCACAGTGGTGTCACAGTGGCACATGTGGTATGAGTTTCGAAATTTGGCAGAGACCGCATCCTGCCCCAGATGCTTATAGTTATGTGACATGAACGAATGCTCCACAAATGAAAAAGTTAGAATACTGTACACTCATTGATGTAAACTCGAACACCTTGCCTGAACTCAGCTTTGCTTTTGTCGGAATATCATTTTGTCAATTAAGAAGTATTTTGAAGATTACTGCGGCAATGAATAATACTGAGCTCTGCATCATTGTATTGGGAAGCACACGTTTTCATATACTGCTGCTAATCTCCAAAGGTGCCATTTTTAGGCCTGGTGTTAGCCAAAACCTTTTGATTTTACGAGTAAACTTCCTTAAAGGGGATTTCAGGCAGCCCTCTTCATTCATTGCTATGTTATTGTGTCATTAGTAGTTTTCTGCTGCCGACTACAGCGCAAAGCATGAGAAATTTATCCAGCGCACTTCAGCCATTGGATACTTTGATTGTGAGCAACAGCATTCTTTACTTTCACAAGACCACATCAACACACAAAATAGTTTGCTGCAGTGCTATGGACTACTATGGCAAAAAAAATGTTTTGGCTTTTAGTCATTCTTTTTTATATTGTGGAGGGATCAGCAGCTATGCCAACAAAAAAAGTAAAAAAAAAAATGACCAAAACAAATCAAGCATTGACAAAAGTCAAACCGTTGGCTGCCAATGCCAGCCTTGTTGGCTTTGCCAGTGCTTATTCTTTTTCTACTAATGGACAGTTGCAGAATTTTTCTTGATTGCCAAATCGTGTTATATATGCTGTTCTGTTTATTATGGGTGCTCCTTATTTTTTATTTCTTTTGATCCCTTTAACCCCTTCGCTGCCAGGCCTTTTCCCCCTCCTGTGCTGAGCCTTTTTTTGGCTATTTAGAGCAGTTCGCGCTTAGGTCCTCATAACTTTTTGTTCACATAAGCTACCCACGCCAAATTTGCGTCCTTTTTTTCCAACATCCTAGGGATTCTAGAGGTACCCAGACTTTGTGGGTTCCCCAGAAGGAGGCCAAGAAATTAGCCAAAAAACTGTGTAAATTTCGTTTTTTTCAAAAAAATGGGAAAAATGGGCTGCAGAAGAAGGCTTGTGGTTTTTTCCCTGAAAAGGGCATCAAAAAAGGGTTTGCGGTGATAAAATCACCAGCTTCCCAGCTTTCAGGAACAGGCAGACTTGAATCAGAAAACCCAATTTTTCAACACAATTTTGGCATTTTACTGGGACATACCCCATTTTTACGATTTTTTGTGCTTTCAGCCTCCTTCCAGTCAGTGACAGAAATGGGCATGAAACCAATGCTGGATCCCAGAAACCGCAACATTTCTGAAAAGTAGACAAAATTCTGAATTCAGCAAGGGGTAATTTGTGTAGATCCTACAAGGGTTTCCTACAGAAAATAACAACTGAAAAAGAATAATATTGAAATTGAGGTGAAAAAAACATCATTTTTTCTCTAGGTTTTACTCTGTAACTTTTTCCTGCAATGTCAGACTTTCGAAAGCAATATACCGTTACGTCTGCTGGACTCTTCTGGTTGCGGGGATATATAGGGCTTGTAGGTTCATCAAGAACTCTAGGTACCCAGAGCCAATAAATGACCTGCACCCTGCAGTGGGTTTTCATTCTATGCCGGGTATACAGCAATTCATTTGCTGAAATATAAAGAGTAAAAAATAGCTATCAAGAAAACCTTTGTATTTCCAAAATGGGCACAAGATAAGGTGTTGAGAAGCAGTGGTTATTTGCACATCTCTGAATTCCGGGGTGCCCATACTAGGATGTGAATTACAGGGCATTTCTCAAATAGACGTCTTTTTTACACACTGTCTTACATTTGAAAGGGTAAAATGTAGAGAAAGACAAGGGGCAATAACACTTGTTTTGCTATTCTATGTTCCCCCAAGTCTCCCGATAAAAATGATACCTCACTTGTGTGGGTAGGCCTAGCACCTGCGACAGGATATGCCCCAAAACACAACGTGGACACATCACAGAAAACAGAGCTGTTTTTAGCAAAGTGACTACCTGTAGATTTTGGCCTCTAGCTCAGCCGCCACCTAGGGAAACCTACCAAACCTGTGCATTTCTGAAAACTAGAGACCTAGGGGAATCCAAGATGGGTTGACTTGTGTGGATCGGACCAGGTTCTATTACCCAGAATCCTTTGCAAACCTGAAAATGTGGCTAAAAAAACACATGTTCCTCACATTTCTGTGGCAGAAAGTTCTGGAATCTGATAGGAGCCACAAATTTCCTTCCACCCAGCGTTCCCCCACGTCTCCCGATAAAAATGATACCTCACTTGTGTGGGTAGGCCTAGCGCCCGCGACAGGAAACGCCCCAAAGCGCAACGTGGACACAGCCAAATTTTTGAAGGAAAACAGAGGTGTTTTTTGCAAAGTGCCTACCTGTAGATTTTGGCCTGTAGCTCAGCCGCCACCTAGGGAAACCTACCAAACCTGTGCATTTCTGAAAACTAGAGACCTAGGGGAATCCAAGATGGGGTGACTTGTGTGGCTCGGACCAGGTTCTGTTACCCGGAATCCTTTGCAAACCTCAAAATTTGGCTAAAAAAACACATGTTCCTCACATTTCTGTGGCAGAAAGTTCTGGAATCTGAGGGGAGCCACAAATTTCCTTCCACCCAGCGTTCCCCCACGTCTCCCGATAAAAATGATACCTCACTTGTGTGGGTAGGCCTAGCGCCCGCGACAGGAAACGCCCCAAAGCGCAACATGGACACAGCCAAATTTTTGAAGGAAAACAGAGGTGTTTTTTGCAAAGTGCCTACTTGTAGATTTTGGCCTGTAGCTCAGCCGCCACCTAGGGAAACCTACCAAACCTGTGCATTTCTGAAAACTAGAGACCTAGGGGAATCCAAGATGTGGTGACTTGTGTGGCTCGGACCAGGTTCTGTTACCCAGAATCCTTTGCAAACCTCAAAAGTTGGCTAAAAAACACGTTTCTCACATTTCTGTGGCAGAAAGTTCTGGAATCTGAGAGGAGCCACAAATTTCCTTCCACCCAGCGTTCCCCCACGTCTCCCGATAAAAATGATACCTCACTTGTGTGGGTAGGCCTAGCGCCCGCGACAGGAAACGCCCCAAAGTGCAACGTGGACACAGCCAAATTTTTGAAGGAAAACAGAGGTGTATTTTGCAAAGTGCCTACCTGTAGATTTTGGCCTGTAGCTCAGCCGCCACCTAGGGAAACCTACCAAACCTGTGCATTTCTGAAAACTAGAGACCTAGGGGAATCCAAGATGGGGTGACTTGTGTGGCTCGGACCAGGTTCTGTTACCCAGAATCCTTTGCAAACCTCAAAATTTGGCTTAAAAAACACATGTTCCTCACATTTCTGTGGCAGAAAGTTCTGGAATCTGAGAGGAGCCACAAATTTCCTTCCACCCAGCGTTCCCCCACGTCTCCCGATAAAAATGATACCTCACTTGTGTGAGTAGGCCTAGCGCCCGCGACAGGAAACGCCCCAAAGCGCAACGTGGACACAGCCAAATTTTTGAAGGAAAACAGAGGTGTTTTTTGCAAAGTGCCTACCTGTAGATTTTGGCCTGTAGCTCAGCCGCCACCTAGGGAAACCTACCAAACCTGTGCATTTCTGAAAACTAGAGACCTAGGGGAATCCAAGATGGGGTGACTTGTGTGGCTCGGACCAGGTTCTGTTACCCAGGATCCATTGCAAACCTCCAAAATTGGCTAAAAAAACACATGTTCCTCACATTTCTGTGGCAGAAAGTTCTGGAATCTGAGAGGAGCCACAAATTTCCTTCCACCCAGCGTTCCCCCACGTCTCCCGATAAAAATGATACCTCACTTGTGTGGGTAGGCCTAGCGTCCGCGACAGGAAACGCCCCAAAGCGCAACGTGGACACAGCCAAATTTTTGAAGGAAAACAGAGGTGTTTTTTGCAAAGTGCCTACCTGTAGATTTTGGCCTGTAGCTCAGCCGCCACCTAGGGAAACCTACCAAACCTGTGCATTTCTGAAAACTAGAGACCTAGGGGAATCCAAGATGGGGTGACTTGTGTGGCTCGGACCAGGTTCTGTTACCCAGAATCCTTTGCAAACCTCAAAATTTTGCTAAAAAAACACATGTTCCTCACATTTCTGTGGCAGAAAGTTCTGGAATCTGAGAGGAGCCACAAATTTCCTTCCACCCAGCGTTCCCCCACGTCTCCCGATAAAAATGATACTTCACTTGTGTGGGTAGGCCTAGCGCCCGCGACAGGAAACGCCCCAAAGCGCAACGTGGAGACAGCCAAATTTTTGAAGGAAAACAGAGGTGTTTTTTGCAAAGTGCCTACCTGTAGATTTTGGCCTGTAGCTCAGCGGCCACCTAGGGAAACCTACCAAACCTGTGCATTTCTGAAAACTAGAGACCTAGGGGAATCCAAGATGGGGTGACTTGTGTGGCTCGGACCAGGTTCTGTTACCCGGAATCCTTTGCAAACCTCAAAATTTGGCTAAAAAAACACATGTTCCTCACATTTCTGTGGCAGAAAGTTCTGGAATCTGAGGGGAGCCACAAATTTCCTTCCACCCAGCGTTCCCCCACGTCTCCCGATAAAAATGATACCTCACTTGTGTGGGTAGGCCTAGCGCCCGCGACAGGAAACGCCCCAAAGTGCAACGTGGACACAGCCAAATTTTTGAAGGAAAACAGAGGTGTATTTTGCAAAGTGCCTACCTGTAGATTTTGGCCTGTAGCTCAGCCGCCACCTAGGGAAACCTACCAAACCTGTGCATTTCTGAAAACTAGAGACCTAGGGGAATCCAAGATGGGGTGACTTGTGTGGCTCGGACCAGGTTCTGTTACCCAGAATCCTTTGCAAACCTCAAAATTTTGCTAAAAAAACACATGTTCCTCACATTTCTGTGGCAGAAAGTTCTGGAATCTGAGAGGAGCCACAAATTTCCTTCCACCCAGCGTTCACCCACGTCTCCCGATAAAAATGATACTTCACTTGTGTGGGTAGGCCTAGCGCCCGCGACAGGAAACGCCCCAAAGCGCAACGTGGAGACAGCCAAATTTTTGAAGGAAAACAGAGGTGTTTTTTGCAAAGTGCCTACCTGTAGATTTTGGCCTGTAGCTCAGCGGCCACCTAGGGAAACCTACCAAACCTGTGCATTTCTGAAAACTAGAGACCTAGGGGAATCCAAGATGGGGTGACTTGTGTGGCTCGGACCAGGTTCTGTTACCCGGAATTCTTTGCAAACCTCAAAATTTGGCTAAAAAAACACATGTTCCTCACATTTCTGTGGCAGAAAGTTCTGGAATCTGAGGGGAGCCACAAATTTCCTTCCACCCAGCGTTCCCCCACGTCTCCCGATAAAAATGATACCTCACTTGTGTGGGTAGGCCTAGCGCCCGCGACAGGAAACGCCCCAAAGTGCAACGTGGACACAGCCAAATTTTTGAAGGAAAACAGAGGTGTATTTTGCAAAGTGCCTACCTGTAGATTTTGGCCTGTAGCTCAGCCGCCACCTAGGGAAACCTACCAAACCTGTGCATTTCTGAAAACTAGAGACCTAGGGGAATCCAAGATGGGGTGACTTGTGTGGCTCGGACCAGGTTCTGTTACCCAGAATCCTTTGCAAACCTCAAAATTTTGCTAAAAAAACACATGTTCCTCACATTTCTGTGGCAGAAAGTTCTGGAATCTGAGAGGAGCCACAAATTTCCTTCCACCCAGCGTTCCCCCACGTCTCCCGATAAAAATGATACTTCACTTGTGTGGGTAGGCCTAGCGCCCGCGACAGGAAACGCCCCAAAGCGCAACGTGGAGACAGCCAAATTTTTGAAGGAAAACAGAGGTGTTTTTTGCAAAGTGCCTACCTGTAGATTTTGGCCTGTAGCTCAGCGGCCACCTAGGGAAACCTACCAAACCTGTGCATTTCTGAAAACTAGAGACCTAGGGGAATCCAAGATGGGGTGACTTGTGTGGCTCGGACCAGGTTCTGTTACCCGGAATCCTTTGCAAACCTCAAAATTTGGCTAAAAAAACACATGTTCCTCACATTTCTGTGGCAGAAAGTTCTGGAATCTGGGAGGAGCCACAAATTTCCTTCCACCCAGCGTTCCCCCACGTCTCCCGATAAAAATGATACCTCACTTGTGTGGGTAGGCCTAGCGCCCGCGACAGGAAACGCCCCAAAGTGCAACGTGGACACAGCCAAATTTTTGAAGGAAAACAGAGGTGTATTTTGCAAAGTGCCTACCTGTAGATTTTGGCCTGTAGCTCAGCCGCCACCTAGGGAAACCTACCAAACCTGTGCATTTCTGAAAACTAGAGACCTAGGGGAATCCAAGATGGGGTGACTTGTGTGGCTCGGACCAGGTTCTGTTACCCAGAATCCTTTGCAAACCTCAAAATTTGGCTTAAAAAACACATGTTCCTCACATTTCTGTGGCAGAAAGTTCTGGAATCTGAGAGGAGCCACAAATTTCCTTCCACCCAGCGTTCCCCCACGTCTCCCGATAAAAATGATACCTCACTTGTGTGAGTAGGCCTAGCGCCCGCGACAGGAAACGCCCCAAAGCGCAACGTGGACACAGCCAAATTTTTGAAGGAAAACAGAGGTGTTTTTTGCAAAGTGCCTACCTGTAGATTTTGGCCTTTAGCTCAGCCGCCACCTAGGGAAACCTACCAAACCTGTGCATTTCTGAAAACTAGAGACCTAGGGGAATCCAAGATGGGGTGACTTGTGTGGCTCGGACCAGGTTCTGTTACCCAGGATCCATTGCAAACCTCCAAAATTGGCTAAAAAAACACATGTTCCTCACATTTCTGTGGCAGAAAGTTCTGGAATCTGAGAGCAGCCACAAATTTCCTTCCACCCAGCGTTCCCCCACGTCTCCCGATAAAAATGATACCTCACTTGTGTGGTTAGGCCTAACGCCCACGACAGGAAACGCCCCAAAGCGCAACGTGGACACAGCCAAATTTTTGAAGGAAAACAGAGGTGTTTTTTGCAAAGTGCCTACCTGTAGAGTTTGGCTTGTAGCTCAGCCGCCACCTAGGGAAACCTACCAAACCTGTGCATTTCTGAAAACTAGAGACCTAGGGGAATCCAAGATGGGGTGACTTGTGTGGCTCGGACCAGGTTCTGTTACCCAGAATCCTTTGCAAACCTCAAAATTTGGCTAAAAAACCACATGTTCCTCACATTTCTATGGCAGAAAGTTCTGGAATCTGAGAGGAGCCACAAATTTCCTTCCACCCAGCGTTCCCCCACGTCTCTCGATAAAAATGATACCCCACTTGTGTTTGTAGGCCAAGCGCCCGCGACAGGAAACGCCCCAAAGCGCAACGTGGACACAGCCAAATTTTTGAAGGAAAACAGAGGTGTTTTTTGCAAAGTGCCTACCTGTAGATTTTGGCCTGTAGCTCAGCCGCCACCTAGGGAAACCTACCAAACCTGTGCATTTCTGAAAACTAGAGAACTAGGGGAATCCAAGATGGGGTGACTTGTGTGGCTCGGACCAGGTTCTGTTACCCAGAATCCTTTGCAAACCTCAAAATTTGGCTAAAAAAACACATGTTCCTCACATTTCTGTGGCAGAAAGTTCTGGAATCTGAGAGGAGCCACAAATTTCCTTCTACCCAGCATTCCCACACGTATCCCGATAAAAATGATACCTCACTTGTGTGGGTAGGCCTAGCGCCCGCGACAGGAAACGCCCCAAAGCGCAACGTGGACACAGCCAAATTTTTGAAGGAAAACAGAGGTGTTTTTTGCAAAGTGCCTACCTGTAGATTTTGGCCTGTAGCTCAGCCGCCACCTAGGGAAACCTACCAAACCTGTGCATTTCTGAAAACTAGAGACCTAGGGGAATCCAAGATGGGGTGACTTGTGTGGCTCGGACCAGGTTCTGTTACCCAGAATCCTTTGCAAACCTCAGAATTTGGCTAAAAAAACACATGTTCCTCACATTTCTGTGGCAGAAAGTTCTGGAATCTGAGAGGAGCCACAAATTTCCTTCCACCCAGCGTTCCCCCACGTCTCCCGATAAAAAGGATACCTCACTTGTGTGGGTAGGCCTAGCGCCCGCGACAGGAAACGCCCCAAAGCGCAACGTGGACACAGCCAAATATTTGAAGGAAAACAGAGGTGTATTTTCCAAAGTGCCTACCTGTAGATTTTGGCCTGTAGCTCAGCCGCCACATAGGGAAACCTACCAAACCTGTGCATTTCTGAAAACTAGAGACCTAGGGGAATCCAAGATGGGGTGACTTGTGTGGCTCGGACCAGGTTCTGTTACCCGGAATCCTTTGCAAACCTCAAAATTTGGCTAAAAAAACACATGTTCCTCACATTTCTGTGGCAGAAAGTTCTGGAATCTGAGTGGAGCCACAAATTTCTTTCCACCCAGCGTTCCCCCACGTCTCCCGATAAAAATGATACCTCACTTGTGTGGGTAGGCCTAGCGCCCGCGACATGAAACGCCCCAAAGCGCAACATGGACACAGCCAAATTTTTGAAGGAAAACAGAGGTGTTTTTTGCAAAGTGCCTTCCTGTAGATTTTGGCCTGTAGCTCAGCCGCCACCTAGGGGAAACCTACCAAACCTGTGCATTTCTGAAAACTAGAGACCTAGGGGAATCCAAGATGGGGTGACTTGTGTGGCTCGGACCAGGTTCTGTTACCCAGAATCCTTTGCAAACCTCAAAATCTGGCTAAAAAAAACACATGTTCCTCACATTTCTGTGGCAGAAAGTTCTGGAATCTGAGAGGAGCCACAAATTTCCTTCCACCCAGCGTTCCCCCACGTCTCCCGATAAAAATGATACTTCACTTGTGTGGGTAGGCCTAGCGCCCGCGACAGGAAACGCCCCAAAGCGCAACGTGGACACAGCCAAATTTTTGAAGGAAAACAGAGGTGTTTTTTGCAAAGTGCCTACCTGTAGATTTTGGCCTGTAGCTCAGCGGCCACCTAGGGAAACCTACCAAACCTGTTCATTTCTGAAAACTAGAGACCTAGGGGAATCCAAGATGGGATGACTTGTGTGGCTCGGACCAGGTTCTGTTACCCAGAATCCATTGCAAACCTCCAAAATTGGCTAAAAAAACACATGTTCCTCACATTTCTGTGGCAGAAAGTTCTGGAATCTGAGAGGAGCCACAAATTTCCTTCCACCCAGCGTTCCCCCACGTCTCCCGATAAAAATGATACCTCACTTGTGTGGGTAGGCCTAGCGCCCACGACAGGAAACGCCCCAAAGCGCAACATGGACACAGCCAAATTTTTGAAGGAAAACAGAGGTGTTTTTTGCAAAGTGCCTACCTGTAGATTTTGGCCTGTAGCTCAGCCGCCACCTAGGGAAACCTACCAAACCTGTGCATTTCTGAAAACTAGAGACCTAGGGGAATCCAAGATGGGGTGACTTGTGTGGCTCGGACCAGGTTCTGTTACCCAGAATCCTTTGCAAACCTCAAAATTTGGCTAAAAAAACCCATGTTCCTCACATTTCTGTGGCAGAAAGTTCTGGAATCTGAGAGGAGCCACAAATTTCCTTCCACTCAGCGTTCCCCCACGTCCCCCGATAAAAATGATACTTCACTTGTGTGGGTAGGCCTAGCGCCCGCGACAGGAAACGCCCCAAAGCGCAACGTGGACACAGCCAAATATTTGAAGGAAAACAGAGGTGTTTTTTGCAAAGTGCCTACCTGTAGATTTTGGCCTGTAGCTCAGCCGCCACCTAGGGAAACCTACCAAACCTGTGCATTTCTGAAAACTAGAGACCTAGGGGAATCCAAGATGGGGTGACTTGTGTGGCTCGGACCAGGTTCTGTTACCCAGAATCCTTTGCAAACCTCAAAATTTGGCTAAAAAAACACATGTTCCTCACATTTCTGTGGCAGAAAGTTCTGGAATCTGAGAGGAGCCACAAATTTCCTTCCACCCAGCGTTCCCCCACGTCTCCCGATAAAAAGGATACCTCACTTGTGTGGGTAGGCCTAGCGCCCGCGACAGGAAACGCCCCAAAGCGCAACGTGGACACAGCCAAATATTTGAAGGAAAACAGAGGTGTATTTTCCAAAGTGCCTACCTGTAGATTTTGGCCTGTAGCTCAGCCGCCACATAGGGAAACCTACCAAACCTGTGCATTTCTGAAAACTAGAGACCTAGGGGAATCCAAGATGGGGTGACTTGTGTGGCTCGGACCAGGTTCTGTTACCCGGAATCCTTTGCAAACCTCAAAATTTGGCTAAAAAAACACATGTTCCTCACATTTCTGTGGCAGAAAGTTCTGGAATCTGAGTGGAGCCACAAATTTCTTTCCACCCAGCGTTCCCCCACGTCTCCCGATAAAAATGATACCTCACTTGTGTGGGTAGGCCTAGCGCCCGCGACATGAAACGCCCCAAAGCGCAACATGGACACAGCCAAATTTTTGAAGGAAAACAGAGGTGTTTTTTGCAAAGTGCCTTCCTGTAGATTTTGGCCTGTAGCTCAGCCGCCACCTAGGGGAAACCTACCAAACCTGTGCATTTCTGAAAACTAGAGACCTAGGGGAATCCAAGATGGGGTGACTTGTGTGGCTCGGACCAGGTTCTGTTACCCAGAATCCTTTGCAAACCTCAAAATCT
The DNA here is from genome assembly GCF_031143425.1 of Pleurodeles waltl. Lineage (NCBI taxonomy): Eukaryota > Metazoa > Chordata > Amphibia > Caudata > Salamandridae > Pleurodeles > Pleurodeles waltl. Next base: position 178,048,665 of record NC_090444.1, read on the forward strand.
GGCTAAAAAAACACATGTTCCTCACATTTCTGTGGCAGAAAGTTCTGGAATCTGAGAGGAGCCACAAATTTCCTTCCACCCAGCGTTCCCCCACGTCTCCCGATAAAAATGATACTTCACTTGTGTGGGTAGGCCTAGCGCCCGCGACAGGAAACGCCCCAAAGCGCAACGTGGACACAGCCAAATTTTTGAAGGAAAACAGAGGTGTTTTTTGCAAAGTGCCTACCTGTAGATTTTGGCCTGTAGCTCAGCGGCCACCTAGGGAAACCTACCAAACCTGTTCATTTCTGAAAACTAGAGACCTAGGGGAATCCAAGATGGGATGACTTGTGTGGCTCGGACCAGGTTCTGTTACCCAGAATCCATTGCAAACCTCCAAAATTGGCTAAAAAAACACATGTTCCTCACATTTCTGTGGCAGAAAGTTCTGGAATCTGAGAGGAGCCACAAATTTCCTTCCACCCAGCGTTCCCCCACGTCTCCCGATAAAAATGATACCTCACTTGTGTGGGTAGGCCTAGCGCCCACGACAGGAAACGCCCCAAAGCGCAACATGGACACAGCCAAATTTTTGAAGGAAAACAGAGGTGTTTTTTGCAAAGTGCCTACCTGTAGATTTTGGCCTGTAGCTCAGCCGCCACCTAGGGAAACCTACCAAACCTGTGCATTTCTGAAAACTAGAGACCTAGGGGAATCCAAGATGGGGTGACTTGTGTGGCTCGGACCAGGTTCTGTTACCCAGAATCCTTTGCAAACCTCAAAATTTGGCTAAAAAAACACATGTTCCTCACATTTCTGTGGCAGAAAGTTCTGGAATCTGAGAGGAGCCACAAATTTCCTTCCACTCAGCGTTCCCCCACGTCCCCCGATAAAAATGATACTTCACTTGTGTGGGTAGGCCTAGCGCCCGCGACAGGAAACGCCCCAAAGCGCAACGTGGAGACAGCCAAATTTTTGAAGGAAAACAGAGGTGTTTTTTGCAAAGTGCCTACCTGTAGATTTTGGCCTGTAGCTCAGCGGCCACCTAGGGAAACCTACCAAACCTGTGCATTTCTGAAAACTAGAGACCTAGGGGAATCCAAGATGGGGTGACTTGTGTGGCTCGGACCAGGTTCTGTTACCCAGAATCCTTTGCAAACCTCAAAATTTTGCTAAAAAAACACATGTTCCTCACATTTCTGTGGCAGAAAGTTCTGGAATCTGAGAGGAGCCACAAATTTCCTTCCACCCAGCGTTCCCCCACGTCTCCCGATAAAAATGATACTTCACTTGTGTGGGTAGGCCTAGCGCCCGCGACAGGAAACGCCCCAAAGCGCAACGTGGAGACAGCCAAATTTTTGAAGGAAAACAGAGGTGTTTTTTGCAAAGTGCCTACCTGTAGATTTTGGCCTGTAGCTCAGCGGCCACCTAGGGAAACCTACCAAACCTGTGCATTTCTGAAAACTAGAGACCTAGGGGAATCCAAGATGGGGTGACTTGTGTGGCTCGGACCAGGTTCTGTTACCCGGAATCCTTTGCAAACCTCAAAATTTGGCTAAAAAAACACATGTTCCTCACATTTCTGTGGCAGAAAGTTCTGGAATCTGAGGGGAGCCACAAATTTCCTTCCACCCAGCGTTCCCCCACGTCTCCCGATAAAAATGATACCTCACTTGTGTGGGTAGGCCTAGCGCCCGCGACAGGAAACGCCCCAAAGCGCAACGTGGACACAGCCAAATTTTTGAAGGAAAACAGAGGTGTTTTTTGCAAAGTGCCTACCTGTAGATTTTGGCCTGTAGCTCAGCCGCCACCTAGGGAAACCTACCAAACCTGTGCATTTCTGAAAACTAGAGAACTAGGGGAATCCAAGATGCGGTGACTTGTGTGGCTCGGACCAGGTTCTGTTACCCAGAATCCTTTGCAAACCTCAAAATTTGGCTAAAAAAACACATGTTCCTCACATTTCTGTGGCAGAAAGTTCTGGAATCTGAGAGGAGCCACAAATTTCCTTCTACCCAGCATTCCCACACGTATCCCGATAAAAATGATACCTCACTTGTGTGGGTAGGCCTAGCGCCCGCGACAGGAAACGCCCCAAAGCGCAACGTGGACACAGCCAAATTTTTGAAGGAAAACAGAGGTGTTTTTTGCAAAGTGCCTACCTGAAGATTTTGGCCTGTAGCTCAGCCGCCACCTAGGGAAACCTACCAAACCTGTGCATTTCTGAAAACTAGAGACCTAGGGGAATCCAAGATGGGGTGACTTGTGTGGCTCGGACCAGGTTCTGTTACCCAGAATCCTTTGCAAACCTCAGAATTTGGCTAAAAAAACACATGTTCCTCACATTTCTGTGGCAGAAAGTTCTGGAATCTGAGAGGAGCCACAAATTTCCTTCCACCCAGCGTTCCCCCACGTCTCCCGATAAAAAGGATACCTCACTTGTGTGGGTAGGCCTAGCGCCCGCGACAGGAAACGGCCCAAAGCGCAACGTGGACACAGCCAAATTTTTGAAGGAAAACAGAGGTGTTTTTTGCAAAGTGCCTACCTGTAGAGTTTGGCTTGTAGCTCAGCCGCCACCTAGGGAAACCTACCAAACCTGTGCATTTCTGAAAACTAGAGACCTAGGGGAATCTAAGATGGGGCGACTTGTGTGGCTCGGACCAGGTTCTGTTACCCAGAATCCTTTGCAAACCTCAAAATTTGGCTAAAAAACCACATGTTCCTCACATTTCTGTGGCAGAAAGTTCTGGAATCTGAGAGGAGCCACAAATTTCCTTCCACCCAGCGTTTCCCCACGTCTCCCGATAAAAATGATACATCACTTGTGTGGGTAGGCCTAGCGCCCACGACAGGAAACGCCCCAAAGCGCAACGTTGACACAGCCAAATTTTTGAAGGAAAACAGAGGTGTTTTTTGCAAAGTGCCTACCTGTAGATTTTGGCCTGTAGCTCAGCCGCCACCTAGGGAAACCTACCAAACCTGTGCATTTCTGAAAACTAGAGACCTAGGGGAATCCAAGATGGGGTGACTTGTGTGGCTCGGACCAGGTTCTGTTACCCAGAATCCTTTGTAAACCTCAAAATTTGGCTAAAAAAACATATGTTCCTCACATTTCTGTGGCAGAAAGTTCTGGAATCTGAGAGGAGCCACAAATTTCCTTCCACCCAGCGTTCCCCCACGTATCCCGATAAAAATGATACCTCACTTGTGTGGGTAGGCCTAGCGCCCGCGACAGGAAACGCCCCAAAGCGCAACGTGGACACAGCCAAATTTTTGAAGGAAAACAGAGGTGTTTTTTGCAAAGTGCCTACCTGTAGATTTTGGCCTGTAGCTCAGACGCCACCTAGGGAAACCTACCAAACCTGTGCATTTCTGAAAACTAGAGACCTAGGGGAATCCAAGATGGGGTGACTTGTGTGGCTCGGACCAGGTTCTGTTACCCAGAATCCTTTGCAAACCTCAAAATTTGGCTAAAAAAACACATGTTCCTCACATTTCTGTGGCAGAAAGTTCTGGAATCTGAGAGGAGCCACAAATTTCCTTCCACCCAGCGTTCCCCCACGTATCCCGATAAAAATGATACCTCACTTGTGTGGGTAGGCCTAGCGCCCACGACAGGAAACGCCCCAAAGCGCAACGTGGACACAGCCAAATTTTTGAAGGAAAACAGAGGTGTTTTTTGCAAAGTGCCTACCTGTAGATTTTGGCCTGTAGCTCAGCCGCCACCTAGGGAAACCTACCAAACCTGTGCATTTCTGAAAACTAGAGACCTAGGGGAATCCAAGATGGGGTGACTTGTGTGGCTCGGACCAGGTTCTGTTACCCAGAATCCTTTGCAAACCTCAAAATTTGGCTAAAAAACCACATGTTCCTCACATTTCTGTGGCAGAAAGTTCTGGAATCTGAGAGGAGCCACAAATTTCCTTCCACCCAGCGTTCCCCCACGTCTCCCGATAAAAATGATACCTCCCTTGTGTGGGTAGGCCTAGCGCTCGCGACAGGAAACGGACCAAAACACAACGTGGACACATCAAATTTTTTCATAGAAAACAGTGCCTACCTGTGGATTTTGGCCTCTAGCTCAGCCGGCACCTGGGGAAACCTAGCAAACCAGTGCATTTTTTAAAACTAGAGACCTAGGGGAATCCAAGATGGGGTGATTTGCGGGGCTCTGACCAGGTTCTGTTACCCAGAATCCTTTGCAAACATCAAAATTTGGCCAAAAAACACTTTTTCCTCTCATTTCGGTGACAGAAAGTTCTGGAATCTGAGAGGAGCCACAAATTTCCTTCCACCCAGCGTTCCCCTAAGTCTCTCCATAAAAATGGTACCTCACTTGTGTGGGTAGGCCTAGCACCCACGAAAGGATATGGCCCAAAACACAACGTGGACACAACATATTTTTTCACAGAAAACAGAGGTGTTTTTTGCAAAGTGCCTACCTGTGGATTTTGACCTCTAGCTCAGCCGGCCCCGGGGGGGGGGGAAATGCCCTAAAATAAATTTGACCCCCCACCCCCCCAAACCCCCCCTGCCCAGGAGCGACCCTTGCCTACAGGGTCGCTTCCCCTGCGTGACATTGGCGCCAAAAAATAAAATCCCCGGTGCCTAGTGGTTTCTGCCCCCTTGGGGCAGATTGACCTAAAATCGACCAATCTGCCCCCAAGGGGGGCAGAAATGGTCTAAATACAGTTTGCCCCCCAGGGGAGCGACCCCTGCCTGATGGGTCGCTCCCCATCTCTAAAAGAAAAAACACACAAAAAAATGTTGCCCTGGCGCCTAGAGGTTTCTGCCCCCCCCCTGGTGGCAGATCGGCCTAATAACAGGCCGATCTGCCCCCAGGGGGAGCAGAAATGGCCTAAAATAAATTTGCATCCCCAACCCCCACCCCCCCCACCAGGAGCGACCCTTGTCTACGGGATCGCTCCCCCTGCGTGACATTGGCGCCAAACAACAAATCCCCGGTGCCTAGTGGTTTCTGCCCCCTTGGGGGCAGATTGACCTAAAATCGACCAATCTTCCCCCAAGGGGGCAGAAATGGTCTAAATACAGTTTGCCCCCCAGGGCAGCGACCCTTGTCTGATGGGTCGTTCCCCATCTCTAAAAAAAAAAAAAAAAAAAAAAAAAACACAAAAAATAAATTTGCCCTGGCGCCTACAGATTTCTGCCCCCCCTGGGGGCAGAAATGGCCTAAAATAAATTTGCCCCCCAACCCCCACCCCACCCCCGGGAGCGACCCTTGCCTACGGGGTCGCTCCCCCTGCGTGACATTGGCGCCAAAAAACAAATCCCCGGTGCCTAGTGGTTTCTGCCCCCTTGGGGGCAGATTGACCTAAAATCGACCAATCTGCCCCCAAAGGGGGCAGAAATGCTCTAAATACAGTTTGCCCCCCAGGGGAGCGACCCTTGTCTGATGGGTCGCTCCCCATCTCTAAAAAAACAAACAAACAAAAAACAACAAAAAACAAAAAAAAAATTGTCCTGGCGCCTAGAGGTTTGTGCCCCCCCTGGGGGCAGAAATGGCCTAAAATAAATTTGCCCCCCGAACCTCCACCCCCCCCCCGGGAGCGACCCTTGCCTACGGGGTCGCTCCCCCTGCGTGACATTGGCGCCAAAAAAACAAATCCCCGGTGCCTAGTGGTTTCTGCCCCCTTGGGGGCAGATTGACCTAAAATCGACCAATCTGCCCCCAAGGGGGGCAGAAATGCTCTAAATACAGTTTGCCCCCCAGGGGAGCGACCCTTGTCTGATGGGTCGCTCCCCATCTCTAAAAAAACAAACAAACAAAAAACAACAAAAAACACAAAAAAAAATTGCCCTGGCGCCTAGAGGTTTCTGCCCCCCCGGGGGGGCAGAAATGGCCTAAAATAAATTTGCCCCCCCCAACACCCCCCCCTCGGAACGACCCTTCCCTACGGGGTCGCTCCCCCTGCGTAACATTGGCGCCAAAAAACAAATCCCCGGTGCCTAGTGGTTTCTGCCCCCTTGGGGGCAGATTGACCTAAAATCTACCAAGGGGGGCAGAAAAGCTCTAAATACAGTTTGCTCCCCAGGGGAGCGACCCTTGTCTGATGGGTCGCTCCCCATCTCTAAAAAACAAACAAAAAAAAAAAAAACACACAAAAAAAATTGCCCTGGCAACAAGAGGTTTCTGCCCCCCCTGGGGGCAGATCGGCCTAATAATAGGCCGATATGCCCCCAGGGGGGGGCAGAAAAGGCCTTCCCAAAAAAATGCCCCCCCTGGGAGTGACCCTTGCCCAAGGGGTCGCTCCCGTTGCGTGAAATTTGTGCAAAAAAAAAACCTCCCTGGTGTCTAATGGTTTCTGCCCCCCTTGGGGGCAGATTGGCCTCATCAAAATAGTCCAATCTGCCCCCAAGGGGGGCAGAAATGGCCTAAATATATATTGCCCCGTAGGGGAGCGACCCTTGCCTAAGGGATCGCTCCCCACCTAAAAAAAAAGAAAACATCACAAAAAAAAACAAAAAAAAAAAAAAACTCCCTGGTGCCTAGAGGCTCCTGCCCCCAGGGGGGGCAGAAAAGGCCTTCCTAAAAAAATGCCCCCCCTGGGAGCGACCCTTGCCCGAGGGGTCACTCCCTTTTGACAGTTTCATTGAAAAAATAAAAAATCCCTGGTGTCTAGTGGGATTTCAAAAGCCGGATTGCAAGCAATCCGGTTTTTTAAACCCTGTGAGAGACTTCAAAGGGAAGGAAATACATTTCCTTCCCTTTGAAGCCTCTCGGGGCCTCCCCCATGGGATTGAAAGAGAAATGCAAAAGCATTTCTCTTTCAATCGCGCTGGAATCTCTCCTTCCAGCGCGATGGGGGAGACCCTGTGACTAATCAGCGCGCGCTGACGTCACAGGGGGGGGTTGGGGGGGTTGGGGGGTGGGAGGGGAAGGGCTTCCCCTTCCATCCCTGACTTGGGGGGGTGGGGGAGAACCCCATAGAGGGAGCGCTAGCGCTCCCTCTGTGCTCTGTGCACAGGACGTAATGGTTACGTCCTGGGCACAGCAGCACTGTGCCTCAGGACGTAACCATTACGTCCTGGGCACAGAAGGGGTTAAAGAGGGACAGATTCATCATAAAAGATTCCTATTCAATCCCCACAAGTGCATTACCAATAGAGCCCTGTTTAAATGACCAACACATCCTGGCTCTGTTGCCACGTCCTTCACAAGAGGACCCGAAATTCCCCAAACTTTCCTCACTGTGAGTGATATCTCTGTCCTATGCAGCTAAACACCAGAATCCAAACTTCTTTCAAGACTTTCCCATTCTCAGACCTCAATCCTACAGCAAAAAAATCTGAGTAGTTTCCGATTAGAAGGCCGATTCTACCCCACTGCCCAATAAAAAGGGAGTAGCACGACTTCAAACAAATTTCGCTTATGATGAACGGTTGATGTAAGTAAACAAACTTCATTGTTGCCATCATCATAAATTCACAAACTCAATGTTCAGGACTATGTCATCCATGTATAAGAATGGTATACAGTGCTCAAAATCCACAAAATAATACCAAAATATTAAATACATAGAATCGGGAGCACAGATAATCACATTTTTATTACTAGGACTATAGCTGACAGTGCCAACATATAACTAAATCATAAATGAGTACATATACATATATAAACCCAGTGGCAGAGATCACAGGGTAGTTATAGCTAGGTCAGTATTTCCATAGGAAATGCATTTTTTGTGTTGCCAATAACTTTGTCCATATTTGATGAATCACTGCAAAACTTTCATAACAGTTGCCACATTTTGACTAGTTTATGCATGGAACGTTTAGGGCTTATCTGTCAAGTAGGGGCAGAGAAAAAATAGGGGCCTCAAAATGTAAGATCCCCATGAATCTTTTATAGAATTCTTTAAGAAGCACTATTGCAAAAACTGCTGAATGGAATTGCACCATATTTGTCAGGAAGCTTGATCCGCAGATTATGCTTTTTGTAATTTGATGTAAATTCATTCAGTAGATTTTTTTTTAGAAATGAAGGTTAAAAAATGTATAGATAACTATGCGGTCTCTCTACCTTCCCCTCCTCTTACACACTGATTGCTCGCAACCCAGGCTTCACCCTGGCGCTTGATCCCCACTCATTTCCTAGCTGGAAGGCAGGGGAATGTAGGACACCGATGGACCTCTTTGTTGGTGACACCATTATGCCCTCTGAACAATGCAAAACAGTCTTTACCCTCTCCGAATTGCCACAACTGCAGTACTACCAACTGCGTCTCTGAGCAGTACACCCTCCTAATGCTCAGGGGGCCATTCAAGCCTACACCCCCCTTCGAAAAGCTAGTCAGGGCATAAAAAGGCTTTAGGGGATGGATCTCCAACACCTACCAGGTGCATCACTACTCTACCCCTCCCCGCACTCACTCATACCAAACCTACTGGCAGACTAGCACTACAGAGGGCATATCCTCAAAACAGTAGGAGACTCTCTGGTGCGACACCCCAAGACATACAGAAGCCTCTCCCATTGGGAGATGGCTTATAAGCTTATGGTTCAGTGGTAATATGCCCCAACTTACTTTAAGACCATCTATCCTGCTACATCTCCCCCCTGCTGGTGCTGCAGAATGGATCTGGAGGACTTTTTCCACATTTGGTGGTCCTACTCACTCATAACCATGTATTGGAAAGAGATTTTGGGACACATTAAGGGCACAGTGGGTTACACGCTTCCCACCTCATATGTCACTGTTATATTAGGCAATCCGGCCCCTCACTTTAGAAGTGATAACACACACCAGTTGGAGACTCATCAGCCATATGCTGGGTGCTCATAGCACTGGCCTGGAAAAAGGCGGTAGACCCCCCCATTGCCCTGTGTTTTACACATCTTCAGTATGCAATGGTAATGGAGCAGCTAGCTCACAGATTGGCCCAGACTAACCCCAGATTTGTGCATGTTTGGCAACTGTTACTTGACTACCTTTAGTTCACCTACTTTATCCCTCCAAAACGTAAAGCGCTACAGCTCTTTGATTAAACATCCTAGTAACAGCTCAGGCTATAGCAGCATTGCCCACCACACACCCAGGCACTTTGCACACAGACCCCCCCATTGTCAGTGGGGATTCATCACTCACGTCTACACAGAGCTTTTCCTGCTTTGTGGGTCCCTGCGGCATACATTGACCAGCAATTGATGAATGTCTGGACTGTTGGGCCTGTGAGAGTTTTGTGAGATTCTTGCAGGAGCACAAATAAAAAAAGAGCATTCTGATTGGCCCAGGGAGCTTTTTACCCCTAGGGCAGAGGTCCTCAATCTGTAGGGTGTAACCCCCATGGGTGCCGTGGGGTCATGCAGCACATTTCCAAGCCTTACTTCTTACGTTTGATCTTTGTTTTGGAAAAAGACAACTGTCCTGGGATGGTTAGTTACGATAGTTAAAAATGCTTCAGCTGAAGTGTCAGCCTGGAAGCCTGTACTGTGAAACCGAATTAGGGTACACAGATTATCAAGCCTTCCTGCCAGAGTGCCTGCTTGCCTGAAAGAAATGCAAATGTGTGCTACAAGTTAATCTGCAAATGTAAATGATGCTTTGGAGCTGGTACTGGCTTTAATTGATTGAATCACATGAAGCCTTGTGATGACAAATAATTATTCTTTTTGAGTGGTAGTGCAAAAACTGAGCTGTGAAGTGTGTGCATTTAATTCTAATTGTATTTATATAGCTCCTACTACCCCTGAGAAGGCGTTGAAGGGACAGTTATGCAAAAAAATGTATTACATATGGTCTGGGTATTACTAAAAACTATATTTTAGAAGCTCCATTTTATAATAAAAACCTTTGCACATTTAATTGTAATCTATTTTATACTGTGTGTAATGCAAGTATAACATAATGACTTACATATTCACAGTGCTGTCTGTCCCAGGCTGTGACCTCATAGCACTGAAAATACACAAGTCAGTATTCTCCACTGCACCAACCAATATTTAATTCTGTGGGTCTCTGGTTACACACAGACCTCTACAATGCATTGGATAATAGAGGTTTCACTACAGTACATCAGGGATCAAAAAACCCACTCCACCACTGTCATTGGGAGTCTTATTTGATCCGTTCCAGTTTAATACTTATCCCTTCTGGCAAGTTGGCACTGAACAGGTGTTCTGTTTAGTTGAAAAGTGGAGGTTCAATAAAAGATGCCTTTAAATCTTGTTCTTATGTCACATTTGCTCTGTGTTCACAGACAGATTTCAAAAGTCCATTTTTCTTACAATTAATTTTCTTTCTGACTGCAGAGTTCCAGGACTTCGTAAGGTGAACTGTGTGACTACTGCTTAGAATGTAAAATAACAGGATATAGGGTAACACACATTTAAATGACTAAGCCAACTGTGCAAACATTTTAAAATATATTTCAGTAGTTGTGAAAGTCTTTTTTATATATATCTGTGTGATAAAAAATATTTTAATAGGATGAAAACAAATCAGAATATATTAGGTACTGGTGTGGAAAGGATATGTGTTCTGAAACCCTATTTTCACAGATTCTTAATACACTATATGGTTTTATCAGTAAAGCTGCAAGATAGTGGAGAGGTTTTTGGGCATTTCTTAAAAAGTTACTGTGTGTAAATGACAATATGTTATCACATCATGGTTTAGTAATATATTTATTAAAATTGATTGTTTAAACAAACTGAGAAACACTCCTGCCCTGATGGCAATGTTGTTAGTAAACTAAAAGAAGTCCTAGGTTATGTGGGCTAAACTTCATGGGTATGTGGCCTAGATTCTTGTGATGCATGCAGTAAACTTTAGTCTACTTAATTAAACAAAAGAGGTTTGTTTGTACTGCAGAAATGCTGAGCTCACATTTTTGAAGGTGCAGTCATATGTAAGAAGTAAGAAAAAGGCGACTGTAAACTATTTGCCTAGGATCACACAATTTGAGACCCGTTTACGGGACATGTGCATTACAGTTAGGTCGAGTAGATTATTTAAGTTACTCGAACTGCAGATCTAGTAACTTTTTTATGATGTGTCGAGCCCTGTACATTTCCCACTGAGTAACAACTTTTTAAATTTATTTTTCATTTAAGCTGCCTATTTTCTTTTCTATGTACCTACCTGACCATAAAAGAGCTACAAACTGAAGGCATCAACAGCAGCAAACTAATATAACCAAGAGTCAGTTTTTGCTAAAATAGATGTGTCTGTTTTCATAATGTTAAAAATAATAACCTTTTTAGAAAAACAATGTGAAAGATTAAGGGACCACTTCCTCCCTGGAATTAAAGAAAGCATCCTACTTGGACCTTGCACTTCCTCATTAATTACTGTAAATGGTATGTTTTAATTATGATGAATCATGTTCAGCAACACCCACTTCCATGCAGCTGTAAAAACCAAGCCTTCAGTGTCCCATGAAATATAGTATGGGTCGCCTCAGATGCCGTGCACTAAAGTCACAACCCATACATTACAGCCATTATATCCAGGGCCACTGGAATTATATGATTGTTCGGCCATGGTGATTTTAGCAGAATTATAGATTTGGCACATTTAACACATAATCCATAATCTGCTGCATAATCTGTTGATTTTAACAATGTTTTAGCTCAAACAATTAAAAAGTTACTAAAAGCAGCAACATGTATTGATGTGGAGTGGAAAGCCCTTTAGAAAGCTGGACTGGTCACCTTTTTGTTGCTTATTGCTATATTTGGGTGTTAAACTGGTACCAATGAGGAGCAAGCACAGATTGCCATCTCTCTGGAGACACTCAGACACATTCACCACATTAGTTCATAAAGGTATTATCATTCAAATAAGGTTTGCCAGGTTATGTTTTGTTTGTGAAAAATCAAGTACTAGTGTGCATTTTTGGGTAATTCTTTTTGGAGACTTTTTGTTTGAACTGTGTGGCAAGCCTCTTACACCGAACCACAGTCACTCGCTAACCTTTGATTTGCTAAACACTGTTTAGTGTTTCCCGGCCGTCAAAATTATTTGCTGTGGGAATTGGGGATATTTATGGTGATGAGGAGCACCAGGTTCTGGAAATTTTTGTCAGGAGAGGGTCCTTATGCCAAAAAAAAAGTTGACAGAGGGGTTCTCGGCTTCAAAAAGTTTGAAGACCTCTGCCTTAGAGCCAATTCGCTCTAGATGGAGTCAGCCTCCTGTGGGAGCAAACACTCTGATTGGTGCCAGCAACATGAGAAAAATGTTGCACGCATCCATTACAGGACCCTGGAACTTAGTCCAGTGCCCTGAAGTTATAAGATAGTTATAAGATAGGGATACCCTGCCCCCCCTCAGCCCCAACTCCTGGTCCAATTTTTTATTTAAAAACAGCAATTTTTGAAGTGATCCCTAAAAAACCAAAGGTGAAACTAACGTTATAGTTAGGTGACTGTGTCAGCGACAACATGTTTTGAACTAAAAAAACAACAGAAATTAACCAGTTATAATTAGCAAAGCTAACTATAACTTGGGCCCCCATTATGCACTGCTTATGACCTCAAATATTACATCACTAATGACCTTTTCTCTGACAGCATCCATGATATCACTGATGACATCCCAAATGACATCACTAATTACATCATCCATTAATGTATAGATTAGTATGGCATTAGAAACATAAAAGTAAGTACAAAATAGCTCAGAATAATATGAAGCATCATTAATGCCATCACAGATACAACTTCCTTAGATGCAGCAAGAACGTGTTATATGAACCATTGACCCTTTACTATACACTTCATGGGTAGCCTATTTCACATTGATACTCAAGCACAGATATATGAAAAACCCTAATTTAACACTTTGTTCAGTACATATACAACTGTTCAGAGAAAGCCAACTTCCTCAAGATAATTAGCACCTGTTCCAAAATGAATCCCCCTACTATGGACAGCTTTTCTCTCTATTAAACTCCTCACAGTCACAGAACTTGCAGTGAGAAATGAAGTCGATATGAGTAGAAAAGTGGTTACTGTAGGCAGTGGGTGCTATATTGAGAAAGTGTACTCTGTACCACACTGTTTGGAGACAGTGAAACTCTCATGAGAAATACATATTCAAAAAGTATCTATTTAGAACAGAGTACAATGAAAAAGACACTAATCGCTGAAAATAACCAGGGGACGAAGGTGCTAACGTTCATACTACCTGCTGCCTTCCTACTATTATGAAAACTTTACAGATAGCCCATCCTTTGAAGCTAAACACACACACATGTACATGTACATGTGTTAGTACCTGGTGACACAGTCTTCTATGATATGTAGAAATTTTCTTGCTACAGTGATTCTACCTAATCACTCTATGCTGCTTACAATACTTAGTGGCTCATTACGAGTTTGGCAGTCCCAAACCAGGACTGCCAAACTTGCGGGGAGGACACCACCAACATGGCGGTTGTGTCCCCCCCGCCTTATTAGAAGGTTTTCACCGCCTGACCAGGTTGATTGGTGGAAACCTTGAAATAGAGCGTTCCTGCCGGTTTATCCAGTGGAAACAGTGCTACAAGATAGCCCTCGGCCCCCTTAAAGGAGCAGAGTGCTATCACGTAGCACAAAAGGGGCCGACCAGCACCCTCAGAATGCACACTGTCTGCAAAGCAGACAGTGCACATTCAGAAGGTGATGGGCAGAGGGGACCCTGCACTGCCCATGCCATGGACAGTGGGCCCCTCTGTGGCCCCCTTCGCTTGTTCTCCTCTAGCATTTTCACAGTGGGGAAACCGCCATGAAAAGGCTGGCGGAGAACAAGATTGTAATCAGCAGGGCAGAGCGGAGTTCAGCGCTGCCCTGGTTGATTACAACCAGGACCGCCGTCAGCCAGTCGGATCTTTGATCCTGGTGGGGATTGCGGTCTTTAGGCAGATCCGCCCGCCAAGCTTATAATGTGCTGGTCAGACCGCCACAGCCACGGCGGTCCGACGTCATGGTTAGGCTTGCAGTCACAAGACCATCAGCCTCATATTGAGGCCCTTAGTATCTAATATGTAGAATCTTTGCCCTGCTGGAAACTTTCTCTGCAGAACCAAAAAACCTGTGTGTGGAACACACTGCACACAAGTCGTCAACTGCTCACAGAGTTACTCTTCAATACAAATATTAATAACATCTTCAATACCTCTACACACTTATGATGCCTTAGAAGCACATGCATTTTGTAAACACACCCATTAGCTGGACACAGACTATACAAAACTAGGTAGAAAAGTAATATGGTAGTTACCCACCACTACATAAATTATAAAAAATAGTAACACACTCCTTGGTTGATGTCATTAGCGATGTCATAAACGATGTCATTGGAGATGTCATTAGTGATGTCATAGAACATATCATGAATGGTGTAATATGCAAGTTATAGTTAGCTCTGCTAACTCTGCTGAATTTCATTTTTTTTTAGTTCAAAATGTTAATGTTGTCATATTCATCTAACTATAACGCTACTTTAAACTTTAATGTTTTCAATGAATATATATGCCAGTGGCTGTTGCCACTGGGTAGTTATAGTTAGGATTGTGTTTCTATAGAAACAAAACACTTTTTGATTTGCTAATAATTTTGGCACTGTTTGACAAATCTTTAGGGAGCTTTCCAAAAAACAATCTTCTTCCACTTAAGCTCCTTTCTGCATAGTTCTGAGGTGATTCATCAAGCGGGGGCCGAAAACAAAAAAAAAGGCGAGTTCCACAACACGCATACCCCCTTCTTTTTCCACTGAGAAATTAGACATAGTTACAACCCAAATTGCTGAACAGAACTACACCATACTTGGCAGAAAGCTAAATGTTGGTCCAGAAAGCATGCTTTTTGTAATTGGGTGTAACTCCATTCAGTGATTTTTGAGATATTAAGGCTCAAAAACATATATTTCATTCCACAGAAGATCCCTGGTCGATCATTGGAAACTTGCGCTCAACCATGTGTTGCGATTGGCTGCAACCCGAAGGAAAATTTGTGGCTGCCATCTTAGGACTCCCAAATAAAACAAAATAGCATATAAGGGGACAGGATAGGATGAGGTGACCCCCCCAAGGTCTGGTGTGGAGTGCCAGGGGGTCAAATAAAAAAAAAAAAATTTGGGGAGGTTCCATGGATCTTTGAATCCCCAGAGGTGACACATAGTCCTTCGTGGGGGATCTGTTGGTCCACGACCCCAACCTCCCACAAAAAAACCCCCAAGCTGCACACGTTGATGGACATCTTAGTTTACGTTAAAAAAAAAACTAGAAATTCACTGAAAAAACAGTGATTGAAGTGATGTTATAGATATAGTATGCTAATAATATTTACTTTACATTTAAAAAAAACAACTAAGAAAGTTACTGAAAAAACCTTAAGGTTAAAGAGTTGTTATTGTTAGGTGAAAATATCTGTTAAAGCATACCTATTTATATGAACGAAACCACTGAAATTCCTCAGTTAAAATTGTCTCAAGTAACTAGGGGCCAGATGTAGCAAGAAAAACTTTTGCGACTTGCAAATTGAGAGTCATACCGACTCGCAAATTGCAACTCGCAAAAGTGCATGCAGAAAGGTGTCTCAGACACCTTCTGCGGCTCGCTATGGGGTCGCAAAGACCCACCTCATGAATATTTATGAATATTTATGAGGTGAGTCGCAAATTGCGACCCCATAGCGAGTCCCTGAACTCACAGGGATGGTGACCTGCTGGAGACAGCAGACCTCCATGTCTGTGACTGCTTTTTTTAATAAAGCAGTATTTTTTTCTTTTTGCAGCCCGTTTTCCTTAAAGGAAAACGAGCTGCAAAAAGAAAAACTTCCGAAACCATCTGGTTTCGTTTTTTTCAGAGCAGGCAGTGGTCCATAGGACCACTGCCTGCTCTGAAAATTTTTTTTTGTCGTCATTCACAAAGGGGAAGGGGTCCCATGGGGACCCCTTCCCTTTTGCGAATGAGTTACCACCCACTTCAAGTGGGTGGTAACTGCGAGTTGGTTTGCGACCGCATTCGCGGTCACAAAGCAACTCAGCATGGCGATGCGGTCTCAAATAGGAAGGGTACACCCCTTCCTATTTGCGAGTCGGAATCACATTTTGCGAGTCAGTACCGACTCGCAAAATGTGACTGCATCGCGATGGCCGTTTTGCATGTCGCAAACTGCGTTTTTCGCAGTTTGCGACATGCAAACCGGTTGCTACATCTGACCCTATATCTTTTGCCCTAAAGTAACTATAACGTGCACTCTCTCCAGGCACTGCTTATGACCTTACAAATTATATGACATGCTCTGTGACATCATTGATAAAATCACTGCAGTGTCTGAAATTATGCCATTGCTAACAACACTGTGCATAGTTGGGGCGTTTTATCTTCTTGAGTTAACTAAAAATTGTGAATTTATAGAGATATATATTTTTTTAAATAAAAGAAAGCAAAGGTTTAAACTTAGTTATAACTCACCACTCTACCAAGCAGTGTTTTAAAATGATTTCATTAGACATCTCATGCGTCTTATTAGGAATGTTAAGATGTAGCATGCTATAAGTGCTGTAATATGAAACAAAATATGTAGTGCATGGAGAAGGTGCAAGGTATAGGTAATGTACTATGGCTAGTGAGTTGACAGCACTGTGTATGGAGGTGTGTGAACTATAGAAATTTGAAAGTGGTTCATAAATAATAAATTCAAGGTATAACTTTAGAATTTCGAATGGTTGTGTAGTTTAAATTTGATTTGTATAGCAATAACAAGTAAAGTTTTTCTAACTATTACTAAGTTTTAACCTTTGGTTTTTCATTGAATTTAAATGGTTGTTATTCTTTTAATAAACATGTGTTTAAACCTTAGAGTAGAGTTCCATTCTGTGGAGTGTCATGAATAGAGTTATGTATAGGACAGTGGAGGGGAGTGTGGCAAAGTGAGGATTTGTAACATGTATTGTCGGAGTGGAGTAGAGTGGAGTGGAATAAAGTACAGTGGAGTAAAGTACTAAGTAGTGGAGTGGGGTGATATATCGTAGAGTGGAGTGGGGTGATATACAGGAGAGTGGAGTGGACTTGGGTGTTGTGCAGTGGAGAGGTGTATCATACAGTAGAGTTGAGTGACATACACTGGAGTGTCATCAACTGGAGTGGTATGGATTGGAGTGTCATTGAGTTGAGTGACATAGAGTAGAGTAGATTGTTGTGGAGTACAGTGTCACAGAGTAGAGTGTTGTAGAGTGGAGTGTCATACAACAGAATTGCGCATGTTTCATATTCTGTAGTGTCTTAGAGTGGCATGTCGTACAGTGTAGTGTTTGAGTTGCATACACTGGAGTGGATTACAGTGGCACAGATTGAAGAGGCATACAGTGGAATAGAGACTTCTAGAGTGGAATATCGTACAGTTGAGTATCATATAGCAGAGTGTCATACAGTGGAGTGACATACAGGGGAGTGTCATTCAGAGGAGTGTCATTTAGTAGAGTTGCATTGAGTGGAGTACAATGTTGTAGAGTGGGGGCATTTAGTGGAGTAGAGTCTTGTGGAGTGGTATGGCATAGAGTTAAGTAGCATGTCATAAAGTATGGTGGAGTGTCAGAGTGGAGTAGAGTGTCTTAGAGTGGAGTATTGTCTAGTGGAATGTTGTAGAGTACAGTGGAGGAGAGAGTCATATAGTAGAGTGCTTTGTCATATAGTGAAGTGGCATGTCATAGAGAGGAGAGGAGTGGAGTGGCGTGTCACAGAGTGTCACACAGTGTAGTAGAGTAGCATAGACTGGATGGGCATACTGTGGAGTAGACTGGCATAGAGTGTAGAAGAGTGCTTGTAGAGTGGAGTTGCACACAATGGAGTAGATTATCATACAGTGGCACAGAGTTGGGTAAAGTGTCGTAGAGTGTAGTAGAGTAGAGTGGAGTGGTACAGCATAGAGTGGTGTAAAGTGTCTGATTAGAGAAGCATGTCAGAGTGTCATGGTGTGCAGTGGAGTAGCATAGTGTAAAGTGGCATAAACTGGAGTGGCGTGTGCTACAGTAGAGTGGAATGGAATTTTGTAGAGTGTTGGAAAGTGTCAGAGTACAGTAGAGTGGAGTGGCATACAGTGAAGTAGAATGTTGTAGAGTGGTGTGTCATATAGTAGTGTTCACTGTTGTAGAGTAGAGTGGCATAGAGTGTGACAGAGTTGAATGGCATAGAGTGGAGTGTCGTGGAGTAGAATGAAGTTGTGTGTCATGGAGTAGAGTGCAATTAACTGGGTATTGAGGGAGCTGTGTAGAGTGGAGCAGAGAGTTTCATACAGTGGAATAGGGTGGACAGAGTGTTGTATACTGGCATAGACTGGAGTAGACTATTGTACAGTGGAGTGGTATACACTGAAGTGGAGTGTCATAAAGTGGCATACAGTGGAGTGGCATAGATTAGAGTGTGCAGAGAGATGCAGAGTGGGATAGTGTTGAGTGTATTGGAGTTGCATGGAGTGGAGTTGGATAGAGTGCACTTGGGTAAAGTGTAGTGGTGTGTAGTGTAGTGGTGTATAGTGTAGTGACAGAGTGGCGTGGTGACAGTGGAATACCATACCCTGGAGTGGTGTACAATGGAGTAGAATGGTGTGTCGTAGCATGGAGTGGCATGTCATGGAGTGGTGTGTCGTAGCGTAGAGTGGAGTGCCATAGAGTGGAGTTGCATAAACTGGAGTAGTGATGTTGCGCAGAGTGGAATAGTGAAGAATGGAGTGGCATATAGTGCAGCAGTGTAGAGTGGAGATGCAGAGTGTAGTGGTGTGGAGTGGAGTTGGTTACAGTTTAGTGGTGTAGAGTGAAGAGGCATATAGTGGATTGGCTTAGAGTGGCATAGCATAGAGTGGAGAGGCGTACATTGGAATAGCATATACTGGAGTGGGGTATAATGCGGTGGCATGGAGTGGCATAGAGTGGAATAACATAAAGTTGATTACTGTACAGAGGAGTGTCAGAGTGGAACAGCGTAGAATGGAGTTGAGTACAGTGGAGTGGCTTGTCACATTGGAGAGGCATAGAGTGGAGTGGTGTAGAGTGCAGTGGATTTGAGTGGAGTTGGGTAGAGTGTAGTGGTGTAGCTGGAGTGGCTTAGATTGGAGAGGCTTAGAGTGGACTGGCATAGACTGGAGAGCATAGCGTGGAATAGCTTAAACTGTAGTGGGGTAGAATGGAGTGGCATAGAGTGGACTAACGTGGCATAGAGTAGAGCGGACTGGCATAGAGTAGAGTGGCATAGATTGTAGTGACATTGAGTGTAGTGGCATAGAGTGGGATGGCTTACAATGGAATAGTATAGAGCTGATTGAAGTAGAATGGAGAGATGCACAGCAGAGTGGCATAGAATGGGATAACGTAGACAGGAGAGGCATGGAGTGGAGTAGAGTGGCTTGTCCACGAGTAGAGTGGAGTGCTGTCAAGTGAAGTTGTGTAGCCAGGAGTGGCATAGAGTTGAGTAGTGTGCCTTAGAGTAGAATGGAACTGTGTAAACTGGAATAGCATAGAGTGGAGTAGACTAGAAGGAAGTGGCATAGAGTGGAGTTGCATACAGTGGAATAGCATAGAGTGGAGTTGTGTACAATGGAGTTGCATAGAGTGTAGTGTGTGGAGTTGGGTAAAGTGTAGTGGTGTGAAATGGCATAGAGTAGAGAGGCATAGAGTTGAGAAGAGTGGTGAAGAGTGGAATATCAGAGTAGAGTAGCATACAGTGGAATTTCATATGCTGGAGTGGGGTAGAATGGAGTGGGGTAGAGTGGAGTAGCATGGCATTGAGTAGAGTGTAGTGGCGTGAAGTATAGAGGCATGGAGTGGAGTTGGGTAGAGTGGAGAGGCACAGTGTGCACCGGCGTATAGTGAAATAGGAAAGATTGGAGTGGCGTACAGTGGATAGCATATACAAGAGTTGTGTAGGATAGAGTGGCATAGAGTGAAGTAGCATGGTGTAGAGTAGAGTGGAGTGGGACAGAGTGGAATGGTGTGACATATAGTGGAGTGGCTTATTGTAGAGTGGACTGCCTTAGAGTGGAGTTGTGTAGACTGAGTAGTGTGTCGTAGAGCAGAGTGGAGTTTAGTGGAGCGGAGTACAGTGGATGGCATAGAGTGGAGTTGCATACAATGTGTAGTGCTGTGAGACTAAGCGTTCTAGGACCCTTGCAATTCTGGGCAGACTAGGAAGAGAGATTGTGCAACATGCTGGGAGGTGTTAAGGTGTGATTGTTTACCAGTATGAAGTAATCAGCGATTTTAGTGTGTGAGTGTACGCTGAGGAATAAAGACATCTACTCAAGAGCTCCGTGTGTGGTGCAGTCTTCCTATGCTCCTGGGCTAGGGAGGATGCTACATAGTGGAGTAGCTTAGACTGGAGTGGTATACAGTGGAGTTGTGTAGAGATGAGTGGCATACAGTCAAAAAGCATAGAGTGGAGTGGCATATTGTAGTGTAGAGTGCAGTACCATGGAGTGGAGTTGCGTATAGTGGAGTAGTGTGCCATACAGTAGAGTGGACTGGCGAAGAGTGACACAGAGTGGATTTGGTTAGAGTGGAGTGGCGTAGATTGAAGTGGGGTAGAGTGGAGTGATTTAGAGGCGGTAGAATAGAGGGGAGTGGTGTAGTGGAATAGCGTGGAGTGGAGTGAAGTAGAATGGAGAAGTGCAGAGTTGAGTGGCATATAGTGGAGTTGCATATATTGGTGTAGTGTGCCCTACAGTAGAGTAGACTGGTATAGAATGGAAAAATGTAGAGTAGATTGGGGCAGAGTGGAGTTGAATGTGGTGGTATAGTGGCATAGAGTGTAGCGGTGTAGAGTAGAGTTGCATAGAGGGGAGTGGCATAGAGTGGAATAGCGTAGAGTGGAGTAAAGTAGAAAGGAGCGGCGCAGAGTAGAGTGGCATAGAGTGGAGTTGTGTGTAGTGTGCCATTGAGTAGAGTGGAATAGTGTAGAGTGGAGTGGCATGGATTGGAGCTGGAAAGAGTGGAGTGGCATAGAGTCTAGTTGCATAGAGTGGAGTAGCAGAGAGAGAAGTGGCATAAAGTGGAATAGAGTAGAGTAATGTGAAGTAGAATGAAGAGGCACAGATTGGAGTGGCATATAGTGGAATAGTGTAGAGTGAAATGGCTTGTCCTAGAATAAAGTGGAGTACTGTTTATAGTTGGATGGACTGGAATGGTGTAGAGTGGAGTATTATGTCCTAGACTAGAGTGAAATGGTGTAAACTGGAATAGCATACAGTAGAATGGAGTAGAGTGGTGTGTCAGAGAGGAATAGCATAGAGTGGATGTCGCAGAATAGAGTGAATTGGTGTTGAGTAGAGTAGTGTGTTGTAGAGTCGAGCGGCATAGATTGGAATACAGTAGAGTGGAATGGTGTAGAGTGGAAATGCATACAGTGGAATAGTGTGGAGTGGCATAGAGTAAAGTGATGTAGATTTGAGTGGCGTGTCATTGAGTGGAGTGGCGTGCAGTGTCAGAGTGGAGTGCTGTGTTGTACAGTAGAGTTGGTGTGTCCTACAGTGGAGTGGCATGTGTAAGTGGCATGGAGTGTCAAACAGTGTAGTAGAGCGTTGGAGAGTGGAGTGGGGTTACGCCAAATTTGGCAGAAAGCTAGATCTTGGGCCAGATACATCTCTGTGTGTAAATCCCTTCAGCAGTTTTTGAGCTCTGAAAGGAAAAAGAAATATAGATATCTAGGTATGCAGACCCTTCGCAGACCCACTGTCAGAGGATCGGCGGATCCGGGGAAATAGCAAGGACCTTATTGGCTGGCCGCAACATGAGAGGAAAGTTGTAGCTGCCTCTTTCGTTCTTGCATCGGACATGGAGAGAAAAAATTAATAAAAAAACTAACAAGAAGTGTCAATATACAGGTATCCTGACACCATAGGAGAGATGGACGTCGATCCACAGATCCATTGAGGCGCACAGTGCAACCCCAATGTAATCTAGCTAAGGATCTTCAGATCAAACAATTATTACCCCTGCAACCAACCCCCACAAGGCACGGCCGAAGGCCGAGTGCAGTGGTGGTTGTACAAACTTGTGGTAATTAGATATTACTTTTAGTTTAAAAAAAAAGCATACACATTCATTGAGAAAAACAAAGGTTACAGAGACATTATAGTTAGGTTGAGATTTTACCCATACAAAACCATAGACACTCAGGAGTTATACTTATATGAAGAAATTATAAGTCATGCTGTTAAGTAACTTTAGGACATGAGTTATAATTTCTTAACATAAGTAGAACTTTAACTGCTTAATTTCTGTGGTTTTGTATGGGTAAACCGTCACCAAACTATAATGTCCCTTTATATATATATATATATATATATATATATATATATATATATATATATTACCTACTGGCCAGTAGATAGTTATAGTTAGAACCTAGTTTCCTAGGAAATGTGGTCTTTGTGTTGCCAGTATCTTTGGCGCCATTTGACAAAGTTTTGAAAACTAGTACGACAGTCAATTCAGCTGCTGTGTCGAAAGTTTGGTGGTGATCCATCAAGTTGGGGCCGAGAAAAAGTGGGGTCCCAATACATGTTTTTGCTGTGCAGTTTCCTATAGGGATTTTAGACAGCCCAAACCTCTAGACGGAATTACACCAAATTTGACAGAAAGTTAGCTCTTTGCATGGCAAAGTGCTTTTGCACGCCGCAAACAGTGAAATTTGCTGTTTGCGACGTGCAAATAGCTTTGTACATCTGTCCCATAGTTCCTTATATGGACAACACCTTCACCAATGGTGCATACATTGGAACAGGAATAACAAAAAAAAAGGTTTAGTTAATATGAATAAGTCTTTTAATGTTAGGTGGTGTATAGTGTTTGTACAAATAAAATATAGACTTTGGTTTTTTTTTTTAACAGCATTTTTCCTGTTACATATTTGGTTTTACACAAAACGTTATGTTGTTTCTTTTTTATAAATACCTTTTATTATAAAAAAACATTTTTATAACATTTCATAACATAATTTGCAACACATTTATACATTTGTTTTTACATTTTTCAAACATGCTTTACTCTTATTCTAAATGAAACATTTTGTATATACACTCTACATTTCAGCCTGTAGTAGTTTTTTCACATATTTGAAACAATACTTTATCAACAAATACATTTTATTTATATTTTATAATCATTTTTGTAAGCACATTTACTTGCTATACAGTAATAAGTACTATAAATTGGTATTTTGTAATATTTTGTAGGTTGTACCATGTTATAACTTTTTAAAACATTTTTACATGAATAAAATAAAATTAACATGTAATTTTGAATATATATTCGTTTTTATGTCTGTGAACGACTAGTGGTTTTTTTTTTATTTCCATTTAGTGGCCATTTTTTTACAGCTAACTTCATTTTTCTGCCTAATAACCCACTTTGTGAGTTGTTCCTGGATCCTGTCGGTTCTATGGAACATGAAAGTCTACTTTTATGTTACTTTGACGGTGTGTATGGGTAATGTGTTTAGGGTTAATAAGGTTAGTTGTGTGCATTGTTTTGTTTTGTGTCATGGTTCATTGGTTTTGTGTTAGGTTGTAGTTTGAGTTTTCTTACTTTAGTACTGTAGGCCCTACTGTATTTTATGAAGAATATTATAGTGTATAGTGCATTATTTTAATTATGTTTGTTATTTTGTAATACATGTTATCATGTTTTTAATGTTTATGGGCAGTTTGTGTGGATGTGTATATTGCCTTTTTTAAAGGTTTTCGGACTGGAGGATCGTTCCTTTTTTTGGATGTATTTTTTTAGAAAGGAAATGAGGTTGGCTTTATGTGAAAAACATTAATTTTTAATTTCCTTAATTGTTTGGTTTCCATGCAGTATTTGTTATTTGGGTTTTCAGGTTTTTATTGGCTTTCAAGGTCAATACGTTTTCTGTGTGCGTGTGTGTTCATATTCTATTTGTATTTTTGGGTTTATGTTTATTATTTTTGTGGGTTTATTTTATGTAGATTTACAGAAGCTAATACACATCAGCTACGCAATTAGTTTATATATTTGTTTTTAATTGGTAGGAAATGTACTCTGTAATGAACTGTTATGTATTTTGTGTATTCATTGGTATTTAGTAGTGGATGTTTAGCTTGTATGTCATGGTGTGTTCTGTTTTAATATGTATTTATTTATTAATATAATTGTGATTTACTTACATCATTCTTAATATAGTTTTTAAATTATTACAATATATAATTTCATCTGATTAGTAAGAATTATTTAATTAAATAATATTTATAAATAAATGTGCTAGGAATGTTATTTATAGTTTTTTAATTGTAATTGGGAGAGTAGAGTTTCTATAGTAGTGTCCTTCCAAAGAATTTTAAGTAGGGTAGACCTTTGTTATTAATAACCACACTTTTTTGTGTAGAATGTCTACGAATTAATAGAGTAGAGGTATTCAACGTGTGGCCTGACCGCCCTGAGTTCGGTGACTTGATACTCAGAGGGCGCCATTACCTGGCTCAGGCACATTAGAAGACCACTGCACTATTGAGAGGGGGGAAGGGTAGTTAAATAAAATAGTTTAGAAGTGCAAAATTCTTGTGTAGTTGATATAATTATTTTCAATATTTTGGTAGTGTGTATATTTAACATTATGACAATATTTTGCATACTTTCATTTTTTTGTCAATATTTGGGTATTTTAGATGGTTAGTACTGCAATATTTTTTTAGTTGATATTTGAAGTATAGGATGTGTCTTCTTTTTCTTTTTAACCCCTTCCGTACCGAGGATGTAATGGTTACGTTGTGACAAGGATGTAGCCATTATGTCCTGGCATTGTGACCCGTGGGTTGCGCACTCACCTTCCCCCGGAAGGGATAGCAGCAGAAGCACTTCTGCTGCCACCCTCGAGCCTGCGTGACATCTGATGTGTGCTGAGGTCATCAAAGGTCACCCGACGCGCTGGAAGCTATGCAAATATACTAGGGAAATACATTGCTGAAAGAACAGATATGCACAAAAGAAATAAATAAAGAGAAGACCGAATTAGAGCAACTGGAAAATGTATAAAGGGGAAAAGGGACACTAATGCTGCTAAGTGAAATGTTGACTCTGTGAGGTCAGATCAACTTGATGCAATTTGAAGGATTACTACTGTGGCTGAAGCAATGCTTCTATGATAAATCAAAAAAGATGAATTGGCTGTTAGTGAGGAGACTATGGGCCTGATTAGAACTTTGGAGGATGGTGTTAATCCGTCCCAAATGTGACGGATATACCACCTACTGTATTACGAGTTCCATAGGATATAATGGACTCGTAATACGGTAGGTGGTATATCCGTCACATTTGGGTTGGATTAACACCGTCCTCCAAAGTTGTAATCAGGCCCTATGTATGGAGAGGGAGAACCAGAATACCAAATGCAGAATGTAGTCTCAAAGAGACAAGATGACATATCAATGAGAGGGAAAGCAGAGAGCATTTGTAAGTTACTATGCCAAAGTATACAGAGGTAAAATAGAAGACATCCAGTAATTCACCTCCTTACTTACTGATTTAGGCTAGTTAAGACTTGGCACAGTAGAATGGGATAACCTGGAACAAAAGATAACGGAACATGTAATATAAGGCCTATTAGTCACCAGTCAGTAAGGTACCATGTCTGGACAGCCTTACTAGTTAATTTTCTAAGAGATTATGTTCTAAATTAGCACCAAATAAGATAGGCCCCAGCATCCCTTCAGAGACAGGGTATCTATCAGCGACTCTATAAAAGTGGTAAATATTACATTAGTAAATAAAACAAGGAAACCATGCATATCATATAGTCCAATACCTAAAAACATTTAAGAAAGTCCTAGCATCCCAGTTATAGTTACAGAATCTACACTTGATTGATCCAGCTCAAACAGGATTCATTAGGAACAGTTAAACGTTTGTTTAAAATGTGAGACTAACCCTATACCAGACAGAATTTGTTTTTTAAATTGCCCATGGTGATACTAGGATTTGGGCTGACTGGTCTTTCCTGAGATATGTGTTACACAGAGCAGGGATGTGGTCATGGAATGGGCGAGCTATGATTACCACAGAGCGTGGCCTTTGATAAATGGGTATAAGCTGATACCCTTTCACTATTAAAGGGAACAAGTCAGTGTTGTCCCATGCACACATTGGTTTTGCTCTGGCACAAAAATATTTGACAACAGATGAATACAATATAGAGGGGGATACCCTATGGGAGGGATATCACAGAAAATGCACTTATTCACATATGACATGTCAATGACTTTAAGAATCCCTGAGGGGTCTATTCATATTGACAGAGGGGTCTATTCATATTGGCATATTGATGGTACTAAAAGACTATGGTGCATTGGTGGGCTTGAAAGTGATGCTAAGGAAATCTGAAATTATGGGAATAGGGTTAGATTCCGATTCTTGGGAATGGTTAGAGGATATATCCCTGTTCCGATCGGCCAAGGAAAATATTGAGTACCTGGAAGAATTGGGACGTCTTTGGAGGTCTTAGAGAATCTAAACTTCTGGGGCTTCACTGACTAAGTCAGAAAACACCACCTTGTTGATGCCAGTTCAGATTCAGGCCTATCCACAGCACTCACTGCCACCACAGACAACATCTGCATAATCCTTGACAGAGGAGACGTGGCAGCCCTCATACTCCCGGACCCCTCTCCAGCATTTGACATGGTCTCACATCCCAACCTCATCAAGTGCATGTACAACTCACTCTGCTGGATCTGCTCCTTCCCAATGGAACTCAAGCTGTCAGCCTGGCACCTTACTCCTTGGAAGCCCACAAATTAATCTGTGGAGTGCTTCAAGATTGATCGTTCAGCCTCACTCCCTCCAGTGCCTACATAGTCCCATTGGCCAACATCATCTGCACACAGGACATCAACATCCTCTCTTAAAGCCCATGACATGCAACTTATATTCTCCCTGTTAGACAAAACCCCAACTACAAGAAACAAGTTCACTGCCTGCATGACCGAAGTCCCTAACTGGATGAATGCCAGCTGTTTCACACTCAATACTGACAAGACAGAAGTAGTGATCTTCTGTAAGAACACCTCACCATGGGACTCCAGATGGAGGTTGGCCAAACTCAGATCTACCCACACCCAGCTGCTGCACCAGGAACATCTGAATAATCATCAACAGCAAACTGGACATGACCACACAAGTCAGCGCCATCACTGCATCCTTCTTCCTGCCTCTGAAGATGCTAAGGATGATTTTGTAATGGCTCCCAAGCAAAACTAGAAAAAATGTGACTCACCCTCTAGTCACCAGCAAGATGGACTATGAGAATACCATATATTCCGGGATCATCCAGGCAATTTACTAGAAGACTACAAGCCATCCAGAACTCAACGGCTAGAATCATCCTCAACCGCCCACACAGATCTCATATTGCACCACACCTCAGAGAACTCTACTGGCTCAGATACACAGACACACTCATTTCAAACACCTCACACACATTGAAGGGGCTACACAGCTTAGGCCCCATCTACCTGAACAATTGCCTCTCCCTCCTTTAACTACCCAGATATCTACCCTCTGGAGGACTCATATTCCCACATATTCCAGGCATAAACAGAACCACATTAGGAGGATGAGCTTTCTCTTGCATTGCTTTTAAATCATGAAACAGTCTCCCACTCCACATCAGACCCTCCTCATCTTTTCTTTAATTCCAGTAGAATTTGAAGACCTCGCTTTTCAATTAAACAACCTACCATATGCGGGATAGGCACACACGCCTGCTCAGCGCCGGGATACCTTGTGGGTAATAGTGTTCTTTACAAATATACATAAGAATGGCAATTCAAGGCGTATACAAGGCTAATTATTGAGCATTGATTGAGAAAATTAGGAAAGGCCTCGCTAGATGGTGTTCAACTTTATTTCCTGTAGGGCGGGATAGCGGTATTGAGGGTGCCAGTCCTTTCAAGATTGCTACCTTTATATCAAGCCCTACCAGTAGACATACCTAGGCAAGACGTAGCTGGACTACAGGTTTATTTCAACTTCTTTAAATGGGAGGATAAACAGACTACGCTGTGGAAGAAATTGATGCAAGCCTCTATAGGGAGAGGAAGTTTAAGACTTCCATATCTCAAAGCACATTGCAAAGCAGCTGAATTAGGACAGCTTTCGAATGGTCGCTGAGGGAAATCGATAAACATAGGACACATATGGAATACATGTTAATGGACAGATCATTGTGGGGCCTTTTATGGGTCCAAAGATAGCATAGGCCAGCAATTATGTACGTTTTCCGGTAGTATACGACCAATGATGGCAGTATGAGATGTCAAAAGATGTAGACAGCTTTTCTGACACAATTCACGCCAGTCCATCAAAATCCTGAGTTCACGCCAGCTGTGAAGGGAGATGACTTACACAAACGGAAGGAGGGGGAATGCAGGATGCTGAAAAATCTAGTTTATCAGGGGGAAAATAAACCTTTTGACATATGTAAAAAATAGTTTACCTATTCCGATCGACACAACTGTTTCAACAGTTGTAGTGTGGCAAAGTGAATCTGCCCTTTAAAAAACTTAATACGTGCTTTGACACCACCAGACTTTTTGCCTTCCATAATTCAGCGCAAACAGCAGCTAAAATATCATGGCTACAAAACTGTTTGTCGAACCATTTCGTGAAATTTAGTCTAGTGTCCAATTCAAACAATACCATTGTCATGCAGGACTGAATACTTATGGCTGCTCTGCCAAATAGAAATGACGGTGAAGAAGATATTTTTTTAATCAATACCAAAAAATATGTGGACAGTATCAGAAACCAACACCTATGAAAAATAAGCATTGGCAAAGCCAGTTGGTCTCACTTTGTCAGTGCCTCTTATTTGCAGATATTGGGGTTGCCAGTGCTTGGAACATTGTGCAGACACGGGTAAAGCCAATAACAGTGGCTGCTCATCTTCGAATTGCATTTTCTATAGTTCTAAAATGACAGTAATGTTGCATGTAGACGCTAGTTGGTGGCCATCTTGGTATTAGGAAAAATAACGTTTGGACATCACTGCATGTTATTTTCTCTAGTTCCAAGACAGCCACATTGTAAGTAAATGCATCTCAGCAGCCATCCTGTAAGTATTGAATTTATAACTCTAACAAGGCCATCGTATTTTGTGTAGAGGCGAAGTGGTGGTCATCTTTGAACTATAGAAAATAGCATTCGAAGATGGCTTAAAAGTATTTTCTTTCCTTCCGATAGTGTAGCCACCTTGTGTCTGAAAAGCATCTTAGAAAATATGAATTCCAGGATGGCTGACAGGGGCTGTGGCTTTGTAGCTCTGACTTCATACACCTTGGCAAAGCCAGAGCCAAATCAAGCAGAGAGGAAGGCAGGGGATGGAAAGAGAGAGAGAGAGCAGCATCGGCTGCCGCAAATGTCAAGGGGGTACAGGGACTAGGGAAACAGGGGGGAAAAAATGTATTGTCGGCGCACTTGCCGTCTCCTGCCATCACGCTCATCACTCCTCTTCTGTGGGCAATGAGCATTCACTGGGACACCAGCACATGCACTGCTATAATGCTAAGCCTAGCATGAAAGCAGCGTCAGGATTGGTCTGATCATCAGTGACTGCCGCTCAGACACAGGGTCTGTGCAGTTTCTCCAGTCTGGTTTTTAAACATAGCCGGGCTGGAAAAACCTAAGTCTGCATGTGTGTTTGGTCGGCCTGAGATGGCCAGCTAAACACACATGCGCACTTAGGGTCTAACAGGTGCACTCTCCCCTCCTCTGCCCTCCCACCTCCCGTGGTCCAGCCCTGCCCGTTCCTGTACTGCTGGCTGAGCCAGGAGATGAAAAATAAAACAATATTAAGATTTCATGTTATTTTTCATCTACTGGCTCTTGGCCAGGGTGGTGACGCTCCTTCACCATTGCGGAGAAACCACCCCTGAGAGAGAGACACTGAACCGCATCTCAGGAAGCAGGGAATTCCACTGTAGCGGGATGTCAATGAGAAGGATAGGGGCTGGGAATGGAGAGATACATGCGAGGGAAAGTGAGCAGCATGCAAGATGGAGAGTGTGAGAAAGAGAGAAAAGAGCGGGCATACTCTCCCATGGAGTGTACAATCACACATAGTTGAACAAATAGTTCCTTGACATCAGCAGGACAATGGATACATTGATCCAGTCAAAATGAGGCTGAACCCTAAAGGCTGCAGGGGTAGAACAAGCACAAGAATAGGGAGAAATGACATTGACTCAGGAGCAAGGCATTGCAATTCATCAGCAAGAGGTGATTCCAAGCCGACTCCAAGCATATGTTCAAGTATTGGTTACAATGCAATCTGCAGCAGACTATGGCCCTCATTATAACCCTGGCGGTCGGTGATAAAGCGGCGGTAACACCGCCAACAGGCCGGTAGTAAAAAAATCATGACCACGGCGGAAACCGTCAACACATATAGCCACTTTAAAACTCCGACCGCCACGGCGGTAGCAACAAACACTGCGGCGGTAACTGCCAACAGCCAGGCGGAAGACAATGTACCGCCACTGCATTACACCCCGCCCATCCGCCAGATTTTCTAGGGCGGTACCAACACCATCAAAAGCACAGCGGAAACAGAATACTGAAGGGAAACGACTCACCTCTCAACTCTCAAAGAACCAAGACACCATGGAGCCCGAGCTGCAGGTGTTCCCCATGCTGGTGTATCTACTCATACACCAGGAACATGAACGCCGGTGACGACGACCACGGTGAGTACTGCACCTAGCACACAGGGGAGGGGGGTGGAAAAAAGAGTGGCACACCCACGCAACACACCCACCCTCACCCGCAACACCATACACACAAACACATGCAACAACATTACATATACACCCCGTAACTCTCTGGAATAACGCAAGGACAAAAGGAATGGAGTAAAATGAGTTTAATTATTAGTGATACTTAGAAATAAATTCATAAAGAGAAAAAAAGTATGTACAATATATACAAAAGGAGGGACAATACCCACTCAAAAATTGCCCGTGGCCCACTGGGCCAAAACACATAGGCCAAGGCCACACTTGACTCCTGCGTCAATACGGAGAGAACACTGCAGTGGCATCAGGTCGAAAACACACAGGCACCTCAGGGGGACGGGGAATGTGGGCGCACCTCAGCCGGAAGATGGTACAACGCCACTGCTCCTGGAGGGGGCTACATGCCCACTGCTTGGTCCTGGGGAGTGCAAAGCCACAGTCTCCCTAGTGGGTGGTTTGCCCACTGCTTGGTCCTGGGGAGTGCAGGGCCACAGTTTCTCAAGTGGGTGGTGTGCCCACCTCTTGGTCCTGGGGAGTGAAAGGCCACATTCTCTCTAGTGGGTGGTTTCCGCACTGCTGGGTCCTGGGGATTGCAAAGCCACAGTCTCTCTAGTGAGTGGTTTGCCCACTGCTTGCTCCTGGGGATTGCAAAGCCACAGTCTCTCAAGTGGGTGGTTTGCCCACTGCTTGCTCCTGGGGATTGCAAAGCCACAGTCTCTCAAGTGGGTGGTTTGCCGACTGCTTGGTCCTGGAGAGTGAAAGGCCACAGTCTCTCAAGTGGATGACTTCTCCACTGGTTCTGGAGGGGGCCTTGTCCAGTGTGCTTCATCCTGGCAAGGAGGGGCTGAGTGGAAGGCTTTTTCCACTGGTTCTGGAGGGGCCCTTGTGCCCAGTGTGCTTCATCCTGGCAAGGAGGGTCTAAGTGGATGGCTTCTTCCACTGGTTCTGGAGGGGGCATTGCGCCTTGTGATGCAGATCTTTTGGAGTGCAAGGTCACTGTCTCTCACCTGGGTGTCACAAAGACAGCTTTGCAGGGGCAAGGACGCACTGTAGCCCATGTGGTCACCACTACACACTGCTCTCCGGCGGTGATGGCTGCTCTGTATATACCAGTTGCGCTGCAGGTGGCAGTGCTGGCAGTTGTGGTGGTAGCCTCCAGGCCTTCACCTGCAGCCTCGGATGGCTGCCCACTGGGGCTGTGCTGCTGGCAGTGGTGCTGCTTGCGGCGGTGCAGGTGGCGGTGCTGGCCACGGTGCAGGTGGCGGTGCTGGCAGTTGTGGTGGTAGTCTCCAGGCCTTCAACTGAAGCCTTGGACGGCAGCCCAATGGGGCTGCTGCTGCTGGCAGTGGTGCTGCTTGCGGCGGAGCAGGTGGTGGTGCTGGCAGTGGTGCAGGTGGCGGTGCTGGCTGCGGTGCGGGTGGCGGTGCTGCCCTTGGTGCGGGTGGTGGTGCTGGCCACGGTGCAGGTGGTGATACTGGCAGTTGTGGTGGTAGCCTCCAGGCCTTCACCTGCAGCCTCGGACAGCTGAAGTGCCATGTTCTGTGCCCCTTCCTGCCCTTGGCAGATGGTGGTGCCTCCATGCTTATTCCAGCTGGAGTCTTTGACTTGGCCTTGATGGCTGGTTGTGCCTCCATCCCCTTGCTGGATGCTGTCCTCTTCTTGCCCTTGCCAGGTGGTGGACCCTTCTTGGCCTTGGCAGGTGTTGGTGGGACACTGGCTGGGCTGACAGGTGCCTCCTTGGAGCCTCTCACAGCTGCAGAAACCACAGTGGCCGTGGACTGGGTGGCTGAGGTGCTGGGCTGGACACAGTGGAGGCAGTGGATGTTGGTGTGTCTGCATGGGGATGGTGCCTGTGTGAGTGCCTGTGAGATGAAGTGTGGTGCTTGTGTTTGCCTGAGCCACTTCTGTGTGTTGATTTGGGTGATTGCTGGTCTGAAGGTGTGCTTGGGATAGGATGAGGTTGAGGGAATTGGGTCTGGGTAGAGGAAGTAGGAGGGGGGAGGCTAGAGACAGGGACAATGGCTGCCATCAGTGCGGAGGCCAGAGCCTGGAATGCTCTCTGTTGGGCCGTCACGCCAGAGTGAATGCCCTCCAGGTATGCATTTGTTTGTTGCAAATGCCCTGCTACACCCTGGATGGCATTCAGTATGGTTGACTACCCAACAGTGAGTGATCTCAGGAGGTCAATAGCCTCCTCACTGAGGGCAGCAGGCCTGACTGGGGCAGGGCCTAAGGTGCCTGGGACGAAGGAGATGCCCACCCTCCTGGGTAAGCGGGCACGGGAAAAACGCTGCCGGGCTGCTGGGAGGGCGGTGCTGGTATGGGGGTGGTGGCTGTACCTGTTGTTGGGGTGGGCACAGAGTTGTCCGCCACCACCAAGGAGCTTCCATTGGAGGAGGAGTCGCTGTTGGTAGTGTCCCCTCCTGTCTTAGTTGTGGTGCTCCCCTCGCCCTCCGTCCCACTGGTGCCCTCACCGTCGGTGGATTTGGCCTCCAGGCCCATGTGGGATGCAGCTCCCTCCGTCGCCGGTGCCTCTGCTCCTCCGCCAGATGATGCTAATGCACACAAGGACAGGGTGACAAAACAAGAAGGGGGGTAGAAACAGAGGATACACTTGGTCAATGCCAGCAACAATGCTACAGTTGGCGTACACAACACACAGGGATGAGCCCTATGCACTAGGCCATGCACTACCAGTTACAATGCTAGTCACCAGCCCATGGGGTACAATGCCTAACGCCATTAGCTGCACACCTGAAACCCACAGGTCCCTGCCCAGTAGTAGATGCCCACTAACACTATTGGGGATGGAGTGCCTCAGAGCCTGTCCAACATGGGACCTACCCTTCAATGTTCGCCCTGGCCTAAGGGCAACCACAGCCCACATCCCCCACCCAGGTAAAACCTTAACGCGCGCTAAGTTATGAATCTGAATCTATACTCATCCCCTTGTGGCTTCTGTGATGCCTTCAAGCACCCATCCAACTCTGGATATGCCACCGCCAGGATGCAGAACATCAGGGGGTGAGGGTACGACCGGCACCCCTTCCTCGTTGGGAGGCCAGCCCCAGCTGGGCCTCCACCGTCTTCCTTGCCCAGCCACACAGGTCCTCCCACCGTTTGCGGCAGTGAGTGCTACACCTTTCAAAGACCCGCAGGGTCCGCACCTGCTTGGCGATGGCACTCCAAATACCCTTTTTCTGATGGGCGCTGACCTGCAGAAAAATATGCATAGAAAAAGGTATGAGTCATATCGTCTGGTCTGTTACACTCCTGTCCCCCCATATATACCTCCCATCCCCTTGCACACAGACATTTACCACCAGGCATGCAGCACTCTGCCCAGGACCCCTCAGACCCCGCCCTACACGAGGCTTACACACACAGAAATTCATACATTCATGGGCCACCCATCATGCTCACAGTGTACTCACCGGTTTGTCTGGAGGACCATAGAGTAAAGTGCACTGGGGTAGGACCCCATCCACCAGTCTCTCGAACTCCTCCGATGAGAAGGCGGGGGCCCTTTCCCCAGACACTTAAACCATTGTTGCTTCCAGACACAGGTCACAGCAGCACTTGCAGTGTAGGTCCTCTCCTGTTGAAGGTCAGGTAGCAAGTGAGTGAACAGATAGAAAATGGCGGTCACGTCCGCAGCGGTGCGTACCGTCACCGCTGTTGTACATCGCCATTGGCTCCTGGAACCCATAGGGCCCAATGATAACTATTGCAAAGTTGCACGGTGGTCGTCGACCGCAACGGCGCACAACGCCAGCAGAATTACCTCATTTCCACTGGTCTCTCCTCACCGGTCAGGCAGCTGCCATTTCAGGGGGGCACAAGTGTTCAGGAATAGAAAAAGCTTTCATTCTCCGAATGTGCAGATGGTGTGTTTGGCAGACCAGTATATCTCCCATGTCAATACCAAGTATCCTGGCTCTGTGCAGGATGCCTTTATCTTGAGGAATATCAGCATTCCATATGTGATGTCTCAACTCCAGAGGCACCGAGTGTGGCTAACAGGTGAGCCCATGGTCCCCACCCAGTTGATGTAGGTATATGGGTGTGGGTTTGGCCATAAGGGTGAGTGTCTGGCTAACAGGTATCACTCGATATTTACAGTTGACTCTGGTTACCCCAACCTCTCATGGCTACTGACCCCAGTGAGGAATGCCAGGACAAGGGCAGAGGAATGTTACAATGAGGCACATGGGCGAACAAGGAGGATCATTGAGAGAACCTTTGGCCTCCTGAAGGCCAGATTCCAGTGCCTCCATCTGACAAGTGGATCCCTGCACTACTCACCCAAGAAGGTATGCCAGATCATCGTTGCATGTTGCACAATCTGGCCTTGAGATGCCAGGTGCCTTTTCTGCAGGAGGATGAGCCTGGGGATGGTCGTGTGGCAGCGGTGGAGCCTGTGGACAGTGGCGAAGGGGAGGCAGAGGAAGAAGATGTGGACAACAGAAGTACTCTCAATCAACAGTACTTCCATTGACACACAGGTAAGACACTGTAACTTCACCTTCCATTGCAGTTTTGTGTTTGACATTGAACATGGCAGCCTGATTTCCCTATTTCTATGGCCACTTACTGTACCCTTTGGCATCTCTGTTTTCAGATCTCTGTGCCCCACTCTGGCTCCTGGTGTGTTTACTGCTGCCCACTACATGTTACACCTATGTTAATATTACAGTAGATTAGAAGTGCAATGTTTACAGTTTGTGAAGCTAATACATTTGTCATATAATCCACAGACTCCATACTTGAATTTGTTCAAAGGGTGTTTATTTATGTGCTAATAAGAGGAGGGGGTATTGCAATGGGCTGGGTTGCTGATGGAGGAAAGTCCAGGGTAGAGTCCAGTCTATTTGTATCACAGGTGCATTGTCCAAGGGGGCATAGGAAGGGGCGCAATGGCAGTTCAAGGTGGACAGGGTGACAGAGTGGGACACAAGGGTGACAATCAGGAGAGTCTTATTTCCTGGCGGGCGTCTTGGCAATGTTCTCTGGCTTCTGCCTGGATCGCAGGGACCGTTTGCGAGGTGGTTCTCCTTCTGCAGGGGGTGGGGTGCTGGTGGCCTGTTGGTCCTGTTGCGGGACCTCCTCTCCACTAGCGCCGCCGGAGGTGGAGTGCTGTTTATCAGTGTGGCAAGTGTCAGGGGCCCGTTGGTGTGCCACTGCCTCCCCCATGGTGTTGGACATGTCTGCCAGCACCCTTGCAAGGGTGACCAGGGTGGTGTGGATGTCTTTCAGGTCCTCCCTGATCCCTAGGTACTGTCCCTCCTGCAGCCGCTGGGTCTCCTGCAACTTGTACAGTATCTGGCCCATGGACTCCTCGGAATGGTGGTATGCTCCCAGGATCCCTGCAAGTGCCTTGTGGAGAGTGGGTTCCCTGGGCCTGTCCTCCCCCTGTCGCACAGCTGTCCTCCCAGCTTCCCTGCTGTCCTGTGCCTCTGTCCACTGATTCGTGTGCCCACTGCCATTTCCCCCAGGTCCCTGATCGTCCTGTGCTTGTGGGGTTGCATGGGGTCCCTGTAGTGGTGGACACGCTGCTGATTGACGTGTCCTGGGGACAGAGGTATGGGCCTGCTGGGTGGGTGCTGTGCTGGTGTTTCCTGAGGGGGGAGGCTCTGTGGTGGTTTGGGACTGTGGCTGGGTAACCAACTGTCCAGAAGTCCCTCATGGGCCAGGTTGGTCATCGTGATCCAGGCGTGCAGAGCTGCTGTCATCACCGTGGGCCTCTTCTGTGGGGGGACTGGATGTGGCTGGCACCTCCTCTCCGGTGACGTTGAGTGGGGGTCCTGTGGGGATGTAAATGCAGTGTGATTGTATCTGTGTGTGCCATCTGGTGCATGGATATGTTTCACTCTATGGTTGTTATTAGCAAGGCAGCTTTGGCTTGTGTGAGTTGTTCTTGGTTTGGCTAAGTGATTGTCACTAGTGTGCATGCTGTGGTGATTGGTGTCCATGCAGGTCTGTGATGGGGGTCCATGCATTGGTGTTGCATGCCGGGCTTGGTATTGGGATCAGTGGTTTGTGATGGTGGGGTGTATGTGAGGTGGTGGAGTGATGGGGGTGAGGGTAGGGGTAGGAGTTTGTGATGGCATGTAGGTAGGAGGGGAGGAAGTAGTAAAGATTTGACTTACCAGAGTCCAGTCCACCTGCTACTCCTGCGAGGCCCTCAGGATGCATGATCACCAAGACTTGCTCCTCCCATGTTGTTAGGTGTGGGGGAGAAGGTGGGGGTCCACTGCAAGTCCTCTGTACAGCCACCTGATGTCTTGCAACCATGGAATGCACCTTCCCCCGTCATTCCACCTCTTCCTGATGTCATCCCTTGTTCGTGGGTGCTGTCCCACGGCGTTGACCCTGTCCACGATCTGCCGCCATAGCTCCATCTTCCTAGCAATGGATGTCTGCTGCACCTGTGATCCGAATAGCTGTGGCTCTACACGATGATTTCCTCCACTATGACCGTTAGCTCCTCCTCTGAGAACCTGGGGCGTCTTTGTGGTGCCATGGGTGTAGTGTGAGTGGTATGTGTGAGGGTGTGTGGGGTGATGTGTTGGGGTGTGTGCTGTGAGGTGCATGTATGGTGTATGGGTAATAGTGTTATGTGGCTCCGGTTCTGTGGGTGCTCTTGATGTGTATCTCTCTCTGTTGGCAATATTATTTTTTGTTGTAAGGGGTTGTGGGTAATGTGTGTGTGTGTGTTTTACATTGGATTAGATGTGGTGTGTGTATGTGTGTCAGGTGTGTGTAGTTTGAATTGTCCAATGTGGTGTAGTTTTGTTAGTGTGTGTGTATTTTGAGTGCGGCGTTGTGTACCGCCAATGGTTTACTGTGGTTGAACGACCACCGCAGTGATTCGCGGATCATGATGCTGTGGGCGTATTTCTGTTTCCGTAACGGTGTGGGTTTTGGTAGCTCCAGTTTATCACTGACCTTTGGTATGGCGGACTTGTGTGGGTGTCTGTATAGTGGCGGATTTCTCTGTGTGGGTCATAATACCCGTAGCGGTATACCGCCGCGGTCACTGTATGTTGGCGGCCGTCAGCACGGCGGTAAGCGGCATTTACCGCCAATGTTGTAATGAGGGCCTATATGTAGGAAGAACGCAAAAAAAGACCTTGATCGCAGGATGTGTTATATTAGTTAAAGTTCTGTTTCAAAAACAGATTCTGACAAATGCATTTCCAACAAATCATCAGTTTGCAAACAATGGCAAGAATATTCCTCAGAAAGAACACACTTTAATTTCCAATAAGCCTTGCCAAAGAATGATTTTCTAAATTAAAGAGTGCTAAGACCTGTAAGTGATGATGCAAGCTAAGATGACGCATTTTTGGCATGATATCCTTTCTACTTCCTTCCACATTCTTAATTTTCTACACCTAGTACATACTATTTGCACGTATGTTATCCTTTTAAAATGTGTTTTGCCATTAGTATCTCGTTATCTTGTGGGTACATGGTGTTCTGTATCATCACACCTCTTTTTTGTAGGATGTTTCCATTTAGAGATTAGTCTTTTACTGATTCCACATGAACTTTCTCTAACAAATAAGCTAGTATCACAAACAAACACCAAAGATATGTAGTTAAAACGTGCCAAAACTAGAAGGATACAATCTACAAACATTCTGTTTGGTGGGAAGCACAATGTATCTCATACATATTTATAGAACAAGACATTACTGAGGTATTTGTTTTGAGAAAAATCTACGATTTCACTTTGGAGTCAGCTTTTCTAGTCAATATTGAATTTCTCAGTGGTTTTAATGCCAATGTGATGGTTCAATATGTATGCTAATAATTATTCCTGTAGCAATGATCTACTGTAAATACTAATTAGTTGGGTTAGCTTCCATAGCAAAGAAGGTTTGTTCCACCTACACTCGTAGAGTCCACTGCCTTCCCACCCTAAAATTATGTTTCAGTGTTACTGGCTGAAATTACAGCCTTATTAGTCTGGTTGGGTTAACCTATTTTTAAAGTCTCCTGTTATTTGCAAAGCAACCAACTAATGGGATTGTAAAGACCTCCTATTTCAATCAGTGAGTAACAGTGAGCCATACGGAGTCATTTATGTTTTTATTTATGTAATTTGATTGATCATATATGTTAGAAATGGGGTTTCTGGTTGGCTAGGGTATGTACCTAAGCCAGGCAGAACCCACCCACTCTAGTCGGGGCAAGGGAGTTACACGTCCAGGATAACCCCTCCTCACCCCCTTTGGTAGCTTGGCACAAGCAGTCAGGCCTATCCCAGAGGCAATGTGTAAAGCATTTGCACAACACACGTGACGCACCATCCCCACCACAAAGGAAACACAACACCAAGTTATATGAAAATATACTGTATTGTACACAACGCAATTATTAGACCAAACATCACATATCCGTAGTATCCTGCTACCTTACACATTAGTTACTCTGCAAACTAGCAGTAGTCACATATAACACACAGGTTACTCAGTATTCTGCAACATAAGCAGTATTCAGGAAACACGTTATTACACTAAAGCACTTGCCATAAGACTATCATAAACGCCCATATTAGGAACATAATAAAACTTCAGAAAAACATATTAGCATGTTATGCCCATAAAAGGAACATTTGCATACACATATGAAACATCATGAAAAAGGTAGGCAACATATAGATCAATAAAAAGTCTCTAGAAAGAACTTATGATGTACATATTGTCT
Source organism: Pleurodeles waltl (assembly GCF_031143425.1). Classification (NCBI taxonomy): domain Eukaryota; kingdom Metazoa; phylum Chordata; class Amphibia; order Caudata; family Salamandridae; genus Pleurodeles; species Pleurodeles waltl. The sequence goes on from NC_090444.1 coordinate 178,088,098, forward strand.
TTTGGTAATACCTGGTTTTCTTATGAGGCACCTCCAGTGCCAAAGAGCGAATAAGGGGCCCCCGGTGCTCCTCTGCGCAACGTGGGGGCCTCCTTAGAACTCTGAGGTAGAGGGGAGTGGCACGTACCCCCTCTGTACTCCTGATGCGCCCCTCCCGGGGCCTGCGATCTTTGGGCCCCCCCAGGCCTCAACCAGCACTCACAAGTGGGGGCCAAAGTCAGCAAAGATGATTTATACAGGAGGGGGGCAACACACACCCCCTCTGATTTTCAATGGGCTCCTGGGGCCCGTGACCGCTAACCCTCCCCCCACCCCCCCGGCCCTCCAATAGCCCTTCCACTCGGGCGGGGGGCACAACACACTGGCACGTGGGCCACGACAGAAGACCGGCTTCTGCCCCTCCCGCGGACTTGTAGTAATCCTTTTGGGGTCCAGTGGGGCGGGGGCGCCCCGATGTCTCCAAGAGTAGAGAGGCCCACCCGGGCCGCAGTGGTGTGCAGGCACTGAAGCAGGTGCGTGCTTGTGCCCTGGGGGCGCTCCTCAGAGTATACCTCGCCCCGGGGTCACTCTAGGAGCACGCTCGCTCAAGTTTCACTTTCTGAGTGCCCCTGGGGTACCCGGGGCAACGCGTCACTCGCACTTTTAGCAAACAGCCCAGGTTGCGGTGGTGAACACGGGGCACAGCGAGGCGCTTCTCCCAAAAGCGCTTAGGACATCGTGGCAAGTCCGGGCTGAGGCGGTGAACCCCAGCAACAAGCTCTTTCAAAGCGCTAAGTTTGAGGAGAAGCAGGGCAAGCCTTAAAAAAACGCTTTCCTGGGTGCTGGGTGAACACGAAGCACTCCTCCTGCTGAAACTGGCTGCAGTGGTCATGGGCCACAGCACCCTGCTCCTGGGGGACAGAGTCCAAGGAAAATGCCCACAGGTGGAGGGGCCCAGCAACAAACCAGCACACAGAGGATGCAAGCAGGTGGCAAATCCTTTCAGTGACCAAGCAGATCACAGGTCAGCACTGCAGCAGCGGTTCCTGGTGAGTCCTTCCAGCCTTTTGTGTCCAGTTCCAGGATGATTCCAAGAGTCTCCAAATTGTGGGGAAAACTCCCCTGTATTTATACTCAGTCCTTACAGTGTTTTACAGTGGTGGGGGAGATGAGGTTCCAACCAGTTACAACTGGTTCTGGGAGTGCCCACTCTCTCCTCCAGCACAGGCTCCGAACATAAGTTTGGGTAAACCACCCTATTGTGTGAGGCCAGGGCTCAGCCTTTGCAAATGCAGGTGTGCCCGCCTCTCCCTTCTCTCAGCCCAGGAACACTATTCTCCCCACCCCCCCCCCCCCCCAGTGCCTTGAGAACCTACCGGGTGAGTAGTGCGCTTAAGAGATTATTTGATTGATTGATTGATTGATTGATTCAGTATGCAGATGCACCTCTGTGACACTTCCACCCTCCCTTTGTACAGGCTGTCTGAAAAGTATGCACAAAGCCCCAACTGTCACTCTGCCTAGACGTGGTTTGGAGTCAAGCTGCAAAACACCAGAGTCATAAGCACAGAGAAATGCTCACTTTCTAGAAGTGGCATTTCTGTAATAGTAATAAAAAATACACCTACACCAGTAAGCAGCATTTATTATTACCATCACAACCATACCAAACATGCCTACGCTACCCCTCATAAATCATACAATACCCCTTACACATAAGGCAGGGCATTTCTAATGCAATCATATGCGAAGGCAGCACTCACAGCAGTGAGACACCAAGGTAGGCTGATTGTCACTTCCAGGACAGGCCACGCAAACTGGCACATATCCTGCCTTCTACATACATAGCACCCTGCCCATAGAGCTAGCTAGGGCCTACCTTAGGGGTGACTTAAATGTAGTAAAAGGGGAGTTCTGGGCCTGGCAAGTAAGTTTAGATGCCAGGTCCCTATGGCAGAAAACTGCGCACACAGACAGACAGGTTTGAAAGTCTACCGCAGTTGGTGGCGCAAGCAGCGCTGCAGGCCCACTAGTAGTATTTAATTTACAGGCCCTGGGTATAGAGATACCACTGTACAAGGGACTTATAGGTAAATTAAATATGCCAATTAGGTATAAGCCAATTATACCAACTTTAGATGGGAGAGCACCTGCACTTTAGCACTGGTCAGCAGTGATAAAGTGCTCAGAGTCCTAGAGCCAACAGTGACAGGTCAGAAAAAATAGGAGGCAGGAGGCAAAAAGACTGGGGATGACCATGCATAAGGAAAAAAGTCCAACAATGAACCAACGGGGATCACAGTGCTTATAAGAAGGGTAAAAGACATCCCAGAGAGCAAACAAGGGCACAAACTACTACAAAAAGGAGAGAAACAAAACATGTATACATAGGATCAAAAGATGCTTGTGGAGTGGTCTACAAGAATCTAATTGCTAGATACGATTGTACGCTAAATCTTACAGACTCCTCAATGTTCTCATTAATGTTAAGGATAATTAAATTGTATTCACTAGATAACAGTTGCCCAGTTTCCTTTCTCCAATCTTGTTCTTAAGTTCTTGTTCCTTTTTCGAGTCATGTCATCAATCTGTCCTTATTATCTGGCAGAGTTCCCCCACAGTGTAAGGCATGAGTAGTGTTTTCCCTCCTCAAAAACAATTCAGATAGAGCATTGACTGTTAATTACAGACCCATCACCCTCCTTCAAGCTCTTGGTAAACCTACATGTGCACTGTTGTGAAGCAACTACCTCACTACCTGGAAAAATACTGCCTTTACCACCAGCTGCTGGGCTTTACCCTAGTAGGGTACAGAAATTGCTCTTGCCTTGAAGTTGATGAATTCAGAACTACCTTAGACCAGGGAGACTTTACCATCCTTATTTTACTCAATAAGTTGGCACTATTCCTTATGTTGAAACCTGATATTCTATTAAACTTCTAGCCTGGTCCTCTTTAGGTGTCTCCAGTGGAGCAGTGCATGACTCCTCTCTCCACAGCGTTTTTGAACATTTGTATGCACCCTCTAGCTCAGTGGTTCCCAACCTGTGGTCCGGGGACCCCTGGGGGTCCGCGAGAGCCTAGAAACTTAGAAAATATTAACAAATATTGACAAATTAGGTCCCCAGCTTCCAGTAATGACTCAGGCGGGGGTCCCCGGATTCCCATGATGATTCAGTGGGGGTCCCTGGGTTCCATTAATGTTAAAGTGGGGGTCCATAGAAATCAAAAGGTTGGGAACCACTGCTCTAGCTCATTTAAATAGAACCTTTGCATGTTTTTGCATGTTTAGAATCTCTTTGTGAATGATACTCACTTGATTCCGTCCCTAGACCACCAGTTCTCTTATTCTACTGGCAAGCTCACTCCTTGTCTATTAGAAGTTAAACTGTGGATGTTGCAAAATGTCCTCAAGCCCCAGTGCATGAAGACTGATATACTATTGGTTGGAAACTCTATCGTGCACTGACACAACTTCTTTGGGCCATAGAAGAAGCTCCCCTTCCTGGAAGTAAATTCAAAACTCTAGGGTTAATACTGAAGAAAGAACTTTTACAGTCTCTCCAGGAAATTCTTTATATGCCCAGTCACCTGCACGGTCAGGCACTTTCTGCTCTTGTCCTTTCCAGGACAGATTTTTGCAGTATTCTGTGCTTGGGTATATAGACTCCCTATTGGTGAAATTACAAGAGATTCAGAACTTTGAGGTTGGTTGATCTGCAATGTGCATATATTTGATTGTGTAAACCAAGCAAGAGTGCAACTTCATTGACTTGCTGACATGCAGATTGTTTTCAAAATGTCTTGCTTTTCGCACAAGGGCCCATATTTATACTTTTTTTAGCACCGCATTTGCCCCATTTTTTGACACAAAAACGGCACAAACTTACAAAATACAATTATTTGTTGAAAGTTTGCGTCAATTAATGACGCAAATGGGACGCTAAAAAAGTATAAATATGGGCCTAGGTCTTTTATGAAGCAGACAGTCTCCTGTTGCTGAGCGACTCAGCCTCTACCTGTCATCTAGAGCTGATATTCTTTGTCCATGTGGTCAGGCTCTTCTATTTTCTTGGACCACATCTATGAAACAGTGTCCTGCTTTATGTTAAAAGCATTCAGTGTCATCTGATATTCAAAAAGGTGTTGCAAAAAAGTACCTCTTGCTGATCCTCCATTAGGTTTACTGCCTGTATTATCGTGTTTCACCGTGAAAATGCCTACGCTTGTGAAAAGGCACTTTATAATTAATTAATCAAATCAAACAAATTAAATTATTCCCAGGCTTAAATTATTGCCATTTTATTTTTTCCCATAAATGATTTAGCTACTTTTATGATTAATCCAAAACTTTCTAAGTTGTTTTTCTTTTTTGGTATTTTAATTTATTGTCTTGAGAGCGATCATTGTCACAGAGGGCACTATGTTCTGTACAACATTATATAAAAAAAAAAATCCAGAGAATGAAAATATGAAAATTACAGAGACTGAGACAACCTACGAGATAGAAATACACCTTAAGTAGTGCTTAGAATTTTTTTATACATATTGTCCCTCACATCCCACAGCATACATGGCAGCAACACCCAGATTGGTTACAAGGGTCTCTTTAAAGAAAGCTTATCTCACCAATAAGCAGTTTGGAAAGAGTGAAAGAATAAGTCTTAGGCACGTGCTGAGAGTTATGCAAAATCACTATTGTCTAATAAATCAATACTTCTCTGCAATTCACACAACAAGAGAGCTGGGCGAGTAGGTAACCTTTTGGTTCACCAGCTTGAACTGCAGCAATCCATGCAGCCTTTAATACAGCAGAGGTACAACAATTAGCAAAAATGCAAACATCAAGACCGTAAAAAAATATACTTATGATGAGTGAATATTAAAATGACAAACAAGAAGACTCTTAGCCCTAATAAGAGTTGTTTTTATTGTTACCCAGTGCAATGGTGCTAATTGTTGTACCTCTGCTGTATTAAAGGCTGCATGGATTGCTGCAGTTCAAGCTGGTGAACCAAAAGGTTACCTACTCGCCCCTATAATGGATGCATAATTCCACTGACACCACATACAAACCAGCTCTCTTGTTGTGTGAATTGCAGAGAAGTATTGATTCATTAGGCAATAGTGACAGACTGAGGTCAGCAGTCTTTTTCAAACTTTGATCAGGCTTGCAGGATCTCTCAGTGAATAGGTTTTTCATTTCATTTCATTTCATCTGAATTCACAGTCCCTATTGGATTGAGTTTGAAGTTTCTCTCAGCTCGAATCCTGCACTGCGTTTGGTGGATTTCTTATACTGTGAATAGGGGCCACTAGTATGGGGTTCACATACTTTAGAATGATCTTCAGACTGGTTGCGTAAAGTTCAAGTCCGAAGCATAACATATTCACTAGTGGCAACAGCTATGTTCCTATGATTTACTTCTCTTGTGACATCTAAGGCAAGGCTTTGAGCATCCAGCTGTCAATTACAATAGCCTAACCCATTAAGCCTTTCTGGTTCACTTTGCCCTAATGGGTTCTACACTAACTTTGGCATCTGGCATTTAGAGTCAACAGCAGCAGACCCAGTATCTCAGTGTGACTGGATTTACTATATCGGGCAGATATTCCTTGCTGTATTAAGCTGAGTTTCAATCCTGGGAATATACCGTTGGGAATCAAAACAGACCTGTTGTTCGGGTAGCAGGAATGTATTGTCCTCCATTACTGCTGCATGGTTTGAGATGACTGCTGAACATTAATTTACGGGAATACCCTGTGCTGATTGGTCCGTTCTTTAGGTTTTTGCGGCACAAATCGTAATCTTTCATTAAAATTACTTACATCCCCTTCTTCACTAACATGGAAGTCAGCAATCTTGAAACATTTTGTTTGTACCCCCTGTATCTCATTTGCATCACTTCCATTAAATGCTTACATAAATGTTCTCCTTCTCTGCCCAGATAGGTCAAAGGGCACTTCTCTAGGTGTGACTGGTCATTTACTCTTTCCCTTGAGGGCAAACGATTTAGCCTTCTGAAGACTTTGGCTCTTGCATCCCCAATCCTGCTGGAGTTTTCTTTTGGGATCTGAGGGTTTATAAGCAAGTATCTGCTTCAAGTTGTGAACAATAACCTCTTAGAAAAATATATCAAAATATCAAATCAAGGAGATTAAATACATATCACTGTCTTTCAGATATTAGTCCAAACTAAATTGGCCCAAAAAACCCCAATAAACAATGCATTAAACAGGTTGAAATGTATTTGCCTGTATGTCCATTGTGTTTATTTGTGCAGGATATGATGGCACAAAGGCATATCAAGGTGGTGGAATAAAACAATTGTTTACTGCGCAGTCTAAAAATTCCCAGTGACTGGCAGAAGAAGCCACCCTGGGGCATCTCTCAATTAACATCTGCATTTCGAATAAAAATGGATCTTAATGTACATGCAACTAAAATGTTACAAATATTCTTCCAATTAGGTTACTTGTGCAGCTGAAATATGGGAAAATGAACAAACCATTACAACATGGAGACTTACCGTAAAAGAATGTACCCACATAGGGTCAAAACACATGTACAGGCAATCAATGAATTTGGGCTTTCACTCTATGCAAAAGGAATTCTTCACATTTGTGATGCTATTAGTATTTGTGTTTTAGTATAAACTTCCTAGAATTCTCCTTGAAACAAAGGAGTCGATAGGCTCGATTGGGTTACTATGTATCCCCTTTTAGTACTTTTTAGGTAAGGAGGGTCTCAAGCAAGCCATTTTTTTCTTATCTCCTGCATCTACCTAATACCATAGACTCATGTCATCAGGAAAGATAGCATAACATTCGAATAATATGCTGCCAACAAGCCCTGAATACACATAAGTGTAATGTGGTTTTACTAGGTTTAAGTTTGAAGTGTAAAATGATGAAATTACAATTGGTTACTCGGATTCTACGTATGTCAGCTGGTCAGAGGGATCTGATAGAAAAGCTGCTGTTGGTGATATCTACTAATATGATTTTATCAATTACGTTTTCTGATGGAGTCGATCGTCTTTTCAACAGTATATCCAGACTCAAACTCCTCGAATGCAACATCTTGACTGCCAAATATTTATGTATGTATACAGCATAACTGTTATTAAAAATGTGAAAATAGACATCCTTAACCCTTTTACTGTTTGGCGTTCCCACCCCTCAGCTATGCCTTTTTTTTGGCTATTTAGGGTAGTTTGCACTTAGACATCCAGAACTTCTTGTCCACATAAGCTATCCACTCCAAATTTGTGTCCTTTTACCCAACATCCTGGGGAGTCTAAAGGTGCCCAGGGTATGTGGAATGAAAAAATAGGCAAAATATAGATTTTTTTTTAAATTAAAATGTGGGAAAAGTGCTCCACATAAAAGAGTTTGTTTTTTCCCTTAAAAAGGCTTACACAACCAGTTTGCTGTACTAACGTCACCATCTTCGCAGCTTTCAGGAACATGCAGAGCTGAATCAATTTTGGCATTTTTCTAAGAGGTAGCCTATTTCCCCTTTTTTTGTGCTCTCAACCCTCTTACAGTTTGTGGTAGAAATCAGTGTGAAACCTATGGGTGATCCAGAAAAGCTATAGATTTCCGAACAGTACACATAATAATGAATTCAGCAAGGGGCCATATGTGTAGATGCCTCAAAGTTTTCCCAAGGAAAATAACTGTTGAATTAAAAAACATATTGAAAATGAGTAGGAAGAAATGGGCATTTTGTGGCTACATTTTCACCTGTAGCTTTTTGTCACAATGGCAGATTGACAAAAACAATATACCATTACGTCTGCTGGACCCTTCTGGTTGTGGGGATATATAGGGTTTGTAGGTTGTCCAAGAACCCAAGGTACCCAGAACAAACAACTGAGCTGCATCTTACAATGGTTTTTCATTGAGCATCAACTATAGACCAATACTTATGTTGAAATAGGTGTGAGAGAGTGCCTCTTATTGACATGGTTATCCCCCCACTTGTTGCCTGATGTTGGTGTGTCCTAGAAATTGTAGTTCCCAGGGCCCCTGCTAACCAGGTTCCCTGGGGCAGAATACACTCTTATCTACGACTATGAGGCCCTAGTAAGTGGGCACATATGTGCCAAGGGCATGCAAGACTATGGGTAGGCCCCTGAGGGTAGCAACACTGAGTGTGCTACCCTCTAGGGCTATAGATGCACCCAGCACTGCCACTGCAAACTGAGTATTGTGGTGCAAACCTAAAATACAAACTTGACATGGCACAGTGCCTGTGTGCCTGTCCACCATACATTGCATTTACTATGGGTAAGATACCCCTCTGGCAGGCCTTACAGCCCTAAGGCAGGGTGCTCCATAGTATATGTGAGGGCATAGCTGCATGAGCAATATGCCCCTACTGTGTCCTTGCCAAACCTGGGACCTAGTGAGTGAACAGAGCAGCCATTTTAATACATGTGCTGGACACAGGTCAAAATGAGTTTCCCGGCTACATGATGGCCACTCTGAACCCTGGGTTGTTTGGTATCAAACAACTCAGAATGATAAATCCAAACTAGTGCCATATTGGATTTATGCCTAAAAGTACTCAGGAGCCACCTTAGAGGTGGTTCCTGCAAAAGCTAACTATCCTGGCATGGCTGCTGACTAGTCTTATCCAGCTGTCACCTCCAGACAGCCAATATACAAACGTTGGGGAAGAGCCCTGCCTCTCTGGTTTGTAAGATAGTGCCCTTCCTTGGTGGAGGAGCTAACACCCCCCCCCTCAGGAATGTGCACTGTCCTGGTGGTGAGCTTCAAAGGGCTTACCACCCTTGAAACTCAACCCCCAAGCCTGCTGCTAGCAGCAGCTCGCATTCCCCTTTGCAAAAGCCCACTTTTGGCGGGAGCAAAGGCGGGAAACCTAACAAAGTGTAGGAGGGGTAGCCTCACCTGACATGCACCACCCCTAAGTTGTACTCTACAAGCAAGCAAAACCAACAAGCCAGAGAGGGTCACTTAACTGACTGGCCGATACCTCCTGAACCGGAAGTCGCAGCCAGACCCAACGACACACCGACGACCACCAGAACAAACCCCGCAAGTGTGCCAAGTTTGGTGGCACTACGCCCTCTAGTGGCCGAGTCGTGCCATTACCACTGGTACTGGTGAGTGGACGTCGGACATCAAGAAAACCTGCTCGTCCAGAGCTGAAAAAGGACCAGGAGGAAGCCCCAGTCGAGAGACTTTAGAAACACCCTGAACCTCCTGCTAGAGTGCCCCCATTGTCCTGTTAGCCCCGCTCCAAGAGACTCACCTCCAACACTAAGGGACTCCATTACGCACAGCTCCTGGATCAACAACTCAACCAGCATCCCGCCTTCCAGCACCCTGCAAGCTGTGCCCACAGGGTTCCTCACCCCTTGCAACCTTAATATCCGAAGGGGACTCCAAGGCACCACCTTTAAATCTGCAAAAAACACCCTTTTCCAAGTGGCCCTCCTAAGTGGCCCTGTACCTGCTCCAAGAGACTTTCCAATGCTGCTCCTGCAAGAACGGGGAGCTGTCTGAGCCTCTCCAGCTGGCACAGTGTGCCCACCGATGGCCTTGACCAACCTGCAAAAACGGAACCAGGTTACATAGATGTGCGATTTTATTTGTATTTTTAAAAGTGACTGCCTATTGATTCCTATTGTGCCTAATTACGCACATAAAGACTGCATTTAATAAAACTTCAAGAATTCATATCTTAAAAAGTACTTAATCAGTTTTGACCATTCTGGTCTTAAAAAAAATACATACATTTGAAGTATTTTTATAAATTGGTCTCGAGTCATTCCTTTGAGTGTGTGAGTCACATGATTGATACTGTGAGGACAGCCAATGCTTTGCACTTCTCCATGATTAGCCTAACTGTTGGACAAAGGTACCTAAAAAATTAGAGCATTAGGTGATCTAGTTTTTGCCTCTGGAAACCAATGTGTGGTTGCCTGGATCCCCTACACAGTGTGCCTAGTTTTGTACACTACATAGAGGGTCAGCCTCCTACAATAGGCAGATTAAAAAATGGGCATGAAAGAAAACATATGTATTTCTAAAATGGGCACAAGATATAGAGTTTAAGAGCAGTGGTTATTTCTACATCTCTAAATTTGTTGTGGACACCCGTACTAGTGTATGATTTGTAGAGTATTTTTCAAAATGTCATCTTTCCTGTGCACTGGCTTACATTTGAAAGTCACAAATGCCATGAAATCCAATTGGTAATAACAAATGTTCTACTATTCTATATTCCTACAACTCTTCTGATAAAAATGGTACCTTGAGTGGGGAGGCCTAGTGTACCCTTCAGGAAGTGGCCCAAAACGCAACTTGGACGCTTCACATTTTTCTATTGAAAATTGACCCTCTTTTTCCAATTTGAGGAGCTTCAGATTATGGGTCCTAGGTCAGCAAGCACCTAAGGAAACCAGGCTAATGTGTAAATTTTTCAGAACTAGACACCGAGGGGTATCCGGCATGGGATAACTTGTGTGGCTCTCACCTTGTTTTGTTACCTAGAATCCCTTGCAAACCTCAGACTTTGACTAAAAAACACTTTTTCCTCACATGTCTGTGATGGAAAGTTCTGGAATCTGCAGGGAGCCACAAACTTCCTTCAACATTACATTTTCCCACATCTCCTGATACAAGTGGTACCTCACTTGTGTGGGTAGGCTTAGTGCCTGCAACAGGAAACGGCCCAAAACACAACATGGATGCAGCAAATTTTTCCACCTAGAACTACCCTCGTTTTCCAATGTGGATAGATATAGATTTTAGACCCTTGCTCAGCTGGCACCTAGGGAAACCTAGCCAGCCTGTACATTTTTTAAATATAGACACCTAGTGGAATCCAGGATGGCATGACATGCATTAATTCTATTCGTTTTTTTTGCCCACAATGCCCTGCAAACCTCAAACGTTGCCTGAAATCATGCATTTTCCTTACATTTCTGTGATGGAAACTTCTGAAATCAGCAGGAATCCACAAAATTCCTACCACCCAACATTTCCCCACCTGTGCCAATAAAAAAAGCTGCCACACTTGTGTGGTTGTGCCTAGTCCCGTAACAGGAATGGATCAAACTAAGGACACTGGGAGCCTTTGCCTGGAGACTCCTAATGACCTCAAATGGATCCAGTCCAGCCACTGGGAAAGATGGTGTTGTGTAAGAGGTGCGAAAGGGTGATATGGAATGAGCAAGAGTACATGGCTTTCTCTCATAAATAGGTAAATTTAAATAACTTTTTCCATATATTGGCAATCCTGTAAAAAGAAACAGAGTGTATGTGCATGTGTCGGGCAAACTAATTTGCAACAACCACTTCAGAGATATTTAATTTAGTTAGTTTGTCTTTACAGTCATGTGGGAGATTTAGGTAGGGTGATTCCAGTTATTAACACACACAGAGTGAAAGTCACCCTGCGCCTAGCACACTACTCCAGAACAGCACACACTACATCTATCATCGTTAGAGTGGAAATTTACTTTAGCTTTACCAGCAAATCACACATTCATCCAGGAAAGTGCAAATTGAGTTTTATCAGACCACAATGTTTTTATGATTGGGAATGATTTGTACAAAGTGAGTGGAACTGCTATCAGCAATAAGTTTGCTAATTTTCTATGCCTATTAGTTAATGGGTTCATGTAAGAGGGAGGTTCCAATAGTGCTGATTATTTCAGTTCCTCAGTACTTTCTGGGGAGATGTACTGATGATGGGCTCATGGTTTGCAGTAATTCATGAGAGGAATTATTACAATATATTACACACCATATTTATTTCATAGGTTTTACAGTGATGGATTTTGATTAGTTACCTCTTCACAGCACTATAGATAAGATGAGTCTGTACTATCCATCTCTTCCTAGTCAGTATGTAGCTGGGAGACACTCTGGGGAAGGAGGATGCAAAACATTTACCAAGCGTTCTGTAAATGGTGTGATTGGGATTGCTGTAGGGGCCATGTCAAGCATCAGTGATATGGTTGGCGTGAACACCCATTTTACCTGGAAGGGATGATAAGGCTTCTATGATGAGGTTTTCAGGTTTGTTGAAGGCTATCAAGTTTGATTGACTTCCCAGATCTAGGTGAAGTGAGCTCAAGTTGTGCCCCATGACCCAAAAAGTTGTGCCTCCTTGAGTTTCCTTCTTAAACTAGGACTATCGGATCAATTTTGATAGCTTAAGCGTAGATTCTAATTGCGTTGGTAGGTACTTTGGGCTGAGCCATTTTACATTTTAAAGGCCAAGCACAGAAGATTAAACTTAATTCTATGTGGTATTGGCAGTCAGTGAGAGTCTCTGAGTGCTACGTTTCTTTCTTCAGATTCAGACAAAGGCTTTACTACTTAATTCTTATTCTTTGTTGTGTTTCGATGTTATTGTTTTGGATGGTCTGATCAAGATAATATTGCTGTTTTGTGAACACCAACGCTCTGGTACGTTCAGTAGAGTTTTAACTGATGTAGGTGAACGATCCTTCAAGGCTTCATGAGTTTGTGTTTTTTTAGAACTATTGATCTTTGGTGTTCAAAGGAGAAATCATTGTCAAACTATACATACCACAAGGTTTTGACTGTACTGGATTAGGAACGGTCCCAGTTTTTCAGGCCATATAAATTGGATCTTGTTGATTTGGAGTCTCTAGTTATGGGTATTTTGGTTTATAATCTATTCAACTAAATGTCATTTTCATTGGCATTATTATGCTTAAGTTAATGACACTGAATTTAATATAATATTTACTATTGAATTTAGCAACTGAACTGTCACCTTTCTAGATGTGGATTTTTTTGGTACTAGCCCACACCAGAAGTCAAAGGTTTGGTTTACAGCATTTGGTAAAAATACGAGACTTAGGAGAAACGGTGCACCACCTTAACATTCTGGTACACTGGTCAGGAATATATTTTGAGCTGAAGGCTACAGCCCTGAAATAGACAGAGGGTTCTCTTAAAAAATAAAACACGTCCAGCTGAAAGAGGTAGAGGGAGAACTTTGCATTTCATTAAATAATGTATTTTTTCATTTAACCCCGAATATTCAGGGTTATTGAAGAAAAAATACTTATTCTGCAATTAATTATTGCGGCTTGTCTAAATGAGATTTAATGTACTATAATGTAATTTAATTTCATTTACAACAATTACATTCCATATCCATAAAACACAGCCTGAATCCAGTACTTGTCTTTTAATTACATCCAGAGGTTTTTTGCCTCTCATTGTGGGTTTTGCAGGTGTATTAACATCCATGACTTTTCATGTAACCTTTGTATTAGTCACTTTATCAATTGCAACATCCTCAGATAGTATATGTTCTGTTCTTGGAAAACAGTTTAGACACTACCAGAACACAAAAGGACATGTAGAGGAAATGTTTGAAATATCTCACGCCTGCACATTATGTATCTGTTCATAATGGAATTACCTATTTTGAGTGTTTTGTCAATTGGGTGAATCCTCTACTTGTTCAAGGAAGCAATAAAACATTTTTTGAAAATATGAAAGATTTTGGATCACTGGATTTAAAGCTTCAGAGAACATCTTAACCCCTCCTGAATATTTTAATTAATGGAATCCTTCTTATTCGTCAGAAACTACTTAGTGGCTGCTGGTGGAGCTAGAAAATGGTGCGGTGAAAAATTAAACCATAATTTCTCCATTAGTGACAAAGCAGGTGAAGGCTAAAGATGCATGCTTGGTATAGTGTTTGTGAAAACAGAGGCCGGGCCTTGCGGGGAGGTATGCTATTTTATTGAGTAAACAGGACTACTCACAATGGTGCAGACTAAGGTGGTCATTCTAACCCTGGCGGTAAAAACCGCCAGGGCGAATGACCGCGGTAGCACCGCCAACAGGCTGGCGGTGCACTGCTGGGCATTCTGACCGCGGCGGTTCAGCCGCGGCCAGAAACGGAAAGTCGGCGGTGTACCGCCGACTTTCCGCTGCCCTTGAGAATCCTCCATGGCGGCGGACCGCGATTCTGACACCCCCTACCGTCATCCTGTTCCTGGCGGGTCTCCCGCCAGGAACAGGATGGCGGTAGGGGGTGCCGCGGGGCCCCTGGGGGCCCCTGCAGTGCCCATGCCAATGGCATGGGCACTGCAGGGGCCCCCGTAAGAGGGCCCCAAAAAGAATTTCAGTGTCTGCCTAGCAGACACTGAAATTCGCAACGGGTGCTACTGCACCCGTCGCACTCCAGCAACTCCGCCGGCTCCATTCGGAGCCAGCTTCATCGTTGCTGGGTCTTTCCCGCTGTGTTGGCGGGCGGCCTTTTGGCGGTCACCCGCCAGCACAGCGGGAAAGCCAGAATGGCCGCCGCGGTCTTGTGACCGCGGTGCGGTCATTTGGCGGTAACCGCATGGCGGGCGGCGCGGTTAGAATCACCGCCTAAATTCTGAACAATAGGGTTCATTAAGTGGTGGCCCCTAAAATACGCACAGGTGTCTTTTCTATGCCCCTACATCGGACCTCTGAAAAAGAAAAACTAGTCAAAGTTTGAAAAGTAGAGAATGCCTGTGAACTGGGCTAATGTTTTCATTACTGGTGAATGTTTGCTTAATATTTGGGGCAAACATTAGGGTTTTGCAATTAATGATGGCGGCATTACAGTGGACTATACTTTAATTTCTTTAAGCCTTTGCTGAAGTATGTGCTTTTTGCTGAAGCTGGGCAGTTGTTGCTTGATGGTGGGGTGAAAGCGGATTCTCTGTCAGGACCGGAGGCTCAGATTATGGTTGTCTCTTCCTTTATTTTCTACTCAGCAGCCTTAAGTAATTAACATTAACATCTCAAAGACTACAAATCCAAACAGCCCCTTCTTTTTCAACATCTGAAGGGTATACGATTATCTGTTTCACCAGAACCGCAATATTCCACTCTCTGGGACGTTAACGTGGTTTTGCTCATGCTCCAGTCCTGGCAGGACAATCAATATCTTTCCTGTAAGGAACTTTCAGGTAAGTTGGCTATGCTGTTGTGTTTAATCTCCTGCAAAAGCGTGTTAGATATTCGTGCCTTAGACATTATGGCACATATGTTTACTCTAGAGAGAGCTTCCTTTCTGATTTTTAGTCATACCAAATAGAACACCAGAGTGGTTCATTATCTCTCTTTTCCTGACCATTTCAAACCATATGTGGCCCGTTGTCTGAGAGGTTATGAGAGCATGACAGAAAAGTATCATTCGGCAGGGACAGCCCAGTTGTTTCTTTTGCTCCAAAAAACTTTAAAGCCAGTTTCAACCTCTGCCGTTGCCCTTGGGTTAGATGGGTTCTTCAAGAAGCAGAGATTGACATACTCCTTTGGCGCCCATTCTTTAAGGAATGGCCTCTAAGGCTTTTTCTTTGGGAGGTAGACTTGAAGATATTCTCTGAGCAGTGGATTGGTTGTCGGAGGCTACTTTTAAGACCTTTTATTTTAAACCAATTTCCAGCATGGCTGCTCTTGTGGTCAATCAGCTTTAAACTAGCATAATCTCAGTCTCCGGTCCCGACACAGAATATAAAATTTCCTAGCTATCATGAATAAAGTTTCAATTCTATTAAGGACACAGGGGTGAGGATTATCCCTCCTGAACAGGTTTTTATTGCTGTTCTCCTTCCCGATGTTTCCCGGCATTCTCACAGTTGGTATAACTATACATCTATTTGAGTTATTTTCTGTGTCCATAGATTGTGTTTTCTACTGGAATTTTTTATGGGGATATTAAATGCCTTTTTTCTTTGTTTTATGGTTCTTTGTGATATTTTTCGATCCATGATTTTGGACAATTGCTGGAGTATCTTCATGTTTCTTTCAGTTTGTTTCCTTCATAGGATCGGATCAGAAACAGGATTTTTGAAAGACACCTGATCGGGCAGTACGCTCGAAGAAAGAGGAAGTGCGGTCCTGGATTGCCATACTTATGGGACTGTCACTCTATGGTTGTGTTCTGGTAGCAGCAAAGGCTTATGGGATTTGTAATCTTTGAGATGCTAATGTTAATTACTTAAGACTGCTGAGTAGAAAATAAAGGAAGAGGCAAGCATAATCTTCGCCTCCGTGTCCTCTATAGAATTTAAACTTTTCTTCATGATACCTAGGAAATTTTATATTCTGTTTTGTCGTTGCATTGGAGAAGATGCCCTGTGACTTTCAATGTGACTGATAATTAGAAAGAATGTGCCCTTGCGCCCACTGTGGAACCAAATTAAACTCCACATGATGAAGTAAAGAAACTGCATGAACATTTCACAGGCATAATGCAACTTTGATCTTGAAAGCCTGATTTGCTTTGTTCATTGTTAGTTCCTTTTACTTTTACTTTTATTGTGGTATCAGGCAGCGAGGAACAATGTGTGTATAGTGTGATGCATTGCACATGCTATTTCAAACTTATAAAAAACACTAATAAAATGCACGCTAAATTGTCATGTTGTGCTATAAAACCTCACAACCTACAAAAATATCCGCACTAATTTCTGCAAGTCTCCACTCGCAGTAAAAGGCTCCTATAGACATCACTGATAATTCACAAGAGTTGTAAAACATTCCGGAAGCACCAAACAGAACGTGAATATTTTGTATGAGGAGTTTTAAGAGTGACAAAATTATATAGAAACACCTTTGCATATTTAAAAAAAGAAAAAAACCAATAATGAGCAAAGCGACAAATAAAGAGCAAAGAAGACAATGCGTTCCTAATTGGTAATGTTATCTCCTTGTGTTAATGCAAAATGTGCTTCATTTTATTTTTTGTTATTAAGTATTCCATTAGGATAGACAGATTTCTGATTTGAATAGGCATACCAAATGTTACATTACCATGCCCCATGCCGATTGCAGATTGAGAACATTAGCTAATGGTGTCAATGCATCCATGGGTCATAAAGGTTTGCATTATAGGTTAGGCTAATGGTTATGAGGCAAAAATGTTGAAATTGTCACTTTTTGATTGAAGAGACATGTCATTTGTACTTTTTCGCAATGTGGGTTAGGAGATCCTTGATATTGTTACAGTAGAAGATACTATAAGCCAGATGTGGACAGCCATGCCCAGGTTAGTTCCTAAATTAATTCTTGCACTAAGTGAATGTTTGTTAATCTGACCCTAAATCCGATATCAGAATTAAAATAAAATACATGCTGCATTACATTGACCAGTAAATGCCTTACATCTTCTAATGTATGCCACTTTGAATCTATGGTCTGGATTTAGTAATATTTATGTAGCGTAGCATGAAAGTTAGAACCGCTGCATGAATAGAACAAAATGCACAGTGCCATACTTGGAAAGAATTACAGGCTATTGAGGTCATTGGCCAGGCTCACATTTAAAAAAACATACTGAGAGGCTAAGCATTGCTCTGTGACACAAAGGGAAGCCAGCTCTGCCTTGCTTGAGATGTGTATATGATTTACACTGTCTAGCATAAATGTCATCATGAGGACCACCAATGATGACAAGACATGTCCTCCCCCTTTGAGCAGTGATGAGGTGGGTTGGTGTAGCAAGTCACCTTTCAGTGCAAGATAGGTTTTGTGCAAAAAGGTTAACTGGTACTGCCATATTTTTTGTCAAGTGCATGTTGACTTCCCGGATTGGCTCATATGAACTTGTGATCTCAGTACACTTACTACCCAGAGCCCACTGCCCATAATAGGCAAAGTGGCATTTTTGTTGGAGCGTATTTTTTTGTATGCCTCTCCCTCCCTACTATTCATTGCACATCTAGCATTATCCATTTTCCAGTATGGCAATTTTGACCAAACACTTAAGCTTACGGCTTCCCTAGCTACCATTGGTGATCCTTTGACACCACCCCAGTGTGGAGATTATTGCTAGTCAGCTAAGTCTACAGCTGAGTGCGATTGTTTTTCTTCTCACCAGGAGCAGAAACCCATGGTGCTTTGAGATTCATACCTTGGGTCCATGATGCCTTTCTATTGTACTCTCACCTACCATGAAACATGCCCCACCTTTCTGTACTCCTGTCTTGATGACCTTAAGTTATTTAGAGGCTGAAAGGCCATCATCTACAGATGCAGTATAGACTCTGACTGACCCCCACTCCTATAAATTAACTATGGAGTCAGCATTCATACATCTCCTTTTGTTTATATGCACTTGCACTTTTTTATCCTTTCAGCATTTTATTTGTTTAATCTTTAAAAAAAATGATTATTATCAAACTTGTGAAGAAAGTGTAATTATTATTCCACTGTAATGCTTGGTGCCAATGTTTCAGGATTTTACTCCTAATTCTTAATTGCATATTCGGATTTATGGATTTACTCTGGATAGAAGCTACATCCACAAATGTATCAAATATTACCTTGTAAAAAAGTTTAGAGTGAACCGTTGTTGTCTGCTATAAGCACCATGTTGTGTCACACAAACATCCAAACAAAAGTAAATCTAAGTTTTTTATTACAGTCTGTGTGAAAACGTTTAGACAGATCCTCTGTTCTGAACTCACACATCAGCAGAATTTCACCAACAGCACCAAGTAATCAGAGGCCTATAGATTTGTATTTTCATCAAATAAAAGTGGCATTCAAAGAAAGAAATTTCACATGAAACAATTCTAAAACAGTAACCTACGGGAGAAGCACTCTTTGCACGGCAGTCCAGTTAGTTATATACAAAAGAAAGGAGGTCTCACCCACCAAATCTTTCACTTAATTAGATCAAAATGTCACGGACCGGTATGGTTAAAATGCTCATTCTTTATTTCTTGCTTGAATATTGTGACATGAACATAGCCAAGGCTTTTCGTCCCTAAGCTTTGGGACTTCTTCAAGGCTGTTGAAAACATACAATCGCATAAGCCATGTATATTACATAAAGCAAAAAACAAAATAAAAATATCATAGCCATAGCAAAGCAGCACAAAAAGCCACAAGTTAAAAAATAGAAACAACATTACTATAAAAAAACATGTAATACAGATGTAAATTATTTGCAAAACCCAACCAAGAAAATTACAAGCGCACATCATCACAACTAAATAATAACCCGTCTCTTACTCCATTAGAGAGAGGTAATTAATGCATATTACTGAGTCGTTTACACGTATGTCTGTGAATCTAAACGTCAAATTAAACATAGTCAGTATAAATC
This sequence comes from Pleurodeles waltl, assembly GCF_031143425.1. Taxonomy (NCBI): domain Eukaryota; kingdom Metazoa; phylum Chordata; class Amphibia; order Caudata; family Salamandridae; genus Pleurodeles; species Pleurodeles waltl. The sequence goes on from NC_090444.1 coordinate 178,107,197, forward strand.
ATAATGTGTAACTCCAAATCCAATAAAATGTATCGGGTACGTGCACATTAACCTGCTTAGTAGGAGAAAAGAACCCTAAAGGTAGCATTTACTCCTATAAGAAAGAAGATCTAAAAAATGAAACACGCTAATTGCTTGTAAATTAAAAGTAAAATGTAGAAGTTGGCTAACTGCAAATGCCCAATTAAGAAAAATCTGTTTACCATAAATTGCAACTGATAGATCGAGTAGCCAAGAAGATAGTTCCAAGTAGTTTGGTAAGTCCTGTGTCAAAGGTACTAGTTTCTTTAAAAAAATAAAAAAATAAAAAATATATAATTCAATCAACCGGCCAAAATTAGAGAAAATGTTTGAGGCAGCCAAACAGGACATGGACAACAAACATAGTCTATCGCATAGGACTCCCAAGTCATAATTCCCGCTGTATACGCAAAGTGAAAGGACGCGCATCAATTACTGTTGTTAAGACTCCCTGCTTACCGTGAACAGGTCTTATGGTGCATATGTTTTCCTAATACCGTTTATAGTGTAATATCTCCCAGTGTTAAGATCACAAGCCCCTAAAAAAGACGTGTTGCATTACGTACACCTTGAGGTAGCATGTTCAGACAAGAATGAAAAATGTATATACCTTAACCAAAGTAAAATGGAACAGCAAATCTAAATTTAACAATGGAAGTCAAATATAATCACAGGCCCTAAGAAATCTACTCCTCCACTCACTATGGCAAGTCAGACTCGAGGTATATTTAGAAAGAAAAGGTGTTCTGTTCATTTACAAAGTGAATGAGCAAAAAAGATGCCTTTAAATCTTAGTTTTAACTTGTCACACTGGCTGTGCATTTAAAGACAAAGGTCAAATATCAGGCTATGTTTCCTGACAAATCATTGCTTATTTTGTCCTGGATATGGGTGTTTGAAAAATGTCTGTGACTGTAAAGTTAGATGATTTTGTAAAGTAACTTGTCAGACAGTCACTCTGGGCCCACAGCATTAAAACAGCTTGTATATGAATAGTACAATTGTTTCAAAAATTATTTCTGTAGTTAGAAAAGCGATAGGGAAACAAAGATTTTAATATGATCAAAACAAGTCAGGACACTTGACTTGGTGATGTGCAAATTATAAATATTTGCTGAAACCTGGTTTCCTTTTAATATTGTTTGTATCAGTAAAACTGCGTGGTAGTGCGAAAGTTTGTGTCCATTTCATTGAAATTGTTTGTAAATGACAGTGTGCTACTGCATCATGTTTTAGTGTTATATTAATTAAAATGGAGAGTTTTCAAGTATGAATGGAGAAACATTCCTTCTCCCCTCAGTTCTATTAGTGAAGGAACAGGCAAGTCAGGGGTCATGTGTACCATATATGTGGGCTACAGTTTTATTATATGTGGAGCAAAAGTTCAGTCTATTAAAGCAAACAAAATAGTTTTTTGTATAGTACAGATGCTGAACTCATATATTTGGAGGTACTCTTGTATCTGGTAATGAAGAAAAAAAGAGACTCAAAATATTTGCTTAGGAACACACATTCTGACACGAGATTATGGGTCAAACACAGTAGTTAGGTCGAGTAGATTATTCATGTCGCTCTGATAACATTTTGCTGTTTTTTTTGTTGTTTTTTTCGAGGCTTGTAACCACCCAAGAAAACAGTCCCTGTTTCTACCATGTCTGCTAGTTACCAACCACACTGAAGTGCAATAACTATTACTTACATGAGCATGGCTACCTGAGTAGTTTATTAAACACACCAAATTATAACAAAGTTAGAAAAACCACCTGTCCTTCATTCAGACCATAAGCGCTATAACATCATACTGAACACCTCTATATCATAAGCACGCAGTCACCCATTACTCACTGGCATAATGCCAGAGCTGACATGATAGTGTCCTCTGTGTGCGCATAAAAGAGGCTAATTGTCACACAATTTAAATAGCCGCAACCACAACACAAAGAGATCACATGGAAATAGATATGGAAAACATAGCCAGAATGTGCCGGCATTTTGAAATGTCCAGTGCTCTGTGGTCTAAACTTCTAAAAACAAAACAAAAATAATGACAGCGTGTGATCAGTCCACTAAAGACACACACACTGTCAAGAGCATGAGCTTGTATCATATGGATTAAAATGCATCCATCCACAAAATTTGTCCAGCAACTATGTCATCATATTCCACATATTCATAATCAAAGGGAGAAAGTGCACGTCACTACAGTGTCAACCCGAGATAGATTTGTTGCACAAGGCTATCTTCCAAAACAACAGAACTAACTAGAATAGTAACGGTGTTTCATCATTACGTCAGACACTTTAGGTGAACCATGCTGTTCATATATCCACCATCTCGGCCCAGGAGAAAATGTATCCACTATACTTAAAACAAAATACTAATAGTTTAATAGTCAGTGTCAATCAACCTTGGACAGCAGATAGACTTATACAGCCGACATTTATGTAGTCCCATGGTTAGCAGATTCAAACTCATGTGACTTATAGTTTATTATTGCCACAGAATCTTCTGCAATCTAGTCCGGCAAATACCGGCCCTTCAAACACTATACACTATAGTAAGGTATCTAAACGTAGATGCAGAGTGTATCACACTAATAAAGCAAGTCTATATATGTGGGCTTTCAAAACTACCAGGTAAACTAGAAGAAATGTTGTAACAGGAATCCAATGATCAAAGGTGTGCCAAATAGTGTAGTCCTATTCTTTAGCTAGAAGCAGCAAGAAGGACATTGCTAAATTATTCAGAGAGCCCAGTGCAGAGCAACAATCATTAAAGGCAAGTTAAACAGAATAACTCCTATTCACATTAACAGATTCTTACTATACCAAGGTAGAGAGTACAAATGTAATCCCCAACCTAATTTATAGGAACTGCTAAATATATACTGCCATAGTATGTGAGTACAAGCTCATATGACTAATTGTTCCTACTTGGTTCAAATTTGCTAGAACAAAATAAAAAATTATTACCAACCCTTCAAACACAATACATCTGGGTAGGATATTCAAAAAATAAATGTCTAATATATGGGTCTAATGAAGGAAATTTACATGAGAAGGTTCAGAACCCTCAAGTATCATCGAAAGAAAAGGCAGCAATACCACAGAGGGCCAATCCTTAAAGGCAGATCAAAAAATATAGCCCCTATTCTTTTGCCACAGGCGGCACGAAAGGTAAAGACGACAGATTCTTACTGTATCATGATGTAAGCTACCAATCATTCAAGGTGGGTCAGCCAATATAGGTCCTATCCTTTTACAAAAACCAACAAAAAGACACCTACAGACTCTCTCTATAACATAGTGACCGACGGAAAGAGACTCCTCAACATGGTTTATAGAAAATGATGAAAATGATGTTCTTTATTGAGGCCAAGTTTAACCATTTATAAGCGTGAAATCCATTTGACTTCTCTTCATCTAAGGAGTCGTTCCCTGTCACTGTCATGAGCATCCACTTTCATTGTATCAGTCCCATGGAATCTAAACAGACACTTTGCATTTCTATTACATTCATGAGAAGACAGTAGATATGATGTATCCCTACTGGGACTGGGACTGTATCCTTCCTGTTCCTAAGCCCTCAGATGGTGCTGCCTATATAGACTTCGCCACAGGTACAGACAATATCATAAATCACAAATGTCATCCAGAAATTTGATAAATGTGTTGATTTTATGATTGTAACTTGTGTTATATTTGAAAGCAGTTGTTTTATTCACACAAAACTGGCACATGGTACATGTAGTACAGATGTAAAAACCGAGGTGGCCAGTTGTTTTCACTCTGTTTCTTACTTGGGGGCTCATAGCTAGGACTATATCTTTGATGGTACGTCACCTCCTATTTGTGAAAACTGGTTTATTAATTAGTACGGTATCCAAGCCAGGCACTCCAGACAGCTGTCCCCAATGTTTATTTAGAGTTTGACACTCTTGGTGGTGAGGTGGTTTACATCATGACAAAGGCTAAACGGCCACTCTTCCTACTTTTCAAGTTCTAACTCTTAGGAAGATCTTCTTTTCTTAAATTTACTCACTCCTTTTCAGGTATCCTTTAGAAGCTTTATGTTATAGCTTCTCTGTGCCAACCTAGTTGTGATAAAATCCAGATTACGTGTACAAGTAACCTCTTCACTACAATTTCTTTTTACATGCAACATCACACCAAAAGGAATTGCTGTGGTGGTATTTGAGGAGTGTGCACTAGTTGCTAACAATGTATTATTACATGCAGTGATTTTGCGATATAATGTGCTTTGAATCCTACTGCCTGAGATGTAAAAAGTTGCATCTAAGAAAGCTCTTTTTGTCCTATGCACCTTCATTATGTGGGATACTATGTCTTGAGATGCCTTTTTTGCTGTGGAGAAGCTAATGAGATCTTGTGGCCCAACAATGGGGCTTATACTGCTTTCAACCAGACTAACAGCTCTCAAAACAGTATCTTCATCTTTTTCAATTTGTGACTTATGTAGGTCAGCGTGAATAGGATCTGATCTGTTGTTACAAACCATTCCCCTTATCTGACATTAAAAAGGCACTTATGTGTATCGTCAGATAATATCTTTTGACAGCACCCGCCTTCATGTTGAACCTTGTTGTACCACCCAGAGTCTGTGTGTCTTTATTGACTGTTACCTCTAGTGCTTGATCGACTGAAATTCCTTCAAAAAGATCAACATCTGACAGTTGAACAGAAAAGCATCCTTTGATGAAGTTGTGGTGTATCTCTAGATGTTTCACTGCAAGTAATGCCATTTCGGCATAGTATTCAGGAAGATATCTAGCGTAACTCATCCTGTCATACGCAAAACACCATGGGATCATAGAGATATGGTGGTAAGATGTAAATGCCAATTTCCTTCTCGAGGAGCATGCAGCAGAGCCAGCAAGACATTTTCAACAAAATCCACATACAACATCCAACATGCAGAGAGATCTCCATTGTCATGACAAAAATGTTTCAGGAATACATCCCAAAGCTGTTTTACTTCAGCAAAGGCAGCATTCTGCAAGAGGTCGTCTAATGTTTGTTGGCATAGTTCTTTTGAAAAGTCATTAACATCCTCAATGAAGGAATACACTACCAGAATGTTCTCGTCATAATTTTTCTCCACCCAGGGGATAGATTCCAACCAAGCCAGTCTCAACATAGCTTCATACACACACTTGTGTGCACAATTGTACATACAACCTTTTAGTACTGATGATATTGATCCTTCTGCTATCATGTCTGCTTCAATGCAAAGGTTGCGAGGGCCAGTGTCTTGAAAGAGTTTGTCAAGAATGGACATGACATTGCAAATGGTGTGTAAGGTGCCTACTCAAAGATGCTTCCACACATTCTCCGTTGTTGAATGCCTAAAGAGCTTGATCCATGACCACTACAATATTCGCCAAATGCAGTGATTCCCTTATCAGCTCTGACTGTTTCAAATATTCAGAAGCAGTTGTCAACTCAGTTGCAGGGGTATTAACGGTGGGCAAGTAGCCAATGGAATCCTATGATACACTAAGTAGGGCTCTAGTAATGATGTTAAATCCTGTCCAACTTGGTATTATTTGTGCAAGGCTTACTTCTTGTCTTATAACAACCCAGATTATGTTCTTATTTTGAGCAAGTGTCAATTGGACAAAACACATTCTGGCATGACTTTGGTACTTGTCATCAATGGCTGAGGTCCAACTCATTCACCAGAAACATACATGAACAATTCTTCAGTATTTGTGGTGGTAAATGTTCTTTGCTTTGTTGTTCAATGCTTGGAAGAAGAACTTTAAAAGGCTGTGGTCCAAATAACTTGGGCTGCATACTTATATTGTTGACTTAATTAGTTGTCCCCTTACCAGTAAGAGTCTCTTCTAGCCAATCAATGTTATCCCATGCTAAGTTAGTAAAGACAAGAGGCTGAATGTCGGCTGGAAAAATAATTTGCTCATTTCAGGTAGCAGCAAGTTTCTGAAGACACAGGGCGGTATCGTTTTCTTCCAGTTTAAAGGTACACTCAAGAGAGAATGCAAACAGCAAGAAAGATGGTGGCGCAGTAGCAGGAACCAAGCAGACCGCCACACCTTCAAAGAGGCACTAAACAAATATCATCTGGGCCACAGAGAAGCAGAAAATGTTGCCCTACTCAGCCGCATCGAGGAAAGCACCAGCCGCCCAGAGAAACTCTTCAAGATTGTTAAAGAGATCCCCTGCCCAGCAGTCATCAAATGCAAAATCCAACCCACTCAGACCCTCTGTGATTTACTAGCTGACCTCTTCCACGAAAAAAATCACAACCATCTACAGAAACTTTCACCCTTAACCCACCTGCATCAAACACCTACTGCATCCTTCTGGTGACCCCCCACCCCAACCACCTGCTCACCAACTGGAAGTCACTATCTATCCAGGAAACAGCAGCCCTCATGAGTTTAACCTACTCTGGCTCACCCAACAACCCATGCCTACATTACATCTTCAACCTAGGCCAGAAGGAAATCAGCAGCATCCTTACTCCCATCCCATAGTTCCATCAGGACTGTCACCATCCCCGAAGAATGGAAGCAAGCAGTGGTCAAGCCATTCCTGAAGAAACCATCTGCTGACCCCAGTGAACTCAAAAATTACCGTCCCATTTGACGGCTCCCCTTCTGGCTAAGGTCCTGGAAAAAGCCATTAACAAAAGCTCTCCGAACACCTGGAAAGACACAATCTACTGGACTGCTCCCAATCCGGCTTCCGCTCCAACTACAACACTGAGACAACCCTTATCACAGCAATGGACAACATCAGGTCCCTCCTTGACCACAGAGAGAAGGTGGCCTTGATCCTTCTTGACCTCTCTGCCTTTTTCCACACCATCTCCCACCACACCCTTACCTCCAGACTCCACCATACCAGGATCCAAAGCAACACCCTCAAGTGGATTCACGCCTTCCTCACAGGCTGCACCCAGAGAATCCACCTCCCACCTCAACAAAGAGCACCATATGCAACATCCCCCAGAGATCCCCACTATACTGCACCTACATGACACCGTTGGCCGAGATTGTTTGTTCACACGGACTCAACATCATCTCATATGCTGAGGACACCAACTCACACTCGCCCTCTCCGAAGACCAGGCCACCCACAGAGACAACTTCAGCGACTCCATGACACAGATCACCGAATGGATGAGACAAGGGTGATCATCTTCAGAAGCAATTCCTCCCATTTGGCTGACTCCTCGTGGCCCTCCACGCTCAGACAGCCCCTGACTGACCACGCCTGTAATCTCGGTGTCATCATCGATAGCAAAGGCACCCTCCTCCAGCATCTACAACCATTGCATGCCATGGAAGATCTTCAGATGGATCCCCGTCGAAACCAGAAAGATGGTCAACCAAGCCATCATCACCAGCAGACTAGACTATGGAAATGCCCATTACATTGGACTCATCGCTCATCTCCTCCTCAATCAACCATCCAGAATGCAGAGGCATGGCGACTCCTTTGTGGTGCAGAACTTTGGGGGACAGTCTGACATTAAAAACCTAGAGATCATAGATAACTAATTTAAAAGATCTCTAACAAATCTGGGCAGGAATGCTGCTATATTACACTTAAGGTTAGCTCTTGCATTGAGGCCTGCTGTAGAGCTCACCAAACTAAGGCCTATAGTGTACAGGTTCCATATATGGTGTGTTAAGAACACATGGGATGCACTCCATGATATTATTAACCTACTACAAGCCTAAAAGATTCCTTGGCTAAGCTATATTAGCTGCCTTATTAGAACTTTGCCTGAGAGACAGCTAGTATATTCTATTCATTCAACTGTAGCTGCTAGAGCACTGGCCAGGTATTGGGAATTATTCATAAAGAAAAGGGAATCCTCTGTATCTTTAGGCACTTTATCACAAGCATTTTTACAACATAAAATTGTATTTTTGTGAGGGATTTTTAGATCCTATCAACCCAGCACTTCACAGATTTCTATATTTGAAGTTGAGATGTGCTGTTTTACCGTTAGCTAATTTTACATTCTCCTGGTCATTTTCTCCCATTAAGTTCAAATTGTGTGCTTCCCGTGATCTCGTAGAGGAACATCTCTTGTCTTTTTGCACCATTTATTCTAGACCCAGAGCCTAATGCTTTGTCCTGTTTTTTTGGACTATTAGCATATCGGATAGCATATAAGAATGTGTAAAACTGATACAAGAATATATAGTGTTTGCTGTTTCTAAATGTATTTGTAGTCCTTTAAAATATGTTGTTTTTTCAGTCAACCACATTTGTTTGAGTTTATTTACTTTTTACATATTTCTTTTAATGCTGTAGCTTGTTGATGGATTATATTATCCGATCAAAGTTGGTGATGATGATGATAATGAGCGAGAGGAACTGCTCCAGAACCTCTAGAAATTTTCAACCTAGTTTTATTTTGGGGGGCTTGTGGAGGGGGTTGCAAGTCCTCTGCAGCTTTGACTGCACCTCACAGCAAAGGTGTTCGATTTCGAAATTACTTTGAAGAATATGCCTTCAAGCTTACCTCTCAGGACGATTTTCAGCTCCATTAAAAAGGCTACATTTCAGGGTAGAAATATTTACTGGACAAAGGTACAAACATTATCCACTCAATGTGGAGACTTTGTCTGCAAGGAAATTTGCAGTTCTTCCTCTCAAGGCTTTTCCCAGCAAAATCAGGGGCTTCACAGGACCTTGTCTATTGGCTGTGTGGCATAGAAAAGACTTTGGCCGACTCAGCTTGGACCCTTGCATCTCTGGAGTTTTTTTACTTCAATTTCAGAGGCTAAGGTAAAATGTTTGACGGGGGTGAACCCGCTTGGTGCTTTTGACCCATGATCCATTACGGTCAGCCTGAAATCATACCCTGATCCAGGTCACATGTAAACAGAGACTACTAATTGATGTTTTACTTTTTCTTGAAGCTTTTTGCTTTAAATATTTAAACATTAATATCTCCAGTTCATGATATGGGACTTTTGCCATTTTGGTGTTATTTTACTTGTTACACTTTTCTCTATTTTTCTAAATTGGTTGTTGGCTTTTTGTTGTGTTTTGACATTTTAACTGTTTTTGTTGATTGATTATATGCCTAAGCAAAGATGGCCAATAATTTGGAAGGCCGCTGATGGCTCACTTATGAAGAAATGGCCATTTCAAATGGACTCTGGCAAAACTAACTTTTCTACCAATCCACTGAAACTCACACAAAGTACTGCCCTGTTTTCTATATGGAGATGACATATTTCAGGTAGATCGAACAGCAGTAAACCCACAGAAACAGCTTGCACAGTCTATGCTGCACATAAAAGTAATATAGTTAATATTAACCACATGATCTCAGTGATCTACAAAAAATTAACAATTCTCCGGACCGCATGGTGGCGCTGATGGGGAGTGGGAAGGGGATTTGGGAGCTCTGGATGACAACAACTCAGCCAAACCCCTCCAGAACTCACGTGACATAGCAACCAGGGCCTGTTTCCACTTAGTGCAGTTACAAATCCTCCATATGTCTTACTTCTGCAGGGTATTGCTTCATGAAATAGGAAGAAGCTCTTCTCCCCTCTGCAAGAGGGGATGTAAACAGGAGGACACATTCTATCACATCCAATGGGGATTTCCCACAATACAAATTTATTGGGAGGCGGTGGTGCAAAAATTACTCGCGTATTAGGTGAGACAGTCTCCTTGGATCCAAAATGGGCCTCTTGTCCTACTGGGGAGACCTCCTGGACCAGAAACCACCAATAATGGCTTAAGCTGGCAGCGAGGGTGGTAAAAAGAAACATAGTTCGGGCCTGGGGACGAGCCCACCCACCAAGGATAGAAGACTAGGAAAACGGCTTAGACTGATGTCTGCTGTAATCTGTTATTGGTCAAGTGTATAGAAGACAATAGTTGCAATTTGACCAGTAATTCCACTGTATGCTGAGTGTTGTTTAATAAAAAGATTAAAAAAATAAAATAAAAATCTGTGTATGTACTTTAAGCCGATTGGTGTGTGTGATGGCAACAGCCATCACATGCACACCCTCTCTTGTGCCTCTGGCTGCCACTGGATGGACTTAATAAAATTAAATTCTCAAGTGCAAAGCACTCATGTAAAAAAAAAAAAAAAAGAAGAAAAAACGTGATATATATATATATATATATATATATATATACATATACACATGCGCACACACACATATATATATAGAGAGAGACTATACATATAAAGGGAGAAATATCTCACTATATATATCTATGTATATAAATCTAGATATCTATTTATTTATATATATATAGAGAGAGATATATATATACACACATTTATTTAATTATACATCTTTCAGGCAGCAAGAAAAATGTCAAGATAATTTTTATGATTATGTTTGCGCTAGAGAGAGAGAGAGAGAGAGACAGAGAGAGAGAGAGAGAGAGAGATCGAACTTTTGTCTAGTGGCAGGCTTGATGCCAAAACGTTGCACAGATGGTTAATATGCCCGCTGCAAAGATTTTGTATTTCAGTGGATTAGTAAAGCTAGCCTTTACTATCGCTTTAAAACAAATTAAATGATTGTGAGAGAGGGGCTATGGAGAGATGAGGGGCACTTTTGCTGGGTGGTAGAGGAAGAGATCATCGGAGTGGGAGCACCAAAAATGATAGTCGCACTACGTGCCACCAACACTAAAAGTTGGATGTGGAAAGGGGAAGTAATACGGTGCCTTTTGTTTAGTGTCTTTGGAGAACCTGTTGACTGAGGAAAGAAGAGAAGGTAAGGTGACTGATGTTATTTATTGTTGCACACATCACACACACACACCCACCAACAGTTTCAGAACAACAGGTTTGCCTTCTACGTAGGTTAGTGTTTTAGAAGGACGGTTTTAGCCAGTAGCAGAGATAGCATCTCAGTGGATAACTGCTGATCAAGCCCTAACTCGGGTTATGGAGGACTGCTCTGGGGCAGGATCAGAGACTAAGCCGTCAGATAATGAGGCAGATTCTGACAGGGAGGGCAATGGAGCAGAATCTGGAAGTGATTTTTCAGTCGGCGGAGCCCATCAGACGACTCACCTTCCAGAGATTCTGAGGGACATCATGACGACAGTCGTGCTATCTCTTTGAAAGCACAGTTAGTGCAGCAGGACAACAGTACTGAGTTAGACCAACCCAGAGAGCAGGCACATGTAAAGGCAAGAGCAGGTGGAATGCTAGACTAGCAGCCATCCATTTTGGCTCAGCCCCAAATTCCGCCTTTCACTAGCGACATTGGATGTAAAGTCGATACAGCCAACTTTTTGCCAACTGACTACATCCATTTCTTTTTTAATGTTAACTTCCTTGAGCAAATTGTGTAGCAAACAAATTTGCATGCTGAACAATTTTTGAGGGAGCAAGGGCCCTGTTCTAGGGCACACCAGTAGACTCCCACTTTTCTGGAGGAGTTGAAGTTATTTTTGGGCCTTACGTTCAAAATGGGGTTGGTGCAGAAACCAACCTTGCAGTCCTACTGGTCTACTTGCCAGGCAGTTCAGGTAACCCCCATCTTTGCACCATACATGAGCAGAGATCATTTTTTGCTATTGCAGCGTGTGCTGCATTTCAATTACAATTCTGCTGCATTGCCCTGGGACCATCCAAACCATGACAGGTTATTCAAAATTCAGCCTGTTATGGAACATTTGTCTTTCGCGTTTCCAGAGATTTATACTCCTGGAAAGAGCATGAAAGTCGATGAGTCCTTGATCCTGTACAAAGGCCAGCTGCTGTTAAGGCAGTGCATTGCAAGCAAAAGTGCTCACTATGGCAATATGCTGTACATGTTGTGTGAGAGCTAAACTGACTATGTGTACAGCTTGAGCGTGTATACAGGAAGGGACTCCATTCTAAACTCTGTAGGTTGCCCTTCCACTTAGGCTTTACAGGAAAGATTGTATGAGAGCTCGTCCAGCCCTTCTTTTACAAAGGTTATTTACCTTTATGTGGACAATTTCTATACAGGAGTACAGCTGTTCAGTGAACTCTGCAAAGCTGGAACCCTGGCCTGCGGCCACAAATAATCCCCGTAGGAGCTTGTTTGAATGAAGCTCCAGAAATCCCAGAGCACTGCATTGTGTTCCAACAAACTGCTTGCAGTCAAGGTCTTGGATAGGCGTGATGTGTACGTGCTCACTACAACTGATGATGAGAGCACTTCCCCGGTCACGGTTTGGGGCCAAATGGACGAAGATCAGAAGCCCATCTGTATACTTGATTACAAACAGTACATGGGCGGAGTGGACAAGAGCGACCAGGTTCTTCAGCCACACAATGCGAGTCATAAAACTCACACTTGGTACAAGAAACTGTTTACTCACCTAATCCAGATGGCAACATGCAATGCATATGTTGTTCAGTATCAGACAACCACAGGAAGATTCATGTCTTTCCTTGACTTTCAGTTGTCTATGATTGAAAGTGTCACTGCTACAGAAGCAGCAGCCTCTACTTTATATGTTCTGTAGGAAATGGCAAGACTGCAGAAGCAACAATTTTGCTGATTGCATTCCTAACACACCTAAAAAGGATCAACCATGTTGTCGATGTAAAGTGTGGTTGAAGCATGGAAAGAGGCAGGAGAGATGTGTTTACTGTCCCCAATGCCCATCTCAGCCAGACCTGTGCCATAATCCTACTTGCTTTATGTTGTATCATACTAAATTCAAATACTGTGAAATTGACTGAGGTGGAGCTTCTGTTAGGTAAACCTTTCAATGGCTGTGCATGGATACCTACCATACATGGGCCACTACTTCACTAGACAAGCAGTCACAAACTTTTATTTCTTCTACTTCAGGAAATTATGGACTTCCTAATGGTCTGCTCAGCACTTTTATCTGCTGTCATAATGCGGTAGGTGTTCTGTTCGCCAACTGACAAGTGCATTATAGTCCCCTCACTGCACATACTGGTGGACAGAATATATGCTAAGTTGTCATGGAGTACCCTGTATGGCAAAATGTTAAAGGCTTCACTTGATTTTTAAGTGCTGGTTAGGGAAGTTATGCATACTACACAAAGACCTCCCCGATTGCCCATGAGAACCAGAGTAAGTGTAATAACTCAAACAAATGTCCTGTGGGACGTATTCACAAACATTTCTACTTGCTTTGAAATTGTGCAAGTTCAATCAGTAACTTGCATCATAACCAGTGTTATTGAAAAGGGGTACAGGACACCATAACTTGTATGATGATTGTTTTCAATCTTATACTAAAGATGTGAAAACAATCATCATACAAGATATGGTGTCCTGTACCCTTGTTCGATAACATTGGGTATGATACAAATTCACACTTTCAGTGCAAGCGTAGAAGTGTTGTTGCTTGAGTCCCACTGACATTTGATTGGCTTATTACTTTAGGGAACTTAGACAGTATTCCCCAGCATATTTGCCATAGTTTCAACAGTAGGTATGCTCCCTCAGTTTGAATAGAGTTCCATACAAGCCACACCTCCCCGGACTCCCCGGGGTGTCTAGTTTTAAGTAATGTTTGGGTTTAGAAGGTTTTGCTAGATGGCCAGGACTAAAAATGCAAGTAACCCACCCACCCCCCTTGCAACACCAGGTCATTTTGTTATAGATAATTTTGATGTTTTCAGAATATGTTTTGAACCATTCCTTGTCTCAGGCACTTGGCCCACCCACACAAGGGAGGCACTGTTTTTCTCAAGAGACTTGGGGGAATGGTGAGTGGCAGGAAATATGTGACTGCCTACAGATTCCAGACTTTTCCTTAGGGAAATGCAAGGAAAATGTGTGTTTTTATAGGCAAAGTTTGAGCTTTGTAAGGGAATTCTGAGTCATAAAACATGGTGCAAGGCATGCAAGTCAGCCCACCCTAGATGCCCCTAGGTGTTTAAAAATGTACAGTTTGGCTAGGTTTCTCAAGGTGCCGGCTGAGCTAGGGCCCAAAATCCTGAGCTACCCACATTGGAAAAAGGGTCCATTTTCGATGGAAAAAAGAGCTGCATCCATGCTGTGTTTTGGGCTGTTTCCTGCCACGGGCTCTAGGTCTACCCACACAAGTGTGGTATCTTTTTTTATTGGGAGACTTGGGGGAATGCTGGATGGAAGGAAGTTTGTGCTTCCCCCACATTCCAGAACTTTCCATCACAGAAATTTTAGGAAATGTGTGTTTTTAGTCAAAGTTTATGGTTTGCAAGGGATTCTGGGTAAACAAAGGTGGTGAGAGCCACATAAGTTAGCCTACCCTAGACACTCTTAGGTGTGTAGTTTGCAAAAATGTACAGGTTGGCTAGGTTTCCCTAGGTGCTGGCTGCTGTATGGTTCAAAATCTTAAGCTGCCCACTTTCTGGGAAAAATGACAGTTTTCAGTGAAAAATGTGCTGCATCTATGTTGCATTTTGGGCCGTTTCCTCTTGCGGGCACTAGGTCTACCCATACCAGTGAAGCACCGTTTTCATCGGGAGGCTTGTGGGAGCATAGAATAGTAGGACACTGGTTATTACCTATTGGATTTTGCCTCACTTGTGCCTTTTAAATGTAAGCCAGTGAAAAATACCCTCCAAATCATATGCTCATACAGGTACTCACAAATTCAGGGCTATAGAGATAATCACTGCTTCTAAACTCTATATTTAGTGCCCATTTTTTAGAAATACATAAGTTTCCTTGATACCCATTTTTCACTCTGCTTGTTTCGCTATAAGAATTGGTCTATATTCGGTACTCAATGTAAAACTATTGTACGGTGCATCTCAATTTGTCTCTGGGTACCTTGGATTCTTGGAGAACCTACAAACTATATATCCCTGCTACCAGAAGGTTCTAGCGGGCGTAATGGTATATTGCTTTTGTCAATCGGCCATTGTGACAACAAGTTACAGATTAAAATGTCACAAATACCTATTTTTCCTACTCATTTTCAATATTTCTTTATTTCAACAACTATTTTCCTTGGCAAAACCTTGCGGGATTCACAGGTATGACCCCTTGCTGAATTAGGAATTAATATGTCTACTTTTCAGAAATCTATAGCTTTTTTGGATCACCCATAGGTTTCACACTGGTTTCTACCACAAACTGGAAGTAGGATGAGAGCAGAAAAAAGAGAAAATAGACTACTGCTTAAAACAATGCCAAAACGGTGCTACAAAATGAGGTTTGTGATTCAGCTCTGCATGTTTCTGAAAGCTGCGAAGGTGGTGATTTTAGTACAGCAAACTGTTTGTGAATGTCATTTTCAGGGTAAAAACAGACTTATCTTATCTTCCCTATTTGTCTAAAAATAAAAAAATAAAAATGTTGATATATTTTGCCTATTTCCTCAGTTTCCTGCAGGGGAATCCACAAACCCTGGGTACCTTTAGAATCCTCCAGATGTTGGGGGAAAAAAAAAAAAAGACACATATTGGCGAGGATACCTGATGTGGAAAAAAAGTTATAGAGCCGTAAGCACAAATTACCCCAAATAGCCAAAAAGGGGCTCAGCAGGGGAGGGGGTTTGGGGGTGCAAAGGGCTTGAATACTAAGATATCCGGTTGCCTAAAGGGCACATCTGTGGTGAACGGACGATCATATAAAATAAGTGAATGTCATGGAGAGGTCTTCTTATGGCTCAAATATTTGTGATTGTAGAAATTAAAAATAAAGTGCAAAAAGTGAACTGAACCTTCTGGGAAGCAAGATTTAATTGATTATCATATTGCTTGAATGCTTTATACAAAAATAAAACATGAGAGATACAATGTGTTGCATTGCTATGCATGGTAGAGGGAGCAGTGAAAAACATTATAATGGGCTAAATCAAGTTACAAAGAAATTTGTAAATAAATGCATTCTCCAATTTAACCTGGGATTAAATATCAATCACTACTACTTACATGCATAATGCTAATGTTTTGAAAATTAACATCGAGCGAGTGACGATGAGTGAAATAGGTTGGTGTGATTAGCAAAACAGAACAAGAAGCACAGAGGAGAACAGCACAGAGGAGAATTAAATTGAAATTCTGTCCCAGAGAAAAATAACTTGATACTGTGAACGGAGTGTGTGCCCGCTGCCGATATTCAGATGAGACTACTGGACGAGTGATGAAAAACAGAATTTCATTTTTAGGTCTTGCTACAGACAGCTATTATATTCGAGAAAAAGTACAGAAGAGTGAGCAGGGTTTCATCCTACTTCAGCCATTGGCTTTTATGGATTTTTCATGGTTTGCCACTGCCTTCACGGACTGTCTGTCAGGACCCATGGCATTTTTGTGGATGGGTACATTTTCCTATGTGTGGTCCAAATGGGATTTACTGATGGGCTGAAGTAAGAACATTACACGCAGCTTGTGATTCAGAGCACTTGTATGTTCTTTAATGTGTTTACTTTATTGACATGACATTTTAATTACTGGCTATTGCTGTTTGTCTCTACACTAGGCTAAAGTTAATCACTAATTATGGCTGTTGTGTTTAGGAAGGCTCCTGTTTGTCTCTACACCAGGCTAAGTTTAATCGTTAATTCTCATTAAAAGTCCATACGTTTTTCTTTTCTGACTTACGGCGTTTTTTGTTCACAAGGTAAAGACGTGCACAAATTGGATGAAATACTGGTCTTTTTTCACACTTGAGGGAACAGCTTAACTCTGCTAATGCAGCCTATTCAGCAAAGGAGCTCTATCCCCCGCTCCTAAACTGTTGTTGTCCGAGAGGTTGCTTTGTTATCGTATTTTCATTCAGGAAAGTTGGGAACAACAGGCTTGAAGTCACTCAGCAAACATAATCCATAAGAGAAACACAGATCTATTAGCTTTTCCACTGCATCTTCAAAAACATTGAGACCTACTGGCTTTGCCAGTGCTTGTTTGCATTCAATTTGTTCCCTACAATCCTGTGGTCACCAGCAGGAGAGGAGTCTGGTGGACTTCAAGTGTTCTAGTGACTTCCAATATTTGGATAATATTCTGAACTTTAAAAAAAAAAATCAATCCATGTAGAGCTTTAAAAAAAAGAAAAAAAAAAGTTCCTCCCAAAGACTATATTTTCCAAAATACTAGCTATTGTAGTATATTAGAATACTGAATTCCATCTTCCTGGAAAACATTTTAGACTTCTTGACTTTCATTCCAGAGCCATTCAGGGGTTTGGCAAAGTCTGACTGCAATTCCTAGAATTCCCTGCTTGCTGTTCCATTTTTACACTTGCACACCAGTGATGGGTGGAGGAGTCAGTCCACCTGTTGCCGCCCGATGTTAGCTTGTACACCTGAGGCATGTGATTATTAGTGAGCTGTTTTAAAGCCTCTGTTTGCTTCAGTTCTGATTTGAACATGCTGCAGTGTTCCTGGCTGGCTTACCCTCTGGCTCCTTCGATTCCGGAGCTAGACTGAATTACTGTGTCCTCAACCTGCCTGTTTATCAAGATAGTAACATTGCTTGACCCTAGGCAATTCTGCAGTGTTCCCTTGTTTCAAGAGCTGCCACTTTTTTGCATTGTTGCCCCATTTCCTGACTTAGTATTATTCAGCAACATCTGATTTCCTGAGCTTTCACTTCTTTTGTAGTTACCCTTTCTCAGTCTTTGCCCTCGTTCCCTGCTCCCTCACTTCCCAATGTGCTGCTTTTCTTCTAATCTTCCTTAGTTCTCAGTTTTCTACAGCGTGATATGCTTCATTGTTTCCCTCCAAGTGTTACTCGTGTTTTCCATTTTTTCCTGTTGAGCACTATTCCTCTCTGGCTTCTTGTCTAAGATGATGGTGTACCTAGTGCTCCAGTCATGCTGTTTCTGCTTTACAAGTTCCTGTGTGATCGCCAGGGTTCATGCGCATAGCTGACAACCTAGAAGGTGTTACATAGTCAATAGAAAAATCAAATCTAGTGTTTATTTGCAATGGAATCAGTATCACAAAACAATATTTTGCACAAATGCATATCTATTGGTTTTATTGGTATCTTCAGTCCTTATTTTCTGCATCAGTGCCCTCTGTCAGTTTCTTCAGAATCCAGGAGCTCAGATTTTCAAGCTCATCTTTCCTGAGCTCGTGATAAAGGTTTGGAATGCTATGGAAGGATGTTGGCACACCCAAGGAACTCAACATGTGGTTGGTCTCTTCACCCCATGAGTGCATAACTAACTCATCTGAAGTTCCATGGCACTGGTAGAGCTCTGGAAGTCTAATGGGATTGTTCTTAAGGGTCTGAGAATAGAAAAAGAATATATCACTGGCCTGACAGAGGTAAAGAACATTAATTATTAACAATCACAATGCAAACGTAATCAAGAATTACGAACAACGGATGAGCGCACATGAGAGAAAAAAGTCGCATTCAATTCATTAACAGTTGTTCAGTACAAATTGGTATTATTTGAGATTATGTTCATAGTCTTATAAAGTCGACTGCAATGAAAACAAGTTAAATATGGGGTAGTTTGGTAATCGGTTACACTTGGCATAATTTCTAGTGCACAGATGTATAACAGAAGGGTTAAAGCAAAACACTCAAGACAGAAGATTAAACAATTATGAAAAACACAATGTACAGAGGACAAAAAAATTACACAATTTCAAATAACTATACAGTAATAATTGTATTAAGGTGCTTTCATTTCTATTTGAATCATGTGACCCAGTTAGGTAAATACATATGTGTCTGTTCTAAACTTCAAGGTAGAAACAGTGAATTTTCACAGAAAAAAAACTAATATTTGGCGACTAGAAAGATCTTTTGGAAAAATACAGAGCATTACGTCAGGGTGGAAATATTGTCTCTCTATGCTCTGCTTTTGGTGAAATTTAGCACATTATTCTGCGAAAAGGCGCTTTCAAAGAAGAGCATTTTAAGAACATATGTTCTCATACCAAGATGTCAGGCTAACAGTGTGTAATGACCTGCTCAAATCGTTAAGTGATTGAAGAGGACACATACTGAAAGCCGTTATTTATTCCTCTCCCGATTTCGGATATTTATCAATGAAAGATGAGTTATTTGGTAACAGTACGGGGAAGATTTTTCTTATACTACCAAAATCAAAAGTGCTGACAACAATTGAGAGTTACATCAAAACAGCATTCAAGAAAGTTATGAAGTAAATGTTAACGAATCCTTTATTTGGAATAAAGAAAAAAATACATATAACCGTCGAACCTTATGGGTTCAGTTCACAAAAGGTAGTAACTCTGCAACTGTGCAAGCAGCTTACATGACGCAGATTCAAAACTTTCTCATTTAAACATTTCAAATGCTGCTCCTAAAAGGTTGCTGCAGGTTTCCAGGCATACTGTTGTGAATACGTCCAAGGCTCCTATTTCCTCGGTGAGTAATTTTACACAGCACGGAATTATGGGCAAGAGGAATGGAGCCCACCATCGGAATGCCCATTGTTTTCGTTTTTCTGTAAGGAAAAAAAAATGCCCCAGGGTGAAAGCTGTTCCCACACACCCCACCATTGTGGAAGGGGAGATAGTCCAGCCTCTTGTTGGAGGAAATCCTTGCCTGTTTCCGCGATGGAAAATAGTCGGGGAGGAGTTTGAAAATACTCAAACACATGTACATTTCTGGACATTCCTAAGGATACGAAGCAAACCTTGTAACATCCAATTCAATCCAAAGTAGTAAAATCATTTACATCAGCCAGGATTCCCTTTATGAATTCCTGGCTGGCGTAATGTTGGCATTTTTTGGCTGTGATTGTTGTGCTCTCTCCAACTATCTTTAGTCAATATGTAGAACACCTCTAACTTTCTAAAATACTCAAACTCGAGTTCTAATGGCACTAGGAAGGAGAAGAGAAAACCTGAGGATTAATGGATGGATTCAAAGTACTTCTTAATAAAAATTAAAGTTTTAAGTTTTTCTGGCCATGGCTTTGGTGTCTCCATAGACAGCAAGGTTTTTGAAACTCCTCCAAGGACTTCATGTCGCATTCTTAGCCATGGTTATTTTAAATGGTTTGTTGGCACAGAATGAGATAAGCCGATGTTAGATCTCTGGAAAGTTCCCCTGCGCTTTTGGTTGCCTTTTAACTGCGTAGGGATGTGCCTGTGAAAGCTGTAAATTCTGAGTAAACAGCAGAACCGGAAGAAAGACTGGTCAAAGACTGCTGGAGAGAAGGAGGGAGGTGTGTATGAGAGTGTTAGACTTTTCATCCTTGGCGTGGTCTCCCTTAACTTTTTGCCTCTGTTTCCCAGGCTGTTCATGTGTGCTGGACTCTGTTTTTGCTGTTTTTGTTACTCTGGGCACTTTACCACTGCTAAGCAGTGCTAAAGTGCAAGTGCTTCTATACAAAATGTGTATGTAATTGGCTTATCCATGATTGGCATATTTGATTTACTAGTAAGTCCCTAGTAGAGTGCACTAGAGGTGCCCAGGGCCTATAAATCAAATGCTACTAGTCGGCCTGCAGCACTGGTTGTGCCACCCACGAGTAGCTCTGTAATCATGTCTCAGACCTGCCACTGCAGTGTCTGTGTGTGTAGTTTTAACTGTAAATTCGACTTGGCAAGTGTACCTACTTGCCAGGCCTAAACCTTCCCTTTTCTTACATGTCATACACCACTAAGGTAGGCCCTAGGTAGCCCCAAGGGCAGAGTGCAGTGTATGGTTAAGGTAGGACATACAGTAATGTGTTTTATATGTCCTGACAGTGAAATACTGCTAAATTTGTTTTTCACTGTTGCAAGGCCTGTCCCTCTCATAGGTTAACATGGGGGCTACCTTTAAATCTGTGTAAATCCTTTTAATAATGTGTAGATTCCCCTTGGGAGCGGATGGACATGTGGAGTTTGGGGTCTCTAAGCTCACAATTTAAAAATACTTCTTTAGTAAAGTTGATTTTGAGATTGTGTGTTTGAAAATGCCACTTTTAGAAAGTGAGCATTTTCTTGCTTATACCATTTCTGTGACTGCCTGTTTGTGGATTCCCTGTCTGGGTCAGTTTTACAGTTGGGCTGGTTGCACCTCACACTAGACAGTGACACAAAGGGATCTGGGGTGTAGTCTGCATTTCCTGATGAGCCATCTGTGCTAGGAGGGAGGGGAGGAGTGGTCACTCACACCTGAAAGGGCTGTGCCTGCCCTCACACAATGCAGTCTCCAACCCCCTGGTGAGTGTCTGGGGCCTGGCCTGGGCACATTCAAAAGAGACTTTGCTTTGAAGTAGGCCTACTTCAAAGGAGAAATTGGGTATAAGAAGGGCACCCAAAACCACAGACTTTAGAACACTTCTGGAAACCAAAAGGAACCTCTGCCTGGGGAAGAGCTGAGGAAGAAGAGCTGCCCTGCCTGTGACTGTGCTTTGTGGAGCTATCCTGCAGTTGCAGCGTCTGACAGAGTAAGAGGGAAAAGACTGGACTTGGTGTGCCTTCCATCTTGTGAAGATCTCCAAGGGCTTGATTTAGAGCTTGCCTTCTGTTTTTTGAAATCTCAGGGACAGCAAAGACTTCTCTCTGCCAGCACCTGGAGTCTCTGGAGAGACTCCTACTCTGCCCTGTGGTGCCCATCCAGTTCCTGGGACCCTGAAAGGAGAAGCTGGCAGCCTACGAGGAAGAAATCCACGCACAGAACGCCGTGTGGGGAAAAGATCGACACGACTCCGATCTGCGGTTTAAAAATCGACGCGCCGGCGGCTTTGCAGTGTAAAATCGACGCTCTCCTGAAGCGGGACCGAAGAATCGACGCACGGAGCTGGAGAAACGACGCACAGCATCTCTGACGGAGGCTGATGAGATTGCATCCCGCGCTGCCTGGTTTTCGGATCATTGTGCGGCTGGATTTCCGACGCAAGCACCACTGGGTGTGTAAAAACAACACAAGGCCTGCCTGGACCTTAGAGTGCTGACCGGATCGACTCATCGCTCTTCTGCAGAGAGAAGAAACGACGCGCCCGATCCGACAAAAGGAGAAACGACGCAAGGTCTCGCTTGTGAGTGAAATCGACGCATGTCAAACCCTTTTAGATGCACACTCGCCCTTGCGGGATTATTTTGGAGATTTCTGGCACAAAAACATACACCCTCAGGTTGCAGCTGGTCTTTGGAAAGTGTTGAATCCATCTTCATGGAGCTTCCAAGGTGCAAGAAATAAAGCACCACCTGTAGCTCATTTTTAGATAATGCCCTGTGGTGCCCATCCAGTTCCTGGGACCCTGAAAGGAGAAATTATAGAACTATATCCACCCCCCCCCCCCCCCCCCAAGTCCCCTACATTATATATGCACAAACCCAATATTGAGTTAACAAAAACAAGATATGAAACAACTAATGCTCCAGCGCTACCTTAACCGATCTGGTGCCCTGAACGTAACTGTTACATCCTGGGCAGCACCGCTCGGGTGCCCAGGACGTAACCATTACGTCCACATATGGTCCCTCAGGGAAGCGCTACCGCTCCCCCTGGGGGCCTCGCAACCCCCCTCCCCTGGGCAGGGTTGGACAGGGAATTGCTTCCCTACTGTCCCTGTCCCCCTGACCCGTCCCCCGTAGCATCTGATGACTTAAGATGAGAGAAAAAATGCAAAAGCATTTCTCCTCCGATCACGTGGAGGGGGCGAGAGAGGCCTAAAAGGAGAGGAAAGTCCTTTCCTCTCTTTTCGTGTCTCTCTCAGCATTTCTGCTGCCCGATCAAATGACACTAGACACCAGGGAATGTTTTAAAAATATATATTTATACACAAGGGGAGCAGCCGATTGGGTAAGGGCTGCTGCCCAGGAGGACAAAATATTTTTATGTCTTTGCCGATCGGCCTATTATAATTTGGCTGATCTGCCCCTAGGGGTGGGGGGCAGAAAACCCCTAGACACCAAGGTTCCTTTTTTTTGTGTTTTTTTTTTTTATATGTGGGGAGCGACCCGTTCGGCAAGGATCGCTCCCCCCGGGGGGGGGCAAAAGTAACTCTAGGTCATTTCTGCACCCCTTGTAGACAGATTGGCCTATTTTTATTAGGCCAATCTGCCCCCAAGGGAGGCAGAAACCCCTAGACTAGCCACCAGGGATTTCTTTTTGTCAGTTTCAGATGAGGGGAGTGACCCCTTAGGCAAGGGTCACTCCCCTGGGGGGGGGGGGGGGAATTGGATTTAGGCCATTCCTGCCTCCCTTAGCGGCAGATTGGCCTATTGTAATTAGGCCGATCTGCCCCGGGGGGGGGGGGAGAAAACCCTAGACACCAGCGATTTCTTTATTTTTGCGTATTTTTTTTTTTTTTATATGTGGGGAGTGACCCCTTAGGCAAGCGTTGCTCCCTGGGGGGGGGGGGGGGGGGGGGGGATTGTCTTTAGGCCACTTCTGCCTCCCTTGGGGGCAGATCGGCTTATTTTTATTACGCCAGTTTGCCCCCAAGGGGGGGCAGAAACTACTAGACACCAGTGATTTTTATTTTGTTTCCGTCAATTTCACGCAAGGGTCGCGACCCCTTAAGCAAGGGTTGTTCCCCTGGGGGGCAAACTTATTTTAGGACATTTCTGTGCCCCTTGGGGGTAGATTGGCCTATTTTTATTAGGCTGATAAAACCACTAGGCCCTGGGTATTTTTTTTGGTGCCAATTTCGCGCAAGGGGAGCGACCGCTTAGATAAGGGTCACTCCCCGGGGGGGTGGGGGGTGGGGTTTAGGCCATTTGTGCTCTCCTTGGGGGCAAATCAGCCTATTACTATTAGGCTGATCTGCCCCCGGGGAGCAGAAACCACTTAGGCACCAGGGATTGGTGTGTGTATGTGTGTGTTTTGTTTGGGATGGCAGCCTCTTGGGCAAGGGTAACTCCCCATGGGGGCACATTACTGTTGGCCATATCTGCCCCTCTTGGGTGCAGATCGGCCTATTTTTGGAAGGCCCATAGGGGGGCAGAAAACCCACCAGAGATGATTTTTGTTTTCAATATAAGAGGGTGGGGGTAAGGCCATACCCCCACCCCAAATAAATGGGGCCAAAGTTGTTCTGCCCACCAGTGTGCAAATGGGGCAATTATCCCCAGTCCACACCGGGGGGGGGGGGGGGTGGCAGAAAGAATACTAGATGCCAGGGGATTAAAAAAAATAGTGGGGTGGTGGCTACCAACCAGTATGGGCGCGTTTATGCCCTCACCCCAACTGAAGGGGATTGCAGTCTTTCAACTCTCCCCTGCACACTAAAACATCTTATCCCATGGCAAGCAAGAGGACATTTGATTATTTTGAGTTTTGGTTTTACATTTGGGCCATGAGAGCTTGGCTAACTCTCAAAATCGTTCCACTTGGAATGGTGAGGGCTGCACTTTTTGGACTTTGGGATGCTGCCATGTAGAAAAATCCACAAGACCTAGACACATCTAAAAACTAAACATCTGGGTGAGTCCAAGGTGGTGTGCTTCACATGCACCCCACACCATTTTCTTACCCATAATGCCCTGCAAACCTCAAACTTTGCTGGAAATCACACATTGTTTTTCACAGCTTTGTGATGGAACCTTCCAGAATCTGCAGGAATCCACAGGATTCCTACCACCCAGCATTGTCTCATCTATGCCGATAAAAATTCTGCCCCACTTGTCAGCCTAAAAATGTGTTTTTATCAAACTGCCCTTTTGGACCCGCTTTGGTTCCCCCTCAATTTCAACATGTTTTTGGCTCTTCCCTGTAACAGGCACTTGGCCCACCTACACAAGCGAGGTGTCGTTTTTACCAGGAGACTGAGGGGAACGTTGGGTAGTAGGAACTTTGTCCCAGTGCAGTGATCACACAGAAATGTGGGGAAAATGAGATTTTTTTTAGCTAAATTTGAGGTTTGCTGAGGATTCTGGGTAAGAAAACACTGGGGGATCCATGCAAGTCACACTTCCCTGGACTCCCTCGGGTGTCTACTTCTCAGAAATGTCTGGGTTTGGTATGTTTCCCTGTATAGCTGCTGAGCCCAGGACCAAAAACTCAGGTGTCCCCCCGCAAAAACAGGTAGTTTTGATGTGTCCACGTTGTGTTTTGAGGCATTTCCTCAAAATGGTTTTTTTGGCCACATTTTGAGGTTTGCAAAGGATTCTGGGTAACAGAACCTGGTGAGAGCCCCAGAAGTCACCCCATCTAGATTCCCCTAGGTGTCTAGTTTTAAAAAATGCACCTGTTTGCTAGGTTTCTCTATGTGCCGGCAGAACTAGAGGCCAAAATCCACAGCTAGGCACTTTCCAAAAAACACGTCAGTTTTCTTTGGAAAATGGGATGTGTCCACGTTGTGTTTTGGGGTATTTCCTGTCATGGGCACTAGGCCTACCCACACAAGTGAGGTACCATTTTTATCGGGAGACTTGGGGCAACGCTGGGTGGAAGGAAATTTGTGGCTCCTCTCAGATTCCAGAACTTTCTGTCACTGAAATGTGAGGAAAAAGTGTTTTTTGGCTGAGGTTTGCAAAGGATTCTGGGTAACAGAACCTGGTGAGAGCCCCACAAGTCACCCCATCTTAGATTCTCCTAGGTGTCTAGTTTTCAAGAATGCACACGTTTGGTAGGTTTCCCTAGGTGCCGGCTGAGCTTGAGATCAAAATCCACAGCTAGGCACTTTCCAAAAAACACTTCAGTTTTCAATGTAAAACGTGATGTGTCCATGTTGCGTTTCCTGTCGCAGGCGTTAGGCCTACCCACAAAAGTGACGTACCATTTTTATCAGGAGACTTGGGGGAACACAGAATAGAAGAACAAGTGTTATTGCCCCTTGTCTTTCTCTGTATTTTGTCCTTCCAAATGTAAGACAGTGTGTAATAAAGACGTCTATTTTTGAGAAATGCCCTGTAATTCACAAGCTAGAATGGGCACCCCGGAATTCAGAGATGTGCAAATAATTACTGCTTCTCAACACCTTATCTTGTGCCCATTTCGGAAATACAAAGGTTTTCTTGATGCCTATTTTTCACTCTTTATATTTCACCAAATGAATTGTTGTATACCCGGTATAGAATGAAACCCCATTGCCAGGTGCAGTTCATTTATTGCCTCTGGGTACCTAGGGTTCTTGATAACCCTACAAGCCCTATAAATCCCTGCAACCAGAGGAGTCCAGCAGACGTAACGTTATATTGCTTTCACAAATCTGACATCGCAGGAAAAAGTTACAGAGTAAAACGTGGGGGAAAATGGTTGTTTTTTTCAGCTCAATTTCATTTTTTTTTTTTTTTTCAGACGTTATTTTCTGTAGGAAGACTTTGTAGGATCTACACAAATGACCTCTTGCTGAATTCAGAATTTTGTCTACTTTTTAGAAATCTTTAGCTCTCCGGGATCCAGCATTGGTTTCATACCCATTTCTGTCACTAACTGGAAGGAAGCTAAAAGCACAAAAAATAGTAAAAATGGGGTATTTCCCAGTAAAATGCCAAAATTGTGTTGAAAAATGTGTTTT
Source organism: Pleurodeles waltl (assembly GCF_031143425.1). Taxonomy (NCBI): domain Eukaryota; kingdom Metazoa; phylum Chordata; class Amphibia; order Caudata; family Salamandridae; genus Pleurodeles; species Pleurodeles waltl. The sequence continues at coordinate 178,133,553 of NC_090444.1, forward strand.
TCTGATTCAAGTCTGCCTGACCAGAAAGTTGGTAAGATGGTGATTTTAGCATCGTAAACACTGTGTTGATGCCTGTAAGGAAATGCCTCCTTGGCATGGTTACCCCCTGACTTTTTGCCTTTGCTGATGCCAAGTTATGATTTGAAAGTGTGCTGAGGCCTGCTAACCAGGCCCCAGCACCAGTGTTCTTTCCCTAACCTGTACTTTTGTTTCCACAATTGCCACACCCTGGCATCCAGGTAAGTACCTTGTAACTGGTACTCCTGGTACCAAGGGCCCTGATGCCAGGGAAGGTCTCTAAGGGCTGCAGCATATCTTATGCCACCCTGGGGACCCCTCACTCAGCACAGACACACTGCTTGCCAGCTTGTGTGTGCTAGTGGGGATAAAATGACTAAGTCAACATGGCACTCCCCTCAGGGTGCCATTCCAACCTCACACTGCCTATAGGTATAGATAAGTCACCCCTCTAGCAGGCCTTACAGCCTTAAGGCAGGGTGCACTATACCATAGGTGAGGGCATAAGTGCATGAGCACTATGCCCCTACAGTGTCTAAGCAAAACCTTAGACATTGTAAGTGCAGGGTAGCTATAAGAGTATATGGTCTGGGAGTCTGTCATGCACGAACTCCACAGCACCATAATGGCTACACCGAAAACTGTGAAGTTTGGTATCAAACTTCTCAGCACAATAAATGCACACTGATGCCAGTGTACATTTTATTGTAACATACACCCCAGAGGGCATCTTAGAGATGCCCCCTGAAACCTTAACCGACTTCCAGTGTGGGCTGACTAGTTTTAGCAGCCTGCCACACACCAGACATGTTGCTGGCCACATGGGGAGAGTGCCTTTGTCACTCTGTGGCTAGTAACAAAGCCTGTACTGGGTGGAGGTGCTTCTCACCTCCCCCTGCAGGCACTGTAACACCTGGCGGTGAGCCTCAAAGGCTCACCCCCTTTGTTACAGCACCCCAGGGCACTCCAGCTAGTGGAGTTGCCCGCCCCCTCCGGCCACGGCCCCACATTTTGGCGGCAAGACCGGAGGAGATAATGAGAAAAACAAGGAGGAGTCACTGGCCAGTCAGGACAGCCCCTAAGGTGTCCTGAGCTGAGGTGACTCTGACTTTTAGAAATCCTCCATCTTGCAGACTGAGGATTCCCCCAATAGGATTAGGGATGTGCCACCCTCCCCTCAGGGAGGAGGCACAAAGAGGGTGTAGCCACCCTCAGGGCTAGTAGCCATTGGCTACTAACCCCCCAGACCTAAACACACCCCTAAATCGAGTATTTTGGGGCTCCCAGAACCCAGCAAGATAGATTCCTGCAACCTAAGATGAAGAAGGACTGCTGAGCTGAAAAACCTGCAGAGAAGACGGAGACACCAACTGCTTTGGCCCCAGCTTCATCGGCCTGTCTCCCCACTTCAAAAGAATTGCTCCAGCGACGCGTTCCACAGGGTCCAGCGACCTCTGAAGCCTCAGAGGACTACCCTGCATCTAAAAGGACCAAGAACTCCCGAGGACAGCGGCTCTGCTGCAAGAAAGAAGCATCTTTGCAACAAAGAAGCAACTTTGAAAGAACACACGTTTCCCGCCGGAAGCGTGAGACTTTGCACTCTGCACCCGACGCCCCCGGCTCGACTTGTTGAAAACAAACACTACAGGGAGGACTCCCCGGCGACTGCGAGCCCGTGAGTAGCCAGAGTTGACCCCCCTGAGCCCCCACAGCGACACCTGCAGAGGGAATCGAGAGGCTCCCCCTGACCGCGACTGCCTGCTTCAAAGACCCGACGCCTGGTAAGGACACTGCACCCGCAGCCCCCAAGACCTGAAGGATCCGACCTCCAGTGCAGGAGCGCCCCCCAGGTGGCCCTCTCCCTTGCCCAGGTGGTGGCTACCCTGAGGAGCCCCACCCCCCCCTTGCCTGCATCGCTGAAGAGACCCCTTGGTCTCCCATTGAACTCCATTGCAAATCCGACGCCTGTTTGCACACTGCACCCGGCTGCCCGTGCCGCTGAGGGTGTACTTTTTGTGCTGACTTGTGTCCCCCCCGGTGCCCTACAAAACCCCCCTGGGTCTGCCCTCCGAAGATGCGGGTACTTACCTGCTGGCAGACTGGAACCAGGGCACCCCCTTCTCCATTGAAGCCTATGTGTTTTGGGCACCACTTTGACCTCTGCACCTGACCGGCCCTGAGCTTCTGGTGTGGTAACTTTGGGGTTGCCCTGAACCCCCAACGGTGGGCTACCTTGGACCCAACGTTGAACCCTGTAGGTGGTTTACTTACCTGCAAAACTAACAAACACTTACCTCCCCCAGGAACTGTTGAAAATTGCACTGTCTAGTTTTAAAATAGCTTATTGCCATTTGTGTGAAAACTGCATATGCTATTTTGCTAATTCAAAGTTCCTAAAGTTCCTAAGTGAAATACCTTTCATTTAAAGTATTGTTTGTAAATTTTGAACCTGTGGTTCTTAAAATAAACTAAGAAAATATATTTTTCTATATAAAAACCTATTGGCCTGGAATTGTCTTTGAGTGTGTGTTCCTCATTTATTGCCTGTGTGTGTACAACAAATGCTTAACACTACCCTCTAATAAGCCTACTGCTCGACCACACTACCACAAAATAGAGCATTAGAATTATCTCTTTTTGCCTATCTTACCTCTAAGGGGAACCCTTGGACTCTGTGCATGCTATTTCTTACTTTGAAATAGTACACACAGAGCCAACTTCCTACATTGGTGGATCAGCGGTGGAGTACAAAACTTTGCATTTGCTGGACTACTCAGCCAATACCTGATCACACGACTACATTCCAAAAATTGTCATTAGAAACTGATTTGTGAAATTTTAGCTATTTTTCTAAATTTTAAAAAGTCCTGCTAGGGCCTTGTGTTAGTCTCGGTTAGCATTTCTTTTTAGAGTTTAAAAGTTTTGTAAAAGTTTGAATTAAGTTCTAGAGATAGTTTTAGATTCTTAAAAAGTATTCCAACTTTTAGAAACATAGGGCCAGATGTAGGTAGAAAGCAATTTGCGAGTTGCAAATTGCGAGTCCTTCCGACTCGCAAATTGCAATGCAGAAAGGTGTCTCAGACACCTTCTGCGACTCGCTATGGGGTCGCAAAGACCCACCTCATAAATATTTATGAGGTGGGTCGCAGTTTGCGACCCCATAGCGAGTCTAGGCACTCATGGGGATGGTGGCCTGCTGGAGACAGCAGACCACCATGTCCGTGACTGCTTTTAAATAAAGCAGTTTTTTTTTTCTCTTTGCAGCCCGTTTTCCTTAAAGGAAAACGAGCTGTAAATAGAAAAAAATACTGAAACCTTTTGTTTCGTTTTTTTTCAGAGTAGGCAGTGGTCCATAGGACCACTGCCTGCTCTGAAAAAATAATTTTGGGTGCATTCACAAAGGGGAAGGGGTCCCATGGGGACTCCTTCCCGTTTGCGAAGGAGTTACCATCCACTTCAAGTGGATGATAACGGCGAGTTGATTTGCGACCGCGGAACTTACATTGCGGTGCGAGTCGCTAATAGGAAGGGAACACCCCTTCCTATTTGCGAGTCGGAAACATATTTTGTGAGTCGGTTCCGATTCGCAAAATGTGTTTCTGCATCGCGTGAGGGCATTAGCGCCTCGAAAATGGCGTTTTTCGCTGTTTGCGAGGCGCTAATGCCTTCGTACATCTGGCCCATAATGTCTAATGCAGAAGAGATTGTGATGGAACTCAACCTCACCCCTTACCTGCATCTTAGGATGTCAGAGTTAAGGTCTCTCTGCAAAACCAAAAAGATTAAGAGCTTTTGGCAGAGTTTGCTAAGAACAACCCCTCTGAGGATACCTTCTCAGAGGGGGAAGCTAGTGATGTGGAGGAATTCCCACCTCCAATCCTAGTTAGGGAGAACAGGGTCCCTCAAACCCTGTCTCCACAAGTGATAGTCAGAGATGCTGCTTTTCTCACAGGAGAGTCCAGCAACTCTGGAAGCATTGAGGGCAGCCTCAATAAAGAGGACCTCCGGCTAGCCAGAATGGCCAAAAGATTGGCTTTAGAGAGACAGCTCCTAGCCATAGAAAGGGAAAGACAAGAGATGGGCTTTGGTCCCATCAATGGTGGCAGCAACATAAATAGGGTCAGAGATTCTCTTGACATGTTGAAAATGCCTAAAGGGATTGTAACTAAATATGAAGATGGTGATGACATCACCAAATGGTTCACAGCTTTTGAGAGGGCTTGTGCAACCAGAAAAGTAAACAGATCTCACTGGGGTGCTCTCCTTTGGGAAATGTTCACTGGAAAGTGTAGGGATAGACTCCTCACACTCTCTGGAAAAGATGCAGAATCCTATGACCTCATGAAGGCTACCCTAATTGAGGCCTCATTTATTGCCTGTGTGTGTCCAACAAATGCTTAACACTACCCTCTGATAAGCCTACTGCTCGACCACACTACCACAAAATAGAGCATTAGAATTATCTCTTTTTGCCACTATCTCACCTCTAAGGGGAACCCTTGGACTCTGTGCATGCTATTTCTTACTTTGAAATAGTACATACAGAGCGAACTTCCTACAATGCCATTTTCAGGGGGGAAAAAAATCACAAGCCTTCTTCTGCAGCCCTTTTTCCCATTTTATTTTATTTTTTTAACAAAATGTTTGCTGTATTTTGGCTAATTTCTTGGTGTCCTTCAGGGGAATCCACAAACTCTGGGTACTTCTAGAATCCCTAGGATGTTGGGAAAAAGGATGCAAATATGGCGTGGGTAGCTTATGTGGACAAAAAAAGGGCCTAAGTGCGAATTGCCCCAAATAGCCAAGAAAGGCTTGGCACCTGAGGGGGAAAAGACCTGGCAGCGAAAGGGTTAATGATAATCAAAAATATCAATTAATGCAAGTTGTAGGCCTGAGCATTACACATTGGACAGAAACCTATCATTCTTTTATAAACTAGCTTATGACTAGTCCCATACGTTTATTCTGTCCCCACAGTTTGTGATGTAATGAAACGTATATTCCACTGAATTTGCCACTTCAATGTACTTTCCTCTTGTAAAGTATTCTGACACTCCTCAGTCTGGCACCAGCTATAGAAAACTGTATAAATGACAAATCATTTTTTACCAGTGGTATGGGTAACTATCAATGTTTCGGTTGCAAAATGTAATGTAATGAACAATTAAGTGAGTAAGTAAGCTTTGACAAACTACCACAGAGACTACAACTGAGGTGGACATTCTGTAGCAGACTCTGACTAAGACCAGGGCTGCACATGTCATGTGTTTTCCATCAGGATTCAAGCCAATCACCACCATGGAACTGAAGCTCCAATGTGCAGTTTTTGGCTAATGCTGCAGCTCCATCTATGACTTTGCTTTCTGCAGGGGCAGCAGAATTCAGTAGATATTTCCATGATGATCCTGCAGAACAAAACGTTTCAGGAGCAGATGGGATTGATTCATGTATTTACTTTGAACAGATGTAGACTTATAGGAACAGAAATATTTTGCATTTTATATTTTAACTAACAACAATTTTACTACACAATGGTCAGTTTAAGCCTGTCCATAACCTCAGAAGCACCATATTTTGAGAATTTGGTAGAGTTTGGGACAATTAAGCCAACATGTTGACAGTGTAATTAATTTGTCGGCAACTTCGGTCAAATCTGTGGGCTAAACAGCATCTTACCCAACATCTGAGCCCACGTTTCAGGTATGACCAACTCCCTCCTTGTTATGTCTATACCATTCATTACGTCAGCGCCAGCAATTTCAGTAATTTATTTTAAACAAATCTGGATGTTGTTTAAGTTGCTTATAAAAGATTTAGACATACCTGATAAACAATTGAAGATTTATTTAGAAAACTGGATAGAGCAAAGACTCCAGCTACAGTCTGATGATGTCGATATGCTAAATGCATTGCCATGGCTCCTCCCATTGAAAACCCACCTTTAAGGAAATAAAATATTTGATCAGTGTACTTGAAACAGTAAACAAAATTCAGCAAAGAGTAGGATTTACTATCTCCGAATAGTTTGACAACTATTTCTACAACCAAAAGCTACAATAGTGAAGGGCATTGTGCTACCATCACAAACAAGAACTAGCACGACAGAGCACTGGGGCTTATCAATGTTCAGCAACCCAGATGACTCTGCTAAGTGCTCCACTTTCAGATTGACAGTCTCGTCAATTATCCTGGGCAGATTGTGCCAGTGAGTGTTAGTGTTCAGGAAACTACAAGGTGCTAGAAGAAATGAATGAAGTGTAGTCATCCTATGGAGAAAAATCCGAGGTCAGATCATCTGCACTAGTATGCAAATGTACGAATATGTTTAGCATAAGCACTTGCTCTGCCTGCGAAACAAAGAAAAGCATCTAGCATATAATTTCATCTAATATCAATTTTGTTCCTGCACTTAACTTGCATTCCATGTCTGTTTTAGAGATGATCACAGTGCTCTACTGGGAAGGCTAGTCTTGCTTACATTTCTACACAAGGTATCATTTGGAAAATTTTGCCTGAGTGAACCCTGAATTGTAGAATTGATGCTTAATTCTTGAATTCTGTAATAACACTTGAAACATTTCATCAGACGATGAGAAGACTGCCATTCCCTTATTTTTCGATTGCAATTGATACAAATCAGAGGGAAATTTAGTTGTGCGGGGAGTAGTGTGTGCGCTTACATACAGACATAGTTATGTTTCCAATTTATCATGATAATTTAACTGTAAGTTGGAAAAAAGTGGGGCATTATTGGTGATGGAAATGTGTTCAACACAAGAAATAAGGCCAAAAACTTGTCCGGGTAAAATAAAGTTTCAATAATTTCAACATTTGCTTAACCCCCTGGTAGATATAGCACAGAGCAGAAGGGCTTAACGTATGAAAATGTGTTACGCAAAATAGTTAAAAAGTCAAAACACAACACAATAAAAATCCGACAAGCAATTTAGAAAAACAGATAAATATGTATTGAGTAAAGAGGCACCAAAATAACAAATATCCAATAAGGGAAACAACAGATATGAATTTTAAAAGATTTAATGCAAAAAGCATGAACAAAAAAAAAAGCACAAATCAGTAGCCACGATTAGTGGTTGACGAGGACCTAGGCGTGCTTTCAGGCAAACCACAATGGAGCGCAGGTCGAATACACAAAGTGGGTTTGTCTATGCCAAGGATTTGACATTCTGAATTAGTCGTTGAAATGGAAATCAAAATCCCCCCGTAGGGCAATGTTGTAGGCTATATTTGTCAAAATCCTCTTGAAGCTGGATGGCCACTAGACGAAGGCCCATGGAAGCCATTGGTTTTGACGGGAAACGCTCTGTGTGGGAGAAATTCAAATTTTACGGCAGATAAAGTCCTTGCGTCAGGTGGATACTTTTCACGCCTGCACTAGGTCAAGATTTCCACTTTCAGACATAGAGCTGCATTACGAGACAATGATGGTCAGACCACCGCAACTGTGGAGGTCTGACCACCACATTACAACCCAGGTGGGTGGACCCGGCAGTAACATTGTTCCTGATGGGCGGACGGTGGTTTGAGTTGTACTCAGCCAGGGCGGCAATGAACTCAGCGCCACCTGGCTGATTACAACTCAACTTTCCGCCAGTCTTTCCCTGGTGGGGACCCCGCCATTAAAAAGCTGGCGGAAAGCCAGTGCTGAATGCCAGAGGGCACCCCTGCACTGCCACTGCCTACTGCATGGGCAGTGCAGGGCCCCTCCACCCAGCAGCATCAAAATGCGCACTGTCTGCTTTGCAGACAGTGCACATTATGAGGGTGCTGGAGTGCTACGATATTGGCCTCAGATCTCTTAAAGGAGCCGAGGCCAATATCGTAGTGCGTAATACAATGTTCCCACCGGTCAGCCTGGCGGGAACATTGTAATATGCGCACGGGGGATGCCACCGATATGATGGTGGCATCCTCCACTCATTCGCTTGGCGGTCGGCTCGTCCTACCACCAAACTCATGAGGCTAACAGTCTTGCATTTCCAGGAACCGCCATCATGGAGGTTTTTGTAAACGCATTGAAAAAGTCTGACAGATGGTTGCGTCAACATGATAGAGCCGTATGTAAAACTTTCAACTTTTTTTTATTTTCAAAAACAAAATCCTAATGAGGGGTTTTGTTTTTGAAGATGAAATAAAAAGCAATATCCTCCTTGACATTGGAGTTTTCTTCCATGACGTGGGGATCATTTTGCGGTTTTCACTGCTCCGTAATGCCAGGTTTTACTTAGCGGTGATGGACAGTGAAAACTCACCATTTGTTTACCCACTCTAAATAGGGTGGGTGTCCAAATGACAAAACCTCTGACGGCTATGTATTGGTCAGGTAGTCAGAGGTTTCTGTTGCTACCAGAGACAGTATATCTCTGCCATTGACATACTGAAGGTCTGCCAGTCTCTCAATGAGACGGGCAGACCTTCAGTTTGGCAGACAGGGTACTCTGTTGCGATGGCGTACTCTCTCCGCCACGCTCTAAATCAAGCCCTAAGTACTACCTTGCAGGTTACATGGACGACTTGGGGTTGACAGTATCTAAAAGGAACGGTTTTCCTCTGTCAAAAAGATTATTTCGACAGGTCACACTGCAGGTTTAAACTGCCGCAGCCAGGCTACATTTGAGGGCCTGACCCAATGTTTTCCTTGTCACTTTCAGTGGATGGCACAATAAGTGCTGTAGTCCATAAGTGACATTTAACTTTCCATGTCATGTGGGCAGTTTCTACACCACAAACCACGGCCTTACAGAAGAGTTAAATATGCCAACCAGGGATTTGCAAAATCACTAAAATTCTTAAAATAAATTGGGCTGATCAGGCACACAAAGACATTTCATATAAGCACCTAATTGTTCAGTCGGATAATATTTTACCCTGACAACAGTATCTTAATATTTTGTCACTTATTTAGTTAGTACTTACAATAACGGTTTGTGCATAGATATATGACTTGTAAATAGAAGTTCACTGAACTTTATAGAAAAGTATAACAAATATAGATAGATATTACGTAGTTAAAAATTACTTTCAATATGAGTTGGAATGTAAGATGTAATCTACATAAAACCGTTTAGCAGAAACAGACGTTTGGTCCAGAAAGTCTTCATGACTGACAAAGCCAACATTGAAGCCAGTAATTTAACAGGGAGTCAAGTGGTTTATTAATTGATCCTGGATCAACATAATGAACACTACACATGATACATCAAGAAGTAATATGGTGTTTGATTTATTGCCCCTAACCCAACACCCATCACTCACACTGGCACACTTACTGCACACCCACAATAGTAAGTGTTGGTCCATGGAACAAATAACCCATCAAGCAAAAACAGTAGCACAACTAAGACATTTGCACCCAGACCTTGTATTTCTGAATGAGACTCACTTAGTCAAAGAAGGGGAAAGAAATCTACTAAGGTTATGGTTTGAGATAAAGTAAGACAAATCCCACACTTTGAGTATTCATTATTATTAAAAAGTCACAAAACAGAACAGATTTACTGACAATGAAGGCATATTGGTAACAGCAAAAGCAATAATGAATGGATCAGAAATACCAGTGGTGAGTCTGTCTTGCTTCTGTGATCACCTCATAAACTTTAACCCCACATAAACTTTACATCATTTAGACAACACTTTAATTCCCATGCAATGCAAACACATAATAATTGAGGTGATGTTTACATGACTTCTGATGATTTACTGAACAAGAGTGATATATTCTCAGACACCAGATGCTGAAAGGAGAATTAATACAAAGTTTAGCCACTAACTCAGTTTAAGAGTTTTGGGGAATATTGTAAGGAAAGATAAGAATGTTCATATTTCTTCTTATTATTGTAAGAATGTCCTCCGTAAATGTAACACACATACTACAGTCTAACTAGTGTTTTGCTTATATTTTGGAACGCCATCATTCATGATGTAACAAAACGAGTGGGGTGTTCCACAAATGTTAAATGAATTAGTAGGACGAGTGAAGGCTATATGTTAGTCAGCTTTTAAAATCTTGATGTTGCCAATTTAAATCGAATTACATCCCTTCCTGTTCTCCAACACAGGAAAGTCTCAAACCACAGTGTTCTAATCAAACAATACACAGTTCTATAAGTTATTCACAATTTTAAAGTCAAAGCTGTCAAAAATTACTAACAGATCTAGACACTAACATGAGTTTTCTATTCTACGAATGTATGAATGTCATTCAGTATTCTTCTCAGGGCAGGCATGGTGTTGAACTTCAACCCCTACTATCATCCAGAAACAGTAATATAACTCTCTAGATTAAGACAAGGTTACTGAGCACAGTCATCCTCCTTTCTTGCTTTACTGTCAAGAAATGCCAGTTGCATTACAGTGGCTTCTCTCAAAATTCATGTGTCCTCTTAAAATAGGGGACATGCTAGTGGCGTATACATGTCCACCCTATGTGTGGCCTGTCCACCAGTATTGCATGACATTTTTAAATGTATGTAATTTGTGGTGGTGCTGTGGTGGCATGGATCACAAGGAACAAGCCTGTCATCAAGTTTCCATAACTTTTCATCACTGTATACCTAGCTTTGAATAAATACAACCTTTGATAACGTTCTTCTGTGAGAAGACTGTTCTGACCATATGGTCCGCCCTCATTTTCTGCTTTTTGACCACCTGGTTTTTGATCTTTTACTGTGAAGGAGCCTCCTAGTCAGCGACAATCTGGGACCCTTCTAAGCCAGGAGGCCTAACTGGAGTGCACCTGGTGGCAAGGGCTCGCCACCAGGAGCAAAACGAAGCGAATCATCAAAATTGGCCCTTGGGGGCCTGAGATTTCTGAAGGAGACCTTTGATCTACTTCTGAGCGACCGGCGAAGTGGGTAGGGCTCTGCCGCTGCTTCAGTGGATGCCCTGGGGCAGGCCAGGGCCTGCCCCCAAAAAGAAGTAAAGCCAGGGGCCCCCATGAAGATAAACCCAGAGGGCCCTGGGGACCCACAGAGAAGGAAGGCGGGAAGCACCTGCAAAAATGTTGGAAGGGGACCCTGGACCGCATCCAGAGGTCCTACCACAAAGCAAAGCATGGGGACGCCGTCGCATCCCCCTGTGAAGGTGGCCACCGCTGAGTGAGAGGCGGCGGCAGAAGACTAGGCCGGGGAGCACTGTCACGCTCCCTGTGAAGGTGGCGCTGGGGCCCTGGACCCCATCCTGGGTCCCCACCAGAAGACAAAGTTGGGGCCCCGTGAAGAGGTTGAAGTGGTAAGGGGGTGCCCAAGACCCCATCCTGGGGCCCCAATGCAGCAGGAGAGGGGGGAGTGCCGTCACACTACCCCAAACAGCCCACCCAACCGGCCGCCCAGCCGCCCATCCTTTGGTGTCTGCAGGTACGGCAGACCCCAAAGGAAGGGCCAGCTACGGCAGCACCTGGAGGTGCTGGCTGTGCGGGGAGCCGGCGGGAGCATCCAGGGTGGGATCCCGACAACAATCACCAGCCAGGGGTGGGCTCCTTCCACTGCCCTTCACTGAAGATGCAGCATGACAAGGGTGTCTTTGTAGGACTGGGCACTCCCTCCCCTCCCAAACACGAGGGCAGCTGGGGGTGGGCTCCCCATCCTGCCCTCAAACGAAGACCCCCCCCCCCCCAAAACAAATGCGGTGCGCGAGGCCGCATTACTTGAAGCAAAGCAGCTCTCCCTGGCACAGTGGGAGAGCCGCTCATTAAGTAAGCGTATGCCCCACAAGGCCTTGCAGGGTCTAATGTCATTCTGAGCTGTGTGCTCAGTTTGCTGTGGCTTCAGGAAGATGGAGTCACCACCAACCAAGCGCCCATTGCTAGGGGGACCTGCAGGAACAGCACAGCATCCCCCCCCAACGCAACGTTTGTGTCCCCACCCTAGGTTGGGTGAGATAAAGGAAATATAAACCCCAAGGGTTCCAACATTATGTAAAGCACATGCCCCTTGAAACTTTTGTTCTTTGCTTGTAGGACTGCAATCTGTAGGGGTGTAGGATGGTATTACACCAGGTTAATCCAGGGTAGCCAAGAAGTCATTTGAGAGTAATCTAAAAGTAATCCAAAAGTAATCTTCACCTTTAAAGTATTTAAACATGTCTCTATATGTTCTTTGTTTATACTGATTTGAGTAATGAGACTGATAGCCACCTTCTCGCCAAGTAGATGTACTTATTTGCCACATTTAGGTGCTCTCACTCTACATTACAGTCAAATGTTGCATTGGGATACCAGGGATTGTTTTTTCATGTGGGTTGTTGGATTATATTTCCCCTAGGGGGAAGCCATAAGACATTACACAATGTCATCCAAGAATAATTCTATCAATTTGTGTATATTTTAAAATTGTTGCATAGCATTGCGTAGTGTCTGTGTAATAAATGTACTTTTACTTTATCAAAAGAAAAAGTACAGACTGGACAATCGTTTATTGAGTGTCATGCTTGTGTGGTCGTGAATGGGGATTACTAACCCACACCCCCCTCCTTGAGTAAGCCTTGGACTGGTCTGCAATGCTACCCTATGAGAGTCAAGCACTACAATGAAGTATTTGGTTCTCAGTGGTGGTTGTGTGTGGACCCATTACTTGTGCAGGCCACACAAATAATGACCCACTTTCCAAAATTTGGTGCTCAGCAGCGACAAACGTAGTATCCCATTCCAGTATGCATTTATGGCACTTGATAAGTCTGTTTTCCCACACACTACCTATGCAGTAATGAGCAAATATAAGAGTGCAAGGCTCTGAGAAGGGTTCAAAGGCTTGGTCATGTGAACTAAAAGTATGAGAGAGGAAAGCCCCCGTGCACAAACATGTCAAGTGAGGAAATGTTTCGGCCAAAGGGAAGCTTTCCAAGAAATGTTCACAAAGTGTTTTAGGCCATAGAGTATCCTTTTGAACTCTAGGCCTGCATGAGGAGGGATTCTTCTCTAAAGGTTTAGAGACAGCAACTGATACCACACCACAGACTGGGATGGTTGGGTGGCCCTGACTTCATGAGTTAGGAGGTGGTTAGGGAGCCCCAGGAAATTCTTACTCTTGTGAAGGGGAGGACGAGTTTCCAAAGGGAGGGGGCTCCAGCCATTCATTCTCCCCGCAGAGATTGTTTTCTCGCCATTGGCACAGGCCAAATCCACTGGAAGGGTGGGGGTGGGAGATTTTGTACCCACAAGTAGTGACACCCACGAGGAGCTCCCACAGTGGGAAACCCCGAAAAATGTTACCATAGTGATGGGAGGGTGCGAGGAAGTTGTGATTTCCTTGATCCCCCTATGTTATCTGCTGAGGAGGGACCCAGGGGTGACACATGGTGGGGGGTGGCCCCAAAGTAAGTGTAGTGTTAGCCCCTAGGTTCCCTAGGTGGGCTAGGTGGGCTAAGTGACTAACCCTGAGGCATTCTGAGGGAGTTAGTATTGGACCCTGCAGTGTCAGTGAAAGGTAGGAGGCTGCCCAAAAGAAGCGAAAGGATGTCATCCTGGAGCAAAGTCAGTTGAAGCTTGAGGTGGAGGTTGGGGCGGTGCCCAACTGACTGACCCGTAAGGTAGGTCCTGTGGGGTCAGACCCCAGGAGAAAGGAAGGGAGAAGGGGGCCATGTTTGTTAGGGGATACTCTGAGCTGTCGAAGAGTGATGGGCTGCAAAGGCCTTTACGTAGCAGACCCCTGCGTGGGGCACTGTTGGTGTCACAGCCCCAGGGTGAGCCCTGGGGTCCTGTAAGGTGGCAATGATTTGGTGGGGGATTAGGGGTGTCCCCTCCCCAAGGTGCCAAAGGTGGGTCTGCCTGGAGTAGAACGGTTAGCGGTTACCTGGAGCCAGGTGGGGCCTATCTTAAGTGAAGGGACCCTGTGCTCCAGTGTGGGGGTGGCACTAGCCAACCAGAGATCTGTGGGGTCCCTGGACGGTCACCTGGAGACAGGTGGGGCCTATCTTAAGTGAAGGGACCCTGTGCTCCTGTGCATGGTAGCACTAGCTAGCCAAGGATCTGGAGGGTTCCTGGAAGGTCTCATACGTGATGCTGGGAGACCTAGGAGTGACCAAGGAAGTGGGCCGGACTAGTATGCTTTCTGTGAGGGAGAGGTACCAAGAATTCTGAATGGGCTGTTCTTCCGTGTGAAAAGGCAGTCATCCCGAAAGGATGGTGGCATTAAAGACCCCAGCGGCATGCTGAGGGTGAGGGTCCAATGAGTCTGCATTTTTCAGGATGTAGGAATCTAGAGGAAAGAGGTTACTGGATGGAATAAACTCCAGAAGGGGGATCAGCCAGTGGCCCAGGGAGTAGGTTCTACACCTACCCAATGTGGAGGCATCATTCCAAGGGCTCAGTATTCTTGTTCAAAGGAGTGGGGGGAGCGTAGTGTTGCCTGACCCAGGCCAGGGTATGCTTATGGTTGCTCTGACCATGTAAGGTGATCTTCTGGTTTGGCAAAGGAGGTGGTCCTAGTAGCCGATGCAACACAAAAGGATGATGGACGGAGTGCTGAAACTTTTCAACCACTCACCCCCAGTCACGGATCTGGGTTTAATCCATCGTTCTTATGCCACCCCAGTTTGGACCCAGCCATATGCAAATCAGTCTTGACCCTGTTCCCCATGGGAACAGTCTGCCCCGAACTGCCAGGCCTGGTCCTCCCTGGACCGGGAACAAGCATCCTGGCCAGGCTAGCTAGGCTAGCTTGAATCCAGTGGCACAGTGAGCAAGGGACCCACGTCTGGGCATACCCTTCCTACTTAGGGCAACTTTAGCAACACAAAAGGATGATGGCCGGAGTGTTGAAACTTTTCAACCACTCACCCCCAATCACAGATCTGGGTTTAATCCATTGTTTTTTTGATCACCATGCCACCCCAGTTTGGACTCATCCATATGCAAATCAGTCTTGACCCTGTTCCCCATGAGAACAGTCCAGCCCGAACTACTAGGCCAGGTCCTCCCTGGACCGGGAACAAGCATCCTGGGACCGGTTTCAGGGTATCACCCTTCATCAGCCAGGCTAGCTTGAATCCAATGGCACAGTGAGCAAGGGACCCACATTTAGGCATACCCTTCCCCCTTAGGGCAACTTTAGCAACACAAAAGGATGGTGGCCGGAGTGCTGAGACTTTTTAACCACTCAACCCCAGTCATAGAGGTTGATGACCATCGTAAAGTAATGGGGGTGGCGAAGAATTGGCGAGAGAGGTGTCTGGTCAGAACCCCTCGTTACTTGTTATCGCTGACCAGAGGAAGACTACCCATATGTGGTGGCTATGTCTTCCCCGTAGGAATCAGCTCGGTGAGGCATGTGTGAGAGGACAGTTCTGACCATCTGGTCCGCCCTAATTTTTTGCTTTTTGACAACCTGGTATTTGACCTTTTACTGTGAAGGAGCCTCCTAGTCAGGAACTCACACAGAGTAAACTCATGGTAAAATGGACTGTGCATGTTTATCGCCGGTGATGCTTCCTAAGGAAAGGTTGCTGTGGGGCAGCAAGAGTAGGAGGCTCTGGGCTAGTTACACGTGATCATGTGTGCCCATGTGTTTGCACCCATGTGAGTGCTGCGTGGGGAGGGTTCATGGTGTGCGCAGCCCAAGGACTGCGCTTAGGTAGCCTGGTGCTGAAGGAAATATGCAGAGTGGGTGGTGACCTGGAGAAGGCCTCCTAAGCTGGGTGTACACCTTGGAGAGATAGTGAGTGTGCTTACTGTATTTTTACTGTAGGGACACTCCAATAAATGTAAATGGGAAAGAGTGGCCTAGGGCATAACTCATGTCCCCTAGGGCCCACTGAGACCAGCCACACCAATGGACACTATAACCTGTATGAAAAGAATGATGCAGTAGATTACAAAAGCGTAGTTGTACAACTTGTGGGTCATCCAGGCATATCATCTTTCTCTGACTCAGCTCAGGGTAAGAGTCAATTACTGCTCTATCCAGCTGCCTGAGCAGCACCTTGCATCAAGCAGCCAGCTGTCAGCCCATGTCAAGAAATGGGCTGAGAAGCCCTGGGAGGAATGTTAGGAAGGAGGGGATGAGTTTCAGAGCACATGTGGCCCTAGCTCCTGGACAACACCATTTTTAGCTATCCCAGAATACTCTCCAGGAAGGAGGTGACAGGGGCAAGGAAGAGATGTAGCACATTTGGATTGGCCAGAGGTGCAGGCCTGCTGGACACTTCTACCCCCACTTAAAAGGTCCTACACAGGGGACAGCTCTCTCTCTCTTTGCTGTGCTTCACTGCTGGACAATCATCTAGTGAGTCTCATGCCTGTGTGCTCCTGAATGGAGATTACTATCACACACCACCTCCCTTGAGTAAACCTTGGAGTGCTCAGGAACGCTACCCTATGAGAGTCAAGCGCTACAATGGGGTGTTTGGTTCCCAGTGGTGGTCGTGTGTGGACCTATTACTTGTGCAGGCCACACAACTAATGACCCACCTTCCAACATTTTCCTCGTCATTATATACATTAAACAATCTCCCTAGTGTGAAGGAAGGTAAATGTTAAAACAATATACGTTGTTCCAGCCTCCAGGCAGCCTATTATCATTTTCCCAAAATATCTTCATGAACATGTACACTCTACTTCAAAAAAGAAAACTGCATGGAACAGAATGTGAGAAAAATTAATTGGCTCAACAGATATGTCCGGACACAAAATGTTACAGAACAAAGTTTCCTGTCATAACTACTCTCAATCTCAAACTAATCTCTCAAAGTGTGCCCCAGCAATATTGATCCAATTCCATAAGAACAAATACAAATTAAACATAAAAGTACATTTCATATGCTTGAATGTATTTAGAGAAAAATATAACTTCCTACTGCTGTAAATAACTACAAATAATTGGTGCCCATATTGCTACCTCCATGTTATTAAATATTGTTCAACATTATATGAATGTTAGAAATGGAGTCTCTAGTTGGCAGTGGGTTGCACTCTGTCCAAGTAGGGACCTTCACTCTAGTCAGGGTTAGGTAGTCACACAGCTAAGATAACCCCTGCTCACCCCCTTGGTAGCTTGGCACGAGCAATCAGGCTTATTTCAGAGGCAATGTGTAAAGTATTTGTAAACACACACACAGAGTGAAAACACTACAAAAGGACTCCACACCTGTTTAGAAACATAGCCCATATTTATTGGACTAATACAAAACCAAAACAACACACATCTGTTGGACTTTTTGCCTTACGCAGGTTCATCCCCAGTCTTTTTGCCTCCTTCCTCTTGGTTTTTCTGACCTCTCGCTGTTGGCTCTAGGACTCTGAGGACTTTATCACTGCTGACCAGTGCTAAAGTGCAGGTGCTCTCCCATCTAAAGTTGGTATGATTGGCTTATACCTAATTGCCATATTTAATTTACCTATAAGTCCCTTGTACAGTGGTATCTCTATACCCAGGGCCTGTAAATTAAATACTACTAGTGGGCCTGCAGCGCTGCTTGCGCCACCCACTGAAGTAGACTTTCAAACCTGTCTCCGGCCTGCCAGCGCAGGGCCTGTGTGCGCAGTTTTCTGCCACGGGGACCTGGCATCTAAATTTACTTGCCAAGCCCAGAACTCCCCTTTTACTACATGTAAGTCACCCCTAAGGTACGCCGTAGCTAGCCCTATGGGCAGGGTGCCATGTATGTAGAAAGGCAGGACATGTGCCATATTGCATGGCCTGTCCTAGTAGTGACAAACAGCCTAACTTGGTGTCTCACTGCTGTGAGTGCTGCCTTCTCATAGGATTGCATTAGAAATTCCCTGCCTTATGTGTAAGGGGTATTGTCTGATTTATGAGGGGTAGCGTAGGCGTGTTTGGTATGGTTGTGATGGTGATAATAAATGCTGCTTACTGGTGTGGGTGTATTTTTTATTACTATCACATAAATGCCACTTCTAGAAAGTGCGCATTTATCTGTGCTTATGACTCTGGTGTTTTGCAGCTTGACTCCAATCCACGTCTGGGCAGAGTGACAGTTGGGGCTTTGTGCATACTTTTCAGACAGCCTGTACACAGGGAGTGTGGAGGTGTCACAGAGGTGCATCTGCATACTAAATAGACTTCCTGGGCTGAGAGAAGGGAGAGGCGGGGCACACCTGCATTTGTAAAGACTGCACCCTGGCCTCACACAATAGGGTTGTTAACCCCCTACTGATGTTTGGAGCCTGTGCTGAAAGGAGAGAGGGGGCACTCCCAGAACCAGTTGTAACTGGCTGGAACCTCCTCTCCCTACCATTGTAAAACACTGTAAGAACTGACTATAAGTACAGGGCAATTTTCCCCACAATTTGGAGACTCTTGGAATCATCTTGGAACTGGACACCAAAGGCTGAAAGGACTCACCAGGAACCGCCATGGACTGCTGCTGCTGTGCTGACCTGGGACCTGCCTGGTCACTGTGAAGGACTTGCCACTTGCTGCCTTTCCCTTGTGCTGGCCTGTAGCTGGGCCCTCCACCTGAGGACCTTGTCTTAAGATTCTGCTCCCCAGGGGCAGGGTGCTGTGGCCCCTGACCCCTGCATCCATTTTTTCACAAGGGGTGCTTCTCCGTGGTTGCGGCTGCCATAGCGCTGATTGCAGCTTGCTTATGGAGCCTTGGGAGCTCGTAGGCTCCTTGCTGCATTGTGCCCCTTTAAATAAGATCACTGCAGTGGCCCGGGAAGCTGGAAGAACACTCGTGCACCGCATAGGAGCGCCGGGGGCCCCATTGTTCGCCTTCTAGGCACTGGAGGTGCTTTCATCCAACCAGGTACTGTTTAAAGGACCAATATAGTTGCAATCCAAAGTTCTTTCTACAGACTTTTGTTTGATTCATATATTACCTACCTGCGTTTGATGTTTTTACATATGTGTATGCAAATGTTCCTTTTATGAACATGCTTGCTAACATGTTTTTCTAACTTGCCATATGTTTTCTAATGTGCCTACTATGGGCATTTTATGATATTCTTATGACAAGTGCTGTAATAACGTGTTTTCCTGACTACTGCTTATGTTGCAGAATACGGAGTAACCTGTGTGTTATGTGTGACTACTGGTAGGTTGCAGAGTAACTAATGTGTAACGTTCTGACAACTGCTAAGGTAGCAGGATAGTACTGATATGTGATGTTTGGTCTGATAATTGCCTTTTGTACAATACAGTATATTTTCATATAATCTGGTGTTGTGTTTCCTTTGTGGTGGGGATATTGCGTCACGTGTGTTGTGTGTGTTGTGTGTGTTGTGCAAACGCTTTACACATTGCCTCTGGGTTAAGCCTGACTGCTCGTGCCAATCTACCAAGGGGGTGAGCAGGGGTTATCTTGGACGTGTAACTCCCTTACCCTGACTAGAGTGGGTAAGTTCTGCCTGGCTGAGGTGCATACCCTAGCCAACCAGAAACCCCATTTCTAACAACATCCAACATACACAAGTAAAGATATCACTCTTTAAAGGTTTCAATGAGTCTTAATCCATAGGGATCAATGGCTGTATCTTTTTAGCACAAAGTACCTGGAATGCACCAAAAACAAAGACGATGCGGGCTGCAAGGGAGGTGAGGTGCTGAATTCTTTCCTCGCAGAAGAGGCGATGCGTCAGTTCCTTACTGGCACGGAAGGGGATATGTTGATTCTTTCCTTGCAGGAAAGGCGATTCATTGATTTTCGGACATTCAGCCTTGGTTCCTTACTGCAGTGCAGGGTCAATGAGAAAATTACACACCAGGGAAAATGCGTTGGAATTCCAAATGCGCTTTGTTGTTGGAGCCATGGGGAAACTAGCGCGGCATCAATTCTCCAGCCACAGGACAGGCGCAGTGTTGATTTTTCTGCTGCAGCACATCAGTGCATGGATTGTCTCTTTCAGATCACCTGTTTACACTTCTAATGGTCCAGGGACTGGAGTTGGCACCACTGGGCAAGTCAGGACTCTAGGTAGAAGAGCCCAGCACTGGCAGGTGAAGTCTTTGATGTCCTTGAAACTTCTTAACAGGAGGCAAGCTCAGTTCAAGCCCTTAGATAACCTTGGAAAGCAGGATGTAGAAAGCAAAGTCCAGTCCTTGCACTCCCAGGACAGAAGCAGCAGGCCAGAATAACAAAACAACAGGCAGAATGGCAGTCCCTCCTAAGGCATCCAGCTTTTCTTCCTGGCAGAATGTCCGGAGTCCAGAAGTGTTCTAACTTTGTGGGGTCAGAGGTCCAGTACTTATAACCATTTCTGTCTTTGAAGTAGGCAGACCTCAAAGAAAAGTCTTTGTAGTGCACAAGACCCTGCCTTTCCTTCCCTGGCCCAGACACACTCCAGGGGGTTGGAGTGGAGACTGCTTTATGTAAGGACAGGCACAGCCTCATTCAGGAGCAAGTGTCAGCACCTCCCACTCTAACCAATGCAGGACCTCAGCTCCCCTTGTGTGACTGACTAGAGTGAATTCACAAACAGCCCAACTGTCATCCTGACCCAGACATGTATTCTACAGCCAGGTAGAGGTACAGAATGGTTAAGCAAGAAAATGCCCACTTTCTAAAAGTTGAATTTTCAAACTTACATTTCAAAACTCAACTTCACCAAAAAATGTTTTTTTTTTTCTAAATGTGCCTTCAGAGACCCGAAACTCTAAATCTCTATCCGCTCCCAATGGGAAGGTGCAGTCGAAACGTTATTTCAAGGCAATCCCCAAGTTACCCTATGGGAGAGATAGGCCTTTTAATAATGAAAACATAATTTAGCATTATTTCACTATCAGGACATGTAAGACACGCCAGAACATATCCTATCTTTTTAATACACTGCACCCTGCCCATGGTGTTGCATTGGGTCTGTCTTTGAGGGGGGAGGTAGGGGTTACCGGGGGTGGGGGTTCTGTGTGTGTATATATATTATATATATGTTAATAGGACTACAGATGTGCTGCAGCCCCACTACTAGCATTTGATTTACCAGCCTTTGCCACCCATGGTGCACTATACTAGGGACTTACTATGAAATCAAATAGGCCAATCATAGATAAACCAATTACCAGTACAATTCAGGCAGAGAGCCCTTGCACTTTAGCACAGGTCAGCAGTGGTAAAGAGCCCAGAGTTTTAATGCCAACACAAACGAAATGTGGCACACAGTCAAAAATAGGAGGTCAGAGGCAAAATGTTTGGCGATAACCCTGCAAAAAGGGCCACTTCCAACAATAAATAATAAATATATTTACATGACATTCCAGTCCAATTTATAGCATTAGTGCAGTGGTTTCAGTTTCGTTAGGTTTATTTCTCTGATCAAGGTAATTTCCAAAGTTTACTATAAAACAATAGCAGACACAGGGTGAATAATAGTAGTCCTTTAGAAGTTCATGCAATCGTTATAGCAAATTCCTTTATTTACCTTCAACTGAACAGCCGGCATGTTTCAACTCAATCTTTTTCAAGGTTGGTATGGAGAGTAGTGGGTTAAAGGAATCTTGAGGACTGATTCCTTTTAGTATGCCTAGCAGGAGGAGGGGTTATAGTACTGCAGTTACACTCAAGCCTCTAATCAGCCATGAATGAAATGATTTGCAGTATAGATAGCACTAGTACACTCCATGCTATCACTGGTATCCTTTGAAATTTCAAAACAAATTAACACCTGTCAGTGAGCACACCAACTATTTAAGTAATGCCTCTCAGCTGAATTTCTATAGTTTGTTCTAAAAATGTAATTGTTTTGTTAGTTACCTACATGGCTGTGTAAGCCCAGTGTGCTCTATGTGGCAGTCTAGAAGAGCCACGTTGTAATGCGTCTGATTTTAACACTGAAATTAAATATGGTGATTACTGTATCCACAAATGAACACAATCAGAAGAGAATCACAGGTAAGACATGACTTCCCAAGTATGTATTTTACTTGGGCTGATTCAAGTTAAAATGCCTACTTATACTTATTCAGTCTTTGTACATTTTTCTTTGTTTTATTTTATAATGAATTACAATCTTGAATGCAACAAACGGTTTTACCAAAATTACTCCAAAAATGTTCAAAGTGATATCAAATCATTAGAATTTATATAGCAGCAACTTGAATTGCAGTATATTGTATCTTATCTTACGCAGTGGTAAGGATAAAACACTGTGGCCCTATTCACAAACAAATTTACACATGTAGATGCACCCATGTGTAAATTTATTCTTGTACTTTGGCCTAAGTCTATGCCTTTTCGCTATTCACTATTTAGTCATTTAGGTTTACAATAAATGCAGACCTACATGTCTACACCCCCATAATTAAACTGAAATAACGTATTTAATAATATCCCAAATTGAGAGTTAATATCATTATTTTATATGGAATTGCAGAAGGTGTGATTGGTCATGCGTGGTGCTAAACGTCCTCAAAAGCTGATCTGGAGTACATTTACTACTATACAGGGACCTTTTTGACTGTGATAACTTTAGAAGTGTAGTTTCTGAGTAGAAACAGGCTTAGTCTTTGGGGGAGGGGTTTGTATTTACATGTCTGTCACTAAACCTTTCCTTACCCCTCTCAGACCCCAACTCATTTAGGAGTAAGTATTTCCCATTTTCCAGCCACTCCCCTTGGTCCTATCCACATTTATTAACAAAACCTAAACCTCCCCACACATGGCGGAGATCTCATAGCAGACAAGACAGGTGTGGTGGTAGTCTGTGAACGTAGATTACTGAATAGAAGTTTGTAGTATGGGAGCAGCACTCCTGTAGTACTACTTTATGTACTTCAATATGCATTTGGTGAACTAGGCCTTATGATTCAATTTAGACTCATTAAGTATAATCTTACAAAATATAGGTGGTCTCTACAACAGTAGGACAAGCGATGGATTAGGAGTCCTGGTGTGGGTTGTTGGACCATTTTTGCATCTCCTTTTCTAAATTAGACTACATAATATGTCAATACTAGTTGTTTCAGTTGTCGTTCTCCTGTTTACCAGTATCTGTTTTCTTCCTAGGTTTGTATAAGCTAGCACAGGAGAAGACTTGAGTGGTCCTTGCTGGTCCCTGGGAGCCTGGTGCTGCATTCACATTGCCAGTGCTGTAATGGCTGATTCTGTGATTGTTTCTACCAGTCTGACAGCAGCTGTTGCTACACCAGACATCTCATGAGAAATCAGAGGTCTCTGCCAGATAAGAGACTAGAAACTTTGCATGCATGCATGCAGAGAACCCTTGTTTAACTTTGTATCAATGTACGTCTAACTTGTTAAACTTTCGAGACAAAAGGGACAAGATAATCAAGAGCTGAGCATCTACAATGTGAAGTTTCCTCAGACTGAGGTTATTTAACTCATTCTTTTTTGAGAAATGAATCAAGAGCTCTCTGGGTAATTAGAACAATGACTTGAGTTGATATGGTTTGAATTGTAGGTGTGAAGGAACTAAACTCATGCATAACTACTCCCCTCATTGAAGCCCTGTGAAGTACTTCCAAAGTGATCCTGTATATGCTTCCTTGAGAGGCGTGTTAACAAAGTAACGCATGATAGGTCAATGCATTTTGGTAATGAAAGTCTAGTGATTTAGCAGTGCATCTGAATTAGGAATACTGCAATTATCAGCTAACTTCTGGACTATTATTCAGCACAGTAGAGTCAACACAGCCAAAAAACACTCCCGAACACAGACAAATATCCACAAATCACTCTCTGAACACTCATATCACACAGACCCAATCACTCTACAAATACACAGGGACACCTTTGGTAGTAGGTGTTGTCTGGTAGTGATTGGGATCACTAGAAAAGTGCAGGAGTATTCTATTTCAAAACTGGGAATTACTTTGTTTGTTTCTCCACAGGTGACAAATGCGCACCTGAATTATTCCTTATTTATTGTAGGCTGTTGTCTCAGATTTTATTTTTAACCAAGCTCCTTGCCTTTGGATCATTGGGTGATCAATATTCTTCCTAACAATAGTGGTGGACATGTGTCTTTAGGGAACTGTAGGGTCCGTGATCAGACAGAGAGAACTGAGTTCTGACATTCCATGACACTATGCAAATGACACCCTTTGTCCCATTAGCGAATGAGAGCTGCATTTAATGAAACCTACAAACAGAAAATGCATCCTTTAGTATATAACAGTAGGAGAAAGGGAAGGAACACCCACTACAAAGGGATGACTAATTCCATTATATTCTTATTAAATTAGTTTTGGAACTCGTCACATTTAGCTACATGAATTGGCAATAATGATGGCAAGCAAAGTACGTTCAAGAAATTATAGGCTTGCAATTGATTTTTTTGTTTCTTTTAAGCTTCTTATCGGCCTGTTCTGCAATCATACTAGCTTATTGCACGTGCGACATGACGTAGGTAATCTACAGCATTGACTCAAAGTATAATTAGTGACAAAGGCTGCATTCCGAAAGTTATTTGTATACCAGCTGTCAAATAAGTGTGCAGGTAACTGAATTTGTGAGGGCAAAAACCTATTTCTGACTCTCGGAATAAGGCGTGGTGGACTCTTGCCCTGATAAAAGGCAATACAATTAATTACACAGTATGAGAAGTTATCTATGTAAGCAAACTTGTCCCCAGAGCTGTTGGGGGGCATCCCTGGGCGTGTTCACTGGAATAGGTTGTTCAATATTCACAACCTCTCAAGTTAGTGGAAAATCATCAAACTTTAGTAGAGATTCACTCTGAATACATTTGCAAACTTACCTCTGTAAAGGGAAGAAATAAAATTGAACTTCAGGTAGGGAATGTTGAAAAGACATAAAATTTATAGGGTTTGGGGCGAGAGAATATTTTGCCCACGGAGAAGCAAAGCAATACAAATTTGAATAAAGAAGTCACATATCCCCATATAGACACTCCTTTTGAATATTCCACAATGTGTACTTGGCGTGGCAATGCCTGGGAGTATTCAAGGAGGTCTACAACCAGCATGGATGTCCTAGAGTAAACCAAAAAACCTTCCACACAAGGTGTAATTTCATTACAAGCACAAATCATTAGAACTGTGTATACATTTCCGACCTTTTTCTAGCGGTTTTGTGACCCTTGCCCTATTGGAGAGCCAGACACGATCACAAAGTCCTACGACACAAAGCACAGTGTGTGATTACGTCATACATGAATTAAAGATGGATCTAATTCAAATTAGAACTTGTTCCTTGAGGAGCGCCACCTCTAGATGTCGGATCTGAGAAGCCGGATGATGAAGAAATGAACACGAGCTGTTCTTGGAAACTCGTGCTGTTTTCTCGGTGAACCATACGATTGTTCAAGCGGATTGCAGCTACAAAAAATTATTGGACCCCTGGGTCTCTGTATTTTTGCAACACGCCTTAGTCCATGGTAGTAGTAGTAAATGATGCCAACAACCAGGAAAAATAAATGAACAAAATATAACGAAAGCAATTAAAATGGACGGAAGGGAATAGAACGTGGCGCGTCACAAGAAAGCAAAATTGTAGTTGAGAGAAATGTCATTAGCAAAAGACAACTCTGCACTTCATCTTGTTGCCGTTTCACAATTTTTCTCATTCACGCGCGTGAAATGAGTGGCACAGATAAGCCAGTTTCATTTTATACGATGCATTTCATAGCATACTCCGGAATGTGCATATTGAAAACGCATTCGTATTTCCAAATGATTTAATCGAAGTTTTGCACCCAGTTAGTCACGATCTGGCACAACCATCGACAATTACTCATTTGCAATCTTTTACAATGCAGTCACCTTCAATGCACAAGAATATTAGGTAATGGTGCTTTCATGTGGTTCATACCACCGAAATCAGCAAAAATACAAAAAGCCAGTTCTTTGGATTAGATTTTCCATGGAAAAACCTGCGGTTTATCACTTTATGCCACAAAGGTCTCTGGGCAGATACTGCACTGAACATTCAGTTCAGACAATGATTTAAGTGGCAATTTACAGCTAGTGACAAAATGTTATGATTCGAAAGATAATATTTCAATGGAAGTCTAAATTGATATAATGCAGAAAACACACGCTCGGTTTGTAGATTTTACATTTTTGCTGCTTTTTCTTTGTATTCGACTAATATAAACTTGGCAAGTGGAGATGAAACGTAAAACCCTAACCAGCGACATTCTATTGAGTGTGCTGCGGTCATTCTGTAATGCCTTCATAAGGTAACAAACTGGCAGCTTTCTTGCGGGAGCCAGCCACAATTCACATTTACGAATTGGTGACACAAATAACATTTCAATCCAGATTTCTGCCCACACTAAACATTCAGCCCTTTCCGGCTTTAGGCTGCCTTAGTACAGCCGTACATAAAAAAAATAAAAATCATCATCTCCTTCAGTCGATGGCTGTCGTTCAAACCAGTGGCGGCTAGTGACATCTGAAAGTGGTGGGGCATAAAAGATGAGTATTGACTATATAGTGAGCAAGCTTACTGGACAAGGTGGTGTCCAGGGGGGATCCTCATCCCGAGAAAAATAAAATTAAAAAAAGACAAATGGGGCATTTGAAAGCAAATGAATTAAGCGAGAAAGCAACGTTTATAATGTAGTGGGAACTTACAGTTTTGAAAAATTAAACACATTAAAAACTGCCCCATATAGCTTACTGCATTAATACGTTCAGCAGTTACATTAATGTGCAAATTATACAGTGTGACAACTTCAGATCTTTTAAAGTGTATGCTTCATCAGTGTCTCGCATCAGCTTTGGAAGAAAATGTTCTAACCACGCTGCTTTCTATCATGATATGCCTCTCCACAGCACACACATAAAAAGGGATTGCTGAATTCGGTTTCCTCTATTCGAATATCTAGTCTGTATTCATGCTTTTTGTAACCTGGGCTTGTTTTTAGACATATACTCTGTTAGATTTTTCATCCTTGGCGTGGTCTCCCATAACCTTTTGCCTCTGTTTCCCAGGTTGCTGATGTGTGCTGGACTCTGCTTTTGCTACTCTGTGCACTGTACCACTGTTAACCATTGCTAAAGTGCAAGTGTTCCAGTTTAAAATGTGTATGTAATTGGTTCGTCCATGATTGGCATATTTGATTTACTATTAAGTCCCTAGTACGGTGCACTAGAGGTGCCCAGGGCCTGTAAATCAAATGCTACTAGTGGGCCTGCAGCACTGATTGTGCCACCCACATTAGTAGCTCTGTAAACATAGCTCAGACCTGCCACTGCAGTGTCTCTGTGTGCAGTTTTTAACTGTAAATTCGACTTGGCAAGTGTACCCACTTGCCAGGCCTAAACCTTCCCTTTTCTTACATGTAAAGCACCCTAAGGTAGGCCCTAGGTAGCCCCAAGGGCAGGGTGCAGTGTATGGTTAAGGTAGGACATATAGTAATGTGTTTTATATGTCCTGACAGTGAAATACTGCTAAATTCGTTTTTCACTGTTGCAAGGCCTGTCCCTCTCATAGGTTAACATGGGGGCTACCTTTAAATATGATTAAAGTGTAGATTCCCTTTGGGAGCGGATAGATATGTGGAGTTTGGGGTCTCTGAGCTCACAATACAAAAATACATCTTTTAGTAAAGATGATTTTAAGATTGTGTGTTTGAAGATGCCACTTTTAGAAAGTGAGCATTTTCTTGCTTAAACCATTTCTGTGACTCTGCCAGTTTGTGGATTCCCTGTCTGGGTCAGACTGACAGTTGGGCTGGTTGCACCTCTCACTAGACAGTGACACAAAGGAGCTGGGGTGCAGTCTGCATTTCCTGATGAGCCATCTGTGCTAGGAGGGAGGGGAGAAGTAGTCACTCACACAAGAAAGAGCTGTACCTGCCCCCACACAATGCAGTCTCCAACCTCCTGGTGTGTGTCTGGGGCCTGGGCAAGGCAGGATTACACAAACAAGAGAGACTTTCCTTTGAAGTAAGCCTACTTCAAAAGGGCAAAATGGGTATAAGAAGGGCACCCAAAACCACAGACTTTAGAACACTTCTGGAAACCAAGAGGAACCTCTGCCTGGCGAAGAGATGAAGAGCTGAGGAAGAAGAGCTGCCCTGCCTATGACTGTGCTTTGTGGAGCTCTCCTGCAGTTGCTGCTTTTGCCTGTGCCAGAGGATAAAGACTGGACTTTGTGTTGCCTTCCTTTTTGTGAAGATCTCCAAGGGCTTGATTTAGAGCTTGCCTCCTGGTGTTTGAAGTCTCAGGGATAGCAAAGACTTCTCTCTGCCAGCACCTGGAGCCTCTGGATAGACTCCTATTCTGCCAAGTGGTGCCCATCCAGTTCCTGGGACCCTGAGAAGAGAAGCTGGCAGCCCAAGAGTGAGAAATCCACATACAGACCGCCATGCGGGAAGACGATCGACGCAAGTCTGATCTTCGGCTGAAAAAAATCAACGCGCCGCCGGTTTCGCAGCTGAAAATCTACACTCGCCTGCAATGCGACTGGAAGATAGACGCCTGCGGCTGGAGAAATGACGCGCAGCATCGCTGACGGAGACTGGTGAGATCGCAATACCCATGCCTCATGGTTTTCGGATCATCGTGCGGCTGAATTTCTGATGCAAACACCGCTGGGCGTTTAAAAACGACATAAGGCCTGCAAGGACCCGAGAGCACTGTCCGGATCGACACATCGCTCTCCTGCAGAGAGAAGAAACGACGCACGCGGACCCGACTGAAGGAGAAACAATGCAAGGTTTTGCTTGTGAGTGAAATCGACACATCAAAAGCCCTTTTTGGACGCACACTCGCCCATGCGGGGTTATTTGTGATGCACCCAAGGTAAATTTTCACGCCAACAGCGTTAGCATTGTGTTTAAATCCACATGAAGACTCTTTTTGCTTTTTAATTGATAACTTACTTGTGTATTGTAGATTTTTGTCGTTTTTATCTTGTTTGTGTGCACTCTGTCCAAGCAATGCCCTCACTCTAGTCAGGGCAATGGAGATACACATTTAGATAACCCCTGCTCACACCCCTGGAAGCTTGGCACAAGCAGTCAAGCTCATCTCAAAGGCAATGTGTAAAGTATTTGTACCAACACACACAGTGATACAATGAAAACACTACAAAATGGACACCACACCAGTTTAGAAAAATAGTTAATATTCATCTAAATCAAACAAGACCAAAACAACAAAACTCCAACATACATAAGTCAAGATACAAATTTTCGAAAGAATAAGAGTCTTACTCCGTAGAAAACAATAGAATTGTTCATTTTACACAAAGTTCCTGGGTTTTGTCAAAAATAAAGCTGCACGGGCAAGCATGTGTCAGAAAAGTCAGCGATGCGTCGATTCCTTACTCGCAAGTGAGACTGTGCATCTCTGGTCGGGTCAGCGATTCATCGTTTTCCTCTCCTGCAAGAGAGCAATGAGTTGATTTCCAGACGGGAACATCAGATCCGCGCAGGTTTCAATTGATTTTTGATACCCAGCGATGATGCGTGAGAAAAACAGCCACGCAATGTTGAAAAACCATGCTGCGTGGGGTCTGTGTTGTTATCAGCAGCCTCAAGTGGATGTTGCAATATTTCTCCAGCCGCAATGCGTCGATCTCCCATTCACGATGCAAGTGGAGCGTCAATTTTTGCCGCGAAGCGGGTGGCACATCATTTTTCAGCTGCGTTGCATGTGGTGCCTCAAAATATTCCCTGCACTGTGTTCTATCCTTGGTCTCCAAATTCATCTCACAAGGGCCCAGGGACTGGATGGAGCACCACTTGGCAGGGCAGGAGTCTCAGCAGAGAGTCCAGGTGCTGGCAGAGGAAGTCTTTGATGGCCCTGAGACTTCAAAACAGGAGGCAAGCTCAATCCAAACCCTTGGAGATTCTTCAGTAGCAGGAATATACCACAAATTCCAGTCTTTGTCCTATTTCAGGCAGAAGCAGCTACTGCAGGCCAACCCAGCAAAGCACAGTCACAGGCAAAGGGGCAGTACTCCTCCTCCAGCTCATCAGCTCTTCTCCTTGGCAAAGGTTCTTCTTGGTTCCAGTAGTGATCTAAAAATCTGGGGACTTTGGTCCACTATTTATACCCCTTTCAGCCTTTGAAGTAGGCAAACTTAAAAGGAAAGTCTCTGTTGTTCACAAGATCCTGCCTTGCCCAAGTCTGGCTCCAGACTCACACCAGGGGTTTGGAGACTGCATTGTGTGAGGGCAGGCACAGCCCATTCAGGTGTAAGTGACCACTCCTCTCTCTCCACTCTAGCCCAGATGTCTTATCAGGATATGCAGGCTACACCCCAGCTCCCTTTCTGTCACTGTCTAGAGGAGATTTACTAACAGCCCAACTGTCAGTCTGACCCAGACAGGGAATACACAAGCAGGCGGAGTCACAGAATGGTTTAAACAAGAAAATGCCCACTATCTAAAAGTGGCATTTTCAAACTGACAATTTAGAAACCAACTTTACCAAGAGATATATTTTTAAATTGTGAGTTCAGAGACACCAAACTCCATAATTCGATCTGCTCTCAAAGGGAATCTGCACTTAAAAGAAAATTAAAGGCAACCCCATTCTAACCTATGAGAGAGATAGGCCTTGCAACAGTGAAAACAAAATTTGGCAGTATTTCACTGTTAGGACATGTAAAACAGATCAGTACATGTCCCTCCTTTAACATACACTGCACCCTGCCCACAGGGCTACCTAGAGCTTACCTTAGGGGTGCCTTGCATGTATAAAAAGGGAAGGTTTGGGCCTGGCAAGTGGGTACACTTGCCAGGTCGAATTGGCAGTGCAAGACTGCACACACAGATACTGCAGTGGCAGGACTGAGACATGTTTACAGGGCTACTCATGTGGGTAGCACAATCAGTCCTGCAGGCCCACTAGTATCATTTGATTTACAGGCCATGTGCACCTCTAGTACACTTTACTAGGGACTCACATGTAAATCACATATGCCAATCAGGGATAAACCAATCACCAATACAATTTACACAGACAGCATATGCACTGGTTAGCAGTGGTAAAGTGCCCAGAGCCCAAAAGCCAACAACAGCAGGTCAGAAAACAATAGGAGGAAGGAGGCAAAAAGTTTGGAGATGACCCTGCAAAAAGAGCCAGGTCCAACAGACCCTACTTAATTTGGCTTCTTAAGCCAGTGCTGCTTTGCCTAAATGGAAGGGCTGTGTTTGCTGCTCAACAAAGCAGAATTAAGACATTTGTCTACATTAATTACTACCCTTCTCTCAAGAAGAAGAACGGACATATTTTCTTATGGAGGAACAGCTTTAAATACTTTATTCACTGTTTATTACAGCCTCCCGAAAGAAAACTGAAATAAATATGCAGAGTTTTTTGCTGAGTGGTAATGGTGTCAGGGCTTGATTTAAAAACACTCTTCTGTGGCATTAATCTCTCTGACACAGCGCCCAGGGATTTGAAAGAGCATCTTCCAGCTGAAAGGCTGAGCTGTGGATGAGCATCATCATGTCTGCTGCACCCACTGCACCCGGCAGAGAGGCCACAGATTTATGGAGTAGGGAGTGTTATTATGATTTGAACATTTATAGAGAGCACAGGGAAGGCTGGGCTCTAGGTGGTTATTTAACAGATATTTTTATGAATCAAAGCAATAGTATTTGAGTCTTCAGAATCTGTAACATACTTGGCTGGAATTTATACCAGTGACCAACAGGAAACACAGTTTTTTGCAGCATGAGCCCTACCCGCTGAGCTATATAACGAAACTTGCCCGTTTTAAACAGGTTCTGCTCTACTGACAATTATGGTGACAGTACTGCAGAGGGCATCGTCAGTGACTCCTTTCAAACTGTTAAGTAATTTATAGCAGCACGTACAAGCTGTTCATCTCACAATGTGAGCTGTTAAAAAAATAGACTCCTCCTCCATTACAAATCTAAACAGTATTATTTACAACAGTCTGAAATTAGGACATACGCATGTAAGCGTTTCATCTCCTTCACACCACCTGCTAGCCAATTCTGGTATGTCTTGTGCAAGACATGTTTTTGATCGGTTTGCACTTAGTGGATCAGAGTTATCCCACAAAGCCACCATTAATATGTACACAACCATCTCTTATTTTGATGCTAGTCTTTGAAAGAGAACTAAGAGTCTAGGAGTTAGCAGCCTCAATTCCCACTTAGCTGCAACCATGTCACGTGTGACCCTTTCAGTCAGTACTGGCTTTTTAGCATACAGCATGCAACATTCTGGAAATTGTAGTTGTTTTGGCTTTAACTCTGTAAAGATGAACAAAAAATGTGACAACCCAAAGAGTTGTTCTCTCAAGAAACAGAACATCACTACTGGACACTTGACAAGTGTGAGTTATACCCTGACTTTCAATCCAAAATTGTCAGGAAACATAATGACTTGGCAAATTAGAGAGGCTGATGCAGCCGGGCAGAGCATCGTCTGTGCTCTCGGCTGTCAGTTAGCTGCAGCGCACCTTTTGCCCCCACAGAAATTCACTCTTAAGAAAAATTGTGACTAGGCGCAAGTGATGCAGGAGCCCGGGAAGTTGCATGTTACCTGGAGGAGAGGAGAGTGAGAAGGGCAGCGAGGCCTACCCACCTATGTTTATATCAATAAACATCTAAAATATTAATGACTCACCACCTGCTCCTGGTCCTCACCATCTCCCTCATTGTACATCCTGGCACATGTGTGTGGAACTTGCGATGACCCAGCTTGGCCCTCAGTCTCATTCCATGACTCCTGAGCCAATCTCAACTCTGCACCCTTGCTGTTTATGTTAGTCAGCCGAATGAGAGCAGCAAAATGATTGGCTCCATCAGCTCTGCCAAAGCTCATTAGGAGACTTGGAGGCTGTGGCTGCAATTTCCCTACATCCTACATTGTGCAGGTAGGCGAGGTTTCAAGTGCGTATGTCGGGCTGGTCAGAGTAAGGCACCTGTCCAACCTGATATGTGCCCTTCACCACAGGGAGGCTGACGTCAATTATTAAAGCACCAAGTCCCACACCCCACCTACATCCACTCACGTCACTGCTGTGAACAACGCAAATTTTGCCCTAGCCGTGCTTCACACAAAATTGAATAAAACAGTAAAGTACTAAGTAAACATTCAATATGGGCACACAAACAGGAGGGCAACGCCCCCACACCTCAATAAAGAAACTGCTGTTGGTTCGAACAAGGGTTTCAACACATTTTGCCACATTAAAGAACCACTTTTTTGATACGCACTTTCTGTGCAAGTATATTTTGTTGATACCCTACACTTTTTCCTACAATGAAGGCACTGCTGCCTGGAACTTTACAAAAGACTAAGAGCCTGGTTACGAGTTAAGCAGTCCGAGGTCTGCCAAACTTGTGGTGGTCGTACAGCCGTCGCACGCCTGGTGGTCCGACTGCTGCATCTGCTTGTCAGGGATCCCGACGGGTTGGCGACAGTCGGACCCGTGGTTAGGCCGAGTTCAGCACCGCCGTGCTGATTATGACCCCGCCTTTCCACCAGCCTTTCCATGGCGGTTGCACCACTGTGGAAAGGCTGGTGGAAAGGGAGTGCTGGGGGCTAAACGGGGACCCCTGCACTGCCCAGGACCTAGCATCTAAGAATAATAAATATACTATTTCCACTCTAATGTATGCAACAGCAGTGGATAGATTTACTATTCCTTCCTCAGTCCACGCAATAATAGGAAAAGTGTTGGACTTTGGAGGAGTTAGTTTTACTATTCTTACTCCAGTCAGTGTAACTGTCAGAAGAGTACAACTGAATCAAACTTCCATAGGAGCAGATGCCTTTACCCAAACTCCCTCCAACAGATGTGTGCTCAGACCTTAACTGGCTATCTGAACCCTGCATCCACTAGGGGGAAAGGGGAATGGGATTAGAAAAAGAGAGACCGCCTCCAGATCCAGTTCCTGCCAATGTTTCCCACTTGAAGATCGGATATTCTGCGTGTGATTCTGTAAACTAGCACCTTTCTTCTTTTGGGGATTCCTTTGAGGGTAGGACTTGCAGTGGTGTGATAAGAGCATAAATGAGTACATTCCTACTGTGCATTCAACTGTTCAGGCATGCTCATTCACTCAATGCAATCACTCTCATAACCTGAATCTTTTGAGAGACTAGCCTCTCTCTCTAAAAGAACAATGTTATCTCAGAATCTTCTCTTCTCCAGACGTCAGAGGAAAAACCCAAGGTTGTCTGAAGAACAGTCCAAAAGTTCACAAATGTACAATTTACTATGGTCTTTTACAGAAATAGAAACCTCTTTCTCAAAGTTTGGATTTCTCGGATTTCGGAAGGCATCAGTCTGAGTTCTGAGGTTTTTCTCTTAAGACTGATGAGTCTGCAAGGCAAAGTGTATATGTGTATGTATATATATATATATATATATATATATATATATATATATATCCACACACACACACATATTGGAAAGTCTGGATATTATACAGAAGGATTCCTTACTGCATTTGCTTGAAGTTCAGTTGAGCCAGAACAAATTCTCCTCAGAAAGCCGACAGCCAGTTGCTGGAAGAAGTTAAAAATTCAGCTTCTCCAAAAGGGATAAAAATCCCTGGTTTGCACACCGTACCAAGAAAAAAGGATTAACTACTCAATACTGAAAGAATTCTCAATGAAGCCAAGCACCACAGGAACACTGCTCATTCTTTTCAAGATGACAGTTGAATTGCACGTCTCCCTGGGAGGAACAGCTAGAGGGAAGCTACAGCACGAGACTAAAGTAGAAACACTAGAGCGCTGACCTCACAAAGATCTGCGGCCACCATATTGAGTGGCAATTAAACATGAGGAGGCTAGTTCTAGGAACAGCCTCCGCAAGAGCCCCCGGATTGAGGACACCGCTGCAGCCAACGTGGGTACAGAGAAAAGAGTAATCGCTTTTGCTGAGGGAAGAACCTTACAGCGCTGGCAATAGTTTTCCTGACAGTAACAGTGGAGAAAGTGTTGGACTTGGGAGAGGTGAAATTTACTATTTCCATTCCAGTCTAAGCAACAGTAGGGAAAACACTGGGTTTCAGAGAGGTACAATGTACTATTCCCACTCCAAACAACGAAATAGTTGGGAAAGTGTTGGATTTTGATGGGGTAAAATTTACTATTTCCACTCCAACAATAGGAAAAGTGTTGAACTTCAGAGGGATACAATTTACTATTCTCTTTTCCAAACAGGGCAAAAATAGGCAAAGTGTTGGATCTTGAAGAGGTAAAATTTACTGTTCCCACTCTAGTCTGAGCAGCTGTAGGGAAAGTGTTGAATTTTGGAAGGGTGAAATTTACTATTCCCATTCCATTCAGCTCAACAGTAGGGACAGAGTTGCATTTTCGGAGCAGTGAAGTTGACTATTCCCACTCCAAACAGCCCAACAGTATGGAAAGTGTTGAACTGTTGAGGTTAATTTTACTATTTTACTATTCCTACAGCAGTCTAAGCAAGAGTAGGAAAAGTTCACTTCAAACACATTATTATTATTATTATTATATATATATATATATATATATATATATATATATATATATATAGCCCCATAAATGTAGAAAAAATATAAAACTCTTGATAAAAAAATATTAACATAAAATATATATGTATTGTATGTATTAAAAAGGAAATATAATCAATTTACATTATTCAATAAAAAAATGAATTCTCAATAATTATTCAATTATTAACTTCCCATCCTTTACCCCTATAGAGCTGGTGGCCTGCACCGAAAATATAACTAAAAATAACTATCCTATACCTTACATATTACAAGAAGTGGACTACTGAATAAATAAGGAATTAATAATAATTAATTGTTAATTATGTCTCAATTAACTTCCCATCCACCGAAGACCCCACAAACCTAGCATTCTACAACTGAAATAAATATTCCACAATTTACATACTTAAAATTCAATTAAATAATGAATTTATAAATAATTGTTAATTACTTAACTTCCCACCCTATATCCCTGCAAACGTAGCATCCTGCAACTAAAATAAGAAAAATAAATCAGTATTCCATAATTTACATATTTAAATATCAATTCAATAATTAACAGTACATTTTTAATTAGCAACTAATTAACTTCCCACCCTACACCCCTACAGACCTAGCAGCCTACAACTAATATATAAATAAAAGTAAAATAAGTATTCCATAAATTACATTACTAAGTAATTAACAATTAATAATTGTTAATTATTACTTATTTTCCTACCCTGTGCCCTTACAAACCTGCAGCCCGCAAATAACAAACACAATTAAATCAAATTTAAATAAATTGTTAATTATTTATTGCCTAATTAACTTCCCACCCTATCCCCTACAACCCCAACAACCCACTACAACACTATAAAATGCAATAAAAAAATATAAAAAAATTCAAAATCACTTAAAATTACGAGATAGATTTTAAAAACAATAACATTTATATAAACAACAGTAACACAAAATTAATTTAACAACTAAAATACCATAAAATATTTTAAATGTTATTTAAAACCATTATATTAGTGAAAATTATATTAAAAACATTGATGTTATTCACAACATCTCAAAAACAATACTTTTGTCAACAATATTTAGGAATCACGATATTTGTGTGTCACGAAATTTAATATCTGATATTTCTTCCTCCTGATATTTTTAAAACAATATTTTGTCCAAACACTCATGAGGCATGGTTTCTGTGAATCTTTCTAAATGTCTACTGGTCCCGGGGTTACCAGCCAGAGTAAGCTTTGCCTCCCCTACTCCAGCTGTCAAACCTATACTTAGCTCTGCCAACCAGACTCTGATGCGGGGGAGGGAGGGGTCCTACACAACCTTTGCCTTGCACATAGGATTTAGGTTGGTAGACAAATTCCACAGAGAAGATGAACAGGAGTCATTAAAGCTGTGGTGCATTTTCCAGTCCCCCCATCCAGACCTCTAGTGCAGGGTTCATGAAAGGTGCTCTGTAATGCCCTGATCATTACAATGATGGCTTTGGGAATTTGCGCGTAGGTCTACTTTCCGGTCACCAGTCGTGGGCTAGGCAAGCAAAACTATAATTCTGAATTACTTGAAATGCTTAGTGTGGGACCCAGCACTGCCACTGGACCTTCAGGGGTGGAGTATTTGTAAGGAGTATCCACTTATTGAAGAAGCTGGCCACAGGATCAACATTATGTGATCACCATTTTTGATGAGAGGATTTCCCACTCAGTCCGATGGGGATTGCCAGCTAGATCATCTTCAGCAGTCTAGAAAGGAGGTAAGTATTAATTAGGACCTACAAAAATTTAATTTCTCTCTAGTAGTTCCACAAAATTACCAATGTAGGGCATTCAAATATGGGTCATTCTATACTTTCTTCAGGGAAGTATAGTAACACTCTGGGGCAAAATCTAATGGGAATAATTGGGAAGATGTGGGGAAAAAGAAAATGCCCGTGTGCATGCTTGTTGACCTGGAAATTGAACTTCGTGCATGGCGGTTGCTTTTACATTAAATAAATAGTTTCTCAAATATTAAAAATATTAATGATCATTTAGGAATGCAATACGCATGCTGGCAAGAAAATGTAATATGAAATCACAATATTCACATGGCATATATACACAGTTTTGAATTTGGAAAAAATCACACTGAATAAACAGATATTAAGAGAAGCTGGCTTTACCGTCAGAGTTTGAACGAACAAAGAAGTGGAACTCTCCCTGCATCACTACATAGAGCTATGCATGACCAATCACAACGTAATACACAACCGAAGGTTAAAACTAAGGCAGAAATGAAGGCCCAGAAATAAAAGCATTTCAGGCACTTACAGTCAATAATGCAAACTCAAGATCTTGTTGACCGATGATGGTTTACAACGTCCAATGGCAGTAAAAGATTGATGCCAGAACTAGCAATATTGCCACACACCTTTAGCTGAAAATCATAGGTGATGCATGTGATTACTGCCTTATTACTTCTCCTGGGTCTTAAACACGAAAAAAAGTCGCCATCACATTATTACTGAGCAGTAAATATAATACCTGTAGGGTAACTGCAGAGTATGCATCAGAAGCATGAAATAAACAAGCATTGGCCAAGCCAATAGGTCTGGCATTGGCTGCTAGCCTTTCACACTTGTTCAGTGCTCATTTTGTAAAACTTTATAGTTGAGCGATCGGCGAGGCCCCACTACTGTAAAAAAAAAAAAAAAAAAAAAAAAACACTGGCTAGGATCAAAAGTTTGTTTTGGTCAATGGACGCACACAATGCCATAGTAGTTCTTGGCACTGAAATGTACTAATTATTGTGAGTACGTGTTTTTAGCCTATGGCTGAAGTAGGTGTACCCACAGCCCCATTCGGTGTGCTATAGTGGGCAGAAGGAATATGTGACTGACGCCACAAAAGACCAATACATAAAGAAATATAGATACTGGGTACTATTAGAAACACATCATACTTAGGAGTTCAGAGTCTAGGGATTCAGTCAGAACACTAAAGTTCATCTTGCAATCAAATAAGTCAACAAATGCATCCTGTTAAAGCAACGCAGCCATACCAAGAGGATTGATCGTGAATGGAGGTGTTTGAAGAAAACTGGTGTTAACTACACAGCCACAGTTTGGACCAATCTACGAACATCGGAATACTCAAATAAGACAGCCATTATTTTATTCGGTGGCAAAAACTCTGCACATCTTTGTCATTGGAGCCGCACAATCCACACACTTGTATTCTCTTCTGTACACCAACAGGTGTTTTAGACTTAGTAATCGTGCCTTTCGTAGTTATCTAAGAACAGAGGACCTGATTTGGGGTGGTTGCACACATCACACAAACTACTCCATTTAGGAAATGTTACACGGATACAAAATAGGGCCCACGCTAGATTTGTAAATGAACACCAGCAGCACTAATAGCATGGCATCGTGATCAATATACTTAATTATGTAGACATAATACAGAAAGAAAGTAAACTCTGAAAAGAAGCCTTTCAAGATGAACAAAAGGAAGTAAAACAAGAACAAACCCGCTCCTTTGATGAAAGAAACAACTTGCCTCACACAGTCAAGCAAACCCCTACGTCAAATTATAATGTGCTAGCATGAGAGCTGCAATCTGTTCCGGATATGGAGAAAACCACATTGTTTACATGTCTTCAAGTGAGCATTTACCACACGAGTTGTACTAATTAATCCATCTTTCAGGCCCCCTAGAAAAGGTTACTTAAACTTGTTTCCTTTTCTTTACATCCAGGCAAGATTATACCACTTAGAAATGGATATTTGTGAATATCATACTATCCCAAGTAATCCCCTTACGGGAAATATCTATCAGATCAAATAACTAAAACACAAACCCAAAAATATTCCACAATGAACCCTCAAGACTAGGAATGTCAAACCATGCAATCGCGTAACTTTGATGAATCTAATGAAAAGAAACCATTTCAAATAGGTTTTAAAGCAAAGTGATTACTCCAGGGTTCTTCTTCACTTTAGGAGCTTATATTGACATTTCTTGAGGGGAGGGTTAGTTTATGGCTTTTTTTCCTCAAATATTAACACAAATATCTGTGGCACTACAGAGACACTCTTTCACGTGAATAGTAGAATTGAAATAATTTTAGTTGAGAAATGCATTATGTTTAAATTTGCTTTTGGATAAAGGTATTTCCACGGAGATCATTTCACAGGACAGATTCCTGTCAGAAGATCACATGACAAAGAACAATATTCTGAGATTAATTAATTGGTCAGAATCCCACTGCTTCTGCTGAAAATGTACGTTATATATTTATTGCCACTAGCAGAATTATGCGCATTAAAGTACATGAATAAATAACATCTCAGTTAAAAAGGATTATATCTTGAAAATGGACATGCACAAGCAATTTAAAAAACGTTTGTCTAGCAACTACAGAAAATAGGCCACATTTTCACAAGTGACTTTAAATTTCAGTACAGTACAGGAGTGTTAAATAAAATCAATTGGCAGAAAAGAAAAAATACAGACAAAGTTGTAGTATCTGAGCAGAATTCAATGCAAGAAGATCAACTCAAGCCAATTTGCATTTCCTCTCTGCAATTTCATAGCATAATCACTAGCAGACAATTACATGTTTGATTTACTTACGCTAGTGCCTAGCCAGGGGAAATGCAGGGGTAGATAATGGCAGCATAAGGTGACCAGCTGCTACAGCTCTTGACCAGGTGGTGTGTGATGAAACCAGGAGCCACCGGGCATGATTGTCACTTATCCACCCAGACAAGATGTGGGTGAGGAGGTCAGGTCCTTTGCATTATAGCAATTATCGATGCTCACGATCAAACATCTTATCTTTGTTTTTTTTCTTTCTCAGGGATAAAAGAAATACAAGTGAAATGCTTCCTTTGGTTTGGAAGCCAAAGATGGAGAAGATCCAAGAGAGGAGAGAAACAAAGGCAAATAAGTAGAAACAACAGGAGGAGTTGTGTTGACACCATCAATACCACTGATATCCATTACTTCTGCCTGGGCCTTCACTTCGTCAACCCTTAAGCACCAGACTCGGTATTGGGAAGTGCCAATACTGATTTATTTTTTCCACAAAACCACCCATGGACACATCCTCGGAGAACTTGCACAACAAAGAACAAGATGAGTCTCACTTGGTTAGGCTTATTGATGGCACCTGTAGGTATCCACCCAGTTGGGCAGAGGTGCATTGAGTAGGAGCATAATTTCAGGGTTAAAGGAAGCTGGTTATGCTCCAGTGCAAACTAGCAGTGTATCTTATTGTGAGAAAACAAGGCTCATTGCAGAGGCCTCCTGACTTTTTGCCCCCATTTTTCACTTTTTGCTGGTGTTTTCCTGACTCTGATGTTGCCCTGGGTACTGCTAACCAGTCCCAGGGCCTGTGCTCTGTGTAAAATCAGTATGGAAATTAGGCTACTTATAATTGGTTATGTCAACCTACCTATACGTCCCTAGAATATGGTAA
This sequence comes from Pleurodeles waltl, assembly GCF_031143425.1. Taxonomy (NCBI): domain Eukaryota; kingdom Metazoa; phylum Chordata; class Amphibia; order Caudata; family Salamandridae; genus Pleurodeles; species Pleurodeles waltl. The sequence goes on from NC_090444.1 coordinate 178,174,357, forward strand.
GGCATGTAGGTTTAGGGACCCCAGCATAGGTAGTGCACCCATAGGTGCACTGCTGAGGTGCCCAGTGTCATTTTAAATGCAGGACTGTCTTGCTGGCTGCTTTTAAATTAAAGGTACATGCAAATTCGGCTTTGGAATTAAAAGTACCTCCAAAGTCTTAAACTACCTTATTTTTACATATGTCCCCCCCCTAAGGTGTGCCCTATGTGCCCCCAGGGTTGGGTGCCATGTAACTATAAGCAGGGACCTTATAAAAATAGTTTTATAAGCCCTGGTGAGGTAAAACAGCCAAATGTGTGTTTCCCTCATTGTAGTGAATGGCCTTCATAGGCTAGAATGGGGAGACTTTATGTTAATTTATAAAGTCCCCTTAAGTGACAAATGACTCAAGTTTGGTATCAAAAGAATGTTATAATAAATCCCACAACTTACAAGTGTTGGATTTCATATAACTTGTTCAGGTAAAGAGTTTTAAACTCTACCTAAAAAGTTGCCAACTTCAGCCCTGTAGTGCTCTTCTCTGATTGGCCAGCCTCTGGCAGCCTGGTCAGGCTGCCTTGAGGTGTGAAGTGGCCTGGGCTGAACACAAAGATGTGCCTGGGGGAGGAGACCTTCCCTCAGCAGATGGAGAAGCAGGAAGGGGGAGGGCTGCCAAACTGGTCTTCAAGGGCAGGGAAGGACATTTGGAGCAACCCAGCACCTCTCTCACATCATGCAAACCCAGACAATTAGGTGCCCCTTGATTAGATTAGGAGCGGGCAGGAGAGGGGTGTGTTTAGGATTTTTATCCACACCAGTGGGTGGACTCAGCCAGATGTAACCTCCAAAAATAACTTTCAGCCATGATGGATTTTTGAAGAATGTTGCTCCCTAGGATTGATTTTTGCCACACTTCCCAAGGAAGTGATCATCACAGGGGGAAGGACCCTGCACCTGATTGGAGAACCAGGACTCCTCTGTTTTTCACGCAGGAGCAAGGATAAAACTGGCAGACCTGCACCCACAACTCAGTTCCCTACCAGATCCCAACAAGGAAGAACGTCAGAAGAAGGACTGCCTTGCTGGACCCCTAACCTGCACCTGGACACTGCACTCTGAAGGACTGCACCAGCTGCACACATAGACTTCACTACTAAAAGGACTTTGCCTGTCTTCTACTGCTTCAAGAAGGGACTCCCTGTTTGCTACAGGTACAAAGCAGCTGCCCAGAGTCCCCTGCATCAAGTCTTGCAAGCAGAGCCCCCCCTGACCAGTGTCCAGTGGCCATTTGATGATTCTGACCAGGTGAATTCTGGAAATTGTAGTCCCAACACCCAAGGAGCAACTCAGAGCTTCTGGAACCTTGGATCATGTTGTGGACACTTCAAGGACCCAAAAAGGACCTCTAGAAGAAGATCCAGATGTTTGGAGATGTCTAGAGCAACTCCATAAGTTGAAGAGGTGCATTGTGGGAGTTGTAGTCCCAGACCCCAAGAGGCAAACCAAAGCCCCTGAACCATTGGCTGGTGCTGTGGACCACTTTCCTGAATCAAGAAACACTTCTGAAAGTAAGTGTGACAGTGTTACCTCGTGGGTGGCCTGAACTCTGGACCTAGTTCCTTTCCAATGTGACCCATTTTTAACCCTTTGAGCGCTAGTTGCTTCCATGCGCTAGAAAGCATTAATTCTTTAAAAATTCATAACTCCGGTTCCCCTTATCCGATTTTAATCATTTTGGTGTGGTCTTTTTAAAGATAAAAATAGAATTTATTTTCATAAATTGGTGTTGGATTTTTATTGTGTTTACTAATTTACTGTTTTGTGATTTTTAAATGCTCTACACTGTCTCCTAAGTTAAGCCTTGTCGCTTGTTGCCAAGCTACCAAGGGTTGAGCTGAGTTTAATTTATTGAGACCTAACTGGACCCAAGTGGATGTTAGTGGCCTATTGCTAAGTGTAGGTAATTAACTGCCCTTACCAATAACCCATTTTCCAACACTTGTGTTGTATGCTGTTCATCTTGTGACTGACCCTGCTATATTTCGTCTGAGTCAACAAAAGTGGTCCTTTCTTGATTCTTCCCATTACTGCCCTTTTTTAAGTTTACATCCAGGGCTCATAGCAGCCCCTCTGGAATGAATGAGCTATAGTACAGCCTGTTAAAGGTAGCACTGAATAAATTAATTACACATCTGCAACACTAGGAAAAAAAGCACAGCTTGATTAATGTCACTCTGAGAAGGTGTCATATTAACTTTAGACTCTTTAATGACTGGGGTGAATTGAACAATGCAATCACTAATGCCATATTTAAAATTATACTCCCTGCCTTCTAAGCAGTTAGCAATTGTGTAACTGACCATTCAGAAGTAGAAGCTACACCAAAAGTGCACAAGTATTCTTACAGAGGGCAACTACAATGTCAGAAGACCCTCTTAAGGGATTAAATATTGTCAACTTCTGGTCTAATATACATCTCAGTATGGACAATCTAGACCCTCTAGTCCAAAAGAGATATGGAAGGTGAGAGCTTTTTGAATAAACTAATCAATGTCCTTATACGGATGCAGTACAAAGTTGACCAAGTGGATTTAAAAACTAAAGCAAGAGAGTCTTGAATGAATTTTTCACAGCTGCTGGACATCAAATCCGAGATATGAATAGAAGAAAAAATATCAGAAATATAGGAGTATAAGGATAAGATCACCAAGCAGGGGGAATTACAAGCTGTAACTTAATCACAAAGGCTACACATTAAGAAAATAAAGAAAGGGAATGAGGTTTTGGAATCAACCTTGGAATGACTTTAAAATTCCATTTGTTATTAAGCTACCACGAGACGGCGTTACAAATAATATGCTACCTTAAACCTGCATTCTGAAATTCATTGGATTCAATGGAACCATATTTTGCATCCCAAAATAACCTTCTAGAACCAAGAAAATATTCTTGCCCAAGTATACTGGAGCTAACTGATCAGCGTCACTGGGGACTATAGTACATCCCAAAGTTTAAAGCAAGTGGTTACAATGCATTATTTCAGAAATTAATCAGGAATCTTGTCCTGTTAACCCTAAGTTTGTGTTTGCCAAAAGCTGACAAACTATTTCGAAATCACAAAATTTCCATTGCTCACAAACTCAATATTCTTCAGTTCTAAAATTCAATGCCCAAATTTTTCTGCAGCTGCTCAATTATTTTCCTTAATTGAACACTTATCCTTTACATATGCTGTTTAACTTTATAGTTATTAATCTGGATGAACTTACACCAAACTCAGAAAACAAAGAGGCCCAGATTCAATAAGCCTTTGCGTTGTCCCTGCATCCTGCAAAGTGACACAAGACAAGGCAAAGGCTTAAGTAAGAGTTAGAAAGCCAAGCAAGATGCGATTTCAATCAATCGATCAGGTGTTATTTGTCTAGCATGGCTTGTCACCAGAGTGGCTATCCAGGGGCTGGCTTGTAGGTGTGTATTTGAAAAGTCAGATTTTCAGTCCCTTTCTCTAGTGGGTCAGCGAGGTTGTGTGTGGAGCTGGAGGGCATTCCAGGCTTTGGCAGCAAGGTGGGAGAAGGAGCATCTTCTGGCGTGGTAGTGGCGTATGCGTGGCATCTTTGCAAGGGCAATATGTGCCGAGCTAAGGTTCCTGGTGGGTTGTGGAGGCGAAGGCGGTGGTTCAGGTAGGTGGGTCCTCGGTTATGGAGGGCTTTGTAGGCATGGGTCAGGAGCTTGAAGTGGCATCTTTTCTGGATCGGGAGCCAATGGAGGTCCTTCATGTGCTGGATGATGTGGGTTCTCTTGGGCAGTTTGAGGATCAGTCTGACAGCTGAGTTCTATATCTTCTAGACTCTGCATGACTTTGATGTGTGTGCCTGCATAGAGTGCGTTGCCATAGTCCAGTTGGCTGGTGATGAGGGCCTGTGTCATTGTCTTCCTTGTGCTGATGGGGAGCCACTTAAAGATCTTGTGGAACATGCGGAGCGTGTCGAAACAAGCTGCAGAAACAGCACCGACCTGGCGTTTCATGGAGAGTTCACTGTTGAGAATGATGCCATGGTTGTGGGAATGATCTTTCGGTGTGGGGGTGGGTCCGAGCTCTGCTGGCCACCAGGAGTCGTTCCAGAGGATTGAGTGTCTGCTGAAGATCTGAACTTCTGTCTTGTCCATGTTGAGCTTCAGGCAGTTGTCCTTCATCCAGTTAGAAATGTTCTTCCTATAGTTGTGGAAGTTGGTCTTCGTCTTGGTGGGGGCTGCTGAGAGCAAGAAGACGAGCTGCGTATCATCAGCATAGGAGATGGTGTTGATGTTGTGCTATCTCACAGTGTCTGAGTGGTATCATGTAGACGTTGAAAAGTGTTAGGATTAGGGAGGAGCCTTCAGGGATGCCGCAGATGGTGTGCTTTAACTGTGGAATTAGGTGGGTGGAGGGTGGACTAGCTGGATGCATCCTGTGAGGAAGGATGCCATCCATCTGAGCGCATTGTCTGTGATTCTAATCACAGTTGATCAGTGTGTAGTGAGAGATGTTGTCAAAGGTGTCAGAGAGGTCGAGCAGGATCAGGACGGCTGCTTCTCCTTTCTGGAGCAGGGTACCAATGTCATCTATTGCATAGAACAGAACTGTCTTGGTGCTGTGATTGCTCTGAAGCCTGATTAGAAGGTTGTTTCTCTCCAAGTGTTCGGTGAGTTGGAGGTTGATGGCATTCTCCAGGACTTTGGTGGGGAACGGGAGCAGAGAGATTGGGTGGTAATTCTGGAGCTCACTGGGGTCTGCAGAGGGCTTCTTGAGAAGGGGTCTGATCTCTGCGTGCTTCTAGGCTTCTGGAAAAAGTGGCCATGGTTAACAAGGTGTTGAGGATGGTGGTAAGCGGGCAGCTAATCTAATTTCTTCCGAGGTTGAAGATCCTGTGGGGGCAGGGGTTGATGGGTTCTCCTGAGAGGATGAAGCTCATCAGTGTGATCGTGTTCGGTGTGCTGAGTTGTGCCCATGTGGTGAGCGGGTCGTCGGCGGTGGAGGTTGATTGGCTGCTGCGAGGTTGGGGATCAAATTTACTGTAGATGGTTTCTATCTTGTTGTGGAAGTGGTCGGCAAGGGCATCGCAGTGTGCTTGTCAGGAGGATGGAGTTTTTGATAGCTGATGGGCAGGCAAACACTTGCATGATGGTGAAGAGTTTCTTGGTTTGGTTTGTGATATTCTCAATCCGGCAGGTCTGGGCCTTTTTTTTTTAGCGGCTTTGATCTGGCAGTGGTAGTTGTTGAGGGCTGTTTTGAAGGTGGCTCGGTCAGCGTGGTTTTTGCTGGTGTGCCATCTTCTCTCCTGTTGTTTGCACCTGTGTTTTGACTTGCTGAGTTCTGGGGGGTACCAGCTGGCTTTTTTAGTGGCTCTGTAGGTCTTAGCTGGTTTGGATGGGGTGACCAGGTCGGCGTGCTGATGATCCAGTCGTTAAAGTTCTGTACTGCCCGATCCAGGTTGTTGGTGACGTTGGGCTGTAAGGTGCTGAGGGCAGTGTCCATTGCTGCTGAGTGATTTTGATCATTCCGCGGGAGGGGGCACTGTGGCAGATGGGGACGATGCTAGGGGATCTGGTGAGGATGATGTGTACAATGTAGTTGTCAGTGTCAGTGGTGTGGCTGTAGCAGATTCTTTTGCTGGAAATGGAGATGGGGTTCAGTGTGTCCTGCTTTGTGTGAGGGGCCTGTGACCAGCTACTTGAGGCTGATGTTGTCCAGTCTTTCCAGTAAGTCGGTGGAGTTGGTGTCAGTGGTGTCATCCAGGCGGTAGTTGAGGTCTCCCAGGGAGACGTAGAGTTCGGATTCAATGGCGAGTGGGGCGATGAATTCAGTGATGGCATCGCCGGATTTTGGTCATGGTGTTCTATATGCAAGGGTGCCTTTGATGGTGGTGTTGTCGTCAGCATTGAACCGAAGTTCATATATTCCGTGATGGGTGTGGTTTCATCATTGGTGAAGGTGCAGGTGATTGATTCCTTGTGTATGAAGGCGGTGCTGCCTCTGTGCCTTTCGGTGGGGTCGCGGTGTATCATTTTGTAGCCTGGAGTGTTACTGTGGCAATGTCCAGGGGAGAGACGAGGGTGAACAAGGTCTCTGTGTTGAAGGTTATGCCAGGGGCGAGGGTGGAGATGGTATCCCAGATCTGCGCTGCCTAGTGTGACTTTGTAAAGAACTCTAACACAACGCAGTGACTTGCGTTGCATTACATCACATTTTGTGGTGGTAGACATTCCATGGGCGGGGAATGGAAGTTCCTGTGCATCCACCCAAGCAATCTGATGCAATTCCAGATTTACTCAAATCAGTAAACCTGGGATTGCGCCAAAATGGTATGACACGCCAACTATGGCGAAATGAGGAGAAATATATTTCTCCTTGTTATTTCCTTTTTCTGTGCATTCTGCATCACACACAGAAAAATGAAATTCCCTCTGAGGCTAGGTATCCCTTCCTGCACAAAACAATGCTGCCTGTAATGCAGGCACATTTGCACATTTGCACCATATATGCTAGACAGCCTCAAGTGCGCAGGTAGAGGGCTGAAAAGCACCATATCTTAGATATTGTGCTTTTAAGCTTTCTCCCATTCACACAATGCAGCACAACAACTTGGCTTGCAGTGCGAACTATTAGTAATTATGCTCCTCAGTTTGCATTTATATGTTGTTTACTGCAAGAACACTCTCAGATAAAATAGCTAACTCTTAGTTTTTAAATCGATGTTTTTGTTCCAAGTTGTAATACTTATGAGCTATCCCTCCGCTTCATGCGCTATGATTTATGTGAACTACCTAAAATTAACAGAAAAACACGGATTAGGGGTAGATTGGATTCACTTGAAAATATTGAGCGATCAACAACAAAGAGTTCTAATTCAGGCCACAAATTAAAAGGAGTAGTACACATTTTTATTTAAAATCATGGCCTTTTACACCATTACAGAAATATTGAAACCATAATTGCAGGCTATACATTTAATTCTGGTTTCTGCATTTTCGAATGATTCAATTATTTTCTGGGTCAATATCTTATTTTGCCAAAATATCATTAATAAATACTGCCTCTAAACTTCCCTTACCACTCAATGATTATTAATAAGTGATCCTAGATCAGTAAGAAAGTTCATACACTGGACATTTAATAGGCCTTTAGAGGAATACGAGTTTCGGCGTCGGTTCAACATCCTGTGATTCTGGGCAAATCTACCCATGCCTACCAAAAATGAATGTGTCCTTGTGTAACGTAACTGGTGTTCTTGTAAAGCGTTCCAATACCTTTGGGTTGAATTTGCATTATATAAAAACTGCAAAAGAACAAACAGCTCACTTTTTGGTACAGAAATATGGACTCACCATATAGATCTGTAGACTGGTATTCATACAAAGTCACTAAATAGCCTGTTTACTTGCAGCATACAGTTTTAGATGCAACACTGTGGTAGAGAGGCTAAGCAAGGGGAAGGCGCCTCCGTAACAGCGGAGGAGTGTCACTCCCCCTGCCCAGAGTCAGGCAGTGAAAAATAAAATGATAATAAAACAATTTTATTATCATTTTATTTATCACTGTCTGATTGAGCCATGGAATCTAGGGCGGGGCCGGAGCATGGCATGGAGGACCGCAACACCAACATGCACACTTACATTGCTCCAACATAGCTGTTTCCTACTCGGGTGGAGAAATGGCAGAGGCTCCCTGTGCCTGAGCAAGCATCAGACCTGCCTGCTCAGCCCAATTCTGATGCTGCTCTCATGCTTAGTATGAGAGCAGTGTTTGGATAGGGAGCCTGTACTTTGTGCCCCAGTGACTGCAGGGAGGAGAGGCGCACCGAGGCGGCTGGCAGTGGGGCCCGGAGCAGCAGGTACTTTTTTTATTTTTATTATTGTTATTATTCCCCTAATAGCCCCCCCCCCCCAAAACCACTTTAGATTGGCGGCAGCCGTCACTGAGGCCAAGGACACCAGAGATTAAAATGCAGCAGAAAAAAAGCACCAGAGGAACGTGATTCAACTACTCAAAGGTATTTCACCAAAATAAAGTGATTGCAGTCCAGAAGGCATATTCACAATGGACTAGGAAGTTTACCTAAAGCAAAGTTGCTATCCCCAAAGAAAGGTTTACAAGTTCAGTGAGAAGAGAGGTAGATAAAGCTCAATAAGAGCAGAAATCTGATTTATATAGTCAGAAATTCTCAAAGAAATAATGAAAAGACCAATAAGTTTATTAAGACATTCAGCCATAAAACAGTTAAAACACATTGATAATTGTAATTTTATCTCAATATAGTCCGTTCGCATTGAAGAAAGAAATAAGATATGTAGTAACTCTGCAATGCCAGAATCATGTTGTCTCCTCAGACCCACCTGGGAGCTTTGTTCTGTTATGGCACTACCTGCATTAAATTATATGAAAACATAATTGTAAGAAATGGGGTTGTTGGTTGACTGGGTTGTGAGCCTTGGTCAAGCATCAACCACAATTCTCGTCAGTGTGAGGCACAAGTAAACCCTACATTAACTTGTGCTTCACCCTCTGGTAGCTAGGCACAGAGAAATCAGACGTAAGTTAGAGGCAATGTGTAAAGTATTTGTACAACACTTCAAACAGTACTAAAGTGAAAAATACCACACAAAAAGGGTCTCACACCAAGTTGGAGACATAGAGTGAATTTTAATAAATAAATCAAGACCAAAACGACAAAATTTCAATCAGTAGAACTGTAGATATTATATATTAAAGATTTGAGTGAAAATAGTGCCAAAAAGCACAAATGGCCAACTGTGAATATCTGGTCATGCTGGAAGGGACGGGACAAAGTCCCAAGTTCAGGCAGACCCCAATGGAGCGTGGGCCTGCTGTGAGGGACCCAGTTAGGCCCACTGAACAGAGTACATTAAATTCTGGTTTCCAAAGCATTGCTAGGATCCATGTTGAAGATGATTTGTGCAGCTGGAGCGATGCATTGATTCGCAGGTGGGGTGAGACTGCAACACGAGGGCCTGTGTTGTCATTGAGGATCCCGTCGACAGGGCTTGCTATGCAAAGTCTGGTGTTGAGGATGATGCGCGCAGTCAGAGCGATTCTTAGATTCTGAGGACCTGCAAGGCGGAGTCGAGTGTCATCATCGAAGACACTGTTTACGCAGGGTTTGTGAGGGCCTGGGATGAGGATACCTTGTGCAGCAGCACCGGCTGTGAAGGCAATGCAGGTCTTTGAGACCGGTCCAATCCATGCAGCAGCGGTGATGTATTGGTTCTGCTCAGGTTTGTGCCATGCAGCAAAGGAGATGCATCGGTTTCACTGGATCCACATATGCTTAGTATATAGAAACAACTGGCTCTATTGGAGTAAAGACAACGTTGAATCTACAATTGATTACTAACTATCGATTATGCATAAATCTTTTTTCAAAAGCAACAGACTAGAAAAGAAAAATTTAAAAACAATAAATGAAAGAACAACAACAAACACAGGTCTAGCTACAATTTGTTTCTTATATTTAAAGCATTTTTTGATTGTAATAATTAACATTCTTTACTGAAGGCGGTTGCTCACAATGAGCGTAATTACATTCTTAAAAGCCACACCAACTGCAACAGCACTGATGTAATCTGTGTAATAAAGTGTCCGTGTGACCAGGCGTATGGGGGACAAATGCATCAAAAAGTAAAAGCAAGAATTATACAACACTGTGGCAGAGTAAGGTGCAAAGTGCAGGGGGCCCCATTAGTAGATCATTTCACCTCAGCAGGTCATCCAGCTGACAGTCTCAGATGGGCAGTGGTAAGAGAAATTCACTGTCAATCTCAGAGGTGGTGATCTAACCAATGCACCTAAATGAGAGGGTTGAAATGGATACACTTACTGGACATACTTAGTTAGGCACTAAATTAATTTGAAGAGATTGCTAAACAAGTATCCCTACTCAGCAATGGCTGAAGAGCACGTGGTATACAACGCATGATTGATCTATATGTCAACAAACAATGCCATAATTTTTTCTTACGTTAAAATGTTGTGTCAAAAAGTTGTCTTCTGTGCGACAAGTTTATAATACAATAATGCCGGTATCCATCAACAAAGGACTTTAGGCTCAAACAGTTGTGTGCGAACTATGCCATAGGTTCAATTTATGCTGGTTGATAAGCTGCATCAAAAGTTGTTTCTGTGCTTAACTTTTACAATGTTCCAATTCATGACCACACGACTTCGAACATAATTTCTTATTTATATTTACTTGTATTTCTTCAAAGTGTGAGAAGTGAGCTTGTTTTGGCACTCAATACCCTCACAAATCTAAGACATCAGTGCAAGGTTGTGAAACGTTTTTTCCTGTGCTACAAGCTTGTAATTTAATAATGCCAGCAGCCACCTCCACACGACTTTAGGCATGTACAGTTGTATATGGACTGTTTTTCTTATGCTAAAAGGTATCAAAACTGGTTTCTGTGCATAAAGTGTGCAATGTATGAACAAATCCCCATACGATTTGGAACATAATTTATTTTTGTTTTTTCAAAGCGTGTACAAAGTTACCATGCTTTGACAATGTGTACCCTTACAAATCCAAGCCAGGAGTGTACCTCTTTGATACACAATATTTTTTATCAGGAATCTCTGCTGCTAGGGAACGTTAGACATAGAAAGCCTCCCAATGTTGGACATCTTGGGAGGTCGAACACACTTGCACCTCAAAAGTGGTCACGCATGTGGCGTGCCACTTATTTATCTAGCGGGGATTAGATGCCACCTGCATAGGGGTCTGTCAGTGAGCCATAATTGCTTGGACAAAGAGAGGTAGAAGAAGTATTAAAATTCCTTTTTTGGCGTTTTTCTCAGGTTTCCTTAGGATCTAATGGTAACTCTCCCTCCTAACCTTCTACAGACAAAAGAAGAATTTGGATCGTTGTGACCACAATTGGCCAGACACCGCTCCATGGACAATAGGTGAGTGAGTCTACGAACAGAGGCTACGCAATAGTGAGTAAACTGCAGCAATGTTACATAAACTTGTCAATGTATTTTTGTTTGCATTTTCAGAAGTCACTCAGCACAGAGGACTCTACCCCCAGAATGAGTCTTTTAGCCATGGATTTATGACAATTGAAGGAAAGTTTTCCCCGGACACTTCATAAGAAGTCCGTTTTGATCTAACAAATATGTGGTTCAATGCACCACGAGACACCAGGTGAGTCATATCTGAATCACTAATTCTATTCACAATACATTTATTTAAACACATGACGTCTGAGTGAGTCTGAATATACATTTAAACAAACAGGTTGCTTCTAACACAGTCCTTAAGAAGACCGATGCTGATACTTCAAACTAAACACGACTGTGGAAGGTGGAAACATTGAAGATCGTGCTAATTTACCTGGACTGAAAAACAGTAAAGAGAACAGTTAAGAGGAGATTAACTCCTGCCTTCTCAGTCACAAGAGACTCAAAAAACAGATTTTTGCAGACAAGCCAATAACAGTGTTGTCCATACTTTGCTGCATATACCTTGCAAAGCCAAATTCATTTTGATTTGTTTTGTGTATTTGGTCACATTGTTTTCACTTGATGCACTGCACAAGCACCTTTCACTCTGCACCTATGAAGCAACCCCGTCAGTAAAGTATGTGAATTATTACAATAAAAAATCACTTTGAATATAAGAAACAAACTTAGGAAACTGTGTTTTTTGATGTTCTTTCATTTATTGTTTGTACATTTTTATTTTCTAGTTCCTTGTTTTTTTAAAGAGATTGATGCCTTAATGATACAATTACCAATCAACTATAGATTCAATGTGGTCTTTACTCCAGCAGAACTAGTTGTTTATATATAACTAGATGATACCCAGGTTCTGAGGAATACAGGGCTACCCCATTGAAGCTTGATGGATCCACAGAAGCTGGCGGAGCACCTTAAGACCACTTCCAAGGGTCCAGGACTGGAGTAGTACGACTTGACAGGATAGACTCACAGATGGCAGACTCCAGGTACAAGTGCTAGTTTGCTGGAAGGCTGTCAAATTCCAGAGGCTTCAGATCAGGAGGCCAGCCAACTAGCCCTTAGAGTCACTCTAGGTTCTGGGGTCAAGAGATGCAGGTCCAGTCCTTCTAACCCAGGCAAGAGGGCAGCAGGTTAGCAATCCAGCAGAGTGGCAGTCCTTTCAGCAACGCAGCAGTCCTTCCTGACAGGGTATCCAAAGGTCCAGAAGTGTACTGAAGAGTTGGTGACTGAAGTCCACTATTTATACTCAGTGGGCCTTTGAAGTGGAAAGAAGCTTCTAGATGCAGGTCTTTGAAGTGCACAGGTGCCCTGCCTTCCCTGCCCTGGCTCCAGACTAACTACAGGGGGTAAGCAGCCCTTTAAGTGGAGACAGGACATAGTATATTCAAGAGTAAGTGGGCCTGCACCCAGCTCCTTCCTCCTATCCTGCCAGTGACGGCCCATCCATTCACAGTTATGCTCCCCAATGTGTGTTGCTGTCTAGGAGGAATACACAAAGCCCAACGGTCAACTACATGTGACCTAGAGACAGGCTGCAGGCACCAAATGGCTAAGGCAAGAAAATGCCAACTTTCTAAAAGTGACATTTTCAGAATTGTAATTTAATGTCAGACTTCACCATAAGTTCGAATTTTTCATTACAATTCCAGAGACACCAAACATGAACTAGTACCTGTTCCCATTTGGAAACAATGCATTCAATGTAATAAGGTAATTCCAACTTTATCCTATGGCAGAGATAGGCCTTGCAGTAGTGTGAAAAATGAATTTAAGAGTTTTTCACTACCAGGACATGTAAAACTTAAAAGTACATGTCTTACCTTTTAAATACATTGCACCTTGCCCTCTGGACTGTTCAGGGCATACTCTTGCATTGACTTATTTATATATCGAAAAGGAAGATTTGGGCCTTGCAAAAAGTTTACTTTGCAAGTTTTGAAATGGCAGTTTACAACTGCACACACAGGCTGTAATGGCAGGCCTGAGACATGATTGAAATGCTACTTAGGTGGGTGGCACGATTAGTGCTGCATGCCCACTAGTAGCATGCAATTTACAGACCCTGGGCACAGGTAGTGAGACTTTACTAGGTACTTAAAGTACATTAAACACGCCAATTGGATATAAGCCAATCTAACAAGTTTTAAGGAGAGAGCACAAGCCCTTTAGGACTGGTTAGCAGTGGTAAAGTGTGCAGAATCATAAGACCAGTAAATAGGAAGTCTGAAGGCAAATGCTAGGGGGAAACTAACATCAAGGTTGCAGGTCTAACAATAATTATCCAAATACTTCACGTTTTGAGACATGGCAAAGTAGAAGGCCCAGGCAGACTCCCTGACCATAGACGTATATTGACCCCACCTATTAACCCCAAGCCTAGGATTAATTGAAGGTGTCAAGAGCCACATGTCTTTTTACTCCTGTTTGTGATGCACTTTTTCACTTATTACTCACACTTGTACTTACTTCACATATGTGAGCACTGGATAATTTTTAACTATTGTAATTTTGAAAAATACATTGTATTTTCCTTGAGAGAACGGTTGTTTTTTAAGCTTGAATACAAGATTATGAGATGATTACACACTGTGTATATATATGTTACTGTGGTCAGAATACTCACATGTGGACAGCATTGCCATCCACTAAAAAAACAGATGTTCTTATTATAAAAACAATCCATTGTTTTTTTGATATGTGGCAGACTGCTAGCAGAGCTATGGAACCATGTTACTGACAGTTAATCCTAGTTGCACGTAGCCCTTTTTGGAGGGTCATCCTTAATCTTTTTGCCTCCTTCCTCCTAATTTTTCAAATTTTTCTGACCAGTTTTTGTTGGCTTTAGGACTCTGAGCACCAATATGCTCTGTGTGCAAATTGTACTGTTGATTGTTTTTTTGATTTACTGGTAAGCCCCTGGTAAAGTGCACCAACCAGAGGTGCCAAATGCCTGTAAATCAAATGCTATTAGTGGGCCTGCAGCACTGGCTGTGCCACCCACATTAGTAGCCCTGTAAACCTGGCTCAGACCTGCCGTGTCTGTGTGTGCAGTTTTAAACTGCCAATTCGACTTGGCAAGTGTACCCACTTGCCAGGCCTAAACATTCCCTTTTAATACATGTCAGGCACCCCTAAGGTAGGCCCTAAGTAGCACCAGGGGCAGTGAGCAGTGTATGTTTAAGGTAGGACATATACTAGTGTGGTTTATATGTCTTAACAGTGAAATACTGCCAAATTCGGTTTTCACTGTGCAAGGCCTCTCTCTCACATAGGTTAACATGGGGGCTGCTAATAAATATCCTTAAAGCACAGATTCCTTTTGGGAGCAGGTATAAAGATGGAGTTTAGAGGTCACAATTTAAAAATACTTCTTTTAGTGAAGTTGTTTTCTAAGTTGTCTGTTTGAAAATGCCACTTTTAGAAAGTAGGCATTTTCTTGCTTAAACCATTCTGTGACTCTGCCTGTTTGTGGATTGTCTATCTGGGTCAATTTGACAGTTGGGCTGTTTTGTACCTCTCTAGACAGTGACAGAAAAGGGGGCGGGTTGTAGCCTGCATATCCTGAAAAAGCCATCTGAGCTTGATGGGAGGGAGGAGTGGTCGTTCACACCTGAAAGGACTGTGCCTACCCTCACACAATGCAGTCTCCAACCCCCTGGTGTGCGTCTGGGGCCTGGCCTGGGCAAGGAAGGATCTTGCAAACACTTGAGACTTTGCTTTGAAGTTTGCCAACTTCAAAGGCAGAACAGGGTATAAGAAGACCCAAAACCCCAGACTTTTAGAATCTTTCTGGAATCAAGAGGAACCTCTGACAAGGAGAAGAGCTGAAGAGCTGGAGGAGGAGTACTGTCCCTCTGCTGTGTTGCTTTACTGGACTGGGCTGCAGTTGCTGCTTCTGCCTGAAAAGAGTGCAGAGGGTGAACTTTGCTGTGTGTCCTGCTTGAGATAGTTCTCCAAAGGCTTGGAGTAGAGCTTGCCTCCTGTTGGAAGTCTCAGGGACACCAAAGACTTCGGCTTCCTCGACCTGCAGCACTGGGAACTGTGTGTTTTGTGCTGTTCAAAAGGAGAAACCGCTGCGACGCCACCAACAACACTGCTGGCCTGCACCATGACCTGCCGATGCCGCACGGAGTTGCATTGCCCCGCTTCACACTGCGACTCTGGTCTCACCAACGCCATCATTGGACGGCTTCACCGAGCCACTGCTCACACAGTGACCTGTGGGCCCTGCACTCCGGCATCGCCTGCTTACACCGCAGCCTGAGCATCCATGATGATGCCCCTCCTGCTGACACCGGCGTCGCTGCCTGCACCTTTGGCTGTGGACACTGCTCGTGAGGTACACGAAGCACTGTCCCACACCGCACCGCAGCCCCTGTCCACCGACATCAGCATCATTGACTCCTGTGTCATCACCAGGCATCCTGCCTGCACTGTGGCCTGTGGACACCGCTTGTGAGGGTTACGAAGCACTGTCCCGTCTCGCACCGCTGGCTTAGGCCTATCGATGACACCGCTTCAGCAATGACGCTGTCGCTGCCTGCACCATGACCTGTGGACACTGCACGTCACACTGCCCCACTTGACACCGCAGCCCTGGTCTTACCAATGCCGCTGGACACCGTCACTGAGCCGCTGCATGCATTGTGACCTGTGGGCACCACATGTTGCATTGTCCCGCTTCGTGTTGCTGCCCAGACGCTATCCACACTGGCGCACCTGACCATCAGTCCGGAGTTCGATACGCAAAGCATGTGAACTTCAAGTGCCGAACAACTCCTGCACTGACACAGCAACACCAGCAGCGCCGCTCTCCGGAGCTCATCGCGAGGATCACAACACCCTGCAAATCCAAGGTACTGTATGTGGATCTTCCTGACACCGTAGCTGGACCGAGGCGCCGCAGCTGGCCTGAACTGTTGGTTTTGTGGATCACGACGCCGTGATAGCCCCAGGTGGAGCTATCGACTTGAAGGAACTGTATTGTTAAGTTAAACCTTACAAAATTCATATCTTTAGCACTGTATATTGGATTTCTCTCATTATGGTCTTGTTTTACGCAGCTAAATATTGGTGTGGTGTCCTTTTGTAGTGTTTTCACTGTATTACTGCATTTCACATTGCTTTTGAGATACGCCTGACTGCTCGTGCCAAGCTACCAGGGGCGTCAGCAGGGGTTATCTGAGCAGGTATCTCCCTTATCCTGACAAGAGTGAAGGTCCCTACTTGGACAGGGTGCAAACCGACTGCCAACTAGAGACCCCATTTCTAACAATCCTCAACATTGTTGGATAATGCTTCTATTTCTCTGTTCACAAGCCAGTAACTTAGACAGCTTGTCTGTTCTTCTTACAGGCCCATATCCTTCATAATCAGAGACTGTAAAGCATAGTCAGAAATTCTGAATGACTCCAGCTGATCCTCCCAAGATGACATCCCTGATTTCTATTAATGATTAACGGCAAAGCCTAGACAGAAAAATTTCAAATTACCATGGTGGTCTTGACTTTGCATGTTCTCCTTCTGCCTGCTCATAGACATCTTGGTGGATAAGGAGAAAGTGTCCAGTTTAGTCCAGTGGGAACATCTGTGCATATAATATATATTTTCTAATAATATTAGACATTCACTTCTGCAACTCAGGCACTGTACCAAACTAAAAGTCTTTATCTTTTAAGTAAATGGAGAGTTTGCATGACACTAGGCAGCAGATGAGGCGAAGGTAGACTTCAGCTTCGTAGTAGGAAAGTAAGTGAGACGGTGAGATACTTTCATGGCACTGAGAGTTCAGGCATTTTGTTGATTATGTTTACAACTCATGTTTCTAATCAAAACTCTGTTGAAGTTCCCACTATGAAACTTGGTTTACAAATATAATGCATTCAGTGCTTCATTTGTCTTTGTCCTTAAGTTAAACCCCGAAAATCAGTGGATAATACTAGATGGCTAATACTAGATTACACTAAGCATATACACTTTTTTAACCTTTTTTATAGTCTTACATCAAATCTCTTTGCCACATGGTTCTGGCTTCTCATACTGATGGGATCCAAAGTCAGGGCTGTGTGGCCCGGGCACCAGGGGGGTTACTCTCTTTATAGTGGCTCAAGTCTTCAACTTAAGTCCACAGGGCACAGTCCTCCACCTCCTCATTCCCCAGCAGTGTCACCAGTTCTGGGAGTTGTTACGTTCTCATATTGTTTGTCATATACATGTGAAAAGAGGTTCAGAGCTTGTCTAATTTGGTCAGTGTGTCTCTGCTTGTGGCCGCAAGCCTTTCCATAGCATAAAAGGTCCATTCCTTGGTCCACCACTGTCCTACTGTTGGCAGCATGGGATTCTGCCATCTATGGGCCATTACCAGTAGAGGTAATAGTGGAGTTAATAGTTATTCAGCGTCCCAAGAAAGGAGACAAAGTTCCTCTTCATCCATGTGGCCCAGTTGCAGTTGAGTTGCTTTTTGCTGGATTTTGCCTCAGCCATTTAACCATCTCTTATATCACAAACTCTTCCACCAGAATGTAAATTTCTACACTTTAAGCCAGGAGCTAAACAGGAGAAGCTAAAAGCATTTTTTTAAATTGTAAATCTGGCTCCTTTCTGGATCCCTGTCAGCCACATATCCCGAGACTGCTTGTCAATATTATCTATCCGCTCTATTTGAATTCGTTTAGTTCCTCATTGCAGTCGGGCGTAGTCCCTAAGATTTGGAACAAGGCAAGTGATGTCCCCCTTTTGAAAACACCCACAAAAGACTGCTCTGTTTCCGATTTCTCTCCTTTCAACAGCTTCAAAGATTAGAAAATTGTTAATACCCAACTTTCAGAGTTATTGGAGACATTCAAGCTATTACACCCTTCTCAATCTGGCTTTCGTTCATGCCATAGTACGGAATCCGCATATAGAATGCAGCAGCCAGACACATCCTTATCCTCCCCAGTCATACCCACATCACCCGTCTAGAAGAGTTGCCACTTCAAGTTGCTGACCCACACCTACAGAGCCCTGCACGACCAGGGACCAGCATACATCAACCACCCCATGAATTTCCAACAACCCGCCCCACACCTGCACTCCACCTCTCTGGCCCTTGCACACACACCCTGCATTCACAGTTGCCACAACGGAGTTCCCGCCTTCTCCAACCTCACCGCTAAGGCCATGTGCGGCATGCACCTCAACCTACGAACCTGACCATCCCTGGCGGATTTCAGAAGAATACTCAAAACATGGCTTTGACGAAGACCAGTGAAACCTCAGTGCCCGGATACCCTCAGGGGAAGAGCAGTGCTTTATAAAAAGTTAACTGACTGAAACCGCATTGCTGGAAATATTTTCAATTAGGATGACTCTGGATCTCGGTCATAATGCTGCCTTGTTCTTCTTTGATCTTTAGGAAGTGTCTAATACCGTTTCCCATGATATATTATTTAAATGTCTTTCGGCCCTCGAGTTGGCCTGGAATTGGTTTAGTTTCTTTCTGAACCTCAGAATGTAGGATGTCTGCATGAACCAATATACCTGTTACATCAAGACACTCAAATGTGTGGTGCCACAAGATCTGCACAGAGTCCAAATATCTATCTATCTATCGAAATATATATAAAAATCTATACATATCAACGGTTACAGGGACATTGTAGTTAGGTTATGAATTTACTTGTACAATAGAAATTCAGCAGTTATAGTTTGTTCTTTTAAGTAACTATAACTCGCGCCCTAAGGTAACTAACTCGTGTCCTCGACATGCACAGTTGTCTCATCAATTTTATTGCAAATGTTGCAGTGGTATTATGAAAGATGGGATAGAATATGTCATCAATGATGTAATATGTGGAGTATTTAGCTGTGCATGGCGAAAGCACAAGTTATAGTTACCTTAGGGCGCAAGTTATAGTTACATAAAACAACTCAAAGTATGCGCAACAAGAATCACCAGGGCACTTGTTTTTGGAAAATTTCGTGAAGATGTGTAAAACAGTGCCAAAGATATAGGCAAGTCAAAAAATGCTTTTGCTATGGAAACATGGTCCTAACTATACCTGCCTAGTGGCGACCGCCAGACATTCTGTTAATTGGCCCCAAACCATTGCCAAGAGGATAGGGGGTTGGCCGATTGAATGTCTAGCTCCTCCTTCACCTAGTGAGGTTGGGGGTGCTGGTTGATTTTCACCTCTCTTTTAAGGCTCAGGTCTTTTCGGTTGTGAGGACTTATATTTGGATAATAAGGGGGTCATTCCGACCCCGGCGGGCGCCGCCCACCGGGCGGAGACCGCCAGAAGACCGCACCGCGGTCAAATGACCGCGGCGGTCATTCTGACTTTCCCGCTGGGCCAGCGGGCGACCGCCAAAATGCCGCCCGCCGGCCCAGCGGGAAAGACCCAGCAACGATGAAGCCGGCTCCGAATGGAGCCGGCGGAGTTGCTGGGGTGCGACGGGTGCAGTGGCACCCGTCGCGATTTTCAGTGTCTGCAAAGCAGACACTGAAAATCATTATGGGGCCCTGTTAGGGGGCCCCTGCCAGTGGCATGGGCAGTGCAGGGGCCCCCAGGGGCCCCACGACACCCGTTCCCGCCATCCTGTTCCTGGCGACCGCCAGGAACAGGGTGGCAGGAAGGGGGTCGGAATCCCCATGGCGGATTCCCTGGGCCAGGGGAAAACCGGCGGGAAACCGCCGGTTCCCCTTTTCTCACCGCGGCGGTAGAATGGCCCAGGAAGCACCGCCAGCCTGTTGGCGGTGCTTCCGCGGTCGTTGGCCTGTCAGAATGACCCCCTAAGTGTTGAAAAGTTCCTAGCTTTTCTCCCTTGGGGAGCTCAGAGATCAGTTGTTCAAGCTCTTATCTCTGAATGGACTATTCAGATGTACTTTACCTTGGCACACTATCTCGGGGCCAGGTTACAGCAGTACTTTCCATCCCGGGCTTTGCCTTCTGGAGATGCCCAGTGGATGGTGATTACTCGTTTTAAACGGATGAGACAGGGAGGGTCTTCTTTCTCTTGCTCTGATCTGGAATAATCTTCTTTTATTTGTTATTCCTCTTCTCCCGCCACACCCCTCTTGGCCAGTAAGGAAACAGATTAGTTATTATAGAGCAACGATCAAAGGTGAAATTTGGTTCCCAACTCTAATATCACAAAAGATATAAGGAACAACCAACTGGCTCTCTTTGGGAACAGTCTCCAGTCACAGTGCTAGGGGATAAACAGCAATCCACTGAGGCTTAAAGGGTTCCCCTGGGTCCAAAAGTAGTCTACACAGTGTCACTCAGCCAGGGACCCACTGCTCGTACATGGAGGGCTCCCTGTCTGATACCCTTTAGTAATCACAATACTGTCTCTGTCAAGCCTCCTCTAATCGAGGGTTTTCATCTGAAGGACGTTGTTGCTCCAGGATGGCTTTGCACACTTCTTCTTGTCTGGCTTTTCTAGTTTGTCGACATTGCTATGCTGGTTTCACGTTGTCTGACTGTTTGCCTCCCATGGCCTGCTGCCCCTACAGCTGAAAAAGGGAGACAGCTTTGTATCTTGTGGGGATTGAGACCTGTTTATCCTTGTACTGAAATAGAAGATGGATTGGGAAGCCTCATCGGTATTGTTGGACTTTTGCTTATGCAGGGTCATCCCCAGTCTTTTTTGCCTCCTGCCTCCTAATTTTTTCTGACATGTTGCTGTTGGCTTTTCAACTCTGAGCACTTTACCACTGCTAACCAGTGCTAAAGTGCATATGCTCTCCTGTTTAAATTGTATGTAAGTGGTTTATCCATGATTGGCATATTTGATTTACTAGTAAGTCCCTAGTAAGGTGCACTAGAGGTGCCAGGGCCTGTAAATCAAATGCTACTAGTGGGCCTGCAGCACTGGTTGTGCCACCCACATAAGTAGATCTGTAATCATGTCTCAGACCTGCCACTGCAGTGTCTGTATGTGTATTTTTACACTGTAAATTCGACTTGGCAAGTGTACCCACTTGCCAGGCCTAAACCTTCCCTTTCCTTACATGTAAGGCACCCCTAAGGTAGGCCCTAGGTAGCCCCAAGGGCAGGGTGCAGTGTATGGATAAGGTAGGACATATAGTAATGTGGTTTATATGTCCTGACAGTGAAATACTGCCAATTTCGTTTTCACTGTTGCAAGGTCTGTCTCTCTCTCATAGGATAATATGGGGGCTACCTTTAAATATGATTAAAGTGTAGATTCCCCTAGAGAGTAGATGGACAGGTGGAGTTTGGGATCCCTGAACTCACAATTTAAAAATACATCTTTTAGTAAAGTTGATTTTGAGATTGTGCGTTTGAAAATGCCACTTTTAGAAAGTGAGCATTTTCTTGCTTAAACCATTCTGTGACTCTGCCTTGTTTGTGGATTCCCTGTCTGGGTCAGTTTGACAGTTGGGTTGTTTTTCACCTCACACCAGACAGTGACACAAAGGGAGCTGGGGTGTGATCTGCATTTCCTGATTAGCCATCTCTGCTAGGAGGGAGGGGTGGAGTGGTCACTCTCATCTGAAATGACTGTGCCTGCCTCTGACAATGCTGTCTCCAGCCCCCTGGTGTGTGTCTGAGGCCTTGCCTGGGCAAGGCAGGATTTCACAAGAAGGTGTGAGTCCCCTTTGAAGAAAGGTGACTTCAAAGACTAAAATGGGTATAAGAAGGGCACCCAAACTTACAAACTTTAGAAACACTTCTGGAATCAAGAGGAACCTCTGCCTGGAGAAGAGCTGATCGCTGAGGAACAAGTGCTGCCCTGCCTGTGACTGTGCTTTGTGGAGCTTTCCTGCAGTGCTGCTTCTGCCTGAGTAAGAGGGCAAAGACTGGACTTTGTGTGCCTTCCATCTTGAAGAAGAAATCTCCAAGGGCTTGATGTAGAGCTTGCCTCCTGTTATTGAAGTCTCAGGGATAGCAAAGACTTCTTCCTGCCAGCACCTGGAGTCTCTGGAGAGACCCCTACTCTGCTCTGTGGTGCCCTTCCAGTTCCTGGGACCCTGAAAGGAGAGGCTGGCAGCCTAAGGACAAAAATACACGCACCGAGCGCCGTGCGGAGAAAAGATCGACGCGAATCCGATCGCGGCTGAGAAAACGACGCGACGCCGGCTCCGCAGCTGAGAAACGACGCCGCAGGAAACGCGACCGGAGAATCGACGCCCGGAGCAGGAGAAACGACGCGCAGCATCGCTGACGAAGGCTGAGAGATCGCAACCAGCGCCGCGGGACTTTCGGACCGTCGCGTGGCTGGCTTTTTCGACGCGCCTCGCCGTGCCGAGCTGTTTTCGACGCATATACCCGTGCAGGGTTATTTTCGACGCACACCGCCCGTGCGGGGTTATTTTTGCCGCAAACCAGGTACATTCTCACGCTAGCAGCGCTAGTGTGTTGTTACAACTACCTAAAGACTCTTTTTATTTTAAACCTTTAAAAAATCATAACTTGACTTGTGTATGTTGGATTTTTGTCGTTTTGGTCTTGTTTTGTCTAGATAAATATTTCCTATTTTTCTAAACTGGTGTTGTGTCATTTTGTAGTGTTTTCATTAAGTTACTGTGTGTGTTGGTACAAATACTTTACGCCCAGCACTCTGAGGTTAAGCCTACTGCTCTGCCAAGCTACCAAGGGGGTAAGCAGGGGTTAGCTGAGGGTGATTCTCTTTTATCCTAACTAGAGTGAGGGTCCTTGCTTGAACAGGGGGTAACCTGACTGTCAACCAAAGACCCCATTTCTAACATTGGTGATCAGCGGTCGGGATTTGGACTTGTATTTGTACTTGACATACAGTGATTAAGTGTACACTACTGTTTTGATCTCAGACCACTACGTGACCACATACTACTTGTCTTGTGATTCTGCTTTTTGTTCTCTGATGTCCTCCTGGAAGTATTGATAATATTTTTGGACTTTGCTTTTTGGTTGTGAAGCCTTTGCAGAATGGAAGTCAATTTCTGGCACCTATTTATGTATAAAAAGTGGCAGCTTAAAGCATTTTGCATGGAAAGGGGACTGGCTGTGAACAAGAAATCCAGAAGGGAGGATCTTGAGTCAGCCCTGTTTCAGTATGAATTGAAACGTTGTCAGGCAACACCACCAAATGAGTCTGAGGAGGATGACTACTCCGAAGAGGAGGAAACAGAAAGAGATGAGTGGCTCCTAGCTCGAATCCGGAGTCTGGAAGAGCTAGATGCAGAGCTTGAGAGGGCTGAGGAGGAGAGAGCCTTAGTCCTGGAAAAAGAAAGGATTGCAGCTCAAGAGCTGAGCTGTGAAGAGCTGAAGCTGGAGGCCATGAGGGCTGAGTCCAGTTCAGATGGTGGCAGCAACAATCTTGTATCCAGTACTGCTGAAGAAGTGCACATGCCCAGAGATGTGGTGCCCTACTTGAAGGAGGGAGTTAACACACGCCAGGAGGTTCAGGGGTATGAGGTAGCTCCAGTGATGCACAGGGTCCCTGAGGTGGATTGGGGAACTGGCATGGGGAGTCATATTCCTACTGGTGGGAGGGACACTCTACTGACTCTAGTTGAGAGTGACAGGGAGAGGGGTTCCCCCCAGGTAGAAGTCCTGGTTATGGAGTGTGAAAACATCCCAGAAGAGTGTGGGTTGAGTGTCAGGGACAGTCAGGTACTGTCTCACCAGTCTCAGGAGGGTGATGTGGGGTGCTTTGTCAAAGCAGAGTCACTGGATGGTTGGGTGAAGGGTACTTTGGTTAATTCATGTGAGGGGCTGAGTGATGTAATTGCTGGAGAGCATATGTCTAGTCCTTATTTTCCAGAGCTATGCCAACACCAGGTGGAGTGTGAGTTCTCTGACCCCAGGGAGCTTACAATGGAGGCAGACTTCTGGGTGAGTACCAGAGAGTCTGAAGAGGCATTTGGGGGTGCTCCTGAGAGGAGTGGTCTAGGTAGTTCCCAACCAGGTGAGGTAGGGAAGGATTGTAGTGTCCCAGGTAGGTCCCAGTGTAGTGGGATGGGTGAGGGACCCCATGTCCAGTCTCAGAGGAGAGGGAATGGGGATGGGTTGAGGCCCAAGGTGCCCGAGATCCGGTCCCAGGTCCTGGAGGGTTCCCTGCGGGAACCCCAGGAGGGGAGCCTAGCCTGTACCATAGGGCCATCTGTTGAGGGAGACCCCACAGTGTCAGGAGAACTTGGGGGGGCGGCTGTAGCCAGCGTCCCACCAGTTCTGGTGTCTGGCAGTACCACTCCTAGTGAGGGGTTGCAGAAGTCCAGACAGAGGGTTGAGAGGGGGTTGCGGACCCCAGTGGAGAACCTGGAGGGTCAGGGGTCAGCTCTGAGTGCAGAGCCCCCCAGGAATGACCTTGGTGAGACCATTTCTGGGCTGGGGGGAATCCAGACTCTGTCAGATGGGCAGAGGTCAGGAGACCTGCGCCAGCCAGACTCTTGTATGGCCCTTGGGGAAAGTGTTTCCCTTGTGGGGGGTAGGTGTGCCCCCCAGGAAGTCCTGGTGCGCAGGCAATGATTCAACCGCAGGATGGTGACTCTGGGTTGGATGATCAGGTTCAGGGGGTAAACTCTGACCTGATGGGGAGTACGTGTGCTCCCAAGGAAGTCCTGGTGCGCCAGGCAGTGGTTCAACCGCAGGGTAGTGACTCTGGGTTGGATTGCCAGATTCAGGGGGTAAGCTCTGATCTGGTAGGGGGTAGGTGTGCTCCCCTGGAAGTCCTGGTGTGCCAGGCAATGGTTCAACCGCAGGGTGGTGACTCTGGGTTGAATGATCAGGTTCAGGGGGTAAACTCTGACCTGATGGGGGGTAAATGTGCTCCCAAGGAAGTCCTGGTGTGCCAGGCAGTGGTTCAACCGCAGGGTGGTGACCCTGGGTTGGATGACCAGGTTCAGAGGGTAAACTCTGACCTGGTAGGGGGTAGGTATGCCCCCCAGGAAGTCCTGGGTTGCCAGGCAGTGATCCAGTCTGTGGGTACAGACCCTGGATTGGGAGGCCAGGTTAAGGGTGTCCCCCCTGACCTGGAGGAAGGGGCTACTGCTAACAGTACCCCTACCATGTTGTCTTCTGGGGGGGCCGCTCCTAGTTGGGTGGTTCAGGACCCCAGAAGAGAGGGCAGGGGGAGGGAAGCCTCACCCCTGGCCCTGGTCCAACCTGAAGGTACAGACCCCAGGTTGGAGGATCAGTTGCAGGTTAACATCCCTGCACTGATGGAAGAATTGTGCAGGACTGCTTCTACAAGCACCCTGACAGTTTTGGACTCTGGGGGTGCCGCTTCTGCAGGGAGGGTACAGAGCCCCAGAGGGGAGGACCAGGGTCAGGTTGTCATCCCTGACCTGGTGGAAGAGAGAGTGGTCAAAGGGTGCCAGGCACCTGGGGCTACCGCCCCCCACTCTCCACAGTCACAGTGGTTAGAGAGGCCTGAGGTCGGGCTCTCATCCCTGACAGTTGTCTGGGGCCACTGTGGCTTGCTGTCCTGGTGGACAGAGTTGCCCCTGGGGGGGGGAGGACGAGAGTCACACCCCGGGGGTGGAGTGGGCAACACCACTGTGTTGGCCCTGGTGGTACTATCTGCCCATTGCAATACATCTGTGAGCAAAGTAAAGTTAGGTGTTGCACAGATGGTGTCTGTAGATGTGGAGAAGGGTTCCCCATGGGTTAGCTTAGTGGGCCCTGAGAGTATGGACAGAGGGATCCAACTGGAGTCAGGAAGGCGTAGAACTGGAACATGCCCCTGCTGTTGTGGGCCTGGGTCCCTGTTCTATCGCCCCAATCAGGGAAGTACATCAAGGTATTGATTGTTCTCCCCTGGCTTTAGGCTGGTAGGGGGTCGTGTTGGACTTTTGCTTATGCAGGGTCATCCCCAGTCTTTTTTGCCTCCTGCCTCCTAATTTTTTCTGACATGTTGCTGTTGGCTTTTCAACTCTGAGCACTTTACCACTGCTAACCAGTGCTAAAGTGCATATGCTCTCCTGTTTAAATTGTATGTAAGTGGTTTATCCATGATTGGCATATTTGATTTACTAGTAAGTCCCTAGTAAGGTGCACTAGAGGTGCCAGGGCCTGTAAATCAAATGCTACTAGTGGGCCTGCAGCACTGGTTGTGCCACCCACATAAGTAGATCTGTAATCATGTCTCAGACCTGCCACTGCAGTGTCTGTATGTGTATTTTTACACTGTAAATTCGACTTGGCAAGTGTACCCACTTGCCAGGCCTAAACCTTCCCTTTCCTTACATGTAAGGCACCCCTAAGGTAGGCCCTAGGTAGCCCCAAGGGCAGGGTGCAGTGTATGGATAAGGTAGGACATATAGTAATGTGGTTTATATGTCCTGACAGTGAAATACTGCCAATTTCGTTTTCACTGTTGCAAGGTCTGTCTCTCTCTCATAGGATAATATGGGGGCTACCTTTAAATATGATTAAAGTGTAGATTCCCCTAGAGAGTAGATGGACAGGTGGAGTTTGGGATCCCTGAACTCACAATTTAAAAATACATCTTTTAGTAAAGTTGATTTTGAGATTGTGCGTTTGAAAATGCCACTTTTAGAAAGTGAGCATTTTCTTGCTTAAACCATTCTGTGACTCTGCCTTGTTTGTGGATTCCCTGTCTGGGTCAGTTTGACAGTTGGGTTGTTTTTCACCTCACACCAGACAGTGACACAAAGGGAGCTGGGGTGTGATCTGCATTTCCTGATTAGCCATCTCTGCTAGGAGGGAGGGGTGGAGTGGTCACTCTCATCTGAAAGGACTGTGCCTGCCTCTGACAATGCTGTCTCCAGCCCCCTGGTGTGTGTCTGAGGCCTTGCCTGGGCAAGGCAGGATTTCACAAGAAGGTGTGAGTCCCCTTTGAAGAAAGGTGACTTCAAAGACTAAAATGGGTATAAGAAGGGCACCCAAACTTACAAACTTTAGAAACACTTCTGGAATCAAGAGGAACCTCTGCCTGGAGAAGAGCTGATCGCTGAGGAACAAGTGCTGCCCTGCCTGTGACTGTGCTTTGTGGAGCTTTCCTGCAGTGCTGCTTCTGCCTGAGTAAGAGGGCAAAGACTGGACTTTGTGTGCCTTCCATCTTGAAGAAGAAATCTCCAAGGGCTTGATGTAGAGCTTGCCTCCTGTTATTGAAGTCTCAGGGATAGCAAAGACTTCTTCCTGCCAGCACCTGGAGTCTCTGGAGAGACCCCTACTCTGCTCTGTGGTGCCCTTCCAGTTCCTGGGACCCTGAAAGGAGAGGCTGGCAGCCTAAGGACAAAAATACACGCACCGAGCGCCGTGCGGAGAAAAGATCGACGCGAATCCGATCGCGGCTGAGAAAACGACGCGACGCCGGCTCCGCAGCTGAGAAACGACGCCGCAGGAAACGCGACCGGAGAATCGACGCCCGGAGCAGGAGAAACGACGCGCAGCATCGCTGACGAAGGCTGAGAGATCGCAACCAGCGCCGCGGGACTTTCGGACCGTCGCGTGGCTGGCTTTTTCGACGCGCCTCGCCGTGCCGAGCTGTTTTCGACGCATATACCCGTGCAGGGTTATTTTCGACGCACACCGCCCGTGCGGGGTTATTTTTGCCGCAAACCAGGTACATTCTCACGCTAGCAGCGCTAGTGTGTTGTTACAACTACCTAAAGACTCTTTTTATTTTAAACCTTTAAAAAATCATAACTTGACTTGTGTATGTTGGATTTTTGTCGTTTTGGTCTTGTTTTGTCTAGATAAATATTTCCTATTTTTCTAAACTGGTGTTGTGTCATTTTGTAGTGTTTTCATTAAGTTACTGTGTGTGTTGGTACAAATACTTTACGCCCAGCACTCTGAGGTTAAGCCTACTGCTCTGCCAAGCTACCAAGGGGGTAAGCAGGGGTTAGCTGAGGGTGATTCTCTTTTATCCTAACTAGAGTGAGGGTCCTTGCTTGAACAGGGGGTAACCTGACTGTCAACCAAAGACCCCATTTCTAACAGGTATGGGATCTTATTGGTTCACAGGTAGTCCATCACTATTTTCGGGGAATTCTTTTTGGCAAACATCAAAGTTACAACACCCTGACAAATTATCAGAGTGAAGCCGTGGTATACTATGGGTTCAACCGATCTAGCAGCCTTTATGATCTCATCTTTCTGGTGCAAGTGATAAACTCTAGCTAGGACATCTGGAAGTAACTTATTCTGGGTTTGGTATCGGTAAATACTCTGTGTGTAGTCCATCAGGACTGTAGGCTCTTCCGGGTTTTGCCATATGCATATCAGGCCAGGTCCTGGTTCATGACGGAGTCTGAAATATCTCTGATATGTATTTTATTTCAACGTGATCAGTTTTCCTCATTTTTCATTTTGTCAGCACTGTTTTTCTAATTCCTCTAGCTGCACGCTCAGTACATCTCGCTCGCTGGCCCCTTCTGCAGTTGCAATTCGGAGATGATCTACTTTTGTGTCCTGTCTCTGGACTACGTGATTAAAGTCGGCTAGGGATTTCACAAGGTCTAGCCTCAGTTGACCCATTTTCTATGTAAGTGCTGCCAGCATCAACTGGGTGTCTCCTCTTGAAGGTGGAGAGTTCCTGTCCCCCCCAGTCTCAACTTGTGGGCTGGACTAACTCATTGATCATGGTGCTTGTGTCTGAGGTTGACTTGTGTTGTGGCTTCAGGACAATCAGAAGATCAATTACAGAATGCCCTCTCCGGTCTCGTCTGGGTCATCGCCATTGAATCCCCCACTACTCTTCCAGGCTCACAGACAACAATACACTCCGGCACTCAACCTGGAGAGCAGAGGTGTTTCACAGTATTGTTAAAAGCAGTCCAGGTAGTTCATAATGTCAGGTGCACACCGTCTTAAAAGCTGTTGGGCCCTTTATTATGACCTCTTTATTACAGTTCACAGGGGCTACTACTCGTTCTAATTACTGTTTCTCATTCTGGCTGGGAGGTAACATCATCTCAGGCCCTGGGAGTCCCTCCATTCCTCTAGACTGTGGTTTTCTGTGCCAGGTCACCTGGCCACTGGGGCATCTGGAATCCTTTGCTCTAGTTTCTGTATCCCCGCCCATACCGGCTGCACCTTCTGCTGCAATTGTTGCCGACCGGGAGCTCCTCACTCTAAGCTGCAGCTCCCTTCTTTGATTGCGGAGCAAACAGGTTTCAGGTTGGCGGCCCCTGATCATGCCAGGCAGGAAGGTGACAGGTAGGCCTTTCCTCCCCAGGTGCCATCTTTCACCTTGTGGTGGCCATCTTGCCAGAATTGCCACTGGGCAGAGAAGGCAATCTCTTGGCTCCTTCTTGTAGCTTTCTGACAACTGATACCACCGTGGGGCAGCTTCCACTGGTCAAGGACAGCCCCACACCCTCTACCTGTTTTTCATGGATCGCTAGTTGACATTGGACCTGGGTGCAGGCTAAGGAGGGCCCTCCGGCGATCAGCAAGAAAACTTCTACATGGGTCCACCTCATAGCCACACCCCCATGTACATATTTTGATGAATACGTTATATAATTATGCCTGAAGAGATTATATATATGTATACATACATACATACATACATACACATAGATAGATATATATATATACACACACACACACAGACACACATATATATATTTATCTGTAGTTCTCACTATATTCCATAAGTGATCATAAGGCACATCTCATTATGCTTTCCACATTGTTTCCTCTAATTTTGGATTTAGATATCTTAAAAGAGCATGAAAATTGTATTATACAATTATAAAACAGACCTACCTAATACTATTCTGTTCTTGGGGATACCACTGTTAACCTCCTCTTCAATCAAATCGTTAAGCATATTGCAAGTTGACTCAATCGATTCAAGATGCTCTGGACAGACATTGGAAATTTTATATCTGTCGAACCACACATTGGATTGGGCACCCATCATAGGCGTGTAAGGTCTGTAAAGCAAGAAAACATTACTCATTTCTCATCTGTGGAGTAACCTTGGCAATTTTTTCTAAGTTCTTTACATTCAAAACTTCGGAAATAAAGAATTGTGCTACAGGCGTGTTGAGTGACAGCAAAGATGTTTACACACACAGCCCATAAAAACCTGAAAAACAAGTGTTTCAGACAGGAGTTAGGGTTTGAGGTACAAATCGCCTGGGTCTGTAAGCGCCAGTCAACCGAACACCTCTACGTAGGTGCACACAGATTTAGATATCACACCTTCTAGGAAGGTGGCAAGTTAGAAAAACCACTCTGAATGCCAGGTCGGACCCAAAAATCCATATAGGTTAATGACTGCCTTTCTCCCAGCTGTGCTGCTGCCACGGAAAACATACATTATCTAGTTATCTAAGACACTTTAATAGCATTCCAATGTCATGTGTGTGCCCCTGAAAGTTCAAGATTAAGCAGCTGGATAAATAAACAAAATGATCACAATTGCAAGGAGGGCTAGCACTTTTTGTTGAAGCCCAATCAAAACATGTACTCCTTGCTCCCATGTGAACGGAGCCCAAACCATTCACCATTGAAGCCCACATAACTGTCTGGTGGCATCTGTGCTGTCAAGCCAGACCATAAACAGCAAGGCAGTCGTCATCGCAGCATGCCTATTAGCAGATAGCTGTGTACTTGTCAGCCGGTGGCAACCAATATCCTCCCAAATGCTTCATGCAGAGACTCCAGATCTGAATGCTCAATTATTGAGATTTGCAGATAGAATGTTTTCTAGTATCATTCGTAAATAATATGCTGTTACAAGTGACAAAAAACAATGCCAACAGAAAAGAAATATGAATTTTATTTTTCATAAAGGAACTATTTCTTTTTTTTTTAGGTAAAGATCAGCACTGAACCATGTTATCGAATGGAGGAAATATTTTACAGATCCACGGTGTACAGTGCAATTATGGTTAGTCATTTTGATCAACAAGAAGGGGTTGCAATTGTGGTTATGAACATGGTGAGTTTTTGGAGCAGAATACTTTTTTCTCTACATACGTTTGGCCACAGACAGCTAGAGCGGTGTAAAGGATATTATGTAATCAGTTCTTCACAAAAATAGCAGAATAACTCCAGAGAGAGTGAGCCTTGCATCAGCCCCTGCAGCTATTAGCTTTCATGTGTTTTTCATGGTTTGTGTTGTAAATTTGCCCTTTCAGCAGAGTCCCCAGAAATACTTTTGACTTTTTACTGAGCCCTATTCTTATTGGCTATAGGACTCTGTGCTTCTTTTGGAGGGGCTGGAACTGTCACACACATGCAACGTTTTGCAAGGTTGACAATCCTTTTTTCACAGCATAAATCAATAAATGCATAGGAGACAAAGAAACATATGTTACTTCTCGGTGTTGTTTGTTAGCAGGCCATGCCATAACTTCTTCTGATGACATAGCATGCATCTTTCATCTTAATGCGATTCACAGACAGACAATTCCTGGTGCACACATCGACGGAATGTCATTTAGGACTTAGTTGCGCACTTTACTGCTGCTAACCAGAGGTAAAGTACTTATGCTCTTCTCTCTAAACATGTTAGAATGTTACACTCAATACCTGAATACCTCAAACTGGCGAATTTAATTTACTCAAAGTCCTTAGCATATGGAACCAAATGTACACAGAGCCTGTAAATTAAATGCTACTAGTTGGGTGTAGCACTGAGTGAGCTATCCACTAATGCAGAACAAGAAAGCATGTTTCCAGGCCTGCCACTACAGCCTGGATGTCATATACAAAGAAAAAGATTCCCTGTTATGGATGTGGGTTGTGGGCCAGGGACAACAAACAAAATCTAACAAAAAATAAATAAATAGGCACCCTCAAAAATATTGAAGGCATTCAAAATAATGCTCTTAATTAAAAAAAAAAAAAACTCTATGGCTGCAGGGGAATTATACAATGTATATCAAATGTATTATCAATTCAATATCAAAATACAAAAATCTAACCAAACAAGTTATAGTATATACCAATTAATTTGAATAAAATAACCATTCACAACCCACCCACTTGTACCAACATACATACATAATTCTCTCCATGCATAACACACAATTCTAAAAACCCACCATCCTATCCCTGTATCATTTTCATCTTGAAAACCCAAAAATAGAAGTGCATTCCAAGACTGTTGTGCTTAAAGTGCACAGCAATAGATTGCATTTACAATGTTAATAATCATACCCAATTACTCTATAACTCTATAACATTTTATATAAATCTTATTTTGGCTAACATCATTCCAGGATAAGAAGGACTAAATGTTGCATAGTACACTTTTCCAATGCAGTGTAAAAACTCAGTTTCCCTCAATATGATGTATATATTGTATTGTCAAAAAAACAGACTCTAAAATGAAATTGTGGCTTCAATCTTCAATGAGTGTTTCGGCGAAGATGTCTTCCTCAGGAATTGTCACTTTTTATCTTGTTCAAATCCGCTATATATCTCTTTATGTTTGTCACATCTGAAATTATAGCACATCTGCCTCAAGCGCCATACAAAATATAGATCAGACATGTAAGATATTATGGGCCTCATTATGACCCTGGTGGCCGGCGGTACACTGGCGGTTACACCGCCAACAGGCTGACGGTGTTCCGCCAGTGTATTATGACCGTGGCGCATTCGCTACTGCCATACTGCCAGCCCCTCCACTTGACCGCCAGGCTTCCGCCAGGCATCATAATCCCCAGGGCAACGCTGTACCCAACCGCAAGCCTGTCCATGGCAGAAAGGCTGGCGGTAAGGGGGACTCGGGTGCCCCTGGGGGCCTCTGCACTGCCCATGCCATGAATTTCAGGCAGTGAAATGTGCGACTGGTGCTGCTGCACATCAACATTGCAGCCGGCTCTGTTATGAGCCGGCGGCAATGTTGATGTGACCTTTCCACTGGCCCAGCAGAAGTGTCATAATAGGGATGGCGGTATAGTGGCGCCCGCGGCTACGGCGGTCTTTTTGAAAGGCCGCCGAAGTCATAATGAGGGCCTATGTGTCTTGTAGATAGTAGAAAGTGTCGCACTCATAATACCATGTCACCACCATTGAAAGTGAAATATTCAACAGCATGCACATGCTATCCCCATATTAAGGTCATGGAGCCTAAAGCACAGCCCGCCTAAACGTTTTCACAGCCTGGATGTGTAGTTTTAAACTGTAAATTCAACTTGGCAAATTAAAGCTTTTGTTAGGCCTAAATAGTCCTATTTAATACTTAGGTCATCCCTAAGGGAGACCCTACATGCCCATATGGCAAGGTGCATGGCATCTAAAAATAGGGCATGTATATTTAGGGGCTGACTAGAAGTTCGGTGGACGGGAACAAGCGTCTAAAAAAAATCCTGACGGGGTGGTTGCCGCCCTGCTGGTGACTTCCCCACCAGCGCCAATATGACTTTCTCACCACACACACACACACACACACACACACAGTAGACAGTGTGCATTTCGTGGGTGTTGGGCAGGGGGACCCCTGCATTGCCCCTGCCACAGACATGGGTAGTGCAGGGGCCCCACCTGTGGCCCCCTGCACCTGTTCTCCGCAAGCCTTTTCATGGCAGTGGTGCCACCAGGAAAAGGCTGGCAGAGAACAAAGTTGTAATCAGTAGGGCGACGCAGACTTCAGTGCCGCCCTTGATTACAACCTGCATCCGCTGTCTGCACATCGGGATCGAAGATGCTGGCGGGGATGGCGGCAGTTTGGCGGTCTGCCTGACAACTTGGTAATGTGGGAGTAGGACTGCCGCAACCACTGTGGTCCCTCCGCCATCACAGCATTGGCGGTCCTCGGACTGCCAATGTCGTAATAAGGCCCTGAACGTTTTACATACCATAGCAGTGAAAAGTCCTCCAAAGCTTTCCTGTACGTTAACACTAAATGTACTAGTGTAAGCCAAAGTTATTTTCCTGCCTAAAACCAAAAAGCTTTCCTGCCAGCGTCCAGCTGTCATCTGGCCCCTGATGGCTTGTAGTAAGATATGTATTGCTCCAAAACAGGGAACAAGGGGCTCTTGGTCGGGGGACTACTTCCTTGAGAGGATGGCCTGGAAGCTTTGCCTGACCCCTTTCTGAGCTTCAAAGGATGCCTACCATGTCACTGGCAGAGGAAGCTCACATCCTAGCCTTCCATCCCTTTTTTTATTCTACTTAGGCTATCATCAAACCCAGTTGGAGGGGGGGGACTGACCAGAACTGGGTTAGGAGGTGGACGAAGGCTTTTCCAACACCCAAAGGCTGCCACTGGGGCATAAAAGAGTCCCCACAGACCTCTCCTCAGAACAGTCCTGGACCTGTGAGGAATCAGAAGGAGGACTATCATGCAGTCTGAAGAAAGACAGGATTTGGTTGCCTTGTACTCCGAATCCCTGAAGTGCCTCCAAGGGTCTGTTGGCTTACTTCCTGTTTGGTCTATAGGGAAACAGGCTTCCAGAGACCTCTCTCCCTGCAACTGCCCAGTTGACCAGTTCCAACTACAACGGTCCTGAACCCTGCTGCTGCCCCTGCTGGAGTGAGTCCTAACCCCTAAGTGGTGCCCCCCCAGGTCCTGGACCCTCGGCTGGTGTTAGAGTGTCCTCCTTCTGTCCCGAAAAACCAAAAAGTGGGACTTTGTTGCCAACTTTCTGCCTGGAGGACTGTGGGAAACCAAAACCGCCATCAAAGCTGTAGTAGTCAAATCACCCGCAGGCCTCAGCTTGCTGGGTTGCCCCACTGACTGAGATCTGACTTCCAGAAAAGTTTCTAAGTCTAAAAATAGAGGGCTTCATCAGGACTGATGCTGTGCAGCATCTGAACGAAGATGAGGCCTTGCTAGAGAGGACCTTCATTGACGAATGCATTAAGACCCCACTTTTCTGCAACCTGCTGTCATCAAGCCTTGCTTTGGATTCAGCTTGCCAGACCAATCCAATGACCACCTTTTCCCCTTAAATGTTTCTAAGTCAGAAGGTAAACTTTCCACCAGGACGAACCCAGTCCTTGTAAATGCTCACATTGATATACATTTCTGTACTTCACCTGTCGCTTGCAGAATAGAATCCAGTCAGAATAGACCCAGTCTTTGATTTGTTCAGAGCAGGAGAATGGAGTAAAAAGTACGTAAATGTTACATCTAGTATTACAATGCAGGAGTTCTGTTTGATGACGGATGTCTAGAAAATGAGTATCCTGCAGCAGCAGTGGGTCCTTAGGTGATGGGTGCCCAATGGAAGAGGGGGTGCGTTAGAGGTGTCCATCCTAAACAGAAGGGGCATATATGGTGATGTGTGTCCTGTGACAACAGGTGGTATTTTGGTGATGCATGTCTGGTACAATAGTGTATCTCAAAACAGTGCTAGAGTAGTAGGCCATTGTGATGCATCTACCTCAATGGCAGCAGGAGCATGGGGTGACGTATGCAGCTGGGGGTCTCTAGGTGATGTATGTTTATGTGAGGACTTTGTGAAGTGCACTTTATGTCCCATAACAAAGACTCTGATCATCGCTAGCCCTGGCAACCTGTGATCTGCAGCACCATATGATATGTCATTAAGTGATACTGCCATAAAAATGGATAAAAATGGGGCAGGGATTATTCCAAAAACAGAAAACGTTTAGCAACACCACAATACATGCAGTTTCTTGCAACATGTATAACAAACTCAAACATGAATGTTTTAGACAAACTCCTCTGCTTCTGTACATAACTGCAAAGACAAAAAATAGAAATCCAACAGTCAACCACACAATGAAGGAGCAATGTATATTCTGAAAAGAAAGCCTGTAGGTGCGAGATGATAACCAAAATTCAGACATCTCAATTGTACTCCATTATACTGAATTTCCTCACGGAGCCTGAGGAGATTGTAATCCCCTCCGGTTCCGTGAAGCCTTTGTTTTATTTAGGAGAACATTCTGCCCTCTAATGGTTGTAATATAGCCTTAGAACCCGCCGTAGGGAGCTCTACCGGTTATTAAAGGCCCTCTCCCTTGTTTAACGTGGGAGCGGGCCTTTAATAGCCGGTAGAGCCCGCTACGGCGGGTTCCAAGGCTTAATTAAATACCCAGTTATGAAACTTGCAATTTGCCAAATCATGCAATATTTATTCCCCTTCAAAAAGAGGCAGATTCCAATTCACAATGAGTCTGATGGTTTTACTGACTTTAAATGGGTTGTTGTCTAGTTTTCCACTCTCTTACAATAAACAGTAGGTCTGCACACCTCTTATGTGAGAATGTGACATCTGCTGTTTCTGGATTTGGTTGAGGATGTTTCCTGGGAAACCCCATGCCCTGTTTCTTGGAAATTATTCAGCCTCAAGGAGGCCACTCCCTCTAGCTCATGTGGACTACCTAGAAAATTGCATATGTTTACCACAATCCAGAGTGGTGGTCCCCAGTGTCATGTCTCCTTTGAATGTCCCCAAGGTAAGGTTCAGAACCCTAAGCCTGATGGGGCAAAGGCAGGAGGCAGCATCATGAATAATCCCGCACAGGCACAAGAATAAAAGGATATGGATAACTACCCCTTCCTGGTCTTGTTTAACCCCTGCGGGCAGCACACAGCAGTGGGGGCGATGTAAGGAGAGAAAAACGCTTGGATAAGGATGAGTATGCAATAGCGGGAGGCTCTTGATGGGCATGAGCATCCTGGAAGTAAATGACAGCCTCGACACGTAGGGCAGAGCTCTTACTGAGACAACATGCAGCTCTTGTGCACCACCTATGAATGCGGCAGCCAACAGTTGCAATGGCTGAGGCACAGGGCCTGCTGACACAGGCTGGATCATGGGACACCGAAGCATAAGTCGATGTATCCTGTTTTGCTGAGCCTCCATGGCCCAACTTCAGAAATTCAAAGGCCCAGGACATAGCACCAGCCGTAGCTCTAGCACCAGTTTTCTACTCTGCTGAGCCCCACACCAAGCATCAGTTTCTCTCTGCGCCCTGCCAGTAGCAGAAGTGTACGTAAAGTGAACGTAAAGTGCTCCGATACCTTCGGGTCGAGCTCGCACTGCATAAAACTGCCAAAAAAAAATGGTTTTCCACCATTAATACATTTCTTTGATGTAGGATTTCTTTCAGATCGGATCTGTGCTGCTGATGTAATGTCCAGTAAACAAACTGTGATAATTAAGATCAGTACGTGTGGGGCACAGGAAATAGATGGAATCTCATCCATTTCCAACATCTCTGACCTGAATTTACGAGGACACACTCGCTTAATGAGTAGGATTATAACTGACCAGAAACAAAGGTGGTCATTACAACCCTGGCGGACGGTGTTAAAGCGGCGGTAAGACCACCAACAGGCCGGCGATAAACAATTTGCAATTATGACCGTGGCGGAAACCGCCAACAAAGACAGCCACTTTAACACTCCGACCGCCACGGCGGTACAAACAAACAGCACGGTGGTCACCGCCAACAGACAGGCGGGAGATAATGTACCGCACACACTATTATGATAGGCCAATCCGCCACCTTTTCCGGGGCGGATTCACCGCGGATAAAAACACGGCGGAAACAGGAATTTTGAAGGGAAAACGCTCACCTCATCACACTCCACGAGGAACGAGGACACCATGGAACCGGAACTCCGAATTCTCCCTGCGATAGTCTTCCTGCTCCTCTACCAGGAGCACGAACGCCGGCGGCGAAGACCACAGTGAGTACAGCACCTACGACACAGGGGAGGGGTGAGGGAAAAAACAGGGACACGCAACACGCAACACCCCCACCCACCACAACACACACACTAATCCATATCAATACATCACAGTTACACCCCCCAAGCCACCCCCGGAAGAATGCAAAGACCAAAGAAAATTAGTGTAACCATCGGAATATATTAAAAACAAGTAGGCAGAAATATATATATACACAATGTACAAAATAAATACCAGGCATAGTAGTCCAGGTACTGCACAAAGAAAGTCCGTGGGCGAGGCCCACACAAGATCCCCGACCATGACGGAGAGAACACTGCAGGGGCATCAGAGAGCAAGAAAACAGGCACCTCAGGGGGAGGGAAAGGGGGGGCACCTCAGCCGGTTGAGTGCACGACGCCAAATCCACGAGGGGGCCACATGCCCACTGTTCAATCCTGGGGGGTGCAAAGCCACAGTCTCTCAAGTCTCTACAGTGGGTGGGTTGCCCACTGTTCAATCCTGGGGGGTGCAAAGCCACAGTCTCTCAAGTCTCTACAGTGGGTGGGTTGCCCACTGTTCAATCGTGGGGAGTGAAAAGCCACAGTCTCACAAGTCTCTACAGTGGGTGGGTTGCCCACTGTTCAATCCTGGGGAGTGCAAAGCCACAGTCTCACAAGTCTCTACAGTGGGTGGGTTGCCCACTGTTCAATCCTGTGGAGTGCAAAGCCACATTCTCTCAAGTCTCTACTGTGGGTGATCTGCCCACTGTTCAATCCTGGGGAGTGCAAAGCCACAGTCTCACAAGTGGATGACAGTCTCCACTGGTTCTGGAGGGGGACTGGTGCCCAGAGTGCTTCATCCTGTTAAGGACAAAGGTAGTGCATGGATCTCTCCACTGGTTCTGGAGGGGGACTGGTGCCCAGAATGCATCATTCACCCCTTGACAGACCCAGTTGTGTCAGTGCCCCTGCCGCTCATGGGCTAGCGGTGCTTCAGATGGCGGTGCCCTGTTCAGAGGTGCTTCAGATGGCGGTGCCCTGTTCAGGGGTGCTTCAGATGGTGGTGCCCTGTTCAGGGGTGCTTCAGATGGCGGTCTACATTGCAAGGTCTCAGCTGCTGGCGGTCCTTCATGGCCCAACGGGCCTTTTGCTGGCGGTCCTTCATGGCCCAGCTGGGCTCGTGCTGGCGGTGGCCTCCTGGGCAGCTGGGCTGGGGCTGGTGGCGGCCTCCTGGGCAGCTGGGCTGGGGCTGGCGGTGGCCTCCTGGGCAGCTGGGCTGGCGGTGGCCTCCTGGACAGCTGGGCTGGGGCTGGCGGTGGCCTCCTGGACAGCTGGGCTGGGGCTGGCGGTGGCCTCCTGGACAGCTGGGCTGGGGCTGGCGGTGGCCTCCTGGACGGCTGGGCTGGGGCTGGCGGTGGCCTCCTGGACGGCTGGGCTGGGGCTGGCGGTGGCCTCCTGGACGGCTGGGCTGGGGCTGGCGGTGGCCTCCTGGACGGCTGGGCTGCGGCTGGCGGTGGCCTCCTGGACGGCTGGGCTGCGGCTGGCGGTGGCCTCCTGGACGGCTGGGCTTGGGCTGGGGCTGGCGGTGGCCTCCTGGACGGCTGGGCTGGGGCTGGCGGTCGCCTCCTGGACGGCTGGGCTGGGGCTGGCGGTCGCCTCCTGGACAGCTGGGCTGGGGCTGGCGGTGGCCTCCTGGACAGCTGGGCTGGGGCTGGCGGTGGCCTCCTGGACAGCTGGGCTGGGGCTGGCGGTGGCCTCCTGGACAGCTGGGCTGGGGCTGGCGGTGGCCTCCTGGACAGCTGGGCTGGGGCTGGCGGTGGCCTCCTGGACAGCTGGGCTGGGATGATGGCGGTCTTCTCCGCCGTGCTGCTCTTCCCAGAATTGCCGGGTTTCTTGTCGCCCTTCCCCACCTTGGAAGGTGTCACAGCTGACTCCACACTCTCAACGGGACCCCTGGGAGCGGCTTTGGTGGCTGGAGTCTTCCCCCTCTCCCGCCGGGCACTGGCCAACTTCTGATGCTTCACAGGTGGGGGACTGTCTGTGCTGTGGCTCCGTGTCACACTGGCTGTCCTGGTGGCCGGTGCACTCCCCATTCCTGTGACTACAGGCACCACTGGTCCCGGAGATGTTGTGGCTGAGGTGCTACTTCGGGACCTATGAGATGGACGGGGTGGGGGAGGTGTGAGAAAGAGGTCAAGGGTGGACAGGAAAAGTTTTTGGGACACACTGGGACGGGTAGCTGGAGGGGGTTTGGGAGTGGAGGAAGAGGTGGTGGCTGTAGGAGGTGTACCATTGGTGACTTTGGGTGAAGGTGCATGCGCTGGAGGCTGTCGTGAGGTGGATGGCTGTTGGGTGGGTGTGTGCCTGCGTTTGTGTATCTTGGGAGGGGGCGTCACAGACACACTGCGGGAGGACACAGGGAATGTGTGAATGGTAGTGGGGTGGTGACTGCATGTGAGCGGGGTGTGGTGGTGGGTGTGCTGGAGAGGGACGTAGTGGCTGTAGATGTAGTGCATGCAGGTGTGAGTGTAGACGAGACTGGA
This sequence comes from Pleurodeles waltl, assembly GCF_031143425.1. NCBI lineage: Eukaryota > Metazoa > Chordata > Amphibia > Caudata > Salamandridae > Pleurodeles > Pleurodeles waltl. Next base: position 178,214,413 of record NC_090444.1, read on the forward strand.
AGGGAGAAGGGAGACGAGGAGGAGGGGGACACAGTGGAGGCAGTGGAAATTGGTGTGCCTGCATGTGTGTGATGCTTGCGTGAGTGCCTGTGGGATGTGTAGTGCTTATGTTTGCCAGAGCTTCCCTTGTGTGTTGATGTGTGTGCAGGCTGGTCTGTAGGTGTGCTTGGGATAGGCAGAGGTACAGGGGATTGGGTCGGGTGGAGGAAGTTGGAGGGGGGGGGGGGAGGCTAGAGACGGGGACAATGGCTGCCATCAGTGCTGAGGCCAGAGTCTGAAAAGCTCGGTGAAGGGCCGCCTGACCAGAATAAATGCCCTCCAGTAATGCATTTGTTTGTTGCAACTGCCTCTCTACACCCTGGATGACATTCAAAATGGTAGACTGCCCAACAGTGAGGGACCTGAGGAGGTCAATGGCTTCATCACTGAGGGCAGCAGGGGTGACTGGGGCAGGGCCTGAGGTGCCTGGGGCGAAGGTGATGCCCACCCTCCTGGGTGAGCAGGCATGGGACAAAGGCTGAGGGGCTGCTGGGAGGGCGGTGCTGGTAGGGGGGGTGGCGGCTGTACCTGTAGATGCGGGGGGCACAGATGTTGCCGCCACCACAAGGGAGCTCCCATCAGAGGACGAGTCTGTGTCCCTGGTCTCAGCTCCTGTCCCCGCCGTGGAGCTCCCCTTGCCCTGGTGAATTCTAACTCCGTAGTGTTGCCCTCCAGGGCCATGTGGGATGCAGCTCCCTCGTGCTCCGGTGCCACTGCTCCGGCGCTACTGCTCCTCCGCCTGATGATGCTAATGCACACAAGAACAGGGATACCAAAAAAAGTGGGGGGGGGGGGGAGAAACAGATGAAAGACATGTTGAGTGCATGCATTACCGCTACTGTTGGCGGACACGACAGACACAGAAGCCCCCTGCACTACGCCGCGCTCTTGGGCTCCACTGTTTAATTCCTGGGAAATGGCCTACAAGGCTATGGACGACATCTGCACACAGATGACACAGGGGCATGAATAGCTGTACTTGCCACTCTACAGAGGTGGGGTGGGGTGGGGTGCCACATGGCCTGCCTTACGGAGTGGCCTTGCCTACGGAACTCGCCCTGGCCTAGGGAAACCAACAGCCCACATCCCCCACCCAGACACCTCGTAATGCGCGCAAAGTCAGCTGAATGAGAGTGTACTCATCCACTTGTGTCTGCTGTGATGCCCTCAAGTGCCCATCCAACTCTGGGTAGGCCACCACCAGGATCCTGAACATCAGGGGGGTCATGGTGCGACGGGCACCCCTCCCACGTTTGGAGGCCATCCCCCGCTGAGCCTCCGCCATCTTCTTGCTCCAGCGGCGAATGTCCTCCCATCTCTTACGGCAGTGGGTGCTCCGTCTGTGTTAGACCCCCCAGGGTCCGGACGTCCTTGGCATGCCAAATATCTTTCTTCTGGTGGGCGCTGACCTACATGAAATGTACAGGGGGAAAAAGAGAAGTTATTACCAACTGCACCGTCAAACTGATTGGCCCCCATCCCTACCCTTGCCATGTGGCACATGCATTCACTGTCTTTCATGCACGCAGCACTCTGCCCCCTTCCTTCTTACATCCAGCCCTCTCCACACAGGCATAGCCCATACAACATGCTCCCTGTGTACTTACCCGTTTGTCTGGAGGACCGTAGAGTAGCTTGTACTGGGGGAGGATCCCATCAACGAGTTTCACCAACTCCTCCGATGTGAAGGCAAGGGCCCTTTCCCCAGACACTCGAGCCATTGTCTCTTCCAGACTGAGGTCACAGCAGCACTTGCAGTGTAGGTCCTCTCCTGTCGAAGATCGGGTATCGAGTGATTGAACAGATAGAAAATGGCAGTCATGTCCGCGGCGGTGCGTACCATCACCGCCGGCGTACATCGTCATTGGCTCCTGGGATCCATAGGGTCCAATGTTAACCAATGCAGCATTGCACCGCGGTCTTCGACCGCCTACCGCGATGGTGTACAACGCCAGCGCAGTTATCTCACATCCCATTGTCCCACTTTAGAGGTCAGGCAGCCGCCATTTCAGGGGCCCAAATGGCTTCATTTCCAACTGCGTCACACAGACCTAGGCCTACACTTAACACACATACAGGCCACCTTTTTTGTATGAATGGTGTTCTGTGTAAACTGTGGGTATGTACCTCTGAGTTGTTTGACTCTGTGCTCACTGTTGTCCTTCATAGGCACCGTCCGCTGGGACATGTGAGGCGGCATCCTCCGGTGTACCGACTGTTGGTGGAACTGTCGACAATGGAGGAGCGACATTTGATTATCACATACAGGCTTGACCGTGCCACAATCCAGGAACTGTGTACCCAGTTGAAGCCAGACCGGATGTCAGCAATCCGCTATCCCACAGGAATCCCCCCTCAAGTGGAGGTGCTGTCAGTGCTCCATTTCCTTGCAAGTGGCTCATTTCAAACAACTGTGGCCATGGCATCAGGGATGTCCCAGCCTATGTTTTCCAACGTATTGTCCAGAGTGTTGTCTGCCCTTCTGAAACACATGCGGAGCTACATCGTTTTCCCTCAGGTGGAGGATTTGCCTACAGTGAAAGGTGACTTCTATGCCCTGGAACATATCCCCAACATCATAGGTGCCACTGATGGGACCCATGTGGCTTTGGTCCCCCGCCCCCACAGGAGTGAACAGGTGTACAGAAACCGGAAGAGTTATCATTCCATGAATGTACAGATGGTATGTTTGGCCGACCAGTACATCTCCAATGTGAATGCCATGTTCCCTGGCTCATTGCATGACGTCTACATCCTGCGGAATAGCAGCATCCCTTATGTGATGGGGCAACTCCAGAGGCACCGTGTGTGGCTATTAGGTGAGCACCTGGAAGCAAGTCATTGGGAATGGTTGTCTGGGTCTGGGGATATCCCCTCAGGTTAGTGTGTGTCTGACAGTTGTCCCTCACCATTTGCAGGTGACTCTGGGTACCCCAACCTGTCACGGCTACTGACCCCAGGGAGGAATCCCAGGACAAGGGCAGAAGAATGCTACAATGAGGCCATGGGCGAACTAGGAGGGTGATCGAGCGGACCTTCGGGCTCCTGAAGGCCAGGTTCAGGTGCCTCCATATGACAGGTGGATCCCTATTCAACTCACCAAAGAAGGTGTTCCAGATCATCGTGGCCTGCTGTATGCTTCACAACTTGGCTTTGCGACGACAGGTGCTTTTTCTGCAGGAGGATGGTCCAGATGGCGGTGTTGTGGCAGCTGTGGAGCCTGTGGACAGTGAAGATGAGGAAGCAGAGGAAGAAGACATGCACAACAGGGACTCGTGATCCTGCAATATTCCAGTGAGACACAGGTAAGAATACAAACCTGCCTACTACATGTACTTTAACACTACTACCTCTCTACTGTCTGTCATTTTCACCCAGTGTATGGTCACTGAGTTGTCACTTTCCCTAACAATTTCACAGATGTGGGTCCCACTGTGTGACATCTGCTTAGATTCCTCATGGACTAGAGCGGGGTGACATAGGTATGTTGACATTACTATTTGAAAAGTATTTTGTCACAGTAATTGTTAATACACTATTTCGAAATCACAGACAGACTCCAGATCGTTTTGTGCTTTAGGTGTGTTTATTTAAGTGCTCAATATTGGAGGGGGTAGTGAAATGGTGAGGGATGATGGCGGAGGAATGTCCATGGCAGAGTCCAGTCTATTAGTCTCACAGTTGCATTGCCCAAATGGGCATAGGAAGTGGAGCTGGGGAAGTTTAAGTATGGACGGGGTGAAAAAGTGGGACAGTAGGATGACAATCAGGGTGGTCTTGTTTCTTGGCGGGGGTCTTGGCGTCGTGCTCTGTCTTTGTCCTGGATCTCAGGGACCGTTTGTGCGGTGGTTCTCCCTCTGCAGGGGGTGGGGTGCTGGTGTGGTGGTCCTGTGGCAGGGCGTCCTGTCCACTAGCGCCGGCGTAGGTGGTGGGCAGTTCATCGTCCATGCTAGTGTCAGGGGCCCCTTGTAGTGCCACAGTGTCCCTTCTGGTGTTCACAAGTTCCTTTAGCACCCCTACGATGGTGCCCAGGGTGGAGCTGATGGTTCTGAGTTCCTCCCTGAAGGCCATATACTGTGCCTCCTGCAGGCGCTTGGTCTCCTGAAACTTGGCCAGTACCGTCGCCATCGTCTCCTGGGAGTGGTGGTAGGCTCCCATGATGGGGGAGAGGGCCTCGTGGAGAGTGGGTTCCCTTGGCCTGTCCGCCCCCTGTCGCACAGCACCCCTCCCAGTTCCCCTGTGTTCCTGGGCCTCCGTCCCCTGGACCGTGTGCCCACTACCACTGCCCCCAGGTCTCTGTTGTTGTTGGGGTGGTGGGTTAGCCTGGGTTCCCTGTAGTGGTGGACACACAGATGATTGACGTGTCCTGGGGACGGAGGTATGGACCTGCTGGGTGGGTGCTATGCTGGTGCTTCCAGAGGGTGGAAGGTCTGTGGTGGCCTGTGCCTGTGTGAGGGAAACCGACTGTCCAGAGGTCCCCGATGGGCCGGGCTGGTCATCTAGATCCAGTTGGACAGAGGTGCTGTCATCACTGTGGGCCTCTTCTGTTGGTGGTGTGGACATGTGTGGACCCTCCTGTCCGGTGACGTTGGGTAGGGGTCCTGCAGGGGTATAAAAGGATGGTTATTACATCTGTGTGTGTAATGGTGTGCAATGGGTGGGTGACGTGTACCCCAGTGCTAGCATTCCTGTGTGGGACCTTGTGTGATGATGGTTTAGAGGGGTGTATGGGTATGTGCAGTGGGCATGCTTTGGTGATGGGTGTCCATGATTTGGTGTTGCATGCAGGGCTTGGTGTTGGGATGGGTGGTTTGTGATGTTGGGACATATGTGAGGAGTTGGGGTGCTGGGGGTGAGGGTATGTGATAGCATGCAGGTAGGGTGGGGGGTGTAATAATTGAGATTTGACTTACCAGAGTCCATTCCTCCACCTACTCCTGTGAGGCCCTCAGGATGCAGAATCGCCAAGACCTGCTCCTCCCATGTTGTTAGTTGTGGGGGAGGAGGTGGGGGTCCACCGTCAGTCCGCTGGACCGCCAGGTGGTGTCTTGAGACCACGGAACGCACCTTCCCCCGTAGGTCGTTCCACCTCTTCCTGACGTCCTCCCGATTTCTTGGGTGCTGTCCCACTACGTTGACCCTGTCCACTATTCTTTGCCATAGCTCCATCTTCCTTGCAATGGAGGTGTGCTGCACCTGTGATCTGAATAGCTGTGGCTCCACCAGGACGATTTCCTCCACCATGACCATGAGCTCCTCCTCCGAGAACCTGGGGTGTCTTTGCCTTGCCATGGGGTGGTGTAGGTGATGTGTGGGGTGGAGTGTGTGGTGATAAGTGTGGTGATATGCACTGGTGTGTTGTGTAAGGTGCGTGGAAGTTGTGTGGGTGATGGTGCTATGTGCCTGTGGATGCTAGTTTGTTGATGGTGGTGTCTCTCTCTGGCCTTCTCTCGGTGATTCTGGTCGTGGGGGTTTGTGGGTGATGTGGGTGGGTGTTGTATATTGTAATGGGTGTGTGGGAGTGGTGTGTGTATGTGTATCAGGTGTGTGTATTTGGAATTGTCCAATGTGGTGGTGTTTTGTAAATGTGTGTGTATTTTGAGAGCGGCAGTGGAATACCGCGGTTGAAAGACCGCCGTGTGGATTCGTGTGTTTTGATAGTGTGGGCGTATTTCTGTTGGCGTGATGGTGTCGGTTTTGTTTTCACCAGTTTATCACTGACCTTTGGTGTGGCGGACTTGTGTGGGTGTCTGAATTTTGGCAGATTCCGAAATGTGGGTCATAATAGCTGTGGAGGAATTCCGCGGCCGTGTGTTGGCGGTCTTCTGCACGGCGGTAAGCGGCTTTTACCGCCAATGTTGTAATGACCACCAAAGTGTACTGAAGGGTTCATCAACTGCCCAGAAAAGCCCAGACCTTTGAGGGGTTAGAAGAACACTAATGTTTAAAAAAAAAAAAAAAAAAAAGTGGTGTACTCACAACGCCCTTACATATAACTTCATTTTGCATTCTGAAGGCTTTCACAGGTTTGATTTACAAACAGCAAAGTGATGAAAGAAAATTACAAACATCCCTATTTTTGTCCCAAAGTTGACAAACGCTTCACTGATGCAAATTTGCTTCAGAAAATTTAGGAAACTTGAGGGATGCCAACCACTTGTTATTTTCTTACACGTTTATTAAGTTAGACTACACGTACCTAAACCCTTTAATCTCGTTCAGACTCGAAAAATACCTCGATAGAGCCGACCTTTTCGCGTTGAACGTGGCCCCTTGTTTTTCCCAGAAATGTCATCTGATTGCCTCGCTAGTGCACCTCAGTATAATATCAAGCATGCGGCTTTGGGACCTAAGTTGTCATTTCAGGCAGGGTAAAATGCATGGACTAATTGCGATGTTTAATCATAGGGCACATGTTCCACTCGCAATTAAGCATAAGAGCTACGGTCCTATTACAACGACAGCCTGCATTCTGACCGCCTTTGATCAATTTCTTGTATGCCAAACCCTTAAAATAAATATTGTCCCTATTCAAGCTCTAGTTTTTCTCCCAACAAAGGAGGCTGGTCTCAGGAAAGGAATGAAACGGCCACTGTATAAAAATGTATAAACCTTTCATTCTTAGAACAAGTATCATGCACATGTATGAGCTCAACAAAACATTCACGTCAAAGCACAAAACCTCTAAGAAATATACACCGGACAATTAAACAAATTAAGAGTTAAAACTGTAACAATTTCTCCTATACTAAATTTGGTGGCTTGCTCGATAACCATCGCTCTCATTTCTCGGTTTCTACTGATTTGTAAACTGAACACATAAGGAAAACAATTGCATACAGAATAACATCGGAAAGTAATCCTTCCTTCGAAAGGCTGTCAAAGCCGTCACTCCTGACCGTTGTTCAATGGCTATGCAGAAGTCCAGTACCTACATCATGTGCACGTATTTTCCTGCAATTCTAGTTCTTCATATGAACATATTTTTCTACTTCATAGATATGTTCTTAAAGGACTAAAACCTGGCAGGCTTCCAGTGGTGCATGTACATTTATCAGTTAAATAAATGTGCAAAAATACTGCATGCAAATGCATTTTTCATTTAAAAAAGAAAACGGATGACTTCTGATATGACAATACACTCAGGAGTGAGAAAAACAGCGAACCCTCAAATATAAATATATATATCTTGGGCTTGGTTTTAAGGCATAGACGTTTTTACATTTCGGTCTCTATTTTTTCATCTATAAAATAATTATTTTCCCCTATTATTAATTTTCAGTGCAATAATTAACAAGCAAATGCTGCAGGCAGAGACCTAGGGCCATATGCACAAATGCATTTTGATTTTTGTAGTGGTCCGATTCACAATTTCAGGCTGTTAGGAAATGCAAAATGCCACTGCGATATGTACAAAAGGCATTTTCGGTGGTGCAATTGGCAATTTCCATCATGTAGAAATCGCATTTTGGAAATTTCTAAATAGGAAATCACAAATCGGGATTTCCAAATAGCGAATTGCTAACATTGTGTACAAAGAATTTCCTAATTGTGAACATTCGCAAAATAACCATTTAGGAAATACAATTACCATCAGTGTATTAGGTGGTAACCAGGTGCAAACTACAAAGTCACCCAAAATGCATCTGGCTCTTTCAGAACGGCGGCTTTCCATGTCTTGGCGAGGAGGATGAGGATTGGACTGTAGGCAGAGAAGGAGTAGGAGGAGACAGGATATTAAAGGTGAGGGTCACGCTGTTTGAAGAGACTGAGGATGAGATATATGAGAAGTGCAGACTAAGTAGCCAGGTAATTCTGTATTTAATTACTGAGTTACAACCTCAGCTACAGACCCCAACAGTCAGAAGCAATGCATCCCCAAAACATGTGCAGGTATTGTGTTGCCTACACCTTTTAGCTTCAGGCAATTACCACAGAGTCATAGCAGTGGCAGAAGGAGTGTCACAGAGCGGTTTTCTCTGTTTTTCTACAGGTCTCTGGACATCATGGGTAGCAAAGTGGACCAATATATTTATTTTCCAAGTACTCCCCAATATTTACAAGCCAAACTAATGTTTTACCTGGTAGTACAGTTTCCCAATGTCTTTGGTTGTGTTGATGGCACACATATTGCCATATGTCCCCACTCTGTAAAGTAATTCATTTATAGAAACAGAAAAAAACGGGATTCACTCAATTTACAGGTAGTGTGAGATGCCTCATAACTGACCTTGGCGGCACACATGACTTCTTTCTGTTCCGCCACAGTGGAATAAGTAACAGTCTGTCTCAGGGTGATTTTGGCAATGTTGTTTTACTTGATAATTGAATTGCAAACTCAATTCTTCAGGTGTCCAATAGTGTGTTTGTAAAATGACCTAACAGTCTATTCTTTGCAAACTATTTAAGTAAACAGTGCATATGACTTGCACCCTTGGATACTAACACCTTACTTGCATCCAAGAGCCAGAAGTGAAAGGCAGTACAACAGGGCAATTAAGACAATGCGATCAATAATTGAACGTAACTTTGGAATACTTAAGTCTCGATTTAGATGTCTTCACTAAACTGGTGGACCACTACTCTACAGACTTGTTGTAAAATCATTGCCACATGTGTCATTCTCCACAACATAGCCATGAGGAGGGGTCTACACAACATTAACTCAGAACCAGAAGCAAACTTGTATGACAAACTACCACCACTACAGATTCAGCAGGATGGAACGCATGCAGCAGAGGGTCGAGGTGGACGCACAGCGATCACGAACAACTATTTTTAAGATAAGATAACTATGATCACATCTAAGAAATAGACAACAACACACAGATGCTAATGTTTCGTGCATGACTGAAAGTTAACCTTTTATTCAGGTTGTAACAATGTAATTCTTCACCATCAACTGTATCCTTATAGGATGTGTATATTTAACAAAGCAACAAAGTATGAAAACACAAACATAACAAAGTTTTCTCATACATCCCAGTGTCTACAAAAGTCACTTCTTAGGGCCTCTGTCATTGGTAGCCTTCTCAGCAGGACTTAGCTGTGGAGATGGGGATATATCTGTTCCAGATGTGTATCAGTGTGTTTGCCTGGCACAGCATCCACCTGTCACAGATGTGGTAGAGGCTAGAGTCGGCTTCACATTAAGGTGGCAGCAAAATGTTTGGGATGCAGGTTATGTTTCTGTAGGTTTTCCACAGCATGAAATATTGTGGCAGCAGTGCCCCATGTCATTTTGGATATTGACAGTTCTCCTTGCACGTGTGGTTATGTTCATGGCCAACTGATTGAAAGATTTAGTGAAAGCATCATGGCGTGCCATCTGCTGCTTGTGCCTACGTCTCTGCAGACGTTGCTTCTTCTCTATGGCTGCAAATCAATGGTCTTGTTTGTTATGCAATGACAGCATTGACCTTGACATGCTTTGCAGATGCCTATTAACAGATTTTATCTCTTTAGATTGCAGGCATTGTACTGTGATAATAGATTTCTCCAGGCCACCAAACAATATGGAACTGTCTGTCATGTCATGAGAAACATTATCATTGGTGACTGTTGGTTGCTGAACTCTACGGTGTTTGTGTGTCCTGCGCACACATGAAATTGTGTTCCTGCTTTGTGATAGCTTTTCATCACCTTCCTAGTAGTGGTGACACGTTTGCTCTCATAGTAGTTGAAGTAGGAGTAATGGTTGTAGGAATAGCAATTGTGCTGTCCTCCATTTCACCATGTGTTAACTGCTTTGTTAGCCTCAATGGTTTCAGACACACCTTGGTTGTGATCTGTGGAAATGTATGTATATAGTTACTGTAAATAAATGATAAAAACGTTTGCATAATTTTGTTGACAATGTGATTTATGTGTTTGTGACATGGAGATTATGTATAGGCATGTGTAGTTTTATTATCAGCTTGCAGTACACCATGTAACTCAAGATGTAATAAAACTCCCATAATGTATTGCCAAAATACAGCAAACATTCCCATGGAGTTTTGTTAGCTGAGATGTTGTACTTGAGGACTTACAAACAATATGTTATGCTAGGATATTAACAGGAAAATGACTTACCTTGGCTGGAACCTGCAGGATTGGACGTGTCAATGTCTGGCACTCCCACCACATGTTGAGGTTCAAATGTCTCCTCAATCAGTGATTCCATTGGAGTGGGAGGAGGATGTTTGGAGGGTCCACCTCCTGTGCCACTAGTCTCAGCCATACTGCTGATCACCTTCTCTTTGGTGAGGGACCTTAGATCATATCAGCAATTCCTAACCTCTGGTATGGTTCTCTGGGTGACACCAAGTGAGTTGACTTTCTCCAGGATGCTGTTCCATATTTTTATTTTCTGGGCCTCAGGAACAGAAGATAATGCTGCTTTCCCAAAACGTTGGTCCATGTGTACCACACATTATTCTGTTAACAGCTCCAGATCCTTCTCAGAAAATGTTACTTTGTACTTATTGCTGCCAGGTTCTTGTCCCCATTTTTTTTGAGCAAGGCTTTCTTCAGGGATTAGATTTCCACTGACAGAAGTCACACAGTAGCACTCCTTCCTTCCAGCACATTCCTAGGCATCTAGGTTGTGGCCACACTCTGTATTTCTAAACTTCCTGGTTCTTACATCATCCTTGTGCATGCAGAATGGGAGTTTTCATAATTGCAATTTCTTATTTGGAAATCACAGCTGTGCGATTTACCAATAGGTAATTTCCTATTTGCGGCTGTGAATTTGTAGAAATCGATATTAGTCGGATACTCTCCTACATAATCTCATTTTGCGATTTCTGATTGCAATATCCAAATAGCAATTTTATACAAACGCTAACTTAAGTACATATGGCCTTTAGGGAGCAACCCTCAAATGGTCGGTCTTATTGTTCCTTAGTCTCTCCTTGAATACACTCTAGCAGGGTTTCATGTTTTACAGATCAAAGTTGTAGTTTTGTCTTTTGATATACTAATAACCGGTTTACTGTGCAAACTATCTCTGCACAGAGTTACCCCAGCCTGGTGAAGCCTATACTAGGGTAGCTAATGTAAGATTTCTCCCCACCGCTGCACACTCCTGCCAACCACGAAGAAGTGGCACCAACTGAGCTGCAGCCTAAACCTTTCCTAAAATAAAATCCTCAGTAATATAAGCCTTTGCAATAGTGGATGCTAAAGACTGGATTCCTGGAAGCAAAATATTTGCAAATTAAAAACTCATATGTTAGAAATGGCCTTTCTGCAGGGTCACCCCCAAACTTTTGCATTCCTCCACTCCTTTTTCTGACCTCATTTTTGCTGGCTTTAGGATTCTGGACACTTTACCACTGCTAACCAGTACTAAAGTGCACGTGCTCTCTCCCTAAAAACATGGTAACATTGGCTCATACCCAATTGGCATATTTAAGTTACTTGTAAGTCCCTAGTAAAGTGCACTACATGTGCCCAGGGCCTGTAAATCAAATGCTACTAGTGGGCCTGCAGCACTGATTGTGCTCCCCACATACGTAGCCCCTTAACCATGTCTCAGGCCTGTTATTGCATGGCCTGTATTTGCAGTTTCACTGACACTTTGACCTGGTATTTAGAAGTACTTGCAAAGCCTTAAACTCCCCTTTGTTACATATAAGTCACCCCTAAGGTAGGCCCTAGGTAACCCATGGGGCAGGGTGCTATGTAGGTAAAATGCAGGACATATATCATTGTGTTTTATATGTCCTGGTAGGGGAAAACTCCTACATTTGTTTTCCACTACTATGAGGCCTGTTCCTTTCATAAGCTAGCATTAGCGCTAACTCTTATTCTGTTTGAGTGGCAGATTCTGATCAGAAAGTGGTAACCAGGTCATATTTTGTATGGCAAGAATGGTAATAGAACATCCTGCTTATTGGTGTGGTTGGATTTTATATTACTATCTTAGAAGTGCCACTTCTAGAAAGTGAGCATTTCTCTACACTCAAAACCATCTGTGCCTTACAGCCGGTCTCCAGTCAACATCTAGGCTGGGCTGGCTGACAGCTTCCTTGTGCATGACAACCACAAACACAGGGCACTTACTTACACCAGCATTCATCTGCATACTGAATGGGTCTTCCTGGGCTGGAAGGGTGGAGGGCCTGACACTTACATTTCAAAGGCTAGTGACCTGCCCTCACACAATGGACTGCCAAACCCCCTACTGGGGGACCTGTACTGAAAGGGAACATTGGGCACTTCAAAACCACTCTTTGAAGTCTCCCCCACTTCAAAGGCATTTTGGGTATATAAACTGGGTCTCTGACCCCACCAAATCAGACACCTCTGGACCGGAATCTGCAACCAGTCAAGAGAAACTGCCTGGCTGTTCAAAGGACTCATCTGGACTGCTTTGCTGAGAAGGACTGCTTCCCTGCTTTTGCCCTGCTGTCCTCTGACTTTGCTGAGAAGTGCTCTCCAGGGGCACTAATTGAGCTTGCTTCCTGTTTTCTGAAATGTCAGGGCCAAAAAGACTTAGGGGGTCATTACAACCCTGGCGGATGGCGGAGAACCGGCGGTAAGACCGGCAACAGGCTGGCGGTCTTACCTAGGTGAATTATGACCATGGCGGTTACCGCCATGGTCATCTGACGGTTCTCCGTTCCGCCCACCAGGGCGGAAACGACCGCCGGGCTGGAGACCTGGGTCTCCAGCCCCGCGGCCGTCAGTATACCGCCGGCGGTATTTGGACCTGGCATACCGCCGTGGATTTCCTGCGGTTTGAACCGCCATGAAATCCATGGCGGTAAGCACTATCAGTGCCAGGGAATTGCTTCCCTGGCACTGATAGGGGTCTCCCCCACCCCTCACCCACACCCCGACTCCCTCCCCTACACCCCCCACCACCCCTGCCACCCCCCAAAGGTGGCAGGGCCCACCCCGACCCCCAACATAACATTACTGACACACACCCGACACGCATGCAGGCACCACCAACACACACACGCACACACCCCGACATACATGCCAATAGCCACACACACAGTCAGGCATGCACACCCACATTCAAACATACACGCACACATCCATACAGACATACCCGCAGACATACATGCACTAATTCCCATACACACAACACCCCCGCAAGCATACACTCACTCACACACCCCCCCTACATACACACACGAACACCCCCATGCACGCACACAACTCACAACACCCCCCTCCCCTAACGGATGATCGACTTACCTGTTCCGTCGATCCTCCGGGAGGGGACGGGAGCCATGGGGGCAGCTCCGCCGACACCGCCACGCCAACAGAACACCGCCACAGCGAATCACAGGACGTGATCCGCTGGGCGGTGTTCTGATGGCGTGGCGGTGGAGGTGGAGCAACCTCCACTTCCCCGCCGCCCGCAAGTATGGCTGTTGGCGGCTCTCCGTCGGAATAACGACGGAGAGCAGCCAACAGTCATAATACGCTGAGCGGCAAACCGCCTGCACAGGCGGTCTTCCGCACGGCGGTCCATCTGCGGTCTTGCAAAAAGACCGCTGAGGTCATAATGACCCCCTTAATCTCCTCAAGGAACCCCTTGTGTGCCGAAAATCGACGCACGGCCTGCCAGAAACAACGCACAGCCTACCTTGCAATGAGAAAATTGCCACACAGCCGAACCAGAACAACGCAGCCCAACTTCGAGTGAAGAATCGACACAGCACCTGCCTTGCGGTTGGAAATTCGATGCACAGCCTACCGGATTGAAGCACAGCTGAACCGGAACGACACAGCCTGACTTCGCTAGTGAAGAATTGTCCCAGCGCCTGCTGTGCAATAGAAAATTCATCGCATTGCCTACCGGATCGACGTAACGTCTGTGACTTCATTCCGCACACCCAGAATTTCCTCACATCGTCCCTGGGCATAAAAAAAAAACCTGCGTCGCAGTGAGGAACCAAGACTGTGCACAGGGAAACTGATGCAAAGCCCCTTGCAGTGTGGAAAGAAATGACGCAACATCTGTGCCGCGCCAGAAACTCAGACACACACCCTATTCTTTCACGTATCTCCTCCTCTGCGGTCTCCGTGGGTGTATTTTTGATGTAAACCAGGTACTTTGTGAAACCAAGAGACAACTGTTGATTTCTATTTTAATCTTGCAAAAGTGATCTCAACTTGTTCTTACTGAATCTTTATTGTTTTGACCTTAATTTAACCAGATAAATATCATATATGTTTCTAAACCTATGTGATGTATTTTTGTGGTGTTTTCACTGTGTTACTGTATGATTTAGTGCATAAATACTTTACACATTGCCTTCTGAGTTAAGCCTGATTGCTCAGTGCCAAGCTACTAGAGGATGGGCACAGGATAATTCAGATTGTGTGTGACTGACCCCCGACTAGGATTGTGGTCCCTGTTTGGACAAAGGTGAATACCTCTGCCAACTAGAGACCCCATTTCTAACGTCATCTAATATTAAAATTAGTTTTAGTTACTCGGAAGTGTCATTTCTAGTGTCTAAAACATATGACAGTTTTTCCAGCACTGCCCATGCTATGTCAAGAAAGACATTTCACACTCTTTATCACTCAAACAGCAGCCTGAAAAAAGAATAAAAACAGGAAATTTATAGACTGGTACATTCCTTCAGAGGTTTCCTTTATTAAAAGCTTACTGTGATTTTCTAGGATTAATGGTGTTTTCTGATCTGATTTTAGCAGAAAACTTGCAAAATGCTATTCTTCTTATGGTATGCTCATTAGATGATGTAACTCCTTTTTTTTTGTTACAGCTTGTTTTTCAATCATCTTATAGCGGGAAGGTGCTCATTTCTGACTGACTGCATGGACTTCCAAGTCCACTGTACGCCCTTGCCTGATCTGCTTTGATTATAGTATCCCCAGTACATGGGCACTGCTATGGGCTCTCTCTAGAAGAATAGTGAATGTGCTCTTATTGTTGCACCTTTGTGCAGCTAATAGATAAGCAATACAAGCAGTGTTCAGAGGAGCTTGAAATTCTCTGTTGATGTTGCTTTGAATCTGCATTTTGGGACTGGAATATGCAGAGAAGTATTTCTCACTCACCGAGCCTGTAGGAAAATATTTCCAGCTGACTGTCCCTGTAAAAATCCGCAGCTCACCTCCTTCCATATGATACCTGCCCCAGTCCTCTGTGGTAGGTTGACAAAAACGCTCTCCACCATGTTGCCTATTGAAATAAGGAACAGATGTACAAAGCATTTTTCTGGTTGCAAACAGTCCGATTGGGCTTTTTACGATGGGAAACATGGTTTTTCAAATGTACAAAATACACAAACGTGATTCGGTAACTTGTTACTTAATAGCATTTTACATTTGAGATTCAGTATTTGGAAGGGGTGTGTTTAGGGCGTCCCTTCCAAATACTGAATCAATATGGTATGTATTACTATTTTGCAACCGAATTACAAAACAGTAGTGCTTTAACACCAGCTAAAAACTGGCTGTAACAAAACCACAACAGGGAAGGGGCCCCTCCCCCTTCCAGAATGTAAATATTGATTTTAAAAAAAAATTGACTTTAAAAAGAAAAAAAATGAGACCTTAAAGATCTCATTTTCCTTTAAGGAAAACGGGCTGCTTTTAAAAAAAAAAAAAAAAAAAAAAAAAAAAAAAAAAGATTGCTTTATTTAAAAGCAATCAAGACATGGTGGTCTACTGACCCCAGCAGGCCACCATCTCTGTGATGGCTACGATTCCTAATGGACCAACAAGTGCGACCTACCTCTTCAATATTCCTGAGGTAGGTGGATGTGTGACCCACAGGGAATCCCTAAATGAAACTCGATTAGTTTCATACATTAGGAATACAGATTTCCTTAGTGCGATCTGGAGAGAATCGCAATTAGGAAATCGGTGTATCTAATGCTTGTACATCTGGCCCCAAGTCCTGACACATTCTAATAATTTTGACAGTGCCCTCGTTTGTCTTGTGGCCTTTACTTAAAGTACAATTTAGAGAAGAGAGCGCTATTCTAATCTGGAGGGCTGTCATTCTAACTGGTTGATGTTGCCTTCTCACATACTTTTCTTGATTCAATTCTGGGTGCCCACACAAATCCATGCACTGTGTTCTTTCCTCTAAACTGAAGCTGAATTTAGTGAGATTACCTTTATGTTCTCATACCATTCAGAGCATGACCAAATACCAGAAGATATGTGAGAATTACATTTACGATCTCTCTGAGGGACTCAGATGGCCAATGCCAGAGAAGCCCTCAACCATCTTGGACTAAGTAAAAGAGATACTGATACAAAGGGTGAGCAGGACCACCCTGATTTACTACAAATTTATTTGTAAATATATGTTTGATCTCGAGATGACTGGGCATCCAGATCTTTAGAGTGGCTCCATCCCCCCAGATTAATGGACCTTTGTTTACAAGGGCTTGTATAAGAAATGCATAACAGCTTTAAGTTATCTCTAGAGGGCAAGCTAGTGATCACCCAGATACTGATGCTAATCTGCTCATCTTTATGGGAATATTATCCTTTAAGCCAGAAGTGTGTGGACTGTTGATGGGGCGCATGCTAAGATAAAGTAGTTGATGTGTTAGGGCAATTTAACGAGGATTCCAGACATATTAATAAAGGAGCCAGAATTCCCAAGCTATATGCCTTCTAGGTAACGAACTTCGCCATATCCAATAAAAGAAGGTGCACCATTCTCCTGCAAGTAAACCCCACACCTGGGGAAATTGCTTCTGCTGAAACAGGCTCCGTACTGGGTGGGCCCTCTTCAGGACCACCTTCATCAAAAAACAGAGAAGGATGTCAATGATAAGAAAATGTGTTACTGGGTGGGGGGGTGGAGGGGGTGAATCCCTACTCAAGCTACAACCACAATCCTTGTCAGGATGAGGCATAAGCAAACCCCAAATTAACCTGTGCTCAACCCTCTGGTAGCTCTGCTCAAAGCAGTAAGGCTTAACTTTGAGGCAATAAATAAAGTACTTATATAGCACTTCAAACAGTATTAAACTGAAAACACAGTTCAAGAAAATTCCCACACCAATTTAGAAAAATTGAGTGAAAATTAGTAAATAAAGCAAAAACAAAACATCAAAAATCCAATCAATAGAACCAGAGATAAGCAATTTTAAAGATTTTGGTGAAAAAAGTGCCAAAAGGCCCAAACCACCATTCGTGGATATCTGGTCATGCGAGGGCAGGGGAAAGACACAAGTTCGGGCTGACTACGAGGGAGCATGGGTTGGATACAGAGCAGGCTAGTTCCACTGAAAAGTTGCCTTCTCCGTCCAGCATAAAAAGTCCCATCCGCAGTGGAGAGGCTTGCGAGGCATACCTCCTGTGCCCCATATTTCCTTCTCATCACAGGTTTTTTAGTTCAAGTGAAGAAATCAGGTCTCTGAATTTGACTTGGTATCAGCCCCCAAGTGTTTCACCAAGCTGATGGAGGAATTACTGAGATTAAAAAGGGCATGACATTATTCCCATGTCACAAGATCCAATAATCCTGAAAAGTGATTGACAATAAATGATACCTTTTCTCCAGGACCCTGGGTTGATAATCAATGTGATAAATGTACATAAGACCCAAAACAGCCACATGGATATTCCTGATTTCAGGATAGAACATCTAAAGTAGACCTTCAGATGCCAGATTAAAAATAAACAATAAAGAAACAATTGTGGGGAGTTCTCCTACAGGAACAAGCTCTCTGAGACTTCTAAGAAGAACTGTTAACCTCACGGCTTCTTTGTTGGAAGCATTTTTGCCATCCCATTTAATACAGGGTCCTTTAAGTGACTACAGCTTCTGCATCTTGGCGTAAGTCTTTCTAAATCAGATGTGATAGATCTGACTTTGAAAGCCAAACAGGAAATCCAGTGGTGGCTAGACCACAAGGTTGCATGGAATAGCAGGGCCATGTTTGATTCAGCTCCAAACTTAGTGACAGAGTCAGGTGCTAATAAGCTATGTTGGGGAGCCAGAAAATCCCTTTCAAGATGTTGCAGCAGCTCATTCAACTGATGTCTCCAGGAGAGTTTGTGGTGACCATCGACCTTCAGGATATACACCTGCATGTCCCTATCCAGCTATTCATCAGCAGTTTCTGAGGTTTACTGTGGGTACAGTGCATTTCCAGTTCTGGATGCTGCCCTTCAGGCTGAAGTCAGCACTTCATGTCTTTACAAAGGTGTTAGCTCTGTTGATGGTTTCTATTCACCTACAGGGGAATTCCATCTGTCTTTACCTTGACGAGTACCTGGTGAAGGGGGCATCTCTTCTCCGGACCTCTTCTCATGTGGCCACTGTACTTGTTCTTCTGTGTTCTCATGGGTTTTTGGTAAATATGAAAGGTTATTGGTGAAAGCGAAGAAATCCCAGCTGATTTCAGCCATGGATCGCATCTTCACAGGGGCCTGGTTCAGGATGGATCTGGTCATGGTCACTCTGTTGGATTTAAGAGTGGTCAAGATTCACTCTCATTTGCAGGATCAGTCAACAGCTCCTTCTGAGTCAGGGTCACTCTGGATGAAGGTGCAGGGAGATCTGGCTGCCACTGTGTTTTTGGTTTTCTGGGCCAGGTGGCACTTCAATGTCCTCATGGAGATTCATCCTGAGTCACTAGGTTCCGAATGTGCATGATATATTGTGTCTGGTTCCAGTGACAATGGTGGTCTGGAGGGAGCAGGAGGTGTGACTCATTCCTTCCAACATCTTGAAGAGCATTTGTCTGCTCATGTTCTAATGGTCATCAAGAGGGATACCAGAGATGGTGGTTGGGGGGCATGGTCAGGATCCCTTAAGGTTGAGGGGTTATGGGATTGTCAGCCAGAGTTGTCAGTCGTCCAAATGGAGGTAACTGGAGGGGATTCGTGTAGCCCTCCTTCACCTTCTTCACTTTTCTCACCTGCTTTTGGGCAAGGATGTGGTTATTCAGACAGACAATACCATAGACAAATCCTATCTCAATCAGTTGGGGGGGGGGGGTTAAAGAGCCCTATCGTTATCATGGATTGCAGATCATCTGTTTCTGTGGGATCAGTCTCATGTGGGGCTCTCTGGGGCATTTACATTAAGGGAGTTCTGAATTCTCAAGCCAATCGCCTGAACAGGGAGATCCCGTACTTGCAAGAATTTTGACCCATATGCACTAAACATTATCCCATAGATACGAAATGGGTAAAACCCTTTGATACATCAGACCCGTGTCTCTCTCCTCCGGGTGTTTGCCAGGGTGTGTCAGTTGTGGGGACGCCCCCGGGTAGATCTGCTTGCGAGTCTTTGTAATGCTCTTCTTCCCAAATTTTTTTTGTTCAGGGACTGGGAGGAGTTGACATCAGCAGTGGATGCCCTGGCATGTCCTTGGCCGTCCGACCTGATGTTTGCTTTCTTTCAGTTTCCTTTAATCCAGAAGGATCAGATTCTAGTTCAGAGGGAGAGGGCTTAGGTCATTCTGGCGGCTCCGGCATGGACCCACTCTATATGGTTTCTTCATCTGATGTTGATGAGGGTGGGTCAAGAGAAGCAGCTTCCCTTGGTCCCTTCTCCCCAGAGTTTTCCTGTTCTCCAGGTCAAGTCTCTGGCGACAATTAAGCTGATGGTTAAACATGCAGGTTTGATTTTCCAGTATCTTTCAGACTTTGTCTCTTCCTCTTTGCAGCCTTAGAGGGAGTTGTCCACAAGATTTTCATATGCTTGCCGCTGGAAGTCTTTTCAGCAATGGTGTGACCGGAAGCACCTGCTTCTTCTTTTTGTGTCCCTCCCTCAGGTCCTTGAGTTTTTTTAGGATGGGTTTTAGCTGGGCCTCAGTCCTGCCACTCTTAAGGTTTAGTGGGCGGCCATTAAAGCTTTCAAGTCCCCAGGGGGTGGTCTGGTGGGCGATCAGGGGCTGGTCTCCAGAATTTGTAAGGGTTTTTTCCAATCTCTGTCCTGTCCTGCAAGTAGTGTATCCCTACTGGGATTTGCAGTTGGTGTTGCAGACTCTCAAATATTCCCCATTTGAAACTTTGTTGACTTCATTCTCTTGATGTTCAGAGAGCAATTTTGATATACCTGGAACAGGTGAAGGGGTTTTGGGTTTCCTCCTCTAGCTTTGTACATTTTGGTTCCAGTCGTAAGGGGGTTAAGTAAGCCTTTTACTCAGACCCTGAGCAGGTCAAATCGGTGAGTTTTCTGGCATACCAGCAGGCATACAAGCAATTTGGTTTGTCGTCTCCACTGGGGATCCACGGGAGGTCTACCAGGGGCTTGTTTGCTTCAGTTGCTGATGTTCATGAAGTCTCTTTAAAGGAAATCTGTTGAGCTGCTACTTGGGTGGGTCCCCCTACTTATGTTGACCATTATTATGTGGTACAGAGCCCGGAGGTGCGGGATCTTTTGGGTTCCCAGGTGTTGGCATATGTGTTAAGACAGTTTGTTCTTCTTTTGATTAAAATTAGTTCCTGCATTTGCTTTCAGTTGTCCTGGTCTGGTTTGGGCTTAGGTACATCTCACGTAATGATGTATCACAGTGCGAGGGGTGCGGAGGTAATGCTGCAATTACTTACGGATAATAGCATTAATCGGAATCCTCTGGCTGTGAAGAATCAGACCCTCCCGCCTTGTTGGCCAGTCCAACTGTGTTGTGGCATGGGCTTGGTACAGAACAGGAAGTAAGGAGAGGGGAGGGGGCTTTTATAGCTTGAGGAGGATCGTGAAGAAAGAAGGACTCCGAGTAATGCCATTACAGGTAAGCTAACACAGCGATACAGTAGCATCCACATGCGTCCTACAAACTAAGAAAATAACTGGTTTCGCTCTTGTGCAAAAAGTGCAGGATGTGAACGTTCTGTGCTCCCTAGGCCTTACTACACAAACAAGAATCAACAGACCCCAGCAACTGGATGGAGCAATCAGACTGAACAGTTGCTGAGTAGAAATAGTGACAAGTGGGGCTCCGATTTTAGCCAATTGTCATAAAGGTAAGCCCGAGGCGAAGAGTGACTCGGCACACACAACACTAAATTAATAAACCGCTCTGTAAGTCAGCTAAATATAATATGGCTAGCAAACTAAACTAATAGGTTACGGATGTTTGTTGATGGTTGGCTAGCTTTCACCCTTATTTTAGATTATTTCATTTGTTGATTGATGCTGTGTTTATATTAATAATGAAGATGGCTCGTGTTCACGAGTTATATAAGAATAACATCAAATATATTCTAATGTGTATATATATATATATATCAAAATGTAATTTTTTATGTATGTGCTAATTATGGGAGTCGCAGTGGGGCTCTGCAGTATCACCTGCAGATGTAAAAGAGGTTTTACAGGTTTGCTTTGCATAAAGCAGTTGGATGGGTGAGAGACACCGGACAGTTTTTCTCTCCGCCAAAAAGGTAATCATTTTGTTTTGATGTTCGGACATTTCTTGAGAGTGACCCTAAAACTCTCAAGGCACACAGGGCAACACAACTTCTTGATTCTCAAACGTGCGCATCTTTCTACTAAGTTATCACTGCACCACAATTAAGCCATTTAAGGCTGCCGAAGGACACCATTCGCGCTTGATTGAAAGGATATGTAAGTGTTACAGAGGCAAAAGTGTGTCAATATGTATCTCCAGTGGCGAACCAGAAATGGAACATTTTCCAATTATTTTCCTGCCCGCATATAGGAGCCTTGAGCTCCAGTTCTGTACAAAATCCTACTACCCCTTGAAATGAACCAGACCGAGCTGATGAGACTTGATCTGTTGAACAGTTTTCTACATGGACCACCCCACAAAAGACACAGTTTGCAAAAATGAGACCACGTGAAAATACTTTTGAAAGTATTTATCCTTTCCCACTTTAGTCCACGATTACATACAAATCCTTTGTACCAGGTGCAATGCACACTGAAGCAAAGGATTTATGTATCTGTAAAAACTGGCACCGCCGTTAATGTGGAACCACTTGAAGCTTGATACACCAAAGATAGTACAAATGTCAAAACCAATGACTGTTCGAAGGAAGGCGGGGGCAGGCGATGCTGCAATGCACTGAACCCATGCCTAATTCAGCAGTGATTGGAGAACGCCTGACAGTGGATTATAACTCGCACCCAATCAGCATCTGACAAGGCACTGGTGTATTGCATATTTGTAACTACAGTATACAATCCACTATACATTCACCTTATGAACACTACTCTTCCTCCCATTCCCCTAACCATGACCACTGAGGTCCAAAACTGTTCTCTTTGCACCATAAAGACAATCACTAACAAGTGTGTGGAGATTTCCTCAAATGAAACTATAACCATCCCTTGCGTCACGTGTGGTATAAACTCTTGTCAAGGCTTTTTACCGCGTCTAGGGCTCATGCCAGGATTTTCGCCATCCTTGGCAAAATATATTTTAGCACTACCTCTCCACTAGCAATGTATCTCATCTGGAAGGTGGCTTTTAATCGTGTCAAAGCAATTAGGCCAACCCTTGCAGGTTGGACGGTAGGCGACTGCCTGATACTGACATGTGGAAACTGTTGTGACCTCACTACAAACTCGGTAGCTCACTAAGTGCCCTGAAATTTGGCACTTCGCAGAACACACTGCCTACAACCCAAGAAGTCTCCATCGTGATCTTTTCTACTGAAAACTCATTCAATTAGCTACATTTACATTCAATTGACAACTATAACACTTTTGTTCTCTCATTTTGCATATGGTAAATTCTTAACTTTTTGTGAAAGGCATTTGGACTTGAAAGGTAATTTTCTGAATTTGTGACCCTATGTATTATTGCTACATTATGAAAGTTACTCTGCATTTTACAGTACGTCTGCATTTTACAGCTAAACACATTTTTTCAACAAAAGAGAAACTTTACTAAGCGATGTCAGTGCCTTGTACACAGTACAGATCTCGGGAAGCTTAAACGTTGCATCCCTACGCCAAAAAGCGCTGGAGGCAGTCTTCAATGTACACAGTTCCAAGCACATGTCATCAATTAACATCTCTGAGCCACTGCCCAAATCAAGTGTCTGCAGAGGTCAATAAACTGCAACAGCTGGACCACAAGCAAATAACAAATTACATCCTTCCTGCTGCAAAGCAAGGTCAGCTAAGAGTACTTGCTGGTTTTTAGTGCTCGGTATCAGGCTTCTGGTCTAGTAAATACATTTCTCTATGGATTAGCATTATGTTACTAAATTCTAAGGTCGTTTGTTTTAGGTTTAGAAAGAATAGCCAAGAGTGTCATAGTAAAAAATACAGCTTAAATAATTATTCAATCACTGACCAAATGTTTACCAAATACCCCAACAAAGTGCCATTGACCGTTCCCATGTGCTTTGATGGCAGTTTTGTATGTTAAAAGTCCTGTCCCAGTTTAATTTCTAAAGTAAAGTCGAAGCTTGTTATGCGAAAGACACAAGAGAACACCCTGACATATGTGACTTGCTGCAGTCTAGTTCTCTAAAGCACTTGTCTCCATCAAGCCCCACCCCTTGGACACAAATTAAAGCGACAAGGGCCCATTCACAAACGTTTGGAAAACATGCTTAGGTTAGACAGTGCATCTGCTTATGTATAAGCTCTTTAGCTAGAGCACATCCATTCCCACCCACGCCATGTGTAAGGGCAAGATGATTACCAATGACCTTGAAGCACTTCACATATCCCTCCACAATTCCATCCCTTCCTCCTGAGACGTGGAGATGGACCTCAATGTTTTAGATCAGCACCACATATTGACCCCACATCTCTAGACAAGCACTGCATAACAAAGTTTTTAAAAAAACTATTGATTACCGCTTTACCTTGCTCAAGCTTCTGCTCTGGCTGTAAAGACCACCTGAACTGACAGCTGCACCCTTATCATACCAAGTCAATGCTGAGGAGGAAGGAGAGGAGTACGTAATGTACGCAGGTGTCGAACTGTCTCTTACACCAATTTTCCTCAACTTAGACATAAGTAACGCATACAAAACATACATTATGCACGCTTGAGTTAGCAACTCTCACCATATTCTACATATACAGTTCTGCAGTGTTTTCCTATGAATCACTATCTTCCTTAAAAAAAAAAAAAAAAATGTAAAACTCCGGTTTCCTTAATCAGATTTAGAAAATGTTATTGTATTTTTTTCTTATTACTTAGTCCTCCTTTCTTTTTACTTGTTTCATTGAATTACACTAGTCCGAGTTTTGACATTTTATTATTTACTTTAAGCCATTGATACCAATGGTCAAGCCCAGATTTGTTGATATATAACCCAGTGGCGGTCGCTACTGGGCAGTTATAGTTGAGACTGTGTATCCATAGGAAATGCCTTTTTGTGTGGCTAATAACGCTTGCGCCGTTTGACGAATCTCCATTAAGCTTTCCAAAAAAGTGCAACTTTTTACTGGTTTGCACATGGAGAGTTTTGGGGTGCTCTATCAATCCGGGACTGAGAAAAAAGGGGGGCCCAAAACATGTTTTCCCCATTCATTTTTCCATAGGGATGTTAGACACAGTTACTACAGCCGAAGCCACTGAACTAATTTACACAAAATCTATCAGAAAGCTAGATCTTGGTCCAGAAAGAGAATATTTTGTCATTTGGTGTAAATCTGCTCAGTAGTTTTGGAAAAATGAAGGTTAGAAAAATGTGCATATATCACGCCACAGAGGATCTGCGGTGCTGACAGACTGCCTCCTGAGATCTGGCTGGCTGCCACCACCTCTATCAGGAAGTAGTAGCAGCCATCTCAGAACGCAGAACTTGGTCCAAACTGGGACTCTAGTTGGCAGAGGTATGCACCCTGTCTAAGTATGGACCAAAATCCTAGTCAGGATAAGTCAATAACACAATTCAAATTAACCTGTGCTTAACCTCAGTTAGCTTGGCGCAGAGCAGGCAGGCTGAACTTAGAAGCCAATGTGTAAAGTATTTGTGCAACACACACACAGTAATCACTTTGGATACACCACAAAAAGACTTCACACAGGTGTAGAAAAATAAAGCTTGTTTTTCTGTGTAGTTTAAGACAAAAACAACAGAAATCCAATTAGTAAATCTTGAGATAATATTATTAAATGGTCAAATGCACAAGCAGGGCTTTTCAACTTATAAGCGGTTTGCCAATGCAGTCGTAACAAGGTATCTTAAAGTCTTGAGCATTGAAGGGACACTCACATTCAATTTCTTCTTGCGATTGAGTATGTACAGAGTCCAATCCCAGTCGGTGATTGCTGGATAATGGATTATCAGAGAGGAGTACCTAAATGTGTGACCCAGATCGCGAGAACCAGAAGTGCTCAAAGAGTTTTCTCTTCCCGGATCAGCGCCCTGAGTGAGCTTCGGCAGTACGCACATTACGGCTTGCAGGAGCCGCCCTCGGACCCCCACCCACCCCAGCCAGCCACGCACGAAACCTCGGCTTCGTCCTCGACTCTGCTCTGCTCTCACCATGTCCAAACAGATCAACGCCGTCTCCTCTTCTTGTTTCAACACCCTCCGCATGCTCCGCAGGATCTTCAAGTGGATTCCAACAGGAACCAGGAAGACGGTGACTCAAGCCCTCGTCAGTAGCAGACTGGACTACGGCAACGCACTCTACACAGGCATCCCAACGAAAGACATCAAACGACTCCAACGCATCCAGAACGCATCCGCCCGCCTGATCCTCGACATACCCCGCCGATGTCACATCTCCCCCCACCTGAAGGACCTCCACTGGCTCCCTGTGGATAAAAGGATCACCTTCAAACTCCTCACCCACGCACACAAGGCACTACACAACACCGGACCCACCTACCTGAACACCAGACTCAACTTCTACGTCCCCACACGTCAACTCCGCTCTGCCAACCTCGCCCTCGTCCCCCGAATCCAGCGCAAGACCTCTGGCGGCAGATCCTTCTCCTTCCTGGCCGCCAAGACCTGGAACTCTCTCCCCACCTCACTACGCCAGACCCAGGACCTCCTCACCTTCAGGAGACTCCTCAAGACATGGCTCTTTGAACGCTAGCAGCACCCCCCCCAACCCCACAGCACCTCGAAACCCTGTCGGGTACATAGCGCGCTTTATAAATTCACTGATTGATTGATTGATTGGTTCTTATGATATATGCAAGAGACGGAGCCAGGTGTTGCTCCAGTGACACTCCTCAAAGAGAGGCGGCAAGAGGAAATGAGGGGCTGCCGCCGGTCCAATTTCTGATGCTGCTCCCAGGAGGAAGCGGGTCTCCTCGTAAGGTGCACACAGAGATCAGTAGACAGCAGGGCAGCATAATTCCTGGCAACAGTCAAATCCGGCAGAGTGGCGATCCTGGCACACAGCAGGTTTTAATCCAGCAGTTTCCTTGAGTCCAGAAGTGTACTGATTTGTGTGGGTCAGAGACCCAGTACTTATACTGAAAAGTATCTTTAATAAGGGGGATGACTTCAAAAGGTTTCTGTGAAGTGCACAGGTCCCCCTTTCAGCACAGCCCCAGCTCCAGACTGTCAGTGGGAGGTCATCAGCCCCTTTGTGTGGACACTGGTCACTACCATTTTAAGTGTAAGAAGACCCATCAGTAAGAAGGTGAATGCAAATAGAGTTGAGTATCCTGTGTTGTGGGTGTCTGGAGAGAATGCACAAGTGCAGCTGTCACCCAGCCCAGGTCACACATGTATTTCAGCTAGGCTGTAGACATCTAGGGCAGTGAGAGCAGACTTTCTAAAAGTGGCATTTCTAAAATAGCAATAATAAATCCAACTTTAAAAGTAAAGAGGATTTATCATGACTATTCCTATGATACTAAACATGATGCAGCTACTCCTCTGAGATCTGGAATTACAGCTTAAAAGTATTATGAGTGATTCCCAATGCTGGCCTATGAGAGGAGCAGGCCTCACAGTAATGAAAAATTACTTTAGGAGCTGTTCATTATCAGAACATGTAAAATTAAAGCATATGTCCTGTCTTTTACTTACATGGCACCCTGCCCTATGGGCAACCTACGGCCTACTTTAGGGGTGACCTATAGGCAAGAAAAGGGGAGTTTCAGGCTTGGCAAGAGGTTATGAATGCCAGGCTGGGGTGGCACTGAGACTGCACACACAGGCTCTGCAGTGGCTGGCCTGAGACATGTTCACAGGGTTACTTAAGTGGGTGGCAAACTTCAGTGTTGCAGGCCCACTAGTAGCATTTAATTTACATAGGGCAGGCCGTGCAGCAAACCTCACAGTGTGGGTTTGCCTGTTTGGGGATGAGGGGTGGTTTAGCCACCCTTAGGCAAACCTCACAGCATGAGGTTGGCCACAGGGCCCTGCGTGCAATCCCTTGCCATGCACGGCTGAATGCTGTGCACAGCGGGGGTTGGCTTTATGTAAGATAATAAAATATTACTTTTTGATTAAAAAACCCTAACAATTTGCTGAAAATAAATCAAAGGTAAAAGTAACATTATAATGAGGTGAAATGGTCAGTAACAATGTAACATTTTAAACCAAAAACCACAGATATTCACCATAACTCGTTTTTGCTCACAGTCAAACATATCAGCAATCATGCAGTTATCCATGTAACAGGGTCAGTCTGAAAGGCGTTAACAAAACCTCCCCAATGAGAGGCAAACATAAGGTATTTACCAATGATAAAGGATTTCTGAAAGGCAAACCCACAAATGAATAAAAGTGATGGGTGTGAGGTGGGCGTGGTTAAAAGCCCACAATACTTACAACAGGTCAAAGCACTTGAGAGCTTAACCTAAAAATGGAGAGGATAGAAAAGGACAGACGAAGAAAGGAGCAGAGAGAAGTAGACAGAGACTCAAAGAGAAGGGTAATTATTGTAATTATAGGGAGAGAGGAAAAGTGCAACAAGAGACACACTGGCAAAACAGGTGAGGTGCAGCAGATAAAAAAAAGTAACTGTTTAAGCAGGAAAAGGGGTGGTGAAAGGCTGGAGAGGCGACCCAGAAGGGAAAGGTATGGGAGAAAAAGATAGAGAACTATTGGTAATGGAAATTCAGTATGAGGGAGGAGAATGATAGCGGCGAGTGAGAGTAGTAGGGAGGCTAAGAAAACAGATTTGGTTCAGTCTAGGGTCTCCAAAGCAGGTACCCAATCTACCCAGGATCTAAGAGCATGTTACAAGTCTCTGCTTAATACATTACATTCAGCACTTTTCCAAAATGTAAGTACAGTGAGATGCCTGTCACATGCAGGGCATGAGTGTCTGCCCACATGTTACAAATAGTGCAATCTCTACTGTCTCTACTGTCTGCCTACACTATGCACAAGGTAAAAACATCAGTCTCTTATGGATGGCAATCAAAAGCACTCAGCACAGTGCACTATCATATTTATATAGGTATTATTATAGTGTGCCTGTCTGACTAAGCCCATGGTGCAACCTGTGCACTGCCTCCTTCGGTCCATTTTACCTTTCAATAATCCAATAATAACATGGTGCGCCATAGTGCAGTCTTTCCTCCCTGTGGGCCTGCCCACACTGAGCAATACGGTGCAAGCTGTCCAGTCTATGCTGCTTTTCATTGCAATGGTCCACATTAAGGACATGGTACAAACAATGCAGTGGCTCTTCTGTTTCTGCGTATCTGCCTGTATTAAAGCACACAATACAAGAAGTGAGGAGCTTGTGGTCAGAGCTTTTCACCCTCTGTGTCTTCCCAGTGTTTACAGTTTCTGTCTGCCTACACTAAGCACCATACAATAGTCCAGTGTCTCTGCCTGTGATGTGGCATCCCACACTAAACACGCTGTACAAACAGGCAGAGTTTCCCCTGATGTCTTGCATCACTAGCCATGAGACAGACAGAGCACTATTTACAACCTGCTTGACTGCATCAAGCACATGAAACATATGCAGTGTTTACCGATTTAGCTGGCCAATCAAATGGGAAGGGCTTAATGAACCATACAAAAAGCACAATGTTTACAGTCTGGCAACTCTAACAGATACACAAAAGGAAAAATAAAAAGTAAAAAATTGTTGACATAAGTGAGCCGATTCAAAGCGCCATCACCGCCATGAGCACGTTTGCGAAGGAGACACACAAAAAGAAAAAGAAGTTTGCTTGCAGTCAAACATATTGGCAAATGTGCAATTATCCATGTAACAGGGTCGGTCCCCAAGGCAGTAACAAAACCGTCCCAAGGAGGGACAAACGTAGAGCATTTACCAATGATGATAAAAGATTTCTGAAAGACAAGCCCATGAACGAGTGATAGAGATGGGCATGAGGTGGGAGTGGTTAAAAGCTCACATAGATACCAAGACGTCAGAAAAGCAACGCTTGTGCGCTGATATGCTCAACCTAAAAAAAAAATATAAAAAAATAAAGCAGCACCCTTTTTCTCTGTCAGACAATCCACTATGTAGAAAGGGGAGTGAGGACAGAAACCGGCCTGGAAAGTACCCTGCTTCTAGTTCATCTTCCCATTGGGTCCATGTTTTCCACATAAACATGCTACTGCAGCTGTGTCATGTGGTACAATTCAATTTGTTGCAAGGGTGTAATAACTTAACAAGGCACCGGGCATTGTTGGTCCCGTACTGGCTGATGGCTGGGAGGACCCTGCCAATGGGCTCCCTGTTTTACAACAATCTGCGAGAGAGTTAGAAATAAGATAGTCGTTTCACAGTCTGTTGCCCTCTGTTCTCTGCCAGCCTACCCAGTGCCATATGGCAGCTGTGGTCATTTTACACTGGTAACTGAAGAGGGACAACACTAGCATTACTGGTGGGTCTGAGATAAATTCAGCAGCTACTTTGTTATTGCATCTCATGATCTACATATGAAGATTTGTTTTATTGTGGGCTGGGTGGAGAGTTTTTCAAAAGCCACTATGGTAAGGGTTTACTAAGAATGCACTGAGTCTAATTCTCGGCTAACAGGAAGTCAAGGGAAAGCAAGAGAAAGAGTTGCTGTTGACAGTCATGACAGGATGTTGATTGTATATTTTTAGGCCACAAGGCTGAAGCCGATGTGTACATTGTTTGCTCCAAAGAAGGTTTGCCATGTTCTCCTGACATATGTTGTGTACAAGCACCCTAGATGTGCATGACTAACTAACTCTTAAAATGCGGTATTTGGCACCAGTGAACAGCACAATTTGGGGACTATCTCCAATATGAAAGGCGAAGACACAGACTGGGGGCTATCTCCAAAATGAAAGCCCAAGACACAATGTAATGGCTGTCTTCAACAGGAAAGACCAGGACACACACCAAGACTGCCTCAATAGGAAAGGCCTTCACACAGTGTAGCGTGGCATGGCTCCGTTCCTTGTACTATTTATACTACTTTCATGTTATTTTTCACAACCCTGTGTCATTCAAGGACTCCGTCAACAATCCCGGTCTCAATTTTTCCAATTGCTTGGCACAAATGTACAGATGATGTACTGTTTCTATGCTCTCATTGCACCCCCTCTTTTCTTATACCTCCAGAGTACATATGTCAGTAGCTGTAAGGTACCTGCTGCAGAACTTTTCAGCTAACCTTACATGTTTGAAATTTGAAGGGTCCTATTCTGTACCACGATGTTTCATGCAAACGTGTTATCCCCAAACCTGCATTCCACAGTGGGGTGATGTAAAACACATAAGGGATTATCACAGAAAGGAGGACAACTAAGGGCAGGGGAAAACAAAAGTGAGGCGGAAGAGAAATAAGGAGGGTGAGGAGAAGTTAGGAAGAGTAGTGAGAGGGTAGAGAGGTGACTGTGGAATATGTAGGAACAGCTAAGAGGAATAGTGTGAATGAGGAGTGAGCAGCAGGAGACACAATGTCCTAAAAGGAATGCTGTACTGTAGTTGTGACCCCTCTGAAACATTAAACCCACACTTCACAGATGAAAGGCAAAAGCTGGGATAGCATTTTCAAGTCAAAGGGCCCATCACTATATTCAATGACAATTTTAGATCTATTCACCTTGAAACGTTAATCAAGAGGATACAAAAACGCATGTCCTTTTCCCATTTTCTTTTAAAGAAAAATCTCACAGGGGACCCCTGCCAAGCCCCATTTGCTAAATAAGGGGGTTCGTGTGACAAGATTTCTCAAGGATGCTAACTGTTCCCAGCCTGGCTGTGTGTACAGGTATTTGGGTGGCAGTGAGAGCCTGTGACAGACTGCAGGGTGCCTCGGTTGAGGCCAGTCTAAGAAGGCTGTAAGTGGCTGCAGCTGCCCTACCCATCAAAGGCCCCAAAATTGAAGCGTCCGTGGCACGCTTCGGCTCACTTCCCATCTGCCTGCCAGCCAAAATCAAAAAGAGGAGCTGGAGTACGTTGCAAAGAGTATGAGAAGATTCTAGCTAAGGAAAAGGGAAAGTTTAAGTGCTTACATTCATCTCAAAACGCAGCATTGGCAGTCATATAATAACTTATACATCTATTGAGAGGTGGCAAGGATTATCTTGCAGTGCTATGAAGAGGGCACACTTGGAATAATCTGGTATAGAGACCCTCACTCTAAAGTTAACAATAAGGGCTTAGTGGCCTAGCAATGGTCCACTTCATAATTGGACTTCTCAGAACAACCCCTCTATCCTGCATGATTTTCAGCACTCTTACCACAATTAGATCATGCGCCTCCCTAGATGCTACATGGATCAACACATCGTCCTAAAAAAACAGCTACTCCCTTAATGTCCTTTAACATCCGAGACATTACCCTTTGAAAAACAGCAGCTGCAGACGCCAATACGAAAGGCATTCTGCAGTACTGAAAGGTGCCTAAGGGTGATACAAACGCAGTAAGGTATCTTGATGCCGGATCTAAAACGACTTGATGAATGCTGCCGCTAGATCAAATCTGGAAAAACATTTAGACTCTCCAATAGTAGCTAACATCTGTTATTTTGGGTAGAGGCTGTGAATCCACCCAAATATGGTTGTTCAAACTGCAAAGATCAACACAAACTCTCAAGTCACCATTTTTCTTCCTGGCGACCACCAAAGGAGATAACCATAGAGAGGATTCTATGGGTTCAATAATACCTTTCTCACTCAAATCCTTTAATTCCTTCTCTAGCTTGCCCCGCACACTAAATGGTACACTCCCAAATTTATGCTTGACAGGTATGACACCCTCCTTGACTTATTTGAGGAGTAAAGCCTTCCATGGTGCCCAAATTCTCTGCAAAAACCAGTGAAACTCATCTTTTAGACTGACATCATAATCATGTGATTCTACCACAGATACCTGTTCTTTGGTACCGGGTCCCAAAACTATTTGAAACAATCCTTGATGAAACCAACCTAATATCTTTAACCCTTTTACTGCCACATAAACCTTACCAAAATAAATTCTACTTTTGAATTCATGTACCTCCTCAAAGTACCCTGCTAATCCAATCTGTCTCCCTGCAAACAACACAGGTGCTCTGTCTGGTGCACTGAGAGGTCTGTCTCCCCAAACCTCCTTCAGTAATTATTGGGTAATCAGTGTGATTCTAGCTCCGGAATCCACTAGCAATTTGATGACTTGGTCACCCCAATTTCAACATACAGATCTACGCACATCATAGGATCACCACTCACTATTTGATCATCCATAACAATCATTACCATGTCCCTGAATTCCTCTTGGATTTTATCAAGATCACTGTCAAACACTTCTGTGACGTTGGCCACCCCTGTACTGTTTGTATGCCTTCCTGAATTCTGATGAGAACCTGTACTGATTGTGCTGCTCTGACACACTTTGGCAAAATGCCCCAATTAATTGCATTTTGTACATCTAATATTTCTAGCTGGACACCCTCTACTGCTCTTAAAATGGTTTGAATTACCACACCTAAAACAAATAGTAGCTTGCTTAAAGAACGGCTTATTGGAAATCTTGGTCAATTTTAATGTTTTTTTCATCTTGAGACTTCACTAATCCTATATTCTCTGTTGTCCTGCACTCCAATTCCTTCACCGATAAGTTAGACTTTTTTATGTTTTTTGCCAACCTTAATATCTCAACAAGTGAAGGATTGCTCATGCAAAGAGGTTTTTGCTGAATAATCTTATCCGTGCATTTTGCAATAAATTATTTTCTCACTAACTGGTCGCTAAACGTCTCAAACTGACAGTAAGCTGGGAGATTTTTCAAGGCTGATATAAATGTATCCACATCTTCAACACTATTTTGCTCTCTTTTGAAGAGCTTGTGTCTGTTTACCACCAAACTGGGTTGAACATCAAATCTTAGTTCCAGTTTTTTAACTGTTTCGGTGTACTCATCAACTTCTTCCCCTTCATTCAACACCAAAGGAGGTAAATGTTTGAACACTGATCCCCCTTCAAACCCTAAAGAATGTAATAGTATTTTTTTTCCCTTCTCAGGGCGGAAACGAAATGCACCTATTGCTCCTAAATACATTTCAAAAGCATCAAACCAATTTTTCCAGATAGTTGGTGGATTCCCAGGTGTCTCTAGAAAAGGTGGCGGTGGGTTTACAGATTGCATTGTAAAATTTCCTCAGCCAGTAGATCTCAGTTCACAAAAGCAGAGGCTGCTTGACATAAAGCAAACTAAAAATCAAGCACTATAATGTCAGAGTGTACACGTCTTGAGCCAGTTGAAGGCAATAACAAAACACTGTAGACGCTTTAAAGTTGACTAGCATGTATGAATACTTTCAACTGTTTCAATAAAATTTCCACAATAAGTTTAGTTCAAGTTGATTGTATAATAGTCCATAAATACTAGAAAAATGTATAAAAATCTGACTCTTGCAGTACACAGGTAAACAAAGTATAAGTGTACCTTTCCTTTCGTTTGAGGAAAAATGTGCACGTTCTTTAACCACTTGTAGCTGAAGAGCACGGTTCCTGAAAATGTATTTTCTCTTTTCATTATTGTTTTTCTTTTTTTTAAACAAACAGCTGAGCGCATAGATGGTAACCCAAGAAGCGGGCCCAGAAACAGCGTGCCACGGTACAGTTAAACCTGGAATGCCAGAAACATGGTTAGCTGTCTAGCTTCCTCCTCCTAAGATCAGCATCAGACCATATGATGCGTTACTCTGCACTGCTGCACATACACGTACCTTCCTCTACAGGAAATCAGCATATGTCCATACGGCGCTGCGACAAGCACGACAATGTGAGAAAGATGACAATGAGGAAGATGAGCCTCGCAGAAAAACGAACCAATTAATCTGCAGCCGGTAAGTGGGTCCAGGACAGCGGTCTTGACTGAAGCTCGCCGCCAAATTCCTTGTAGTGAAAACTAAACCCAAGGAGGATAAATTAAACAAGTGTATTACTGCATAAGACCGCCATACATTAGTCAGTGCGCTCGGTCGCTTCTCTCCACCGCCCAACTTTCACCAAGTCTCCCAATATTCTGCTCTCGAGTCCCAGCATCCCATGCATGACAATAGCGCACAAGACCCACACGAGAGCAGCCACTACATAATGGTCCACTTCATAATTGGACAGTATTATTATTTGTAACAGTTGCGCATTCATTTTGATCTGTCAATGTTGCGCTATTTTGAACTAGAAACAGGGCACTTATGTCAATCTAGAAATGAGGCACTTAGATTACACTCGAGGTAATGAGTTGACAGTGATTTGAGAAGGCTGCACTGGCGTCCCAGTGCTGACGCATTGACCGGGCCTGACCTGTCCCGTGCCAGATAACTGAGGACTGAATTATACAGAGGGTTCTTGTGGCACATTCTATAATGACCTGTAACGGAGCATCAGATAACCTGGTAATAGCTCACTAGGTGAATACGTTTCAAAGGACTGCAAATCTGCTGCTTACAAGTGTAATCCCAATTAAATAGCCCAGGCTGTTGAGTATCTGAAACATAGGGCTTTGTTTATGTTGCACTACAGAGGATGGGCTGGGAATGTGTGTGGTGTGTGACCTGCAAATTCCTCTCCTTCACACACACAAATTTACGGAGCACGGACATTAACCCTGCAGTATTATTCTTGGTGCTGCGGATGACCTGCACTTCAAACATTAACATGACATGCTCCGTGAGAGGCCTGTAAATGTGACAGTATCAGGTCACTACATGGTAAACGCGATGAGGCTTTTCAGTGTTGCTTTATAATGATGCATTGCAAACCATGGTGGGGCTGCCCTGCAAACAGCTGATGATGTCTGCGTACTGAAAAACGAGAGCACAGTGCATCTTACCTACAGATGCCTTGGAAGAAGAGACTTATCCGTGTCTGTATCAGTGTGTTGATACCTCGGTGCACTGGAAAAGAATGTCTTGAGGTGCAACAAGAGAGGACTATGGACTGCTTGTTGTTGAGGTACTTAGGCATGCTATGGTCTTGGATAAAGGTATTTGGATATTTCAGTTTTCGGAGACCAGGGCTTGATGCAAGTCAGTAGAAGTATGTGGGTAAATATTTGTATATGTCTTACTACTAATATGCTAACGCATGACACTTTAGAACTGACGTGCTGTGAATGAACCTACTTCAAATGTTTCTGGTGTGACAGGTTCTCATTTTTCATGTCGCGACAGATGTGTATTTTGAGAGGTCTGTTAAAACCCAGTGCTCTGATTTCAGAACCGGGGCAAAACAGTGCCTAAGACATATGATGGTGTGCCAGTGCGTTCGAGCATTTGAAGTTTTGTTTAAGGATTTGACTGTGATTGGCTTTTGGAGACTGTAATTGGCCTTTGAGAGGATATGCCCAGGGATCTCTAGAATGAAATTAGTTTTTTGATGTTATGACTGAACATCCGAGGCTGTCCAAGAGCATATGATGGTCAAAACTTAACATTTAATTGTATAACAGGGTATATCATTATGGTTAGCCATATGGCTCCGTCGGATGTTTGACGTCCACCATAAACATCACTGAAGAACCCTAGTTAACATATGCGCGGTAAGTGGACTATACTTTTGTCTGCTTTTGGAAACAGTTTGAAAATGTAGTACTCTTTCACTTATTGTAGAAATTATTCAGTGACGTAATTTTCTGTGACGTCAGCAGAGTCAAATGCCACAGGGCATCACATCCTGTAATGTCCCTACAGGTCAAAGTGTGTGTGATGTCACTTCCACTTTCCCTGCCATTTTGTAGAACTGGAGTCCATGAGGAAGAAGTCCTCTTACCAACTAGCCAAAGGTACGTGAAAATTCCAAACGTTTTATTGTGAACTATGCTAGATTCTCCCTTAACAGAAACTATTTTTTTAAAAATATATATTTATCTTCAGGCATGGGGCACAGCCATGGATGAGACACTCATCCGATTCAACAAAAATCCTTGAAGCTGCTTTCAAAGAAATGTTTTCTTAACCAATAGTCCCTACACAGACTTTCCAGATATACCCTTCTTATAAGGAAAATAAACATAAACCTAGAAATTCTTCTACAGGTGGCTTATTCACAAAATATTAGAGTACAGGTTCGCTCTCTCATGGAACCATAGTGCAATATATGTTCTCAATCATATGGCATTAAAGTGAGGAAGAACTCGACACACCACCAATTATAGAAAACCTCAAGGGGTGAAGCGAATTCCTCAAATATCAAAGCCATCAACTTGTAAGCATAAAAGAAAAAGTTTTCCAACTGTTAAAAAAGAATCATTATTTTGTATTACTAGGCTTTCTATGTCGAAAGCTGATAATTTGTAGGGAAGACGTACACACATCATTGGTACTCATCACATCACATGTGACCAGGCGCAGTTTATGCTACCCACTTTTTGGCACCTAAAAGCCCATAACACATTTGGTACACTCACAATTCTAAAGGGAGGAGAAAAAGATATTAACCTACAATTATGGCCTATGAAAAGAAACCCATTCTTCAAAAATGACACTAGGTAAAAACCTCCATAATAAATTGGGGAGATTATCCAAAGGTACGTTTATTTCGTAGAAGACTTTATATCTGAAAATATGTTTGTGGTTATCAAGGGAAACAGGTAAAATGGACTTGCACACATGCTTATATGAGATAGGCAGTCACTAAGTTGTAACCTCTCTGGCATTTTACGCAATGACCTCAAAAAAGTAAATACTGCGGAATTAGCTCGTTTTAATTACAGGACAGTTTCAGTATGAAAAACTAGATTACGGTTTATAAAAGGCAAAAAATTTAAAACACGTTAGGGATAATTATTCTGCCTTTGATGCTCCTACTTCAACAATCACTGAAGTATGGTGTTCCACATTGTAGAACAATTTAAATGCAGCCATGCACCACATGCGATATGGCTAGAAACAGAATCAATACAAATTCAATTCCCTTTCATGTAATGATTTTCCCAAGTTATATGTAGGGCCCGATTACGAGTACAGAGTCCATGGGCCACCGTACCCGCAATGGCGATCGGACTGCCGCAACCCTGGCAGTCTGACTGCCACATTGCAATGCTGGCGGTCCAACCGCCAGAACACAGCTGCCAGGATCATGGATCCCGACGTGTTGGGGCGGTGCAAGTTGTGGTCAGCCACGGCAGTGCAGTTCTGCACTGCTATGCTGATAACCACTTGCCTTTCCATTGCATGGAACTGGCCATGGAAATGCCAGCAGAAAGGCCGGGACGGAGCCACAGAGGGGGTCCCTGCACTCCGATGTCCAGGGCATGGACAGTGCAGAGGACCCTGTGTCAGCATACTCAGAATGCATACTGTCTGCCAGGGCACAGTGTGTGCAAATAGTGCGGCGGCATTGGCTCTATCTCACTGTGTCCGCTGGTCGGCCCCGTGGGGACTTCGTAACTTGGTGACCGCCTCCCCACCATCGTATTGGCAGTCTGACCACTGAAGTCTTAATAAGACCCTAAGTTTGTAATCTAGGATTTACAAAGGGGCATAGGACAGCAATTTTTTTCATTGCAGTTGAGCTTTAATGGAACAGTACAGACATCACTGACAGTGTACTAATCTTGTAGTTTGTTTTCCAACATTGTTGTCTTTTGAGCATTTTAGAGGCAATGCAGACCAAGGCGGTAATGTATAATAAGGAAAACCAGCGTTGGGTTCATCAGGGGGTATGGAAGGTTATACTGTAATTGGAAGAGCGTAAAACGTTAAGGCCCTCATTCCGAAGGTTGAAGTAATCTGACCGCCATGCCGGCGGCGGTGTAATGACTGTCACCCGGGTGGCGGTGCAGACCGCCACTTAATGAGTAAGACGGTGAACCCAACGCAACACAGACAACTCACCGCCAGTACCGCCAATGAGCAGCACCCGGCGGCAGAAGCCAACTTCATGCAGGTGGAAGCCAATGTCCCGCCCACCATATTCCAAGTCACCACGCCGCCAGGATATCTGGGGCGGGCTGGCAGATACGAAAAACCTGGCGGAAACAGAAAGTACAAAAGGAGAAGCCCACCTCCAGGCACAGAGACGCCTCCGCGGTCACCCTGGCAAACAAACTGCTTGTCTTTCCAGCATTGTATCTCGCCATACACCTTCAGGGCCACCGACAATGACGAAGATGACAACCGTAAGTATGCCTAGCACAGAGGGGAGGAAATGGCAGTGAAACTCCCACAGAACACACATTCCTTGCACTGACAGCGAAGGCCACTCAAAATATACGTCAATGCCAAGTACCCAATAAAAACACAAAGCCAAGCAGATACGTGCCAAACATACAGCACACCAACACTACCAACACACCTCATAACCACACAACAACTAGACAGAAAATACCTCAACACAGGCATAGACAGGCACGTTGTGCGACACCACACATACACCATGAACTGTATGTAGCAATGACACACAATCAATAGCAGTGAACACACATCCAAACAATGACACAGGTGACACAACACGTACAACCAATAATGTAAATCAACACATGCAGCACCATACACAAAGACACAACACCCCATACAATCCCACAAGCAAGCAGTCAGACACATTACAACATACCCATGGCACAACCCATCTACCCAGTGAATGGAACAACACAGGCACAACCCAAACACAGACGTAACACACCGTTGATCACAGATGTCACACCACCATGTAGAAGGAAACCAGGACAAGCATCTCAACTTGCCAACCACTGCAATGTGGGCAGTTGTATTCTTCAACAAATAATAAAAAAAACGATATACAATATGTGCCAATGACAAGTCCAATGTCCAGAAATGCAGGACACATTGTCCGTAACTCCTGGGCCCAACTTGACTCCTGACAGCAAATAGGCCTCCATGTCATCGGGGCATCAATGGAGCAGGCAGGCATCTCAGCGATGTGGGGGTGGTGGGGGAGGCTTGGATGTGGAAGGGGCACATTTCGTTTTGGCAGGGGTGACTTTGGCACTGGGAGCGGTGGATAACTTGCTGGGTGGAGGAGTATGGGAAATACCAGAGGGGGCACCCTAGGAATGGGATGGGGAAAGGCCTGAGAAGGGCAGGGACAGAGCGTTTATGGGGAACACTGGGTGGGAGAGGAACAGGGAAGAGGTCAAGGGTGGCAAGGAAAACTTTCTTAGGTACCTGTGGCAGTCACATGATTGAGGGTTGGGAGTGAAGGTAGAGGGTGTGCTCATGTGACGTGTTGGTGTGCGGTACATGTATGCTGGTGTGTGCAATATGTGCATGTGTGTGGTGGCTAAATGTTGGGGGGTGAGTGGGTGCTTGTGCATTCATTGGGAGGAGGGGGTCAGAGATGCAGGGAGAGGGAATGGGAGATGTGTGAGTGAATGTTGCAGTGGTGTGTGCCAATGAGGTGGATGTGCTGCAAGTGGCAGAGACAGTAGCTATGGCGAGTGCAGATGTGGTGTGTTGGGTGTGTGCCTCTGAGTCTGCTGTTGTGGTGATTGAGGGTATGACAGCAGGACTAGTGTGTGATGATGCAGTGCTGGCAAGTGTCAGTGGAGATATGACTAAGGGAGGAGGTGGTGGGGAAAGTGTCTGTTGTTGTGTCTGCAGATGTGTGTTGTGTGTCTGCATGCATGTGTGAACGTTTGGGATGCCTATGACTGTCCTCACACATCTTGTCTGTTGTAGTTGGTGGGTGTATGCTGGTATGTAGGTGTGCTTTGGACAGGTGTAGGGAGATGGGGTGTGGATTGGGAACAGGTAGCTGGAGGTGGGACGGAAGATGAGGGGACACTGGCTGCCCTCAATGAGGAGGCCAGAGCCTGAACCAATCTCTGTAGGCTAGACAAGGCACTGTGAATGCCTTCCAGGAACGCATTGGACTGCCGCATCTGGGATGTCAGTCCCTGGATGGCATTCACAATGATTGTCTGCCCCACAGAGATGAACCTCAGGAGGTCAATAGCCTCCTCATTGAGGGCAGCAGGTCTGACTAGGGCAGAGGTGCCTGCAGCAAAAGGAGACGCCCACCCTCCCGGGTGAGCGGGCACGGGCAACTGGGTGGGGTGCTACAGGGAGGGCAGTGCTGGGAAAGGGGATGGCAAACCAGTATGGTGCTGGGGTGGTCCCAGATGGGTCCGCCACCGCCAGTGAGCCGCCATTGGAGGAGGAATCTGTATCAGATGTGTTGGTAGCTCCAGTCTCCCCGTGGTGCTCCCCGTGCCCTCTGTCCCACTGGTCCCCTCGGCTTCACTGGTGTCAGCCTTCTGGGTCCTGTGGGCTGCTGAATCTCCACACGCCGGTGCCCACCCTCCTTTGCCAGATGATGTTAATGCACACATAGACAGAGGTGGAGAGAGAGGAGGGTGGGAGAAACTGAAAGGGGAGAAATTATGACAACCCACAGATCCACTTCACATACAAACAATACAGATTACATCCTCTGCCAGGGAAACAAGAGACCATTTAGCAATCATTTACAATTGAGTCATGCAAGCAATACCCAAACTCACCTCAACCCTGCAGCCTAAACACCTGAATGAAGACCACTACATGCCTATGAACTGCCTAAATGACTTATCCAACAATCCAGCCTAGGAACATACCCATCCACACGTCATCCATTATGGGATGATACAAATCTGAGCACAGAGGGACTGAGAACACTAACTGACAGGAATGTGTGGAGTGCATGTGGTACAGAGGTCCATTGATGTAGCAGGTAAAGCAATTGCAGTTTACATGTATCATGCCTGTCATTACCCATATACAGTGCCAATATGACCACCTTGTACCACTACAGTACACGTAGAGATGGAGGATGCAGCCAGTGACATGATAGCATACTTTAGCGACCCATAAGTGTAGGTGAATGTGTGTCACAGTACCACCACTTCTTTTCCTGCATGACTCAACATAGCTAACGTGACACACTCCTACATGATGGGCTTGACAACCAGAACTGTACATTACGTAAATCACACCTGTCCACGTAAATTCGAAGTTTAGTGAGGGTCACAGTACACAACCATGCATTAGTCACCTGACAGCCAACACTTACCCCCTTGTAGCTGCTGTGCTGCCTTCAAGCGCCCATCCAGCTCTGGGTAGGCCACCGCCAGCATGCAAGCCATTAGGGGGGACAGGGTCCAACGGGCACCCCTCCCATTTTGGGAGGCCGTCCCCAGCTTGGCCTCTGGGGTCTTCCAGGCCCAGAGTCTCAGGTCCTCCCACCGCTTCCTGCAGTGGGTGCTCCGCCAGCTATGGACCCCCAGGGCCCGCACTTCCTTGGCGATGGCTCTCCAGAACTTTTTTCTGGTGAGGGCTGACCTGCATGGGAAACATTCCGAAAATGGGGCACATGATGTTAATTATAACAATACAGTAGTAACCTTTGGCGACACACAACAAACACGGACCATGCACACTGCCAATGTCCCACACATATCATGTGCATGCTAAACACCTGATCAGTCATGACAGGTCAGTGTACACACACATACATCTTAAAACACCACCCGACATGTGGGACAAAGGACATTGTACTGACCTGTTGCCCTGGAGCACCGTACAACCGTGCATACAGGGGGTAGGACCCCTTCCACCAGTTTCTCTTGTTCCTCCGTAGTGAAGGCGGGGCCCTATCCCCTGCAGTGTGTGCCATTGTTGCTCCAAGATACAGGACACAGCAGCACACAAAGTGGAGGTCTGTCTTGCCCGAATGCCAGGAGTCATGTGAGCTGGCCCATAAAAAATGGCTGTTACAACCACAGCGGTCATGACAGTCACCGCCAGCGGTGATCGTGATTGGCCCCAGTCTTCCATAGACATCAATGTTAACCAATGGGGAGTTGCACGCGGTTCAGACCACCTTCCGCCATGACGACTTCCGCCGGCGGAACAAGGTCACTTCCAGCTGTCCAATGCATGCCGGACAGGCGGATGCCATATTAGTCTGCAACATGTCTGTCCTGGGTTCACACTGCGTAATAACTGTGGAGCACACTGATGTTTGATGTGACCTTGGGATAAAGGTATGGGAAGGTGGGCTCTGCTGTGCATTGGCTCCCACAGGGGAGGTGGTTGCAGTTATGGGCAGGGTGAGGGTGGTGGTGGACTGACCACTCATGCCTGATGGGCCAGGTTCGTTGTCCATATCCAGACTTCCAGGGGAGTCCTCCCCTATTGGACCTGCTTCTAGGCTTGGGCTTTCTGTCACTAGGCTCTTCTGCTGTGTGGCAGTACTTGGGAGACCTGTGGAATGAGAGGTATTGTATAAGATGA
Organism: Pleurodeles waltl; assembly: GCF_031143425.1. Taxonomy (NCBI): domain Eukaryota; kingdom Metazoa; phylum Chordata; class Amphibia; order Caudata; family Salamandridae; genus Pleurodeles; species Pleurodeles waltl. The sequence continues at coordinate 178,256,929 of NC_090444.1, forward strand.
TGGTATTGTAGCAGTGACACACATGGTTGTATGCCATCATCCACTGGATTTGCAGGGCAGTAATGGCATTGACAGTTACCAGCCCACTGCTGGTGTTACCATCAGTGGAATGTTGCAATGGGCCTATTATGGAGGATAGTTAATGTTTTGTCTTGCTACTGTCTTTGCCATGTACTAATGTGCATTCCTTATACTTATTGGTGATGGGGAATGACATGGTTTAACGTGCACTTGCAGAGATTTGATGTGGATGTAGCAGTCATGCAAGGGTAGGGAGTGTTGCATTGTGGTAGATGTGGTACTTGCTGCAGTGTTAGGTTCCATGCACTAGGTGGGCCTGTGAGGGTATGGTGTCAGTAGGGTGCTGTGGCATGCAAGGTATAGGTGGGTATAGGGTCCATGGTGGGTTTGTGCACATTGGAGTGATGTGAGGGGGTGAGAGGGTGGTGGGGGTAGATACTGTGAACAGGGACATGTTGTCCTGGAGTACAGTAGACTTACTAGTTTCCAGTCCACTAGGTATTCCCGTCAGCCCTTACGGATGTAAAATGGCCAGGACCTTCTCCTTCCACTGTGACATTTCTGTGGGAGCAAGTGGGGGCCCACCACCAGTCCTTATAATGGCGATTTGGTGCCTGGAAGCCATGGCCCATACCTTCCCCGTAAGTCGTTCCACCTCTTTCTACTGTCCTCCCTTCTGTGTGGATGGTTCCCCACTCCATTCACCCTGATGACTATCCTCTGCCATAAGTCATTATTCCGGGGCAGATGTCTGCTGGACCTGAGCTCAAAACAGTTGTGGCTCCACTCTGACGATTTCATCAACCATTACCCTCAGCTTCTCTTCTGTGAATCGTGAGTTTTTTGGTGGTGCCATAGTGGTTGTGTTGTGGGTGGGGGTGTATGTTGTGCAGGGATGTGAGTTTGTGTAGTGGTATGTGTGTGTGTGTGCTCTGTGGTGTTTGTGTGCAGTGGTGTGTTGTGTGATGCGTGTTCAGTGTGATGGTGCTTGTGGTATCTAGATGCAGTGCCTCCTTTCAGTGTGCTCTTGCCTCAATCTGTTTGAGTTTCTGGTTGCAAAGAGTTCTGGGTATGTGTAGAGGTGTGTTTTGTAGGGCTGTGGACAGGTGTGTGTATGTGTCTCAGATGTTGGACAATGGTATTGTCCAATGTGGTGCAGTGTTATGGTGGTGGTGCCTTTTTGTCCCACAGCGGTTCAGACCGCCAATGGATTGCCGCCGTGTGAGGACCGCAGTGCTGATTTGTGAATCGTTATTTGGTGGGAGGGATATTCTTCGTGTGGCAGTGCTGGTGGTGCAGCTGCCTCCTTCATGCCGTTGTTTTGGCCGACGGTGTCATTTTTTGGGGTGTATTTTGGGCGGTGTTGTGTGGGTGACTCATAATGCAGTAGTCTTCACTCCGCCATCACTGGCGGTCTTTCAGCGGCCACTTGCACGGCGGTCTTCGGTAATGACCGCCAAACTCGGAATGACCACCTAGGTCACAATATAACATCGTGGGCAAGCATCAGGTTGCAAAAAAAGTGTAGATGGATAAATCTAGTAATTATATACTATGATAGGGGAGGCTGTTATGGTGCCATATTTAAATAAGGAGGATACATATAAGCGGTCCAAATAGTATAAGATATTCCCTTTTTTCAAATTGACCAAGTAATCGAGTAATACAGAAGTTATTGCCAATGGGAAAGGAAGACTTCATTTCAATTATATATGAAGATTATAAAGATGGCATTAACTACCAGCTTAGCCTGAGCTGAGGCCCTCACTAACACCTCTCAGTAATAGCACATCAAACAAGAGCGAGGTAAGAAAAAAGTAGTGAGATGGGAAGTTGGAGCTATGTGAAGCAGATAAAAATAATGTTTAAACTAATGGAAAATCCATTACTTTTTAGCATTTATTTGTAAGCGAAACCAAATTTGAACCAGCACATAAGGATAGTTACTGAGGTGCCAGGTGACAGTGGAAGAAGGGAGTGTTTCCATCTAGAACGTAAGTGAATCCAGAATTTTAAATGGAGTAGTGAATATGCACATTGCAAGCTCATTTGTATTAAAGCGCGTATTTAAAATTAGCAAGGCAAAGTGTTGGGCTCTCGTTGGTGATTCACTACATGAGAGGAAGAAAACTCCCAGGTTGTAGATTTGTAAAACTACAATATGAATGCAAAACAGACTTACATCCCTTGCCAGTTGCTATATAGAAACAACATAATATTAAATAAATAAAAGCAAATAGAGTACAATTTTTTTTAGTGATGCCATTACCTCAATTAGACAGGAGGTGAAAAGTTAGGAACATCCATTGAAATTTTAAATTGCTCGTCACCTTGGATATAGGATTTATTGTAATATGGATTATATATCTAATGTCTTCAAGTTTTAGTAATTCCAGTGATATTAGTTTAATTTAGTTTAATTATTTCAGTGATATTGAGTGTATGAATAAGGATGTGGTTCTGTAAATAGAATAACAGTAATGCAAGTTTCTTTTTCTCGCTGAATATTTTTATTTTTTATCGTATGTCCTGATAAAGGTGGTGTTGACCAGCTTTCAAATCTACCGAAATGCAGCGTCGACAGAAAATGTCTCTTTTTCTTTTTTCCTTTTCCTAAGTTATTTCATGATGTGTATCGTGTGAATAAGTTTGTGTCATTTGTAATGCTTTTTAATGACGTCTCTCTAACTTCTGTAAAGTGAGTTGGAATGCCAGAGAAATACAAAAAAGATGTTTTTTTTTTATATATAAAGCAATACACTAATGATGTAGAAATAAATAAATATATATTTTCAAGGAACTCTGCAAGATGATACACTCTTAAATGGGAGGAATAGTATTCATGTTGTACATATGGCCAATTGCATTGCATTGATTTGGAATAGACAGAATTTTCTGTAGGTGTAAATCCTCGGTTACAAGCTTAATATAATTTGGGAAGATCATTACACGAAAGGGAATTGAATTTGTTTCTATTGCCTTTGACCCTGTCCCTTGTTGGTTTTAAGGGCAACTCTCCTCTGGTTGAGGTCTAGAAATAAAACCAAGCAGTGGTAGCCAATAGGTCAGCTTGTAGTTTGAGTCCCGATTGAAAAGGCTTGCTGCACTGGAAAAAAGCAAAAAAACGATTGCTTTCTCTATAACATGCAACTATGAGATACGTAATTTATTGCGTGATGATGCAGTCCACGTTTCTCAAGTGAAACTGCACTTCATGCACTGCAATGTAAGCTGTCCATTAGGGGTGGAATGCTACACCAAAAAGCCAGCAGCATGAGGTAAGTGAGATATACTCCTCTGGGTGGAGCCACTGCCCACTCTCTGTATACAACAGGCTAAGCAGACAACAGCAGTGGTGGACCAGACGTAACAATAGGGATTATGAAAACTATGATCTCACACACATTGTGCGTGCTCCATGCTGATCCACAGAACACACAAAACTAGCATATTAACATCCTCTTTTCACCTCTCTTTTGATTTACTGCAATAAGGGCCATAAGTATTATTATTTCAAATTGCTGTTACCTATTTGCGATTCTCTGTGAATCGCAATGAGGCAATCGCTATTTGAGAATGTATGAAACTCCACAAGTTGCATTTAGCTTTTCTAATGGGTTGCAAGTCAACCTACCTCATTAATATTAATAAGGCAGGTTACAATTTGCAACGCATTAGGAAACGCAAAAAATCACAGGGCTGGTGGCCCGCTGGGCTCAGCAGACCACCATGTCGGTGATTGCTTTTAAATAATGCATTTTTTTTTTTTTTAAATGCAGCCCGTTTTCCTTAAAGGAAACAGGATATGTTTAAAAAAGAAAAATGAAAGTTTGTTTTTCATTTTTTTTAAGATTAGGCAGTGGTCCGTGGGTACTCCTTACTGAGTAAGCCTCCTCTGGCAGAAAAAATATAGTACTTCTGGGAGAAGAAAGGATGGGGAGTGGTATTACTAGTTACCTATCTGGGAAAGTGGTGCTTGGTGGTGGACAGAACAGGTGGCCAAAGAGCCTATATTGAGGCCTGGCATTTGACATGGATATCCCAAAAGGGGTCTAGGTAAAAGAACCTTTTTTACCAGGACAGCGCCCTCAGACATTTATTTTATGTTTGCCTCCAGTATGGAGAATGATGAAAACCTGCTCCTTGATCAGGAAGAGTGGGTGATTCCTTGTTTCCAAAGACCGGAACTGGAGTAGGCTAGGAGCTGTGGAGAGGGAAGCCTGACTCCAGCCATCATGGGTAAAGTCTTCTAGAATAGTTTGTAGACAACTAGTGCAGGAAGTCATGAACAAATGGAATGGCTGTTGGTGGGAATTCTGCATGCAGCAAACCAGAGTTTATCACCAGTCATTAGCTAGTGCTCTGTATTAAAATGGCACAACACTACCAACTCATAAGATCACTCATGGATCTGGACAACTTATCAGAAGAAAAAAAAAGAAGGACGCCACTCTGCATGAAGAAACAAGAGTTGTCTCATGATCTCCACCTAAACACTGAGATTGGCAAAGATCTCTAAGTGTCAGCGGCTGGCTTCTTGTACTGGTTGGCGGACATTAAAGATTGTGGGAGCACCAGTGGGCATATAGGAGTGGACTTTACTATACCCTGTGAGGGTTCTGTGGGGGGGGAGGAGGCACAACCTAGCCAAAAGCAGACTTCTCTGGAAGCCAGGGAGCTTTGAAGAGAACAAGGGCCATATTATAAAATGCAGCACATTTTCTTGTTTGTGCCAGGCACACCTTTTAAAAGGTGCAAACAAGGAGAGTACGCCTTATTATATTGAATGCGCTGCCCCCAGGGCACCATCGAACTTGTGGTGCCCTCTGGGCAGCGCATTCAAGTGAAAAACAGAGCAGCTTGGTGTTTCACTGTGCAGGCGGCAACCCGCCTTCACTTTTAAGGGGGACTAGAGATCCCCTTGCAGGCGGGTGCAGTGAGTGCACTATTCTGCAAGAGGATATCTGGGGGCATCCATAAGACCCCCTTTACCTCCTCCATAGGGCTGCCCTCAGGGGCCACAATGATAGTGTGCCACCTTTTAGGTGCACATGCCCATTACGCTCCCGGGCACACATGCCCGTTGTGCCCCCATGCACTTTCCACAATATGGCTCCAGGAGTAGTGATGTTTCCAGCAAATTGGTTGTAGCAGAAAGAAGGGGCAGAGAAGGCTGTCCCATCCTTGGAACTGTGGAGTCCTCCAGACGAGCACAGGAAAGACAAAGCATTTCAGAGTACACATCTGAAAGGTTACTGACAAAGTGAATCTGCCCTCCCAGCCTTTGATATGCGAAAAGTTTGCTGGCAGTGTTCACTTATTTTTGTCATTTATGAAGGAGACGTCTGTTGGCTACTTTTGCTAACGCATATATCTTTAAAATGACTTTTTATCATCCCTATTCAAATAAGCATTCATCGGACATAAAAACTTTAAAAATCTTCAGTTCCATTATCCTATTAAAACTATTTTGCGGCATTTGCTTAGTAAAATCTTTTTGGTTTTCCTAAATTGATTTTGGAAATTTAATATATTGTATTCTTGACATCAATGTGGTTTGGTACTGTTTAAAACTAGCATACATGTATCTGTGGAAAAGCCTCCTGCTTGTGCAAAAACTACAGAGGATTAAGAGGGTGTTCTAGGGTAACTGAGTTGCATCGTAGCGAGTTTGTGCCTTACTACCTTGGTGGATGTCGCCCTCTTCCCAATTAGTAATTCAGTTTCTCCCAGGCACAGCATGCACACCTGGTAATCCGCATAATCGCCATTTAGCTGCTGTGCAATTAGGGAGTTATCCTGTGGCCAGGCTCGCTTACTCGAAGCCAAACAGCAAGAATTTCCCTTATTGAGGAAAAACCCATTGCCCCAGTTGCAAAGACGCTAGGAGAGTCCAATAAATGCAGTTCTGTTTTTCAATATACTACCTCACTATCCAGAGCTATCCTAAAATGTAAACCTTCACTTCACTTGAAGCTGGCGGCATTTAAATATTAACTGCATTATTTTGAGAGCCAGTGCAGAATGACATTTTCCCAGCAGATTCTTCGTGTCCTATTGTCTCCTCAATAAAAGTTAACAACAAAAACAAAACAAAACAAAAAAACGTATCCGTCTCATGTTTTGGAAGACTTTTCATAGCTTCTAGCTTCAGGCAGGATATGGTTAGGACTGTTGGTATGAATGGGACTTGTGTATTGTAATTAGAGGGCATTTGACTTTGTGCACAGTTACCTAGTAGCACACTTTACAATGAGAGCATCTTGAACATGGAGCTTTGCAGAGTCAGCAGACCCACCAAAGGTTGGAAGCAGTGTGGCCACAACCCATGGGTCCTAACAATGCAGAATCCAGCATAATAAGTAGATAACGAAGGAAGAGAAGTAAACCAAACGTCCATGTATGTTTTGGGTACTATTAAAAGAAGTATTACCGTCCTAATTCAGTGTTTCAGGTGAAGGACGAGACCGTAACTAACAAGTAGGGATATGCCACCAATCCCTTCCAAATCAGAGTTCCCACGAGGGCCAGAAGTGACAAGCCATGTTATCACAGATGTCGGTCAGGATTCCTGGTTATTGCAGCTGCCACCTGGGATGCCGGCAAGACTCACTCGTATTTTTTTTGTCTCGCGAGAAGGTGGCCATGATGGAACGAGTTGCTGCAAAAGAGCCGACTGTGCGCACTTCGTTCTTCAACTAAACCTCTGCAAAGCAACCAATCTCTGGACGTGCCCTGATGAGGACAGCACCAGGCAACAGCCCAAGTTTTCTCAGCAGCTTGGTTGCACGATAACTGAACCACATTCCGCATTCCTGACAGTGTTTATGTTCAGTGCCCATGGGTGTTCTCAGCTTTACAAATGTCTCACTTTTGAAGACTGTCATTGAAACTTTCTAGGTTTCTTCCCATCTTGGATAAGTATTCTGTACTGCATTCTTGCACTTGTGGTCTGACCTCAAGAGTTCTGCAGGCCACCAGTGTCAAGCTACATATTTCCTATATTCGCTACATTCTTGAAATTGCACTCTGACCTCACGTACGCTTCTACTGAACTCTACTTGGCTATTTACTGCAACTGCTAAGTGCTTATTAGCTTAGTAGTCATTGTGTTCAAGGTTTTTCTCATTGTGTTTTAAACTTATAGATAAAGCTATTTTCTCCAAAGATATTGAGACATGGTTTAAGCTAGGACTTAGGTAAAGGATATAAATAAAGGTAAATGTTTGTCTTTGAAATATTGCAGGTAGGTTTTTGTAGGGTGACTGCAAATCTTAGACTAACGATACGGCTTTGAGTTATTTTCTTATTTGGTTGTATATGCTTGTTTTGGTTTGTAGGTGCCCCCTTTCTCGGACGATTACATTACTTCATTGAACTCTGACATAATTTTACCACCTAAAATATATCTTTTGCAACTAGACCAAAACATTAACCAAACACCTTTCCAAGTCTTTAAAGTAAAAAAAGGTGTAAGTCTGTACACATCTGATGAAGTATGCCTTCAGATGGAAGCAATCTATGGACTCCCCTACATGTGACAACGCTGGTTCACTGAACCGATTATCCCACACATGGAAAGCTTTAAAAGGAAACAATTGTGCAAGACATGGTCACTCACATTCCCATAAAATTGTGTGAAATCAAGTCAAGCGGTGTGCGTGTGCTCAATCCTAGCCATGTACTGTGAAGTGCAGATCAAACACACCAACACTTTCCTGCCCAAAATTAAACGAAACGCCATCTGTGTTGGGCTCAAAGTTAGCCTACATCATGCCATGGAAACAGAAAATGGAAAAAAGGTAACATAAAAAAAATCAATTAAAACTGCAATGCTGAGTTGTGGTCTTTAATCTTTCCGAAAGAGCAAGTCAGCACGGAGGAGAAACTACGGCGAACTCGACCTCAACACATTGCTCTTTATGTGAAGCCATAACAGCACAAATGGCATGACTAATGAGACGAGGAATGAAATCAGAAACACCAAGCGCTGGGGAAATGTAAAGGCCACGGACATAGGCTTGGCCCGGTTTCACGATAAACATCATATAATCAAATGAAGGACAGATGTTTATGATTACTAAATAATTTGATTTTATGCTCAGCTTCCAGAACCTGGGCACTGACAGAATACGGACAGAGCGGGGCAGAGCTTCCCTTGGGGCAGGTTTGAAATCACACATACTCTAAAGCAAGGGAGAAATGTTCACTCACCATCAGTTACACGAAGCTTCGTTCAGAATCTAACAAGGCTGAACTGACGAACGGCAAAACTTACTGGAGGAGACTGCACGCCAATGGTTAAGTATCCCATTTAATAAACTGTCTCAGTTCAGGGACTTAAAAAAGGTTATCGATCAATAAACTGCTCCTTAAAGAACAAGTAAAGGTAAAGTCAATAGGTCTGAGCTATTTTAAGAGTGTTTTACACTGAAAGGGGGCAGAGTGGGTGCAGAGATCACCAGAGGAAACGGGAACGTGGCGGTGGCAGGTCATTAACAAGCATTTGCAATGCAAAAGGTCTCGCATATTTCCAGCAAATTAATTGTACTCTTTTGACAACAGCGCCCAAGCAAAAAAAAAAAAAAACACGAGTGAAAACTGAGAAAAGATGACGTAACGAAATAAAATGAAGTTAGCTTTAAAAAATAAAACTTTGCAATTTTGTTTGTCCTGCAGGGCACGTTCTTGCCAGGCACATGCCTTCTGTTTGCTGGGCACTGGAAGTTAGAACAAAATAGTACCTCGAGAGGTCAGGAGCAGTGGATGGGCACTATCAATCAATCACAATATTTATAGAGCGCACTACCTACCAGTTAGGGTTTCAAGGCGCTGGGGGGGGGGGGGGGGTTGCTGCTACTGGTCGAAGAGCCAGGTCTTGAGGAATCTCCTGAAGGTGAGAAGGTCCTGGTTCTGTCGTAGGGCGGTCGGATGCTTTGGAGGCGTCGGATGTCTTTAGCTGGGATGCCTGTGTAGAGTGCGTTGCCGTAGTCCAGTCTACTGCTGACGAGGGCCTGAGTCACCGTTTTTCTGGTTTCCGTCGGGATCCATTTGTAGATTCTACGTAGCATGCGGAGGGTGTTGTAGCAGGAGCAGGAAACTGCGCTGACCTGCTTGGACATGGTGAGGGCGGAGTCGAGGACGAAGCCCAGGTTGCGTGCGTGGTTGGTTGGTGTTGGAGGAGGTCCCAGTGCGGTGGGCCACCAGGAGTCGTCCCAGGCCGAGGGGGTGCGTCCGAGGAGGAGGACCTCCGTCTTGTCGGAGTTCAATTTCAGGCGGCTTTTTCTCATCCATTCGGCGATGGCCTTCATTCCTTCATGGAGGTTGGCTTTGGCGGTGTGTGGGTCTTTGGTGAGGGAGAGGATGAGCTGGGTGTCGTTGGCATAGGAGAGAATGTTGAGGTTGTGCTGACGGGCCAGTTGTGTGAGGGGGGCCATGTAGACGTTGAACAGCGTCGGGCTTAGGAAGGAGCCTTGGGGTATGCCGCAGATGATGTTGGTGGCTTCGGAGCAGAAGGGAGGGAGTCGGACTCTCTGGGTTCTGCCGGAGAGGAAGGAGGAGATCCAGTTGAGGGCTTTTTCTTGTATTCCGGCTTCGTGGAGGCGTATTAGTAGGGTGTGGTGGCAGACCGTGTCGAAGGCTGCGGAGAGGTCCAGGAGGATGAGGGCTGATGTTTCGCCACTGTCCATGTGCTGTCTGATGTCGTCTGTGGCGGCGAGGAGGGCAGTTTCGGTGCTGTGGTTGCATCTGAAACCGGACTGGGAAGGGTCCAGGATGGAGTAGTCCTCGAGGTGGTGGGTGAGCTGAGTGTTGACGATCTTCTCGATGACCTTCGCCGGGAAGGGGAGGAGGGAGATCAGGCGGAAGTTTTTGAGGTCGTTGGGGTCTGCCTTGGGTTTCTTGAGGGGGGCGTGGATTTCGGCGTGCTTCCAGCTTTCCGGGAAGGTTGCGGTTTCGAAGGATAAGTTGATGATCTTTCGAAGTTGGGGGGCGATGGTAGAGTCAGCTTTGTTGTAGACGTGGTGGGGGGCATGGGTCTAACTTGTAACTAATTAAGCTGCAATCAATTAGTGCTTGATCCCTGCTCCACACAGAGGAACAGAAATGTCTTGACGTATTATGAGGCTGTAAAGACGAGTGCCAAGCAAACCAACAAATGGTGAGCGACAGACGGGCTCCAAGCCCTTTACTGAACACAAGTGTCTCACATGTGAGATGCATGTGCAAGCGCATGCACTCGCAGGCTCGACCCTAAAAAGTGGTGTTGGCTCAAGAGCAGCTGATTGGTAGAGGCCACCAGATTGCCTTTTACTGCAACTACCATTCAGAAAAAGAGGTGAATCAATGGACATTGTTGAAAAGTGCATACCGGTCATTAGAGCACTTTGTGCCTAATCACAAGTTTTGGTGAGACAGAGTTTACTTGACTTCCCAGCTAATAATGTCTTAGAGTACCAAACTACACAGGGAGTCCTATTCACAAAGGTGAATTCAATTCTAAAAGTATGTTTACAATAAAAAAAAATATATACTTTTTTAGGTGGAAGCCTAGCAGACAGCGCAGCTGTCTGTTTGCTAAGGACATCTTGGGGACATTCAGAAAGCTTCACTGGCAATGCAGTCTGTCCATTGCTTACCATTGGCTTTTTGGTTTATAGCTCACATTTGCTTGCTTTCTTTTTGCGGGCTCTATTTGTTTTAGGCTGTCCAGTTTGAGTCCATCCCTTCCATTGCCTAAACCCTATTTACTGTATTCTTCCACCAGTACTTGATTTCTGTAAACAAATCCTGTATTATGTTACAGTTGCTTATCTCGTTACATTTGCTGTGCATTCAAAGACTCTACTCCACTCCACGCCGCTCTACTCTACACCACTCAACTCCATGCCAGTGTACTCTACCCCACAGTACTCTGCTATGCTCCACTGCACTCTTTACACTGCTCTCTACACCACTCCACTCTGTGCCACTTCACTCTATGCCACCATATTCTGCAAATGTACACTTTACGCCACTGCACTTTACACCACTGTACTCTACGTGGTACCACTGTATTTTACACCACTGCTCTCTAAGCCACTCTACTCTGCTCCATTCTACACCACTGCACTCCACACAAATGCACTCTATGCCACTCTACTATACACCACTGCACACAATGACGGTCTACCCTGCAACTTTGGACTCTATGCCACTGCACTGTACTCTGTCCCACTCTACACCACTATGCTCTTCCTCAACTCTACACCACTGCACTCTACCTTGCACCACTACACATTACTTCACTCTACACTACTCTACTACATTGCATTCTATGCCACTGAATTTTACTCTGCACCACTGTACACTAGTCCACTCTACTGCGCTCTACGCCAATGCACTGTACGCCACTACACTCTAAAACTTTAATCTACTTTGCAGCACTGCACTCCTCTATGACACTGCACCCTACTCTGATACAAACTACTCTATGCCACTGCCCTCTATGCCACGCTACACCGCTCTATTCTACTCTGCACTATTCCACTCTATGTCACGTCACTCTTTGCCTCTGCAATCTATCATGTGCCACTCCACATCACCCTAGTCTACGCCGTTGCACTCTATGCCACTGCACTCAAACCCAATGCATGCTACACAACTTTACTCAAAACCAATATACTCTATGCCACTGCACTCTATGCCAATCCACTCTGTACCACTGTACTGTATGCCACTATACCCTACTCTGCAACACTCTAGGCCACTGAACTCTACTCATCACCATTTCACTCTGTCACTTTACTTTGTACTACTCTACACCACTGCACTCTACGCCAATGCACTCTGTACCACTACACTCTGCGTCACTACACTCTACACCACTCTAAACTATGGCAGTGCACTCTACCCCACTCTATTATGCATCACTACACGCTTCACCACTGCAATGTTTGCCACTCCAGGCTAAGCCATTCCAATCTTCTCTGTACCACTCCACGCCAATCTACTCTGCAACACTGTACTCTATGCCACTGCACTTTATGCCAGTGAACTCAGACACTTCTCTATGCTGTTATACTGTGCCCTGCACCATTCCAGTCTACTCTGAAACAATTTACTCTATGGCACTGCAATCAACTTCACTCTGCACCACTCTGCTTTACGCCACTACACTCTACTCCACTGAATACTACTCCACTCTACTCCACTCTGTGCCACTCCACTCTATGCTGCGCCACTCTAATGAATGCCACTGTACTCTAAACCACTGCACTCCATGCCAGTGCACTCAACACCACTTTACTCAAAACCTATGCACTCTACGCCACTGCACTCTACTCTCCACCACTCAATGCCACTACACTCTACATCACTGCACTCTATACGAATGCACTCTAAGCCACTTTACTAAAACCAATGCACTCTGCACCACTGCACTCTACACCACTGTACTCTAGTATGCAACACTGTACTCAACACCACTGCTCTCTGTACCGCTATACTTTGCGTCACTCTACTCTATGGCACTGTACTCTGCAAGGCTGCGCTCTCTGCCATGCAGCTCAATGCCACTCTACACCACTGCATGCTACCCCTCTACATCACTGCGCTCTACGTTACTCCACTCCAATATTTTACTCTGCACACTTTACTTTGTGCAACTGCTCTCTGCACCATTATACTCTGCACCACTCTACTCTATGCCACTGCTCTGTGCCACTCTTCGTTCTGCCACTCTAATCTGCTCCACTCTACTGTGTCACTGCACTCTGCAAGACTGCACTCTCTGCCGCTGAACTCTACACCACTCTAATCGGCATTCTACTCCACTGCATGCTATGACATTCTACATCACTCCACACCTTTGCAATCTACCATGCACTACTCCACTCTGAACGACTCCACTCTATGCCACTTCACTCTGCACCACTCTACGCCACTGCACTTTATGTCACTGCACTCTATGCAAATGCACTCTACACCACTTTACTCAAAAAACAATACGCTCCATGCCACTGCACTCTATCCCAATGCACTCTAAGCCACTTTACTAAAACCCATGCACTCTACCCCATTGTACTCCCAAAATTATTTTATAGATTAAAAAAAAAAAATACAATAGTTGAATTTTGAAAAGTGCAGACGGTTACTGCAAACCTTCTTAGTTGTTAACCTTCCTAGGACTTCTTGAGTTGCATGTTAGGACTGGGGCATCCATCACAGGAGAATGTTCTAGAGGACTGCTGTAAGATTTCCCAAAGCCTCGTATGTTCTTCCTGTGCATAACCTGGTCATGTTTGCCTGACCATCTCCATAATGCGGACCTCAGCAACAGTAATTCCCTATTTGATTGAAATACTTCCGGAACCCAGATAATTTCAGGCTGTTTGAAAATGTACTTTGCTGCCGTTGATGGTACATGGTCAAGCAGTCACATAATTTTTCTTTCCAGCATCAATTCACTAAGCTGTTACTAAAGTTGGCCGCTCTTCTGGGACCAAGCACACCCTCTCTCTATACAAGTGCACGGAATGGCGGCCAATAACGTACCAAAGGGCAGATTCTGGGATGCTAAAAAAAAAAATTCCCTGCTCAGCTTTTGTCTGCCTGGAGGACAATACATCAGCTTTGTATGCAACTTCCTCCGAAGTTGGCGCTGAAGGCTCGGTCCATGTGGGTTACTGTGTTGCGTTGGCAAAGCTGTTTAAATCTGTGGCAGCATTCTCAGCCCACATAATCGCATGTTTTAGACGATCAGTCCAGGCAGTTGGTCATGACTGTGCCCCAAGATAAAAAAAATAGTTTATATTTTCCATCTTTTTACTTTAGATACAAGTTGCATTTGAGTAGAGTTTTCATAGGACGCAATCACCACTTTGGACTTCTTTCAATTTGGATCAGTTGTTGTTGTTGCACACAATAGGTCTCAACTGATTTCAGGAGAGGTATAATTATCATTGCACTTCTGGCAAGGAGCACAAAATTGTCCGCATATTGCCGTCCTGGATGTTTTTCTTCACCAAATCTCAGGACGTCGTCCGCTGCATCACACATGGGCAGATCACGTTACTGTATAGATTGTATAGTGCCAGGGCCAGAAGAAACCCTTGCTTTACCCCTCTGTAGCATTTCACATTCCTTGACAAATCTCCAGTCAGTCCAAATCTAACTCAAGCAATGTTTGTATACAAAGCTGTGATTCCTAAAGAGCGCTGCTGTTTATATACAGAGCTGAGTTGTTTTATACAGAGCGGTGTTGTTTGTAAATAGACAAAAAAGGGAGCTGCATCCAGGACCAGGTAAGAATGACAGCAGTTTCCAGTCCAGGATGCAGCTTCGCATTTGCTTTTCTGTGGCTATGGGAACCTTCTAGGATATTAAGAAGAGTGAGAGCTGTAAATGTTTGAAATAATATGAACCAATGGCAATTAGACTTTGGGTGCACTCCATTGTATTATCTTTCACTGTTCTTTGCCATTCGTAAAGGTGACACTCCATATGCAAATTAGACTTGAGCTCACCAAAAAGGAGTATTCCAGTTACTTATGTCTGCGTTCAAGGGAGACTTCACCTAACAGTATGTATTGAACGGTCTATTGGAGTAGCCTGGCATGACCAAGAATGATGTGCAAGTGGCTGGTCCTGGAAAAGAACACGGTGAACAGTGGAACGGGAAGCAACTCAGAATGTTTATTTGTGGTTGAGATTAGTTCCTGCACTCCACTCGTCACTTTTTGTATGTCTCAGAGTCACCAACCGTACTTGGGTATGACAGGCGCAAGTCAAGCAACTTGCATTACTACAGAACCTTAAGCTGCCCCTCAATTACCAGGCCTAATAAGGGCAAAACATGTTTATGTCCCGTTCACACAACTTAGCAGTTCTGAGTGGACTGTCCCTTTTGGGACAAGTGTTAGACTCATTTACCTTTTATTGGTCTCTTTTTTTAATGATACAGTGAACACAAATGATAGATTTGGATGTGTTGAGATTATTTCAAGCATTCATTTCATAGTAATTGCGGATCCCTGTGATTTAACCTAAGTGGCACAGGTGTGCTCAGACCTAGGTCCCTCAGCTCACACTGCCGAAGGATTTTAAATTACACCTCAATGATGAGATCCAACACAGATGAAAACTGTTTTGGGTTATCTGTGTTCCCATACAGAAAGGTATGACCTGGTAGTTTAGATAGGCCTGTTTCTTTTTTCTAAAAGGATATGAAGCAAAAACGCTAGGCTGGAATTCAGCCATGAATAGTGGTCAGTGTTTGAGAGTAAATGAAACTTTATATTCAGCATTATTGTTGTTAACCAGAAATTTATGGGAACTTCTCCAACAGTCATTCATTCTCCTTTGCCACCTCTTCCCCAAGGTAATTAGTTCCCATCAGTGAACCACTTCATTCTCTTCTTTTACAGCTTTGGTGAACTACCACTTTCCTGAACATCCCGAGATGCGTTTTACTGGCTGTGACCTTTCCAGCGGTGGTTCCTCAGTGGGAGCAGAGGAGCGTCACCCCTTCCCCCACACACACACACACACACACACACACACTGCTCTGCAGAAAGCATGAAAAATAAATAATAAAATTATTTTATTACCATTTTATTTTCAGTGCTTTCTACCAACATACGGAGTACGAGGGCAGGGCGGAGCCAGTGCATCGCTGCTGCCAATGATTTGCAGCAGTGAGGAGTGGCCCCTTCAATTTGAAGCGCACATTTTGGTTTAGTCGGCTACCTTGCTTCAGCCAAACCAACATGCGCAATTCAAACCTTTCCAACCTGGGTGACTTGGACAGCTGGGTTGGAGAGCACGCACAGGCCTTCTGTGCCTTTTGAAGCATAGAGCCAGCCCACTCCAGCAAATCAAGAAGCTTTTTTTATGCTGCTAATCAGCATGAACAAAGTGTCTTGATTGGATGAGGGGGTGGTGTGTGGGCTTCACGCTTGGAGAAAGTTCTGCAGAACAATGGGTGGGGATGTGCTGCAGAAATCGAGCATGGTAAGTTTTTAAAATATTTATATGAGTGTGTATGTGTAGTTATATTAGGGTGTTATGTGTAGTTTTGTGTGTATGTTTTTTGTGTATGTGTTTTGTACCCCTACAATGTAACCACCATTGGACCTTTCAAGTCCTTACTGCTAGTATGCCTGATGTGTTGTACTTAGTGTCCTTGCTGCTACAGGGACTCTAAAAACACTCTACTGACTTTCACAGCAGGGCAAATATTGCCACTTGGTGCCTCGCATCATGGGTACCACACAAATAATTCCTCAGTATTATTGGACTGCAATACTGTTCTAGGAATATGTGCAGTATGTAAGCAAGCTTGGATCGTTGCCACACAGCGAAACAGATTGTAAGAATGCTAGGGAAAATTCTGATGCAAATTTTTGAGTGAACCTTATTGCTCACTTTTTGAACAAATAGAATTGGTCTCTACGTTCACACTAATGGTCACTGAGTAGTTCACCAGAATGACTGAAACAACCCATAGTTTCCTGGATCAGCTCGGAGGGCCACTCAAGGACCAGTAATGTCCACTTAGACTTAGGTGTGACATCTTGTCTACTGCTTGTTGAATTCTTTGATTGCATCATGTAATGTTTGACACTGCTCTGATCTTCCCCTCTAGGTACCATACTTTTAAGAGTTATTGGCACTTACAAACAATGGAAGCTGTTTGTTTAAGTGTTTACCATATGACACAGTGTCACGAGTACCACTTCTTTGAATTCCTATGATTTCATAAACAGCATCAGTGCATGCTAAGTAGTCTCTTGTGTGCTCATTTGAGCCCACAAGGCTGTTCCACCTCAAAACGAAGACTTCTTAAAAGGAAATGCCACAACAGGAAAAATGCTGACATTCGGACATTAAATTATATGGTTGCCCTATCTTGACCAAACCTTGATCCCATTCAGTTGGCTGATTATCTTCTCTTGTGAAGAGTCTGTTAAGCTGACTTACAGTCTCAGTCAGGCTGCTGCACAAAAATCAGATAAAAATCGCCCAGTAGACGTTTTCTGTTTGATTTTAATATACTGGGGTATACATTATTTCGTGGCCGGTTTTAAGCATGGTATTCTGCTCTGTGCAGAGTTTTGCAAGTACAAATTCATTCATCCAGCTTATTACATTATGGAACTGCAAGGGCATAAAGACGCTCAGCGGGCCCTTCACACTCAACCACGTCTTAAAACTGGACAGAATGAGCTTGACAAAGTAGGCTTTTTACTTATATTTTTGAGGATTTTAAAATTGTAGTCTTTAGTGTTCATTTTCCTACTACAAGAAAAGTGAAACAAAACAGACTTTCCAAATAAACACATTTGAAACCAATTTAAAGAAAAAAGGTTTTACTAGGTCAAAGCCGAATTCTGGTATTTACATTTCAACTATACAAAGCAAGCACATATTTATAAACTTTCTTTGTGCATTGGTATTAAACCGAGGCCTGAATTACTTAAGTGCATCTGTTTCACATTGTTGACTCGGCTAATGGTCTTATCGGCAAAGGCAGCTGACAAGCAAAATCCCTAGAGGGATTCCCAGTTTAAAATTAAACAAAAAAGCACAGGTAATTCACTTTTTGACTGATTTCCTCAAAAGACGGCCATCCTCATAACTTTTTGTAAAATTCGGAGTTCTAAAAGCAGACCATTACTCTCAAAATGAATTTGAGGTCACCTGGCAGGTTGGCGTGGAGTGGACTTCCATTATGTGGTAATCTGTTAATGAAGACCTATGACAGCAGTATCCAAAGTCATCTCACAGATGCATAGCTGGCGAAGGAGTATGAGTTGGTGGCCATAGTGGAACGCCGTTCCCCTCTAAACCAGTTAGGATTGTGAAATCAGAACTGCACCAAATCAGTCCGATTTTGATATGTGGTAAAACCTACCCCCTCTCTGTCCCTACACACTGTCAGGTAAATTACGGTGGGATGTAAGGCAGTGCTTTAAAAGAGCAGGTACTGTCAGGTACGGTGTACCTGCACTTCTTTATTTTGAGAGGGAGAGTACATGCACTTCTCAGCAGAGGTGCAATACTTTTAATTGGAGAGTACCAGCATTTCTCAGAAGCAAACAAGCACTCTGGTATTGAGTACCGCCACTTTTATTGTTCCATTTTAAGCACTGATGGAAGGTACGAAGGTCTTTGTAACAGAACACAAAGTACACAATAGTTTACTAAGGATGTGCGCAGTTATAATGATAACAGAGACGTTGTCTAAATTCATAATTTTTGACATAACGAAAATGCAAACTTGTGAGTTTTAACAGATGTCCAGCTCACCCCAATTTGGAGGTAATGTTCAGCAGTAAAAAGTCATACTGAAGATTTTCTTTCCAGCAGAACAAGAAAAAAAAACTAACAATATTTCACTAATTTAGTGGTACAAACATCAGCAAGACTCGGGCCTTCATTACAAGTTTGGCAGGCAGCAAATGCCTACCACCAAACTTCAGCGTTCAGGAGACCGTTAGTGCGGTCTCCTTCCCGCAGCCCCTATTACGAGTTTCCAGCTGGGTCAGCGGGAAACTGCCCACAACATTGACGCTGGCTCGTTATCGAGCCGGCGGCAATGTTGCAGTGCAATGGATGCAGCAGCACTTGTCACGCTTTTGACAAGCATGACGGGGCTGTCCATGGGTGCCCCTGCACTGCCCATGCCAAGTGCATAGGCAGTGCGGACCCACATGGGTCCCTGGCACCCGGTCTCCACCAGCTTTTACATGGCGGTGCTATCGCCATGTAAAAGCCGGAGAAGAGGGGGAATTGTAATCCCCAGGGCAGTGCTGCTTGCAGCGTTGCCCTGGAGGATTAAGACAGCCAGCACCGTCGGCCGGTGAAAAAGTGGTAGTGCCAGCGGTCAGACCATGGCACATTCACCACGGTTATAATGTGGAGGCCAGAGGGCCACATCGGTGGTGGTCCAACCGCCACCGAGAGTCTGGCGGTCTTAGGACTGCCACTCGTAATGAGGGCCTAAATCTATGCATTTATTGAACAGCAACTGTTCTGGAAACAAAGTGCACACTTTTTACCTACTGGTTAATGCTTTTCTTAGAAATTCCTCAAATATGACAAAATGGCTTCATTAATGATGTACATCCCTAAGAAAAACATATTGAATTGCACCACTTATTGACAGAAAGTGTTTTGCAAATCTAACCATAAAATTCAAGAGAAATGACCTTCAACAAAAATCTAAATAACTTAGGGCTAGATGTCCGTAGCTTTTTTCTTGTTACAAATGGCCCGATTCGCAGACTTGACAGACTCGGGCCACTTGCGACAAAAAATATTAAAAAAATAATAATAATAGCATTTTGGGCCACATTTATGAACATTTGTAATTGCGATTTTCTAATTGCGATTCCATGCGAATCGCAATTAGGAAATCACAATTCCAAATGTAATAAACTCCTTTGAGTTTCTTTTGCGATTCCCAGTGGGTCGCAAATAGACCTACCCCATTATTAATGAGGCAGGTCGCAATTTGTGACCCACTGGGAATCACAAAAATCAGCAGATCACCATGTCTGTGATTGCTTTTAAATAGAGCAATTTTTTTTTCTTAATGTAGTTAGTTTTCCTTGAAGGAAAACAGGATGCATTTAAAAAGAAAAAAAGAAAACGCTTCAGTTTCATTTTTTAAGAGTAAGCAGTGGTCCGTGGGCCAACTTCCTGCTCTTAAAAAACTTTCTCGCATGCATTCACAAAAGGTGAAAAGGTCCGTTGTAGACCCCTTCTCATGGGCAAATGGGTTAACACCAACTTGAAATTGGTGCTAAATTGTTTTTCAACCGCATTCACGGTCACAAAACAATCATACATACCATTCAGGTTTGATATTAGGAAGGGACACCCTGAACACGGCCCTTCCTAATACCGAATCACAATACCCAAATTGTGATTAGGTAACAAGTTACCAAATTGCAATTTGCGCTTTGTACATCTCAAAAAGCATTTTTCTAGTAGCAAACAGACCGATTCGCAGAATTGGTTTGTTTGTGACCAGAAAAATACTTTGTGCATGTGGCCCTTTGCTATGAACAAACCCTATTTTGCGATTCGGTAATCTATTTGCCGAATAGCAAAATAGATTTGAGTTGCTATATGGAAGAGGCATGCCAAGGCCGTCCCTTCCAAATAGTGAGTTGCGGTCGCAAAACAATCACAGTTACCATCAATTTCAAATTAGTGGTAACCCATTAGCAAATGGGAAAGGGTCCCCATAGGACCCCCTCCCTTTTGTGAATGGATGTCGGGTCGCAAATTGCGACCTACCTCATGAATATTGATGGGGTAGGCCATTTGAGACCCCATTGGGAATTGTAAACAGTGCGAGTTACACTGTTATGCATTTGGTTTTGTGACTCGCAATTTGCAACTTGCAGATGAGTCGCAAGTAGCGAGTTGCAAAACTCATGGTCGTACATCTGGCTCTTAGACCGTGGGTCGCAAATAGACCTACCCTATGGGCATGAGCATCAGTACTGCTTCCATATTCTTTCTACAAGGCCTCTCACATATACTTCTGACACCATTGACTACACACAAGGTTTTAACAAGTAAAAGCAGTTGTAGGACTACTTTTGTTGGTTCTAAAAGAGGAAATAGTCACATTTAACATATGCATGCTTTACATTGATGTGGATTGTAAGGCACAGAAAGATGTAAGTGCAGAGAAATGCTCACTTTCTAAAAGTGGCATTTCTAAAATAGTAATATGAAATCCAACGTCACCAGTCGGCAGGATTTTTTATTACCAATCTGGCCATACTAAATATGACCTTCCTACTCCTTTCAGATCAGCAGCTACCACTTCAATAATGTATGAGTGCAGCCCCAATGTTAGCCTATGAAGGGAGCTGGCCTCACAGTAGTGTAAAAATGAATTTAGGAATTTTACACTACCAGGACATGTAAACTACACAGGTATATATCCTGCCTTTTACCCACACAGCACCCTGCTCTAGGGGTTACCTAGGGAACACCTTAGGGGTGACTTATATGTAGAAAAAGGGGAGTTTTAGGCTTGGCAAGTACTTTTAAATGCCAAGTCGAAGTGGCAGTGAAACTGCACACACAGGCGTTGCAATGGCAGGCCTGAGACAAGGTTAAGGGGCTACTGAAGTGGGTGGCACAACCAGTGCTGCAGGCCCACTAGTAGCATTTAATCTACAGGCCCTGGGCACATACAGTGCACATTACTAGGGACTTATAAGTAAATTAAATAGTCCAATTGGGTATGATCCAATGTTACCATGTTTTAAGGGAGAGAGCATATGCACGTTAGCACTGGTTAGCAGTGGTAATGTGCGCAGAGTCTAAAAACCAACAAAAACAGTGTCCAAAAAGTGGAGGGAGGCAGGCAAAAAGTTAGGGGTGACCACCCTAAGGCTGTCAGGTCTAACAATTGACAAATATCATACCACCCTTGGAGCTCCAGAGGCACAGGCCCGATTCCTAACGTGTTTACTCATTGTATTTCTAGCTCGTGGCAACAGTTATATAATCCTGAGCAGACTCTTGTTCTGCCTATATTTGGAGTTTCAATCAGAAAAGACATTTCTAAATGGACTAATTCACTACCAGGGAAGCTATGATGGACCAGAGGCTACCCTGCCATGTTATCGTCATCATATCAGCCAGTGCAAGTCAGTTTTCATGTTGAATGTTCGTTAAATGTCCCTCTTCCTAATGTTTTTGGGCCCAGTGGAATAAATCTATTCAAATAAGTGGTCACTAATCCAAGCTAGAATTAGCAAGGCCACTAGGTCTGTCTTTTTATTGGGAAATGTTTGCCCTCAACTGTTGTATAAAGAAAATCTCATATTGCATTAGCATCTTAGACTACAATAATATGGAAGGTGGGAGCAGAGTTCCACTGCTGAATAGAATGCATTAGCAGAGTTAAGATGAACCCTCAAAGAACAGTGTTATGAAAAGGAAGCAGAAGATAAGGTTGGTGTTGTAAGTGGTGAAATTCAAAAGCATACAAAAGAAAATATTGCACAGTAAAGCTGTAAATCAAAGATGTTATCACTACAGAAAAGTAAAACAAATGAGCGTGCAAGGACAATTAGTGAAAAGCAGTATATCTTTATGGTATCCATATCTTTATGACACATATACAAACAGCATTCATGTCCAAAACAAAAAAAGCTATAAATCAGCACTTAAATTGTGAGGTCATCCGCTAAGGAAATACATCAAACAAGCATTGGTGAATCCAATACCTCTGCCTTTAATGTGACAAATTGTTAAAACACAGTCATGCAGAAATGTATTTCCAAGTGTTAGCACATTAAAGCCACACCCATTGGCTTTGACAATGTTTGTTAGCCGTGGTAGTGGTACTGGTTGTCGTATCAGTGGTAGTATTGATGGTGGTGGTCTTATTGGTGGTATTTGTGGTGATATTGCTTACACTATTAGTGGTGGTAGCGGTATTGGTGAAGTTAATGTTAGCAGAGGCAGTACGTGTTAGTAGTGGTGGCAGCAGTGGTATAGATAATGGCATTGCATACAGAAGATAAAGTGAATGCGACAAATTTTTGATGGTTGAGTGTACTTTAAGATGTAAAATAGTATTTCAAACACTGCAATGCAAGCACCACATGGGGGTGTTTGTGGTGCACAAACAGCCAATAGCATGAGGCGAGAGAGAAAAGCCCTGGCAGAATGTGTGTGGCTGAGACATGTCACATTGAAGGTGGTCACAGGACGGTAGCTATGGTTAACATGGTGTAAGGGGCTAAAATACTGTGTCCCTAAAATATAAGGAACTAGGGGCCAGATGTATGATCACGGCCCATTGCGATTCGGTATTATCGATTTTTAAGAAATCGCTATTACCGACTCACTAAGGGCCATGTATCACATTTGCGAATCGGTAATAGCGATTTCTAAAAAAATCGCAAATGCTATTAATGAATCGCAAATTGCGATACCGGCCCCATTTACAGCTATGGGCCTGTTGGCCCATAGCTGCAAATTTTTAGCATTTCCTAAATTGCGATTTCTGAACCAATTTTGGAAATGCAAAAGGCCAGGGTGCTGGGGGCCTAAGGCCCCCTCTCCTGCACTCCAATTTTTTTTTTTTTTAACATGTAAGGTACACACATGCCAAAAGGGCATGTGTGCTTTACATGTTCAATTTAAAAATGAAGTTTAACTGCATTTTTTAATTTTGCACCAGGTTACCACCTGGTTGCAGATCATGGTATTTTGCATTTGCAAAATACCATTCTGCGAAAAATCGCAATTTGTGATTTTTTGCAGCATTGACTTGCGACCTGGATTTTGCAAATCGCAAATTGCGATTCGCAAAATCCAGGTCGCAACGCAAAAAAAAATAATAATAATAAATAAATACATTTTTTTTTAAAAAAAACGCAATTTTTGCGATTTCTACTTTGTGGTCTGCGAATGCCTTTCATGCATTGCAGACCACTATTTTGCACTCGCAAACGGCCGATTTTACCGTTTGCGAGTG
This sequence comes from Pleurodeles waltl, assembly GCF_031143425.1. Lineage (NCBI taxonomy): Eukaryota > Metazoa > Chordata > Amphibia > Caudata > Salamandridae > Pleurodeles > Pleurodeles waltl. The sequence goes on from NC_090444.1 coordinate 178,280,450, forward strand.
CAAAATATTTTCATACATCTGGCCCTAGATCACAAGTCTTATCAGAACCACATCAACATACCGAAGATGCTATAACAACCCTGGATCAGTATTTGTGCAGGCCTGGCAATCGGACAGTGGGTATAACCTGCCCAAGTAGATCCTTTTCTCAGGGGTGATTTTGTCTTAAATAAAATAATTGGAACTTGTATACGAAAAAGAATGAACAGAGAAAACGGACTGATGTTAGTTTTTGGATGATTAAAGTTAGGATGTGCACACATTTATTTTGTGTTGAGAATAAGGTATATGACTTGGTATTAAGCATGTGAATTAGTGCAAATGGCATTTCTCACTGATGGCACTTGATAAAATATTGGGTTTGAAAAATGGTATAACAAATGTATTTTTATTTCATGGCCAGTATGTATTGATGTATAAATAATAGAATATATACGTAAATATATTCTATATATATCACAAAATATATAAATACACAAAAGGTTAAATAAAATCAATCTTAACCAAAACTGAACTGAATTAACTAAGTGAATATAAATGTACAATACCTTTCAGGAGCAGTAGGAAAAATAACTTTTATATGCGGGAAAGAAAGATCTTCATTTAAAATCTGTTTGATACTGCTTCTTATTCCGCTTCCTGTATCACCTATGAAAATATAGGAAAAGGGGCTTTGATCTTTATTCACTGCCTTCCATAGAAATTGCTTCATAACACATTGGTCAAAAAAAGAAAGCAGTGAAACTTAAGACGAGCTAAATAGGATAGTTAAATGTACTCTTCATCAACAATATATCTTAAGGCAACATTGACTTACACAACTGAAACACAGACAAAGGCATCATATTTATCTAGCAAGAACAAATGTAAATATTTCTAAGTACAAAAATACCAGCTCCAGCTGAAGCTTGGTCGCTGAAGAGCTAGCTACTGGAATACACACACTCCTTAATATAAACCAGATTCCAATATGTTTATCTGCACTAAAAAAATGCAATTCACAGAAATGAGTATACTACAAGTGCGGCACAGCTGTATCCTCAGTTGGTCTACTGGGGAATAAAGCTCTTCTCAGTCACAACTAGTCAGGTGTGCCCGCACCTGCTTAGAACAGACGATAAGTGTGAGCATTATTCAAGATGGAATTGTGAATTCTGTAACGCATCCTACCTGGTAAAAAACGGTCCACACATTTATTACGCAATCATTGGGGGTTAAGTTGTAATAGCCTGATTTATGTGAGGAACACCGCCCTTAGACATTATTTATGGCCTCATGGTATCCCTGCACCTAAATCTGCTCTATCTCTATTTGGGGGCATATATTAAATGCTTTACTCTGGTTTTCTCAGTTGATACAGATACAAGTATTGAGGCTCCAGAATATATTTTAAAATTTGGAAGGTGTAAATATGAAAGTTCAAGTAGCTGTCCTAATTATATTTAGCTATTTTTAGCTCGAGCATAGGCAGCATGTATGCGCGGTCTTCGACCTATTGTAAGCTACTTCTGCAGGCTTTCACCACGCCCACTTTCATACTTTCCTTCGCCTGCCTTTCAAAATTCCTTTGATTTCGTAGCTAAATGCTTTACGTTTGTCCCGCCTTGAGGCTGTTTTGTTACCATCTTGAAAACTGGTCCTATTACATGGATTATTGCATGATCGGCCATATAGCGTAGTATGGTGCACTACTTTTTTTTGTTTGCCTCTCCGCTTCACATTTCGTGTCCATATGTTGTTTCTTCCCTTTACTTGTTTTTGGGCATGCCGTTGTTTCTTCGTGGGGTCTGCGCCCAAAGGATGCAATATGGAGAGGGGTTATTTTTTATTTATTTATTTATTTTGTTTGTAAAGTTTCAAATAACACAAACTTGATAGGAGGAGCACTTTTTCATGAGTGCCACTTACGTACAAGTTTAGCAGTTGAACAATATACGAACGGGCGCATTTTAAACAGAAAAAACACAGAAGTGATCAACAGTGGTCTCCCAGCAGAGTGGGAGAGCCGATACTGCAATATTCGGAAACTCGCCCCATAATGCTTTGCAGAGCATTTCTTTTACAAAACATTTTGGCCCATAACTCAGGCTGTGGTGGTCCTAGGACAATGGGACCACCAAACCATTCAGCACGACATGCTCTTTCTGTCTAGGGCATCTCTGGGTCCCCACACTAGGTTGTGGGGGCCCTAAAATAGTAACCGCTCCCTCCAATCAGTGTCTTTTTAAGCTCTCATGGCTGGAACTTTTGTTTTACGATTAGGAATACTTTGTGTTTTTAAGGGCCTTGTTTGTAAAATTAGTGCAAAGGCCTTCTAGGCCTAAAAATGTGTAAGGCACTACACCCTCTAGGGGATGAATATAGATTGTTCCACTGCATTACTTTCTGCATTACTTTCTGCCATTCTTTTTTCGTGTAGTTTAAAAAAGTTTAGGGGCTGACTATATGGTTACATGACCATGTTTCTTCCAAATGCTATTTTTATTGTGGTATCCTCTAGGTACTGTTCTGAGCATTACAGTCAAGATGCAAAAATATTTGCTGCACTCAGAAACTTGTCCTGTAATTCTTTGCAGGACATTCCTGTAACAAAACATTTTTGCACAAAACTTACTGTGTGGTGGTCCTAGGACAATAGGACTATCATCAAAATGTTCAGCATAACACAGTCCTTCTGTCTAGGTCATTCCTGGGTTTGCACACTAGGTTGGGGGGACCCCAATTAATAAATAATATAAATAAATATAATAAACAATAGCAATATTTTCATTTTTGTTGCAGATAGAGGAAGAAGGTAAATGAAAGTGCTTTACTTATATGCAGGGTCACTGGAATTATGTGGCAGAGAGGACCGAATTATGCAGCAGGATTGACCAATTTATGTGGCAAGATAAATCCAGTTATGCATTTACAGTGCCAACAGCTCTAACTCAAGCAAATGCGAGCCCTATTGCATTGCAAATGGTTGTTTATACGTAGTGCCTCCCTGAAGTATGATACAACAGCACTGATATAGTTATATTTTTGCATCCAACAAATATATTTCACATCAATTAAAGACAATCTTAACAATTAGTACAGGGATCAAAAAACGGAAACATTAAAAAACAAAAAAAAAAACAGCTAATAGTTCACTCCCCAATTGTCTTCTGTCGCATGCCTTATAATTGTGCTACTTCCCTCTTTACAACATTCTAAAGTTCTTCAGTAAGGTAAAACCGCTCAAAACATTTTGAACACTTGAAAAATCACCTTTCAAACTATTTTCAATAAACCTATGTATGTGCAACATCCTCTCCGAATTCTTCAGAGAGACTGGCCTTTACACCTTATGACAAGGCGAAAACACATCAGAATACAAATGCCTGGACCATATTTTTGCCACCTACTGCCAACCTTATGGGCATCCTATCAATTCCCAGATCCAGTTCAGGTAGCATTGGATTATGCAGAAATTCCTTTGCCAAGAAAGAAAAAAAACACGTCCACTGCATCTGACATACAAACTGTTTCTGCAACAACCATAAATCCTAGTCTTCTACAATAGCCCGTTTTACTATTTGCATCTAGGAGATGGTAATTTAGATTCATGCCGCCATGCCTCTGGAACACTGTAATGTCACACCTCTGTCACTACTGAACCACTGACTTTCCACAGTGATTAAAATCATGTCTACTCTCAAAGCCGTATTCTCCTTTTTGCAAATAAGGCAACTGTTGCAACATTAGGCAGCAATGTTTTTGCTAATTTGGAGACGGTTGCAATGACCCACATTCACACCCAAACAAAACCAAAATATCTTACTATCTTACCTTGCGTCCACATGAGTTTTTCCAGCACTAGTCAAATGCCCTTCCCACTTTTGAAGCGTTTCTAAGGGACTGATATTTAACTCCGTGGAGGGGAATACGGTCCGCCAATTACAATCCCATATTAGCCTAGGGAGATGGTAATAAGACGGACGGGATATCCGTCACGTTTGTGATGGAGTAACCCGTCTGCCAAACTCTGAATCAGGCCGCAAGTCTTTAAATCCTCTGTACCTGGTTCTGCTAATACATTCTTCATCATTGCAATCACTCCTGTGAAGAAACAGTGACACCACCTACTGAAGAACAAACAAAACTACCTTGTTAAAAGACATGGCTGAATCCACTTCGTCTACAAAACAGGATAATATTCAAGACCTCCTCAACACATCGCTGCATAAATAATTGTTGAACCTGCCCTCCTCTTTTTTAAATATATCCACCAGCATAAAATTACCTTCATGATTAACTTAAACACCTAGAAACAACATTGATAACACGCAAGTCATCTTGAAAATGAAAATTTGATGACAGTTTTGTGAATGGCGCAATAGTATTTATTATCAGTCTTACAGCCATCTGGGTCTGGGGAACAAACAAAATTATCATTTTAATTTCCATAAATTCAAATGGGGACAATGATTCATTATTTGACCAAGCACAATTCCCATAAAATATATGTACAAAAATGGATATGCTTCATTAACACTGTGTTTTAATCTGGGCCATTCCCTCCTCCTCTTCTTTCTGCTACCATCTCATCTTATCCTCTAAAATCCCAATAAAAATCATGAAGAGCAAATATCTTGAAGGCTTATTGAAGTGCTTTGGTGGACTCCATGTCTCTCTGGTCAGAGGAGCAGCTAATGATTGCTTCTTTTTACTGTACAAATTAAAAGGGTTATTTTGGTAAGCTGCAGAGGACAAGGAAACTGAATAAAGTTTTTCACTGTCTCAACATCAGGGACAAAGGAAGCAGATTCGTTACTAAAAGCTGGCCAGAGGAAAAATAAAACCCTTGATCATATAAGGAACATGAAAGCAGAGAAAGTTTACATGTGATTGGATAACATTACCTATAACATAATGATCTCCAACAATTTCTTGAAATTACCTCAAAGGAAATCGTGCCCAAATCAACCTGCAGCTCGGGTCTCAGTCTCTGGGGCCTGCCATAGGGCTCTATGAAAGGTGAAATTAACAAAACTAGCAAAATACTGGGATCTCTTAGCTGAAATGAATTGGGATACCAAAATTATTGTCACCGTGGCCTTTAAACAAAGGGCATATTCCCTAAATTGATTACTATGAGGTTAGATGTGGCAATCTCTGCCAGATTTAGGAAGAGGTTTGTAGTTCAGGGAAATGGAGGAAGGTATGTGAAAAATGAGACTTCAAATGTTGTTGTCAACATTAGGTCTCAGGAAAAGATTAGATATTGTGCAAATTAAACAGCCTGCAAATGTTACAACTGCAAGTATTTCAACAGAAGGCCTAATTCCTGGATTTAAGGAAGCTTCAAGAAATTAGCTGCATCACTAATGAAGGTGTAGTTGTTATGCAGAGCACATACAACGTCTTTTGCCTAACAACAGGTATGGCTTTGTATTACGAAAGACCACCCTTGCCCGTACTGTAGTATGCATTGGCAATGATCTGCGTTCCATGTATTCTCAAAAGGTTTGCTTCAGTTGCCACGTGCAAATGAGAGTTAGGAAACAGAGAACATTGCTCCATATTCAGAGCACGCATGTGAACAAACAAACCCCTGAAGAACGCTTAATGTCTGCTGGCTTCAGATATTTAGCACACTCGATGGACCAGGGAAAAACAGAGTCTTTGCGGGGTACTCCTTCTTCCTTTCAAAAATCTGTCCAGGACACACATCTGCATGCCCTTTTTGAGGCTGAATGCTGGGACTGTACTCTATCCCATGGGCATATGACCCACACCCCACTAATGGCCATGCTCCCACAATGTTGGTACAAAATACCTCAAGTCCCTAGTGATTTATGGGTTTACCTTTGTGTCTTTAAAACTACCGATGTCCCCATAGTGGTCAGAAAGGACTACATCAAACCCTAAGAGAGAAGAAGGAACGTCTGGTGGATTTAAACAGGCCCCAAAATCTGGAAGCAGGGATTTGTTTGTTTTTCACATCCCAGAGACTCGATGAGTCTCGACTTGGAAAAACAGGCAGCAGAGCCCGGATGCTAGAAGCATGTAACTCCAGCTAAACGTAAAGATGGAGTTCTGTCCACTTATGAAATTGAAATACCCACGGAATTACACTTCTATGAATTTGGTCAACATTTCTGGTCCCCCCAGAATCATTCAACTTCCTTTTTCGTGGCTAAAGACATTGGAGTACGCATAAAAAGAAAATGCCTAGAAAGCAAGAGTCCAGTTGAAGCCCAATTCACAATGTTTTGAAAACAAGGGTATTCTCTTTCAATAATGTTGGGAAGGCACAGTTGTTTGAATGCCATAGACGCTGCCTTGCATTTGACTGCATAAGAATCAGTGCCTGTTGGCATGAACATACCTGAATACAGAAACACGCCAGAATACTGAACACAATCCAGAAGAGCTAATGAGGCCGTTGGAGACTTCCTCTACATATTTATAGACAACATATATAAAATAAATATTTGTCTTAAAAAACTTTGTTCCTGCCAGTAAAATGTTTGGGGCGTTCTGGCAAAGGTTGTGCCCAGTTTATTTTAAAAGTTCAATGTGTGCTTTGAACAAAGGGGAAGAACGACGATTTAGTAATTAATGTGAAGTTTGAACTATCTTAAGTAGAAAAGATGGACGATTCCACAGAATGACTATCTCTTTGGAGGAAGGTGTAGGGTTCTACACCACTGCAGAAGCATCCCTACCTAATCACCCACCAAGCTGAAGGAACCAACACGAATGGACTTTTAAAATGTAGGCATTTCAATACCACCGGAAGCCAGAGTTTCAACTACAAACGTATTCATTGCATTGTATATTCATGTGTGCTTGCACGTGCCTACATGCATGCGCATACACACACAAACACACACTTCCATCTCTTTTTCTAATTTTGCTCATGTGTGAGCCTGTTAAATATTTGAAATATATAGTACGTTTATAAGTAGCGTTAAAAAAATGTGACTATTGTTTATATCTCTAACGGTAATTTAGGAAAGTGCCCCTTTTTGACATGGTCACCCCCACTTTTTGCGTGGTATTCCGTGCAATTTTGACCGAACGTGCACTGGGTTCCTTCTAACCAGGTCCCCAGTGCAAGATCTCTTTCCCTAAAACTGTACAATTGTTCCCCAATTGGCAATACCTTTGGCCCTCCTGTATGTCCTTAGTAGATGGTACCTAGGGCGTGGGTACCAAAGAGGCTCCCCAAGGGCTTCAGCACAAATTGTGCCACCCTAAAGGACCGCTCACCTAGGACACACAGACGGCTATTGCAAGCTGCATGTCTTGGTGCAGCTAATAGTGAAAACGCGACATGGCACACAGCCCCTAAACACTGCATGCAATATATAGATATATTGTCCCTGCAACAGGCCTTACAGCCCTAAGGCAGGGTGCATTACATTGCATGTGAGGACATATCTGCATGGGTAGATATGCCCCTGCTGTGTCTTTGTTGATTCTTAGACATAGAGAACAGGGAAGACATTTTAAGATATGTGCTGGACACTGGTCACTGCGCATTCCCTAGCTACATGATGGCTTCACTGAAAATAGGGATGTTTGTGTCCACCTCTCAGGTCAGTCCCACCCCTAAGGTGAGCTGCCTGATTTAGACACAACTTTTAGAAATCTGCCATCTTGGTCTTGGCAGATTTAGGAATTCTGGGATAGGGTTATGGCCATCTCCAACTGGCAACTGGAAGTGGTCATATAGGGGGTGTAGTGACCCCAGGAGTAAGTAGCCCATAGGCTACTATCCTACACTCCACGAAACACTCCTAAATGTAGTATTTAGGGAAGCCTCTGGCACAAGGAAAGCAGATTCCTGCTGACTTATGATGAAGAAGGATGCCCAAGAGCTACAAAAGAGGAAGCACCTGTCTTGGCCCCAGCTCTGCCTGTCTGTCTGTTGTTCCTGCTGATTTGCACTAAAAATCGACTCTTCCTGCAAGCTGCTGTGCCTCTAAAAGCCTGGGAGGTCAGACTACTTACAACTAAGACCCAGGAATTCCTGGGGAGCAGTGCATCTGCTTCCCTGCAACTTGTAGGCACCCCAAGACCAACTGTGAGGACTCCGGACAGCCTAAAACCGGACACCTGAAAGCACCACTGCACCCATGCCGTAGAGCCCACGTTGAAGTGACCCAACGGTGCCAGCCTGTCCCCAGCCCTCCACAGATAAAGCCCACCTTGGACTTGCCCACTGTTGACTCACTGACGCCACTGCATGTCTGTGCACGCAGGATCCATCAACCGCGAGTGCTCCGGTGGAGAAAGCCCAACGCCTCAAAGCACCTCTGCACCCATCACACCTGATTCATGGAGAAGAGGACGCAAGGTGCACCCACATCTCAAGAGTGGAACCCCCTTGTTGGTTCCTCCCGATTGCATCCCCAGTCCTCACCTGCAGCACCTCTTCGACCGGAGCGATCCCCATTGTCTAACCTTGGGCACCCAACGCCGTACTACCCCTCTGCACCCAGCCACCCCAGTGCCGCCATTCTGACTTGCTGGTGACTTCCTGGTCCTTACCCAAAATTCACCTTAAGTCTAGGAGATTGGTCCAGTAAGTTGCTGTACTATAGCTAAACACAGTACTTGTTTTCCTCTCCTTAGGACAACACTGCAGCCTTTCAAAATTGTACTGTCAACTTTTCAAGACTGCAAAGATTTTTCTCACAAAACATGCTTACCTTATCGAATTGATTCTGGTGCCAAAACATATATAAAGATGCTAGTTATCTTTGTAAATTGGTGTGGCTCTCCTTCTTGAGTTATGTATCTCATGTACTGACTGCGTGTGTATTTGCAGATGTCTCACACTCCTCTCTAATAAGCCTAAGGCTGCTCGACCACACTATCCCATAAAAGAGCACCTTGGGATTACTAGAGCAAGCCCCTGTCCAGTAGTAAGGGAACCTCTGGACTCTTTGCACAATATATCTCATTTTCACGTATCATATAAAGATCCAGCTTCCTACAAGTAATATTTAGGGTTTCACTACAGGCCGTTTTAATCTGTTTGTTGTCAAATACCCATTGTGGACAATAGCAATGATAAGAGTGGGCTTTGGGGCAGACCACTGCTTACCTTTGGTTATCTTTCTTGTCAATCTCACCTGTTTGCATTGTATTGCGCCTCCACCATTCTTGCCTTATGCATTTTGTTCATTTTAATATTTTGCAGCAGCTGCAAGGCGGTATTCATTGTTTGTTTTTTTGGGGTTTTTTTTAACTACCCACCTCCACCCACTCAATTTAGCACCCAGACCCCTCTCTGCTGGTGTGTTTTTTTATTATTATTATTTTGCTGCTGCTTGCAGTGTCTTAGGAGTTAGTGATGACGGGACCCTTTTGGTTCCTGATGGACTATGTAGAACTGGTATGTAAGCAGTATGGTGTGGTGAATAGATTCCATGTTTAGAATGTTGAGTTCACATTCGCATGCACAGGAATAAAGACGTGTAAGACCAAGTTCCATGTGTGGCATGCTCATTTACTAGTACCAAGGCCGGGGAGGATGCTACAACTGGTGAAGAGATAGGGGATACGTAACCCAAAGAATCGACTCCCAGAGAGTTTGCCGTGGACCAGCAAACTGCTAGTGTGTGCCACATGGGCCTCAGTCGGAGTGAAAATCGACTTTGGCATATGTAGAGTCAAAATCGCGACTCCAGTCAGTGACAAGCTTTTGAAGCGGACAAAGGTCCTACAGAGAAATTTGTGTATCATTGGCCAGGAACCTGCTTGTGAGGCCTTGAAAGAGATACTGCGCCACAACACAACACCAAGCTATAAGATAAATGGAACGATAACACTAAAGGCAGCAATCGCTAGGTACAGAGAAGTGCTAGAGACAGCAACAGACTGTAAAGAGGCGTTAAAAGTAGTGATAGCCCAATACAAATAAATGCTAAAGGCAGTGAAAACCAGGTACAATACATACAATGCAAAAAAGGTAAGAAGGATAAAGAACCTATGCAAAACAAATAAAAGCAGTCTACTCACCGCTAAAGAAGAAGACAGCGCTTCACAAACAGAGAGCGGGTGCTATGACCGAGGTGGTACCACATGGCTAATGCGTGATGAAGCTGCCAGTACAAATTGACAGCAGACTGGCTGGAGAGAATCCCGCTTTCAATGTCAGTAGGTTCCACAATTGGTTATAATGCTGTTTCCTTTTTAAAACCACCACTTCCATTTAATACCGCCAAAAAAGCAAAATATTGATGACAGATGGACTGCTTGGATAGAAACTTTTGATTATTTCATCAATGCACTGGAAGATACAGACAACAAAAAGATTGTCAAATACCTTGGTGATCTTGCCGGTAATGGAGTAAAAGAAGTAATAAAGAAAATACCACAAACTGATGAAGTATCTACCATCAGATCAAAGAAGCACTAGATCTCAAGTTGAGTCCAATGCCGATTGTTGATTACGAAAAGATGTATTTTCAGTCATGAAAGACAAACAGCTGGTGAAACTATCAAGGAATTTGTTGAGATACATGATACACTCCAACATTGTAAATTCAATGGATGCAATGATGAAGAAGCCATACCTCTCAGAGTTATAGTTGGTTGTTTGTCAGATTCATTCAGCCTACAAATGCGAAGAGAAACACTTAGTCTGGAGCAACTGCTCATGGTTGCTAGACCTCAGGAACATGCAGATCGACAAGCTGCTAACATGGAGGCCAGAGGTGCACACAGTGAATCAGTTAGGGACATGAAAAGTAAGCAAAAACAAGGCGGAAGGACAAAAGGTGATGTCTCCAAAGAAAAAGAAACTGTACTACAGATGAGGAGTTTGGTTTCCACATTAAGATAAATGCTCCACCACTGGACCAATATGAAAGGGCTGCTGGAAAGAGAACCATTTTGTAATGATTTGCAAGGTGAAGGAAAAACTAAGTGTCTAATGCTGAGGACACAAAATTTACGCCTGAACATTTCAGAAGCCACATTCTACACACACCCACAAGGCCAAATGGCAACATTAGCTGAGGCAAATCAACACTAAGCGAAGTCGCTAGTCATCTACATTTTCGTCCAAGCTTTCTTCAGTTTCAGTGTCAAGTAAGAGTGAGGAATATGGATGTGAAATGTCAATCTTTACTTCAGAAAAATGTGTCCATGTCGGACAGGATGCATGCATGGAAAATTATGAGTCCAAGAAAAGTCGATGAGAAAAATCACAAAAGTCAGTCAAACATTGTCCGAAAATTACATCAAAGATAAACGTCTGCTCCAGACCATTTATTATTGACAGAGGTGTGTTGAGAAACATTATGCCTAAGGTAAGATATAATGAGCTATCTCCATTGCCCTCTCTCACACCTTCAAAGACCAAAGTGTATACATGGGCTGAATCAACGAGATTAATGTGTCATGGTTCATTCGTAGCCACCGTGAAACACAAAAAGATAAAGGTACAACCAATCATTCACGTACTTCAAGGTACTGAGTCAAGTGCCTGTTTACTCAGTTTTAATCCTGCTGCTGAAATAGGACTGATATCTACGAACGTGAACATGAATGCTTATCGCGAAATAGTAACTCAATTTCTTTCATTATTTCATGGATTAGGAAAGCTCAAGACCATGAAACTGAAACTGCATATCAATGAGGACATTTGTCCTGTTGCTCAAAGACAACTGAATTGCATTTCATTCACAAGAAGCAGTTGAGAAAGAGCTTGAAAGATTACTAAAGCAGGATATCACTGAGTGATCTACTGGTCCAACTCCATGGGTTTCGCCCATACTGGTAGTACTCAAAAAGGACAGTGAAGGAGCTGTACACATCTGTGTTGATATGCACAAGCTAACAGGGAAGTTCAAAGAGAACGACATATCGGCCCGCACATTGCCAACATGACAACACAGTTAAATGGTGCCAAAGTCTGTTCTCGTCTTGACCAGAACAAAGGGTATCATCAATTGAAACTTTAAGAAAATTTAAGGTACATTACTAACTTTTCTTCCCACATTGGATTATTCAGATATAAAAGATCATGTTTTGGTGTCATCAGCAGCAGAACTTTTTTTTAAGATGTCAATTGATGTATAATATAGCCTGTCACTAATGATTTCAACTACATAGATGACATATTAGTCTTTGGGGGTCACATGAAAAGAACATGATAAAGCCCTTATACAAGTTTGTTGACCACTTGCTTATGAAGGTCCAACCTTGAATGCAGAGAAGTGTGAGTTCCACAAAACAAAATGCAGTTTCTTTGGCCATATTTTTTCTGGTAGGGGTATGATGCCGGATCCAGTTGAAGTACAGGCTCTGTCAGCCAAAAACCCCAAGATGTTACCATGTTATGTTCATTCCTTGGCATGGCCAGTTACTATTCTAGACAGATACATGACTTTGCCACAGTAAGTGCTCCCTCAAGAGACTTAACAAAAAGAAATGTTCCACTTTACTGGTCACACAAATGGGAAGAAAGTTTTAAGAAAATCAAACATGCAATTGAGAACTTCACTGAAATGGTCTACTTTGATCTGAAGTTACATACAGAGGTTGTTGTTGACGCAAGTCCAGTCAGGTTGAGTGCAGTCCTTGCCCAACACAATGAACCCCCAAATGCTTGAAAGCATATCATGGCATATGCAAGCAGATGTTTGTCACAAACTGAACCTGCCTATTCACAAACTGAAAAAGAAAGTTTAGCAGTCCTGTGAACATTTCCATTAATTCTTATATGGAAAACCTTTCACTCTTGTAACTGATCATCAAGCACTGCTTACCATCTTTGGCAATCCAAAGGCCAAGATGCCTCCCAGAATTGAATGTTGGTGCTTGCGGCTACAGGAATATGACTACGCTATCGTGCACCGACCAGGGAAAGTTGAAAATCCTGCTGACTACTTTTCACGAGTGCCAGTACAGTGTCAGTGGTACCCCTTCCAAAGCGGCTGAAGCCTACATTACTTCATCGTAAAGTCAAACACTCCTGCTGCTATTTCTTCGGAACAAATTATTACTGCAAGGAGCAAAGACAGTGACATGTTGATACTGAAAGACATTATTGCACGTCCTGGAAACAACACACTCGACCTCTCACACGGGACAGCGAATATGAGAAGTTCAAGAATGTAGAAGATTAACTGTCTATTACTCAAGAAGGTAGTGTATTACGAGGTTCAAGGATTGTCCTAGAGTGAGTCTGTGACAACAATTAACTGAAGTAGCCCATGAAGGACATCGTGGAATTGTTGCCAGTAAACAAGCTCTCTGAGACCTAGTTTGGTTTCCTCATCTTGATGAGAGAGTTGAAAAGGAATTGAAGGCCTGTCATTTGTGCAATTGCTTACCTCCCAAAATCACTCAACATACCTTGAAAATGTCAGATTTACCAAAACATGTATGGGAGAGGATTGCTGTTGATTTCTTTAGTCCTCTTGAAAATGGACATCACCTGAAGATGATTACGGATGAATACTACTGTTTTCTACTAATAGAAAGTCTCTGGTGTATTACTCAAGGAAAAGTCAATGAGAGACTAAATGGCATTTTTGAAATATGGGGTGTTCCTTCAGTTCTAAAGTCTGACAATTGTCCGCTTTTCAGCAGTCGAGAATTCTGCGACTTTCTTACTCATCTAAATGTGAAGCATCAGAAAATCACACCTCTTTGCCCACAAGCAAATGGTGTTTAGAATGCTTTCTGAGCACACTTAAAAAGACTTTAGCGTTCAAAATTGGAGAAGCTTAATCTGGTCAGCTATCCCTGCTACTCTTCAAGCTCATCGGTCTGCTACTCATTCAGCAACAAGTGAAAATCCTGCCGCACACTAATGTTTGTGACAGCCATGAGGACTAAGCTACCACAATGGACCAACAGGAGATCTACAACTGATGGTGAACTTAGTCAAAAAAATACATCGGTCGTAAACAAAAGATATATTGACAAACGTCGATGTGCCAAGAACATTAGTTTCAATAAAGTAGATTTAGTATTCAGTAAATTCAGCAGCCAACTATAACGTGTTTTTTTACTCTTCCCGCCTACCCCGCCCAGGCCGATGTGACAAACAAAATGGCAGCTGCAAATTTTCTGTCAGGTTGCGGCCAACCAATCAGGGACTTGCTTTTCTCCCCCAGGTCAGCGGATCCACTCACTCCCCGCCATGCACAGTTTTTTCATCAAAAATGTTACTGCAAATATTACATTGATAGTAACAATAATGTTATCACAGATGTCATGAGTGCAGTAATTTGTGGGGTAATTAGCAGTACATAGAGAGGGTGCAAGTTATAGTTACCTTAGAACATGAACTATAGTTACTTGAGATAACTAACTATAACTGGTGAACTTCTATGGTTTTGTATGGTTAATGTGTCAGCCTAACTATAACGTCCCTGCAACCTTTGTTTTTTTTGAGTGAATTTCTATGTTTTTTTAACGGTAAAGTAATTTTCATTACCCCTGCTCGCACGCATATTTGCATGCAGGGAACCAGATGAAACTGTGCTTTCTGCCAGCAGAAGCTGTTTGACAGCTCCCACTGGCAGTAAGCAGACTTTGTTTGCTTTTGCTGGGTGGGAGCTGTCAGCTCTCACCCAGCAAAAGCCAGCTATGTTCAGGAGTTGGGCATCCCAGGACATAGCAGAGCTGGCCCTGTGAAGTGGTAGTCCCCAGGGTCATCAATGACTCCTCGAGGAAAGGGGTGCAGCCCCCTCCAATGTGTATTGCCCTGGGGAGTGTGAGGTCCTCAGGGCCAGGGGTACAAAACGGATACCCCCCTCCTTGTTTTATTTTAGCCACGGGGAAAGTGGTGGTCCCAAGAGCTGCGGGAGGGGTGCGCAGCCTCCCCATATTTACTGTAAAGCCCCATGGAGGTGGCAGTCCTGGGGGCTGTGGAGGTGGGGGCAGGCAGCTCCCCCACATTCAAAATTGTACTGGCCCTGGGACCTGGCTTTGTAACCTTTGTTTTTTGTGTGATTTCTATGTGTTTTAATGTAATTTTAATTACTATACGTTAATCCAACCACCGCAGTGCATGGCCTTTGGTCGTGTGCGGTAGGGGTAGGCTGCAGGGCATGTCCGTCGGTGGATCTGTGAGTTGGAGCATGAGTGTCTGAGTGGGTGTGTGAGTCTATGAGTGGGTCTGAGTGGGTGAATGGGTGTCTGAGAGGATGTGTGAGTGCCGCACGAGTCCCTGAGTGCATGTATAAGTGAATGAATGTGTCTGTGAATGTTTTTTTGCTTTATCGCAATTAATTCTGGGCAATCTTTCCCTTCCTCCTAGATAGACTGATATAATTTCTCTCACTTTCTGCAACACTCACACCCGATTCAAACAATATGCAAGTTAGGTGATAATTAAAGTGTGCACGTTCATGACCACATGATTTTGAGTACCCCAAAATTTACTATTTTGTGAGCGGTTCCTAATTTTCTTTTTATTCCTGTGGCCACCTCAAACGTTTCAGATGCAAGCCTCAGGTACACTTTTGTATGATGTTTCCATAAAGATGAGTGTGTTGAGTGCATTTTATACACCTGTTTACGGACTATTCATTATACTAGAAGTTAGGTCTGCTTATGCCTGTAAAACGAGTTGTGAATCCCCCCTAAATCTTAAATGTCTATTTGGAATAACAGCTTTGATAAGTCTGAATAGTAAAACAGCACAATCTATGTGATTTTATCACCATAAATCTATATGGACCGAGTTATTTTTTCCATAACAAGAAGGAAACCTTTTACAATAATCATGTGTTCCTGCTAAAATAAAATACGTAGAGGCCCATGAACATAAAAACCGAGCAGGGTTCTAATCAACAACATTTACTTTAAACAATTTCACAAATGCACAATTCAAACTATTTGTCTTATTATTTTATCAAAACTAACATGAATACATTACCTCAAGTTACTACTGAGCCATCCCCTTAGATTTAAGGTTACCACTTGGGAGAAGATCATTTATGCCAGTGCAAGCTTCAATGATTCACAGAGCAGTACAACTTTACATGGCAGTGGTCTGCGGATTCTCGTCTCTGACACAGAGACAACGGTCTAGTCTCATTACTGGTTCTCAAAAACATGGTACACTGCCCTCTCTTCACGTGATTCATACATAGCATGAGCAAACGTTCGACGCCTAGTGTGAAAGCACACTGTGCGTTCCCTTGAGGTCATAGAACAGGTTAAGTCCCTTGCATTTCCAAGTTTTGGCCCAGGCCTCTGCACACTTGCTACATTAGAATATTACTAGGCCCAAAATAAAAAAAAAACTTGGGGCATTGTTTTCACATGCAGTCGGGCACTTAGGGAAAGGGAAAACCCATTTTTATCATACACAATATTCCTCTCACCGTCACCTGAACTTCTTGTCATGGGAAACTGAGGCATTAAAGAGAAGAATCTCTCCTGACCAAGAGGCTCCGATGCGAGCAAACTCTGAGCTAAGACATCTGGTCACCATGAAGTCCAAGGTGTTTTTTTTTTCTTGCATTGTGGGACTTTTAGTCCTGTCATTCTGTTATAAAAACAGGACTGCGAGTCCTAGAATACAAATTAAAATATAAACGGGATCAGATACTCATGCATTGGCCTGGGAAACCCGGAGCCCCAGGCACTCTCCGTCCTTCTGAACCCTAGTCCTTTGCACTCCTTGGTAAATGAATCTAGAATTTGTACTTCTAAAGTGCCTTTAAACCATGTGTTCTGCTCTCCGTGATCTCTCCCAGTGCAGTCTTAATCCTTCATGTTCTGCTTCCTTTGTTGGTACTGCCTCACCAGTGCCTCTGCAACCCTAGAAAGCTAACCCTTCCAGTACCGGGGCACTATTTCTATCTAGAACGTATTCCCAGGTACACGGGCTATTTGGAAGTGGGCCCGAAGCGGTATGAATCAACGCAGAAAGTTTCCTGATAAAGAAATAGCGATTCAGCTCCCCAAAAATACAAGCCGGCTTATCAGGTGCTTATGGGCAGAAAGCAAATAAATAGTAGTGCTCTCGAGTTTGGCAGTGCCATGCGCGGTCATTTCATCAATTACAGGTACCTTTCGTTGCAGTCTGGGATTTGTAGTCCTACTGAACGTATTCTAAAATTCAGTACTTCTAATCCTATAATACAAAGACAATATCTAGGTTTGATAAGGAACTCGTGAGGTGAACCTAGAAACTTGAGAGCTTGGAGTTTCGCTGACTGCAGTGTTGCACCAAACCCCAATGGCTACTGTTCTGCCTTCGGAGCACACCAACTTTGATCTGACCTGATCCGTGCAGAAAGATGACGGAGGCGGTATGCTTCCTTCTTGCAGGCACAAAACATCTCTGCAGCACTGCCGAATGAGCCATGTTTCAACTGGAGCCACTGACAGCAACCGGGAAATAGTAGGCGCATGCGCAGTGCGTGAGGCTAAATCGAGACTAACCGGAGCAACTGCGCACGCGCCTGAGTTAAGATTAATTATCAACAAACACGTAGGATTTTATCAAACTGGCCTTGGAGGCTTGTTTTTTTGTTTTTAAAGCCCAGGTTCTTTGTGCTTCTGTCAGCAGGCAGGAGTTAAACTTCATGACACAGCGCGATACTTCTGTAGACGCAGCATGTAAGCTATTTATTTTGTCGACCTGTATATTGCATCTTAAGGTCATACATGCCAACATTTTAGAACAAGCATTTGCAATGCAATGGTTCTCGCGTTTGCTCGAGTTAGAGCTGATAGCATTGGACACTCCTAACCGGACTTTTCTTGCCACATAAATTGAAAATGAAAGGTAAAATAGTTTCACTTAACTAACCGGACTTTTCTTGCCACATAAACTGAAAAGTAAAAGTTTCACATAAGCGAGCCGATGGCCACCATCAGCACAAAGCAGACACACAAAAGGAAACAGAAGTTCGCTCGCAGTGAAACGTATCTGCAAAAGTGCAATTATCCATGTAACTGGCAAAAGTGCAATTATCCTTGTAGGCAAAAGTACAAATATGCATGTAACAGGGTCGATGTCACGCAAAGTGCTCAACTACTGCCCAGCGAGATCGGGCTGCAAAATAAAGAGAAAAAGTAGTCCAGAAACCATACAGAAAACATAGAGCCTAGTATGTTTTCAGTAGTTGGTCGGTGCACTTGAGGAGGGCTAAACACCGGATAAGGCATGACGTATGCATGCCTTTCACTAATGAAATCAAGCGAATTTTAAAAGGCAAGCCCACGAACCAACCAAACTGATGGGAGTGACATGGGTGAGATTACAAGCCCATAGAGCGATTACACCAGGGACAGAGCGCTTTGCGCTCAACCCTAAAAGGAAAGAGGGAGATTCTAAAATAATTATGGGGAGAATGTATTTCTCTAATTGCCTTCAATTGAAGTAGAGGCAATTTGCAAGCTGGAAACCGCCAACATGGAGCAATTTTTTGCTTCAAAAATCGGGATTCTCCTGCCTGAATCATGGCATGTAAGTAAGCTCTTCTGTAGGGGCTACAAATGTAACAGTCTTCTCGACACATTTAAGGATACAGCTAAGAGTTTTCCATTGCCTTTGAAGGGCAGCTTGATATTTCATGCCACATGTTTCTGGCAAATCAGACTAATTGCATTTCTCACAGGCAAGCAGTTTGTGTTGCCTGTTCCATGTGCACGCAGAGTTTCTACACATGTTTAGCGTGGAATTACGAAGCAAATGTTATTATTCTAAAGATTTTTATTTCCTAACATGACAATAAAATGACTAATTGAGAGCTCTCTATTACCCTACTGGACAATAGGGGCTTTGGGGGCAACAGACCAATATGTCGGTCTGTCCCCTCGGGTTAATGGGAGAATGGACTATGCTACCTTCGGCTACATCCGTTAAAGGATGTAGCCCAAGGGTATATATTATAGAGATGGCCATTTCGAGGCTGCGTGTCACCATTTTGTGGTGAGTGTACCCAGTGGCGGCCCCTCTAAGTAGCAGGCTTTGTTGTCTGTTTTTGGTTCAGCTTAATTTGCATAGAAGTTTCCAGTAGAAGTGCTAATCTACTTTCTGAGATGTCCAAGGAGAGAGATGAGTGATTTCGGCAAGCGCTGCGTTTATTGGAGGAGGCTAGGCGCATGGACATCGTGGTAGGCGGGGTTGCACCTTCTCGTCTGATGAGGTGGGGTGACAGCAGCGATTCACAGCAAAAGAGAAAGTTCAACGGCAAGCAAGGTGAGCAATCGTGGCCGCCCGCATACACGCTGTGTGGCCCAAGCATTGGTAAAGGTAGGGGCAGAGCTAGGGGAGGTCGCAGGATATGAGCAGCAGGAGTGCTGCACAGGAGGGAGATGACCCAGTTGTTCCCTCCGAGGGGCATCAGGATTATCTTAAAGTGGAGGAGAGGCGGCAGGCGATGAGCGGCTCAGTAGGTGGGAGGGTGGGGCCTCTGCCCGTTTCTCACAACCAGGAAGAAGGGGAGGAGGAAAATGTGAGGATGGAAAATAAACCCGACAATATTATTACCGTAGACCTCCACAGTTCAGGTCAGTGAGGCTTCCATGATGCTGAGGGGGCCTGAGCGCTAATGCAAGGGGCCCAGAAGTGGTCCAGGAGGGAAGTGCTGGCCAGTACATATTGCTCAATAAATGGGGGTGGCTAGAGAGAGCCCCTCAATCACTGCAGAAATATTGGGGAGGTACAGGGTTCTTGTTTTAGGAATGGGGAGATGCTAGGGGAGGAGACATGGGGGGCAGCAGCCTTTGGGGGAGCCTGGGAATCCGGCTCCAGTTAAGTCGGGGAAACAGACGTACTTGGTCAGGGGTAAGGTTTCTGGGGCAGCTTTATTGGAGTCAGAGTGGAACGAGGATGAGGTGGGTCATGTGGACGGAGGCAGGGCACTGATGAGGCAGGTTTAGTTCCGCAAGTAGGGGGTAGCAATTCAGCGGCATTCAGGGTAGCCCCACTGGGTGGCGGAGGTAGACCAGGCTCAGCAGGCCTAGGGGATACAGGGCACTGCACATCAAACTTACCTTCTTTCTTTCAGGATCCCAGTTCATGGCATGAGGCAGACTCGGGAGGGCACAGGGCAGCTCAAATACCCCAAGGGGAAGAGAAGGCATGGCGCAGATCGGCTGGCTGGACATCGTCGTGGGACTCCGCAAAGGTTTGGCAAGGACTCGTTGGGAGGGGGGTACAGTAGGACCGTCCAGATCATATTCAATGGATACAATGCCAGCACCTCAGACATCAGTGTTGGGGGGTGGCTTGAGTGGTACGGTACCGCCTCTCAAGTCCGGCTGGTGGTTATTTGCATGGTGGGGTATGAGGCACTCCAAGGTGTGGCTTGGTCGACCTCTCACAGCAGTATGTTGAGGAACCCCTCGGTGGGGAGTGTGACGCCACAAGGTGTGACTGGTAACAGGATGTGGATGCAAGGAAATTTGTTGGATAGCATGGAGTTTGACTATAATGATGACAGCGTTAAAGAAGGATAAATTAT
This sequence comes from Pleurodeles waltl, assembly GCF_031143425.1. NCBI lineage: Eukaryota > Metazoa > Chordata > Amphibia > Caudata > Salamandridae > Pleurodeles > Pleurodeles waltl. The sequence goes on from NC_090444.1 coordinate 178,300,882, forward strand.
AGATATGCCTGGTCCAAGTGGTAAGGGTTAGTGGGATACATTAGGAGGGCAGGTAGCGGGAGGGGAGCAGTTTAACTGCTCTCACAGTGCTATTTTACGGATGAGAACAAAGGCATGAACAGTGGGCACAGTGGTGATGGAGAGGACCGTGGCACTGGCAAGGCAGCAGGCTTCGAAGCATGCACTGACCTTAACGCCATGTGAGAAAGCGCATGCCTAAAAGGGCCCAACAATGGTTTCTCAGGGAATGGACACTGGTTGTGACGGAGGTCAGCGCGAAGTGAGGCTAATCAAAGGCAAATACGTAACATACACAGGGGCGGAGACAGGAGATAAAAGCATACAAGAAGGGGGTGTCCCCATCCAGAAGCAGGAGGTGACTGCAGCAACAACTGCTACGCTCAGAGGGGCAGGTGAAAAAACAGGGAAATGCCAAAGGGATTTTCAAAGGGGAGAAAATTGAGGGAAAATCAGAGCTGGAGAGTAGGGAAAGTAAGAAGCTAAAGATAAGGAAGCTTCTTTACATGGGGATGACTAATCCCCTGGGAGCTCACCTGACTTTAGCTACAAAGTAGAAGATATGGAAGGGAGAACATGTGGAGAAGTTCAAGTTATTACTTATGGAACTTGGGTCTAAGGAGGGCTTGAATGAAGAAGAATGTGATCTGGCAAAACCCTCACAGGTGGCGGTGACCATAGAAAATTGGACATCTGCATTTTTGGTATATGCCAGTATTTACTGCAAGACATATCCAAATTTGAGCGTTGCCTTATTTGAGTAAATGGATGTTATGAGGAAGGTGCAGTTCTCGTTCAAACATAATGCTGGGGCACAGTATGACGACTAATTCCATGCACGGATGGCGATGGACCCAGACGCCAAATGGGGAGAGATAGACACAGATTTGTGGCAACACACTATGGGCCGAGCTATGTCCGGTAAGACACTGTTCACGGCCAGTGGGTTGCTAATTGTATACCTGCCCTTTCAGGCAGTACCCACCAGGGAAGGTGTGGGGTCCACAGCCAAAAGTCAGGAGGGAGCCCTGGGGTGATGCTCGGTCTTCAGTAAGGGCCTTCGCACAAGGGAGTACTGCACATTTAACCATCAATGCTCCAAGTGCACAGGAAAGGACCCCTTTGGCTAGTTTTATGGGAACACGGGGGCACAGGGTGGTCCGACAGGGAATAGGGCGGGTCAGTAGCAGCAACAGTCAGGAGGCCAAGTGATGTCTCACGCTACACAGGGCAGTTAGCGGGGCGGTTTAGGAGGACACATGGTTGGGGTAAAAGGCTCATACCCTGGTTAAGCTAGAGTGATTGACATACTGGTTGCAGTTTTATCCCAAGAGGGTTGATGCCTCAATATTGCTAGAAAGTTTCATGGGGAGTTGTGAGGGGCCCAGGAAGCGCAGGTGGGCAGAGAATCTTAAATCATCCAAGATACATCCACAAGTACTCCGAGAGAAACTGCAAAAGGAAGTCATGAGGGGAGGATGGCAGGCCACTTTGATGCTTGGCCAATGGTAGATTTGATAGTGCCCCGATAGGGGTTATGTCAGAGAAGGAACGGGGGCAGTACCAGCTGATACATAATTTGTCATGGCTGGCAGTACATCAGTGAACAATTTTATTGATTTGGATGTGTCCTTTGTTGTAGGAAAGTGCCCCTTTTGGCATGGATACCCCTGCCCCTGCTTTTTGCCTGATATCTGATGCTAACTTGACTGAGTGTGTGGTGGGATTCTGCTAACCAGGCCCCAGAACCAGTGTTCTCTCCCTAAACTGTACCATTGCTTCCACAATTGGCACACCTCTGGCATACAGCTAAGTCCCTTGTAAAAGGTACCTGTGGTACCAAGGGCCCCATGGCCAGGGAGGGTCTCTCAGAGCTGCAGTATGTATTGTGCCACCCTAAGGGATCCCTCGCCAAACACATGTACTCTGCTATTCCAGATTGTGTTTGCTGGTGGTGAGAAAAAGGTAAAGTCGACATGGCATCCCTCTCTGGGTGCCATGCCCACAAACCATTACCTGTGGCATAGGTAAGTCAGCCCTCTAGCAGGCCTTACAGTCTGATGGCAGGGTGCACTATACCATAGGTGAGGGCATAGCTGCATGAGCAATATGCCCCCACAGTGTCTAAGTCCATTTGAAGACCATGAAAGTGCAGTGTAGCCATATCGAGTACAAGGGCTGGGAGTTTGTCATTACGAACTCCACAGCTCCATGATGGCTTCACTGAATGCTGGGAAGTTTGGTATCAAACTTCTCAGCTCAATAACCCACACTGATGCCAGTGTTGGACTTATTGTTAAATTTACACAGAGGGCATCTTAGAGATACCCCCTGAAATTCACCCAGCTCTCCAGTCTGCGGCTGACTGGTCTGTGCTAGCGTGCCGTCACCAGACCATGTTTCTGACCCCAAAGGGTGAGAGCCTTTGTGCTCTCAGGGGCTGAGGACAAAGCCTGCTCTGGGTGGAAGTGCTTCACACCTCCCCCCTGCAGAAACAGCAACACTTGGCGATGAGACTCAAAGGCTCCTGCCTTTTGTTCTGCTGCCTCAGGACACTCCAGCTGGTGGAGATGCGTGCCACCCCAGACCAATCCCCACTTTTGGCAGCAGGTCCGGTGGGTAAATTAGAGACACCAGTAGAAGTGTCCACGCCAGTTGGAACCACCCCTAGGGTGCCCAGAGCTGAGGTGAACCCCTCCTGGCAGAATCTGCCATCTTGTTGTGGAGGAAGATTGCCAGTAGGGTTAGTTATGTGCTCCCCTCCCCAAAGGGAGTGAGTACAGGAAGGATGTAGCCACCCTCAGGGTCAATAGTCATTGGCACCTGCCCTCTGACCCCTGTAGTGCCCCTAAATCTAGTATTTTAGGGCACCCCTGAACCTTGCTCTTCAGGTTCTTGGTGACCTAAAGAAGAAAAAGGACTGAAGAGCCTCACCAGCAGTGAAGACTCCAGACAACAACTGACTTGGCCCCAGGCCTCCCGGCCTGCCTACAGCTTTAAGACTCCGGCTACAAGAAGGTGAATCATCCTGAAGAACCAGCAACCTCTACAAACCCTCAGGGGACTGCATGCCTTCCCTAAAGACCGGATCTCCTAATGACAGCAGCCCTGTCCACAAAGAAACCTCCAACAAGGTCTCCAGAGCCCTATGGATCTGCGAGTCCTGCCTACTCTGCCCCTGATGCCCACGTCCCAAGTCCAGGTGACTCACCTGACCAGAGAGTCCCTAGGCTATTCAAACCTTGATTTCACCCGAGGTGACCTCTCCTGCCCACCACAATGACACCTGAAGCCTGAATCCAGAGGAGCCCCCTGACTGTGACCCTATCTGGTGAAGATACCCGATGCCTAAAGTTAACCCTGCACCTGCAGCCCCCTGGTCTTGGGGAACCCAGCCAATGATCCATCGACGTCCAGAGGAACCTCCACTTACCTGTACAGATGTTGGTCTTCTTCAGCCGACCCCCTGGACCAAGCCTGCAGCCTCTTTGTGAACTCAGAGTTCCTCATAGGAAAGCATTGGGAACCCCTGTGCTGTGTTTGCACCCTGCACCCGGCTGAGGGTGTAGGTTTTATGCTTACCTGTGGCCTCCCCCCTGGTGCTGATCAAACCCCCCCAGGCCCTGAGTTCGGAGACCACAGGTAGTTACCTGCAAACTGTTCTCTTTTGAGCTCCCCCAGTCTCCATATGATTCCTTTGGACATCCAACACAAACTTTGACCTCTGCACCCAGCCGATTCTGTGTTGCTGGTGGCGTACTCTTGGTGTCTTCCTAAACTTTGCCATGTGGACGCCTTAACCCCGGAAGACTGGGAGCGTAAGCCTAGTACTTACCTGTAAAGTGTGCATGTACTTTTCCCTCTATGATTGCATTGCCTTCAATGAGAATTGCATTGTAGACTTTTTATATTGAAAAGTATTATTTACCTGAAAACAGTTTTTTTCTGTGAATTACAAAGTACATTTAATACTTAAAAGTGATACATTCTTGAAACTGTACTTACCTTCTACAAAGATCCTTTTGGTTATAGAAATAAAGAAACAAAGTATAGTTTTTGATACATAAAACATTGGACTGGAGTTAGTAATTGAGTGCGTGCCTCATTTCTTGACTGTGTGTGCACAACAAATGCTTAGCAGTACCCCCTGATAAGCCTAACTGCTCAACCACACTCCCACAAAAGAGAGCTGTAGGAAACTCCTCCTTTTTGCCCTGGCCACCAACAAGCTTTTTGGACAGATACTGGTGGTTACTGACTGTTGGCTGTGCCCTGGGTACTACGTACTACTCCCAGGGCCAGTGCTTTGTGTAAAGTGGATATGCAAATTAGGCTAATTATAATTGGCAGTATCAGCTGAACTATAAGTCCCTAGTAAATGGTAGATCATGTAGGTTTAGGGACCCCAGCATAGATAGTGTACCCACAGGTGCACTGCTGAGGTGCTCAGTGTCATTTTAAAGGCAGGCCTGCCTTGCTAGCTGCTTTTAAACTACAGTTATATGCAAATTCGACTTTGGAATTAAAAGTACTTCCAAAGTTTTGAACTACCTTATTGTGTACATATAAGTCACCCCTAAGGTGTTCCCTAAGTGCCCCAAGAGTTGGGTGCCATGTAACTATAAGCAGGGACCATATAACATTGTTTTATAAGCCCTGGTGAGGGAAAATAGCCAAATTCGTTTTTCCCTCACTGTAGTGAATGGCCTCCATAGGCTAAAAAAATGGGGAGGCTTTATTTTAATTAACAAAGTCCCCATGTTGAGTTTGGCATCAAATTAATTGCTATAATAATTCCCACAACTTGCCATTATTGGATTTAATGTAACTAGTTCAGGTAAAGAGCTTTAAAACTCTACCTGAAAGTTGCCAACTTCAGCTCTGTAGTGCCCTTCTCTGATTGGCCAGCCTCCGGCACCCTGGCAGCATCGCTAGGCTGCCTTGATGAGGTGTGAAGTGGCCTGGGCTGAACACAAAGGATATGCCTGGGGGATGAGGCTCAGCCGGAAATAACCTCAAAAATTCCGTTTCAGCCATGTTGGATTTTTAAAGAATATTGCTCCCTGGGATTGATTTTTGTCACACTTCACAGGAAGTCATCATCCAAGAGGTAAGTGGCCTGCCTGTGATTGGACAGTCGCCCTCCCTTCCCGCTTTTCACCCCATGAGCAAGGATAAATATGGCAGAGCTGTACCCACTCCTGAGATCCCTTCCAGGAACAAGACTAGAAGAAGAAGGACTGCCCTGCTGGACCCCTGCCCTGCACTCTGAAGGACTGCACCAGCTGCACACTTGGACTTCACCACTAAAAGGACTTTCCCTGCATCAAATCCTGAAGAAACTGACCAGCTGATCACTGTCCAGTGGTCATTTTGGAGTTTGAGCCAGGTGCATTCTGTGAGTTGGAGTCCTAACCCTCAAGGAGCAACTCAGAGCTTCTGGAAACTTGAGGTGAGCTGTGGACTCCTAAAGGGCCTTCAAAGACCTTCTGGAAGAAGTTCCAGATGTTTGGAGAAAATTGGAGAACTTTTGGCTAAAAGCTCCATAAAGGGACCAACCCGCTGTCGAGAGTCAAGCCAGATTACGTCGACCACGACCTTGCCTGACTTGCAGGTTTGTCCCACTGAAAAGCTTCAGAGCTCCAAACTTCCAGGATTTCACCAGGTGCTCCTAGAAAGGCAATCCGAAGACGTCGACTCGAAATCAGCTTACTGTGGTGGGTTGTCCGACGTCAGAGAGATAAAGCTCCAAAAAAGTGACTACGATCAAAGATAAAAAGTTGACCAGTACTTCCAGGGCAGAATATCCGAAGAGGGATTCAGCTTTGATCCGGACGAAGATTTTCATCCCGAAAAATCACCTAAGCCCGAACGTAGAAATCTTCACTGAGGTCTCCGGTGACGCGTATCCGAACAGGGCTCCAGGGAGGTCGGATCAGGTTGGTGACTTCGTACCGCTAAAGAAAATCTTCAAGAAAAATACTAAGGTGGTCATTCTGACCCTGGCGGTCTTTGACCGCCAGGGCGGAGGACCGCGGGAGCACCGCCGACAGGCCGGCGGTGCTCCAATGGGGATTCCGACCGCGGCGGTAAAGCCGCGGTCGGACCGGCACCACTGGCGGGGTCCCGCCAGTGTACCGCCGCCCCATTGAATCCTCCGCGGCGGCGCAGCTTGCTGCACCGCCGCGGGGATTCCGACCCCCCCTACCGCCATCCAGATCCCGGCGGTCGGACCGCCGGGATCCGGATGGCGGTAGGGGGGGTCGCGGGGCCCCTGGGGGCCCCTGCAGTGCCCATGCCACTGGCATGGGCATTGCAGGGGCCCCCGTAAGAGGGCCCCTACATGTATTTCACTGTCTGCTGCGCAGACAGTGAAATACGCGACGGGTGCAACTGCACCCGTCGCACAGCTTCCACTCCGCCGGCTCGATTCCGAGCCGGCTTCATCGTGGAAGCCTCTTTCCCGCTGGGCTGGCGGGCGGTCTGAAGGCGACCGCCCGCCAGCCCAGCGGGAAAGTCAGAATTACCGCCGCGGTCTTTCGACCGCGGAACGGTAATCTGATGGCGGGACTTTGGCGGGCGGCCTCCGCCGCCCGCCAAGGTCAGAATATGGGCCTAATTCTGAAGGTAAACTTTTGACCAAGGCCTCCCGCTTGGTGTAGCAGAGCAGGGCTCTGTCGCAGTTGGCATTTGACTTTGCCCCAGTCAAGGTGTGGCCAGATGACCAGATTGTCGATTTTAGTTTCTATATATTAGAAAACATTAATTCTTTAAAAATTCATATCTCCTGTTTCCCTTATCCGATTTTATTCGTTTTGGTGTCAAATTAAAGATACAAATATTTCCTATTGTTATAAATTGGTTTCGGATTTTTAAACTGTTTCTTGTGTTTTATTTTAGTACTGTTTGGTGATACTGGAATGCTTTGCACACTTTGATCCTCATTACGGCCCTGGCGGTCAGCCACGGTGGCAGTTTCACCGCCAACAGGGGGCTGTGAAGATCTCCACATTATGAGTGTGGCGGGTTAGCCTCTGCCAACCCACCACATTCCTCACTCATACCGCCAGGGCGATTGGAGCTGCCAAGCCGGAGATGAGCATCTCCGACCCGGCCTCCACAGAAGACCGCCAGTGGTATTTTGGCAGAAAGGCTACCAGTGACAGGGAATTTCTTCCCTGTCACCAGCAGACGACTCCCCCACCCCCTCCAGCAAGCACAATACCCCCCACTCCCCCTCCAGGAACAATGCCCCCAACCCCCTCAAGGTACAGTACCCCTCACCCCCCCTCCAGGTACAGCACCCCCTCCCCCCACACATGCACACGCACACAGACACCCACACGCACCCGCATAAACTCATTCACCAACACTGACATACACATAATCACTCACAAGCATCCATACACACATTCACTTCAGCACTCATACACGCATTCACTTCAACATTCATACTCACACGCAGACAAACACGCATACACACACGCAGACATACACCCGCTGACACATGCACACACAACACCCACCACACACCCTTCCCTGTCAGACGCACGACTTACCTTATCCGGCGAGGATGTCGTCTGGCAGGGAACAGGCACTTCCACCGCTGGCAGCGCCCCGCCGTAAGGACACCACCAGGCTGTATTACAGGTTGTAATACAGCAGTTGGAGTCCTTCTGGCAGGGCGGGCTGGTGGTGGAATTGCCCATGCGCCTCTGCCAGCCAGCACGACTACTGCTGGATTTCCGCCCACAATGTCTCGGAAATCCAGCAGTACTTGTAATATGGTGGGCGGAAGACTGCCAGCACTAGCGGTCTTCTGGCACCCCCAGCTTTGGTGATCTTTAAAAAAGACCACCAAAGTCAAAATGAGGGCTTTTGTCTTCTAAGTTAAGCCGTGTTGCTCGTTGCCAAGCTACCAAGCGTTGAGCTGGGATTTATTTATTGAGACCTAACTGAACCTAGTTGGGGTTAGTGGCCTATTGCTAAGAGAAGGTACTTACATGCCCTCACCAATAATCCACTTTCCAACAAGAGAATTATTATTACCTACTTCAGCCTCTTTAAAGCCTCTGGGGATCCACTGGACTCTGTCCACACTATACCTTGCTTTAGTATAGGATACACAGAGCTATCTTCCTAATCTGTGTCCTATTCATCAGTGGAAGTGGCCATGGCATTGGTGGAACAAGCAGGGCGAGACACAAGCATGGCAAAATGTGACATCAAATCAGCTTTTAGGCTGCTACTGTTATATCTGGAGGATTATCAGCTGTAGGACATTCAATTCTGAGGGTAATTGTATGTGGATAAAGCATTGCCCATGGGATGCTCTATATCTTGTGCGCTTTATGAGTGCTTTAGTTCTTTTCTCCAATAGTTGTTCACATGGTGTACAGGTCATGAATGGGTGACACACTATTTAGATGACTTTTTCTGTGTCACGAACTCCATTGCTGCCGACTGCCAGAGATTACTGTTAAGTTTTCAGGAACTCATGGAGGATGTGGGGGTGCCATTGACACCCGAAGAAATGGTTGGGCCCATAGAGGTATTTTCATTTCTGGGAATTGAGTCGGATTTGGTGAAACATGGAGGCTTGCCTCCCACTGGAGAAGAAAGTGGGCATGCAGCCGTTACAGGATGCTGTGCTTGCTAAACCTAACATTTCTGTACAGGAAGTGCAGGTGCTGTTAGGCCAGGTATTGCCATTGTGGACAAATTAGTATGGGGCTATACTCCCATGGTGGGGGAACTAGGTAAAAGGATCTAAGAGGGATGGGCCAGGAAACAAAGTATGTCAGGGTTTTTGAGGAATCCTTGGATGTTGGGTCTCTTGGGAAGGGTTATAGAGCCTCTGTCGGGGTTTGCTCCTCGCACAGTGAGGCTATACTGTTCTCCACGCTAATGGTATGGATGTTTGTTCGAGCCTTAAGGGTTTCTGAGCTTCTAAGGGCAAAGTGGGGATGAGGTATGCTCTGGGAGCACATGGAGGTACTGTCACAGGGAGTGGCTATTTGTGTGGATCCAAGACGGACCAGAGGTCGCACGGAGCGAGTGTGCTGCTCCCAGCACAGCACCGGCGAGAGGTTTGCCATTTGGTGAGGGGTAGAGAACTCAAGCGGAGCAGGCTTACATTGGGGGGGATTGGTTTTCCTATGTAGAATGGGGCGCAGGGTCACTTTATTTGAATTGCTGGCGGTTTTGAGGAAAGATCTTGTGCTTTTAGGTGTGCCAGTAAAGGATTATGGTACGTCTTCTTTTAGGATCAGGGCAGCTACTGAAGTGGGGAGGATTGGTTGTTCTCGAGAAGATATCATGGAGAATGGTAGGTGGGCTTCCAACTGCTTTTAACGATATGTTAGGCAGGGCAGTCCGGATGCAGAGGTGGTTAGCATTTTGCTACTTCTTGCTAACTGCTTTTTCTTTTACAGGTTCGGTGCTAGGCCCACTGTCTGCCAGGCTTACCATATGGATTATGCACATTCTTTTGGCAAATGGGTGGCTATAGAGGCAGGGAAGACCAGCTGGGGTGTTAAGTTGAGGTTTGACATACATTCTTGTTCTGGATTTTGATATGGAAAGGGGGGTATGAGGTGGCAGGAATTGTGTACATTGAACAGGTTGATGGGGGGGCCGATGTGCCCAGCATTTTACTACTTTAACTGGGTGAAAATGATCTGGTGTTGGAGAAAGGACTGTCACTGGTGTGTGACATGAAAAGGGCGATTAAAGAACAGTGATCGGGTTGTTTTGCAATCTGGGCTGAATTATACCTTGGAGGAACTGGAGGGGGGCTAACAAGCCAGCAGGTATAGATTAAGCCAGAAGAAAGATTAACAGGGAGATGAGGCACTTTTGTAGAGGCACAGGAATAGGCAGCTTGGCCCACCCAGAATTCCGTTTTGAAGCCGTTGAGTTTTTTTCGGAGTGACAAGGTAAATCTATCTAGCTTTGGCATGAGATTAAACCTGTTGGAGATTAGGGAATTTTTGGCAGAAACATTATGGGAGCATCCTTGAGCTGGGAGTGGGAGGCAGAAAAATATTAGCTACTGCCTTTTTCTGGTGGCGGGTGGCTTACAAGTTTGCAGGGCTTTACAAAAGGTTACTGTGGGTAACATAGGTGAACCAGGCCGTAAGGGAGGGTCAGAAAAAGTTAACACCAGAAAGAAGGCAGAACTTAAAATCATGTCAGAGGAAGTATATGTTTAGGCAGGTTCACTGTTAAGTGGGGGTGGTGGAATTTAAGTTTAAGTGTTACACTCATCAGAATTTAGTAGATCATGATGGATGAATTTGTTGAAAGTTAAGGGAGGGGTTGGTGCTTTAGGGGTGGGGGATATATGGTAGGGAGTTTTGAATGTATAGTGAGGTTGAAGTGAGGTTGCAGTTTCGTATGGCATGAAGCCTAGGATGTTTATTGTGATGCGCACCTGTTTCAATAAAGCAGACTTTTTCACACACAATAGCAGGGTCAGTGGTCTGTCTGTGCCCATTTCGTCCAATGCAATTGTTATGATGTGGCTCGCGGCTAGATGTGTGATCGTTGCCGCAAGCCTAGAATGTTAGCGAGGATTCTTCCCTCTGGCAGTTGCTTGCTGACAGGGGAAGAAGACACCGCGTTAGAGGAGAGCTCGGATTAAAGCTTACCTGGTACACCGCAACGCTGTTTCTCGCTTTCATTACATTTTTGGCGACGAGATGTCAGCAAAGCAGGTCGCTTTCCTCTTGATGCGGATGCCGCGACCGTCGCGTACATCGTTTTGCCGTTGGATCGTAGACGCGGCATCACGAAAGGGCATAATTATCAGCGCTTGGCATTTTAAGTCTTCCCAGCGCCAGCCAATATATTTACAGTTTGCAGTCCGGCTTATTTGGAGATACGACTGCATCGGCCTCGGTCACGTGAGGATGGCTGATTTGCTGTCAACGTCGCAATGACATCACAGGCGTTCTAGTAAACTGGTGGCGGCCATCTTTGAGAGTTGGGAGAACAGTCAGTCAATTGGATTTTGCACGTGACGAACTGCTTCGTGTGGTGGCGGCCATCTTAGGGAGTTGGGAAAACTCCCCTTAAAATGAATTCAGGCCACGACGAACTGCTCACCATTTCACGGGTCTTCTACTGTGATAGGCACCTGTAACCTGCTGTTTGCTACATTGTTTTATCTTGGCAAATACCTGAAGGAACAATAATTTTTTTGGGGGGTTTCTCCTGAGCATAGCTTCATACCTAATTTACCAAATTGAGCACAGATTCACACAATGGATATGTCAGCAGCTGCTGTGCACTCTCCACCTCTATTTTTGGTGCAACCTGGGAATCCGCCGATATTTTGGGAGGAGTGGATAGATATATTCGATAATTATCTTGAAGCCTTAGATGGGTTAGGATTCTCGTCCAGTAGAAAAAAAACTATCTTACTTAGGGGGTCATTCTGACCTCGGCGGTAAAAGGCCCTTACCGCCGGTCAGAAGGCCGCCATAACACCGCCGCGGCCGCGGTTAACCGCCACGGTCATTCTGACCCACAACGGCCAAACCTCCAAAAATCCGTCCTCCACTGCAGCCCGCCACATCAGCGGGCAGCGATAAACTGGAGATGACCAAACCTCCACCGTCACGCCAACAGAAATACGCCCATGCCATTACGACCCACGAATCCACACGGCGGTCATTCAAACGCGGTATTCCATTGGCGCTACACACCGCCGCGGTCAGAATACACACACATCACCAAAACACAGCCACATTGGACAATTTGAAATACACACACCTGATACACATACACACACCACTCCCACACAATCAACCAACTATAAAACACACACCCACATCACCCACAAACCCCTGCGACCATAATTACTGAGAGAAGGAGAAAGAGACACAGCAGACAATCCATAGCAAGACACACTGAGGCACACTACACCATCACACACACCACATAGTAGCACAAAGCACCACTCACCAACATACTCCTCATCACATACACCACCCCACACCTCACCCACACCACCCCATGGCACCCCAAAGGCACCCACGCTTTTCGGACCAAGAACTCCGGGTCATGGTGGAGGAAATCCTAAGAGTGGAACCCCAGCTCTTCGGCTCGCAGGTGCAGCACACCAGTATAGCCAGGAAGGCGGAGCTATGGCAGCGGATCGTGGACAGGGTCAACGCGGTGGGACAGCATCCCAGGAATAGGGAGGACATCCGCAAAAGATGGAACGACCTACGGGAGAAGGTCCGATCGATGGTCTCCAGGCACAACATCGCGGTCCAGAAGACTGGCGGCGGACCCCCACCCACCCCTCCCGAATTTACATCGTGGGAGCAAGACGTCTTGAACATCCTGCATCCTCAGGGCCTCGCTGGAGTAGCCGGAGGAATGGACTCTGGTAAGTCCACTCTCAACTACTATATCCCCCCCACCCCACCAGCATGCCAACCCACACCCCCACCCTCACCCCCAACCCCCCAGCACACATCCTCCCTGACAATGTCTCACCAGCACAACCCACCCATCCCAACACCAACTCCTGCATGCCAACACAAATCATGGGCACCCATCACCTAAGCATGACCACTGCACTAACCCACTCCCCCACTAACTACCCTCACAACACCTCCCTCAAGGGAATGCCTGCACTGGGGGACAAGGGCACCCATAACACGCACGCTATTGCACACACAGAAACAATAACCAAACTCTCTTACCCCATGCAGGACCCGAACGACAACACACCAGCCAGGAGGGTCCAGAAGTGTCCATCCCACCACCGGAACAGGCCCACACTGAGGATAGCAGCTCTGTCGACAGTGAACCTGATGACCAGCCCGGACCATCGGGGACCTCTGGGCAGTCGGTTCCCCTCAGGCAGCCACAGGCCACACCAGACCCGACCCCCTCAGCCAACACCAGCACAGCTCCCACCCAGCGGGCCCATGCCTCTGTCTCTAGGACAGCTCAATCAGCGGTGTGTCTGCCACTACAGGGCACCCAGGCTAACCCAACACCCCAACAACAACAGGGACCTGGGGGCAGTGGTAGCGGGCACACCGTCCAGGGGACAGAGGCCGGGGGAAACCGGGCAGCTCGGAGGGCTGCTGTGCGACAGGGGGGGGGGGAGGCCCAGGGAACCCACTCTCCAAGAGGCCCTCACCACCCTCATGGGGGCCTACCACCACTCCCAAGAAACAATGGCGACGGTACTGGCCAGGTTCACTGAGATCCAGGCACAGCAGGAGGAACGCTACATGGGGTTCAGGGAGGAGCTGAGAATCATCGGGACCGCAATGGGGACCATCGTCCTGGCCCTCAACAGGATAGAGGACGCGTTGCGGGACCATGGTGCACCACACAGGGCCCCTGTCACTAGCCCGGACCAGGAACAGCCTACCACCTCCGCCGGCGCTAGTGGACAGGAGGTCCCAACACCTCGACAGCCCCCCAGAACCCCACCTCCTGCTGAAGAACAACCACCCCGTAAGAGGAGCCTGAGACCAAAAAAAAAGACAGAGTAGGATGTCAAGACCCCCGCCAGCAGGACATACCCCCTCAAGTCTTCCCACTGTCCCACATTGCCACCCTGTCCAACCATGAACTGCCTATGCTCCATCCTTCCACAGGCAAAAGGACAATGCACCTGTGAGACTGAGAACTGGACTCTGCCATGGATATTCCTCCACCCCCACCCATCACCCTTAGAATCACATGTACCGATATCTAGCACTGTAAATAAATCACATTTTGCACACAAATCTGTTTTGAGTCATGCTGTATTATTAACAAATGTATTACATATTACTGTTCAATTTCTGTTCTGTCAATTAGTCATGACAACATACCAATGTCAATACGCTGTATTTCATGGGCGAACCAAGCAGAAGTCAGGTACTGAGTCAGACAGCACTGAGAAGGGAAGGGAAAGGCAAAAATTAATGAAAAACATCTGTGGGGAACTACAGAAAGTACAGATGCAGGAGGCTATAAGCAATTGTGAAATGGCGTGGGTGATTCTTACCTGTGTGTTACTGGAAATACTGTTGTATCACTCTGTCCCTATTGTCTGTGTCGTCCTCAGAGTCTTCCTCCTCTTCACTCTCCACAGGCTCCACGGCTTCTACAACACCACCATCTGGACCATCCTCCTGCAGGAAAGGCACCTGGCGTCGCAAAGCCAGGTTGTGAAGCATACAGCACGCCACGATGATATGGCACACCTTCTTTGGTGAGTACATTAGGGATCCACCTGTCATATGCAGGCACCTAAATCTGGCCTTCAGGAGCCCAAAGGTTCGCTCAATCACCCTCCTAGTACGCCCATGGGCCTCATTGTACCGTTCCTCTGCCCTGGTCCTGGGATTCCTCACTGGGGTCAATAGCCACGGCAGGTTGGGGTAACCAGAGTCACCTATTAGCCACACACGCTGTCTCTGTAGCTGGTCCATCACATAGGGAATGCTGCTATTTCGCATAACATACGCGTCATGCACTGACCCTGGGAACTTGGCATTTACATGGGAGATGTACTGGTCAGCCAAACAGACCACCTGGATATTCATTGAATGGTAATTCTTCCTGTTCCTGTACACCTGTTCATCGTCATTTGGGGGGACTAAAGCCACATGGGTCCCATCAATTGCACCAATGATGTTTGGGATGTGTCCAAGGGCATAGAAATCAGCTTTCACTGTAGGCAAATCACCCTCCTCTGGGAAAATGATGTAGCTCCGCATGAGTTTCATCAGGGCAGACAACACTCTGGATAAGATCTTGGAAAACATAGGCTGAGACATCCCAGATGACATGGCCACTGTTGTCTGGAATGAGCCAGTTGCAAAGAAATGGAGGACAGACAGAACCTGCACTAGAGGGGGAATTCCTGTGGGTTGGCGGATGGGGGACATCAGGGCTGGCTCCAGCTGGGCACACAGTTCATGGATGGAGGCTCGGTCAAGTCGGTATCGTAGTATTATATGGCATTCTTCCATTGTCGACAGGTCCACCAGCGGCCGGTACACGCGAGGATTCCTCCTTCTCATCGCTAGTCCCAGCGGACGGTGCCTAGGAAGGAGAATATGGAGTACAGAGTCAATCCACTCACAGGTACGTACAACACAGCTTGCACAGTACAGGTAAATGTATGGTTTGATATGTTTGTATGTGTGCCATTGCAAGGCCTAGGCCTGTGTGACGCATTAGAAATTAAGCCATGTGGGCCCTTGAAATGGCCGATGCCTGACCTGTGAAGTGGGACAATGGGATGTGAGGTCACTGCGCTGGCGGGGCACACCGTGGCGGTAGGCGGTCGTAGACCGCTGTGCGAAGACGCATTGGTTAACATTGAAGCCTATGGGTTTCATGAGCCAATGACGATGTGCGCCGGCGGTCGCGGTACGCACCGCCGCGGTACGCACCGCCGCGGGCGTGACCGCCATTTTCTATCTGCTCAATCATTCGAGACCTGATCATCCACAGGAGAGGACCTATACTGCAAGTGCTGCTGTGAACTCGGTCTGGAAGTGACAATGGCTGCTTCTACTGGTGAAAGGGCCCCCGCCTTCAGTTCAGAAGAGTTGGAGAAGCTCGTGGACGGGGCCCTCCCCCAGTATGCGCTACTCTGCGGTCCTCCAGACCAACAGGTGAGTACACTCAGTGCACATTGAATGGGTTATGCCTGTGTGGAGTGGGGGGGATGTAAGTTGGTGGGGTGTGGAGGGAATGAGGAGTGCAACGCACGACAGATGAGAGAATGGGAACCATGGCAAGGTTGGGGAGGGGGGGGCATGTACTCCAAACATGCAGATATGTGACGGTTTCTCTTTCCCACCCTGTACATGTCAAACAGGTGAGCGCCCATCAGAAAATCGATATTTGGCGTGCCATCGCCAAGGAAGTCCGGAACTTGGGGGTCTACAACAGACGGGGCACCCACTGCCGCAAGAGGTGGGAGGACATCCGCCGCGGAACGAGGAAGACCGCAGAAACACTGCTGGGGATGGCCTCCCGACCTAGGAAGGGTGCCAGTCGCACCATGACCCCCCTGATGTCCCGGATCCTGGCGGTGGCCTACCCTAATTTGGATGGGCGCTTGAGGACAGCACAGCAGACACAAGGGGGTGAGTATCTGCACATTCTCCTATCTGTATGCGCAGTGGAGGCGTCTGGGTGGGGGAGGAGGGCTGTGGGTGACATTAGGCCAGGGCGCTCTCTGTAGTGTAGTCCTCTCCCTTAGGCATGGCCCTGTGCCCCCGCCCCCCACCTCTGTAGGGTGCCAAGTGCAGCTACCCATGCTCCAGCATCACACATGTGCGCGTCTGTTGTCCCTAGACCTGTTTGCCTAGTCAGAAGTACTGAGTAGTGTACCCCAAGTTCGCGACTTAGTGCACGAGCCACCTGTGTCTGTCCTCTCCGCAAAGGGTATTGCTAAGGCATGCACTCAACTTTGTTTAATTTCTCCCCCCACCCTAAATCTTTGTCTTCTTGTGTTTTAGCATCATCAGGCGGAGGAGATTTGGCGTCGGAGCAGGAGGGAGCTGCAGGTCACCAGGCCCCGGTGGGCACTGACACAGACACCGAGGGCACCAGTGATCCGGAGGGCGAGGGGAGCACCACAACGGGGGCCGGTGGAGACACCAGCGACACGGACACGTCCTCGCTTGGGAGCTCCCTAGCGGTGGCGGCACCATCTGTGCCCCCCGCAACAACAGGTACAGCCGCCACCCAGCGCACCAGCACCGCCCTCCCAGCAGCCCCTCAGTCTTCGCTCCGTGGCCGCTCGGCCAGGAAGGCGCGCGTCTCCTTCGCCCCAGGCACCTCAGCCCCTGCCTCTGTTACCCCTGCTGCCCTCAGTGCGGAGCTCATTGACCTGGTGAGGACGGTCATTGTTGGGCAGACTACCCTTCTGAATGCCATCCAGGGGGTGGAAAGGGAGGTGCATCGGAGCAATGCCTACCTGGAGGGCATTCAGTCGGGTCAGGCTGCCCATCAACGAGCGTTCACTGCTCTGGCCTCAGCACTGACAGCAGCCATTGTCCCTGTCTCCAGTCTCCCTCTTCTATCTGCCTCCACCCTTTCTCTGTCTCCTGTACCTCAACCTATCCCATCCACACCATCAGACCAGCCTGCACACACCTCAACACCCAAGGCCAGCTCATCCAAACATAAGCACCACAGAAAACACAAGCATTCACCCAAGCAACACACAGAAGCAGACATATCAACAGTCACTACCACCTCTGTGTCCCCGTCCTCCTCGTCTCCCTCCTCCCTCCCTGTGACGTCTACACTCACACCTGCATGCACCCCAACATCAGCCAGTTCTTCCACTACCAGCAAACCCTCCACTACAGTCCGCACACCTGCAGTCACCACCCCCACTGGCATTTACACGTCCCCTGTGTCCTCTCCCACTGTGTCTGTCACCCCCTCTTCCAAGACACATAAACGCAGGCAGACACCCAAACAACAGCCAACCACCTCACCACAGCCTACGTCCCAGTCACCTGCTCCCCAGGACAGCACACCTGGCTCTCATACAACCACATCCTCTTCCTCCACTTCTCTCACCACTACTCCTACCCCTTACCTTGGTCCCAAGAAATATTACATCTCCAATTTTGACCTCTTTCCCTCCCCCGACCCACCCCCTCCAACTGGGAAAAGTCCCAAGGGCACCTCAGCCACCACCAGCCCAACTTCTACAGTGCAAGTGGTGCATGGCATGTGGAGTCCACCCTTTGGCGGCAGTAACACTTCGATGAGCAGCAAGGGGACAGCCAGCCCCCCCCCCAGGCAAGAGGACCCGGAAATTGAAGGGCCGCCATGAGCGGACAGAGACGGCTGCCCCCAAGGAGGTGACTCCGGCCACTTCACCGGCCACAGCAGCCAGGGGAGGCAAGGGGCCGAGAGCCCCATCTAAGGAGCGGAAGGACAGCAGGGCGGAGAGGACAACCACCAGGAGCGCGGAGCAGGAGGGCCCCACAAGCCCCATCCCGGCTGCAAGGGACGACACCAAAGGGCCCAGGACTCACTCCCCGAAGGGGCCTGACACAGCACGGTCGGAGGGCGAGTGAGCAGGGTGTCCAGGCCAGGTCTGACTCCCTTGACATACTGCAAGAGCACCGCTGAACAGGGCCCCGCCGTGAAGACAGGTACCGCTGAACAGGGCCCCGCCGTGAAGACAGGTACCGCTGAAGAGGGCCCCGCCGTGCAGAAGAGCTCCACTGAACAGGGCCCCGCCGTGAAGACAGGTACCGCTGAAGAGGGCCCCGCCGTGCAGAAGAGCGCCGCTGAACAGGGCCCCGCCGTGAAGACAGGTACCGCTGAAGAGGGCCCCGCCGTGCAGAAGAGCACCGCTGAACAGGGCCCCGCCGTGAAGACAGGTACCGCTGAACAGGGCCCCGCCGTGCAGAAGAGCACCGCAGAACAGGGCCCCGCCGTGAAGACAGGTACCGCTGAACAGGGCCCCGCCGTGCAGAAGAGCACCGCTGAACAGGGCCCCGCCGTGAAGACAGGTACCGCTGAACAGGGCCCCGCCGTGCAGAAGAGCACCGCTGAAGAGGGCCCCGCCGTGAAGACAGGTACCGCTGAACAGGGCCCCGCCGTGCAGAAGAGCACCGCTGAACAGGGCCCCGCCGTGAAGACTGGTACCGCTGAACAGGGCCCCGCCGTGAAGACAGGTACCGCTGAACAGGGCCCCGCCGTCTCAAGCAGCGCTCCGCTGGGCCCTTCCTCTCAAGCAGCGCTCCGCTGGGCCCTTCATCTCAAGCACCGCTCCGCTGGGCCCTTCATCTCAAGCACCGCTCCGCTGGGCCCTTCCTCTCAGGCACCGCTCTGCTGGGCCCTTCCTGTCAAGCACCGCTCCGCTGGGCCCTTCCTCTCAAGCACCGCTCCGCTGGGCCCTTCATCTCAAGCACCGCTCCGCTGGGCCCTTCATCTCAAGCACCGCTCCGCTGGGCCCTTCATCTCAAGCACCGCTCCGCTGGGCCCTTCATCTCAAGCACCGCTCCGCTGGGCCCTTCCTCTCAGGCACCGCTCCGCTGGGCCCTTCCTGTCAAGCACCGCTCCGCTGGGCCCTTCATCTCAAGCACCGCTCCGCTGGGCCCTTCATCTCAAGCACCGCTCCGCTGGGCCCTTCATCTCAAGCACCGCTCCGCTGGGCCCTTCCTGTCAAGCACCGCTCCGCTGGGCCCTTCCTGTCAAGCACCGCTCCGCTGGGCCCTTCATCTCAAGCACCGCTCCGCTGGGCCCTTCATCTCAAGCACCGCTCCGCTGGGCCCTTCCTCTCAAGCACCGCTCCGCTGGGCCCTACCTGTCAAGCACCGCTCCGCTGGGCCCTTCCTCTCAAGCACCGCTCCGCTGGGCCCTTCATCTCAAGCACCGCTCCGCTGGGCCCTTCATCTCAAGCACCGCTCCGCTGGGCCCTTCCTCTCAGGCACCGCTCCGCTGGGCCCTTCCTGTCAAGCACCGCTCAGCTGGGCCCTTCATCTCAAGCACCGCTCCGCTGGGCCCTTCCTCTCAGGCACCGCTCCGCTGGGCCCTTCCTGTCAAGCACCGCTCCGCTGGGCCCTTCATCTCAAGCACCGCTCCGCTGGGCCCTTCCTCTCAGGCACCGCTCCGCTGGACATCGCCATGTCATGCACCGCTGTGCTGGGTCCCGCCGTCTCAGGCACTGTTTATGGTTCACTGTGCCCACCATGCCTCCTCCTTGACCAGTGGAGACTGTCATCCACCGGATGGACTGTGGCTTTGCACTCCCCAGGATGGTGCAGTGGGCAGCCCACCCACTGTAGAGACATTGAGAGACTGTGGCTTTGCACTCCCCAGGATGGTGCAGTGGGCAGCCCACCCACTGTAGAGACATTGAGAGACTGTGGCTTTGCACTCCCCAGGATGGTGCAGTGGGCATGGTGGCTCCTCGTGGATCTGGTGTCGTGGACTCATGTGGCTGTGGTGGCCCCCCCTTCCCTTCCCCCTGAGGTGCCTGTAGTTTTAACATCAGATGCCCCTGCAGTGTTCTCTCCAAAGGACTCAGGTCTCGTGCGTGGGCTTTGCCCTTGTTTCACAGAACATTGGCCCACGGACATGTTAGATTCGTAGGATGTGCAGGACTTGTTACTTCAGTGATACACTGATGTGTATATATTTTTGGTTTTTGTAAATATTTTTCACGGTTGCTCAATTATTTCCAGGTGTTTTTTTTGTACATAAATATTTATTCCAAATTTGGTTGTGTCATTGTATTTTTAAAGGGTGTTTGTGTGGTGTCACTGTGACTTCCTGCTCTGCATTGGTGTGTACATATTGGGGGGGTGGGGGGGTCGCATATGTGTATGCCCGTAACCTTTCGTCCTCCCCCCTCCCGTGTGTCGTAGGTGCAGTACTCACCGTTGACCTCTGCGCCGCAGTTCGTACTCGTGGTAGATGAGCAGGTAGACGAGAGCAGGTATGATGTTCAATTCGGGTTCCATGCTGTCCGGATTCCGCGTGGAGTGTCTCGAGGTGAGCGTTTTCCATTGAAAATGTCTGTTTCCGCCGTGTTTTTATCGGCGGGGCTCCCGCCCCGGAAAAGGTGGCGGATTGGTGGGTCGTGATAGGGTGGGCGGTACATTGTCTGCCGCCTGGCTGTTGGCGGTGACCGCCGCGCTGTTTGTTTGTTCCGCCGTGGCGGTCGGAGTGTTAATGCGGCGGGCTGTGTTGGCGGTTCCCGCCAGGGTCAGAATTGCATTTTTTTGACCGCCGGCCTGTTGGCGGGTTGGCCGCCGCTTTATCACCGACCGCCAGGGTTAGAATCACCCCCTTAGTTCCTTAGGCAATGAAGGTCAGCATGTCTTTAAGTACTTGCCTAAAGCTGTTGATCAGTCTGGTCAACCCATAGATGATGTGTTTGTGGAAGCAAGGCGGAGACTAGAATTAAGGTTTGCCAAGACTGAAAATGTAGTCATGCAAAGATTTAAGTTTTACACACAACCTCAAAGGGATGGTGAATCTGTGGACGAATTTGTCACTCGATTAAGAGAGCTTTCTGTCAAATGCAGATTTGGGCCAATGACAGAGGAGTTGATTCGGGACCAGCTCATAGTACAGTATAGGAGCAAGAAAATGCAGGAAAGATTGTGGGCAGCGAAGGACCCCAAGCTGAAGGATGCTATAGAAATTGCAAAGGTGGTTGAGGAGTCAGAGTTCTGTATGAAACAAATGGAGAGGAGAGAAGTTAGGGCTTCTGAAGAAGTATCTTCTGTTCAGGGTGATGTAGCTGTGACGAATAAATCGTCCTGGGAAAGGCTTAGTGGATCTAAAAATGGGAAGTGCAACAAGTGTGGGAGCAAGTATCATACTTCTGAGTCAAAGAATTGCTTTGCCCTAGGGAAAGAGTGCTGTAGGTGCGGGCGCAAAGGGCATTTTGCGAGGATGTGTAGGGAAAAAGAGCATTCAAAGGGGAAGGTGGCCATGGTTGGTGATGCGTCAGGTGATGTGTCCGTAGGTGACAAGTTCGGAAGGGTGTTGTGTGTTTCTGGGTTGGACAAGGTAGAAGTGAAAGCGGAAAGGATGCAGAGACCAAAGGCAGAATTTACTGTCAAGAATGTGTCTGTAGAACTAATGGTGGATTCCGGCTCCTTATATACAATAGTTCCTAAGGATTTATTTCTCCAAATGTGGCCTTCAACAAGACTATTGCCGAAGGACATCAATCCCGGCGGGTATCAGGGTGAGCAGATAGACATTATAGGGTATATGCTCACTGAAATAGGGTTCAAAGGGAGAAAGGTCCTAGGCAAAGTGTATGTGGCAGAGTCTGGTCCGCCTATTTTGGGTTGGCAACACCAGTATGATCTTCGCATAGTCATCAATCCGTGTGCCCCTAGTCAGGTACCTGCAATCTAAGATGTTTCTCTTGATGGTATATTGAATGGAGCTAAAGGGGTATTCAGAGAGGAGATGGGAGAATTGAGAGGCTATGTTCACGAGATTAGGTTGAAGCCCGGTGCTGTTCCTGTGCAGCACAAGGTTAGAAAGGTTCCAGTCTCAGTAAGAGAGGGTGTAGAGGAGCTCCTGAGTGAAATGCTAGACAGTGGGGTAATTGAACCAGTGGAGGCCTCAGCATGGTTGTCGCCTGTAGTGATTTCTAAGAAGAGAGATGGCAAGTTGAGGTTCTGTGTAGATTTGAGAGGGTTAAACCAGAATATTGTTACAGACAATTTTCCTTTGCTGAATATTAATGAATTGGTTCTACTAATGAAGGATGCTAAATTCTTTTTAAAATTGGACTTGAAGCACGCATACCATCAGATTAGACTTCATCCTGGTTCTAAGGCCCTCACTGCTTTCATCACCATGGAGGGCACATTTCAGTTCACTCGGATGCCGTTCGGATTGGCATCTGCTGCTAGTGTTTTCCAAAGGATGATGAACCAAATTTTCAGAGGGTTGGACAATATCCTGTTCTTCCAGGATGACATTCTAGTGTTTGGTGAAACTATTGAAGGTCATAATATAACCCTGAAGATGTTTCTGGACAGATTGTTGCAATCTAGTTTGACCTTGCGCCGTGAAAAATGTCAATTTTTGATGACAGAGGTGGAGTATCTTGGTCACTCACTGTCGCAAGATGGTGTAAAGCCGAAGAAAGACCTGTTGGAGGCAATTAGGTCGGCTCCAGCTCCTAAAGACAAGGACCAATTGCGATCCTTTTTGGGATTGGTTGAGTATTATTCCAAATTTGTCAAGAACTTCGCTAGCAAGACAGAATGCCTAAAAGTACTTTTGCGCAAAGGAGCTAGTTTTGTCTGGGGAGGAGAGCAATGCCAGTGTTTTCAGTTGATTAAGGATGATGTATGCAATGCTGGCATTCTAGTGCCTTTCGACACAAAGAGAAGAACAGTAATCACGGTGGATGCAAGCGCTGTGGGCATTGGTGCCGTCTTATCTCAAATGCATGGGTCTGTAGAGAAGACGGTTGCCTTTGCTTCTCGGACTTTATCTTCTGCTGAGAGACATTATGCTGTTATTGAGCGTGAAACTTTGGCTGCGGCATGGGGCGTGGAATATTTTCGCACATATGTATTGGGTAGTACCATCACATTGCGTTCTGATCATAAACCATTGCTAAAGATTTTGTCACCAGGTGGGACTGGTAAAGGGTCAGCGAGACTGGCTAGGTTGGCTTCCCGTTTGCAAGAATTTAATTACAAGATTGAGTACATTCCTGGTTGGAAGAATGTGCAAGCGGACTGTCTTTCTCGTCTGGCTCTTGAGTGGCAGACAGTAGATGGAGATAACGTTTTAGAGCATGAACAAGAAGGAGCTGTTGCGTCTGTGGGTGAGGTTGTACATTGGTGTAAGGGAGCAGTGAAAGAAACTGATTGGGATTTGGCTATGAAAGCAGATGAAGTTTTGTTGCGGGTCATTGATTTAATAAGGAAAGGTGGGAGGAGAGACAGTACTCTCCCGGCATCTGTACGGCCTTTCAATCTGGTGGTGGATGAGCTTTCTGAAGTTGATGGAAGAATGATTCTGCGGGGTGAAAGGGTTGTTCCGCCTGTGGGGGTGCGCAAACGCTTGTTTGATATTGCACATGAGGGTCATCTTGACCAAACGATTACCAAGAGAAGGCTGAGAATGGAATTTTGGTGGCCCGGTATGGATGATGATGTGGTGAGATGGGTAGAGAGGTGTTCTGAGTGTGTTCAGAGTGAGAAACGGTTGAGAGTGGGAGAACAGTCGGTTAGTGGTAATATAACTGATCCTGGCAAACCTTGGCATAGTGTTTGCCTGGACTTTATCGGACCTTTGTCTGGCATCGGCAGGGGAAGGAATTTTGCCTTGGTTATGGTGGATGTATACTCCAAATGGCTTATCGTCAAGTTTATGGGAGAAGTTACAACATCTGCTACCATAAGTGTACTGAGAGAAATTTTCGCTGAGGAGGGATTTCCATCGGTGTTGATTACCGATAATGGTACACAGTTAACGTCTGTGGAGATGAAAGAGTTTTTAGACTTGTGTGGCATAAGGCACGCTCGTACAGCGTTGTACAATCCTCGTGCTAATGGTATTGTGGAACGAGCTAATCGCATGATTAAGGGTGGTCTGCAATTGGCTGTGGTCAATGATTTAGATGCTGGTTTGGTGATCTCAGAGTTGGTGTGGGGATATCGAACCACAGAAAACACAACGTCGGGCAGAGTACCGTTTGTTGATATGAGAGGTAGGAAACCTGTCAGCAAACTCAGACCTGCATGGATGGAGAGATTGTTGGGAGGTGATGGTGCATTCAATGGAGACACAGCCAATGAGACAGGGAATGATGATGCAAGAATTAAACCAGGTGATTGGGTAAAAATAAAATCTGGTAGAGTGAGACAAGGGTTTAGCAAATTCTTAGGTCCGTTTAGAGTTCATCAAGTTCACAAGTGGCATGTCTTGCTTGATAATGGCCAACGTTGGAATTTCAGACGTGTCGCAAAATTTTCTTCTGCATTGGATGTTGGATGTGCAAGGAGAGGTGATGATTGTAGTGGTTATATGTTGATGAAAGATGAAGATGTGAATGGTCCTAGTGGTGGCGAGAGGAAACAGTTTGGTTGTGGAAGTGGTGATGCTGCGGTTGGGAGGAGTGAGGTGATTATGGATGCTTCTAATACCTGTTCAGATTCCATGGGAGCCTCTACTTGTGTTCCAAGTACTGTGTCACCTAGATCTGTTGGGTTTCCTAGGGCTACTAGATGTAGGAGACCTCCAGGGTTCTTGAATGACTATGTAACATAAAGCTTATTGCTAGGGTATTTACTCTGTGTATAGATTTTCTTTTGTTTTACCTTGTAGTTTCTTATTTTGTTAGAGTTCTTTCCTGTTATTTATTTGTGGTACTTTTTGTGGGTGTTAACGGAGGGGGATGTGTTATGATGTGGCTCGCGGCTAGATGTGTGATCGTTGCCGCGAGCCTAGAATGTTAGCGAGGATTCTTCCCTCTGGCAGTTGCTTGCTGACAGGGGAAGAAGACACCGCGTTAGAGGAGAGCTCGGATTAAAGCTTACCTGCTACACCGCAACGCTGTTTCTCGCCTTCATTACAGCAATCTTTTCCTTTGTGCCAGTAGCAGGTGCTCTTTCTGTAACCTTTACGTTAGCACTGGACTGCAAGCTTGACTTGGAGTTAGTATGGTTGACACCTGGTTGTTTTTAGTCTCCCCTAATTCACCTCATGCTCTGTCTGTTGCATGACCTTTTGTTACCTTACAGTGGGCTTAGAACTCGCCAATTATCTACCTCTGGTTAGCTTCTTTGACGCTGTCATATACTAGCTTCTGATTTGATTGCACATTTGGGCTTCACTTCCTCTTGCTGGGTTTGTTTCTCCCCTGGAGGATGGAATTTTGGGGGTGATTCTAACCCTGGCGGTCGGTGATAAAGCGGCGGCCAACCCGCCAACAGGCCGGCGGTCCAAAAAATGGAATTCTGACCCTGGCGGCAACCGCCAACACAGCCCGCCACATTAACACTCCGACCGCCACGGCGGTACAGACAAACAGCGCGGCGGTCACCGCCAACAGGCAGGCGGCAGACAATGTACCACCCACAGTATTACAACTCACCAATCTGCCACCTTTTCCGGGGCGGGAGCCCCGCCGATAAAAACACAGCAGAAACAGACTACGGACGGGAAAACGCTCACCAAAACACACTCCACGAGTACGGAGGACAGCATGGAACCCGAATTAAACATCCTACCTGCTCTCGTCTACCTTCTCATCTACCACGAGTACGAACGCCGGCGCAGACGACAACGGTGAGTACTGCACCTACAACACACGGGAGGGGGGAGGAGGAAAGGTTACGGGCACACACATATGCGACCCCCACCCCCCCAAACTATGTACACACCAATGCAGAGCAACAATGCACAGTGACACCACCCAAACCCCCCTGAAAAATGCAAAGACATAATTAAATTGTGAAGAAAAATGTATATAAAAAATAGACTCTGATATGTATCGGTCAACTATGCAAAATATCCATAACAAAATAATACTATACACACTGCCATGGAGGACCGAGGCAATTAGTCCTCTACATCAAAATTAAATAGAACAGTCCGTGGGCTAGAGTGTAGCGACACAAGGGCAAAGCCCACACAGGAGACCTGAGTCCTTTGGAGAGAACACTGCAGGGGCATCTGATGAAAAAACTACAGGCACCTCAGGGGGAAGGGAAGGGGGGGGCACCACAGCCACATGAGTCCACGACGCCAGATCCACGAAGGGGCCACCATGCCCACTGTGCCATCCTGGGGAGTGCAAAGCCACAGTCTGTCAAGTCTCTACAGTGGGTGGGTTGCCCACTCTGCCATCCTGGGGAGTGCAAAGCCACAGTCTCTCAAGTCTCTACAGTGGGTGGGTTGCCCACTCTGCCATCCTGGGGAGTGCAAAGCCACAGTCTCTCAAGTCTCTACAGTGGGTGGGTTGCCCACTCTGCCATCCTGGGGAGGGCAAAGCCACAGTCTCACAAGTCTCTACAGTGGGTGGATTGCCCACTCTGCCATCCTGGGGAGTGCAAAGCCACACTCTCCCAAGTCTCTACAGTGGGTGGGTTGTCCACTCTGCCATCCTGGGGAGTGCAAAGCCACAGTCCATCAGGTGGATGACAGTCTCCACTGGTCAAGGAGGAGGCATGGTGGGCACAGTGAACCATAAACAGTGCTTGACAGGAAGGGCCCAGCGGAGCGGTGCTTGACAGGAAGGGCCCAGCGGAGCGGTGCTTGAGACGGCGGGGCCCAGCGGAGCGGTGCTTGACAGGAAGGGCCCAGCGGAGCGGTGCTTGAGACGGCGGGGCCCAGCGGAGCGGTGCTTGAGACGGTGGGGCCCAGCGGAGCGGTGCTTGAGACGGCGGGGCCCAGCGGAGCGGTGCTTGACAGGAAGGGCCCAGCGGAGCGGTGCTTGAGATGGCGGGGCCCAGCGGAGCGGTGCTTGAGACGGCGGGGCCCAGCGGAGCGGTGCTTGACAGGAAGGGCCCAGCGGAGCGGTGCTTGAGACGGCGGGGCCCAGCGGAGCGGTGCTTGAGACGGCGGGGCCCAGCGGAGCGGTGCTTGACAGGAAGGGCCCAGCGGAGCGGTGCTTGAGACGGCGGGGCCCAGCGGAGCGGTGCTTGACAGGAAGGGCCCAGCGGAGCGGTGCTTGAGACGGCGGGGCCCAGCGGAGCGGTGCTTGACAGGAAGGGCCCAGCGGAGCGGTGCTTGAGACGGCGGGGCCCAGCGGAGCGGTGCTTGAGACGGCGGGGCCCAGCGGAGCGGTGCTTGACAGGAAGGGCCCAGCGGAGCGGTGCTTGAGACGGCAGGGCCCAGCGGAGCGGTGCTTGAGACGGCGGGGCCCAGCGGAGCGGTGCTTGAGACGGCGGGGCCCAGCGGAGCGGTGCTTGACAGGAAGGGCCCAGCGGAGCGGTGCTTGAGACGGCGGGGCCCAGCGGAGCGGTGCTTGAGACGGCGGGGCCCAGCGGAGCGGTGCTTGAGACGGCGGGGCCCAGCGGAGCGGTGCTCTTCTGCACGGCGGGGCCCTGTTCAGCAGTGCCTATCTTCACGGCGGGCCCTGTTCAGCGGTGCCTATCTTCACGGCGGGCCCTGTTCAGCGGTGCACATCCAGTAGGTTCAAGGGAGCCAGACCTGGGCTGGACTCCCTGCTCAGTCGCCCTCCGACCGTGATGTTTCTGGACCCTTCGGTGACGGAGTCCTGGGCCCTTTGGTGTCCTCCTGTACAGCTGGGATGTGGCATGTGGGGCCCACCTGCTCCGCGCTCCTGCTGGCTGACTTACGCTCCTTAGATGGGGCTCTCGGGCCCTTGCCTCCCCTAGATGTTGTGGCTGGTGAAGTGGGCGAACTCTGCTCCTTGGGGGCAGCCGTGTCAGTCCTCGCACGGCGGCCCTTGTGTTTCCTGGTCCTCTTGCCGGGGGGGGGCTGGATGTGTCCTTGCTGCTGATGGAGGTGTCACTGCTGGCAAAGGGTGGACTCCAGAACCCATGCACAACAGTGACACCCGAAGCTGGGCTGGTGGTGGCTGTGGTGCTCTTGGGACTCTTTGCAGATGGAGGGGGTAGGTCATCGGAGGGAAAGAGGTCAAGATTAGCCAGGAAAAGTTTTTTAGGGCCAAGGTAAAGGGTAGGAGAAGTGGTGATGGGAGTGGAGGAAGAGGATGTGGTTGTAGGAGAGTCAGGTGTGCTGTCATTGGGTGAAGGTGCAGGTGCTGTAGGCTGTCGTGAGGTGGATGTCTGTTGGGTGGGTGGCTGCCTGCGTTTGTGTGTCTTGGAAGAGGTGGTGACAGACACAGTGGGAGAAGACACAGGGGACGTGTAAATGGCAGTGGGGGTGGTGACTGCACACGTGCGGACTGTACAGGAGGGTGTGGTGGTGATGGAAGCACTGGCTGATGTTGGTGTGCATGCAGGTGTGAGTGTAGACGTCACAGGGAGGGAGGAGGGAGACGAGGAGGAGGGGGACACAGGGGTGGTAGTGATTGTTGGAATGTCTGCATCTGGGTGTTGCTTGGGTGAGTGTTTGTGGGATCTGTGGTGCTTGTGTCTGGATGAGCTGCCCTTGGGTGTTGAGGTGTGTGCAGGCTGGTCAGATGGTGTGGATGAGATAGGCTGAGGAACAGGAGACAGAGACAGGGTGGAGGCAGTCAGAAGAGGGAGGCTGGAAACAGGGACAATGGCTGCCGTCAGTGCTGAGGCCAGAGCAGTGAAGGATCGTTGATGGGCAGCCTGACCCGAATGAATGCCCTCCAGGTAGGCATTGCTCCGATGCACCTCCCTTTCTACCCCCTGGATGGCATTCAAAAGGGTAGTCTGCCCAACAATGAGCGTCCTCACAAGGTCAATGAGCTCCGCACTGAGGGCAGCAGGGGTGACAGGGGCAGGGGCTGAGGTGCCTGGGGCGAAAGAGACGCCCGCCTTCCTGGGCGAGCGGGCACGGAGCGTAGGCTGAGGGGCTGCAGGGAGGGCGGGGCTGGTGCCCCGGGTGGCGGCTGTACCTGTAGAGGCGGGGGGCACGGATGTTGCCGCCACCGCTAGGGAGCACCCATCCGAGGACGTGTCTGTGTCGCTGCTCTCACCACCGGTCCCCGTTGTGGTGCTCCCCTCGCCCTCCGGCTCACTGGTGCCCTCGGTGTCTGTTCCTGGGCCCACCGGGGCCTTGTGGCTTGCAGCTCCCTCGTGCTCCGATGCCAAATCTCCTCCGCCTGATGATGCTAATGCACACATGCACAAGAAGATGAAGAAGAAGGGTGGGGGGAGAAAAAGAGGACCTGGTTGAGTGCATGCAATGTCAACACCGTTGGCGGAGAGGACAGACACAGGAGCCGCATGCACTAAGCCGCACATTCGGAGTACACTACTCAGTACTTCTGACTCGGACAACAGGTCAAGAGACGACAAACGCGCACATGTGTGAGGCTGGACCATCAATAGCTGTACTTGTCACCCTACAGAGGTGGGGGCCGGGAGCACAGGGCCATGCCTAAGGGAGAGGACTACACTACAGAAAGTGCCCTGGCCTAATGTCACCCACAACCCTCCTCCCCCACCCAGACACCTCCACTGCGCAGAAAGATAGCAGAATGTGCTGATACTCACCCCCTTGTGTCTGCTGTGATGCTCTCAAGCGCCCATCCAAATCAGGGTAGGCCACCGCCAGGATCCGGGACATCAGGGGGGTCAGGGTACGACTGGCACCCCTCCTAGGTTGGGAGGCCATCCCCAGCAGTGACTCGGCGGTCTTCCTGGTTCCGCGGCGGATGTCCTCCCACCTCTTGCGGCAGTGGGTGCCCCGTCTGACGTGGACCCCCAGGGCCCGGACTTCCTTGGCGATGGCACGCCAAATCTCGACTTTCTGATGGGCGCTGACCTATGTGACATGTACAGGGTGGGAAGGAAACATAAATCAACTTACTGCATGTTAGATGTGATTGGCCCCCCCTCCCCAACCTTGCAATATAGCACATGCTCTCATCTGTCGTGCGTTGCACTCCTCATTCGCCCCCCACCCCACCAACTTACATCCACCCCACTCCACACAGGCATCGCCCATTCCATGTGCACCCGGTGTACTCACCTGTTGGTCTGGAGGACCGTAGAGTAACGCATACTGGGGGGAGGACCCCATCCACGAGCTTCTCCAACTCTTCAGACGTGAAGGCAGGGGCCCTTTCCCCAGTCGCAGCAGCCATTGTCTCTTCCAGACCGAGTTCACAGCAGCACTTGCAGTATAGGTCCTCTACTGTGGATGATCAGGTCTCGAGTGATTAAGCAGATATAAAATGGCGGTCACACCCGCGGCGGTGCGTACCGCAGCGGTGCGTACCGCGACCGCCGGCGCACATCGTCATTGGCTCCTGAAACCTATAGGCTTCAATGTTATCCAATGCGGCTCCGTATAGCGGTTTTCGACCGCCTACCGCCACGGTGTGCTCCGCCAGCGCAGTGACCTCACATCCCATTGTCCCACTTCACAGGTCAGGCAGCCGCCATTTCAAGGGCCCACATGGCATAATTTGTACTGCGACACACAGGCCTAGGCCTTGCATTGCCACACATACACGCCTTTCAATACATAGATAACCGTGTGCTATGCAAGCTGTGGTGAACGTACCAGTGATTAGCTTGACTCTGTGCTCCATGTTGTCATTCCTAGGCACCGTCCGCTGGGACTTGCGAGGAGAAGGATGAATCCTCGCGTGTACCGACCGCTGGTGGACCTGTCGACAATGGAAGAACGCCACATCATACTACGATACCGACTTGACCGTGCCACTATCCATGAACTGTGTGCCCAGCTGGAGCCAGCCCTGATGTCCCCCATCCGCCAACCCACAGGAATTCCCCCTCTGGTGCAGGCGCTGTCAGTCCTCCATTTTCTTGCAAGTGGCTCATTCCAGACAACAGTGGCCATGTCATCTGGAATGTCTCAGCCAATGTTTTCTAAAGTTTTGTCTAGAGTGTTGTCTGCCCTGACGAAACACATGCGGAGTTACATTATTTTCCCTGAGGAGGTTGATTTGCCCACTGTGAAGGGTGATTTTTATGCCCTTGGACATATTCCCAACATAATTGGTGCCATTGATGGGACCCATGTAGCCTTAGTCCCCCCAAAAGACGATGAGCAGGTGTACAGAAACAGGAAAAGTTACCATTCTATGAACGTCCAGGTGGTCTGTTTGGCTGACCAGTACATCTCCCATGTGAATGCCATGTTCCCTGGTTCAGTGCATGACGCGTATGTGATGCGTAATAGCAGCATCCCTTATGTGATGGAACAGCTACAGAGACAACGTGTGTGGCTAATAGGTGACTCTGGTTACCCCAACCTGCCTTGGCTATTGACCCCAGTGAGGAATCCCCGGACCAGGGCTGAGGAACGGTACAATGAGGCCCATGGGCGAACTAGGAGGATCATCGAAAGGACCTTTGGCCTCCTGAAGGCCAGGTTTAGGTGCCTGCATATGACAGGGGGATCCCTGATGTACTCACCAAAGAAGGTGTGCCAGATCATCGTGGCCTGCTGTATGCTTCACAATCTGGCATTGCGACGTCAGGTGCCTTTCCTGCAGGAGGATGGTCCAGATGGTGGTGTTGAAGCAGCTGTGGAGCCTGTGGAGAGTGAAGAGGAGGAAGACTCAGAGGACGACACAGACAACAGGGACAGAGTTATCCAACAGTATTTTCAGTAGCACACAGGTAAGAATCACACACGCCATTTTAATTTTCCTGAAAGCCTCCAGCTTCTCAACTTTGTCTATGACCCCCCAGTTCTTTAAAACTGATGTTTCATTTTCTCTTCCCTTTTCAGTGCTGTATGACCCACTGCGTGACTTCTGCTTGGTTAGCCCATGGACTAATGCTTATTGATCTCGGTATGTGTTCAGCACAAAGTTAACAGAACATAATTGATCGGTAATGTGTTATACATTTGTAAATAATACAGCCTGACTCCAGCATGATTTCAGTGCATTGAGTGATTTATTTTTGGTGCTAGATAATGGTACATGATATTTACACGGTGATGGGTGAGGATGGAGTAATGTCCATGGCAGAGTCCAGTTCTCAGTCTCACAGGTGCATTGTCCATATGCCTGTGGAAGGATGGAGCAGGGGCAGTTCAAGGTTGGACAGGGTGGCAATGTGGGACAGTGGGATGACTTCAGGGGGTATCTCATGCTGGCGGGGGTCTTGACATCCTAGTCTGTCTTTTTTTTGGATCTCAGGCTCCTCTTGCGGGGTGGTTGTTCTTCAGCAGGAGGTGGGGTTCTGGTGGCCTGTCGTTGTGGTGGGGCCTCCTGTCCACTAGCGCCGGCGGAGGTGGTAGGCTGTTCCTGGTCCGGGCTAGTGACAGGGGCCCTGTGTGGTGCCACATGGTCCCGCAACGTGTCTTCTATCCGGTTGAGGGCCTGGACTATGCTCCCCATAGCGGTAGAGATGTTGGTGAGATGATTGGTGAACCCCATGTAGCGTTCCTCCTGCTGTGCCTGGATCTCCTGGAACCTGGCCAGTACCGTCGCCATCGTCTCTTGGGAGTGGTGGTAGGCTGCCATGATGGTGGTGAGGGCCTCTTGGAGAGTCGGTTCCCTGGGCCTCTCCTCCCCCCCCTGTCGCACAGCAGCCCTCCGAGTTGCCCTGTTTCCCCCGGCCTCTGTCCCCTGGACGGTGTGCCCACTACCACTGCCCACAGGTCCCTGTTGTTGTTGGGGTGGTGGGTTGGCCTGGGTGCCCTGTAGTGGCAGACACACCGCTGATTGACCTGTCCTAGAGACAGAGGCATGGGCCCGCTGGGTGGGAGCTGTGCTGTTGTTCCCAGAGGGGGTTGGGTCTGCTGTGGCCTGTGTGTGGGGAACCGACTGTCCAGAGGTCCCCGATGGTCCGGGCTGGTCATCAGGTTCCAGGTCGACAGAGCTGCTGTCATCACTGGGGGCCTCTTCCGGCGGGGGGATGGACATTTCTGGACCCTCCTGGCCGGTGTGTTGGCGTTCGGGTCCTGCATGGGGTAAGAGAGTATGGTTATTGTTTCTGTGTGTGCTATTGTGTGCAATTTATGGGTGCCCTTGTCCCCCAGTGCTGTCATTCCCTTGGGGGAGGTGTTGTGGGGGTGTTTGGGGGGGGGGGGGTATGTGCAGTGGTCATGCTTAGGTGATGGGTGTCCATAGTTTGTGGTGGCATGCAGGGGTTGGTGTTGGGTGGGTTGTGCTGGAGAGACATTCTCAGGGAGGATGTGTGATGGGGGGTTGGGGGTGAGGGTGGTGGTGGGGGTTAGCATGCTGGGGGGGGAAGTAGTTGAGATTGTACTTACCAGAGTCCATTCCTCCGTGTACTCCAGCGAGGCCATCAGGATGCAGGATGTTTAGTACCTCTTGCTCCCATGCTGTGAATTCGGGTGGAGTGGGTGGGGGTCCCCCGCCAGTCTTCTGCACTGCGATGTTGTGTCGCGAGACCATCGAGCGCACCTTTCCCCGTAAGTCGTTCCAGCGTTTGCGGATGTCGTCTCGATTTCTGGGATGCTGTCCCACCGCGTTTACCGTGTCCACGATCCGCTGCCATAGCTCCGCCTTCCTGGCTATAGTGGTGTGCTGCACCTGTGAGCCGAAGAGCTGGGGTTCAACTCTTATGATTTCCTCCACCATGACCCGGAGTTCTTGGTCCGAAAAGCGTGGGTGCCTTTGGGGTGCCATGGGGTGGTGTGGATGAGGTGTGGGGTGGTGTATATGGTGAAGAGTGTGTTGGTGTGTGGTGCTTTGTGCTTCTATGTGGTGTATGTGATGGTGTAGTGTGCCTCTGTGTGATGTAGCTCTCTATTCTGTGATGTGTCTCTCTCTCCTTCGTCTCTGATCTTCGGTCGTAGGGGTTTGTGGGTGATGTGGGTGTGTGTTTTATAGTTGATTGGATGTGTGGGAGTGTTGTTTGTATGTGTGTCAGGTGTGTGTATTTCAAATTGTCCAATGTGGCTGTGTTTTGGAGCTGTGTGTGTATTTTGACCGCGGCGGTGTGTACCGCCAATGGAATACCGCGGTTGAAAGACCGCCGCGTGGATTGGTGGGTCAGAATGGCATGGGCGTGTTTGTGTTGGCGTGGCGGTGGAGGTTTGGTCATCTCCAGTTTTCCGCGGCCCGCTGATGAGGCGGCCTTCCTTGGATGTCGGGTTTTTGGCGGATTCACAGTTGGTGGTCAGAATGACCGTGGCGGTTTACCGCGGCCGCGGCGATAGTATGGCGGAGTTCTGACCGGCGGTAAGGGCCTTTTACCGCCGAGGTCAGAATGACCCCCTTTGTGTCCTCCTAATGCTCTACTTTTAGGCTCTACTTTTTTTCTGTTGGTTTAAGCACTCTATGAGAGTGTGGTGTTTTCCAGCTCTCTCCCTCATTCCTCTCTCGCCATTTGCTCACCCACACAGCATTGTGTATGCTGTGTAGCATGTCTAGAACTATTGGCAAACCAATAGGTCCCATTGTGGAAGACCTATAAGCTTTGCCAATGCTTGTTATGCTGGCATGGCTGGTGGGTTTTTCCCTTTTTAGTACATGCTTAAAACAGTGCATAAAAAAGTCCCTTTAAAAAGTCTACTTGGGCTGTGTTAGACCCTCACATCCTTGCCATTGTTTTCCCCCCAATTTTGTTTTGCCTTCACTCCTCCTGATTTGCTGAATTACTTTTCATTGGGCTTGGGACTCTTGCACATTTTACCTCTGATACCCTGTGCTAATGTGCTTGTGCTCTCTCCGTTACACAAGGTAAAATTGTTTTACACCTCATTGGCATGTTTAATTTACTTTTAAGTCCTAGTATATGGTACCATGGGTACACAGGGCCTGCAAATTAAAGCTAGTAGTGGGCCTGCAGTACTCATCGTGGCACAGACTAAAGTAGCTTTTATAGCGTATCTCTGGTCTGCTCCTGCAACCTGTAGTGCAGTTTTAAACTGCCTTTTCCATCTGGCAAAATACATCTTTTGCCAGGCCCAAACCTTCCCTTTTAAAACATGTTATCCCTAGGGTAGGCCCTAAAGATATGCACATGCATCAATACAATTCAGGATGGACTGTATTAAAAAGTAGGACATGTGGTTTTACGTTTTACTTGTCTTGATAGTTAAAAACTCCTGAATTCCTTTTCCACTATTGTAAGGCTTACCTCTCCCATTGAATAACATTGGGTTTCCTTATTACATTTAATAAGTGATAACTTTTGATTGGGAGCAGGTAGGAATGTGACCTTTACAATCAAATGAATCACAGTTTAAAATCTCCTTTCGTGGTAAAATCAGATTTGTTTTCACAATTCTGAAAATTGTACTTTTATAAAGTTGGCATTTTCTTATCCTAACCATTTGGTGTCTACTGCCACAGTCCTGGGCCCCATGACCCTGCTATTAGGCTGTGCATATTTCCCCCAGACAGTGGGGCAATAGGGCTTAGGTGTGAGCAGGATGGGTGGGGTGGAGCTGTTCTTTTCCCCAATTGCACTTGAATAGGGGCTGCCTCCAGCACACACAAAAAATAAATCAAACACCAGTCTTTTGTGACCCTAGACTTCTTGGAGCTTGACAGGGTAAGGGAAGAACTTTCCAGAACTAGATGTGGGAGTAGGCCAGCTTGTTTCCCTCACTTCAAAGGATGGCTCCATGTCTAGTTACTGGGCCCTCCGTGCCACTTGTCAGAACACTCCTGGATCTGTGGACACTACAGGACTGCCCTGCTGCATGAGGGCTGTCTTGCTGTCTGAGAAGGAAAACTGGACCTTCTCTCTTTGTCCCAGGCTACCTGAGTGACTCAAGAGTTCATTTGGCTCTCCTCCTGTTCTGAGTTACAGGGACACAACCAGCTCCAGAGGCCTCTCTGCAACTACGCAGCTGACCTGCTGCAAGTGGGTGAACCTGGAACTGCAACTGGATCTGCCTAAGCCTGCTGGCCTCTGCTGGAGTGAGTTCCTGATCCCCAAGAGGTGCTTCTCTAGGTCCTGGACCCTTGCCTGGCATCTTTTGAGCTCCTCCTGTAAAGCAAGGGAGAAATGTTGATGTTTTTAGGCTCTCTGTGACTGCGAACAAGCTCTTTTGTGCTAAGACTCTGCAGCTCACACTGGCTGCCAAAGCAAAGCTCTGGTCAACCTGACTCTGCGCTACAGCGACTGCCAGTGATGACTGGCAGCGTGAGATCTGCACTTTATGCTACAGCATGAATAGCCCACGGTGACCGCAAAGCTTCAGCAATGACCGTCCACAATGCCTAAACAGCTCTTTGTGATACAGTGATGACAGCCCACATACCCTGTCTGCTCTTTACCCTTCAAACATGACCATCCGCGACACTCTCCTTGATCTTCATGGCCTCCTCCACTGCCAAAGGAACTCTTCGTGCTTGATTTGAGAAGGCAGATTTTTCAGTGGGAGTCACCTGGCACCTGGTCCTTATAACTGACCCGTGCTTCATCATGGTCAGACTGAATCTGTGATTTTCCCCTGGGTCTAGCAAGGCCACATGACCTCTAGTGACACCTTGTGCTTTTAGGCACTATACTTACCTAGAACTTTGAAATTACATATCTCCAGTTCTACTGATTGGATTTTGTCATTCTAGTTTCATTTTATTGTTTAAAGCTTTCTTGTGTTGTGTTTTTAATTTATTTAGCTTTTTGCTGCATAAATGCTTTACACTTTGCCTTTAAATTAAGCCTGACTGCTTATATGCCAAGCTATCAGAAGGTTAAGCACAGGTTAATTCAGTGACTTTTGTGGTTCACCCAGTGTTTAATTTGAGCTGGTGATTTCCGGTGCTGGGCACCAGCGCTTTATTGCCAGTATTAGCACTTTTGACAGCCTTCCACATAGTTGCGCTGTTTGTCTCATTTTGTGATGAGCACACCACAGTAGTTTAATAATTTAATATACATCAAAAATGACTAATAACTGCCAAACAAAACTGTAAGAATAGCTGGGGCGGCAGGTGTTAGTAATTTTTTATGTATATTAAAAGTCTGAATTGTCACACTTATAGGAGTGTGTTGGTACTGTTATTGGCAACACTGGCAGGGGCAAGGGGGTGGTGCAAGTGGCAGTGGTCTCCTGACAAGGGCCCTGGTACTCGTGTTATTTTACAAATTAAACAGTGGGTTCACTCTGACAAGGATTGTGGTTGTTGCTTGAAAACAGTTCCACCCCCTCAACCAATAACTCAGTTTCTTACAGGCTGCCTAAATCATTCTTAAATGATACTTTAACTAAACAAAGGCAGAACTGCCAGGTTATAAATGACAATTAATACAAATGAGTTTACATTAGTCTAAGTTAAGTACTATGTCCCCATCATTACATAATCGTAAAATGCAAAGAAGCAGTGTGTATTTTTTGCTCTAAAAGGAGGCAACCTTACCTGTTAGCAAGGACAGTTCTGACCAATGTAAACAAGATTGCACTGATCATGTTATCAAGTATGCCCATCAAGATACAACTTTCTTCAAAAGCTGAACCAGCGCCCTAGAGGTAGCCATGCATAGGGGCAAGGACAAGTAAGATTTCACTGACCACAACAGCCAGTGTATGTGTCAGGACAACTTTTTGTCTGGTCTGAAAAAACATAGGTGGTCATTATAACAAAGGCGGTGACTGGTAAAGTGGCGGTAATACCGCCAACAGGCTGGCGGTAATTACTGCCAAAATATGACCATGACGGTGATAACTCCCATAGACAGCCAATGTACCAGACCAACCACAGGGTGTTAACACCACTGACCACAGCGGCAAGCCATCAACAGCCTGGCAGAAGACAAGGTACTGCCCACCATATTATGACATAGCAAACCGCCACAATTTCTGGGGCGGTAACAACGCCATCAAAAGCCTGGCGGAACAGAACACAGAAGATGAAAGACTCACCACAAGAGACACAAAGAAGATCAACACTGCCATGGAACTGGAACTTCAAGTTTTGCCAATGCTCCTCTACGCAATGCGCGACCTCGATCACCAACGCAGACAAAGACGATGACGGTGATTACAGCCGCCTAGCACACAAGGGAGGGAGGGAAGAAAAGGAGAGTGACACACACACACACAACACACACCATTCAAACACACACCATACACAAAATCAGCTGCAGAGGAAAACCAATCTCACAGGACCCACGTCATAATAATGCAAGGACAACATTTAGCTATAAGTGATATTGTAATTTGATGCCAACAGCCACCATATTGTCCATGTGATAAGAGAAAATTGAGTAAATGTTCAGAAAGGGCCAATGGCCAGTCCAAAGTACAAAAGGCCACATGGCCACAGGGTACAGTCGAAGCCCCAACTGTGTTCCCTTACGATACCCGCACTACACTGTGCAGGGACATCATGTTGGAAATGGCCAGGCACCTCAGGGGGAAGAGGGGCTGGGGGCACCTCAGCTGAAGTGGGGAACTTGCCCACTGGTTCTGGAGGGGCTCCATGGCCATTATCCTTTGCTGGGGAGTGCAAGGTCACAGTCTCTGAGATGGGGAACTTGCCCACTGGTTCTGGAGGGGGCTCCATGCCCATTATCCTTTGATGGGGAGAGCAAAGTCACAGTCTCTGAGGTAGGGAACTTGCCCATGGGTTCTGGAGGGGGCTCCATGCCCATTATCCTTTGCTGGAGAGTACAAGGTCACAGTCTCTGAGGTGGAGAACTTGCGCACTGATTCTGGACGGGGCTCCTTGTGCAACAGTCCCTGGATGGTGGGCTACATGCTCTCTGCTGGAGGTGAGGGCTGCTGTGTCCCAGCTAGAGGTGAGGGCTGCTGTGTCCCCGCTGGAGGTGAGAGCTGCTGTGTCCCAGCTGGGGTGAGGGCTCCTTGCCCACTGCTGTTGGAGGGGGCCTCTTGCCTGTCTTAGTTGGTGGAGTAGGAAACTTCCCTTTCTTGGGTGGTGGAGTGGGATCCTTCCCTTTCTTGGGTGGTGGAGTGGAAATCTTCCCTTTCTTGGGTGGTGGAGTGGGATCCTTCCCTCTCTTGGGTGGTGTAGTGGGATCCTTCCCTTTCTTGGGTGATGGAGCGGGATCCTTCCCTTTCTTGCCTCCATGACTAGGAGGTGCCTCCAGTGTCCACGTGGACTGTTTGGCTGAGGTGCTGGGCTGGGTCATTGTGACCCTGCTCTTACGAGCAGGACGGGAGGCTGGAGGGGGAGGGAAGAGGTCAAGTTTGCAATACACCCTTTACCCTTTGCTGGATCACGCTGCAATGTCTGAGCTGGCATTAAGGGCCTCCCACTAACTGACACCCACCACCAGGATCCCATGCCACCTACCAATTATAGTTGCCCTCAAGCGCCCATCCAGCTCTGGGTAGGCCACTGCTAGTATGCAGGCCATCAAGGGGGTCGGGTTCCGACAGGCACCCCATCCTCGTTGGGAGGCCATCCCCAGGTGGGCCTCTGTGGTCTTCCTGGCCCAGCGTCTCAGGTCCTCCCTCCTTTTCCTACAGTGGGTACTCCGCCTGCTGTAGACCCCCAGGGTCCACACGTCCTTGGCAATGACATGCCACAATCCCTTCTACTGATGGGTGCTGACCTTTCAGAGGAAACACAGACAAGAGGACACTATTACACATACAGTCCAGCCTTTCACACATATGGCCCACAAATCCCATTTCCATCGGCACACACCTCACAAAGTGCCCACCATGTACACTACCACCAGACATACCACCCCCCCAAATGACACAATGCTTTCACACACATCTCCAAGCAAACTTGTTACATGCTTCATGCCCAAGGTGTACTCACCTGTTGGTCTGGAGGCCCATACAGCTGTCCATACTGGGGTAGGACCCCCTCCACCAAACCCTCTGAAGTGAAGGCAGGGGCCCTTTCCCCGGTCACATGGGCCATGGCAGGATCCAGACACAGGTCACAGCAGCACAAGCAGTGTAGGTGTTGTCCTGTGGAAAGTCAGAAATCAAGTGAGGATTTAAATGGAAAATGGCGGTCATGTCCTCAGCAGTGTACACCATCACCGCTGATCCCCATTGGCCACTGTGCTCCATAGAGCCCCATATTAGCCAATGAGGACTGCCTTCTGCCATGAAGCCCAACATCGGCGGAGCTACCTCACTTCCACCTGTTCCTAGATACAGGACAAGCAGTCGTCATTTAATGGTGGTGGACTACACTGAAATAATCCATAACTGCGTCATTGCTACAATTTGCACATACATTGTCATTCCCATTGTATTGCTCAATAATTAATGCTCAATGCACACTGAGGTGGTGTTCCATTGTTCAGATTGTGACAGCCTACTCACTCTTGTGTCCATTAGATACCTACCACTGCAGATGAATAGGAGGAGGAGACAAGCCCCCTTGTACACACCCCTTGTGGACTTGGGTACACTGCATTCCAGTCACATAATACTCACCTATAGACTGGACAGGGCCACAATCACAGAGCTGTGTACCCAATTGGAGCCTGATCTGATATCAGCTATCTGTCATCTCACTGGGATCCCCCCTCTTGTGCAGGTTCTATCAGTGCTCCATTTTCTCGCAACTGATTCTTTCCAAGTGACGGTGGGCTTGGCAGCAGGAATGTCACAGCCAGAGTTCTCAATCGTGCTGGCAAGGGTTTTGTCTGCCTTGGTCAAACACATGTGCAGCTACATTGCTTTCCCCCAGGTGGAAGATTTGGCCACTGTGAAGGCAGGATTCTATGCAATGGGACATATACCCAATATTATTTGAGCGATTGAGGGTACACATATTGCTTTTGTCCCCCCCGCCAGAATGAACAGGTGTTCAGGAATCGGAAGAGTTTCCACTCACTCAATGTGCAAATGGTGTGCCTGGCAGACCAGTACATCTCCCACGTCACTGGCAAGTTTCCTGGGTCGGTGCATGACACCTTCATCCTGAGGAATATCAGCATCCCAAATGTGATGGCACTACTACAGAGGCACAGAGTGTGGCTAATTGGTGAGTCTCCGCACCCAATGTATGTCAGTGTATGCCTTCTGGTGTTAACCCCAAACCATTGTTTAAGGCTAATATTTGGCCCTCAATACTTGCAGGTGACTCTGGCTACCCAAATCTATCGTGGCTCCTGACCCCTGTGAGGAATGTCAGGACAGGGGCAGAAAATCGTTATAATGATGCACATGGGCGAACCAGGAGGATTATTGAAAGGACCTCTGGCCTCCTGAAGGCCAGGTTCAGATGCCTCCATCTGACAGGTGGATCCCCATGCCACTCACCCGAGAAGGTCTGCCAGACAGTAGTGGCATGCTGAATGTTGCACAACCTGGCCCTCAGATGACATGTGCCTTATCTGCAGAAGGAGGAGACTGGGTATGCCCCTGTGGCAGCAGTGGACCCTGTGGACAGTGAGGATGAGGAGGCAGAGGATAAGGATGTGGACAACAGAACATCAGTTATACGTCAATACTTCCAATGGCACACAGGTGAGACAGTGTAGCTGACCATTCCTCTGAATATTGATGTTTTCTGTGTGGCAGTAGCAGTATGGCATTCACTTCATTTGCATCTCAACTTACTGTTACCTATGGATTCTCATTTTGCAGATGTTGTTGATACAACAACTGTGTACTGATGTGATGACTAAAGACAGCTACAGGTCATTAATTGTATGCTATCACAGTGTTCAGATCATTTGCACAAGATGTGACTGTTTCCAAAAATGCACATTTTCATGACATAAAACATTATCACTCAGGTTGTGTTCAACTGTGTTTTTTGTAGTGCAAATAATTGACAGAAAAGTACAATGGAATAGGGTGATGGTAGAGGAAAGTCCAGAGTGTTGTTTCAGTCTGTTTGTAGCACAGGTCCAGTGTCCAAGGAGCCATAGGAAGGGGAGCAAAGGCAGTTCAAAGTGGACAAGGTGACAGGGTGGGACACAGTGGGGACATTTAGGAGGGTCTCATTTCCTGGCGATGGTCTTGGTCTTGGCAAGTGTCTCTGGCTTCTGTCTGGGTCGCAGGGAAGGTTTGCAGGGTGGCTCACCTTCTGCAGGGGGAGGTGTGCTGGTGGCCTGTGGGTCCTGTGGCAGGGCCTCCTGCCCACTAGCTGCAGCAGAAGTGGAGGGCTGGTCAGCAGACTGGCTAGTGGTAAGTGCTCGCTGGTGTGCTGTCCATTCCCTCATGATGTTGGCCATATGCCAGCACCCCTGCTATGTAGTCCATGGTGGTGTTGAGGACCTGCAAATCCTCCCTGATCTCCTGATGGTGTTCCTCCTGCAGCCGCTTGTTCTCCTGCATGTTGGTAAGGATCTGGCCCATCTTGTCCTGGGATTGTTGATAGGTCCCCAGGACATTAGTGAGTGCCTCCTGGAGACTCGGTTCCTTGGGCCTGTCCTCCAACTGGCGCACAGCGGTCCTCCAAGTGTCCCTGTTCCCCTGGGCTCTGTCCCCTAAATGGTGTGCCCACTACCACTGACCCCAGGTCCCTGATTGTCTTGGGGGTGAGGTGTGGACAGGGGTCCCTGTACAGGTGGGCACACTTCTGATTGACGTGTCCTGGGGACAGAGGTGTGGGGATGTTAGGTGGGTGCTGTGGCGTTTGATACTGATGGGGGAGGCTCTGTAGTAGACTGTGAGTGGGCTGGGTTGGCCGACTGACCAATGGTCCCTAATGGGCCAGGTAGTTCTTCCAGATCCTGAAGTCCACAGTTACTGTCATCACTGGGGGCATCTTTTGTTGGGGGACTGGATAGTAGTGGCACTTCCCCACCGCTGACATTGGCTGGGGCACCTGTGGGGATGGAAGTGATGTATTATGCTTCATGCTTGCAACATATTGTATATCCCTAGCTTCCCCTCTATTGTTGCTGTTGCCCTGCCTCCTTTGTTTGTGTATGGTGATATATTGTAATTGTAATTGTAATTGTAATCGTATTTATATAGCGCTTACTACCCCTGACGAGGCGTCGAAGCGCTTTTCGATGAGTAGCACGCTACTCCGGTACCCAACAAGAATTAGTGATGGATTAGTATAATTTAATAAGGAGTACAGTTTTAGTATTATTATGAGTTAAATTGAGTTGCGGATATGAGAGTTTGTTAGTTAGATTGACTGGAGTAATGGAGGGGTGGAGGAGGAAAGAAATCCAGAAGTGTTAATTGGGAGTTTATCCTTCATTTGCTCAATCCAAAGGCTTGAGATGAATACAAGGGGGGCGGAGGGGAAAGAGGATGTGGAAGGGTTAGGGAGAGCATAGTAGCAGGGTGAGATGAATGCAGGAGAATTTAGTAGGGTTGTGTGGGAGGTCACAGAGGTAGAGTGAGGTTTGGTGAGTTAGATGTGGGGATGGAGGGATGAGCTTAGGCAGAGATATTTAGGAGATGGAAGTGGTCGAAGGGATTTGGGATGAGTCCGAGTGAGAATGGAGGATAGTTTGATAGAGACATGACATAAGAGCGATGAGTAGATAAGTGTGATAAAAAGAGAGCAGAAATTCATAGAAACATGCCAGGCACAGAAACAACATATACACATATATATATATATATATATTTATACACACACACACATGACTATACACACACATCTGCACATACAATACATAATTAGAAACATGGGTAAAAAATACTTAGTCTTCCATCCATCATCCTGGTAAAAAGGCGGGAACTCCCCCACCTACCTCGAGGGTGGACGGGGCGTGGCCCAGCGGGCGGAGCCCACAGGTGCTCCACAAAGGGAGAAACCCTCCACTCTGTGTCTCCAGCAGAGGAAGACAGAAACCGCGCGTCCCAGTCAGATACAGACCACGCTCCAGCACATCATCAGCTCACCTCCAGGAAGGATTCCAGATCCCCTCCGCCATGGGATCTCTGAGCGCACAGCCCCGCCTCGCCCCATCCCTGCTAAGCCCAAGAGCCAGGGTGGGCCGTCCTTTCCAGAAGGTGAGCTTCAACCGCGGCATCTGCTGCGTCCACATTGTACACTAGGGTACGTGATGGGCCACGGGGGCAAAACGTCTTCAGCAACCTTGTGTGCCCCCGGCAATGTCATTGCCACTAGTGCGTCCCCGCGGAGATGTCCTCGCGCCTCTGCGCATCAACGACGCACCACGCGAGTCGGCGGCAAACGCAGTGGGGTCGCCTTGGAAAGCTGTCCATCATTCTGGCAAGAGGTGGGAATTCCCCTACCTATTTCGAGGGTTGACGGGGCGTGGCTCAGCGGGCGGAGCTTACAGGTGCTTCATAAAGGGGGAACCTTCTA
Organism: Pleurodeles waltl; assembly: GCF_031143425.1. Lineage (NCBI taxonomy): Eukaryota > Metazoa > Chordata > Amphibia > Caudata > Salamandridae > Pleurodeles > Pleurodeles waltl. The sequence continues at coordinate 178,345,121 of NC_090444.1, forward strand.
CTCTGTGTCTCCAGGAGAGGAAGATAGAAACCGCGCGTCACAGTCAGATACAGATTACGCTCCAGTACATCATCAGTTCACCTCCAGGAAGGATTCTGGATCTTCCTCTGCTATGGGATCTCTGAGCGCACAGCCTTGCTTTATCTTTGCCAAGCCCGAGAGTTAGGGTGGCTTGTCCTTTCCAGAAGCTGAGCTTCGACTGCGGCACCTGCTACGTTTATATTGGTAAGTGCTTCCTTTGAGGTTTAGTTTCTGTAAAATGAGCATCGTGGCCTACACAAACCGGAGTATTTCCTACGAGTATGTCAGTAAGCGTTACCTAGCATGTTTTATATACCCTGTTTATATTGTACAATAGGGGTACGTGATGGGCCACGGGGTAAACGTCTCCAGCAACCTTGTGTGCCTTTGGCAATGTTATTGTTACTAGTGCGTCTTTGTGGAGATGTCCTCGTGCTTCTGCGCATCAACAACACACCACCGGAATCGGCGGTAAAACGCAGTGGGGTCGTTTTGGAAAGCTGTCCGTCATCCTGGCAAGAGGCGGGAATTCCCTACCTACTTCGAGGGTGGACGGGGCGTGGCTCAGCGGGCGGAGCTTACAGGTGCTTCATAAAGGGAGAACCTTCTACTCTGTGCCTCCAGGAGAGGAAGATAGAACCCGCGCGTCACAGTCAGATACAGATTACGCTCTAGTACATCATCAGTTCACCTCCAGGAAGGATTCTGGATCTTTTTTTGCTATGGGATCTCTGAGCGCACAGCCTTGCTTTATCTTTGCCAAGCCCGAGAGTTAGGGTGGCTTGTCCTTTCCAGAAGCTGAGCTTCAACTGGGGCACCTGCTACGTTTATATTGGTAAGTGTTTCCTGTTGAGGTTTAGTTTCTGTAAAAATGAGCATCGTGACCGAACCAACCGGAGTATTTTCTACGAGTATGTCAGTAAGCGTTACCTAGCATGTTTTATAGGCCCCGTTTATATTGTACACTAGGGGTACCTGACGGGCCACGGGGTAAACGTCTCCAGCAACCTTGTGTGCCTTTGGCAATGTTATTGTTACTAGTGTGTCTCTGTGGAGATGTCCTCGTGCTTCTGTGCATCAACAACGCACCACCGGAATCAGCGGTAAACGCAGTGGGGTCGTTTTGGAAAGCTGTCGGTCATCCTGGTAAAAAGCGGGAATTCCTTTACCTACATTCGAGGGTGGACGGGGCGTGGCTCAGCGGGCGGAGCTTACAGGTGCTTCATAAAGGGAGACCTTCTACTCTGTGTCTCCAGGAGAGGAAGATAGAACCCGCGCGTCACAGTCAGATACAGATTACGCTCTAGTACATCATCAGTTCACCTCCAGGAAGGATTCTGGATCTTTTTTTGCTATGGGATCTCTGAGCGCACAGCCTTGCTTTATCTTTGCCAAGCCCGAGAGTTAGGGTGGCTTGTCCTTTCCAGAAGCTGAGCTTCAACTGGGGCACCTGCTACGTTTATATTGGTAAGTGTTTCCTGTTGAGGTTTAGTTTCTGTAAAAATGAGCATCGTGACCGAACCAACCGGAGTATTTTCTACGAGTATGTCAGTAAGCGTTACCTAGCATGTTTTATACGCCCCGTTTATATTGTACACTGGGGGTACCTGACGGGCCACGGGGTAAACGTCTCCGGCAACCTTGTGTGCCTTTGGCAATGTTATTGTTACTAGTGTGTCTCTGTGGGGATGTCCTCGTGCTTCTGTGCATCAACAACGCACCACCGGAATCGGCGGTAAACGCAGTGGGGTCGTTTTGGAAAGCTGTCCGTCATCCTGGTAAAAAGCGGGAATTCCTTTACCTACATTCGAGGGTGGACGGGGCGTGGCTCAGCGGGCGGAGCTTACAGGTGCTTCATAAAGGGAGAACCTTCTACTCTGTGTCTCCAGCAGAGGAAGATAGAGCCCGCGCGTCACAGTCAGATACAGATTACGCTCTAGTACATCATCAGTTCACCTCCAGGAAGGATTCTGGATCTTTTTTTGCTATGGGATCTCTGAGCGCACAGCCTTGCTTTATCTTTGCCAAGCCCGAGAGTTAGGGTGGCTTGTCCTTTCCAGAAGCTGAGCTTCAACTGGGGCACCTGCTACGTTTATATTGGTAAGTGTTTCCTGTTGAGGTTTAGTTTCTGTAAAAATGAGCATCGTGACCGATTGTTAGTTCTCCACGCTGTGCATGCCTTGGTGATGGGTGTACATGCAGGGCTGGGAGGGCTGTCCATTCATTGGTATAGCATGCAGAGCTTGGCATTGGGGTTAGTTAGATGTGTAGGTGCAGTGTGTGGGATGGAGTGGAGTGATGGGAGTGAGGGTGAAGGGGGTGTGATGGCATGCAGGTATGGGAGGTGATAAGTAGTAAATATTGACTTACCAGTGTCCAGTCCTCCTGCTACTCCTCAGGTTGCAGTATTGCCAAGACTTGCTCTTTCCATGCTGTGAGCTCTGGGGGAGGAGGTGAGGGTCCACCGCCAATCCTCTGTACAGCGAGCTGGTGTTTGGAGACCACGGAACACACCTTCCCCCATAGGTCGTTCCACCTCTTCCTGATGTCATCCCGTGTTCTGGGGTGCTGTCCCACTGCGTTGACCCTGTTGACGATTCTGCGCCATAGCTCCATCTTCCTTGTAATGGAGGTGTGCTGCACCTGTGATCCGAATAGCTGTGGCTCTACCCGGATGATTTCCTCCACCATGACTTTGAGCTTCTCCTCAGAGAACCTGGGGTGTCGTTGAGGTGCCATGATGTGGTGTGAGTGATGTGTGAAGTGATGTGTGGGGTGATGTTTTGGGGTGTGTGGTGATTTGTGCGTGGATGGTGTATGAGTGATGGTGTTGTGTGCCTCTGGATGCTGGTGTGGTCTTTGCTTTTTTGTCTCTCTGCTTCTTCATAAATGTTCATTGTAAGGGGTTGTCGGTAATGTAGGTGTGTGTTTTATATTGGATTGGGTGTGTGGGTGTGGTGTGTGTATGTGTGTCAGGTGTGTGTATTTCGATTTGTCCAATGTGGTTGTGTTTTGTAAATGTGTGTGTATTTTGAGCGCAGCAGTGTGTACCGCCAATGGAATACCGCGGTTGAAAGACCGACGCGTGGATTCGTGGGTTGTGATGCTATGGGCGTATTCCTGTTGGCATGACGGTGTCGGTTTTGTTATCGCCAGTTTAGAGTCAGAGTAGTGGAATGGTTTTAGTAATTCTCATCAAATCAGCCAAAAAAGTTGATGCTTCTTTGTCAAAAGGGATGCTGCCCAGGTGAGGAGTTGGACACATAGGGCATGATTTAGTATGATTTCGTAAGGGTGTGTCAAAGTACTTTTTTCCTGTATCCTGAATTCGAACTCTCAGACCGCAACAAGATGAACAGGAGGACTGCATGAAGACTATACATCCGTAGAAAGGCTATACACTAATGCAGAGCTTTAAGTTTTGGCCTGCTGTTACCATGGGAGACGTGTTCACAAAATTATTGGTGGGCCTTGAATCAGCTGCCCAAATATTGGACATAAACGTCAAAGAATTACAGATGGTAGTGGAGTTCTGAAGGCATATCTATTTGTGAAAGGTATGCAGTTTAATCCATTGCAAGGTTTGGCAAGACAGTTAATTGCATTGCAAGTTAATGTTACCTATTTCAGTTAATGCTCATTCACTGCCCACTCTTATGCTACAGAGCGATATATTTCTGCCTCTTAGGCACCATCACTTTCCCAGCTACTACCTGTTCTGTTGGCACAATGCCCGCCCTCTCTGCTCATCGCCATTGTTCTCATGATGCCTCTTCTGCTGTTCTTTGCTGTTTCTACTAAGACTCTGTCCTCACACACAAATACACTTCGTTCTCTCTGCAGCCTCCCCTTCTACTCACACATTACTCTCCTGCCTCAAGTGCTTGCGCTGTGTCCTCTCTTATCTATACCACTTCTACTCACACACACAGCACTCTGCTTTTTCTGCATACACCATGAATTATTTGCTCCCTGCCCAGTCTTCTTAAACACTGGCCCCTTTGCTCCCTTTCTCTTCTGCTCATATGTAGCCCACTCTGGTCCCCGCCCCTTTTGCTTACACCCTACCTTATCTGCCCACTGCCATCTCTGCTCTTTGACCCTTCGTGCAAGTTACTATATGGACCCTACCTTTGCTGCTGCATAGACTGTCTGATTTGTTCTTTGTGTTGTGTCATGGATGAAGGGTTCTTTTCCCCCACATCTTTATCAAATATGGCGGGTTTTTGCGCACTTTTATGAACTTCCCTGTACTTGTGACCTGGGTGGAACTGTGTAATAAGAGTAGAAGTGCACGAAAATTCTCAATTTTCAAAGTGACTTTTAAAAAGAACAGTCTTGTAATGGAAAATCATTTCTTGAAAGAGTGAAATAATATATATCTTTTGTAGTCTTTATTTCAGATTTTCAACAGAAATAATACAGAACAAATGCTCTTTTGACCAACACAATACAACAGCGTCGGCTGGAGACGTGAACACAGTAGTATCAGTCCGCCTCAGGAACCAGCACTCCCGGTCCGATGAATCAACAAAAGAGGAACCAGAGGAGTGGGAAGGGGACAGTCAAGTAGGACTGAAAGGGTAGGGAGAGGGGTGGGTGGAAAGTTTGGGGGGTGGGGAAGTGCAGAGAAGACCAGGAGGCGCAGTGTCTTTCCACCCAACAGGACCACAGCAACAGTGGAAACAGCAGCAATGGGAATGACAGTGACAGCGGTCACCCTGGACACCTTGCCCATACATCAGGCCCTCTCAAGCACCTAATCCAAGTCCCTACCCGGCACGTTAGCACACCAGCAGTGTGAATGGTGGGGGAAGGCCAGCACCTTCCAATACCAGTCTTTCACTGATTTAAAGAGACAGAACTTCATCCTGGCCTCCCGTACACCACCATTGAGACACTCCTGGATCTCATCCCAGTCCTCCTCATCATACTCCACCTTGAGACCTACATTCCACGACACCAGCAGTCAGGCCGACTGGGGTAGGGAATACTTGTGGCAAACCAGTAGGTCGTAAAGGACTGACATCACACCACATCACACCGCAGTAGCTGCCCCATACCTGACAATATGCAATAATGGGAGAGGACAAAGTGTCCTACAATGGCTCCCCCAGGTGGCTGCAGAAGCAATGGTGGAGTTGCAGATACCTCCAATACTGATGCATTCCTCTACAGAGGAGCCTCAACATAGAGATAGTGTTCAACTGAAGAAAGTGTGTGCATCTGCCTCCAGGTGACAGCCATCGCCTGGACCATGGGGTTGACGAAGCACATCCTGAGGGTGCCATATACATAACATAAAGGAAAAGCTGGGTGGGCTTGCTAAAAGATTATGGGGCAGATTTAAGAGCCCCTAGCGCCAACTTGGCCCACATTAGTGTCATTGTTTTTACGCTAATGTGGCCCAACGAGGCCAAAATCAAAGCAACAAATTTACAAAGTGGGGCAATGCATGCACCTCATCCTGTATGAGCTGACCCCCAAGGGTATCCTTTGCTGCTGCCTAGAGAACCCGCACCAACGTGCCTTAGCCTTTCTTGTCATTCTTGTACATTGCGAGGTGGGACCACTGACTCCTCTTCCAATCAAGCATGTGATAGAAGGAAGTGTTAAACCTATACTGCATCCGGACCGGATATACCAAGGCAAGGTCAGGCATGAGGCAAGTCCAGGAGTGGTCTAAAAGTGAGCCTTCCAGGATGCGGGCATCACCATACGGGCAGTGAGGGGGTGAGAGCAAGAAGTAGTGCAGCTAGGACTGTGTGCCTTGTACTGACGACAGGTGGGTGTAGGACTTAACTGTTGGATAGAGTAAAGGCCAAACGTCCAGCAGACTGTATTCATCCCAAAGGTCATGCATGAGGGCCCCACCCTAGGTTATCGCCATGTCAAAGGGGCCCGTGCGGTCCATGACTGAGTCCAGGGCAAAATTCCAGCACCCCCCGAAGAACCAGGGGGCAGAAACCTACTTCTGTGAGTACACGATTGAGTCAGAAAAGGAAAGCAATCCTGGATCCTATGGGGGCAAATCTTAATACGTGTTAATACGTAAAGACATATCTTCCCCTGGGATCTGACTATGTCTTGAGGGCGGAGCAGAGGGCGTCCTCTGCAGGAGGATGTCCAGCCAGCACTTGCGCAGTAGAGGTGTGTCACCGGAGAGTGATTGAGATGCCCGACTGCTATGGAACATTTTTCCCACCCAGTCGGTCTAAGGTTATCGGCCTCAGCAACTCATGAGGTGTGTCTCCTGTAACAGAACTATAGCAGCTTCTCTGAGTTTAGATAGGCCAGGACCTTTTTCCTCTTGATGTAATGAGTGAGACCATGGGCATTCCAAGACAGGGCCATGAGGGGTGCTGATACCAAAGGCAGCAGACCATGGATGGAAGGGGATGCCGAGAGAGGGAAGGATCGAAGGCAGACCAGAGGGGAGCTGGGGTAGTTAGCCCACAGAGAAAGTGGGGGGGCCATAGAGGGATGCACTAGTTGGGGAAAGGAGAAGGGGGTAAGGGATACAGGAGGAGAGGGGAACGGGAAAGGAAGTGGTGAATAGTGGGGGGAGGGAGGGGCCACTGGGCAGTGAGAAAAGGAGGTGGGGCTGGGTACCCCTCTCAACAGGGATGGGAAGGGGAGAACTACTTTAACCGGCAGGGCTAAAAAAAACTGTCCATCACCCAGGGACCTCAGGAGAAGGCCAAACTGGAGAGTAGGACAAAGATTAGAGGATGAGTCCTTATGAGGGAAGTGTAGTCATCATCCAAAACCACAGCGGAGAAATCATTGAGTAGTAGAACCACATAGGAACCACCTTCAACCCCTCTTCTTGAGAGCCCCTCACTGCGAAGAAAAACCAGAAAGCAGAGGACAGGAAATGGGCTGTCAGGCATGTCAGGGTCATAATCATTGGCATTCACAACAGCGAAGGCAAGGGGGAACAAACTAACCAGAACAGATTAAAGAGACCATGTAGGAAAGTACCATCTTGCCTGGCATGTTACCCCCATATTTCACTGTATATATGTTGTTTTAGTTGTATGTGTCACTGGGACCCTGCCTGCCAGGGCCCCAGTGCTCATAAGTGTGCCCTGTATGTGTTACCTGTGTTATGACTAACTGTCTCACTGAGGCTCTGCTATCCAGAACCTCAGTGGTTATGCTCTCTCATTTCTTTCCAAATTGTCACTAACAGGCTAGTGACCAATTTCACCAATTTACATTGGCATACTGGAACACCCTTATAATTCCTTAGTATATGGTACTGAGGTACCCAGGGTATTGGGGTTCCAGGAGATCCCTATGGGCTGCAGCATTTCTTGTGCCACCCATAGGGAGCTCTGACAATTCTTACACAGGCCTGCCACTGCAGCCTGAGTGAAATAACGTCCACGTTATTTCACAGCCATTTACCACTGCACTTAAGTAACTTATAAGTCACCTATATGTCTAACCTTTACCTGGTAAAGGTTGGGTGCTAAGTTACTTAGTGTGTGGGCACCCTGGCACTAGCCAAGTTGCCCCCTCATTGTTCAGGATTAAATTCCCCGGACTTTGTGAGTGCGGGGACACCATTACACGTGTGCACTATACATAGGTCACTACGTATGTATAGCTTCACAATGGTAACTCCGAATATGGCCATGTAACATGTCTAAGATCATGGAATTGCCCCCCCAATGCCATCCTGGCATTGGTGAGACAATCCCATGATCCCACGGGTCTCTAGCACAGACCCGGGTACTGCCAAACTACCTTTCCCGGGGTTTCACTGCAGCTGCTGCTGCTGCCAACCCCTCAGGCAGGTTTCTGCCCTCCTGGGGTCCAGCCAGGCTTGGCCCAGGAAGGCAGAACAAAGGACTTCCTCAGAGAGAGTCTACACCGGTTCAGGGATCCCCCAGCCCTGCTCTGGCGCGAAACTGGACAAAGGAAAGGGGAGTGACCACTCCCCTGACCTGCACCTCCCCTGGGAGGTGCCCAGAGCTCCTCCAGTGTGCTCCAGACCTCTGCCATCTTGGAAACAGAGGTGCTGCTGGCACACTGGACTGCTCTGAGTGGCCAGGGCCAGCAGGTGACGTCAGAGACTCCTTCTGATAGGCTCCTTCAGGTGTTGCTAGCCTATCCTCTCTCCTAAGTAGCCAAACCTCCTTTTCTGGCTATTTAGGGTCTCTGCTTTGGGGAATTCTTTAGATAACGAATGCAAGAGCTCGTCAGAGTTCCTCTGCATCTCTCTCTTCACCTTCTGCCAAGGAATCGGCTGCTGACTGCGCTGGAAGCCTGCAAAACTGCAACAAAGTAGCAAAGACGACTACTGCGACCTTGTAACGCTGATCCTGCCGCCTTCTCAACTGTTTTCCTGGTGGTGCATGCTGTGGGGGTAGTCTGCCTCCTCTCTGCACTAGAAGCTCCGAAGAAATCTCCCATGGGTCGACGGAATCTTCCCCCTGCAACCGCAGGCACCAAAGAACTGCATCACCTGTCCCCTGGGTCTCCTCTCAGCACGACGAGCGAGGTCCCTTGAACTCAGCAACTCTGTCCAAGTGACTCCCACAGTCCAGTAACTCTTCAGTCCAAGTTTGGTGGAGGTAAGTCCTTGCCTCCCCACGCTAAACTGCATTGCTGGGAACCGCGTAATTTGCAGCTGCTCCGACTCCTGTGCACTCTTCCAGGATTTCCTTTGTGCACAGCCAAGCCTGGGTCCCTGGCACTCTAACCTGCAGTGCACGACCTCCTGAGTTGTCCTCCGGCGTCGTGGGACCCTCTTTTGTGACTTTGGGTGAGCTCCGGTTCACTCCACTTCGTAGTGCCTGTTCCGGCACTTCTGCGGGTGCTGCCTGCTTCTGAGTGGGCTCCTTGTCTTGCTGGGCGCCCCCTCTGTCTCCTCATGCAATTGGTGACATCCTGGTCCCTCCTGGGCCACAACAGCATCCAAAAACCCTAACCGCGACCCTTGCAACTAGCAAGGCTTGTTTGCGGTATTTCTGCACGGAAACACCTCTGCACGACTCTTTATGACGTGGGACATCCATCCTCCAAAGGGGAAGTTTCTAGCCCTTGTCGTTCTTGCAGAATCCACAGCTTCTACCATCCGGTAGCAGCTTCTTTGCACCCACAGCTGGCATTTCCTGGGCATCTGCCCACTCCTGACTTGATCGTGACTCTTGGACTTGGTCCCCTTGTTCCACAGATACTCTCGTCTGGAAATCCATCGTTGTTGCATTGCTGGTGTTGGTCTTCCTTGCAGAATTCCCCTATCACGACTTCTGTGCTCTATGGCGAACTTAGGTGCACTTTGCACCCACTTTTCAGGGTCTTGGGGTGGGCTATTTTTCTAACCCTCACTGTTTTCTTACAGTCCCAGCGACCCTCTACATAGGTCACATAGGTTTGGGGTCCATTCGTGGTTCGCATTCCACTTCTAGAGTATATGGTTTGTGTTGCCCCTATCCCTATGTGCCCCCATTGCATTCTATTGTGACTATACATTGTTTGCACTGTTTTCTATTGCTATTACTGCATATTTTGGTATTGTGTACATATAACTTGTGTATATTTGCTATCCTCATACTGAGGGTACTCACTGAGATACTTTTGGCATATTGTCATAAAAATAAAGTACCTTTATTTTTAGTATATCTGTGTATTGTGTTTTCTTATGATATTGTGCATATGACACTAGTGGTACTGTAGGAGCTTCACTCGGCTCCTAGTTCAGCCTAAGCTGCTCTGCTAAGCTACCTTTTCTATCAGCCTAAGCTGCTAGACACCTCTCTACACTAATAAGGGATACCTGGACCTGGTGCAAGGTGTAAGTACCCCTTGGTACCCAGTACAAGCCAGGCCAGCCTCCTACATTGGTTGTGCAGCGGTGGGATAAGTACTTGCAACTACTTACCACTTTGTCATATTGTACTTTTCATAAGAGAAAAATATACAAAACAAGTTCAGTGTATGTACACCTAACCAAAACGTTTTGCTTTTCTTCTCTTACTCTTTCTCTAAGTGCTGAAAAGTACCTCTAAAACTTTCAAAAAGGTCTTAAAAAGTTTTTAAAGTTTTTTTCTGTTCCTTAAAAAGTTCTGAAACTTTTTCTTTCTTTTTCTGTCCCTTAAACTCTTGTCTATCATGTCTGGTACAGGCCAAACTCTTGATCTGGCCAGCATTGCTTATGACAACCCTAGCTGGAAAGAAGCAAGGAGTCTCTGTGTAGATAGAGGTTTAGGGGTAGGGAAGAATCCCTCAAGAGAACTGTTAGTTAATATGCTCATTGAACAGGATAAGACCTTAGTTGGCACATCTGTTGAGAAATTAGCTGATGGTTCACACTCTGATTCTGGGGCACCCCTAGTAAAAGAGTTAGAAATGAATTTACCCAGCCTGCCCCCTAGCAAGCCACCTAGCATGGCTGGTACTTATGTGAGTTCCCATCACAGTAGGAGTGTTACTTCTGTAGGCCAGAATGTTAGAGTGCCATCTGTTAGGGACAGGTCTCCCTCTGTTCATTCACACCATTCTTCTGTGTCAAAGCATGCCCAACCCACCATCCCTGAAGACAGAATGTTAGAAAGGGAACTCAACAGATTGAGAGTGGAAGAGTCCAGGCTGAAGCTTAAAAAGCAACAGCTGGATCTAGACAGGGAAGCATTTGACTTGGAAAAAGAAAGACAGAGGTTGGGGTTTGGACCCCATGGTGGCAGCAGCAGTATTCCAAATAGTCATCCTGTAAAAGAGCATGATTCTAGGAATCTGCACAAGATAGTTCCCCCTTACAAGGAGGGGGATGACATTAACAAGTGGTTTGCTGCACTTGAGAGCGCCTGTGTTGTACAGGAGGTCACTCAAAGGCAGTGGGCTGCTATCCTATGGCTATCTTTCAGTGGAAAGGGTAGGGATAGGCTCCTTACTGTTAAAGAAAGTGATGCCAATAATTTTACAGTTCTTAAGAATGCACTCCTAGATGGTTATGGCTTAACCACTGAACAGTACAGGATCAAGTTCAGAGAAACCATAAAGGAGTCTTCACAAGACTGGGTAGACTTTGTTGACCATTCAGTGAAGGCCTTGGAGGGGTGGTTACATGGCAGTAAAGTTTCTGACTATGAAAGCCTGTATAACATAATCCTGAGAGAGCATATTCTTAATAATTGTGTGTCTGATTTGTTACACTAGTACCTGGTAGACTCTGATCTGACCTCTCCCCAAGAATTGGGAAAGAAGGCAGACAAATGGGTCAGAACAAGGGTGAACAGAAAAGTTCATACAGGGGGTGACAAGGATGGCAAGAAGAAGGATGGTAAGTCTTCTGACAAGGGTGGGGACAAATCTAAAAATGAGTCTTCATCAGGCCCACAAAAACACTCTGGTGGGGGTGGTGGGCCTAAATCCTCTTCAAATCAAAACAAAGAAAAGAAACCATGGTGCTATTTATGTAAAATAAAAGGCCATTGGACAACAGATCCCAGTTGTCCAAAGAAAAGCACCAAGCCTCCCACTACCACAACCCCTACTGCTACACCTAGTGCTCCTAGTAATAGCAGTGGTGGTGGGAGCAAACCTACTAATAGCCAATCCAAGGGAGTAGCTGGGCTCACTTTTGGTAATTTAGTTGGGGTTGGTCTTGTTAGGGAGACCACAGAGGCTGTGTTAGTCTCTGAAGGTGCCATTGATTTGGCCACCTTGGTTGCCTGTCCCCTTAATATGGATAAGTACAAGCAACTTCCCCTAATAAATGGTGTTGAGGTTCAGGCCTACAGGGACACAGGTGCCAGTGTTACCATGGTAATAGAGAAACTGGTCCACCCTGAACAACACCTACTTGGTCACCAGTACCAAGTGACTGATGCTCATAACAACACACTTAGCCACCCCATGGCTGTTGTAAATCTCAACTGGGGGTGGGGGGTTACTGGTCCAAAGAAAGTTGTGGTTGCCTCAGATTTACCTGTAGACTGTCTACTAGGGAACGATTTAGAGACATCAGCTTGGTCAGATGTGGAGTTGGAGGCCCATGCAGCAATGTTGGGCATTCCAGGGCATATTTTTGCTTTGACTAGGGCTCAGGCCAAAAAGCAAAAAGGACAGGGTGACTTGGATCCTCAAAGAATGGACCAAGTGCTCCCTAAAGCTAGGGTTAGTAAAGGTAAAACACTACCTACTGTCCCTCCCTCTACAGTGGATTCAACTTCTGAGGAAGAAGAATTTCCACCCTGTGCAGAACCTACACCAGAGGAGCTGGAAGCAGACACTGCTGAGCTTTTGGGTGAAGGGAGGCCTGCCAGGGAGGAGCTGAGTGTGGCACAGCATACCTGTCCCAAACTAGAGGGTCTAAGACAGCAAGCTGTCAAACAAGCAAATGGGGATGTCATTGACTCTCACAGTGTTTACTGGGAGGGCAACCTCTTGTATACTGAAGCAAGGGATCCAAAACCTGGAGCTGCCAGGAGATTGGTGATGCCTCAGCAATACAGAGAGTTCCTCCTAACTCTAGCCCACGACATTCCCTTAGCTGGACATTTGGGGCAAATGAAAACTTGGGACAGGCTTGTCCCCTTGTTTCATTGGCCTAGAATGTCAGAGGACACAAAGGAATTTTGTAAGTCCTGTGAAACCTGTCAAGCCAGTGGCAAAACAGGTGGCACCCCAAAGGCACCCCTTATTCCACTGCCTGTGGTTGGGGTTCCCTTTGAAAGGGTAGGGGTTGACATAGTTGGCCCCCTTGACCCTCCTACTGCTTCAGGCAATAGGGTTATCTTGGTGGTAGTGGACCATGCCACCAGATACCCTGAAGCAATTCCTCTAAGGACCACTACAGCTCCTGCAGTGGCAAAGGCCCTCCTGGGAATCTTTTCCAGGGTGGGCTTCCCAAAAGAGGTGGTATCAGACAGGGGAAGTAATTTCATGTCTGCTTACTTAAAGGCCATGTGGAAGGAATGTGGTGTGACATACAAGTTCACTACACCCTATCATCCACAAACAAATGGACTGGTTGAGAGGTTTAATAAAACTCTCAAAGGAATGATAATGGGACTCCCTGAAAAACTCAGCAGGAGATGGGATGTCCTGTTACCTTGCCTCCTTTTTGCTTACAGGGAGGTACCCCAAAAGGGAGTGGTCTTCAGCCCCTTTGAACTCCTATTTGGACACCCTGTGAGAGGTCCTCTAACACTTGTTAAGGAGGGTTGGGAACAACCTTTAAAAGCTCCTAAGCAAGACATAGTGGACTATGTACTTGGCCTAAGATCTAGGATGGCTGAGTACATGAAAAAGGCCAGTAAAAACCTTCAGGCCAGCCAAGAGCTCCAAAAGCAATGGCATGACCAGAAGGCTGTTCTGATTCAGTACCAACCAGGGCAGAAAGTGTGGGTCTTAGAGCCTGTGGCCCCAAGAGCACTCCAAGACAAATGGAGTGGACCCCACATTATTGTTAAGAAAAAGGGTGAAGTCACCTACTTAGTTGACTTAGGCACTGCCAGGAGTCCCCTTAGGGTACTCCATGTCAATCGCCTGAAACCCTACTATGACAGGGCTGATCTCACCCTGCTCATGGCAACAGATGAAGGACAGGAAGAAGAGAGTGACCCTCTCCCTGATCTTTTCTCTTCCACAGAACAAGATGCTCTAGTGGAAGGTGTAGTTCTAGCAGATTGCCTTACTGCTGAGCAGAAAGACCACTGCATAAATCTCCTGGGTCAGTTTTCTGAACTCTTTTCTACTGTGCCAGGCACCACTTCTTGGTGTGAGCACACTATAGATACTGGAGACAGCTTGCCTGTCAAAAGTAAGATCTATAGGCAGCCTGACCATGTCAGGGACTGCATAAAACAAGAGGTTCAGAAAATGCTTGAACTGGGAGTGGTTGGGCACTCTGAAAGTCCATGGGCCTCTCCTGTGGTACTTGTACCAAAACCTCATTCCAAAGATGTAAAGAAGGAAATTAGATTTTGTGTTGACTACAGAGGTCTCAACCAGGTAACTAAAACTGATGCTCACCCTATACCCAGGGCAGATGAGCTAATAGATACACTGGCATCTGCCAAGTATCTAAGCACCTTTGATTTGACTGCAGGGTATTGGCAGATCAAGTTATCAGAGGATGCGAAAGCAAAAACTGCATTTTCAACCATTGGAGGGCACTACCAATTCACAGTAATGCCTTTTGGGTTGAAAAATGCACCTGCCACTTTTCAGAGGTTGGTGAATACAGTCCTGCAAGGTCTGGAGGTTTTTAGTGCAGCATATCTAGATGATATAGCTGTCTTTAGCTCCACCTGGTATGATCACCTGGTCCACCTGTGGAAAGTTTTAGAGGCCCTGCAAAAGGCAGGCCTCACTATCAAGGCTTCAAAGTGCCAGATAGGGCAGGGCAAAGTGGTTTATCTGGGACACCTGGTAGGTGGAGAACAGATTGCACCACTTCAGGGGAAAATCCAAACTATTATAGATTGGGTTCCCCCTACCACTCAGACCCAGGTGAGAGCCTTCTTAGGCCTCACTGGGTATTACAGGAGGTTCATAAAGAACTATGACTCCATTGCAGCCCCTCTTAATGACCTCACATCTAAATAAATGCCTAAAAAGGTATTATGGACAGCTAGCTGTCAGAAAGCTTTTGAGGAGCTGAAGCAGGCCATGTGCTCTGCACCTGTCCTGAAAAGACCCTGTTACTCCAAAAAATTCATTGTCCAAACTGATGCATCTGAATTAGGGGTAGGGGCAGTCTTATCACAACTTAATTCTGAGGGCCAGGATCAACCTGTTGCTTTTATCAGCAGGAGGTTGACCCCTAGAGAAAAGCGTTGGTCTGCCATAGAGAGGGAGGCCTTTGCTGTGGTCTGGGCACTGACGAAGTTGAGGCCATACCTGTTTGGCACTCACTTCATTGTTCAGACAGACCACAAACCTCTACTTTGGCTAAAACAAATGAAAGGTGAAAACCCTAAATTATTGAGGTGGTCCATATCTCTACAGGGGATGGACTATACAGTGGAACATAGACCTGGGAGTACTCACTCCAATGCAGATGGACTCTCCAGATATTTCCACTTAGACAATGAAGACTCATCAGGTCATGGCTAGTCTTATTGTCCTTCGTTTGGGTGGGGGTTGTGTAGGAAAGTACCATCTTGCCTGGCATGCTACCCCCATATTTCACTGTATATATGTTGTTTTAGTTGTATGTGTCACTGGGACCCTGCCAGCCAGGGCCCCAGTGCTCATAAGTGTGCCCTGTATGTGTTACCTGTGTTATGACTAACTGTCTCACTGAGGCTCTGCTATCCAGAACCTCAGTGGTTATGCTCTCTCATTTCTTTCCAAATTGTCACTGACAGGCTAGTGACCAATTTCACCAATTTACATTGGCATACTGGAACACCCTTATAATTCCCTAGTATATGGTACTGAGGTACCCAGGGTATTGGGGTTCCAGGAGATCCCTATGGGCTGCAGCATTTCTTGTGCCATCCATAGGGAGCTCTGACAATTCTTACACAGGCCTGCCACTGCAGCCTGAGTGAAATAACGTCCACGTTATTTCACAGCCATTTACCACTGCACTTAAGTAACTTATAAGTCACCTATATGTCTAACCTTTACCTGGTAAAGGTTGAGTGCTAAGTTACTTAGTGTGTGGGCACCCTGGCACTAGCCAAGGTGCCCCCACATTTTTCAGGACAAATTCCCCGGACTTTGTGAGTGCGGGGACACCATTACACGCGTGCACAATACATAGGTCACTACCTATGTATAGCTTCACAATGGTAACTCCGAATATGGCCATGTAACATGTCAAAGATCATGGAATTGCCCCCTCAATGCCATCCTGGCATTGGTGAGACAATCCCATGATCCCACGGGTCTCTAGCACAGATCCGGGTACTGCCAAACTACCTTTCCCGGGGTTTCACTGCAGCTGCTGCTGCTGCCAACCCCTCAGACAGGTTTCTGCCCTCCTGGGGTCCAGCCAGGCTTGGCCCAGGAAGGCAGAACAAAGGACTTCCTCAGAGAGAGGGTGTTACACCCTCTCCCTTTGGAAAAAGGTGTCAGGGCTGGGGAGGAGTAGCCTCCCCCAGCCTCTGGAAATGCTCTGATGGGCACAGATGGTGCCCATCTCTGCATAAGCCAGTCTACACCGGTTCAGGGATCCCCCAGCCCTGCTCTGGCGCGAAACTGGACAAAGGAAAGGGGAGTGACCACTCCCCTGACCTGCACCTCCCCTGGGAGGTGCCCAGAGCTCCTCCAGTGTGCTCCAGACCTCTGCCATCTTGGAAACAGAGGTGCTGCTGGCACACTGGACTGCTCTGAGTGGCCAGGGCCAGCAGGTGACGTCAGAGACTCATTCTGATAGGCTTCTTCAGGTGTTGCTAGCCTATCCTCTCTCCTAAGTAGCCAAACCTCCTTTTCTGGCTATTTAGGGTCTCTGCTTTGGGGAATTCTTTAGATAACGAATGCAAGAGCTCATCAGAGTTCCTCTGCATCTCTCTCTTCACCTTCTGCCAAGGAATCGACTGCTGACCGCGCTGGAAGCCTGCAAAACTGCAACAAAGTAGCAAAGACGACTTCTGCGACTTTGTAACGCTGATCCTGCCGCCTTCTCTACTGTTTTCCTGGTGGTGCATGCTGTGGGGGTAGTCTGCCTCCTCTCTGCACTAGAAGCTCTGAAGAAATCTCCCATGGGTCGACGGAATCTTTCCCCTGCAACCGCAGGCACCAAAGAACTGCATCACCGGTCCTCTGGGTCTCCTCTCAGCACGACGAGCGAGGTCCCTTGAACTCAGGAACTCTGTCCAAGTGACTCCCACAGTCCAGTGACTCTTCAGTCCAAGTTTGGTGGAGGTAAGTTCTTGCCTTCCCACGCTAGACTGCATTGCTGGGAACCGCATGATTTGCAGCTGCTCTGGCTCCTGTGCACTCTTCCAGGATTTCCTTTGTGCACAGCCAAGCCTGGGTCCCCGGCACTCTAACCTGCAGTGCACGACCTCCTGAGTTGTCCTCCGGCGTCGTGGGACCCTCTTTTGTGACTTCGGGTGAGCTCTGGTTCACTCCACTTCGTAGTGCCTCTTCTGGCACTTCTGTGGGTGCTGCCTGCTTCTGAGTGGGCTCCTTGTCTTGCTGGGTGCCCCCTCTGTCTCCTCACGCAATTGGTGACATCCTGGTCCCTCCTGGGCCACAGCAGCATCCAAAAACCCTAACCAAGACCCTTGCAACTAGCAAGGCTTGTTTGCGGTCTTTCTGCACGGAAACACCTCTGCACGACTCTTTATGACGTGGGACATCCATCCTCCAAAGGGGAAGTTTCTATCCCTTGTCGTTCTTGCAGAATCCACAGCTTCTACCATCCAGTGGCAGCTTCTTTGCACCCACAGCTGGCATTTCCTGGGCATCTGCCCACTCCCGACTTGATCGTGACTCTTGGACTTGGTCCCCTTGTTCCACAGGTACTCTCGTCTGGAAATCAATCGTTGTTGCATTGCTGGTGTTGGTCTTCCTAGCAGAATTCCCCTATCACGAGTTCTGTGCTCTTTGGGGAACTTAGGTGCACTTTGCACCCACTTTTCAGGATCTTGGGGTGGGCTATTTTTCTAACCCTCACTGTTTTCTTACAGTCCCAGCGACCCTCTACAAGGTCACATAGGTTTGGGGTCCATTCGTGGTTCGCATTCCACTTCTAGAGTATATAGTTTGTGTTGCCCCTATCCCTATGTGCCCCCATTGCATTCTATTGTGACTATACATTGTTTGCACTGTTTTCTATTGCTATTACTGCATATTTTGGTATTGTGTACATATATCTTGTGTATATTTGCTATCCTCATACTGAGGGTACTCACTGAGATACTTTTGGCATATTGTCATAAAAATAAAGTACCTTTATTTTTAGTATATCTGTGTATTGTGTTTTCTTATGATATTGTGCATATGACACTAGTGGTACTGTAGGAGCTTCACTCGTCTCCTAGTTCAGCCTAAGCTGCTCTGCTAAGCTACCTTTTCTATCAGCCTAAGCTGCTAGACACCCCTCTACACTATTAAGGGATACCTGGACCTGGTGCAAGGTGTAAGTACCCCTTGGTACCCACTACAAGTCCGGCCAGCCTCCTACAGACCACAAGAATGGACCCCCGCAGTGCAACATGCAACAAACATGAAACACCCCACACAGGGAGTCAAGAAAAATTAAACCTAGCAAATAAGAGCAACAACATCATCATCAGAATCGCCAATGGAGAAAACATGACGCAATAGAGCCAGAAACAGCCCCCACAATACCCGCACCCCAGGAGGAGGTGGTAAACCATAAACAGTAAGCGAGATAGAGTCCATTGTGCAGGTCGGAATCAATAGCAGGGGTGACCCCAACATCGGAGGCAAGGGAAAACAAGAACAACTATAGTAATCATCCAGTCTGTAGCACCTCCAGCTGTGAAGACTCCCTGCCACCTTCCTCATCTGGGTCGGGTGTCTCAGAGGCCTTCAACAGGGAATGGGCCTCGTTCCTGGTTGTCACCTGCCCCATCACTACCCTGATGGCTTAGTCCTTCCTGCTGCAGACGAGACGGGGAAAAGCTGCTCTTGCAATCTGCCTAACCTATGCTGCTGTGCTGGCCGGGATTTTTGTTATGGACCAGGTCCCTATCAGGTGGTGGGGAGATGAAGAGGAAGGTATGACAGTTTCCATGTTGAGGTCATGTAAGGAATCAAGGAAGGCCTTGAGGTCATCTGGATGTAGGAAATCCTTGGAACAGCCATCCATGGTGCTCCACATACATGCCCATTCCAGCAGTCCTGGGCGGAGGGCCAAGAAGGCACGGCGATGGTCAGTTGTCTCCCTCGAGCAGTCCCCTGCAATGCAGATTTTGTGCTCTGTATCTGACAGACCTGGACATGGCTCTGAAAACAAGCAATGAGCAGGCAAGGTTTGCCAATAGGCTCCAGGCACCTGGCCTGTATGTAATGCGCTCCCTAGACCTCCAGAGGAGGGGTGAAGGAACTCCCCATAAGGCATGGGAGAATGTCACAGAGGAAGCACCCAGCATTGGACTGTTGTACTTTCTCTGGGAAACCAAAGAAACAAATGTTACCCCTTTGTCTCCGTCCACCAAGTCCATGAGCTAATGGGAGTGGCATTGAAGTTCAGCCTCCTGACCTGTGGTACTGAGAACCAGTGCCTCCAGCTTAGGTAGACAGGGTTTCACTCTGTCCAGGCGGCCCTCTATCCAAATTGATTTTGTGTCCATGGTGAGGACCATGATCTTAGCATCCATCAGTTCCAACTTGTGGCACATCACCATGATTTCCTGTAGGATATGATCCATCAGGTCGTCCTAGTGACCCAGCGGGGCCAGTGAAGGGGGCTGTGGAAGGCAACAGCAACAAAAAAGAGCAGCTGTCGGGACATCTTCCACACACACACACAGAATGGTTGATGTGTCTTCGTGCGAGAGAGACTGAATTCTCATGAGAAGACAAAATGCAGCAAGATGAAAGTGCTCAATGGGAGTCAAAAAAGACCAAATATATATTTAATACAGAGCAAATCACCCAAGAGAGCGGAGTAAATACTGCCCGGGTTTGCTTGGTATTTTTTGAAATTACTGTCTTATACCTGAGTAAACAGTGAACTTGAAAATATATCAAGGGTGACCCTGGTTCATAGTTGATTAACTTTAAATATTATCAGACAACTG
This sequence comes from Pleurodeles waltl, assembly GCF_031143425.1. Taxonomy (NCBI): domain Eukaryota; kingdom Metazoa; phylum Chordata; class Amphibia; order Caudata; family Salamandridae; genus Pleurodeles; species Pleurodeles waltl. The sequence continues at coordinate 178,364,827 of NC_090444.1, forward strand.
GAAAGAGGTTATGGCTGCAGTCTAGGTGGCGAGTGTTCGCTGCAAACAAAGAGGAGGACCTGACAATCTCAGTTGTTCAATACATAACAGTTCCAAAAAGGTTAGATTATCAGTCAGTGACAGAACTTCCCTAAAATGACATCTTCAGCCTAAGAGTAAACACAACTCACGCAAGCACACTCAAGATAGCCTGTAAAGTCTGACATTCTATTAATGAAAAATAACCAGCAAGCAATCAAAAAGAATTCAAAGCAATAGTCCAACATATATGTTCAAACTTGATCAGTTGGAGCATATATAATGCTAAAATCCATACAATGTTTACACATTTAAAAAATCTTCTCTCACTGCAAATGGATAGGAGCATGCCACTTGAGAAAGTGGAAACTTGAAGATAATGTCCAATGAACAGGCACCAGGATCTTCTTGTGGGAAGGAATGTGAGGAGTTCTTTGCTTTGTGACGCTCGTAACATTAACAGGAGGTGACTTTGCTACTTTCTAAACTCCTCTGTTTGTTCTGCCACCTCAGAATGAGGCTACACTTTACTAACACAGCTCATTATATGTACACTGTACAACATTAAATTACATGGTAACAGTACATTAACCCCTTCGCTGCCAGACCTTTTCCCCCTCAGGTGCCAAGCCTTTTTTGGGCTATTTGGGGCAGGGCGCGCTTAGGCCCTCATAACTTTTTGTCCACATAAGGTAACCCTGCCAAATTTGCGTCCTTTTTTTCCAACATCCCAGGGATTCAAGAGGTACCCAGACCCATTTTTTTTAAATGGGAAAAAAGGGCTGCTGAAGAAGGCTTGTGGTTTTTTCCCTGAAAACGGCATAAACAAAGAGTTTGCGGTGCTAAAATCACCAGCTTCCCAGCTTTCAGGAACAGGCAAACTTGAATCAGAAAACCCAATTTTTCAACACAATTTTGGCATTTTACTGGGACATACCCCATTTTTACGATTTTTTGTGCTTTCAGTCTCCTTCCAGTCAGTGACAGAAATAGGCGTGAAACCAATGCTGGATCCCAGAAACCTAAACATTCAGCAAGGGGTAATTTGTGTAGATAGGGTTTCCTACAGAAAATAACAGCTGAAATAAAAAAATATTGAAATTGAGGTGAAAAAAACAGCAATTCTTCTCTCCGTTTTACTCTGTAACATTTTCCTGCGATGCCAGATTTTTTAAAGCAATATACCGTTTCATCTGCTGGACTCTTCTGGTTGCGGGGATATATAGGGCTTGTAGGTTCATCAAGAACCCTAGGTACCCAGAGCCAATAAATGAGCTGCACCCTGCAGTGGGTTTTCATTCTATACTGGGTATACAGCAATTTGTTTGCTGAAATATAAAGAGTGAAAAATAGGTATCAAGAAAACCTTTGTATTTCCAAAATGGGCACAAGATAAGGTGTTAAGGAGCAGTGGTTATTGCACATCTCTGAATTCCGGGGTGCCCATACTAGCATGTGAATTACAGGGCATTTCTCAAATAGACGTCTTTTTTACACACTCTCTTATATTTGGAAGGAAAAAATATAGAGAAAGACAAGGGGCAATAACACTTGTTTTGTTATTCTATGTTCCTCCAAGGCTCCCCATAAAACCTCACTTGTGTGGGTAGGCCTAGTGCCCGTGACAGGAAATGCCCCAAAACACAACGTGGACACATCACATTTTTCCACAGAAAATAGAGGTGTTTTTTGCAATGTGCCTACCTGTATATTTTGGCCTCTAGCTCAGCCGGCACCTAGGGAAACCTACCAAACCTGTGCATTTTTGAAACCTAGAGACCTAGGGGAATCCAAGATGGGGTGACTTGTGGGGCTCTAACCAGGTTTTGTTACCCAGAATCCTTTGCAAACCTCAAAATTGGCTAAAAAAACACCTTTTCCTCACATTTCGGTGACAGAAAGTTCTGGAATCTGAGAGGAGCCACAAGTTTCCTTCCACCCAACGTTCCCCCAAGTCTAACAATAAAAATGATACCTCACTTGTGTGGGTAGGCCTAGTGCCCGCAACAGGAAATGCCCCAAAACACAACGTGGACACATCACATTTTTCCACAGAAAACAGAGGTGTTTTTTGCAAGGTGCCTACCTGTAGATTTTGGCCTCTAGCACACCTAGGGAAACCTACCAAACCTGTGCATTTTTGAAAACTAGGGACTTAGGGGATTCGAAGATGGGGTGACTTGTGGGGCTCTCACCAGGTTCTGTTACCCAGAATCCTTTGCAAACCTCAAAATTTGGCTAAAAAACACTTTTTCCTCACATTTCGGTGACAGAAAGTTCTGGAATCTGAGAGCAGCCACAAATTTCCTTGCACACAGCGTTCCCCTAAGTCTCCCGATAAAAATGATACCTCACTTGTGTGGGTAGGCCTAGTGCCCGCGACAGGAAATGCCCCAAAACAAAACGTGGACACATCACATTTTTCCACAGAAAACAGAGGTGTTTTTTGCAAAGTGCCTACCTGTGGATTTTGGCCTCTAGCTCAGCCGGTGTGGGTGGGCCAGGTGCCTGCAACAGAAAAAGGCCAAAAACTTGTAGAGGTTGAGGGGATAGCACAGCGAGTTGATAAGCACATATTCTTCTTTTATACATCTTTAGGCTGACTCTGCTTTTGGGACCCACACAAGTGAGGTGTCATTTTGTTGGGAGACTGAGGGAAACACTGAGAAGTAGGAATTTTTTGCTGGAGCGGTGAATGTACAAAGAAAAGTCAGGAAAATATGCTTTTTAAGCACATTTTGAGGTTTGCAGAGGAGTCTGGGTAAGAAAATGTTGGGGGATCCACGCAAGCCACACCTCCCTGGACTCCTTGGGGTGTCTAGTTTAAAAAAATGTCTGGGTTTGGTAGGATTCCCTAGATGAAGGCTGCACCCAGGATCAAAAACACAGGTACCCCCTACCCCCCAAACACAGGTAGTTTTGTAATATATAATTTTGATGTGTCCACATACGTCTGTGATGTGCCAAAACACTAAAATTGTGAAAAGAAACGCACTTAGGTTATGTGATAAAGACCCCTCACCCACCAACCAAGTTGGTGGCATACTTCATCATCGGGGTCCCACCTGAGACACCTAGCGTGTCACAAGTGTGCTGCAAAGCCTGATTACAGCGGAGCAGGTTTTGTCATTTTTACCACACATACTGGTTGGATTTGTCACGAGGGTGAGTGATGGTTCAGTAGATCAAATTTTATTAACAATAGATTTCACAAAAATGAAATGCACTGTTAATAAATGAAAGGCCAAAAAACTGAACCAATGACTCATAGCTTGTGAGCTGTAAAGCCACGGCAAGGCACCAACCGCTTTACAGTCCTTTCACACACCTTTCATACGTGACGTGCACAAGACCATTCACGCCGCCAGCCACGGGCCCAGCACATTACAACACCTGCATCGACAGACAGCGCCACTCAAGGGCCCATCACTTTCATACGCCCACATGCCTAATACCGCAATCACACCAGCTGATGAGTGTGTGGACTGGCGTTTGGCTGGCCCCGCAAGCCAAGCGCCACCCCACGCACACCACCAGCCAAGCGCCACCCCACTCACACCGCCAGACAAGCGCCACCTCACACCCACTGCCAGCCAAGCGCCACCCCACGCACACCGCCAGACAAGCACCACCCCACACACACCACCAGACAAGCGCCACCCCACATACACCATCCCCCTTTTTTTGTTTTTAAACAATAATGAAACCACTAATCATAAATAAGTACAAAGATACAAACACAAAAGTTCTAACTGAATACATGACTAATGCCAACCGTGAAACTGAACATGTAAAACAGCAGTTTACACTCACGGAATTTCCCAATAATTCTTCTGTGTTTGGTAGCACCTGAAACAGCCACCCACACAAAGCACAGGCTTTGAAGCACAATCAGTGCAGTACATCCTACTCTCCTTCCTGATACCTCTTCGAGCACACACTCTACATCTCTTAGCAGGAAAGTTTTTTTTGGCTGTGCCAGGAATGTGTTCAGCAAAGTGACGATCTTTCAATCTAGCCACATCCCTCACCACTGCTTCTTTAGGAACTCTTGCCTGTTCCAGCACAACAAGGCTAGCTATGATAGACTCCTGAAATTTCACAAATGCCATCCTTGACTCTGGAGAACTATCCCTGAACACAACAAAAGCATTAAATGTTGCCAAGTGGAACAAGTGAACCGCTAATTTCTTATAACAAACATAAGACTTACGAGCAGCAGTGTAAGGTTCCAACCTTTGATCTACTCTATCAACACCACCCATGTGCTTATTATAGTCTAAAATGCACACAGGTTTGCGCACTTCGGCAACCTGACCCCAAACAGCCACAGGTGTAGTACTCTCATCGTGGATGGTACTTAGCATGTATACATCCCTCTTGTCTACAAATTTCAGAGCTAGCAGCTCATCATTCCGCAAGGAACTTCTCTGTCCCTTCTCAAGCTTTTTACAGACAAGCTCTCTTGGATAGCCTTTCCGATTAGAGCGGATTGTGCCACAAGCAACAGTGTCACCTCTGAACAACTCCTTGAACAACTGAACTCCCGTGTAGAAGTTATCTACATATACATGGTGACCTTTGTTAAACAGTCGTCTACCAAGTTCCCACACAACTTTCTCACTAACTCCAAAAGTTGGTGGACAACCAGGGAGGTCAGTATTGGAATCCCTACCAGTGTAGACCCGGGAATTATAAACATATCCTGTACTACTTTCAGACAGCATATACATCTTAATTCTATACCATGCCCTCTTGCTAGGAATGTACTGCCTAAAAACCAAACGACCCTTGAACAGGACCAAAGATTCATCTACAGATATTTCTTTGCCTGGAACATAGATCTCTGAAAACCGATCTACCAAATGATCAGGGACAGGTCTAATCTTAAAAAGACGGTCAGAATCAGGGTGATCTCGTGGCAAGGCTAAAGCATTATCTACAAAATGCAACATCCAAAGAAGAAGCTCATACCGGTTACGACTCATGATGGCAGGAAATATAGCAGTTGCCATCAAGGGACTAGTAGACCAATATGAAGACAGTGATGGCTTCCTTATCAGCCCCATCAAAAAAGTTAAACCCAAGAACTTTTTCAACTCTCCCAGATTTGTGGGAATCCACCGGCTAGCTCTAGAGTGTGGCCTAAGTCTGGCAGCATTGTCCCTCAAAAACTGCTCCTCATACAAATTGGTCTGCTCAACAATCTCTTCCAAAAATATTTTGTCCATAAACAACTCAAAAAAGTTGACGGGCACATTCTTTTCCGTATTAACTCGACACCCTGGGAAACCAGTAAATGCAGGCAACTTTGGCTGCTCCATGTTTGGTGCAAACCACGTGCCAGGTCTTCCAATGGGAAGACTTTCAGCTGCTGGCTCCTGCACCATCGGCACATCTGTGTGCTCCTCTAAAACAGGCCCTTCATCAGCACTGAGAGTGGCTTCATCATCAGATGATTCCTTTCTGACAGAAAATTCACTTCCAGAATCTTGCACTTCCTCCTCTGCCTCAGATGCAGAGTCACTCTCATAATCATGGTCAGAAGACGACTCAAAAAGCTATGGCTAGCCGTGATCCTTCCTAAAAAAATTAACTGGACAAATGCACCTCCAACAACCAGCACTGTGTAAGATAAGTAACAAACAAAGTGTAGCTTTATCACTAAGAGTTATAAACTCAAAAACTATACTGCTCACTTGCCTGAAAAGCTTGGCTCACCAGCAACTACTCTGCACAGCCACAGCAATCACCAATGATATCCCACTAAAAAGAGAAAAAAAAGCAAATGAGACATGAGACCACACAATAATCATTGTGCATAAATCTAAGGACAATTTCACACACAATCCTGCATTCAGTACACCACCTACAAACATGTCATTCATGCATGGCAACAATACTCCCTTGGAGTACATTTATTTACTTACCTAAAACATGCAACTACGCCAACCGCAGGACAAACACTGCCAAAACTGCAACAAGCCACAGCAAAGTCAGCAAAAGCTTTGAACTAGAACAAAAAGGATAAATAAACTGTTATTATCGTAAATGCGAATACTTCGCCAGTTGACAAACACCCCGCCACTAACCATTTTAAAATTTTTCCTTGTGTCTAGTGTTCTCTGCTTGGGGCAGATGGGCCTTAAAAAATAGTCCAATCTGCCCCCAAGGGGGGCAGAAATGCCATAGAATATATTGCCCCCTTCGGGGGCGACCCTTGCCCAAGGGGCCACCCCCCACACAAAGCACACAGATGATCCCTGGCGTTAAGTGGATTCTGCCCCCCTTGGGGGCAGATGGGCCTAAAAAACAAAATAGGCCGATTTTCCCCCAAGGGGGGCGGAACTGCCCAATAGGGCACCCCCTAACACAAAAAAAACAAAAGAAAGAAAAAAGAAAAAATCCCTGGCGTCTTCATGGTTTCTGCCCCTCCTGAGGGCAGAAGGGCCTACAAAAAATAGGCCAATCTGCCCCCAAGGGGGGTAGAAATGGCCTAGATTACATTGACCCCTTTGGGGGGTGACCCATCCCCAAGGGGCCACTCCCCCACACAAAGCACACACACACACACGATCCCTTGCTCTAAGTGGATTCTGTCCCTCTTGGGGGCAAAAAGGCCTAAATAAATAGGCCAATCTGCCCCATAATACTTTTTGCCCATTGGGGGCGACCCTTGCCCAAGGGGGCGCCCCCCCAACACAAAAATAAATAAAAATCACTGGCTTCTTTATGGTTTCTGCCCCCCTGGGGGCAGAAGGGCTTACAAAAACTAGGCCAATCTGCCCCTAAGGGGGGCAGAAATGGCCTACATCACATTGCCCCCTTTGGGGGGGTGACCCTTGCCTAAGGGGCCACCCCCCACACAAAGCACACACACACACACATACATTATCCCATGCGCTATGGGGATTCTGCCTCCCCTTGGGGGAAGAAAGGCCTAACAAAAAATAGGCCTATCTGCCCAATAATATATTTAGGCCCATGGGGGCGACCCTTACCCAAGGGGCCGCCTCCCAGCACAAGAAAACAAACAACAAGAAAACAATCCCTGGTGTCTAGTGGCTTTCTGCCCCCCTTGGGGGAAGATCGGCCTAAAAATAAGGCCAATCTGCCCCGAGGGGGCAGAAACGGTGTAAATAATTATGCCCCCTTGGGGGAGCGGCCCTTGCACAAGGGGCCGCCCCCCGCACAAAACACACACACAAAGAACACATTCTCTGGTGCCTAGTGGGCATCGCGATCAGGCAGCAGGAATGCTCAAAGAGACATTGAGGGAAAGGAAAACCCTTTCCTTTCCCTCGATGCCTCTTTCAGAGGCATCTCCCCCCGCCCGGAGTTGAAGTCACCTCCTTCTTGTAGACACGCTGGAAGCAAATGGCTTCCAGCGCGTCCTTCACCCTTTCATGATGTCAGCGTGCGATCGCACGCTGACGTCATGGGGGGGTGGGGATTCCCCTTGCAGCCCTGTCCTGAGGGGGTGGGGGAGTGGCCCTCGGGGGGAGTGCTAGTACTTCCCCGAGGGCCTGTACACAGATGTAATGGTTATGTCCGTGGCGCCTGAGAGGTACAGCCACGGACGTAACCATTACGTCCGTGGCAGGGAAAGGGTTAAAAATGTGTAACTGTGCAAGGAAACTAAGATTTTAGTGGTCTTTAAGCTAATATGAAAACAACATAGCAGATGATTCATAGAACACTGACTTTCTCCATATAATTGAAAACAAGGTTTTGCGTAAACTGTTGGCTTTACCACATTCCTTCTCCACTGTTGCCTGTCATCTGGAGCTTGGTGCAAACTATCTTGAGGATAAAATTAAAATTAGTCCCATACTTCTCTAGGTAAGAACCAGGTTGACTCCTGAAGCTAGTCTCACTAAGGAGAGTCTGCAAGATTGCCTCTGCTTAGATAACACTGGGGCTATTCCTTGGTTGAAATATGTTAAATGTTTTTAAGAATCTGTGAATTGTAGAGTATTTTATAAATCCAAATACTATTATGCATTGCACCAAGTCACTGATCAAAGACTTGTTCCGTAGATGGAGAGAAGCAGGCTCCCAGAGAGATTTTTATCTTTCCCAGATAGCTCTAAATTATGTACCTATTAAATCCTCACCAGGTCGGGAATTTTATTTGTCATTAATCCTTAGTGGGAGGCATAGATTGTCTTTTACTATGTTCCATTTTAACTTATTTAATAAAAAATAAAAAAAATAAAAACATGTATTTTAATTTTTTAGTGGCATATTCTTCCCAGGGTGCCTGGTTCGTTAATCTCCCAAACTGTCGTTGTGATTCAGTCACAAAACAAAGCACTTTGCACTTTATGCTGTTCTGTATTCTTCGCACAGGAAGCATTTTCTGGTCCCAGTATTTTGTGCAGCCAATTGCAGGCAGCACAGCACAGCTCTCATTATTTTGCAAAAGTTGGAGACTTCTGTGATATGTTTTGCAGTGATTAACTTTATTAATTGTGCCTCAGTCACTAGAAAGAGGCATGGCTAAGCTTCTGATATATAATGTATGGCAATTATGTGGGTGTGCTCTTTTGGGGAGGGTGGGCAGTTTTTATTTTTTTATATCTGCATATTATACTTTTAGGTTGATTTTAAAATGTCTTATTGTATTTTCTTGAATTGTGCTTTTATGCCTGAAATATCAGCCAAATAAAGTTATTTGATGATGATGATGATTAATTAAATGTAACAGCGCACAAAAAGGAGCACAGTAGCATTAACATTTTCATAGTAAATATACATGCATTGAGGCACGTATTTGGGTAAATTCACTTTCTCAGCCTCCCCCTTTTTGTTGCTTGGAGGTAAAACCTCTATTGCAACATAACAGCAAGCAGCATTAGAATTTCTGTTTTAATCTCTTGATTGTCACTATCTTCAACATCGTGATGTATAATAAGTGGATAAGCATGGACAATGCCTTTATCACAGCAAGCACGTTAGATGATGAACATGATCAGTTTAACATATAAACTCATCATGATTAGAACAATTGCAATCACGATTTCAAAGATTTTCATTCCGAAAGTTTCTGATTACACCCTAACAACCAAGACCAGATGTCACTCATGTTGAAATCAAAGCCATTTTAATTGTATGTCGTTTTTTAACACTATGCTTAACATGGTCTTTCCATGTATGCTAAGTGATGTATTAAGGACATCTGTACAACAACCAGAATCTACTATTGCATAGACCCCATTTTGGCTGTTAGGATATAATCCAAAGCCATTCTATTCTTCAAGAGCATGGTCTTATGGAACTCTAACTGATCCCTAATTAACTTCAAAGAGATAGTGGTCTCTTTGGCTACATCTTTTAGCATTTCAGCATTGCATCTAGTCTCTTGAATAGCCTACCGTACACCATAGTTGGGAAAAAGAACAGAAAATAATACATTTATTTCAGAGAGTTTGCAGCATCCTGCCATCTTTGGAGAGAATGAATAGTAGAATGTCTCATAGCAGGTACGGCGTAGCCAAAGTAAAAGACTCCCACCCATTCCTAAGAAAGCCAAGAATAGGGTTAAGTTCAGCAGATGAAATGAGCTTATCCTTAAAGTTGACATTCGTTCAACAGCATACCAGTGGGGAGGCAGTATTCATTAAGGGATTGATGTCACACTCATTTCCACCCAAAAATAAACTCTGGTTGCATGCTTTATGGTGCTCACAAACGAATCCCCATTTTGACACAGCAAGATGAGTAACATCTGATCTATCATGGCCAAGAGGGCTTCGAATCCATGCAAAGACTGCGCAAAGACTCTGGCACAGTCTGTGCCCATGATAAAACAAATGAAGGCAAGTTTTGTTTTTGTCAAGGGGTATTCAGATTAAAGGCACACTCCCTTTCCACATTAACAGGCAGATGAGTGCAGATCCATTACGAAGAATGGTTAATCATATGGGAGTATTTCTCAAGCAACAGCATATAGGAGTTGTTTAGATGCTACGAGTGTCAGCCTTTCATAAGTACAGGCTCAATACAGTTAGGTCCTTAGATAAGTCTGAATTTCACAGAAAGGATGTATTCCAACAAGAGCTAAAGACTGAGGGCAGTTGCAAAGATTGCAAGCAATACCAGTAGAGGGATCCAATATCCAGAGGACAGCCACTTAGTTCTAGTAAAATTGGTATAAGTGGGGATTGATGACTGTAGCATTTTCCAGCTGTGGAGAGCTGATGAAGAAGTGGGCACTGGAGGTCTGACACACTGGAATGTGGCAAGACAGCAAAAGGAACAGCTCCAGCAGAGGGCTTCAGACTATGGCTTGATGCTGATCTGAAAGCAGGCATAGGTGGCCCGTCTTCTTGGAGCGGAGCAGGACACTTGCACTGGGAGAAATGTAATCAAAATACTTAACAGTCGTTTTGGTAATGAGCAGGATCTGATAGGGGCAGCTCTAGTGAGGCTGCTGGTAACTCCTCCTCGGATGAACATGTATGATGACCATTCGCTATGCTGGAGCAATGGAAAGCTTCAATGGGGCACTCAAGTAAGGCAGCTTAGAGCTGAGGATGGAAACTGGAGAGACAGTAGATACGCTTTGCAATATTACAAGACTGCATCATCATTTAACTGTAAGTCTATCTCAGCAGTAGACTGGGAGGGTTTGAAGGTAACATTTTAGAATTCTCCATCACTAATTCTTATGGTGTCAGCTTAGTTTTCTGTGTCTTATATCCGAAAATGACCCCAAAGCTAAGGCAGAGCACTGGGCCACTTTGGTTGTATTGCAGAACATATTTTTGCTATCTTATTGTTAATGGTATCATTATTCTTTCCACTTTGCCCACTGACTCTGGGTGTTGGGTACAGTGGAAACTATCTGATATATCTATTGTGCTTTGCAAATCTTCTTCAATACAGATTAAATGAAGTGTGTGCCTTGATCACTTGAGAGGCGATTTGCAATTTCAAACTTTGTAATAATGTCCCTAAATAAGCACCTTTCTGCTGTAATAGCATCTGCTCTTGTACAGGAGTGAGCTTCCACCCAGTCCCTAAAACATAGAGACAATAACACAAACATCTACATGTGCACAAATTTGCTCCTAGTAGGAGGTTGAACAGTAGGGGAGTTCTTAAGATCCCCTTACCCAGTATTATGGGACTAACCAATCACACAGGAATGGCAATGATTTTGAGCCATTGAGGAAAAGAAAGGTGCATATCAGTGAGTTGGTGCAGCATGTACAATACTGCCCTTAATAACATTGTGGGCATTCCCTCGGGTCCCCTCGTCATGAGGAGAGTGGTGGGCAGTGTCCTTGACTACAGTGAATTGTTGGGGTACATCAAGACATTCACTAATTTCTGCACATATTGACCATTCTTTAAGGGATTCCAGCAGACGTTTGGAATCCCCTTTGCAACCATTGGAGGTCAAAGGCATGTGTCACTAGAAATGCACACATAGATGGGCAGCTGCACTAATAGGGCAGAGACACAGTGGAAGCCCAGCTGTGACTGGGGCCAGTGCTGCAGAATAGCAGGCTACAGGTTTCTTTCTGATCCCTATGATCCTGCACCAGCAAACCAAGAGCAAACACATTATGCTCATGACAGTATAGAGTAAACTGATTAGCATAATCTGGAAGTGCCAAGGCAGGTGCAGAACTGCAAGGATTCAAGGGCATTACTTCTGACATAGGCCCTCATTCTGACCTTGGCGGTCTTTTCGCAAGACCGCTGAGTTACCGCCGCGGTGAAGACCGCCGACCGCGGCGGTGTGCCGCTGTGCGCATTCTGACCGCTGGGAGCGTTCCGCCGGAAAACCGCCAGCAGCCACACTGGCGGTCGGCGGGAAAGTGGAGACTGGTCAACCTCCACCGCCACGCCAGCAGAACACCGCCCACAGAATTACGACCCACATTTCTGTGTGGCGGTCTTCTGTTGGCGGTCTTCTGTTGGCGGTCACGTCCCTATGGCTCCCGTCGCCTCCCGGAGGACCAACGCACAAGGTAAGTTGATCGTCCGTGAGGGGAGGGGGTGGGGGGGTGTTGTGTGATGTGGGCGTGCATGGGGGTGTGCGTGTGAGTGTGTAGAGGGAGTGTGTGAGTGCGTGTATGCGGGCGGGGGGTGCTGCTGTGTCTATGGGTAATGTGTGCTGTTCGGCAGGTGCGCATGTCGGCATGTATGTGTGCGGGTATGTGTCCCCGTTGTGTATGTGTGTGTAGGGGGTGTGTATATGTGCATGTTGGGGGTGTGTGCATGTCGCGGTACATGTATGTGCATGTCGGGGTGGGGGTGGGGAGGGGGTTCGTACCACCTCTGGGGGGTGGCAGGGGGGTGGAGGGTGTGGGGGGAGGACTCGGGTGGGTAGTGGGGGGTGGGGGAGACCCCTATCAGTGCCAGGGAAGGAATTCCCTGGCCCCGATAGTGCTTACCGCCATGGTTCGCACGGCGGTTCCCGCCCGCAAGAAACCGCGGCGGTAGGCAGGGTCATAATACCCTTGGCGGTCTTGGGACGACCGCCGGGCCGGAGTGCGCAAACTCCAGCCCCGCGGTCATGACCGCCGCGGCGGTCGGAGTGGAGAAGTAGCGGTCGGTCGCGGCGGGGACCGCCGCGGTCAGAATGCCATTTTTAATACCGCCGGTCTGTTCGCGGTCCGACCGCCGTCTCTCCGCCGACCGCCAGGGTCAGAATGAGGGCCATAGTCTTGTAGGAGCTTTGACACAGTAGCATAACCCAGTATCCATCTACAGCATCTACACTATCAAGCCAGACCTATAAAAGTTATTTTCTCAAACCGTCATGGAGACGGTCACAGTATGGAGCAACTTAAGAATGGCTTCAAGGTATTTTTGTACGGGTGGTACTTGCCAGCTGAGATTTCATGGCCATGAAATCTCAGTTAGTGCTTGCCAGCTGAGATTTCATTTCTGTGAAACCTCCCGCAAAGGAGGCTAAACTGTAGTTTTTCATTTGAAGACTTGTTTCCCTTTCTAGCCAATTGAATGAGATAATATGCTGCTTGCTGTGATCTAAAGTAACAGATTCCAAAAGCAAATCATCACTGTATTGAACGAAAATAGAACTGGGTTGGGGTTGGGAGTGTGTGGGGTGGAGACTAACATGTCAAGGTTTTTTCTTAAAACTTGGGGAATGATTGACACTGTGTAAATCCTTGTGTGAACCTACGTGACAAAAGTTGAGGCCATCCGAATGAGAACAGAAAGAGGAACTGACTCTCTTCATGTATGGAGATGGAGATGAGGGCAGAACAGTGGTCAACTATGGTAAACTATTTGGCATTTGCGGGATACATGAAAGGATGGTGGCGTGTCTGGGGACCACAGGGAACCTAGTGACAACCATAATATTTATGGCTTGCACACCTTAAATAGCTTTCACAAAGCTGTACATATTGGCAGTACACACCTTTTGATAAACAAAATTTGGGGTATCGGATCAGCTTTTACAGGACAAATCCCTGCCTTAGGTTTAAGGCTATTCTGTGGCATTCAAGATAGTTCCTTTTGTGGATTGATTTTGACTTTCACAGATTCCATTGAGGCTATGAATCCTACATCATTGGCCCCTGTTTATTGTAGCGTGAACAGCACTCGGGCAAAGCGATTAAATTTGAAGGCATCTCATGACCATTCACAGTAAATTGACAATTAGTATTCTCACAGAAAAGGGCTAACACCTAATTCTTACAGTGCTGTGGTATATTGAGGTAGACTCCATATTATTAATCTTAATGTTAAATGGTTTTTCTAGAGCGCTCGATTACCTGATGGTGTCTTGGCGCTGGCTTTAATGACAAACAGGCAAAAGAAAGGGCCCAATGGAGTATAGAGTGTTCAAAAGCCAGGTTTTTAAAGTCTTCCTGAAGGTTAGTAAATTTGGTGCCTCTTTGATATACAGCAGCAGTTATTCCAAGCTTTTGTGGCTCCCAGAACAAAGCTCCTACCGCCTCAGGCGGCTCTTTTAAATTTGGGTAACATCACAAACGACACTGAGGCAGAGCAAAGGGCCCTGCCAGGGTTATACCATTTAAAACTGTTCAGTAGGAAAGTTGGACCCAGACCATGAAGAGGTTGTAGGCGAACCAAAGTGCTTTAAAGGTGATTCCTTCAAAGCCAGTGTAGGTTTTTTATATAGCTGGCTGTAGAATAATATTCTGGGAGTATAAAAAGAAGTCTGGCTGCTGCATTTTGAAAGTTTTCAGTTTGCTCAAGAGGTACTAGGGGGCTGTAAAAAATAGACCTTTGCAATAATACAACTTTGCCATGACCAATGATGTTAGAAGTATTATTTGGAGATGCACTGGAATTAACGGTAGAACCTTTTTTATAGTCTTCAGGGTAAAGAAGACCAAGGAGGTCACTGCATTGACATGATCTATGTACGAAAGTTTGTCATCCAGCAGAACTTCTTACTGGGGTAGCTAGGGAACCTATTTCCTGCAACCAGCATGTTGGGGGCCAGAAAGGGGTTTGAGCTCCAAACAATAGGACCTCAATTTTACCTGAGTTAAGCTCTTGACAGTTCATGCCCATCCAGGAGTCAACCACCTGTATACAGTCTCAAAGTCTGGAACCTGTGTCTTTGAAGTTGTTTGTTAAGGAAACAATGATCTGAATGTGGTCTGCACACAAGGTAAAGGGAAAATCCAAAGGACTTTATGCAATCAGCCAGTGGGGTGATATAAATATTAGAGAGGGTTGGGCTGAACGAGGAACCCTGAAGGACCCCACAGGGAAGGGAAAAGCAATATGAAGTGAAATCACCCAGGCGAACCGATTGCTTGCCGCCCAGGAGAAAAAGATTTCAGTAGCACCCAGGTGGAACCCGTGATCCCAATGTTTGTTAGGTGATCAAGCAGCAGCTCATGGTTGACGGTATCAAAGGCGGGTGAGTGATCAAGCAGGATAAAGGCTCCCCCTTTCCCTTGATTGACCCCTAACCTGATTTCTTCTGAGGGCTTTATCAGAGACGTCTCAGTGCTATGGTCTCGCCGGAAGCCAAATTGATTGGGGTCAAGAAAATTGTTACAGTGAATGTACTCAGCAAGCTGAGCATTCATGTTTCTTTTCTGCTACTTTTGCTGGCAGCAGTAGACAAGAGATCGGGCAATAATTATTTGGTTCCTTGGGGTCGAGTGTCTTACTTTAATAGTGGAAAATCCAAAGCTTTCTCCCAAAGGGAAGGGAAAATGGCTTAAACATAAGATTAAGAATGGCCATTAGCAACGGAGGGATAGACTCTTCTGCTAATTTAGCCACTGTTGGAGGACATGGACCCTGTGGGGAACCAGCGGTGGTAGAACTAAATAGTCTACTGACCTCCTCCAGTGAGGGAGGTGCGAACTTAAAATCTTCAGCTCTGGAGAGAGTGCCAAGGTTGATGGGGCAAGAGGAGGGCCTTTACGTGGTGTAAACTGTTTCCACTCTTTGTAAAAGTAAATTAGACAGTGTGTAACAAAATGATTGGCTGGTGTCCTTGTGAGCTTTGGTAATCCTAGTCAACTTGGTGACCGTGTTAAACAGCTCTTTAGATGAATTTTTTGCTTCTTCAATCTTTTTGGTAAAGTAGGCTGCCTTATTTGTAGCAATAAGTGTTTTGTATTTGGATAGGCAAAGCATATAGTTAGTTTTTCTATGTCATTGTAGGCCGCTCTCCAATTCCTCTGCCTCCTGCAGCTCTGTTTAAGGCCTCTTAGCTCAACAGTAAACCATGGGGCCGAAACATTAGAGTGTTTCGCTCAGTGCTTAATTTGTAAATAAAAACGTGCCGGTGCCTGAAGCTCTTCTCTGAAACACACAACTGCTGCAATTCAATGTGTGAGCACGGAATACTGAGGCAGCTTAATCCTGAAGCCATCTCGGGCCTCTTTAATCTATTTACAGCTACTCCCTGCCCCTTCAGCTCACTCTTGCACCTTTCTGGTTTCTCCCATTGTGACGCATTTTTGTTTTTCTCTTCCTCCATCTTTCCCATATTTGTCTTTTGCTCGCAGTCAATGATTGATGGAGAAAAATAAGCGCCGGCTTTCAAAAATAAGTGCAGGTGCTCAGCACCGGAAACCACCATTATTTAATTATTTTTACCAGTGCCAAAACATTAGCAGCTGTGTCTAGCCCTGAGTATATTAGGAGACAGTTGCATCTACATTGTCTGAGAGTGTAGGTAACAATTTGATTAAACAATTAGAAAGGGAATCAGGTTGAATGTCCTGCCAGGCCCGATGTGAAAAGCTGGTCATGTGAGTTTCAGTAATGAGAGTGCTTAATTCAGATTTAAAAAAAGACAGCAGTATGGTCAGACTAGAGGGAGAGTTCTGATAGAATCTAAATTGTGCCGTTATTAGTGAAGATTTCTTTGAGGGTGTGCCCTGCCTCATGTGTTGGAGCTGTAACCAGTTGAGAAAGGCTGAGTCCTGCCAGAGTCTGTAAAAGAGAGGCTGTATCTGTGTCCCAGTGGGCTTCTAAATGAAAGTTGAAGTCACCAAGGATCGCAAAATTGGCAGATGGAATGTGTTCCTCAAGGAGACCACTGATTTCCTGGGGAAAGAGATGTCTGGGACCAGGTAGTCCATATGTGACCATGCCTTTGGAGGCCCATTTTAAAAGATACGGTTTCTCAGTGCGGTGAGGGGGCAGGGTTGCAACATACTACTAAGTCAGTTCTGCGAACTTTCAGTGGCATATCAGTTCTATAGATGGTAAAACATGGACACGCATTTAAGTTCCACAAATAGCTCGCCATGAAGGAGGGGCATGGCAAGGGGGTGTAACTTGCGTGATCAGCAGCGCATCAAGCAGGGAAACGGTGGGACAAATAAAAAATGAAACTTGGATCCAGCAACCCCAGCAACCTGTTGCAGGCTACCCTAGGAAACAGGATGCTACTGGTAAAGTAATTCAAGTTTTAAAAAAATAGGGAGAAATAGAGACACATAAAAACATAAAAATATAGATAATCAGCCCTCGTGTGTGGCCACAGCAAGGTGAAAGAGCCAGACACCTCTCATGAATGGAAGCACAATGTGTACAAGGAAAACAAACAAAGGGGATTTACATGCTGGCCATAAAGCTGTGCTGACACGCTCTTGAGTTCCACAAATAGCCTGTCATGAAGGAGGTGGGTGGCAAGGGGCTTGTATGATCATCAGCACGTCAAGCAGTGGTGCAAAACACAGTGCATTTCAATGCACATAAAATATTGAGCCCCAACAGATTAGCTGGTGAGGTAAGGGTGAGTAAAAAGGAATGCTTATCAGTGATGGGTCAGAGGGAGATAGAAGTAGAGTCAGAGATGTGATGGAGAGCACGCTGGCTAGAAATACTTACTGAATCTATGGACAAGTCTACGGGAATTTCCAAGGTATTAAGGCACAGCGGATAGGACCACTGTCAATAAGGCAAGTGATATATACCATTGAGAAGACAATCCACGTAAGAACCTTTCTTATCGTTAGGGCACTCATGACAGCCGAAACCCCTCAGGCTGTTCTAAAAATTAAAATAAGAATTTTGCTTAACTTTGTGAAATTTGAGTGATTCATCAAGCCCTAGCATGCTTGACAGAGCATTTGGGCAATCACTATTCCAATGCCCAAATTGCCCACAAGCAAAACATGATCATTCAGTTTCTGGCACCTTCCTCTGCCCATTCTGTCTCTTTGCTCTACCTTTCCTTGCTCTCCTATTGTCTTCCTCCTTCAGCATATTTAGGATTGCCTTAGGCTTTAGCTTTGATTCAACCTTCTCTTACATTCTTTCCTGCAAAACCACACAATGGTTCACAACACTCACTAATGCCTCTAACGTACTAGTTTGAAATCCAGTTCACATTGTCACATTCTGTAACAAACCCTGCACAAAAGTAGCACATACAACTTCTTGATCCATCTCCATTGGACCGGCCATGCCTGAATATCTCTCAAACATATCTTTAAATCTATATAGGTATTTTGCAGGTGACTTGCCAATATTCTGCCTGCAATTTAAGATCTTAGTCCAAACCATTTTCTTCAGCCACAAATTTGCAACTGCATTCAACAATGCACGTGTCCACTGCTCCACTGACCTCTTCTAGAGTCTACACAACATAGGGTTTTTCCAGCTTGTCACAGGTCCCAGTCACAAAGCAGGACACACTGTGGATGCAGCCTTCACCTCAGGCAACTGCATAAGCTACTGCTCCACCTGTCGACTCACATGGACTGATCACTATATTTCCATTTCACTTTTTTCATTACACTGTCAAGTCACCACACACCTGAGACCCTCCAGGGTGCCATCTCAATGTCTGCAAAACTCAAAACCTGGTTGAGTTTCATATTTACTCAAATTGATGGTCAAAAAACGGTCCAGGAATAATTCTCATTATTCCATTAGCACTGTAGTTGCAGTGTTGTTATCCTTGTGAGTCCAAAATAGTTAAATGTTAGGCTCAGTGCACTGACCTGAAAGTACTTTGCACAGTTGACAATAATCTATTCTTTTTCTGTGTTTTTATGCCTTGCAGGAGAAGCCAATGATCTGCCAAGACTTCTGAGGATCGACACTGAGCGTGTAAGCTTGATCCAAACAACTCACCAATCAGGTAAGTGTAAAGCGGGAACATGTTTCAGGAAGGACCTTGAAGCAAAGCAGGGGCTTCAAGTGTTAGGCATGGTAGTTATACTACAATACCCAAGATGGCAGCCATCTTGAGATACCTAGAACTCTTGGGAGATTTTGGCTGTACCAGAATCGGGGAGGGAGAAGGAAAGGTGCAATTGCATATGGGAAAGAAGGATGAATGAGGAATTGTCCAAATTTACAAAAGTGCTGACATCTAAGTGAACATTGGCATTGAATCACTTGGGAAGAGGTTGTAAGGCCTAGAGGGTCACTTTTGCCAAGTGTGAACTTTTAGTGGATATCTGACATGGGTAGGGGCAGGAAAGGCCTAGGGGATAATTTTGTCTCATGCTGGGGTCCAATTTCCTGTAGACCATATGTCATATAAAGCACAGGTGGAGTGGGCATAACAGACAAAAGCCAAAGCTCCCATCAACACCAACACCAACCAACCCAACAGGAACTGTAAGTGAATAATAGAAACAGATTTGCACCACACTCTCAAAGTAGACAAAGCCAACATCTACAACAACCTAGCCAAAGACATCACCAACTTCAAATAACGGACCTCCAGCTATGCTGATGTTCTTGCATCCATCAAAACCCACAAACATCACAGAACCAACAACCAGGCCTCTTGGTAGGCAGAAGAACTCCAGGACTCCAAAAGATTCTGCAGCTGGAAACGAAGTGGAGAACCAACCATGATGCAGATGCCAGATCAACCTACAAGCCCACTCTCAGGCACTACCACCACCTCCTGAGAGTTACCAATAGAAGAGCCCTCACAGATAGGATCGAACCCAGCAGTGAAGAGATATTTGCCATCATCATGGAACTCACCACCTTATAATCTCAACCAAGTCCATTACCACCTCCCAGGAACACTGTGACAACCTTTTCAAATTACTTCCAAAAGCAACATAACTCAAAGGACATCATCAGCAAGCTGCACACCTACCACTCAAACAGACACCTAAACAACTGGAGAACACTCATTGAGGAAAATACCACCTCAATCATGAAGATAGTCTACTCCGGGGCCCTCACAGACCCATGGCCACACCATATCTACATCCTAGGATGACCAGTGATCAGTATATTCCTCACCCACATCCTCAACAACTCCATCGAGTTTGCAACTTTACCAGAGCAGTGGACGTATACTGCAGTCACAACCCTCCTACAAAAAACCTCGACTGACTCCAATGAACTAAGCAACTTCCGATCCACCTCCTGTACACTGCAAAGGTGATAGAGAAAGCAATCAACCAGCAACTCACCAATCACCTGGATCTCCACAATCTTTTCAACCACTCCCAAGCCGGATTCCACAGCAATCACAGCACAGAGGCATCACTTATCACCCCTACAGATGAGATCCCCACCCTTCTAGACCTAAGAGAAACCATCACCCTCATAGTGCTAGAGCTCCAGTCAGAATTCAACACTGTGTCACACAGAAGCCTCATCAAAATATTACATGATACTGGCATCCAAAAGCCCAGCTTGGTCCTACTCCATCACCCACTAACCATGCAAGCACCCTGCAGATCATATTAGATGGAAAACCCGGCATGGCCGCACAGGTGAACGCAGTTAGATTCATCCTGGATCTTCCCCAGCCCACATTATGCCTCACCTCAGAGGTTTCCACTGGCAGCCGATACACAAATGCTGACAATTTAAACTCTTCACATATGCATACAAGGCACTGCACAACATTAGACCAGAATACATTAAGTCCCACCTCTGTTTCTACCAGCCCACCAGACACTGATGCTCTGCCTCTCTTTCTTGCACACACACTGCCCATCTGCAGAAGCAAAACAGGTGTACTAGCCTTCTCTAATCTCATATCAAAAACACCTAAGGGCCTCCTCCTCACTTCTGGAATTCCCTAAGAAGCTCAACACCTGGCTCTTAAGCTAAGACCCTGCTGACAACCTTCACATCTGCTCCAAAACCTGGATACTTCTTGGGTGATTAGCCAAGCTTTACAAATCTCTGTAATATAATATAATTCTATAATATGCTTTGCCAAACTCAACTCCCTGTCATTTCTGGGGTCCTGCCTCGAACACAGCGATTAGTCCCCCAGTTGGTCTCTCAACTCAATTGGTATGACCAACTGCAGCAACTAATTCATATCCACCCAATTTAGGGCCTTATTTCGATCTTGGCAGTAATAGTCCCGATGTCGACTTTTCGACTGAACACCTGCCGCTGCCATTACGCTCCTCCTTATTTAGATGTTAGTGAGAGCATAGGTGAAAGACCACCTACGGTCTGCCGTCACCACCAAGAATCACCACCCATGTTGACTGCACCATAGACAAGAGTGGCTGGCGGTGGGACGCCAGCCCCCTTTCCCGCCGAACCAATCACGATGTGCATTCCCACCAATGCAACTGTGGCAGCTAAACCTCCACACCTGAGTTGGCGGAAAGGGAGGGATAAAAGGACAAAACACACCTTTTTTCTGAGTTTTCTCATTTCCTACCACCATGCACCTGGTCATACCAGTCCTGCTGTTGCTGCTGCTCCTGGACAAAGATGGAAATCAACTTTTTTATTGCTGGAACAGAAGGTAAGTCACGGTCATACGTGTCATCCTCAGAATAGTTGTGCATGTATAAAACATTGTTTGCAAATAACACCATAATGATGTGCAAAGCCTATGTGTGTAATGTTGTATTCAGAAAATGTATCATTACATTCCTCAAGATATTAGTAGCACCCATGAACCTGGTCCGAACAGCCTTCATGGCAATGGACACCAACAGAAAAATTCACAGCAATCGCAAATAGAAATGTGTCCACACAGGTGTGTGCAATAAATTCCCAATAAATTTGAAATCATAAACTGAAACCGTATACCTAATAGTAACTACTCAATCCCATGATAATGTAGCAATTCCACTACAACATGTTGCAAGTGGGTGTACACAGAATGTACTACCAATCATACCTCAAAACTGCAAACATGTCAGACATGTATGAAGGTCACATGTCCCTTTGGCTTGTGCAATTTATGACAAACATTAGATGCCATTTAACTGTAAGTGTTATATTCCCTGTGTAATACACATTTGCATATCATAGACACATCATGTTAAAATAAAACCACATGTATTCTCCAGTCATAAAAGCAGACACACATATAATTTTGGTGTAAGTGTCCGGTAACAACATGAATGCTTGCATCAAAATAAACATGTTCATCACAAATGTATAATAGTAATGTATGCATTTTTTAAAAATAACTAAAATCTAGAAACCTGTGCTTGTCACTGTCACAAATGAGATTAAGTGCATGGCACACGCATTAGCAGAATCAGAGTCAGGGTACGGCGCACCTGCTTGGATCATTGGGAGGACTGCCTGAGCTGGCCTTCTGCAGACTTCTGCATTAAGCGTAGAAGGACCTCCCACCTCTTCCAACAACGCAAGCTGAGCTACTTATGGACCCCCAGGGTCTGCACCTACATAGCAATGGCTTTCCATATTTCCTTCTTTTGATGGGCGTTGATCTGTATTGATCATAGATAAGAACAAGGAGAGAAGTTTTGAGTGATTTGGTTTATCTGTAGTGCTGTGACACAATTTTGTTGCATCACTCACATTCATTCACGAAACAGTAACTTAATCTTATCCTAAAACATTTAGAGGTTCTTAGGAAATACTGATTTGGGGTGATCGTTTGAGCACTCTCAACACTTTCTATCTCCTCATGTTACCAATTCAAGCCCAAAACATCATCTAGGCCAGGGCTGCCAGGGCTGCCAGGGCTATGAAACACTCCTGATTTCTCACAATCATTGTGAGTTACTAAAGGCTAAACAACCTGTACAATCCTTGCACATAACTCCACGCACGGCTACATTGGCTTCATGCCTAAACTCTTAAGAGTCATAACCCATGCTTTACATCACATACAGTGACTAAGGGCAGTTTGGAAGGGCAGCTGTGTGTCAGCCAGAGCAGGGATTTGAGGGATGTATGAACAAGTGTGTGTGTAGGAATGAGACATACTTGTGTGGATGATTTAGAGCCTGTTGCATTTTAACTTGCAGCACAGGAAATAACGTCCCCTTTATGTGGCACCATGACATTTAAGAAATCATACAGAGCATTCTATTCCACAATATGGGATGTAATCTCACTTGAAAGGACAGCATCAGACAACTCGATAACTTTAAAACTTATACTCCCACTTAACATCACTATCTTTTTGATATTAGCTGTGTTGTCATTTATACTACAGATATACTGTCTACTGGACAACTGTAAGGGGCCTGCAGTTTGTCTCATGAAACTGAAATTGTGTTTTACATGGACAGATATTACAGCTTATGCTTTCTGGTGACTTGACATTTCCATGCACAGACATTTCTTACAGTGGCAAACAACATTCTGACCCCAGGTAAATCATTCATTTCACTACACTCCAATCCCAACACTTCACCCATGAACAAATAGGGACACATTAGGCTGTGGACTAAAAATGAACCAGTTACTCAGCCAAACATTTCCCAATCAGGCATGCACCTATTTCCTGGGGTCCGATAGAGCAGTCAGTACATCAAGAGGACCTCCCTGGCATGAAGCTCTAGCTCCTCTGTGTTAAAGGCAGGGGTCCTGGCTTCCAGAGGTTGGTAACAGCAGCAAAAATCAAGGAGGTCTTGTTGGCTGCAGGGTTAGGAGGAAAGTGAGCTTTTTTCAATACGCCACATACATGTTTATGGAGGACATGATCCATAATGGAGACGGACACAGCTGTTGGCTTTGGTGCATAGCCGTCAAACATGTTAGTCTATGGCAGGGTCCGTGGTGGAGGGTACCACCTACTATGTGGTCAACTTCTGCCGTCATGTAGCCAGTGTTTTGAGGGCAAGGTCAGGCATCTGCCATTTTAGGGTGTGAAGCAGTGCATTTTTCAATTGTTAGTGAGTCACTAGCACTCAGAAGAGAGGCTAGTCTATTTACAAATGTCAGATACGAACGACACTTCTTCGCAAGATATGGCACAATATAAAGTGAACCCTGACTGTGTTTGACATCAATAGTGAGGCGGGGGACATAATACCTCAGTTGGCTGTATTTTAAACAAAACTGTAAAGAAAATGTGCAAATAATACATTTCAAATGTATTATTTGGACTTAATAAAAAAAGAAAATGAAAAAAGGAGTTTTGAAAATCCAGACATTTGATAACAATGTGTGTACTTGTATTACGCAATGACATAACTAATGTTAACAAGACTTAAATTGTGTGTTGATCAGCATATTATGGTGTGACCAGTTAAGCTGATATTTTCTGTTCCACACACTCAGAACTTTGAACCCAGGCATGAGTAGTAGACAATGGTTTCTGGTCTCCCTGCCCTTTCCAGACCTTGCCACCATGGAGGAAAGGGATGTATTAAATACTTTTCAGCTAAAAAGGCAAACTATCCTGGGTATGTGTCAGCAGCTGGAGCCTGATCTCCTGCATCACAATAGGAATACCACAGAAATAACACCAATAGTGAAACTCATTGCAGTACTTCATTGTGTGGCCACTGGCTCTTTTCAATTTACTGTGGCAGTATCTGATGGCATGTCCCCACCAACTTTCAGTGGTGTGCTACAAGAAGTCCTTTCTTCCTTGATGAGATACATGAACAGCTACATCTAGTTCCCATGGCAACAGGTTTTGTCCATCATTAAGGGAGAATCTTATGCTGTGGGTCAACTACTACATGTGGTTGGAGTAATAGTGTTGTTGTACCACCACAAGCAAGTGACCAGTTCTACTGCAATCAGAAGGACTTCCATTCCATCAACGTGGAAGTTGTCTGCTTAACAGATTTAAATATCTCAAATGTGCATGCCCGCCTTCCTGGGTCAACACATGATTCATTTGTACTACAGATTAGCACCGTACCCCTGCAGATGTCAGAACTTGGGCTGGAACGGGCCTGGCTTACTTGTAAGTACAATATGACTTGATAATTTGCTTGAATCCAAGTTTAGGAAGGTACAATGGCTTGATATGATATTAATCTATTGAATATTGCTGCCATGTAGAAGACTCAGATTATCCTAACAGAATATGGTTGTTAGCGCCGCCGAGGAATCCAACAAGGCCAGTGAAAGACTGCTTCAGTGAGGCCCATTAAAGAACATGGAGGCCAGTGGAGTCGGCTTTGTGGCTCCTCAAGGCCAGAGTTAGGTGTCTGGACAAAACCAGTAGAGCCTTCCTCTACTCAGTTGATAAGGTGTGCCAAATCACGTTTGCCTGCTGCATGCTTCACAACATCACCCTGCAAAGGAACATCCCAGGAATGCCAGAGGTGGCAGACTGTGAAGAGCCACTGAGTAAACATGTTGAAATGCCCAATAAAGATGACAGTGGTGAAGAAGGAATTGATCTACGTGAAGATGTGATTGACCACTTCTTCACCTGATTGTAAGTTTACCTTTACATATTGTAACCTCCACTGTCAATACAACTTGTTACATAGGGAACATATCAGTTTGCAATGGTAATTTGGCAGGAATGGTCAGTTCAGAAAAATCCAAATTAAAGATGTTAATGGATCAGAGTTTCCCTACATTGACTACTGTGGTTATTGACATAGATTTACTTTGCTTCTGCTAAGTATGTGTGTCCTCTTAACTTTTTCATTTGAGTGAAAGTTTAATATGTGAAATCATGAATTATTATCCCTTATTATTCTGTTTCAGGGTCCTTCACCATGACATCTTTATTTGGACATTTCAAGGTTGTGACATTTGCAATGATATGTTGATGTTGGAAAGTACAAAGTGAACATGAGTTGATCCTGGGACAGCCACCCACTTGGGATGGACAGATCGTGGACAGAGAAAACATGTACTGTGATAGACTGCTTAACTTGCTAAAACCACATGTGTATGTCAAGGCATAGCATACTGTTCTTCCTTTACATGAGATAAATCTTCAATTTGTGGTCAGTGGAAGTAGCTCCTGATGTGTCTCCTCATAGCTGATAGAACATTTTCAGCACACCACTAAATGGTGGTTTTGTTATTGCACCAGATACTTCCACAGTGTCCTGTAATGGTCATGTGACCTCAAATTGTGTTACTGCAATGATGTAGACCATTGGTGTTATTGATGTAGGATTCCTATTGTGAGGGCAGAATAGATGACTCCAACTGAGGTCATGCAACAATGATAGTTGCCTATTGAATTTGATCCCATACAATATTCCCTTTCTTCCATGGTGTCAAGGTCGTGGAGTGTCTACACTTGAATGGCAGAAACTATTGGGGTTATGCATGGTTTGTGAAACTCAACTCTGATTTCGTCTAAGACATGTTAACTAAACATATATGTTATCAATGCATTTGGATTTTGTTTTGTTTTGTTTCAGTGAAAAGGGTAACACATTACCTCTTTGTCATTTCTTATTTTCGTTTGTAAATAATTGTTCAAAAGATTAGACAAAATGATAGTGGAAGTCTTGTAATTCATGTGAACTCATTTATTTGAATGACAGAAAGAAACAGAAAGGTGTACGAAGTAATGAGAAAAATGAACAGAAAAATAAAAGTCTATCATGGTGGATGAAAGTATAGTAGTAGAGTCAAGAACAGTTTGGAGCCCAATGTACAAAATACAACTGTCATAACAGAGGTAAACATGTCCCTGAAATTGCCTGCAGAATGAATGCTAGACACACACTGCAGGAGATTAGGATCTGAGGGCCAGATTTACTAAAAAGTGGCACAGCGTGGTGGTGCGCCAATATTGACAGCACCGCGCTGAATCACTTTAGAAACACAGGGATGCGCTGCATTTATTAGAATACGGTGCACCCCTGCGTTTCCTCCTGCGTTGGTGCGAAATTGAGCTGCCTAGCCCCAACGCAGGCATCCTTTTACCATTGTGGAAGGATGTCTGCGTTGAGGGGTTTGATTGTTTATGTGTGGGAAGGTGTCCCTTCCTGACATAAACAATCACTAATGGCGATTTGGTACTTCTGCCACATCTGGCACATCCAGAATGCAGCACACACAGAAGTGCCAAAGCCTCATTTTGAAATGATTGTTTATATGCAGGAAGGGACACCTTCCCGCACATAAACAATAATTTCGGGCATTTTGCTCTTTCTATGCGTGCTGCAGAATGCAGCACACATAGAAAAAGCAAAAAACAAGGAGGAATAAAAGTATTCCTCCTCGTTGCGCCTTGCTAATGCCCCCCCTGGGTAAATCTGAGGCAGCGCCAAAATGCACGGAGTGTTGCTGTGGCACGCCCACAGGAACACCCATTGCACATTCTTTCCACACAAAGGGCTGCGTGTTAAGGGGCCATATTTACAAGGTGGTGTTAAGCCACAAAAAGTGGCTTAACACCACCTTGTAAATAGGGTGCATAATGGTATGAGGGAAAACCCTACACATATGATGGTAGATGTCAAAAAGCACCCCAATTAGGGAGCTCATTTTGTCGTTTTGATTATGCATTTCCAACATGAGCTCCCTCTGCACCTCCTTGATCTCCTGGAGCTCAGTAATAACCTGGCCCATCACGTCTTGGGACTGTTGTACCACTCCCAAGACTTGGACTATGGTGGTCTGGCTGATAAAGACACCAGTGGCCTCACTTTCCTGACCCACTGATTCCCTTTGACAACACCTACCTCCACTACCCTTTGCCACAGAGGCAGTGTGCCCCATCCTACTGGGACCTGGCACAACTGGAATCGGTGTTGGTGTTGCCTCAACAGCAGACAGGACTGGGGACACAAGATTAGTGTGATGTTCCTTTAGACACAGGAAGTGGAGATATCCATTGACTGAGGTGTTGTTGCAGCTGAGGTGGGAGGTATAGATGTGGGCAGAGTGCAACTCACTGGAGCTGTCTGGCCAGACAGACCAGATGGACCAGCTGGCTCCCGATCATCCGGACTTACAGGAGTGGAGTCACTGAAGGCATCCTCCTGGTCTGAAGTGGAGGTAGCTGGGGTGGCAGACGGTGGTCCACTGTCCCGGGAGGTGGATAAGAGAAGAGAAGGGTGCAGAAAATATGTAATTAATATCTAGTTTGTACATCATATATGCCTTTATCTACAAATGGGGCAACCTAAACAAGTAAAAACAGACTGATAGACTGATTAGGCCTTAGTGTGATTTTCATTGTTTTACACATGCAGGCTGATTTACATAGATGCCAACTCCAGTGATAACGTTGTTCAGATGTCCTGATATGCAAAAGTGTTAATTCTGAACTGTACATTACAGGTTGCAGCTATTCAACCCAACACACCAGTGAGTAAATTTGAGTACTGGACCATTCCAAGGCCTAGCAGGCTACACAACACATTTGAAAACTGTGGTTCAACTTGATATTGGAACTGTCATCATATGGACAGTACAAAGTAAATTGTGGATGGCTAATACTTCTGTTCAGCATGCCACTTCACATTGTAAGAAATCTTGGATTCGAAAGACTGTGAATTATGTGAGCATGTAGCTATGAGAAGGTCTCAACATGCTTGAGATACACAGCAAGTGACATTTTAATCCATAGCATGGCATAGTGACTGTCAAATGCACATGTTTTTGAGATGTGCACATATGTAAATAAAGGAAGGTGGAGCAACATTACATGACACTATTGGTTTTCAGATACAAAAACAGGGCAGCATGGTAGTTGTAGTCATCTGTTGACACCATAGACAATACTTGTTTAAAAGTGAGTTACACATATCTATTTCAATGACTATAGTGGAGGTGAACACACATTTACAACATGTACACACATATGGGTATGATGTAAATAGGTGAAAATACCACTTACAAACACTATACCTTCCTGTGCAAATGGATGGAGTTCAGGACCTGTTTTGGGGAGAACAACATACACTGATAGAAAGCAAAGGGCTGAGCAAATGCAAGGGATGGTCCATGGAGAGCAGCACACAATCTGACTAGACATGTTGCACATTGTTAAAAAGATAGGTACAACCATGATGCTGGTAATTGGTGTGAAACAAGATATTTTGTGGAGTCAAATGTAGATGTATCTGTTTTGCTAAGGGTGATGAACATTATAAATGTCTACCTTAACAGCATGTCTCCATTTGTGAATGTTGAGACATTGCTACATGCAATTTACAAGACTCCACTCCACCAGGGATTCCAGTTAAGCCTTTTAGGATGTCGGATCTGCAAGGCCTTCTCCTCCTAAGGAAAAAGTTTCAAGGGGGACTGGGAGAACCAATACCAGTCCCATGTACCTCTAGGTAACTCTTGGAGGCCAGGGAATGCACTCTCCCCTGCAGGTCGTTCCCCCTCTTCCTAATCTCCTCCTATGTGCACACATTGTCAGATACAGTATCATTCTGTCAAAATGTACTTGTGCTCCAAAATATTGTGGCTCTACTCTATGGATTTCATTCACCATGACAGACAGCTCTCCCTCTGTGAAAAAGGGATTTCTCCTCCCTGCCATTGTGATTTTTTTCTAAACAAATCTAGTGCCCAAAAATGAGAGATACTGCAGAAATTAAAATGAACAAAAAACAGAGAGAGAGAGGAACACAGAAAAAGACCCTGTCTCCTGTGTTGTGAATTCAACTGGCTGTCTGGTCTTATGTAGTGTGGATAATGGTCTGAAATGGAGTGTGATTTATAGTGTGTTTGCAGATGTTCACAATTGTCCAGTGTACAACAGGTGTGGGCTACTAGCATCCAACCGATGGCCACAGCCATAGTACTATACTGAACGGGTCCCGCGACGGACTCCCACCTTCATGGGCACGCTGCTGAAACACTGCAGCATGACTGTGTGATCTAAATAGGCTCTGTGGGATACCGCCATCAAGACAGTGATGGAGCACCTACTTTTCAGCATTGGAGTCCGCCATGTCAAATGTGGGATGTATCTTACGTGATGGAGTGGACTCCATTGTGGGGGTCTTTAGCTCAGCCGCAATACATCTAAATAGGGCAGGCAGAGCACCGACTTGACTGTCTTTTCGGTCCTCTGCCAGCTTGGCGGTAACATAGTCAAGATCTAAATCAGGCCCTAAGTCTGTACACTTTGAACGCACTCTGCAAGTCTTCACAGAATTGAGTTGGATTTTCCCTAATGTCAGGGAACTGTTTCTTAATACTCATTAAGTCAGTTGGGGTCCAGGGGTATTTGGATAATAACTCCTTCCCAGCTGCAGAACGGTCCCTCGAAGAAAGAAGAGTATCAGGAGCAGACGGGGAGGGGTCCTCATCGCCTGCATCATTAGAATGAGGTGAAGATTTGTGCCTCTTAGCCAGTTGGACTGCTGTATATCTTATGCTTTCTCTAGTGATTGTAGGGCTGCGCTCTTTAAGTCTGGCTGGGACAGGTCGTCTTTGTTTTCTGCACCAATCGACAGCAGTGCAGTTGGTGTCTGGTCTACTCACTGGCACCCTTCTATCAGGCGAAAGGCAGCACTCACTTGCACATTTCTTTCTTGTGGTACATCGTTTGGCAGACCCACAGGTGCTGCTTCATTTCCAGGTGTATAAACAGCTACACCCTGGCCTCCTCAGTCACCACGAGAAACATGTCCAACAAATGATACTCCCTTGGTTCTTTGCTAAGTGTCTCATGATTTGCTGATCTGGGGCAATAGTTAGAAAACAGTAGGAGCAGAAGCCCTACCTCTGTCTCTGAGGTGACTTATTTGGCACTCCAGCTTCTGGGTATTTTTCATAACATAGACTTGGGATTCATGCTTTTGTTTCTGGGTCTCCTCAGGCCATTGTAACAAAAGCAGCTACTGTAGAGCATCTATCTTGTTTTGTTTGGGCTTTCAACTTTTTAAGTACATTTCCTAATCTTTCTATATTGATGGTACCATGTTCAGGAAATAATTTTTTCCCATCCTTGTTAGCACTTGCTTGTGGCTTTTACCGTACTAGTGATACATAGTGTATGCAGAAGTCACTTTCGGTGAGGACTCTCAATGTTTAGATTGTCTGGACCCATCACAGCTTTTTGCCATTCACACACACAATGAAAACAGGAAAAAGGGTTTGCTGGCCTTGTGCCTGAAACTTACCCCATGGAGGGCGTATGAAAGGAAAGAGAGAACTGGGTAGGGATTCCTCCAGTTATGTTTCTAATTGATCTTTTGGGGCATGGCAGAGGAAAGTTATCGTACACACAAACCCCAAAGTTTCCTTGTATTGGGTGAATTTTAGTTGCGAGCTTAGGGGCTAGCAAAGGAGAGTGGTAGCTAGATCACTGTTCTGCTTTTTCTCGCACATTCATCCATCAAGTGTTTGTGCTTTAGGTTCTGGCATTCCCATCTATCTTTCCTGCTTTCTCAGTATTTCTAGAATTGGCTTGGTCTAAGGCATGGATTTGCACCCACATAATCTCTGTATTTAAACTCTTGTCATTTGAATCTTTTGCACCAATCTACTATCTTGTTATATCCTAACCAAATAACACATTTTTGTGCACTTTTATGCAAGCATGTAAACCTTGGTAAGCAGAGTTAGACATTTGGCTGAACATGCTTACACTGAATGGCTGAATCACCACGGCCAGAGCTGGGCCGTGCATCACCTCAGCTCTCCTTACCTCTGGTACCTGTGGTCTTTGCTTGCAGCTCATTCCAGCACCCTCCTGTTACTCTAAAGTGCTGGCCTACAATTACCAAACAATTAAAGAAAATACAACACTCAAGATCGAGAGTGAGAGGTAGAAAGTCTAACATGCACTCAATGCAAAATAGCAGCAAGCATCCAAAAATAATGCAAGGCAATTGCTGTTTCACTGGACCAAAGCTTTGCCCTTGATGAGATGAAGCACATAAAGCTAAATTCCATACAGTTGATAAACATTTACATACATTTTCACTCAAAGCAAGTGAATAGGAACAAGACTGCAGGATAAAGTAGAAAATCAAAGATGACCGATCAGCAGGTGCCGAGATCTTCTTGCGGCATGGAATGTGAGACGTCCTTGACAGTGTGATGCAAGTAACACTAAATGGAGCTGACTCCACTAATTTCTAAAATCCCTGCTTCTTTGTGACAACCTCAGAACAAAGGTGCGCTTTACTAACATGGTTCAGTACAACAAGTTACTTGGCTACAGTACAATTAAGATCTGTGTAAATGTGCAAGAATACTAAGCTGATATAAAAACAACATAGCAAATAAATAATAATAGGCAACAGCACATGTTAACAAACAGGGGAGGTAACATTTCCATAGTAAAATACATGCATTGAGCACATATATATGGGTAAATTCACTTTCTCATCAGGGAGGAGTGGCAAATCAAGAATAGAGCATGCATTTATGTGGTGACAACATCAATCTGTTGAATACATTTCAGAAGGGGTATGGCTTAATGATAGTGTATGATACTCAGGGATGTCATCTGTGGCTGGGGTGTAGACCAGGAGTGGGGTCAGTTTGAAGTGTGTGGCAAGTCTTCTGTATGGATTTTTCGTGTTACATGACTATAGGTTGTAGGTAGAAACAATTATCATGTTCGCTGCTTGTTTGTGTTTCCAGCTAACATAATACATTTTTCTTCATTTAAAGCGAATAATGTGTGTGGTGCAAGTACAGGAAATAGAGGCAAGCTAACTTGTTGTTTATGCAACTATTAAATGCGTGCTTGGATTGCCATGTTTTTCTTCATTCACACTAATGAGACAGAGAAGACAAATTTCCATTCTCTTGTTCACACAGTGTTTGTAAATGCATCAGCTGAAAGGTAGCTGCAGGTAGATATGACCTTGTGTATACTTTCTACCTCATAGGAGGGGTGAAGCAAAGTAACAGTGTTTTGGAGAAGAAGCATTGATCAAATAACCTCTGTAATTATACAGAGTTCAGCATAAGCCAACCTCTCTTGGCTCCATAGAAAACCATCTTTAAGAAAGGTATGTAAGCAGGGCTTCCGGTTTTATGGTATTTATTTTTTTAACATTTCCGTCTGTATTTATCCATATTTCTTTTTTTAACATCTTATTGGTATTTATCCATATTTATTTTGTGTTTTGTGCACAGATGAGGTGATAACTCCTTATATTTTTGCATTTATATACCGGATGAACATACACTCATACTGTGAAGCCTGTCAGGTTTTAGGACATCACACAGCCAAAATTAATAAAATAATAAACCCACTTTAAAAAATAGTATAATAGCACACATACATGTTGAGATATGCAGCAATTCAAGCAAACCTCACTGAGCTTTGTAACTTCCCATGCTGCTAATATGTACTATTATTGGCCTGAAAGTTATTAATCTCAGCATGGTGAGTCACATAAAAGGAGCAAAATTATCTATATTTTCCACTTTTAAAAACAGATTCAGACTGGAAAGACAGTATTTTCTTTCTGTATTTATCTGTAAAAATCTGTACAAACGGAAAACAGGGAGCCCTATATGTAAGATACTGGCAAGAGGGGCGAGGCAAGGCACATGAACCAATTTCTGCAGGGCATGCTGATATATGGAGTTCTAACATCAAGCCTGAAGGCACAATACAATGTCTGGGAAAGTATTATATGATTTGGTAGATAGTGAAGCAACCCACGCATTTAGCTGGTTAAAACATAGGTTAATAGACTAGAGATGTGTAATGAGTTGTTTCTAATACTCATGGTCATACTATGTGACATGTAGACGAAGAGTATATAATATGAAATACCAACTATTATGTGTGCATACTGATTATGGGGTATGGGTGACCTATATATGACATATGCAGATAAAGGATTCTGTGACAGGTTTGTCTGACTCCTAAATCTTCTGCTCAGCAGAGCATGCATCTTTGAGAGCAAGATGAGAGACATCGGAAAGTTCTCATCTTTTCCAAAAAGGTCACGTTTACCTGTTACAGCTTGAGAGATTGACCAGGTGTGACCCCTAATATTGTGAGGGTAACCTAGTAAGGTGAGGGGAAGCATTGGTCAAGGGGTAGGGGTAGGAGCAGAATGGGCATGGCCACCAACCTATAGCATCCCCTCTGATCACCTGGCTTAATTCCCTGGAGCACCTAGTTTGTCTTCTGCTTATATTTATCTATGGCTCTTGTATTGTGCTGTGTATGTTGCTTTTTGACCACATAAGAGTGCTCCTGGATCTACTTGGGTGCACTGCATGCAGAATATAATGAAAAATGTCTGCAGGGTCATAGTTCATTTGTACAGTCATGTTGATGACCAATTTCTATCTCCCTCTTGCATCTTCAGATTTGTAAATCATCCCTTTGTAAAACTGCCTGTTTTCTTATTCTTGCAAAATGGAGTAATGTTCTTGTTGTAATATGTAAGGACACACCACACTGCAGACGCCAATAGGTACCTGCATATGCCCACAGTCAGTTCTTATCATACTGACTGCAATTCGTACTTCCTACAGTACGGTCTTGAGGTTGTTAAATTTTGCCATGCAATGTGGAAGGCTGTTTACTTTAGAAAACACTAAAAACAATAACCAAAACAAGATTAGGAGATTAAAAGCTTATCCCTTGAGGCAGTTTATGTTAGAAAATGCTGTGTGTGTCTGTTTTGACATTGAGCAGCAGATTCTTGTGTTCTGTGGATTTTGAAACCATATGGATATTATAAGAGAGCTGAAAGGAAAATACAAGTGAAGCCTGTCTCTGCTTTATATCCCCATTGGTACAGTACAAAGTGTAACTACCTCGGGTTACAGTACCACCATGCACCCTCTGAAACTCTACATCACCCGTGGATTTGTCTTTGTTGTTGCTCACCAAATACATAAAAGAAAAATCATGTTTAATATCCAGGTGCGATAATTTAAACATAAAGACCAGCAAATCAGTTAGTTTTCTGATTCAGCAGGTTATTTGAAAAAGTGGTAGTGTTCAGGATGACTCTGTGTGTGCATTCTCACAGCTCAATAAACGAGGACTCTATAATGGTAAAATATGCAGACTGTTAAAATAGTGTTTACTAAAGTTTCTGTAGCTTACCATTTAAACCATAATACGAGTTTTAGCATTAGAACCTACACCACAATGCAGTTTAGGAGTAGTTTTGCCTTCTATAACATACCATAATATCTTGATATTTATTCATGTAAACATTGCCTTAGATACATTTATGTTAGTTAACTGTTGGTGCTCTTGTTTATTTCCACTATACCGGTGACTGTGTGGAACCCAACACACACTGTGGAATGTTAAGGGGATTTCGACAGCTGGGGGGAAAAGCGACAGTTGTATCACTGTAGGCATGTCAGGGTAAAGAATAAACCTGCTTTACTGATTCCGGTGTCGTGACCTTTCTACATAGGAAAATGGCGATGAGGATGAACATTTTTATCATTAGCCATTCGGCAAGGTAGCATGCACATTACCATGTGGCTGTGCTTGTTCTTAGCAGGCCTTCTGCGTATTCGTCCTGCGAGTCCTCGCTGTTCATCCATAGACTGCCCGTGCTTTGATTTCTTGACTTGGCCCTTTGTAGAGGCTGCTCTGACATCTTGCGGGGATGCACTTTGTTCCCGTCAACTGTGTGTGGTTCTGCTCTACAGCCGAATGTCGTGACTCCACCCAGCTTATGGGATGCTGGGATATCCCTTATTCAGGAGTGGTGTTGTTCGGAAAAAGCTGATTCCTTCTTGTGAACTGTAATTTTAGTGTGAATATTCATCAAACCTTTTACAACAAGCAAGTACAGAGATAAAAAAGGAATTCTCATCAGAGCAATTGTGTTCACGACTGTAAAGTGTGCCTAAACAGTGCTACACACACATATAAAAATTAATAATAATATACAGAACAGTAAAGACTTTGTTATCCCTTCTATCAGCTTGGGGTACTATTCCTAGTATTGGTTGTTAATGCATAAGTCTATTATCACTAGTAGAAATAGTGGTACCCTCTTAGAACAATGGCTGATGTGATGGATGCCATTTCAATGCCAGCACATTTTTGGATGTGCCTGGAGTGCCCAGAGAACGATGGGGACAATGGATACGAAGTTTTAAAAAAAGCACTCAGTAGCTATTGATGGACTAGAGTTTAGTGCACAGCGCAAATCTGCTCTGTTATACAACAGTCTGGGAATGGGGGCAGATGTGTTTTTGACAATATGAGACCAGCTGTGAAACCAGAAGGTGAAGAAGAATGGAACACATATATATAGATGGAAAAGAGAATGTGTCACTTTTGAGACACAACTCTAAGCGTTATAAT
The DNA here is from genome assembly GCF_031143425.1 of Pleurodeles waltl. NCBI lineage: Eukaryota > Metazoa > Chordata > Amphibia > Caudata > Salamandridae > Pleurodeles > Pleurodeles waltl. Next base: position 178,400,669 of record NC_090444.1, read on the forward strand.
GGAAAGGCATCATTTGTATTATAAATACCAGGCACCCGGAGAGTCATTAGAATCGTATGCAGCTACATTACTCATGCATGCATCATCCTGTGCTTTCCAAAATCCTGATGAAATGATCCGGGAACAATTAGTTATGCGCACTACATGCACCGAGGCATAGGAAAACGTGTTATTGTCATAAAAATCCTATATTGGATACTCTGATTAGTACAATTAAGAGTTATGAGGGATGAGCAAAAGGGATCAAAATGTTGCACAAAGCTGAGGTTGTGTCTAGTGAAATCAATTCAGTACATACATCTAAAGAAGGAAAGGATGATACACTACGAGCAGAAATTAGAATGGATACAACCATGCAAAAATTCAATGAACGCATGAAAGCTGAGTGTTATTGTTGTGGATCTACCTACTACAAGGTTTCATACATGAATTGCACTGATCTTGGCAAGGAATGTAAAAAATGTGTCAGAAAGGATCGTGTTGCCAAAGTGTGCCCGGCAGGATCATAGTCACATTACAAGAAGGTGCGTGCAGTACAAGAAGAAAGTAGTGAAACCATTGATTTGAATGTACTTCTTGAAGACGTTATGTTGATGGTGAATCTAATCAATGAGTTAGATCACCAAGATCAACCACGATGCATGGTTCAAATACCAAGTAAGTCATCTTTACAGCCCAGTAGGATTGTGCCAGGAGCATATGGTCAAATAAAAGTCAACTTGAAGGATCATTTGAAGCTAGTATCAACTTCCAAGACAGAGTAACAAGAACAAAAATATATGCGGTGAATCAAGGAGTGTAAGTAAAGAAGTAAAGTTTATTTGCATGATTAATTGATACCATTGCAACAAATAAAAGACATATGATACATCAACAATAAAAGCTGAAAATTTGCAGTTATCTTATACCAAACCTAAAAAAACGTGGTTTGATGCAATAAAACATTGAGACCATAAAATTCCATAAAATCAACTGGACATACTATGCAGAATTTACAGCGATGTTAGAAAATGCTGTCTACAGCTAGAAGGAACTGATCCTAAGAGCAGGGGGCAAGACTTTACAGTTCATAGTGAGATGATAATTACCAGAGACCGGTAGCAGTATGGTTCTACAGTACTATGTAAACTGAGGAAACTAAAGTGCAAAATTATCAGCGTTTGTGTGTTTGATCCAGATTACTGGATTACTGCCCCCGTTCTACAAGCTAGAAAGAAATAATAGTTATGCAGTTGATTAAGCAATTACTGTATCCTGTAGAGCAATGTATTCTCCTGGAGTAATGTTGTGACCTTAGAATCCATATCTAGCTAGAACGCATCAGTATTTACATAGGCAACATTCTGTTCATCTGGTGCCGGTTCACAGTGTTTTAGCTTGTTTCAGCAATATTCAGTAATCTCACAAAGATGCAGGCTAACTAGACTCTGCTGCCCGCGAAACACTCTTTTACTGCTTGTCTGCAAGATCTTATTCCCATGATGTTGAAAAGGGGCTTTAATAACAGCCTGCACTCATGTATGAGTTTGTCACATATGCACAGCAAGTGTATTATGTCCTCCTTTCCTGCCCCACACAAGCAGCAATTGAAATCAGATTGTGGGTGCTTCCATGGTGGAAAGTGCAGCAAGGAAGGAAGAACACCAAGCCAGTACCATAAAAGTTTTTCTTTGATTGTGTTAGAAATTGGGTCTTTGGTTGGCAGTCAGGTTACCCCTTGTCCAAGGAAGGACCCTCACTCTAGTAAGGGTAAGTCACACACAATCCAAATTATCCCGTGCCCACCCTCTGGTAGCTTGGCACTGAGCAGTCAGGCTTAACTTAGAAGGCAATGTGTAAAGTATGTGTGCAATAAATCATACAATACCACCATATAGCACCACGAAAATGCACCACACAGCCTTTAGAAAAATATATAATATTTATCTGGATAAATGGAGGTCAAAACGATCAAAGATGCAATAAGTAAATGTAGAGGTATCACTGAAAAGTGATATAAAGGGGGTCATTACAACGTTGGCGGTAAAAGCCGCTTACCGCCGTGCAGAAGACCGCCAATACATCGCTGCGGCTGCGGAAATCCGCCACAGCTATTATGACCCACATCTCGGAATCCGCCGAAATTCAGACACCCACACAAGTCCGCCACACCAAAGGTCAGTGATAAACTGGCGATAACAAAACCTCCACTGTCACGCCAACAGAAACACGCCCATGCTATCACGACACACGAATCCACGCGGCGGTCTTTCAACCGCGGTATTCCATTGGCGATACACACCGCCACGCTCAAAATACACACACATCTCCAAAACACCGCCACATTGGACAATTCGAATTACACACACCTGATACACATACAAACACCACTCCCACACACCCAACACAATATAAAACACACACCCACATCACCCACAAACCCCTACGACCAAAAAAATCTGAAAGAAGGCCAGAGAGAGAGCACAGAATAGACAACCCCACTGTTAGAAATGGGGTCTTTAGTTGACAGTCAGGCTACCCCCTGTTCAAGCAAGGACCCTCACTCTAGTCAGGGTAAAAGAGAATCACCCTGAGCTAACCCCTGCTTACCCCCTTGGTAGCTTGGCAGAGCAGTAGGCTTAACCTCAGAGTGCTAGGTGTAAAGTATTTGTACCAACACACACAGTAAATTAATGAAAACACTACAAAATGACACAACACCAGTTTAGAAAAATAGGAAATATTTATCTAAACAAAACAAGACCAAAAAGACAAAAATCCGACATACACAAGTCAAGTTATGAATTTTTTAAAGATTAAACTAAAAAATAGCGCTTAGAAACAAAAAATGCTTCGATGAGATGTTAACACGGCGTCGTGACGGAGTCGTTCCCAACAAGCCGACACCAGCGGCGCCGGACACGGAGTCGTGTAGACCCCCAAGTACAGTACCTTTGGTGAAGAGTGAAAACAAGCTGATGCGCGAAGTCGGGGATCGCGGCGTCTGTGCAAAATGTTGAATCTGTGCACTTCGAGCGGCGTCGGTCACGACGTGGTGCGGCGACTTCCACGGAGTCGCGGACTTCAGCGGGGCTGCTACGGCATCGGGCCTGCGAAGAGCGTCGCATTCCAGCGAAGGTCACGGCGTCGGGTGCAGGCGGCGTTACCGGATTCAGCAGCGGCGTCAGTCCGAAGTCGTCCGAAGTCGATTTCCTTGGATTCCACCAGCTTTCCTTTCAAGGGCCCAGGGACTGGATAGGGCACCACTTGTCGGGGCAGGAGTCTCTCCAGAAACTCCAGGTGCTGGCAGAGAGAAGTCTTTGCTCTCCCTGAGACTTCAAACAACAGGAGGCAAGCTCTAACTCAAGCCCTTGGAGATTTCTTCACAAGATGGAAGGCACACAAAGTTCAGTCTTTGCCCTCTTACTCTGGCAGAAGCAGCACTGCAGGAAAGCTCCACAAAGCACAGTCACAGGCAGGGCAGCACTTCTTCCTCAGCTATCAGCTCTTCTCCAGGCAGAGGTTCCTCTTGGTTCCAGAAGTGTTTCTAAAGTCTGTAGATTTGGGTGCCCTTCTTATACCCATTTTAGTCTTTGAAGTCACCATTCTTCAAAGGGGACTCACACCTACTTGTGAAATCCTGCCTTGCCCAGGCAAGGCATCAGACACACACCAGGGGGTTGGAGCCGGCATTGTCAGAGGCAGGCACAGTCCTTTCAGATGAGAGTGACCACTCCACCCCTCCCTCCTAGCAGAGATGGCTAATCAGGAAATGCAGGTTACACCCCAGCCCCCTTTGTGTCACTGTCTAGTGCGAGGTGAAAAACAACCCAACTGTCAAACTGACCCAGACAGGGAATCCACAAACAAGGCAGAGTCACAGAATGGTTTAGGCAAGAAAATGCTCACTTTCTAAAAGTGGCATTTTCAAACGCACAATCTTAAAATCAACTTTACTAAAAGATGTATTTTTAAGTTGTGAGTTCAGGGACCCCAAACTCCACATGTCCATCTACTCTCTAGGGGAATCTACACTTTAATCATATTTAAAGGTAGCCCCCATATTATCCTATGAGAGAGACAGGCCTTGCAACAGTGAAAAACGAAGTTGGCATTATTTCACTGTCAGGACATATAAATCACATTACTATATGTCCTACCTTATCCATACACTGCACCCTGCCCTTGGGGCTACCTAGGGCCTACCTTAGGGGTGCCTTACATGTAAGAAAAGGGAAAGTTTAGGCCTGGCAAGTGGGTACACTTGCCAAGTCGAATTTACAGTGTAAAAATACACACACAGACACTGCAGTGGCAGGTCTGAGACATGATTACAGAGCTACGTATGTGGGTGGCACAACCAGTGCTGCAGGCCCACTAGTAGCATTTGATTTACAGGCCCTGGCACCTCTAGTGCACCTTACTAGGGACTTACTAGTAAATCAAATAGGCCAATCATGGATAAACCAATTACATACAATTTACACGGAGAGCATATGCACTTAAGCACTGGTTAGCAGTGGGAAAGTGCTCAGAGTTCAAAAGCCAACAGCGACAGGTCAGAAAAAAATAGGAGGCAGGAGGCAAAAAGATTCAGGATGACCCTGCATAAGCAAAAGTCCAACACCCACCACACAGAGGCACACAACATCCACGCACAAAACACCACACACCACTACACATCACCACACTCATCACCACATACACCACCTCACACATCACCTACACCACCCCATGGTACGCCAAAGACACCCCAGGTTCTCCGAGGAGGAGCTCAGGGTCATGGTGGAGGAAATCGTACGGGTAGAGCCACAGCTATTTGGATCATAGGTGCAGCACACCTCCATAGCTAGGAAGATGGAGCTATGGCAAAGAATAGTCGACAGGGTCAACGCAGTGGGACAGCACCCAATAAATCGGGAGGACATCAGGAAGAGGTGGAACGACCTACGGGGGAAGGTGCGTTCCGTGGTCTCAAGACACCACCTGGCGGTTCAGCGGACTGGCGGCGGACCCCCACCTCCTCCCCGACAACTAACAACATGGGAGGAGCAGGTCTTGACCATTATGCATCCTGAGGGCCTTGGAGGAGTCGGTGGAGGAATGGACACTTGTAAGTCAAATCTTAACTATCATATCCCCCACCCTACCTGCATGCTATCACACACCCCCACACTCAACCCCTCCCCTATCACTCCAACTCCTCACTAATGTACTAATAACACAAACCACCCATCCCAACACCAAGTCCTGCATGACACAACAAAGCATGGACACCCCTCACTAAAGCATGCCCACGGCGCATACCCATAACACCCCCCAACCATCATCACACAAGCCCCCACACAGGAATGCTAGCACTGGGGTACACGCTCACCCACCCATTGCACACCATGACACACACATGCAATAATCATACTTTTACACCCCTGCAGGACCACTACCTAACGTCACCAGACAGGAGGGTCCAGACATCTCTAACCCACCCACAGAAGAGGCCCACAGTGAAGACAGCAGCTCTGGCCAACTGGATCCAGATGACCAGCCCGGACGATCGTGGGCCTCGGGACAGTCGGTTCCCCTCACAGAGGCACAGCCCAACACAGACCTTCCACCCTCTGGAAACACCAGCACAGCACCCACCCAGAGGGCCGCCCATACCTCCGTACCCAGGACACTCAATCAGCTGTGTGTCCACCACTACAGGGAACCCAGGATAACCCACCACCCCAACAACAACAGGGACCTGGGGACAGTGGTAGTGGGCACACGGTCCAGGGGACGGAGGCACAGGAACACAGGGGAACTGGGAGGGCGGCCGTGCGACAGGGGGCGGACAGGCGAAGGGAACCCACTCTCCACGAGGCCCTCTCCTCCATCATGGGAGCATACCACCACTCCCAGGAGACGATGGCTACGGTCCTGGCCAAGTTTCAGGAGACCCAGCGCCTGCAGGAGAAACAGTATTTGGGCTTCAGGGAGGAACTCAGAACCATCAGCTCCGCCCTGGGCACCATCGTAGGGGTGCTGAAGGACATACAGAACACCATGAGGGACACAGTGGCACTCCAAGGGGCCCCTGACACTAGCATGGACGATGAACTGCCCACCACCTCCGCCGGCGCTAGTGGACAGGACGCCCCGCCACCGGACCACCACACCAGCACCCCACCCCCTGCAGATGGAAAACCACCCCGCAAGCGGTCCTTGAGATCCAGGAACAGGACAGAGCACGATGGCAAGACCCCGCCAAGAAATAAGACCCCCTTTTTGTCACCCCACTGTCCCACTTTGTAACCCTGTCCATATTGGAACTGCCCCAGCTCCACTTCATATGCCCATATGGGCAGTGCACCTGTGAGACTAATAGACTGGACTCTGCCATGGACATTCCTCCACCATCACCCCTCACCAGTTTACCACCCCCTCCAATAATTAGCACTTCAATAAACACCCTTGAACCACTAAACAATCTGGAGTCAGTCTGTGATTTAGAAAATGTGTATTAGCAATGACAGTGACAAAATCCGTTCACAATAGTAATGTCAACATACCTATGTCACACATCACAAGTCCATGAAGGATGCAAGCAGATGACACACGTTGGTAACCACACCTGTGAAACCATAATGGAAATGTACAACTCAGTTACCAAATACTGGTTGAAATTGACAGACAGGATAGAGGTAGAAGTGTGAAGTAGTAGTCAAGAAAGTGTTCTCACCTGTGTGTCACTGGAAATATTGCTGTATGACTAAGTCCCTGTTGTCAATGTCTTCTTCCTCTGCTTCCTCCTCATCACTGTCCACACGCTCCACAGCTGCCACAACACCGTCATCTGGACCATCCTCCTGCAGAAAAGGCACCTGGCGTTGCAAAGCAAGATTGTGAAGCATACAGCAGGCGATGATGATTTGGCACACCTTCCTTGGAGAGTAGAATAGGGAACCACTTGTCATATGGAGGCACCTGAACCTGGTCTTCAGGAGGCCGAAGGTGCGTTCGATCACCCTCCTAGTCCGCCCATGGGCCTCATTGTAGCATTCCTCTGCCCTGGTCCTGGGATTCCTCACTGGGGTCAATAGCCATGACAGGTTGGGGTAACCAGAGTCCCCTAATAGCCACACCCGGTGCCTCTGGAGTTGACCCATCACATAAGGGATGCTGCTATTCCGCAGGATGTAGGCGTCATGCACTGAGCCAGGGAACATAGCATTTACCTGGGAGATGTACTGGTCTGCCAAACATACCTTCTGTACATTCATCGAATGATAACTCTTCCGGTTCCTGTACACCTGTTCACTCCTGTGGGGGAGGACCAGAGCTACATGGGTCCCATCAATGGCACCTATGATGTTAGGGATATGTCCAAGGGCAGAGGAGTCACCTTTAACAGTAGCCAAATCCTCCACCTGAGGGAAAACGATGTAGCTCCTCATGTGTTTCAGCAGGGCAGACAACACTCTGGACAACACGTTGGAAAACATAGGCTGGGACATCCCTGATGCTATGGCCACTGTTGTTTGAAATGACCCACTTGCAAGGAAATGGAGCACTGATAACACCTGCTATTGAGGGGGGATTCCTGTGGGATGGTGGATTGCTGACATCAGGTCTGGCTCCAACTGGGTACACAGTTCCTGGATTGTGGCACGGTCAAACCTGTAGGTGATGATTAAATGTTGTTCCTCCATTGTCAACAGGTCCACCAGCGGTCGGTACACCGGAGGATTCCGCCATCTCCTCACATGTCCCAGCTGACGGTGCCTAGGAAGGACAAAAGCGACCACACAATCAAGCAACTCAGAGGTATGTTCCCACAGCTACACAGAACACGAAACATAATCCAAAAAGTTGTCTGTAAGAGTGTTGAGTCCAGGCCTAGGTATGTGTGACGCAGTTGAAAATGAAGCCATGTGGGCCCCAGAAATGGCGGCTGCCTGACCTCTAAACTGGGACAATTGGATGTGAGGTAACTGCGCCGGCGTTGTACACCGTCGCGGTAGGCGGTCGAAGACCGCTGCGCAATGCTGCATTGGTTAACATTGGACCCTATGGGTCCCAGGAGCCAATGACGAAGTGCGCCGGCGGTGATGATACACACTGCCGCGGACGTCAACGCCGCGGACGTGACCGCCATTTTCTATCTGTTGAATCACTCAATACCTGCTCTTTGACAGGAGAGGACCTATTCTGCAAGTGCTGCTGTGACCTCGGTCTGGAAGAGACAATGGCACGTGCATCTGGGGAAAGGGCCCCTGCCTTCACTGCACGGGAGTTGGACAAGCTCGTGGACGGGTCCTCCCCCAGTACACGCTACTCTACGGTCCTCCAGACCAACAGGTGAGTACATAGGGTGCAAGTTGTATGGGCTATGCCTGGGTGGAGAGGGCTGGTTGTAAGAAGGAAGGGGGCAGAGTTCTGCGAGCATGAAGGACTGTGAATGCATGTGCCACATGGCAAGGGCAGGGATGTGGGCCACTCACTTTGACGGTGCAGTTGGTAATGACTACTCTTCTTCCCATGTACATGTCATGTAGGTCAGCGCCCATCCAGACAGTGGCGGCCCGTCCTTTAGGGCGGAGGGGCCACGCCCCCCCACCCCATGAAGAGTGTCTGTCAGGCTGAACAAAGGTCAGCCTGACAGACACTCTTTATGTTCAGGTCAGGCAGCCAGGAGCAGACATGCGCGATTTGCGCAAACTCCTGGCTGCCTGAGCTGAACTTTGCTGGGCTGAGGAGATCACGACCCTTATGGGCGTGACCTCCTCGGCCCAGCAAAGGTGCCTCCAGGCCCTCCCCTGGGTGACGTGGAAAGCGTCACCCATTGACACTCTCCCTGGGCGCTTCAGGTTTAAGCCCTGAAGTGCCCAGGGCGAGTGTCAATCAGTGACACTTCGTCACAGAGTGGGGTGGGGTCAGCAGTCTCACTGACCCCATCCCACTCTGTGACGAGGCTGGGACTGCTGCCTTCCCTCATTGGCTGACCTAAGGTCAGCCAATGAGGGAAGGCAGCAGTCCCAACCCTCTCGGGACCTGGAGGCTGAAGGTAAGTGTGTGTGTGTGTATGTGTGTTATGTTTTACATTGAATGTTTGGTGCGCGCGTGCATGTTTGAGTGTTATGAGTGTTGTTCATGGATGTGCGTGCGTGTGTGTGTGTGAAAGAATGAATGTGTTTGATCTTGTAAAATGAATGTTTGGTGCGTGCGTGCATGTTTGAATGGAATGAGTGTTGTTACTGGATGTGAGTGCGTGCGTGCGTGTGTGTGGAAGAATGAATGTGTGTGAATTTGTAAAATGAATGGTGCGTGCGTGCATGTTTGAATGGAATGAGTGTTGTTAATGGGTGAGCGTGCGTGCGTGCATGTCTGGGTGTGAAAGAATGAGTCTGTGTGTGTGTTTGTGTGTGTGCCCCGCCCGCCCTCCTCCCAAAGCTGCCGGCCGCCACTGCATCCAGAAGAAGGATATTTGGCATGCCATCGCCAAGGACGTCCGGAACCTGGGGGTCCACCAGAGACGGAGCACCCACTGCCGTAAAAGATGGGAGGACATTCGCCGCTGGAGCAAGAAGACGGCGGAGGCTCAGCTGGGGATGGCCTCCCAACGTGGGAGGGGTGCCCATCGCACCATGACCCCTCTGATGTTCCGGATCCTGGCGGTGACCTACCCTGAGTTGGATGGGCACTTGAGGGCATCACAGCAGACACAAGGGGGTGAGTACACTCTCATTCAGCTGACGTTGCGCGCAGTGGAGGGGTCTGGGTGGGGGAGGAGGGCTGTGGGTTTCCCTAGGCCAGGGCGAGTTCCGTAGGCTAGGCCCCTCCGTAATGCCGGCCATGTGGCACTCCACCCCACCTCTGTAGAGTGCCAAGTACAGGTATACATGCCCCTGTGTCATCTATGTGTGCAGATGTCCACCATAGCCATTTAGGCCATATCCCAAGAACTGCATCTGTAGAGCCCAACAGTGCGGCGTAGTGCAGGGGGCTGCTGTGTCTGTATTGTCCGCCAACGGTAGCGGTAAGCCATGCACTCAACATGTCTTTCTTCTGTCGTCCCCCACCCCTTTTTGTGCTCTCCCTGTTCTTTTGTGCATCAGCATCATCAGGCGGAGGTACAGTGGCACCAGAGCACGAGGGGGCTGCATCCCACATGGCCATGGAGGGCCACACCACGGACTCAGAATACACCAGTGGGACGGAGGGCGAGGGGAGCTTCACGGCTGTCACCGGATCAGCAACCAGCGACATGGACTCGTCCTCCGATGGGAGCTCCCTTGTGGTGGCGGCAACATCTGTGCCCCCCACTTCTACAGGTACAGCCACCACCCCCCCTACCAGCCGCGCCCTCCCAGCAGCCCCTCAGCCTTCGCCCCGTGCCCGCTCACCCAGGAGGGTGGGCATCACCTTCGCCCCAGGCACCTCAGCCCCTGCCCCTGTCACCTCTTCTGCCCTCAGTGAGGAGGCCATTGACCTCCTCAGGTCACTCACTGTTGGGCAGTCTACCATTGTGAATGCCATCCAGGGTGTAGAAAGGGAGTTGCAACAAACTAATGCATTCCTGGAGGGCATTCATTCTGGTCAGGCTGCCCATCATCGAACCCTGCAATCTCTGGCCTCAGCACTGATAGCAGCCATTGTCCCTGTGTCTAGCCTCCCCCCTCCAACTTCCTCCACCCAGACCCAATCCCCTGTACTTCTGCCTATCCCAAGCACACCATCAGACCAGCCTGCACACACGTCAACACACAAGGGAAGCTCAGGCAAATATAAGCACCACACATCCCACAGGCACTCACACAAGCATCACACACATACAGACACAGCTACATCCACTGCCTCCACTGTGTCCCCCTCCTCGTCGTTTCCTTCCTCCCTCCCAGTGTTGTCTACACTCTCACCTGCATGCACCACCACTACAGCCACTAGGACTCGCACCAGCACACCCACCACCACACCCCGCTCACCTGCACTCACCACCCCCACTACCATTTACACGTCCCCTGTGTCCTCTCCCAGTGTGTCTGTGACGCCCCCTCCCAAAGTACACAAACTCGGGCACACACACACCCAACATCCATCCACCTCACGACAGCCTCCAGAACATGCACCTGCACCCAAATCATCAAAGGTTACACCTCCTACAACCACCTCCTCTTCCTCCACTCCCAGACCCCCTCCAGCTACCCGTCCCAGTGTTCGTCAGAAACTTTTCCTGAGCAACGTTGACCTCTTTCCCACCACCCTCCCCCTCCAATTCACAGGTCCCGTACTAGCACCTCAGCCAAAAAACCTTCGGTACCAGAGGTGCCTGTTAGACGTATGTGGAGTGCACCGGGCACCAGGGCAGCCAGTGTGACACGGAGCCAAAGCACAGCCAGTCCCCCCCCTGTGAAGCACCAGAAGTTGGACAGTGCCCGACGGGATAGGGGGAAGACTCCAGCCGGCAAAGCCGCTCACAAGGGTCCCGGGGGAGTGTCGACTCAGCTGTGACTCCTCCCAAGGTGGGGAAGGGGCAGAAGAAAGCACCAAAGTCTGGGAAGAGCAGCACGGCGGAGAAGGCCGCCATCATCCCCGCTGCCCAGGAGGCCTCCGCCAGCCCGAACGTCACTGGTCAGGAGACCACCACCAGAGTCAGTGCCCAGGAGGGCAGTCCCATCGTCACTGGTCAGGAGACCACCGCCAGAGTCACTGCCCAGGAGGGCAGTCCCATCGTCACTGGTCAGGAGACCACCGCCAGAGTCAGTGCCCAGGAGGGCCCCGGCAGTCACAGCCCTGCTGGGCAATGAGGGACCGCCATGGCAAACACCGCTGAACAGGTCAGAGACAGCAAAGTCAAGCTCCGCTGAACAGGGCAAAGACCGCCATGGCAAGCACCGCTGAACAGGGCAAAGACCGCCATGGCAAGCACCGCTGAACAGGTCAGAGACAGCAAAGTCAAGCTCCGCTGAACAGGTCAGAAACAGCAAAGTCAAGCTCCGCTGAACAGGGCAAAGACCGCCATGACAAGCACCGCTGAACAGGGCAAGCACCGCTGAACAGGGCAAAGACCGCCACGGCAAGCACCGCTGAACAGGTCAGAAACTGCAAAGTCAAGCACCGCTGAACATGGCAAAGACCGCCATGGCAAGCACTGCTGAACATGTCAGACACAGCAAAGTCAAGCTCCGCTGAACAGGGCAAAGACCGCCATTGCAAGCACCGCTGAACAGGGCAAGCACTGCTGAACAGGGCAAAGACCGCCATGGCAAGCACCGCTGAACAGGTCAGAAACTGCAAAGTCAAGCACCGCTGAACAGGGCAAAGACCGCCACGGCAAACACCGCTGAACAGGGCAAGCACCGCCAACTCAAGCACCGGTAGCCCATGTGCGGCAGGGGCAGTGACGGAACTGGAACCGTCACGGGGAGAGTGATGCACTCTGGGCACCAGTCCCCCTCCAGAACCAGTGGAGAACAGCATCCACTACCTCAGTCCTTAACAGGATGAAGCACTCTGGGCACCTGTCCCCCGCCAGAACCAGTGGAGAATAGCATCCACTACCTCAGTCCTTAACAGGATGAAGCTCTCTGGGCACCTGTCCCCCACCAGAACCAGTGGAGTACAGCATCCACTACCTCAGTCCTTAACAGGATGAAGCACTCTGGGCACCTCTCCCCCGCCAGAACCAGTGGAGAACAGCTTCCACTACCTCAGTCCTTAACAGGATGACGCACTCTGGGCACCTGTCCCCCTCCAGAACCAGTGGAGACTGTCATCCACTTGAGAAACTGTGGCTTTGCACTCCCCAGGATAAAGCAGTGGGAAAACCACCCACTATAGAGACTTGTGAGACTGTGGCTTTGCACTCCCCAGGATACAGCAGTGGGAAAACCACCCACTATAGAGACTTGTGAGACTGTGGCTTTGCACTCCCCAGGATAAAGCAGTGGGAAAACCACCCACTGTAGAGACTTGTGAGACTGTGGCTTTGCACTCCCCAGGATACAGCAGTGGGAAAACCACCCACTATAGAGACTTGTGAGACTGTGGCTTTGCACTCCCCAGGATACAGCAGTGGGAAAACCACCCACTGTAGAGACTTGTGAGACTGTGGCTTTGCACTCCCCAGGATAAAGCAGTGGGAAAACCACCCACTGTAGAGACTTGTGAGACTGTGGCTTTGCACTCCCCAGGATACATCAATGGGCATGGAGCCCCCTCGTGGATCTGGCATGGTGCTGTCATCCGGCTGAGGTGCCCCCCCTTCCCTTCCCCCTGAGGTGCCTGTTATATTTCGATCTGATGCCCCAGCAGTGTTCTCTCCGTTTTGCTCAGGTATCGTGTGTGGGCCGCGCCCATGCATTTTGGGCCCAGTGGTCCACGGACATTGAATGGTGCATACCTGCACTACTAATCGTGATATATATTTTGTTGAATGTGTATATATATCTGTATATATTAGCTTACTGTATTTTTGTACATTACAATGGTTGCACTCATTTCCTTTTGTCTTTGCATTCTTCCGGTGGGGTTGGGGGTTGTTACTGTGATGTTTGGATATGCATTGGTGTGTGAGTTGTAGTGGGTGAGGGTCGGGGTGTTGCGTGTGTGTGTCCGTGACTTTTGCCTCCCCTATGTCGTAAGTGCAGTACTCACCGTTGTCTTCGGCGCTGATGATGATCATACAGGAGCAGGAAGACTATCGCAGGGAGTATTTGGAGTTCCGGCTCCATTGTACCCTCCTTCCTTGTGGAGTGTTAGAGGTGAGCGTTTTCCCATTGAAATGGCTGTTTCCGCCGTGTTTTTATCCACAGTGAATCCACCCTGGAAAAGGTGGCGGATTGGTAGGTTGTGATACTGTGGGCGGTACTTTGTCTCCCGCCTGTCTGTTGGCGGTGACTGCCGCGCTGCTTGTCTGTACCGCCGTGGCGGTCGGATTGTTAAAGTGGCTGTCTTTTTTGGCAGTTTCTGCCACAGTCATAATACCCTTTTTTTTCCGCCGGCCTGTTTGCGGTCTTACCGCCGCTTTAACACCGTCCGCCAGGGTTGTAATGACCACCAAAGTGTCTTAAGTCTTTTAAAAGCAAACAAAGCCTCATGAAAAATCTCTGCAAAGGGCCGCAGAGGAGCAGAAGCGTGAAAACAAAGGGGTGTGCGTCCATTTCTCGGGCCTCGCACGGCGATGCAACGTTTCGTTTCCACGCAGGGATGGCTGTTCATCGATTTTCAGCGCTCAGTCATGGATCCTTCTTTGGGTTGTGGGGTTTTCAGACTCCCCGGCGATGGTGCGTGGATTTCCTGCGCTGGCAGGACAAAGTCACAGGAGCTGCATCAATCCGGTGGGCATTGCGTCAAATTTTTCTACCGCACGGTAGGCACTGCTTTGATTCCTATCTGGAAGTCAGGCTGCGTCATTCCAGCTTGGCTATGCGTTGATCCAGTGGGATGTGCGTCGAATTTCTGGTCGCTATGCTGGTGCTGCGTTGATCTTCTCATTGCGAAGTCGGGCTGCGTCATTCCGGTTCGGTGTGCAGTGAAATTTTCACCCCGGTGCAGGCTGTGCGTCGTTTCTGGCAGGCTGTGCATCTAATTTCACCACACAAGGAGTCCTTCTTGAAAAGATGAAGTCTTTTTGTTCCTGAGACTTCAGGGAACAGGAGGCAAGCTCTGTCCAAGCCCTTGGAGAGCACTTCTTCACCTCAGCCAGAGAGCAGCAAGGCAGCAGGGCAACAACAAGGCAGCAGTCCTTCACAGACAGCAGTCAGGTGAGTCCTTTGGGCAGCCAGGCAGTTCTTCTTGGCAGGATGCAGGTTCTGGTTACAAGTTTCTTCTCCAGGAAGTGTCTGAGTTGGAAGGGGCAGAGGCCCTGTTTATATACCCAAATGTGCCTTTGAAGTGGGGGTGACTTCAAAGAGTGACTTAGAAGTGCACCAGGTCCCCTTTCATGGGGGAGACTTCAAAGAGTGACTTAGAAGTGCACCAGGTCCCCTTTCAGCTCAATCCTGTCTGCCAGGGTCCCAGTAGGTGGTGTGGCAGTCCTTTGTGTGAGAGCAGGCCCTCCACCCTCCCAGCCCAGGAAGACCCATTCAAAATGCAGATGTATGCAAGTGGGGCTGAGCATCCTGTGTTTGGGGTGTGTCTGAGTGAATGCACAAGGAGCTGTCAACTACACCCAGCCAGACGTGTATTGTAAGGCACAGAAAGATTTAAGTGCAGAGAAATGCCCACTTTCCAAAAGTGGCATTTCTAAAATAGTAATATTAAATCCAACTTCACCAGTCAGCAGGATTTAATGTCACCATTCTTGCCATACTAAATATGGCCTTCCTACTCCTTTCAGATCAGCAGCTACCACTCAAACAATGTATGAGGGCTGCCCAAATGTTAGCCTATGAAGGGAGCAGGCCTCACAGCAGTTTAAAAACGAATTTAGGAGTTTTACACTACCAGTGCATGTAAACTACCTAGGTACATGTCCTGCCTTTTGCCTACACAGCACCCTGCCCTACGGGTTACCTAGGGCATAGCTTAGGGGTGTCTTATATATAGAAAAACTGGAGTTTTAGGTATGGCAAGTACTTTTAAATGCCAAGTCGAATTGGCAGTGAAAGTGCACACACAGGTCTTGCAATGGCAGGCCTGAGACAAGGTTAAGGGGCTATTTAGGTGGGTGGCACAATCAGTGCTGCAGGCCCACTAGTAGCATTTAATCTACAGGCCCTGGGCAGACATAGTTCACCCTACTAGGGACTTATAAGTAAATTAAATAGTCCAATTGGGTATGATCCAATGTTACCATGTTTAAAGGGAGAAAGCATATGCAGTTTAGCAGTGGTAAAGTGTGCATAATTTTAAAACCAGCAAAAACAGTGTCCAAAAAGTGGAGGAATGCAGGCAAAAAGTTAGGGGTGACCACCCTAAGGCTTTCAGGTCTAACAGATTGCCTTAGAGAACCCTGCCTCTAGATGAAGTTGTGAAGCTGACGTGGAGTAGTTGTGCAGCGCAAACCATCCATGTGCCCTTCTCGCCAGTAGTGCTTTGTACTCTACCAAGAAGATCCTCTTGACCGTTTTGTTGACCAATTGCTTGAAGCTATGATATTGTTCAGAGGCCTCTCAGATTTCACCTAAGCCTAATCGCTCTATTGATTCCTGAAGATAGACTCGAGCTGGGCAATCTTTTTTTGACTGCAGTTCGTTCCATAAATAAGCATTTAGGGTGCCAGGCTCTGCTTTCTTGATCTTAAACCAGCTTTTGATATATGCTCCTCTAAACACCTGTTGTTGCGCCTGCAGTCTGAATTTCAAGCCCTATTTGCACCGGGGATGTACATTTTGGTAGATTAAAAATCTTCCTCATCGCTCTGATAATAATGCTGTCCAAGGTGCTAGCATCCTGCCCCCTGATACATTCACTCCAAAGGGTAATCATAGGGATGAGTTTTGTTATCTTGATTCAGGCTTGGCCCAGCTGTTTTACTCTTAAGGTCTTTTCTTGGTTCTCTGACACCCTCAAAGAATCAAAGAAAACTTGTCGCGCCCTCGAGAAGGCCTGGCGCAAGGACCACACCGCTGACAACATGACTGCCCTCAAGAACGCTACCCGCGAACACCACCACCTGATCCGCGCTGCTTAAAGGAACTTTTTCACCGACAGACTGGACAAAAACAGCCACAACAGCAGAGAACTCTTCAGCATCGTCAAGGAGTTCTCCAACCCCAACGCTGTCACGCCCTCACAGAATTTGTGCGAATCCCTCGCCACCTTCTTCCATCGCAAGATCAGCGACCTCCACGACAGCTTCGGACACCAGACGCAACCAAACACCACCGAACCCGCACCCCCGGCCATCACCCTCAACAACTGGACCCACATCAACACTGAAGAAACCAAATCCACCATGAACTCTATCCACTCCGGCGTCCCTTCGGACCCCTGCCCTCACTTCATCTTTAACAAAGCCGACGACATCATCGCCCCACACCTCCAGGCCGTCATCAACTCTTCTTTTTCTTCTGCTACCTTCCCCGAATGCTGGAAACACGCCGAAGTCAACGCCCTACTAAAGAAACCTATGGCTGACCCGAGCGACCTGAAAAACTTCTCCCCATCTCTCTCCTGCCTTTCCCAGCCAAGGTAATAGAGAAGACCGTCAACAAACAGCTGACCACTTTCCTGGAAAACAACAACCTGCTCGACCCTTCACAAACCGGATTTCGAACCAAGCACAGCACGGAAACCGCCCTCATCTCAGTCACAGACGACATCAGAACCCTGATGGACAACGGTGAAACAGTCGCCCTCATTCTCCTTGACCTCTCGGCTGCCTTCGGCACCGTCTGTCACCGCACCCTAATCACCCGCCTCCGCTCCACCGGGATCCAAGGCCAGGCCCTAGACTGGATCGCCTCCTTCCTCTCAAACCGTTCCCAAAGAGTTTACCACCCTCCGTTTCGCTCAGAACCCACCAAGATCATCTGCGGCGTACCTCAAGGCTCATGACTCAGTCCGACACTCTTCAATGTCTACATGAGCCCCCTCGCCAACATCGTACGCAAGCACGACATCATCATCACCTCCTACGCCGACGACACCCAACTTATACTCTCCCTCACCAAGGACCCCGCCAGCGCCAAGACCAACCTACAAGAGGGTATGAAGGACGTCGCAGATTGGATGAGGCTCAGCCGCCTAAAGCTGAACTCTGAAAAAACGGAAGTCCTCATCCTCGGCAACACCCCGTCTGCCTGGGACGACTCCTGGTGGCCCACGGCCCTCGGCACCGCACCGACCCCCACAGACCACGCCCGCAACCTCGGCTTCATCTTGGACCCTCTTCTCACCATGACCAAGCAAGTCAACGCCGTGTCCTCCGCCTGCTTCCTCACCCTCCGCATGCTCCGCAAGATCTTCCGCTGGATCCCCGCCGACACTAGAAAACCCGTGACCCACGCCCTCGTCACGAGCCGCCTGGACTACGGCAACACCCTCTACGCTGGGACCACAGCCAAACTCCAAAATCGCCTGCAACGCATTCAAAACGCCTCGGCCCGCCTCATCCTCGACGTACCCCGCAACAGCCACATCTCCGCACACCTGAGACACCTGCATTGGCTCCCAGTCAGCAAAAGGATCACCTTTCGACTTCCACAACAAGGGACCGGAATACCTCAACCGACGCCTCAGCTTCTACGTCCCCACCCGCCTCCTCCGTTCCTCTGGCCTCGCACTCGCTGCCGTCCCTCGCATCCGCCGCTCCACGGTGGGTGGGAGATCTTTCTCCTTCCTGGCGGCCAAGACCTGGAACTCCCTCCCCACCAGCCTCAGGACCACCCAGGACCACTCCGCTTTCCGGAGACTCCTAAAAACCTGGCTTTTTGAGCAGCAGTAACTCCCTCTTTCCCCTAGCGCCTTGAGACCCGCACAGGTGAGTAGCGCGCTTTATAAATGTTAATGATTTGATTTGATTTGATTTTAAAGCCACTGCTACTGCAGTTCCTCTTGTGAGGAACATACGTGCACTTGATACCAATTATGAACCCCCATGTATTTGTATTCATTTACTATCTCTAGCCGTAGACCTCCCAGATGGTAGTGATACCTTTGCAGAACCCTTCTTTGATTCAGTTGCATAAACTTGGTTTTATCTAGGTTTATACTCAGGCCATTTTCAAGAGAGTACTTTTGAGTGGCATCTAGTAAATGCTGGAGACCAACCAGTGTTCGGCTAAACTAACAAAAGGCCATCACTGTATAGTAAGTTCAAGAGCATGTATCCTTCTACATTAGGGCTGTGGGAGTTACAATTGTCCAAATCAAAGGACAGGTCGGACATAAAAAGATTAAATAGAGTCAGGTCAATACACAGTCCTGTTTGAGTCCCTTAGCAGTTGGTATCCTTCTCAACAGATAATCACCTGCCCCCAGCTTGACTTGAACCAAAGAATAGGTGTGCAGAAGAATCAGTTGATTCAAGAGGCCAGTTGGAATGTTTCTTTTGGCAAGCTTACCCGAAAGCTTTTCCATATCAATATAATCATAAGCTGAAGAGTAGTCAATGAAGCAGACATATAATCAGGAGCTAGCAGCCTTTGCAGCATCTATCAGAAAAGAGAGTCGAAATATTTATAGTTGTACCCACGTTTGCTAAAGCCAGTTTGGTTAAGGGGAATAACTGTGATACCTGTTGCCCAGTCCATCAGCTCCTCTAAAATAAGGCTGACATAGTATTTGGCGTTGTTATCAATTAAGGTGACCAACCTATTGTTTTTTGCTTCTCTTTTATTTCCTTTCTTGTAAATTGGCACAATTAAAGACCCTCTCCAGGATGCTGGAATTGTTTCTGTTTTAAGGATATCAATGAAGACTGGTTGAAGTGCATCTGCCTACTACCCAGAGTCCAGTTTAAACAGAAGCGGGGGGATCCCATTTGGGGCTGGTGCTCCCTCCCTCCTGCCTTTTGTTATCCTATTTATAGTTGTCATTGTGGAGGCTGGCTGGTCCCATTTTATATCCTCCATTTTTCCTGCCTGTGCAACTAGCTGTCTCCTCCCCCCTTGTAATACTAGATGGATCCGTATTGAAGTGTTTCATAAGGTAGCTTGCCCAGTCATCCTCTGTCAAATGAAAGTTAACTCCGTGGCCTGCCAGATTTTGTAGTCTGTTTACTGTTTGCCAGAATCTGGTACTGTTGTTACGTAGAAGAACTCAGCACAAAGCAACTCTTCTAAATAACCTCTTCAGCCGCCATACTATCTGCTTCTTGGTAGCTTTTAATTGCCGCAGCTCTTTTAGGATGTTCATGTCTGGGCCAATTGAACAAAGCCTCTGCAGGGATCTGTTCATTGCCGTCTTAAGGCTACGGATATGCCGATCTTGTGGGACAATGGGTCGCTTGCCTGACTGGTTTTGCAATATGGACAGGGTTTTATGATGGAACTTTTCACCTGCCTCCAGTTGAGGCCCATCTCTGACTGAGTAAGAGTCCCCTAGTGCTTTAGTAAAACTCTCCTAGCTGGTTGTAATATCTGAGACACCTGCTCACTTTTCCTCCTAAAGATTCTTCGCCAATGATAGCAGCCATTGAGGATAATCAATCTTGCATTTAATCCTTTTGTTATTTACCGTACATATAGTTATAGGCTCTTCCACTGGTTGGTTTATAGTTGTGCCCTCACTCTCACTGGGATTTCTTGTGGGAGGTGAGGTGATCACTGAAGTCCTATGCTCCCAAGCAGTAATCCACTCAAGGAAGTGAACATTCTTGGTTGGTATGAACAGAAATAACTATGCACGATGATAAATCTTTGTAAGGCACCATATGTGTTTGCATTAACAGACATACAAGCCCATCCTGAACAAGTATTACAGGAGTTTGAATCTGTCTTCAGTGAGGATTTAGAATATTTGAAAGGCTTCCATCACATGATTAAACTAAAGGATAACACCACTACTGTAAAGCAAAAAGTTTGCAACTTACCATTGTCTGTCAGGGAACAAGTAAAGAATATTCTAGATAAATTGCAGAAGAAGGGAATAATTGAGCATGTGGATGCAACGTCTTGCTTATCTCTAATCATTGTTGCCAAGAAAAACTCTGGTGAAATTAGGTTGTGTATTGATTTAAGGCAATTGAATCTTCAAGTGGTGGTAGAGACGCAACCTTTTAGCGAATAGTAATAAATTGATGCCACCTCTTGGCGATGCTTAAGTATTCTCTACATTAGACTGCAGCACAGCATACCACCAAGTGTTATTTCACACAGACTCACGTAATCTCACACTAATGGGACCAATTAGGTTCCGGTGAATGCCTTTTGGATTATGTTCAGCTCCTGTTGTGTTTAAAAAAATAATGTATAAGTTATTAAACTCCAAAGCCTACAAATAAGGATGAGTTGAGATCATTCTTAGGATTGTGCAAATTCTATGCAAAGCTTATTCAGAACTATTCTGACAAAATTGAACCAATGCGGAAAGTGACCAAAAAAGGTTTTGATTTTGGATAGAATGATGAATGTGAAAGATGTATGCAAAAATTGATGGAAGAAATTCAAAAGTCACCTTCATTAAAATCGTTTGATGAATATTTTCACTTCATAGTAACTGTTGATGCAAATCAGATTGGACTTGTAGCTGCTTTGAGCCAGCAAAAACAACGGGGAAGTCAATTGATTGTCTTTGCATCACGCAAGCTGAAGGAACCCGAGACAAGTTACTCTGTAATTGAGAGAGAGTTATTGGCTTGTGTGTGGGCAGTGGAAAAATTTAAACGTTTTTTGTAGGGTAAAAGTTTTCTAATTCATACTGACCATAAGCCGATAGTAAGCATATTGAGTAAATGCAGTACTGATAAGGTGTCTCCACATATAACCAAATTGGCCTGTAAATGACATGAGCGTGTTTTTCATGTTGAGTACCCGCCAGGAAAGTCCAATGTCACATCTGACTATTTATCTTGCTTGCCTTGTAATGACGATGAGGAAGATGCAATGAATGGTAACCTAGCTGTTTTTTACTTGTCAGATGAAGTGGAACAGATGTGTGCAAACAATAAACAGCAGTGGCCTGAAGCCATTAGTGATGCTGCTGAATATCCTCTTGTGTCTGAGTATATTGTTAGTGGATGGCCCAAAGAAAATATGTTGGAAGATTCCTTGAGACCTTATTGGAAGGTGAATGATGAATTGACACTCATATGAACTCATAGGAACTTCTAGTCTTACTGCCAAACTTCTCCCATTAGCTCATGTAGGTCACATGGGTATGACTGGAACAAAAAAAGGTTGAGACCTGAGTATTGTTGGCCCTTCATGGACCCGGATGTAGAGAGATTAGTGCACAATCATTGTGTTTGTCAGTACACTGATAAAACTGTATGCACACAATCTTATCCTTTACCTTCTATACCTTTACCTGAAGGACCATGGCACAAACTTGGAATTGATTTGATTGGTCATATGTACAAATTGCCAAATGAAATGAAATTTGCTATTGTATGGATGGACTATTACAGTAAATGGATTGATTTAGAATTCATGGACACTCCCACCATGAGCATGAAATGAAAGCATTTTTGCAAGCTTCAGGAATTGACCATTGTAAGTCATCCTTATATCATCCCCAAGGAAATGGCCAGGTGAAGCGAGCTAACCGTATTTTTAAGGAGACTGTTCAGTTGGCCTTGAGAAATAAGATACATGTGATGTAGGCTTTACAGGATTGTTTATAGGCTTACCATACCACTTCCCACAGTGTTACAGGTGTCACACCATTTGAGTTGTTAAGGGGAAGAGTGCCTGTAACAAAGTTGAGTACACATAATATGGTAAGACCTAATAATACTGGCATTGTAGATGTTCAAAGAAAATCAAGATAAAATACAGGAATTAGTAGCTGACAAGCAAGTCAAAATGAAGAGGTATTATGATATGAGAAAGGCTGTGACTCAAATAAAGGTAAGGATGGTGATTATGTGAGAATCAGATGTCCTAGGACTAGTACAAGTGTAAATAAATTTGGAGAATGAAGTAGAGTTATCAAAACATCAGGGCCTGCCATTCAAAATAGAGGGTGGTGGAACACGTCATGTGCTACTTGCGTGACTTCCAATGTGATGGAAGATTCTAGGAAAGCTATTGGTGGCGAAGGTACTAAAAGTGATCAGGATGTACAGTCGAATTTGTCTGACACATGTACATGTTCCCAAGGACACACTAATGGAACTGTATCATCAAATGGCACCTACAGTTCTGGTGTAAATAATTATGAACAAAGGATCGGTGTTCAACATGAATCAATTTGCAGACCTAAACATATTATAGGAATGCCTTCTAAATTCAAGAATAAACTTGTTTTACTGATTCCTGTGTTGTGACTTCTCTACACATAGCAATAAAGTATAGGAATTGTTTTGCCTTGAATAACATAGGAATACAGTTTAGGAATAGTTTTGCCTTACGTATCTACTAGGTCATGATAAATACCAAAGTCCATAGTTACAGCAGAGCATACAATTCAGGTCCAGTGCACAAAGCTTTTCTGTGAGTACTGATGTTTTACCCTAGAGTTAGGTATGGATTACCTATTACTTTTACTGAGTAGCTGTGTCTTTCTCCAGATGCATGTTTTATTTATTTATTCATTTTTTGTAAAAAGGCATACACACTTCCATAAAAAAAAGATTTGTGAATGAGGCCTGAGTAAGCATGTCTTATTTCTGACATCCATGAGTAAGTTACACTTAAGCCTGAAAACACAACTATTCACAGAAAGTGCTTTGTGAACCATACTGGGATACTAACGAGTAATTCACATATAAGACAGGTGTATATCACATCTATTCACAGAAAAACATTTTGAATCAGGTCCTTCAAGTTTAGTTTTGAACTACAAATACATTCTTGATCTAAATGTCATGTACCAAGGTAATGCAAAACTACAGGTGTTTTCAGCTTCTCAACTAAGATGTTAATAGGAAAATTACACACCTTTGAGTGATTATTTATTTCAACTGCATTATAATGTTGCGTACAAAAACTACATAACAACTGATGAGTGGTATAAAACCTATGCTCACAATCTGGCAATGCTTGTTGTACTGTATCAATGCCTCACTGCATATTTGTGTTCCTGGATTTAGGTTTTATGTGTATTTTATGTTACCGGTTGATAAGGGATCACAGCTCAGCCCCTGCAGTCTAGGAACTAGTTAGGATAAACTGTTCATTTTGGCAAACAGTTGGGTTCAGTGAGGTATAATGGGCCAGTTCATCCACTATACAATATGATAATGTTTGGGTGCCCCAGTCTTGACTCTACCAGCAATTGTGTCATTCTTCTGGTAGTGTCTGGCAGGAAGATAGCAGTATGGCAGAGATTTGACCGCTACCTCTGTAGAATTCTTGCTACCCTGGTGTGCAAACCACTGAGGTGACTAAATGCTGATAACCAAAATACGACTGAAGGTTCCATTACTTACACTCCTGTAGTGGGTTAGGCAGGCTGCCACAGTTATCCTGAGGGCCTGCATGTTCAAAAGATGTACAAATCCTCCAATCCTCAAGGACTGTTCTTCAGTTGGCCAATTCAGCTAAATTTTTCAATTCAATCATTATTTACTTTTGACCAATAAAAAACATTACAATAAGACATTATTAATCAAGATTTTTAGAAAATCAATATAATGGCCAAATAGGACTCTAAATCATTGAGAGGTCAAAAGCTAACCCTGCATAGCTTAATATCAAAATGCAATCAATACTATGTGTTAGACCTTGCATCCTTGGCGTAGTCTCCTCTGTCTTTTTGCCTCTGCTTTCTCTGTTTTTGACTGTGTGCTGGACTCTGTTTTTGCTGTTTTTGGTACTCTGGGCACTTTACAACTGCTGACTAGTGCTAAAGTGCAAGTGCTCTCTGTGTAAACTGTATGTGTAATTGGCTTTTCCATGATTGGCATATTTGACTTACTAGTAATCCCTAGTAAAGTGCACTAGAGTGTTCAGGGCCTGTAAATCAAATGCTACTAGTGGGCCTGTAGCACTGATTGTTCCACCCACATGAGTAGCCCTGTAAATATGTCTCAGACCTGCCACTGCAGTGTCAATGTGCGCAGTTCTAACCTGCCAGTTCGACCGGGCAAGTGTACCTACTTGCCAGGCCCAAACCTTTCCTTTTCGTATGTGCAAGGCACCCCTAAGTTAGGCCCTAGGTAGCTCCATGGGCAGGTTGCAGTGTATGTTAAAAGTAGGACATGTACTAATGTGTTTTACATGTCCTGACAGTGAAATAGTGCCAAATTCGGTTTTCACTTTTTCAAGGCCTATCTCTCTCATAGGTTAACATGGGGACTGCCTTTAAATATCTTTTAAGTGCAGTTTCCCATTGGGAGCAGATAGAGATGTGGAGGTTGGGGTTTCTGAACTCACAATTTAAAAAACATGTATTTTGGTAAAGTTGTTTTTTAGGTTGTCAGTTTGAAAATGCACTTTTAGAAAGTGGGAATTTTTTTGCTTAAACCATTCTGTGCCTCTGCCTGCTTGTGTATTCCACATCTGGGTCAGACTGACAGTTGGGCTGTTGTGAATTCCCTCTAGACAGTGACACAAAGGGAGCTTGGGTGTAGCCTGCATATTCTGATGAGTCTCCTGGGCTAGAGTGGGGCGGGAGGAGCTGACACTTTCACCAGAATGGGCTGTGTCTGTCGTCACACAATGCATTCTCAAACCCCTTGGTGTGTGTCTGGGGCCAGGCCTGGCAAGGCAGGATCTTGTCAACAACAGACTTTCCTTTGTATTTTGCCTAAATCGAAGGCAAATAGGAGTATAAGTAATGGACCCAAAATGACAGATTTTTAGAATACTTCTGGAACCTAGAGGAACCTCTGCCAAGGAGAAGAGCTGAAGAGGAAGAGCTGGAGGAGGAGTACTGCCCCTTTGCTGTGTGTGCTTTGCTGGGTTGGCCTGCTGTTGCTTCTTCTGCCTTAGAGAGGACAAAGACTGGATGTTGCTCTCTATCCTGCTTGTGAAGTTCCTCCAAGGGCTTAGACTGAGCTTGTCCCCTATTCTGAAGTCTTCGCGACCATCAAAGGCTTCTTCTGCCAACACCTGGACTCTCTGCTGAGACCCCTATCCTGGCAAGTGGTGCCTAATCCAGTCCCTGGGCCCTCGAAAGGAGAAGCTGGTGGAAAAATAAGAAGAACCAATTGCACCGACTTCAGACGACTCTGGACTGACGCTGCTGCCGGATCCCACTCTTTGAGTTCCAAAGTGCTGTGACACCCGACTCTGCTGTGCCACCTGCAGCCTGGTGGAGTGACTGCGACTCCGAGAGGTCGCCGCACCACGTCGTGACTGCCGGATATTGACCCCGCCAGAAGTGGAAGGATCTGATGCTTCGCACCAACATCACCTAACCTCCACAGCTCTGCAGCAAGAACCTGACGCCTCACACCGGTGCCTCCGCTCCACAGCACCTGAACTCACGCCACACCAGATCCAGCGATGCCGTGATCCTCGACTCCGTGCACCGGCTTGTTTCCCTATTCTCACAAGGTACTGTACCTGGGGGTCCGTGCGAACTCCGTGACCGGCACCATCGGCGTCAGATTGTTGGGAACACATCTGTCACGAGGCTTTGAAATTACCAATTCATAACTTTGCTTTATGTATGGCGGATTTTTGTCGTTTTGGTCTTGTTTTACTCAGATAAATACTGGTTATTTTTCTAACCTGGTGTTGAGTCCTTTTGTGGTATTTTCACTGTCTTACTGTGTGTGATTGTACAAATAGTTCACACATTGCCTTTAAGATAAGCCTGCCTGCTTGTGCCAAGCTACCAAAGGGGTGCACAGGGGTTATCCTTGGTGTGTATCTCCATTACCCTGACTAGTGTGAGGGTCCCTGCCTAGACAGAGTGCAAATGGACTGGCAACCAGAGACCCCATTTCTAACGCTGTGCAAATACAGCCATATGCTTCATTACAAAATGTGTAAATATCACTAAGCAAGCTGTCACAAGAGGCATTTGGCAACAAGTGCAGCAAAGCATGTAAGGAGTGCTATCAGAGCAACAATAAGGCTAAAGTTTGTTTCATGGCATTGCACAAACAACAGTTACCTTCCAATGACTAGCATGAAGCCCAAGCAGATCTTAATTCATAGACTGGTAGTAGAAAATATCGTAAGTGGATAAACTTGTTTCTCTTTTCACTGGGGGGAAAACAGGTACATGAGGAGTAGCTAACCAGCAAAGCATGTAAGGAGTGCTAGCAGAGCAACAATAAGGTTAAAGTTTGTTTCATGGCATTACACAAACAACAGTTACCTTCCAATGACTAGCATGTAGCCCAAGCAGATCTTAATTCATAGACTGGTAGTAGTAAATATCGTAAGTGCATAAACTTGTTTCTCATTTCACAGGGGGGCAAAACAGGTACATGAGGAGTAGCTAACCAGCACAAAACTCAACTACATATATATTACATCAGGTTCCTGCCTTTAAACTTTAAAAGTGTCTCAGTCCTCTTCTGAGATAGCAGTTTCATCCAGGTCTTTACTACTTCTTTAAAGTAAGATGTAAAGAGGCTTGTGACACCAAAGACACCTCAAGCTGAAATTCTCATTAATGAATTATTTAAAATAGTTGCCACTGGGTTCACCATCTTATCCTTACTCTCAATAATCTCCCATAGTTGGCAGCACATAAACGATAACAAGCAAACAAAAGTGAGACATCACTTCTTAGGATTGGTTCACCAGGTTAAACTCTAATGTGAGTTGTGATTATGAACAAGACCCGGAAATACTGAAAGTAGTTTGAGTTGCAGAACCTTTTGAAAAATGTATGCCATTTCCCAGGAAAGGTACAGTGACTGACTAATGTGATGCCTCCTTGCAGGAACTAGACACGGAAATAAATATGATTCGCACTACATCCTGGTCCCATGAAATGCTGCATACCAAAGTAATTGTATGGACCAGATACTTTAAACATTCTTCCTTTTTGGAATAGACTGCCAACTTGTCAAGAGCACCAATAGTGATATTTTGGATCTCCGAACAAAGGATCAATTCCCCATGTTTCTGAACAAGTGTAGATCCTTGTTTTCATCCTGCTTACAGTTAGGCATTCATGTTTTCTTGTAAGCACCTTCATCCTGAGGATGGTCTCATGGATAAGCTCAATTTGAGACTGAAACTTTGACGCTTGACCCACCTTTCTTCTGAAGTTGTTTTTACCCATGTATTGATGTTATGTCATCCAGATGTACGTTTTTGTGATATCCAGAAAGTGGACATTCAGTACATTGCCATTTGTCTTCAACACTATGTTGGAATTACATATCCTTGTATCAGAATAGACAATGTTGATGTCCTAGAAACAACAGCTGCTCAACTCCTGAATTTGTGAATTTGTGTTTCATGTTCAATCGAATAGTTTTCTTTCAATACATAATTTCCCAAGATAGACCTGCTTGTAGAGATCTACTTTTGATGGCATCCCCCGACTTGCTTGAAATCATGTAAATGTTTTTTTCTCTTTAACAAAATCTCTTGTAGGTGCCTTTACCTGTAATATACTTATAGTAGAGCCAGCATTAACGCTGCTGAAATTATCTCTAACTTTGGGCTAAGCGATGGTAAGTCTAGAGTGGCAGACTAATTCTCGGTCCATGTATCCGTTAACCCAGTATCATACTGAATGAGGCTGCTAGTGGTCATGACCAAAACACTGTTTCAAATGAATCCCAGAAAATTTGACTTTTTCAGATCTTTAAGGTAAACAGTCCATATTACGCGGGATTCCTCTAATGTTTACCGTGTGTCCAAAAACCACAATAAATGATTTTGATGAACTATACAATTTTCCTAGTCTTAAGAGTGAAAGATAGACAAAGAGCATTGAAGAAAAACAGCAATATGTTTGAATTAGATATTATTGTCTGCATTTTGCAGTATAAACATTTCAAGAACCTAGTTTTGCAGTAAACGCTTGTTCATTAAATAATTTTGTCCCACATCTGTGTGTATAAACTGACAATAGAGGTTTGAGGATGCATCCCTCCTTCAAGCCCCAGTTTAAGAAAATGTATTTTCAGACTCAATTGCTATTTTCCATTATGTCTTTCTTCTCTGCAATTTCAATCAAAGCAAATCTCTTCCCATTACATTAAACTATGTTTTTAAATCGAAGAAATGGGCAGAGAGTTTAATGTTCTTAATATTCATAGCCTGATAAATGATGATATAAAGTGAAAAGGTTATCTGAGGTGCTAGAGCTTGGTCTGAAACTGGTTTGATGCAGTGGTATATAAAATTATCAGATGTAGCCCAGATATCTAGGTTGTATATGAGAATAAGAACACACAATTTGGCTTCTGTGTCTACAGGTGTTATGAAGCGGAAATAGACTTATCTTTTGCTTTGCTCTTCCTAGGGGTGCAAAATTGATCACTCCGAGGAGTTCTAAAGAAGGATTTGTGCAGTGAAAAATCCATGTTCACCAGTATTGTGGTTCTGATTTCAGTAACCACATCCTATTTGTAAGGAAATGCCTCCTTGGCATGGTTACCCCCTGACTTTTTGCATTTGCTGATGCCAAGTTATGATTTGAAAGTGTGCTGATGCCTGCTAACCAGGCCCCAGCACCAGTGTTCTTTCCCTGAAATTGTACCTTTGTCTCCACAATTGGCACACCCTGGCATCCAGGTAAGTCCCTTGTAACTGGTACCCCTGGTACCCCTGGTACCAAGTGCCCTGATGCCAGGGAAGGTCTCTAAGGGCTGCAGCATGTCTTATGCCACCCAGGGGACCCCTCACTCAGCACAGACACACTGCTTGCCAGCTTGTGTGTGCTGGTGGGGAGAAAATGACTAAGTCG
This sequence comes from Pleurodeles waltl, assembly GCF_031143425.1. Lineage (NCBI taxonomy): Eukaryota > Metazoa > Chordata > Amphibia > Caudata > Salamandridae > Pleurodeles > Pleurodeles waltl. The sequence continues at coordinate 178,430,009 of NC_090444.1, forward strand.
ACATGGCACTCCCCTCAGGGTGCCATGCCAACCTCACACGGCCTATGGAATAGCTAAGTCACCCCTCTAGCAGGCCTTACAGCCCTAAGGCAGGGTGCACTATACCACAGGTGAGGGCATAGGTGCATGAGCACTATGCCCCTACAGTGTATAAGCAAAACCTTAGACATTGTATGTGCAGGGTAGCCATAAGAGTATATGGTCTGGGAGTCTGTCATAAACGAACTCCACAGCACCATAATGGCCACACTGAAAACTGGGAAGTTTGGTATCAAACTTCTCAGCACAATAAATGCACACTGATGCCAGTGTACATTTTATTGTGAAATACATCCAGAGGGCATCTTAGAGATGCCCCCTGAAAACGTACCCGACTTCCATTGTGGGCTGACTAGTTTTGCCAGCCTGCCACACACCAGACATGTTGCTGGCCACATGGGGAGTGTGCCTTTGTCACTCTGTGGCTAGTAACAAAGCCTGTACTGGGTGGAGGTGCTTCTCACCTCCCCCTGCAGGAACTGTAACACCTGGCGGTGAGCCTCAAAGGTTCACCCCCTTTGTTACAGCGCCACAGGGCATCCCAGCTAGTGGAGATGCCCGCCCCCTCCGGCCACGGCCCCACTTTTGGCAGCAAGGCCGGAGGAGATAATGAGAAAAACAAGGAGGAGTCACTGGCCAGTCAGGACAACCCCTAAGGTGTCCTGAGCTGAGGTGACTCTGACTTTTAGAAATCCTCCATCTTGCAGATGGGAGGAGGCACAAAGAGGGTGTAGCCACCCTCAGTGCTAGTAGCCATTGGCTCCTAACCTCCCAGACCTAAACACACCCCTAAATTGAGTATTTAGGGGCCCCCAGAACCTAGGAAGATAGATTCCTGCAACCTGAAGATGAAGAAGGACTGCTGACCTGAAAGCCCTGCAGAGAAGACGGAGACACCAACTGCTTTGGCCCCAGCCCTACCGGCCTGTCTCCCCACTTCGAGAAGAACTGCAACAGCGATGCGTCCCCCAGGGTCCAGCGACCTCCGAAGCCTCAGAGGACTACCCTGCATCTAAAAGGACCAAGAACTCCTGAGGACAGCGGCCCTGTTCCAAAGAAACTCCAACTTTGCAACAAAGAAGCAACTTTTAAAGACCACACGTTTCCCGCCGGAAGCATGAGTCTTTCCACTCTGCACCCGATGCCCCCGGCTCGACCTGCGGAGAACCAACACTACAGGGAGGACTCCCCGATGACTGCGACCCTGTGAGTAGCTAGAGTTGACCCGTCTGAGCCCCCCCCAGCGACGCCTGCAGAGGGAATCCAGAAGTTCCCCCTGACCGCGACTGCCTGCTTCAAAGAACCCGACGCCTGGTAAAGACACTGCACCTGCAGCCCCCATGACCTGAAGGATCCGACCTCCAGTGCAGAAGCAACCCCCAGGTGGCCCTCTCCCTTGCCCAGGTGGTGGCTACCCCGAGGAGCACCCCCTTGCCTGCCTGATTCACTGAAGAGACCCCTGGGTCTCCCATTGAAACCTATTGCAAACCTGATGCCTGTTTGCACTCTGCACACGGCCACCCCTGTGCCGCTGAGGGTGTACCTTTTGTGCTGACTTGTGTCCCCCCCGGTGCCCTACAAAACCCCCTTGGTCTGCCCTCCGAAGTCGCGGGTACTTACCTGCTGGCAGACTGGAACCGGGGCACCCCCTTTTCCATTGAAGCCTATGAGTTTTGGGCACCACTTTGACCTCTGCACCTGACCGGCCCTGAGCTGCTGGTGTGGTAACTTTGGGGTTGCCCTGAACCCCCAACGGTGGGCTACCTTGGACCCAACTTTGAACCCTGTAGGTGCTTTACTTACCTGCAAAACTAACCAATACTTACCTCCCCCAGGAACTGTTGAAATTTGCACTGTCTAGTTTTAAAATAGCTTATTGCCATTTTTGCCACAACTGTACATGCTATTTTGCTGATTCAAACTTCCTAAGATACCTGAGTGAAATACCTTTCATTTAAAGTATTGATTGTAAATCTTGAACCTGTGGTTCTTAAAATAAACTAAGAAAATATATTTTTCTATATAAAAACCTATTGGCCTGGAATTGTCTTTTGAGTGTGTGTTCCTCATTTATTGCCTGTGTGTGTACAACAAATGCTTAACACTACCCTCTGATAAGCCTACTGCTCGACCACACTACCACAAAATAGAGCATTAGAATTATCTCTTTTTGCCACTATCTTACCTCTAAGGGGAACCCTTGGACTCTGTGCATACTATTTCTTACTTTGAAATAGTACATACAGAGCCAACTTCCTACATTGGAGGATCAGCGGTGGGGTACAAGACTTTGCATTTGCTGGACTACTCAGCCAATACCTGATCACATGACTAAATTCCAAAAATTGTCATTAGAAACTGATTTTTGAAATTTGAGCTATTTTTCTACATTTTTAAAAGTCCTGCTAGGGCCTTGTGTTAGTCCCTGTTAGAATTTCTTTTAGAGTTTAAAAGTTTTGTAAAAGTTTGAATTAAGTTCTAGAGAATAGTTTTAGATCCTTAAAAAGTATTCCAACTTTTAGAAACAAAGGGGGTTATTACAACTTTGGAGGAGGTGTTAATCCGTCCCAAAAGTGACGGATATACCACTAGCCGTATTACGAGTTCCATAGGATATAATGGACTCGTAATACGGCTGGTGGTAAATCCGTCACTTTACCGTCACTTTTGGGACGGATTAACACCTCCTCCAAAGTTGTAATAACCCCCAAAATGTCTACAGAAGAGTTAGTGATGGGACTCAACCTCGCCCCTTACCTGCATCTTAGGATGTCAGAGTTAAGGTCTCTCTGTAAAATCAAAAAGATAAAAACTGGTTCAAACCCTACCAAAGTACAGCTCCAGGAGCTCTTGGCAGAGTTTGCTAAAAACAACACCTCTGATGATGCCCTCACAGAGGGGGACACAAGTGAGTTGGAGGAACTCCCACCTCCAACCCTAGATAGGGAGACTAGGGTTTCTTCAACCCTGACTCCAAATGTGATAGTCAGAGATGCTGTTTCTCTCACAGGAGAGTCCAGCAACTCTGGAAGCATTGAAGACAGCCTCAATGAAAATGACCTCCTGCTAGCCAGGTTGGCCAAAAGATTGGCTTTGGAAAGACAGATCCTAGCCATAGAAAGGGAAAGACAAGAGATGGGCTTAGGTCCCATCAATGGTGGCAGCAATATAAATAGGGTCAGAGATTCTCCTGACATGCTAAAAATCCCTAAAGGGATTGTAACTAAATATGAAGATGGTGATGTCATCACCAAATGGTTCACAGCTTTTAAGAGGGCTTGTGCAACCAGAAAAGTAAACAAATCTCACTGGGTGCTCTCCTTTGGGAAATGTTCACTGGAAAGTGTAGGGATAGACTCCTCACACTCTCTGGAAAAGATGCAGAATCCTATGACCTCATGAAGGCTACCCTGATTGAGGGCTTTGGATTCTCAACTGAGGAGTACAGGATTAGGTTCAGGGGGGCTCAAAAATCCTCGAGCCAGACCTGGGTTGATTTTGTTGACTTCTCAGTCAAAACACTGGATGGTTGGATTAATGGCAGTGGTGTAAATGATTATGATGGGCTGTACAATCTGTTTATGAAAGAACACCTTTTAAGTAATTTTTTCAGTGATAAACTGCATCAGCATCTAGTAGACCTAGGACCAATTTCTCCCCAAGAATTGGGAAAGAAGGCGGACCATTGGGTCAAGACTAAGGTGACCAAGACTTCCACAGGGGGTGACCAAAAGAAAGGGGTCACAAAGACTCCCCAGGGGAAGAGTGTTGAGACATCCAAGGGAAAAAGTAAAGAGTCTTCTATAGGGCCCCAAAAACCTGCTCAGGAGGGAGGGTCCAAAGCCTCTTCACAATCCAATTTTGGGTACAAGGGTAATAACTTTGATCCCAAAAAGGCCTGGTGTCGTAGCTGTAATCAGCAGGGACACCAAACTGGAGACAAGGCCTGTCCCAAGAAAGGTTCCACTTCAAACTCTACTCCAGTTAACACTGGAATAGCCAGTCTCCAGGTGGGATCAACAGCGTGCCCAGAGCAAATCAGGGTTCACACTGAAGCTACATTAGTTTCTGAGGGTGGGGTGGACTTAGCCACACTGGCTGCCTGGCCCCCTAATATGAAAAAATACAGGCAGCAACTCTTAATTAATGGGACTAGTGTAGAAGGCTTGGGGGATACGGGTGCCAGTGTCACCATGGTGACAGAGAAACTGGTTTCCCAAGGTCAATACCTGGCTGGACAAACATATCCAGTCACCAACGCTGACAATCAGACTAAAGTACATCCCATGGCTATGGTAACTTTAGAGTGGGGAGGGGTCAATGGCCTGAAACAGGTAGTGGTCTCCTCAAATATCCCTGTAGACTGTTTGCTTGGAAATGACCTGGAGTCCTCAGCATGGTCTGAGGTAGAACTAAAAACCCATGCAGCCATTCTGGGTATTCCTGAACTGGTGTGTGCCAAGACAAAGGCACAGTGCAAGGCACAGGGTGAAAAAGTGGTGTTGGAGTCTGGAATAATGGCCCAACCCTCCAAGAGGAAAGGAAAGAAGACTGGGGAACCAGCTTCAACACAACAAAAGAAAGGGAACCTCTCTTCCCAGGAAGAAGTTCTGCCCTCTGAGGAAACTGAGCCCATGGAGTTGGAACCTTATCAGGTTGAACTCTTAGGCCCAGGGGGACCCACAAGGGAACAGTTGTGTAAGGGGCAAGAAACATGTCCCTCTCTTGAAGGCCTTAGGCAGCAAGCTGCTGAAGAGACCAAAGGAAAAATCACTGGAACACATAGAGTCTATTGGGAAGATGGACTCCTCTACACTGAGGCAAGAGATCCCAAACGTGGTGCCACTAGGAGAGTGGTAGTGCCTCAGGAGTTTAGGAAGTTCATTCTGACCTTAGCTCATGATATTCCACTTGCTGGGCATTTGGGACAAACCAAGACTTGGGAGAGTTTAGTCAACCATTTCTATTGGCCCAACATGTCCCAGAAAGTAAAGGAGTTTTGTGTCTCCTGTGCCACCTGTCAAGCCAGTGGTAAGACAGGTGGACACCCAAAGCCCCCCCTCATTCCACTTCCAGAGGTGGGGGTCCCCTTTGAAACAGTGGGTGTGGACATAGTGGGCCCACTTGAACCTCCCACTGCCTCAGGGAACCAATACATACTGGTAGTAGTGGATCATGCTACTAGATACCCTGAAGAAATTCCCCTTAGGTCCACTACTGCCCCTGCAGTAGCTAAAACACTCATTTGTATCTTTACCAGAGTGGGATTTCCTAAGGAGGTGGTGTCTGACAAGGGTACCAACTTCATGTCAGCATACCTGAAGCATATGTGGAATGAGTGTGGGGTGACTTACAAATTCACCACACCATACCATCCACAAACCAATGGTCTTGTAGAAAGATTTAATAAGACATTGAAGGGCATGATCATGGGGCTCCCTGAAAAGCTCAAAAGGAGATGGGATGTCCGCTTGCCATGTCTGCTTTTCGCCTACAGAGAGGTGCCTCAGAAGGGAGTAGGGTTTTCCCCCTTTGAACTTCTGTTTGGCCATCCTGTCAGGGGACCACTAGCTCTTGTAAATGAAGGCAGGGAGAGACCTCTTCATGAGCCTAAACAAGATATAGTGGACTATGTACTAGGCCTACGTTCCTGGATGGCAGAGTACATGGAAAAGGCAAGCAAGAACCTTGAGGCCAACCAACAACTCCAGAAGATGTGGTATGACCAAAAGGCTGCTATGGTTGAGTTTCAGCCAGGGCAGAAAGTCTGGGTTCTGGAGCCTGTGGCTCCCAGGGCACTTCAGGACAGATGGAGTGGCCCTTACCCAGTGCTAGAGAGAAAGAGTCAGGTCACCTACCTGGTAGACCTAGGCACTAGCAGGACCCCCAAAAGGGTGATCCATGTGAACCACCTCAAACTCTTTCATGACAGGGCAGATGTGAATCTGTTGATGGTAACAGATGAGGATCAGGAGGCTGAGAGTGAACCTCTCCCTGATCTCCTCTCCACAGACCCTAAAGATGGCTTAGTAGATGGAGTGATCTATTCAGACACACTCTCTGGCCAACAGCAATCTGACTGTAGGAAAGTCTTACAACAGTTTGCTGAGCTCTTTTCCCTAACCCCTGGTCAGACACACCTGTGTACCCAGGATATGGACACAGGGGACAGCATGCCTGTCAAAAACAAAAATTTCAGACAGTCTGACCAAGTTAAGGAAAGCATCAAGGTGGAAGTCCACAAGATGCTGGAATTGGGAGTCATTGAGCACTCTGACAGCCCCTGGGCTATCCCAGTGGTCTTAGTCCCCAAACCTCACACCAAGGATGGTAAGAGAGAGATGAGGTTTTGTGTGGACTACAGAGGACTTAACTCTGTCACCAAAACAGATGCCCATCCCATTCCAAGGGCAGATGAGTTAATTGACAAACTAGGTGCTGCCAGATACTTAAGTACCTTTGACTTGACAGCAGGGTACTGGCAAATCAAAATGGCACCAGGAGCAAAGAAAAGATAGCATTCTCCACACCTGGTGGGCATTATCAGTTTACTGTTATGCCCTTTGGCTTAAAGAATGCCCCTGCCACCTTCCAAAGGTTGGTGAATCAAGTCCTTGCTGGCTTGGAGTCCTTTAGTGCAGCTTATCTTGACGATATTGCTGTCTTTAGCTCCAGCTGGCAGAATCACCTGGTCCACCTGAAGAAGGTTTTGAAGGCCCTGCAAGCAGCAGGCCTCTCTATCAAGGCATCCAAATGTCAGATAGGACAGGGAACTGTGGTTTACTTGGGACACCTTGTAGGTGGAGGCCAAGTTCAGCCACTCAAACCCAAGATCCAGACTATTCTGGACTGTGTAGCTCCAAAAACCCAGACTCAAGTCCACTATTGGAACCAGGAGTCCTAGTGGCCCATACGTCTTTTGTCAGATGAGTATTCCATCCATGATATCACAGTAAAAAAATCACAGCTGATAAAAGTTGTTCCCATATATCATCACATCCACTTACAAGAGCTTGATGCGTTCAGTCCAGACAGCCTAGGGAAATTGATTGCCCAATTGTTATCCCTTTCCTCATTCTGTCTACCTATGTCAAATATTTCTTAGCATTGCTTCTCTAAAAAAGCCCTTTTCTGCTCCCAAGCTGATAGATATAGGTTTTTATAGTAAGTGACTTTTGTAAATATAGCAAGAAAGGCCAGTTTCACTGTTCTTAATTCTCTGTTTAACTCTCCCTTCCTTTTACATTCTCAGTTTGAAGTATACCCTGGATCCGTCTTAATTACAACTAACTTTGCTGAACAGATTTCTTGGGCTCTCTGCCCAGTGTCCACATGGAGTCTGTTTCTGCCTGGCTCGGGTGTGATGTGTACTGGGTTCCATCTAGAGGCGTGTACTGCTCGTGTTGCTAAGAGAGATGGCCAAATCACACGAAACACAGTAAAGTTGAGCTTGGACCATGCAGGGGAAACCGAGGCTGGATATATAGGGAATGGAATGACACCCTCCATCATCCACCAGTTAAAGACGTTTCTTGGGGGAAAACAGGGTGAATGTAAGGCTAGGACGTCTGAAATGACATATGTAGCCCAGAACAAACAAATCCACCATTTTTGCAGCACACTTATGTGGAGCATAAGGTACCCCAACACTCACCAGTTATTCCTAACTCACACATTCCCAAAAATACAACTGATCTCTTTCATTCCAAGTTCTGCAGCAGTGTAGGTAAATCACTCCAGTAATGAGTTCTGAAAAGACTTTTACAGGGGAGAGCTGGTACACAGTTTCAAAACGGAAATATCTGTAAAAATGTATGTGCCCCTGACTAGAATCACACCGACGCTGCCGTCAGTCGTCACATGTTGAAATTGTGGTAGACACTCTTTTTTAGATTGGAGATACAGATTGGTTATCCCCTTGGCCACAAAGTACAGCTCGGATGTTGACCAAACACTTAAAACACAGGGAACGCATCCTCTGGGCTCACATGAGTGTCAAACTCACTGGGGGAGAATACAGGGCATTCTAGAAAACATGCAAGAGTCAGGTTTCCTATCTTCACAAGGACAACATTGCGCATGCAGCAGTTACCCCACTGACACCGACTTCACTGCATTCGCGGTGAGCTGAAATAAGACACAAACAGTAACATTCCCATGGTAGCCTCAGACACTCATGATGAAAGCATAACTCCATAGGACAAACGGCATGCTGGGGACAGCAACCATTCACAAAGTGTAACGTCCATTTCTCAAATATAACACTCTGCAGGCATTAGGTGGAGCAAAGAGCAGTGCCGAAAACCACTAGTATCTCTCCTCTATGTTCTATTCACAATATGTCTCTTTGTGGTTGTGCGACTCGTGTCACTCGAATGGAAAAGAATTGTGAGTCAGGCACATTGTGAGTCTGCATGCTGAGACTGAGGTCTGCTGTCCCATAGCCCTTTGTCTCTTCGTTAACTATTGTGCATAACGAGGCTCCAGCTGTTTCCCGCCTTATTGACATCAATGAGATGGGTGTGGTGGCACCTCAGTGTGCACAGTCCGTTTGCACAGTGCTCGCAGTGCAGTGTGAATCATTGCAGTGGCTGCTGCATTGCCCTGCCAGCAGCCTGCTTGAGAATCTGGCAACACTTTTTATCCTAATGTGCTGCTTTCAGGTGATTCCATTATTTCCAGCATGTAAACGTATTTTCCATCATTGCAAGCAGTTTTAGAAATGTTATGCCAATCCCTTTAGTTAAGCAAATTCTCAAAATATCACAAATGAAACATGCCTCAACGATTTTCAATTAGTCAGGGTAAGTTATGGTTTATAAGGGGAAATTTGTTCTCACCGGCTATGCCAGTTAAAAACGTATTCTTCTTTGCACTTCAAACTCTACCATGTTTCTCAGTTGAAGCTTGAACTGAATGTTCTCTAGGTTCTATAAACCACATAGGTGAACCTGGTGTATGGTGTATACTGTAAATTGACTAATTTGCTTCTCTATAAATTTGGCAGCCTCCATGGACCCAGCCTTAACATTGCGTCCCATCAAAACCAATCGCCTCATTTGATCAAGGCTTCCCCCATCTAGTGTGTGTCACACAGCACGCATACGCGCACACACACACAGACAGCTTGATTTAATATCTGGAAACAGGAAGTCAGCATTCTATGCTGATTGCACAATACAGCAATGCGCACAGCTTTGGAATAAACAGTATTCCATAGTTAGGTGAGGTTCTAGTCTTTCACTCCTAGACGTCTGTGTTTTCCAAGTCTGGGAATAAAGCGGATAACTTGAACAGTCAATTAGATTGGTAAGCGTCCCTTTCTGGACACATGTAAGGGATGGAGGTATTTTCTGAAAGCATTAGAAGTAGAAAACATACACGTCAGCCAGTTTAAAAAGACTGCCGTGGCTCTAAAGCAAGGAGTGCTGTTTTAAACACATTTCTGTCCCTGGAAGTCTCACGCATCCGGAACCTCATTTTTTTCACGTTTTTTGAGGTTTTTAGCTTTTAAAACGGCGATCGGGGGCTTAACTAAGTCTCTGTGTGCTGAGATGCATGCCTGCAGCCAAGGGAATGTATTGCACAAAGAACCAGTGCAGAACCCAGGAGTGCTGACAAGGACTCCATGCTGAGGCTGAAGTAACAGGCTCTGCATTACATAGAACCTTCGACTTCTAACTTTCTATCACAGGTTGTACATTCCCTTACCTCCTGACTGCAATGATGCATTGGTCTCGTGTTTTGTGCTTTATTCAGGCTGGAGCAAATGCACCAGGGCATGTTCAATACGTTCGCAAGACACGAGTGAAGGGGCATTAAGGCTTGTCTAGGTTAACTCACATAATGTACATTATTTACTCTTTATCTGTTGTACCTGCTGTTCAATCCACCTTTCACACGTGGGGAAAAAGTAACAGAAAAATTGAACGTGTCCCTTTCATATATCTTAGGCTTTCAAAGAAAGCTATCATTTGTATGTATCAAATGCTGCTTTTCAGTTTGCTCACTTTTAGAGTAACTGGGTCTTTCATACATTACTGTAGAAAATAATCTGCAAACGGTAGTTTTAAACACTTGTTCCCCTATATCCATATATCTTTTCAGAATTAAGCACTGAACCTTATGTTCATAAACAAAGCTTGACTTCCTAGAAATGCAGTCTAGATTATAAGAGATCTGATGCCATCAAATTTCCAGGTCAGTGTTTCTCAAAACTTTTGACTTCTGTGGATGTCCACTTAATCATTACTGGAGCAAAGGGATCCCTAATAAATGCTTAGTGGAATCAGGGGACCCCCCCACTGACCCATTACTGGAAACCACAGACCCCGGCCTAAGCATTTTCGATGATTTGACCTGCAAACAGATACACAAAAAGTACAGAAACAAGCATTCATCAAACAAATTCACAAATCCTAAAATATTGTTGTAATTCACAAACATTTTTAAATCACATTTTTAATTATAATGGCAAGTTTGGAACTATTCTAAATTCCATTGAGCCACTCATCGTGTACACTAAAGGCTACATGTATATAGGAATTGGTTTGGGACTTCCTAATTGCGACTTTTTGTGACTCCCAAATAGGTAGTCACAAACTGTGATGTACAAATGTGTGTCAGACACATTTGCGATTCCCAGTGGGTCGCAAACGGACCTGCCTTATCAATATTCATGAGGCAAGTCGCAATTTGCTACCCCTTGGGGATGGCCTGATATCACAAGGATGATGGCCTGCTGGGGTTCATGTCTGTGATTGCTTTTTAAATAAAGCATTTTTTAATGCAGCCCATTTTCATTAAAGGAAAACAGGATGCATTTCAAAAACAAAAATGAAAAGATTTATTTTAGTTTTTTAATAGAAGGCAGTGGTCCATGTGACCACTCCCGCTCTTAAAAAATGTTTGCCCCCACACTCACAATGGGTTACCACTTCCTTTTCGGAGTTGGTAAAATGTAAATGTTTTGTGAGTGCATTCTAGTTGCAAAACATTCATACATGCCCCTGTGACTCGCTGTTAGGTAGGGATGCCATTGTTGGAGTGTAGTTATTATAATCAAAATTAACATGAAATATTTGCAAATTAATGCCTAATGATGCCGCATAGAAATTGTATTGCTGTGTTTTACTAAACGCGTGTTTGAAATGTGTCCACGGGGAGTGGCCACCAATGTATACGGTGATAAATGAAATTGACTAATGATGAATTATTAATGTACTAATGTATGATTTGTACTAGCATTAAGAGTTATATGTTAAGACTTTGCTAAAAATTAATAACTAGGCCTTAGTTAGCATGAGTCGGGGCCTAGCTGCCGGTCTCATATTAAATGTGTTTCTCTAACATGCGATGTGCTGACTTGCTCGAAGGACATGTAGCCGTACTTTTCCAGAAACTAGAAGATGTGTGTAATCATAGTAAATTCTTTCTCATGAGACTCGACTTGCTCAAGGAGACATTCTTGCTGAATGCAACAGTGTAAACTTGCAACAGGTACAAGGTCGCCTGAACTGGTAAAGACAATGGGACTACTGACTGAGCCTGAGAGAATAAAATTCGTACCTAACATTCTACCCGTTGGAGACGTCAACTACCGGAGCCAATAAACTACGTGAGAACTGTTATAAAGTGACAATTCTAATGAGGTCACTACCTGATTATTGGATGGAGATGAAGATGCACCAAATGTTACCCAATTGGAAATTAGGGGACTGTACAACAAGATTGATATAATCCTGCGACACAAGGAGAAATCAGCCATTACGTGCCTTTTGCTATCACCTAGTCACTTTGTCACTCTGACTTTGCTGTTTTATTCTTCAAACCATCCTTATCTTTGTCTTGCCCGATTCATACTTTTCCTCCTTATGAGGGAAGTGTCCTGTATTGCCTGTCTTGCTGAACTTTGCTGTGTTTCCTGGCTGATGGCAAATCAACTGATGTCCCGAGGACGAAGACTGACTCTGTATGCTGACCCATTATGGAGGGTAACTATATGATAATGAAATTGTAATTGTCTGTTTGCCTTTCCTTTCTAGGTACCAACTGCTACCTTTGATAGAGGCCATAGTTAGATGTTTTCTAAATTTGTGTTGCTAAATTGTTTTGCATGAAGCCTAACATGCTAATTCGAGGTTAGTTAAGGAGTTCACTAAAAAGAACGCAAATAGACAAATGACTGAATCGATGCTTTGTTGAATAATGCGCTAATGATACTCTGCTAAAGTTAATCCATGATGACGTCGTGCTTTGTTCCAATGTTCATGATCTTTGCTTTGATAAAATCTTATTTGAGTTGCCATATTGTGACAGTGCTAATGTGTTTTATGGTTTTGAGACTAATAAACTTGCTAGTATAGTGTAAACAATAGGGAATAAAATAACTCAAATCTTACTGATTTGTGTATGGTTATTCATGGTTGAAAGGTCATGGTGTGTTCAAACTCTATTAATGCATTTATCTAGATTGGTTTACTTTGACATATTGGATATTGAGAAAATTATTGACCTAGTGATATACATGCTGATTAGTTGTCTCGTCCTAAGATGTCTTCAATCAGGGTCAAAAGATTAATTGGCCTAAAACGAGTCCTAGACAAGTAAATTATCTAAGACGGGACACGTTACCACGGTTAACGCGCCCCTTCCTAACATGGACTTGCAATCCCTGTTTTACAATTCGTTAATAGGGTATCGAATCACAGCATAGGGTTAGTGCATGTCAAAAGGCTACTTAGCGGTTGCAAACAGCCTGATTCTCAGTTTGCAAATGCTAAAACCTTTTGTACATGTGGCTTATACTATGGTTGATGCACTTGCACTGTTCCCAAGAATCAATCTGAGGATACTAACTTATTGTTTAGCCTATAATTTCAAATTCCTAACATTTACAGAATGTTTTGGAAAGTTCCGTTTTTCATTTTGCTTCTTTATAAAAATTATATTATTCTGTTAATATTTAAATTTCTAAACAGTTGTGAAACCCATGAATGGGGTTTTCAGTCTTCCAGGGGTCTTAGGACCACAAGTTAAGAACCACTTTTCTAGATCACTCATAGAAACAGGTTAATGGTCATTTAATTGATGTATACGTCATAAAGATATCACCCTTAAATAACATGTGTGTGAGCGCATTTTCAACTCATAAGTACAACTGGTATAATATAACTATCTCTGAATACATATTTTCTCTGAATTTACAGGAATCATGACATGTTCCTGTGCGTTTTCTATTAATCTAACAGACATGGTCATCCAGCTAATTATCGCTTTTGACTTTTTTACGATGTTAACTGTGTCAGTGCATTCAGAGGTCTGCAGGGAAGACAGAAAATATACATGTATTAAAAAAACCATAGCTTGCTGCAAAAGCACTGGAGTAAAATAAGTCAAGAGCAGGTGAGACCCGGTAGTAGTTGGTACCTCTCAAGGCACATTGTCATTCAGTGGCTGGTACACACTCCATGTGTTAGGCCATAAATATGACCGCCCTTCTTTATTTCATTTTATGTTTTTTTAAGTGCATCACATTGTTGTTGTCTGGGTGAGGTTAAATTAGGTAACAGGAAGGGTTTCCTAAAAATATTTAAAATGTAAATCAATATTTTTTGTTAACCAATTCTAAGATGTTTAATACTATTGTCTCTTATGCTTATGTATTTTCTCCATAGAGAGAACAGTTTTCCCTCTACAATGAGCTCCATCCACAAGACCTGCATTATCTCAGATGTTCCCTCTCACATCTCACTCTCAAAACAAACTAAGAGCGGGTTGTGAGTTTTCTGGTTTTAGCCCTGTTAAATCCACCGTGACATTACCGATACTTGAATGTCAGTAACTCTGAGATGTGGAGTAAAAGGGTTTGCAGGGAAAAGCCTGAGGTTGCCCTGACAAATGATGAGTTACCAGGTGAACTAGTGATCCCAGCCTAGTACCTGATAATTCCTCATTGTTCCTTGGTGATGCATCCAGAGATTTTTGTTGCTTTCTGTAGTCAACATATTTAGGTGAAACAGCATAAAGCTGAGGTGTTTCCTTGGGTGTAATAATTGTCATGCAATTGATAACTGTAGTTACTGGCCCCATCAGAATTAAAAGGGAGCCTGTAATAGGAGAGGTGAAGGAGTACACTGCCTCTCATCACACCACAGTTCATCCCATTACATTCTGGTAAATGATGTATGCTTACTTAAAAGTTGCTGTAGTTTTTCACCAAAGTTGGTGCAGGTAATTCTGTTATCTCTAGACATGTTTTCATGGGTTTATACCTTCACCAGGAGAGAACAGAAGTAGTAGAGAGCAGAAAAAAGTCATCTGGGGTCTCTGGTATGCAGCCCAAGTCTTCACATGTCACAGTACCACTCCACATGCATGCAGGTGCATCCCAGGTGAGTGTGTCAGCTCATTGGCTCAAGGGAGCCTTTTAAACATAAAGGAGGAGAGAGAGCACACTGCCTCTCATCCCAGCACAGTTTACCCCATTGCATTCTAGTAAATGCAGTATGCTTACTTCAAAGTTGCTGTAGTTTTTCACCAAAGTTTGTGCAGGCAGTGCTGTTATCTCTAGACATGTGTTTCTGGATTTAGCCCTTCATCAGCAGAGAACAGAAGTAGTAGAGAGCAGGAAAAAGTCATCTGCGATTGCTGATATGCTGCCCAAGTCTTCACAGGTCACAGTACCACTCCACAGGCACACAGGTGCATCCCAGTTGAGCTTGTCAGCTCATTGACTCAAGGGAGTCATTTTACCACAAGCAGGAGGGAGCACACTGCCTCTCATCCTGGCACAGTTTACCCCATTGCATCCTGGTAAATGCAGTATGCTTACTTTAATGGTGCTATAGTTTTTCCACCAAAGTTAGTGTTATCTCTAGAAGTGTTTCGGGGTTTAGCCCTTCATCAGTATAGCGCAGTAGTAGTAGAGAGCAGAGAAAAGTCATCTAGGGTTGTTGGAATGCTGCCCAAGGGTTCACAGGTCACAGTCCCTCCCACTCCACAGACGCATCCCAGGTGAGGGCGTCAGCTCATTGGCTGTCGTAAGACCATGGTTTCAGTAATACGTTCCCCTGTGCTTCCTGGGTGGGAAATACTTTGACATTTTTTTGTATAGACCCTACTCCATCCTTTCTCTTTATCCCAGTACTCTCATGTCCCTTCCTGTAAATCTGATTTCTTGATGCAAATAATCCACAAATTAGGTGGATTATTTGCATGAGTGGGTGGATTTTTTCTGCTTTACCAAAAAAGCAAATCCAGATTATGTATAGCATAATTTAAAACTCATGAACATGACTTCTCTGGATTTCTTTCAAAAACACTCCTGTGCACAAACAAATATTTTTGTGAGTAAGGCCGGTTCTGGACACCAAGAAAAACACAAATGTTGAAATGAATGTTTTGCCTGAAGCGAGGTAGGCAGGTCTGGTCATTTGAACTTTCAGAGGGTAACATGATGAATGCTAAGGCCCTCAAACTAAGCCTTTCATTAGTGCGTGCACAGTGGGCAACTCGCCCCCCCCTTAAACAAAAGATACAAAGCTGCTTAAAGTATGTGGGAAGCCCACGCGTAGTCCTTTACTGCAGTATTACGGTAATACAGGTTAAACGTTATATTGCACTGCAAAATCATGTACCACTTGTGAACCATCCACCCAAAGCCCCCCCCCCCCAGGGTCCAGGAGAATTGTCAATTGTCATACAAAAACTTCAGAGACATCCGAGGTATAAAAATATAACATCAAGCATTTCAAGGTTTATACAAGGATGGCAGCCTGCCGATTAGTTACAACACTCATGTAGACAGTCTCTTGGTCATTAGGGCAGCAGTGCGCATTGTAACCGCAGGCCCCAACTGCACTGCCACCCGGGCTTTTACAGCAGTTAGCAGAGGACATCACCAAAACGTCTTTGGCACAACAACTTTGCATCCCTTCCTTCCAGAAGGGTGGTCTCAATAATTCCCTGGGCACCGCATAGCGCATCTGCCCCGCTGGGGTACCTGAACACGAGCATTGCCCCCAAAAGTTCCAACCAGGCATCCAGGGCAGGGCAAGAGAGTCCAGGGCAACCGGCAAGTCAACCCTCCTCTCTCACCAGCCCTGTGCCCCACAAACCCACCTTGCTCCTAGATCAGTCCAGCCAAGAGTCCCTATTCAGAGTATTCCTTGCTTTTTCCTGCGCTGAGGAACGGGTGGGTGGGTTTAAAAAACCTTCCTTGGGCACGACGGTAACTGTCCTTCTGGGATCGGAGGGGCAAGGAGGGTGATGTGATGGTTCAGACCATTTAAATACCCGCCTTGCCCCAGCTACTCAGTGCCCCCTGATGACGCGCTTCCGATTAGCAAAGTCTTGTGTACATTGCCTCGACGCCACCATGGTAGGAGGGGGAGAAGGGCTCCTGCCCGCGATGCAACGAAGGGCGCCCCTCCCCCAGGCTCTGGAGGGGGTGCCTGGGTATAGTGCACACACAACAGGCAACTCTCCCCCCCCTTTAAAAAAAGATACCAAGCTGCTTAAAGTATGTTGGAAGCCCATGCGTAGCCCTTTATTACAGCATTACGGTAATACATGTTAAACATGATATCGCATTGTAAAATCCTGTACCACTTCTGAACCATCCAGCCAAACCGCCCCCCCCCCCAACCCCCTCAGGGTCCAGGAGAAGTGTCAGTTGTCATACAAAAACCTTGGAGACATCCAAGATAGGAAAATATAACTCCAAGCATTTCAAGGTTTATACAAGGACGGCAGCCAGCCGATTAGTTACAGCACTCATGTAGACAGTCTCTTGGCCACTAGGGCAGCAGTGCGCAATGTACCGTCAGGCCCCAACCGCACTGCCACCCGGGCTTTTACATCAGCCAGCTGAGGACATCACCACACCGTCTTTGGCACAACAACTTTGCATCCCTTCCGTCCTGAAGGGTGGTCTCATTAAATCCCAGGGCAACGCATAGCGCATCGGCCCCGCTGGGGTACCTGAACACAGGCGTAGCCCCCAAAAGTTCCAACCAGGCATCCAGGGCAGGGCAAGAGAGTCCAGGGCCACCGGCAGGTCAACCCTCCTCTCTCACCAGGCCTGTGCCCCACAAAACCACCTCGCTCCGGGGTCAGTCCAGCCAAGAGTCCCTATTCAGCGTATTCCCTGCTATTTCCTGCCCAAAACCCCTGCCGCAGGATGAGGAGCTAACCGGCGAATGAACATTCCCCCCAACGACTCCAGGCGAGAAAGATTACAGCTCCCAAAATGGTCTGGATGAACAACTCTTGGCCCCCTATTTGACAAATGCACCTCATCATGGTGATATAACTCGGGTTTAGTAACCTGTATCAGGTTGCGCCGTACTGTGCTCATAGATGAATTCGCCATGATTTATTCGACCGAATGGTTTAGTTTCCTAACCAAGTCATTGATTGCCCTGGTGGACACCCCCCCCGAGCCACTCCAGCCGCAGAATTATTTCGGACCACAGCAAGGCTGCTGTTGGCAACCAATTTCTTACTTTGGACAAGATGGAAAAGAGGGCTTCCCTAATGCCCCGCCTACCTAGGGACATCATGTTGATGCCACTCGCGTGAATGACAATGATGTTACGGGAAGCGACTGCGCCTTCGTCTAATGCCTTTGCAAGGTAATGAAATAAATCCCCTAGCTTGAAGCCTCCAATACCCACCCAATGATGTCAAAAACCCGGCTTCCTCTGGGTTATCTCCAGGCCAGAGTCAGTAAAGTATTGAGCGGCTCTTCGAATGAAGGAGTGTCCATACCAGCACACATGAATAGTACCACGCCTGACCACTGGCACAGAGAGGAGAAGAATCGAGGTCAGAGATGAAGCCTAAACCGAATGAGGGCACACATAACGTTCATAGCATCTGGATTGCCACCTATCAACCCCCCTGATGACATCCTCAGATAGGCCCACAGCAGCCGCTGTAGTGGCTGCACCAATGCGAAAGGAAGGCAAAGTAAACCCAGACTCCTCCTCACCTATCATTGCCAGGGTGCGCTTGCATGCTCATGTAAATTGGTGGCGGATGAGCAGGGGCCCATTCTTGTGTATCAGCAACTTGGATCCACCCCACTCCGGGCTCATCCGGAAGAATTCCCCTGCCAGCACCACCGAGCAGTAGGTGGTCCCCGGGGCTGAACCCAGGCACACCCATGTGCCCTTCCCACGTAAGTCTGTCTTAGATCTCTGAACCTTCACACGCAGAGAACTATCAGTGATGATGACGTCGGACAGCTCAATCCCTGATCCCAGGCCATCCTTGGAGTTTGCAACCAGTTCTGATATCCTGAATGCACCAAAAAAAGCTAGCGAATAGGCAAAGCGGAAGAGGCTAAGTTTATAGAGGGAACTGCATACCCAGGACAGTACCATTACCAATCGTGCCAGTCTCGCTGCGTTAATAGGCCTCCTGGCATCTTCCTTAGGGGAGGTTATACATTCCCAACCCATAATGGCCCTCCTCACCCTCGGATCTTTTGTTTGGTCCGATACCCCTTTCAACCCAGCAAAGAAGGCAATTTCGGAAAGCTGCCTCCATACTAAGTGCAGAGACTTACAACCCTCCCTTTGCAGCACCAGGAACTTCAAGACTCCCTTTAGGTGAAACCGCTCCGACACTGCTGCGGAATGGAAGGAAGCATTGTATATTTGCCAAGACAACTCATACATATGTTTAGTTTTTGGCGCCACGGATGCTGTGATCAGGTCAGAGGCGATGGGGCACCAAGCTTCCATAGTTCCGGTGGGAAGACTGACATCGTCTTGTCTGCTTGAGGCCACAGTGCTCTGAATTCTGCCAACTTTGAACGAGACAAGATGTCAGCCACTACATTATTAACCCCCGGGACATGCTTTGCTGACAAAAATACATTATGGGTCAAGCGACTGCGAACCAGGGCCTTAAGCAAGCGTAACACAAATGGACATTTTGACCTCTGATTATTTATAGCCATGACTGCAGATATGCTGTCTCACCAAAACATTATCCTACTGTTGGCTAAAATGCCTTCCCTGATCTACATTGCCACCACAGTAGAAAAGAGCTCCAGAAAGGTAATGTTTCGTGTGAGCCCAGAGGCCCTCCACTCTTTTGGCCAGTGCTGCATGCACCATCTGGTACCAAAACTGCCCCAAAACCCACTCTGCCCACTGCATATGTGAACAGGGCCAGCGCTGTGCTAGATTTGACGGCTGCTGCCAAAGGAGGATGCCGTTAAAGTTATCCAGAAAGCTCTTCCAGGTCGTCAAGTCCTCCCTGACCTCAGATGACAGTCTGGTTGTTGCGGTGCTTGGACCGAAGACCTGCCATAGCCCTAAGCGTTATTTTTTTTTAAAGGCTCTCCCTATAGGAATAACTCGTAACGCAAAATTCAACTTCTCAACTAACGCTTGCAACTGGCGCATGGTGGCTTTCCTTCCTGCTAGACAACTCTCAATGGAGGATTTAAAAGCCATGAACTTAGCTGCCGGGAGTCTGCACACGCCCCCCTGTGAATCAATTTCAATGTCCAGAAATGGTATCTGTGTAGAGGGGCCCTGAGTCTTGTCAGAGGCTAATGGCACACCTAGTGCCTTGGCCAACTGTTGGAATCCCAGCAGAGCCTTCCCACAAGCCAGGGAGCCCGTGGGTCCCATGAACAGAAAATCATCCAGGTAGTGTACTACCCCATCTGTGTCCGCCATATCTTTAATGGCCCCTTCTAGAAACCTGCTGAATGACTCAAAGCCCAAGCATGCGATGGAGCATCCCATGGGCATGCAAAGATCCAGAAAATACTGTTGTTCAAATGTGAACCCCAGAAGGCGAGTGTCTTTCAGGTGAACTGGGAGGAGGTGAAAAGCTGATTCAATATCGGACTTGGCCATCAGTGCCCACTCGCCTAACTTCTGCAACTTGCCCAGTGCTTCATCAAAGGTGGTGTACCGTACTGAGCAGAGATCTTGGGCTAAACCTTCATTGACTGATGAGCCTTGAGGAAAGGAAAGATTGTGGATTAAGCAAAATTTCCCAGGATCTTTCTTAGGGGTCAGACCCAGGGGTGAACAGACCAGGGCCTCACAGAGGGGTAAGGAAAAGGACCCGCCACTCTTCCTGCCTGCACTTCCTTCATGATTTTTTCATGTGCTATCTTTGGGTGTTGCAGGACTGACAATTGATTCTTAGGGGGACCAGAGTAGAGGGGACTCCTGAAGGTATGCGGAATCCATCCTTAAAACCGTGATACAGGGTATGGGCATAGGAAGCTTACTGGAATTCGTGTTACTACTTGCTTTTGGGGGGCTGTGACTCTTTCGGTCTTCTGTACTTCTTGAAGCATTTGCTTTCGGGGTGGCTCTGAGCCCCACAGAAGAAACACATGTGCTTGTATTTGCATGTGGGTCCCCTACTGCACTCCTTTCTGTTGTACTGCCAACGTGCACGTTTTTTGTCCCCAGAACCTTTATCAGCCCGAAAGGGGTGCCCAGCTTTTGTACCGTAGGGAGTCATGGTGAATTCCGAGTGCCACAAGTTAATCTCCCTCTGATCCCACGCCATTTCTGGCCTAACCGTCTTCATCTGTCTGAACCTAACAGACGCTGGTTGTAGGACCAGCGATTGGGCAGGTGTCCCTATAATGGGCTGGGGCCCTCCTCTGGCGTTTTGGTAGTGGGGTTCTGGGCCCAGCTGTGGGTTCTTTTCTGGACTGTTCACCAGCTTCTGGAGGGCCCAATCAATGCCATGGGTCTTGGCCATCTTCCACAACTTGTTGAGGGAGTGGAAATCTGCCTGCAACATAGGTATTTCAGATGCTGGTGCCGGCCGTGGGCGCTTAGGAGCCAATATTGGACACACTTGGGGACTGTGGCTTACTATTCTAAAAGAAGAGAAGGATGCTTTAGGTAGATGCATGCACCCAGATGCCAACCACAATGAACCAGGACAGACATACCTATTTTTACATATATATATATATATATATATATATATATATATATATATATATATATATATATATATATATATATATATATATATATATATAGTGATGCCAACCACAATGAACCAGGACAGACATACCTATTTTTACATATATATATATATATATATATATATATATATATATAAAAAACACTTACATAGCCCAAAACATGAGCATTACTTACAAATATATATATAGTGAAATAGGTATGTCTGTCCTGGTCCTGGTATCTATATATATATATATATTAAAAAAATATACATATATACATGCAATGGTTCCAACCGTTTAAATACCCTCCTTGCCCAGGTCTTCCGCGCTTCCTGATGACGCGCTTCCAGTTAGCAACATTGCGTTGCATGATTGCGTCGTGTACGTTGCCTCGACACAATCATGGTGGGAGGGGGAGAAGGGCTCCTGCCTGCGACGGGACTAAGGGCGGCCCTCCCCCGGGCGCTGGGGGGCCACCTGGGTAATTTGCTGATTTCAGCATTAGCAGTAGTTTCTGCCCAAATCTTGGTCCTGACTATTGTAGTAATTTGCATGCGGTATTACTGCATTCAAAATTACCCCAGGTATAAACTTGGCAACATTTGCCCCGGAAAAATAACGCGGAAATGGAGAATTAGCTTTGGAAATCATTGCGGTAACACCGATTTCCCCGGTAACGCCTTGTTTCTTAGAGGACAGCTTGAGATGCCTAGATAATTCCGCACTTTGAAATTGCTGGTGCTAATAGTACTGGTAATTTTGGGGGAAAATAGAAGCATGAGAAGTTCTGATTCGTTTTTAACTAGGCCTAGGAATTCCGTGAACCCATCAAAAGATGAAGGCCACTTTCACAGTTCGGCATTCATTCTGTGCATAGAGTCAGTCTAAAAGTAACTCTGGTACCCAGATCCTCAAACCGAAAAAGCTCAAATTCACCCAAATTAAATAACACTGGAAATCCTGTCATTCTTGCAGTGAGTAAAGTATTTTTGAAATTCAACCCTAAAGTGGATTTGTCCTGAAGTGCTCCCTCTCTCAATCTTTCTTATCAGATCACTCATGCACAGCATGAGTAGATATACAATTATGGTGTACTGTGCACTGTTATCTTTCATCAAAAGCAAATTCCACAAAGCAGACTTTGTTTTCTTTTCCTGACATGTCTGTATCCCAGCTTATCAGAAAAAATCCTTATCTGGGGCTAAGGAATGTCTATATTTACTATAAATAAGGTGTGACACTTGATAAATGTTGCTTTTATTCAGACAAAAATAGCATTCCCTTAAGGTTTACATGGCAATCGTTTGAATAAACTATGGGGCAAAAATCTAAATCTATAGTTACATCGATGAAAGAAGTGGGGGGTGCTCTGGTGGCTTTGAAGGACAGTGATTCTGCAGGGCTGATAGAAATATCAGCCCTTAATACCCAAAGAACAGAGTGATAATTGGATGATTAAACAAGTAAAATGAAATTGTAAACTCGTAAATGTAATTAATATTTTCAAATCATAACAATACAATGGTGAACCCTTTACTGGTGTGCATCTTCAGCATAATGATGTCCACTGTAAAGGAGTCAATAACGTTTGAAGGTCATATAGTTTTTGATGTATTATTTTATATTTGTATATCCTGAGTCTTTTAAAGGTGTATACCCTGGATTATAAAAGGCATGTGACCGCCAGCGTGTTAGTTGTTAGCATGATAGGCCAATGCAAGATTCTTGCTTGATGCTGTACATGATGAATACTTCAGGCAATATTTTATATTATCATGTATCAGGTAGTGTGCTACATCTCAGTGCACAAATTCGTGTTTAAGGGAAAATGTGAGTCTAACCCAGTCACTAATCGCACACCACGTAGATGTATGCCCACACGAATTGCACTGGGTAAAACTAGACGAAAAACATGTATGCGAACTGCATGTGTAAATTCACACTCCTTGGAATGTGGGAAACTCACGCAGTTTATCCTGTTATTCTTCATTTAGCGGTCCTAAACTCGAAATGTTGCCCAGCGCATAGGATTCCACTGCTTTTGTATCAATTCGGAAGAAATATTTTGTTCATGTGACATTCCAAAATGAATGAAACAAGGAATCCTGTCCTCCATTATCCAAACGTACTGAGGCTTCCTAATGCAGATATTACGAAAACATGAGTTGCCCTCATCCTAGCTGGTTTGTTGCAAATAGATCGAATACTGTCCAAGAATAGGAAAGGCTAGCCTTTTTCCTTTCTACAACTACCTGGGACCAGAAGTATATTTTATTTTTCTAGTATTATCCTGCATGTATTTTACCCCTTCTATTACTTACAACTCTTGTAAATCAGAGCTCCCGGCCTGGCTCGCTTTTCATGATTTTCCTGGGTTCAAGCATGTTGCAAAAAAGCTTAAAGCGAACCCATGCTGCAAGCTGAGGAGAATGATGGCGTTCCTAGTGTTCATAATCGTAGATTTTGAAGAATTGGATGTGGAGGAGCCAGCTACTCCTCATTAGTTTTTCTTCACTAGGAAACTGGAAGTGACCCCATGGCAGGAGTGAAATCATGGGAGTTTCTGTGGGTTGTGATCATAGCCCATGAAAGGTTGGTTGAGGATGAACTTATTTAAATGTCTCCACTTTTTAGATAGCCCTGGGAAACTCGTTTAATACCAGTTGTTCTGGGGCATGCACTTTATCCTCTGCTCTGACATGATGCAGTGGGGAAGGACCTCGGCATAGTGCTTTGGGGTCTGACACAATTATGTGGCACCTTGCATCTGCGCCCTGGTGCAGATTTGGACTGTGCACCTGTGAGTGCCTCTATAGAGTAAGAGATGTACAGATTTGTAAAAAATGCAGCACCCCAGCAGCTAATGTTATCCATCAGTTGGTGAGTTGCTCACAACTCGTGTAGTACTAGGAAGAAGTAAGGGCAGTAGCCCTACCTTACCAGTAAATGTTTTAAACAAAATAAGTATACGGTATAGGCTTGTTATGATGACTGAGTATTAAACAATTAATCAAATCAACAATGAATTGATTGTAAAAGAAGCCCAAACGTAAGTCTAATGATTACACCCAAATATTTGAAACCAGGTGACTTGAAACCCTCTAATACTGGTTGTTAGAAATGGGGTCTTTGGTTGACAGTCAGGTTACCCCCTGTTCAAGCAAGGACCCTCACTCTAGTCAGGGTAAAAGAGAATCACCCTCAGCTAACCCCTGCTTACCCCCTTGGTAGCTTGGCAGAGCAGTAGGCTTAACTTCAGAGTGCTAGGTGTAAAGGATTTGTACCAACACACACAGTAACTTAATGAAAACACTACAAAATGACACAACACCAGTTTAGAAAAATAGGAAATATTTATCTAAACAAAACAAGACCAAAACGACAAAAATCCAACATACACAAGTCAAGTTATGAATTTTTAAAGATTAAACTCAAAAATAGCGCTTAGAAACAAAAAATGCTTCGATGAGGTGTTAACACGGCGTCGTGACGGAGTCGTTCCCAACAAGCCGACACCAGCGGCGCCGGACACGGAGTCGCATAGACCCCCAAGTACAGTACCTTTGGTGAAGAGTGAAAACAAGTCGATGCGCGAAGTCGGGGATCGCGGCGTCTGTGTGAAGCATTGAATCCGCGCACTTCGAGCGGCGTCGGTCACGATGTGGTGCGGCGACTTCCACGGAGTTGCGGACTTCAGCGGGGCTGCAGTGGCGTCGGGCCTGCGAAGAGCGTCGCGTTCCAGCGAAGGTCACGGCGTCGGGTGCAGGCGGCGTCACCAGATTCAGCAGCGGCGTCGGTCCGAAGTCGTCCGAAGTCGATTTCCTTGGATTTCCACCAGCTTTCCTTTCAAGGGCCCAGGGACTGGATAGGGCACCACTTGTCCGAGCAGGAGTCTCTCCAGAGACTCCAGGTGTTGGCAGAGAGAAGTCTTTGCTGTCCCTGAGACTTCAAACAACAGGAGGCAAGCTCTAAATCAAGCCCTTGGAGATTTCTTCATAAGATGGAAGGCACACAAAGTCCAGTCTTTGCCCTCTTACTCTGGCAGAAGCAGCACTGCAGGAAAGCTCCACAAAGCACAGTCACAGGCAGGGCAGCACTTCTTCCTCAGCTATTCAGCTCTTCTCCAGGCAGAGGTTCCTCTTGGTTCCAGAAGTGTTTCTAAAGTCTGTGGTTTTGGGTGCCCTTCTTATACCCAATTTCTCCTTTGAAGTAGGCCTACTTTAAAGTAAAGTCTCTTTTGAATGTGAAATCCTGCCTTGCCCAGGCCAGGCCCCAGACACTCCCCAGGGGGTCGGAGACTGCATTGTGTGAGGACAGGCACAGCCCTTTCAGGTGCGAGTGACCACTCCTCCCCTCCCTCCTAGCACAGATGGCTCATCAGGATATGCGGACCACACCCCAGCTCCCTTTGTGTCACTGTCTAGTGTGAGGTGCAACCAGCCCAACTGTCAAACTGACCCAGACAGGGAATCCACAAACAGGCAGAGTCACAGAAATGGTATAAGCAAGAAAATGCTCACTTTCTAAAAGTGGCATTTTCAAACGCACAATCTTAAAATCAACTTTACTAAAAGATGTATTTCTAAATTGTGAGCTCAGAGACCCCAAACTCCACATGTCCATCCACTCCCAAAGGGAATCTACACTTTAATCAGATTTAAAGGTAGCCCCCATGTTAACCTATGAGAGGGACAGGCCTTGCAACAGTGAAAAACGAATTTAGCAATATTTCACTGTCAGGACATATAAAACACATTACTATGCGGGTCATTCCGACCCTGGCGGTCGGTGGCCGCCAGGGCCACCGACCACGGGAGCACCGTCGACAGGCTGGCGGTGCTCCTACGAGCATTCTGACCGCGGCGGTTTAGCCGCGGTCAGACGCGGAAAGCCAGCGGTCTCCCGCTGACTTTCCGCCGCTCGTAGGAATCCTCCATGGCTGCGGAGCGCGCTCCGCAGCCATGGAGGATTCCGACTCCCCCTCCCGCCATCCAGTTCCTGGCGGTTCTCCCGCCGGGAACCGGATGGCGGGAGGGGGAGTCACGGGGCCCCTGGGGGCCCCTGCCGTGCCCATGCCTATGGCATGGGCACGGCAGGGGCCCCCGTAAGAGGGCCCCTAAAAGTATTTCAGTGTCTGCAAAGCAGACACTGAAATACGCGACGGGTGCAACTGCACCCGTCGCACCTTCCCACTCCGCCGGCTCTATTACGAGCCGGCGTCATCGTGGGAAGGGAGTTTTCCCCTGGGCTGGCGGGCGGTCTTGCGAAGACCGCCCGCCAGCCCAGGGGAAAACTCGGAATACCCTCCGCGGTCTTTCGACCGCGGAGCGGTATTTCGGAGGGGGGAAGTCTGGCGGGCGGCCTCCGCCGCCCGTCAGACTCAGAATTAGGCCCTATATGTCCTACCTTAACCATACACTGCACCCTGCCCTTGGGGCTACCTAGGGCCTACCTTAGGGGTGCCTTACATGTAAGAAAAGGGAAGGTTTAGGCCTGGCAAGTGGGTACACTTGCCAAGTCGACTTTACAGTGCACATTTACACACACAGACACTGCAGTGGCAGGTCTGAGACATGATTACAGGGTTACTTGTGTGGGTGGCACAACCAGTGCTGCAGGCCCACTAGTAACATTTGATTTACAGGCCCTGGGCACCTCTAGTGCACTTTACTAGGGACTTCACAGTAAAACAAATATGCCAATCATGGAGAACTAATTACATACACATTTAAAACAGGAGCACTTGCACTTTAGCACTGGTTAGCAGTGGTAAAGTGCCCAGAGTAATAAAAACAGCAAAATCAGAGTCCAGCACACATCAATAACCTGGGGAACAGGGGCAAAAAGTTAAGGGAGACCACGCCAAGGATGAAAAGTCTAACACGTGTCCCCCCCAGCTAAAAGTGGGGAGCAACTACCCAACCTCATGGGAGTTCTCATCACTAAGGCAGAAGAATCTGGACAGACCATCAGCATTGGCGTGTTCTGTACCAGGACGATGTTCCACCGTAAAGTCCATCCCCTGTAGGGAAATGGACCACCTCAAAAGTTTTGGATTCTCACCCCTCATCTGCATTAACCATCTGAGGGGCCTGTGGTCGGTCTGAACTCGGAAGTGAGTCCCAAACAAGTAGGGTCTTAGCTTCTTCAGTGCCCAGACCACAGCAAACGCTTCGCGTTCTATGGCACTCCACCTACGTTCCCTGGGTAGTAACCTCCTGCTAATGAAGGCTAGGGGTTGATCTAGGCCCTCTTCATTAAGCTGTGAGAGTACTGCTCCAATACCATGCTCTGAGGCGTCTGTTTGCACAACAAACTCCTTGGAGTAGTCAGGTGCCTTCAGCACAGGTGCTGTGCACATGGCAGCCTTCAGGGCATCAAAAGCGTTCTGGCAAGCCTCTGTCCAGATCACTTTCTTGGGTTGCTTCTTAGAAGTCAACTCAGTTAAGGGGGTAACAATGGTACCATATCCCTTAACAAACCTCCTGTAATATCTTGTGAGACCTAAAAAGGCTCTCATTTCAGTCTGGGTCTTGGGAGGCTCCCAAGCCAGAATCGTGTCAATCTTAGGCTGTAGGGGTGCCACCTGGCCACTCCCCACCTGGTGTCCTAAGTACACCACAGAACCCTGCCCTATTTGGCACTTGCTCGCCTTAATAGTGAGGCCTGCCTTCTGCAGGGCCTCTAACACTCTCCAGAGGTGTTGCAGGTGTTCCTCCCATGTGGAACTAAACACAGCAATGTCATCCAGGTAGGCGGCACTGAACTCATCCAGTCCTGCCAACACCTGGTTGACCAACCTCTGAAAGGTGGCAGGGGCATTCTTCATCCCAAAGGGCATCACGTTGAAGTGGAAGTGCCCATCTGGGGTAGAGAATACCGACCTCTCCTTTGCCCCCTCAGTTAAGGCAATCTGGCAGTACCCAGATGTTAAATCAAACGTACTGAGGTACTTGGCAGCTCCTAACCGATCAATGAGCTCATCAGCTCGGGGGATGGGGCGTGCGTCAGTCTTGCTGACCGCATTGAGACCCCGGTAGTCCACACAGAACCTAAGTTCCGGAGTGGCACCAGGAGTAGCAGCCTTTGGGACCAATACCACTGGGCTGGCCCAAGGACTGCTGGAGTGCTCAATAACCCCTAGGGTTAACATTTTGGAGACTTCCTCCTTAATGCATGCCCTGACCCTGTCAGTCACCCTGTAAACCTTATGTTTAACAGGTGTACTGTCCCCAGTGTCCACATCATGTGTGCACAGGTGTGTGACTCATGGGATCAGGGAAAACAGCGAGGCGAACTGTCCCAACACGTGGCAACAGTCCCTCTGCTGTTCCTCAGTCAGGGAGGGGGAGAGGATCACTCCCTCCACTGACCCATCTTTCTCTCCTGCAGACAGGAGGTCAGGAAGAGGCTCACTCTCTTCCTCTACCCCGTCATCTGTCGCTAGGAGCATGAATAGCTCAGTTTGCTCAAAGTGTGGTTTGAGGCGGTTGACATGTAGGACCCTCAAAGGGTTCCTGGGGGATTGCAAGTCTACCAGATAGGTGACCTCGCTCTTTCTTTCCACCACCTCAAAAGGCCCAGTCCACTTATCTTGGAGAGCCCTAGGCTCCACTGGTGCCATGACCCACACTTTTTGTCCAGGCTGAAACTCAACCAGAGTGGCATTCTGGTCGTACCACCGTTTCATATCCTCCTGGCTTGCTTCCAGGTTCTCCTGAGCGAGACTCCTGAAGCGGGCAGTCTGGTTTCTTAGTGCCAGCATGTAGCTAAATACATCCTGGGGTGGTTTACTAGGAGCTTTCTCCAAAGCCTCCTTCACCAGACTGAGCGGTCCCCTCACAGGGTGGCCATAGATGAGCTCAAAGGGGCTAAAGCCAAGTCCCTTTTGAGGCACCTCCCTGTAAGCGAACAGAAGGCATGGCAAGAGGACGTCCCACTTACGCCTCAAGGGCTTTGACAGGCCCTGAATCATGCCTTTCAAGGTGCTGTTGAATCTCTCAACCAGGCCATTACTTTGGGGGTGGTAAGGTGTGGTGAACTTGTAGGTTACCCCACACACCTTCCACAGAGACTTCATATAAGTGGATATGAAGTTTGTACCTCTATCAGATACCACTTCCTTGGGGAACCCCATGCGGGTAAAAACTCCCATTAAGGCACGTCCCACCATGGGGGCAGTGACCGTCCTTAGAGGAATGGCTTCTGGGTACCGTGTGGCATGGTCCACCAAGACCAGGATGAACCTGTTGCCCATGGCTGTCTTGGGGTCCAGAGGCCCCACAATGTCAATTCCTACCCGTTCAAAGGGGGTACTGACTATAGGTAAAGGTTGGAGGGGAGCTTTGCATTTCCCCCCACTCTTGCCACTTGCCTGACAAGTCTGTCAAGACCTACAATAAGCAGCTGACTGCTTGTGCATCAAGGGCCAGTAAAAGTGGGAGACAAGCCTCTTATAGGTCTTGTCCTGCCCTAGATGTCCTGCCAAAGGCACATCATGAGCCAACTCCAGTAGGAAGGCCCTGAAGCACTGGGGTACCACCAGCATACGAGCTGACCCAGGCTCAGGAACCTTAGGCTCACTATACAAGAGGCCATCCTCCCAATATATCAGGTGAGTACCTGGCGCCTCGCTAGCCGCCTGGGCTGCAGCCTGCTGCTGCAGCCCCTCAAGAGTAGGGCACTCCTGCTGCGCTGTGCAGAATGCTTCCCTGGTGGGTCCCCCTTCCTGCTGCCACTGTGACAGCTCAGGGACCTCCCCCAGTTCAGCCACCTGCTCCCCTGTAGGTTCCGGGGCGTCACCCTGAGGCTCCGCCTCCTCCCGGACCGTGGGAACCTCTGGGGCCGGTTTCCCGCGCCCCTTGCCCTTCCTCTTCTTGGCGGCCCCCTGGGCCACTGTTTCAGGCTCCAGGGGCTCTTGACTACCCTGATTGGCTGCCATAGACCGGGTGGATACGCATACCCACCCAGGGAGACCCAACATCTCCAAGTGAGACCTGTGTTCCACCTCCTTCCAAGGGGAATCCTCCAGGTCGTTGCCTAGCAAACAATCAACAGGCATGGTTGGACTCACAGCTACTTTCCAGGAACCTGAGACCCCCCCCCATTCAAAGTGAACCTGCGCCACTCTGCAGAGGCGCTCAGAGTTGTCTACCGCAACTACTTGGTGAAGTACCCGGGGATCAAGCTGCTCTTCAGACACCAGGTGACTCCTCACTGTAGTCACACTGGCTCCTGTGTCTCTCAGAGCCTCCACCCTCTGTCCATTGATGGTCACCCATTGCCTGTACTTCTTAGTGTTATCAGGCACTAGGTTTCTCTGGACCATCTCACTGTCCCCTAGTGAGACAAGGGTTATTTCTGCTGGCTCCCACCCACCTGGAACCAACTCCTCCCCAAGCGCTACACTGGCCAAACCCTGGGATTGCGCACCAGTGGGTGCCGGTGTATATTTGGGGCATTTGGGGTCCCCCCCTCACATGACCAATCTGGTCACATGAATAGCACTTACGTGGGGGACCACCTACCGGCGGCTTCCCTTTGGAGAACCACGGCTTCTTTTCACTGGGAGGTTGGGAATCCTTTCCCTGGGGATCAGTTTGGGGCCCTTAAGAGAACTCCCCCTGTTTACCCTTACCCCCCCTTTCTTCTGAGAGGGACCCTGCCCACCCTTGGCATGGTCTCCCCGTACCTCTTTTGGACCCTTGTGCTCTCCCAGCGGTCCGCTTCCTGTGCAAGCTTCCTGGGGTCAGTCAGCTTGCTGTCAATGAGGTGCTGGCGCAGCTCTGGAAAACACAAACTGTACAAGTGCTCCCAAGCAATTAAATTGTGAAGCCCCTCATACGTGTTTACCTTACTGCCCTTCACCCAACCATCCAGTGACCTGCAAAAAGAATCAAAACATTCCTTTCTCTTGTAGGATCTAAACTTCTCCTTGTACTGCTCAGGGGTGAGACCATACCTGGTGAGTAAGGCCTCCTTCATGACAGGGTAGGTGAGACTCTGAGCATCCCCTAAGACTGTCAGTGTGTCCCTCCCCTCTGCCTCAAAATGCTTCCACAGGGCTGCCCCCCAATGAGCTTCAGGGACCAGGTTCATGTGGAGAGCTAACTCATAACCATTGAACCACAAGTAGATATCATCCTCCCTCTTATAATCCCTTTAAAGGTCTTTTGGGATGTGTTCCCTTCTCTCAGGCTGCACTGTAGGATTGCTGCCACCATCCCTACTGGGCTGGCTCCTCTGATCTATCTCCTTTAAGTTAAGCTCATGAGCCAGCTGCATCTTCCTTTCCTCAAGGACTGCTCTTCTCTCATCTCTTTCTTTCTCCAGATTGAGCTTCTGCAGCTCCAATTGGTATGCCCTCTCTGCCTGTCTGTCCTGCAATTCTTCAGGCATCAGACCTTTGGAGGATACACTGCTACCTGCCCTAGAGACTCTTTCCCTGGGAATAACAGGTCCCCCCACTATACCATTATGTACTGATTGCCCTCCCTCCTCATCCTCATCCTCCTCCTCATCCTCATTGTGCCCTCCAGTGCTTCTGGTTGTCACCCAGTCCCTCAGCGCCTTTTTCAGCTCATCCTTCTTGGAAGAGCTCTTAATGGGACAACCAAATTTTTTACAAAACTGCTTTAGCTGAGCCTTGTTATAACTATCCAATTGCTTCAGGTCAAAAACAGCTTCAACTGATGCATCTCCAAGTTAAGACATGATGAAAGGTTAAAAGAGTGCAAAGTTCCAAATGCAGAAACAAGTTCCCAAATGAAGTTCAAAGTCAATCAAAGATCAGCGAAGAAAAACAAAGTGGACGTAGGGAAAAATCCACAAAAAGAGAAAAAGCAAAAATCTCAAGACAAGCAGTGTGTGGTCACGTAGTGGTCTGCACTCAAAATAATAGTGTACACTTAATCACTGTATGTCAAGTACAAATACAAGTCAAAATCCCAACCGCTGATCACCAATGTTAGAAATGGGGTCTTTGGTTGACAGTTAGGTTACACCCTGTTCAAGCAAGGACCCTCACTCTAGTCAGGGTAAAAGAGAATCACCCTCAGCTAACCCCTGCTTACCCCCTTGGTAGCTTGGCAGAGCAGTAGGCTTAACTTCAGAGTGCTAGGTGTAAAGGATTTGTACCAACACACACAGTAACTTAATGAAAACACTACAAAATGACACAACACCAGTTTAGAAAAATAGGAAATATTTATCTAAACAAAACAAGACCAAAATGACAAAAATCCAACATACACAAGTCAAGTTATGAATTTTTAAAGATTAAACTAAAAAATAGCGCTTAGAAACAAAAAATGCTTCGATGAGGTGTTAACACGGCGTCGTGACGGAGTCGTTCCCAACAAGCCGACACCAGCGGCGCCGGACACGGAGTCGCGTAGACCCCCAAGTACAGTACCTTTGGTGAAGAGTGAAAACAAGTCGATGCGCAAAGTCGGGGATCGCGGCGTCTGTGCGAAGCGTTGAATCCGCGCACTTTGATCGGCGTCGGTCACGACGTGGTGCAGCGACTTCCACGGAGTCGCGGGGCTGCAGCAGCGTCGGGCCTTGCGAAGAGCGTTGCGTTCCAGTGAAGGTCACGGCGTCGGGTGCAGGCGGCGTCACCGGATTCAGCAGCGGCGTCGGTCCGAAGTCGTCCGAAGTCGATTTCCTTGGATTTCCACCAGCTTTCCTTTCAAGGGCCCAGGGACTGGATAGGGCACCACTTGTCAGAGCAGGAGTCTCTCCAGAGACTCCAGGTGTTGGCAGAGAGAAGTCTTTGCTGTCCCTGAGACTTCAAACAACAGGAGGCAAGCTCTAAATCAAGCCCTTGGAGTATTCTTCACAAGATGGAAGGCACACAAAGTCCAGTCTTTGCCCTCTTACTCTGGCAGAAGCAGCACTGCAGGAAAGCTCCACAAAGCACAGTCACAGGCAGGGCAGCACTTCTTCCTCAGCTATTCAGCTCTTCTCCAGGCAGAGGTTCCTCTTGGTTCCAGAAGTGTTTCTAAAGTCTGTGGTTTTGGGTGCCCTTCTTATACCCAATTTCTCCTTTGAAGTAGGCCTACTTCAAAGTAAAATCTCTATTGAATGTGAAATCCTGCCTTGCCCAGGCCAGGCCCCAGACACTCCCCAGGGGGTCGGAGACTGCATTGTGTGAGGACAGGCACAGCCCTTTCAGGTGCGAGTGACCACTCCTCCCCTCCCTCCTAGCACAGATGGCTCATCAGAATATGCGGGCTACACCCCAGCTCCCTTTGTGTCACTGTCTAGTATGAGGTGCAACCAGCCCAACTGTCAAACTGACCCAGACAGGGAATCCACAAACAGGCAGAGTCACAGAAATGGTATAAGCAAGAAAATGCTCACTTTCTAAAAGTGGCATTTTCAAACGCACAATTTTAAAATCAACTTTACTAAAAGATGTATTTCTAAATTGTGAGCTCAGAGACCCCAAACTCCATATGTCCAGCCGCTCCCAAAGGGAATCTACACTTTAATCAGATTTAAAGGTAGCCCCAATCTTAACCTATGAGAGGGACAGGCCTTGCAACAGTGAAAAACACATTTAGCAATATTTCACTGTCAGGACATATAAAACACATTACTATATGTCCTACCTTAACCATACACTGCACCCTGCCCTTGGGGCTACCTAGGGCCTACCTTAGGGGTGCCTTACATGTAAGAAAAGGGAAGGTTTAGGCCTGGCAAGTGGGTACACTTGCCAAGTTGACTTTACAGTGCACACTTACACACACAGACACTGCAGTGGCAGGTCTGAGACATGATTACAGGGTTACTTGTGTGGGTGGCACAACCAGTGCTGCAGGCCCACTAGTAACATTTGATTTACAGGCCCTGGGCACCTCTAGTGCACTTTACTAGGGACTTAACAGTAAAACAAATATGCCAATCATGGAGAACCAATTACATACACATTTTAAACAGGAGCACTTGCACTTTAGCACTGGTTAGCAGTGGTAAAGTGCCCAGAGTAATAAAAACAGCAAAATCAGAGTCCAGCTCACATCAATAACCTGGGGAACAGAGGCAAAAAGTTAAGGGAGACCACGCCAAGGATGAAAAGTCTAACACGTGTCCCCCCCAGCTAAAAGTGGGGAGCAACTACCCAACCTCATGGGAGTTCTCATCACTAAGGCGGAAGAATCTGGACAGACCATCAGCAGTGGCGTGTTCTGTACCTAGACGATGTTCCACCGTAAAGTACATCCCCTGAAGGGAAATGGACCACCTCAACAGTTTTGGATTCTCACCCCTCATCTGCATTAACCATCTGAGGGGCCTGTGGTCGGTCTGAAGTCGGAAGTGAGTCCCAAACAAATAGGGTCTTAGCTTCTTCAGTGCCCAGACCACAGAAAATGCTTCGCGTTCTATGGCACTCCACCTACGTTCCCTGGGTAGTAACCTCCTGCTAATGAAGGCTACGGGTTGATCTAGGCCCTCTTCATTAAGCTGTGAGAGTACTGCTCCAATACCATGCTCTGAGGCATCTGTTTGCACAACAAACTCCTTGGAGTAGTCAGGTGCCTTCAGCACATGTGCTGTGCACATGGCAGCCTTCAGGGCATCAAAAGCGTTCTGGCAAGCCTCTGTCCAGATCACTTTCTTGGGTTGCTTCTTAGAAGTCGACTCAGTTAAAGGGGTAACAATGGTACCATATCCCTTAACAAACCTCCTGTAATATCCTGTGAGACCTAAAAAGGCTCTCACTTCAGTCTGGGTCTTGGGAGGCTCCCAAGCCAGAATCGTGTCAATCTTAGGCTGTAGGGGTGCCACCTGGCCACTCCCCACATGGTGTCCTAAGTACACCACAGAACCCTGCCCTATTTGGCACTTGCTCACCTTAATAGTGAGGCCTGACTTCTGCAGGGCCTCTAACACTCTGCAGAGGTGTTGCAGGTGTTCCTCCCATGTGGAACTAAACACAGCAATGTCATCCAGGTAGGCGGCACTGAACTCATCCAGTCCTGCCAACACCTGGTTGTCCAACCTCTGAAGGGCGGCAGGGGCATTCTACATCCCAAAGGGCATCACGTTGAAGTGGAAGTGCCCATCTGGGGTAGAGAATGCTGACCTCGCCTTTGCCCCCTCAGTTAAGGCAATCTGCCAGTACCCAGATGTTAAATCAAACGTACTGAGCTTCTTGGCAGCTCCTAACCGATCAATGAGCTCATCAGCTCGGGGGATGGGGTGTGCATCAGTCTTGCTGACCGTATTGAGACCCCGGTAGTCCACACAGAACCTAAGTTCCGGAGTGGCACCAGGAGCAGCAGCCTTTGGGACCAATACCACTGGGCTGGTCCAAGGACTGCTGGAGTGCTCAATAACCCTTAGGGTAAACATTTTGGAGACTTCCTCCTTAATGCAAGCCCTGACCCTGTCAGTCACCCTGTAAACCTTATGTTTAACAGGTGTACTGTCCCCAGTGTCAACATCATGTGTGCACAGGTGTGTGACTCCTGGGATCAGGGAAAACAGCGAGGCGAACTGTCCCAACACGTGGCGACAGTCCCTCTGCTGTTCCTCAGTCAGGGAGGGGGAGAGGATCACTCCCTCCACAGACCCATCTTTCTCTCCTGCAGACAGGAGGTCAGGAAGAGGCTCACTCTCTTCCTCCACCCCGTCATCTGTCGCTAGGAGCATGGATAGCTCAGTTCGCTCAAAGTGTGGTTTGAGGCGGTTGACATGTAGGACCCTCAAAGGGTTCCTGGGGGATTGCAAGTCTACCAGATAGGTGACCTCGCTCTTTCTTTCCACCACCTCAAAAGGGCCAGTCCACTTATCTTGGAGAGCCCTAGGCTCCACTGGTGCCATGACCCACACTTTTTGTCCAGGCTGAAACTCAACCAGAGTGGCATTCTGATCGTATCACCGTTTCATATCCTCCTGGCTTGCTTCCAGGTTCTCCTGAGCGAGACTCCTTAAGCGGGCAGTCTGGTTTCTTAGTGCCAGCATGTAGCTAAATACATCCTTGGGTGGTTTACTAGGAGCTTTCTCCAAAGCCTCCTTCACCAGACTGAGCGGTCCCCTCACAGGGTGGCCATAGATGAGCTCAAAGGGGCTAAAGCCAAGTCCCTTTTGAGGCACCTCCCTGTAAGCGAACAGAAGGCATGGCAAGAGGACGTCCCACTTACGCCTCAAGGGCTCTGACAGGCCCTGAATCATGCCTTTCAAGGTGCGGTTGAATCTCTCAACCAGACCATTACTTTGGGGGTGGTAAGGTGTGGTGAACTTGTAGGTTACCCCACACACCTTCCACAGAGTCTTCATATAAGTGGATATGAAGTTTGTACCTCCATCAGATACCGCTTCCTTGGGGAACCCCATGCGGGTAAAAACTCCCATTAAGGCACGTCCCACCACGGGGGCAGCGACCGTCCTTAGAGGAATGGCTTCTGGGTACCGTGTGGCATGGTCCACCAAGACCAGGATGAACCTGTTGCCCATGGCTCTCTTGGGGTCCAGAGGCCCCACAATGTCAATTCCTATCTGTTCAAAGGGGGTACTGACTATAGGTAAAGGTTGGAGGGGAGCTTTGCATTTCCCCCCACTCTTGCCACTTGCCTGACAAGTCTGATAAGACCTACAATAAGCAGCTGACTGCTTGTGCATCAAAGGCCAGTAAAAGTGGGAGACAAGCCTCTTATAGGTCTTGTCCTGCCCTAGATGTCCTGCCAAAGGCACATCATGAGCCAAACCCAGTAGGAAGGCCCTGAAGCACTGGGGTACCACCAGCATACGAGCTGACCCAGGCTCAGGAACCTTAGGCTCACTATACAGGAGGCCATCCTCCCAATATATCAGGTGAGTACCTGGTGCCTCGCCAGCCGCCTGGGCTGCAGCCTGCTGCCGCAGCCCCTCAAGAGTCGGGCACTCCTGCTGCGCTGTGCAGAATGCTTCCCTGGTGGGTCCCCCTTCCTGCTGCCACTGTGACAGCTCAGGGACCTCCCCCAGTTCAGCCACCTGCTCCCCTGTAGGTTCCGGGTCGTCACCCTCAGGCTCCGCCTCCTCCCGGACCGTGGGAACCTCTGGGGCGGGTTTCCCGCGGCCCCTGCCCTTCCTCTTCTTGGCGGTCCCCTGGGCCACTGTTTCAGGCTCCAGGGGCTCTTGACTACCCTGATTGGCTGCCATAGACCGGGTGGATACGCATACCCACCCAGGCAGACCCAACATCTCCAAGTGAGACCTGTGTTCCACCTCCTTCCAAGGGGAATCCTCCAGGTCGTTGCCTAGCAAACAATCAACAGGCATGGTTGCACTCACAGCTACTTTCCCAGAACCTGAGACCCCCCCCATTCAAAGGGAACCTGCGCCACTCTGCAGAGGCGCTCAGAGTTGTCTACCGCAACTACTTGGTGAAGTACCTGGGGATCAATCTGCTCTTCAGACACCAGGTGACTCCTCACTGTAGTCACACTGGCTCCTGTGTCTCTCAGAGCCTCCACCCTCTGTCCATTGATGGTCACCCATTGCCTGTACTTCTTAGTGTTATCAGGCACTAGGTTTCTCTGGACCATCTCACTGTCTAGTGAGACAAGGGTCATTTCTGCTGGCTCCCACCCACCTGGAACCAACTCCTCCCCAAGCGCTACACTGGCCAAACCCTGGGATTGCGCACCAGTGGGTGCCAGGGTATATTTGGGGCATTTGGGGTCCCCCCTCACATGACCAATCTGGTCACATGAATAGCACTTACATGAGGGACCACCTACCGACGGCTTCCCTTTGGAGGAACCACGGCTTCTTTTCACTGGGAGGTTGGGAATCCTTTTCCTGGGGATCAGTTTGGGGCCCTTTAGAGAACTCCCCCTGTTTACCCTTACCCCCCCTTTCTTCTGAGAGGGACCCTCCAGGAGACAGGGTCTCCCCGTACCTCTTTTGGACCCTGGTGCTCTCCCAGCGGCCCGCTTCCTGTGCAAGCTTCCTGGGGTCAGTCAGCTTGCTGTCAATGAGGTGCTGGCGCAGCTCTGGAAAACATAAACTGTACAAGTGCTCCCAAGCAATTAAATTGCAAAGCCCCTCATACGTGTTTACCTTACTGGCCTTCACCCAACCATCCGGTGACCTGCAAAAAGAATCAACACATTCCAACCATGTTTGGGATTCCTTTCTCTTGTAGGATCTAAACTTCTCCTTGTACTGCTCAGGGGTGAGACCATACCTGGTGAGTAAGGCCTCCTTCATGACAGGGTAGGTGAGACTCTGAGCATCCCCTAAGGCTGTCAGTGTGTCCCTCCCCTCTGCCTCAAAATGCTTCCACAGGACTGCCCCCCAATGAGCTTCAGGGACCAGGTTCATGTGGAGAGCTGACTCATAACCCTTGAACCACAAGTAGATATCATCCTTTTATAATCCCTCACAAGGTCTTTTGGGATGTGTACCCTTCTCTCAGGCTGCACTGTAGGATTGCTGCCACCATCCCTACTGGGCTGGCTCCTCTGATCTAACTCCTTTAAGTTAGGCTCATGAGCCAAATGCATCTTCCTTTCCTCAAGGCCTGCTCTTCTCTCATCTCTTTCTTTCTCCAGATTGAGCTTCTGCAGCTCCAATTGGTATGCCCTCTCTGCCTGTCTGTCCTGCAATTCTTCAGGCGTCAGACCTTTGGAGGATACACTGCTACCTGCCCTAGAGACTCTTTCCCTGGGAATAACAGGTCCCCCCACTATACCATTATGTACTGATTGCCCTCCCTCCTCATCCTCATCCTCCTCCTCATCCTCATTGTGCCCTCTAGTGCTTCTGGTTGTCACCCAGGCCCTCAGCGCCTTTTTCAGCTCATCCTTCTTGGAAGAGCTCTTAATGGGACAACCAAAATTTTTACAAAACTCCTTTAGCTGAGCCTTGTTATAACTATCCAATTGCTTCAGGTCAAAAACAGCTTCAACTGATGCATCTCCAAGTTGAGACATGATGAAAGGTTAAAAGAGTGCAAAGTTCCAAATGCAGAAACAAGTTCCCAAATGAAGTTCAAAGTCAATCAAAGATCAGCGAAGAAAAACAAAGTGGACGTAGGGAAAAATCCACAAAAAGAGAAAAAGCAAAAATCTCAAGACAAGCAGTATGTGGTCACGTAGTGGTCTGCACTCAAAATAATAGTGTTCACTTAATCACTGTATGTCAAGTACAAATACAAGTCCAAATCCCAACCGCTGATCACCAATGTTAGAAATGGGGTCTTTGGTTGACAGTCAGGTTACCCCCTGTTCAAGCAAGGACCCTCACTCTAGTCAGGGTAAAAGAGAATCACCCTCAGCTAACCCCTGCTTACCCCCTTCGTAGCTTGGCAGAGCAGTAGGCTTAACTTCAGAGTGCTAGGTGTAAAGGATTTGTACCAACACACACAGTAACTTAATGAAAACACTACAAAATGACACAACACCAGTTGAGAAAAATAGGAAATATTTATCTAAACAAAACAAGACCAAAATGACAAAAAGCCAACATACACAAGTCAAGTTATGAATTTTTAAAGATTAAACTCAAAAATATAGCTTAGAAACAAAAAATGCTTCGATGACGTGTTAACACGGAGTCGTTCCCAACAAGCCAACACCAGCGGCGCCGGACACGGAGTCGCGTAGACCCCCAAGTACAGTACCTTTGGTGAAGAGTGAAAACAAGTCGATGCGCAAAGTCGCGAATCGCGGCGTCTGTGCGAAGCGTTGAATCAGCGCACTTTGAGCGGCGTCGGTCACGACGTGGTGCGGCGACTTCCACGGAGTCCCGGACTTCAGCGAGGCTGCAGCAGCGTCGGGCCTGCGAAGAGCGTCGCGTTCCAGCGAAGTTCACGGTCTCGGGTGCAGGCGGCGTCACCGGATTCAGCAGCGGCATTGGTCCGAAGTCGTCCGACATCGATTTCCTTGGATTTCCACCAGCTTTCCTTTCAAGGGCCCAGGGACTGGATAGGGCACCACTTGTCAGAGCAGGAGTCTCTCCAGAGACTCCAGGTGTTGGCAGAGAGAAGTCTTTGCTGTCCCTGAGACTTCAAACAACAGGAGGCAAGCTCTAAATCAAGCCCTTGGAGATATCTTCACAAGATGGAAGGCACACAAAGTCCAGTCTTTGCCATCTTACTCTGGCAGAAGCAGCACTGCAGGAAAGCTCCACAAAGCACAGTCACAGGCAGGGCAGCACTTCTTCCTCAGTTATTCAGCTCTTCTCCAGGCAGAGGTTCCTCTTGGTTCCAGAAGTGTTTCTAAAGTCTGTGGTTTTGGGTGCCCTTCTTATACCCAATTTCTCCTTTGAAGTAGGCCTACTTCAAAGTAAAGTCTCTTTTGAATGTGAAATCCTGCCTTGCCCAGGCCAGGCCCCAGGCACTCACCAGGGGGTCGGAGACTGCATTGTGTGAGGACAGGCACAGCCCTTTCAGGTGCGAGTGACCACTCCTCCCCTCCCTCCTAGCACAGATGGCTCATCAGGATATGCGGGCTACACCCCAGCTCCCTTTGTGTCACTGTCTAGTGTGAGGTGCAACCAGCCCAACTGTCACACTGACCCAGACAGGGAATCCACAAACAGGCAGAGTCACAGAAATGGTATAAGCAAGAAAATGCTCACTTTCTAAAAGTGGCATTTTCAAACGCACAATTTTAAAATCAACTTTACTAAAAGATGTATTTCTAAATTGTGAGCTCAGAGACCCCAAACTCCACATGTCCATCCGCTCCCAAAGGGAATCTACACTTTAATCAGATTTAAAGGTAGCCCCCATGTTAACCTATGAGAGGGACAGGCCTTGCAACAGTGAAAAACACATTTAGCAATATTTCACTGTCAGGACATATAAAACACATTACTATGGTGGTCATTCCAACCTCGGCGGTAAAAGGCGCTTACCGCCAGACAGAAGACCACCATAACACCGCCGCAGTCGCGGTAAACCGCCACGGTCATTCTGACCCACACTAGGCAAACCGCTAAAATACCGCCATCTACAAAAGTCCGCCACACCAAAGGTCAGCGATAAACTGGCGATGACCAAACCTCCACCGTCACGCCAACAGAAATACGCCCATGCCATTACGACCCACGAATCCACGCGGCGGTCTTTCAACCGCGGTATTCTATTGGCGGTACACACTGCCGTGGTCGAAATACACATACACCTACAAAACACTACCACATTGGACAATTCGAAATACACACACCTGATACACATACACACACCACTCCCACACACCCAATACATTATAAAACACACACCCACATCACCCACAAACCCTTACGACCAGAAATTTCGAACGAAGACCAGAGAGAGACACCACAATCTACAAACAAGCATCCACAGGCACACAATACCAATACCCACAGAACTTCCACGCACCTCACACAACACACCACTAAATAGCACCCCACCTATCACTACACACTCCACCCCACACATCATCCACACCACCCCATGGCACCTCAAAGACACCCCAGGTTCTCAGATGCTGAACTCAGGGTCATGGTGGAGGAAATCCTACGAGTAGAGCCCCAGCTGTTCGGGACACAGGTGCAGCACACCACCATTGCCAGGAAGATGGAGCTATGGAGCAGAATAGTGGACAGGGTCAACGCTGTGGGACAGCACCCAAGAAATCGGGATGGCATCAGGAAGAGGTGGAACGACCTACGGGGGAAGGTGCGTTCCATGGTATCAAGGCACAACATCGCGGTACAGCGGACTGGCGGCGGACCCCCACCTCCTCCCCCGATTTTACAACATGGGAGGAGCAAGTCTTGAACATCCTGCATCCTGAGGGCCTCGCTGGAGTAGGCGGAGGAATGGACTCTGGTAAGTCTCATCTTCACTACTTCATCCCCCCCACCCCACCTGCATGCCAACTCATACCCCCACCCTCACCCCCTTCACAACTACCCCTTGCAAATGTCTCACCATCACAACCCACCCATCCCAAAACTTAGCCCTGCATGTGGCCCCAAAGCATGGACACCCATCACCAAATCATGCCCAATGCACATACCCATCACCCCCCCCTAAAACACAGTCACAAAAGCCCCCACAAAGGAATGCCAGCACTGGGGTACACGGGCACCCACCCATTGCACGCCATTGGCACACACAGAAGCAATAACCATACTTTTATACCCCTGCAGGACCCGAACGCCAGGTCACAGCGCAGGAGGGTCCACAAATGTCCCCTCCACCCCCAGAAGAGGCCCACAGTGATGACAGCAGCTCTGTCTCCCTGGATCTAGATGACCAGCCCGGTCCATCGGGGACCTCTGGACAGTCGGTTCCCCTCAGACAGGCACAGGCCACAGCTGACCTTTCCCCCTCTGGGAACACCAGCACAGCACCCACCCAGCGGGCCCATACCTCTGTCACCAGGACACGTCAATCAGTGGTGTGTCCACCACTACAGGGAACCCAGGCTAACCCACCACCCCAACAACAACAGGGACCTGGGGGCAGTGGTAGTGGGCACACGGTCCAGGGGACGGAGGCCCTAGGAAACAGGGGAACTGGGAGGGCAGCTGTGCGACAGGGGGAGGACAGGCCTAGGGAACCCACTCTCCACGAGGCCCTCTCCTCCATCATGGGAGCATACCACCACTCCCAGGAGACGATGGCGACGGTCCTGGCCAGGTTTCAGGAAATCCAGCTTCTGCAGGAACAACAGTATATGGGGTTCAGGGAGGAACTGAGAAACATCAGTACCGCCATGGGTACCATCGTAGTGGCCCTGAATGCGTTAATCTCCACATTGCGGACCACTGTGGCACCTCAAAGGGCCCCTGACACTAGCATGGACCAAGAACTGGCTACCACCCCCGCCGGCGCTAGTGGACAGGAGGCCCCGACAGAAGACCAACAGGCCACCAGAACCCCCGGCAGAAGGAGAACCACCCCGCAAGCGGGCCCCGAGATCCAGGAAGAAGACAGAGTAACATGTCAAGACCCCCGCCAGCAAAGGATACCGCCCTGATTGTCATCCCACTGTCCCACATTGTCACCCTGTCCAACCTTAAACTGCCCCTGCTCCACTTCCCACAGGCATTTGGACAATGCACCTGTGAACCTGATAGTCTGGACTCTGCCATTGACAATCCTCCACCATCACCCCTCACCGATTTGCAAGCACCCATCCAAATTAGAGCACTTGAATAAACACACTTATTGCACATAAACAATCTGGAGGCTGTCTGTGATTTTCACAAATGTATTAGACATGACAGTGCCAAAATTGTTATTCACATTGTGATGCCAAAAAACCGCTGTCACACAGCAGTAGTCCATGCGGAAACTAAGCAAATGTCACGCAGTGGGGTCCACAGCTCTGAAAACGTAAGGGAAAGTCACAACACAGTTACCATACACTGGGGGAAAAAGTCAGACAGTAGAGAGGTAGGAGTCTTTAAGTAAATGTAATATGCCGGTGTGTACTCTTACCTGTGTGTCACTGAAAGTATTGCTCTATTACTGTGTTCCTGTTGTCTATGTCGTCCTCTTTGGCTTCCTCTTCTTCACTCTCCACAGGCTCCACAGCTGCTACAACACCACCATCTGGACCATCCTCCTGCAGAAAAGGCACCTGGCGGCGCAAAGCCAGGTTGTGAAGCATACAGCAGGCCACGATGATCTGGCACACCTTCTTTGGTGAGTACATTAGGGATCCACCTGTCATATGGAGGCACCTGAACCTGGCCTTCAGGAGGCCAAAGGTGCGTTCGATTACCCTCCTAGTCCGCCCATGGGCCTCATTGTAGCGTTCCTCTGCCCTGGTCCTGGGATTCCTCACTGGGGTCAATAGCCAGGAAAGGTTGGGGTAAACAGAGTCCCCTAATAGCCACACACGGTGCCTCTGGAGTTGACCCATCACATACGGGATGCTGCTATTGCGCAGGATGTAGGCGTCATGCACAGAGCCAGGGAACTTGGCATTAACATGTGAGATGTAC
This sequence comes from Pleurodeles waltl, assembly GCF_031143425.1. Taxonomy (NCBI): domain Eukaryota; kingdom Metazoa; phylum Chordata; class Amphibia; order Caudata; family Salamandridae; genus Pleurodeles; species Pleurodeles waltl. Next base: position 178,473,939 of record NC_090444.1, read on the forward strand.
TGGTCTGCCAAACAGACCATCTGTACATTCATCGAATGGTAACTTTTCCTGTTCCTGTACACCTGTTCACTTTCTCTGGGGGGTACCAAAGCCACATGGGTCCCATCAATGGCACCTATGATGTTGGGGATATGTCCAAGGGCATAGAAGTCACCCTTCACTGTAGGCAAATCCCCCACCTCAGGGAAAACGATGTAGCTCCGCATGTGTTTGAGCAGGGCAGACAACACTCTGGACAACACCTTGGAAAACATAGGTTGAGACATCCCTGACGATATGGCCACTGTTGTTTGAAATGACCCACTTGCTAAGAAATGGAGTACTGACAGCACCTGCACTAGAGGGGGGATCCCTGTGGGTTGGCGGATGGGTGACATCAGGTCTGCCTCCAGCTGGGCACACAGTTCATGTATAGTGGCTCGGTCAAGCCTGTATGTCAGAATGACATGTCGTTCCTCCATTGTCGACAGGTCCACCAGCGGTCTGTACGCGGGAAGATTCCTCCATCTCCTCGCATTGCCAAGCGGACGGTGCCTAGGAAGGACAACAGCGAACACAGAGTCAAACAACCCACAGGTACGTTCCCACAGCTTGCACACAACACGATTCACTTTGCATTGAATGGTGTGTATGAGTGTTGAGGAAAGGCCTAGGTATGTGTGACGCAGTAGAAATTAAGCCATGTGGGCCCTTGAAATGGCGGCTGCCTGACCTGTGAAGTGTGACAATGGGATGTGAGGTCAATGCGCTGGCGTGGCACACCGTGGCGGTAGGCGGTCGAAGACCGCGGCGCAAAGCCGCATTGGTTCACATTGAATCCTATGGGTTTCAGGAGCCAATGACGAGGTGTGCCGGCGGGCGCGGTACGCACCGCCGCGGTACGCACCGCCGCGGGCGTGACCGCCATTTTCTATTAGCTTAATCACTCGATACCTGATCTTCCACAGGAGAGGACCTACACTGCAAGTGCTGCTGTGACCTCGGTCTGGAAGAGACAATGGCTGCTGCGACTGGGGAAAGGGCCCCTGCCTTCACTTCTGAAGAATTGGAGAAACTTGTGGATGGGGTCCTCCCCCAGTATGCGCTACTCTACGGTCCTCCAGACCAACAGGTAAGTACACTGGGACCATGCTTAGTGGGCAATGCCTGGGTTGAGTCGGGTGGATGAAAGATGGTGGGGAGGGGAGCGATTGAGTCATGCATCAGACGACAGATGAGAGCATGTGCCACATGGCAAGGGTGGGGATGGGGGGCCATTCACATTGAGCATGCAGAAGGTGATGACAATTTTTCTCTCCCTGTACATGTCACATAGGTCAGCGCCCACCAGAAAATCGCGATTTGGCGTGCCATCGCCAAGGACGTCCGGACCCTGGGGGTCCACAACAGACGGGGCACCCACTGCCGGAAGAGGTGGGAGGACATCCGCCGCGGGAGCAGGAAGACGGCGGAGGCTCTGCTGGGGATGGCCTCCCAACGTAGGAGGGGTGCCAGTCGTCAATTGACCCCCCTGATGTCCCGGATCCTGGCGGTGGCCTACCCCGATTTGGATGGGCGCGTGAGGACATCACAGCAGACACAAAGGGGTGAGTACAGTCTCATTCTGGTGACTTTGCGCGCAGTGGAGGTGTCTGGGTGGGGGAGGAGGGCTGTGGGCCTCCCTAGGCCAGGGCGAATTCTGTAGGCTAGGCCCCTCCGTAAGGCAGGGCCCTGTGCCCCCGCCCCCCACCTCTGTAGGGTGCCAAGTTCAGGTATCCATGGCCCTGTGTCATCTGTGTGTGCAGTTGTCATCGATAGGCTTGTAGGCCATGTCCCACGGATTGCGTAGTGGACCCCAAGTGTGCGGCGTAGTGCAGGGGGCTTCTGTGTCTGTCTTGTCCGCCAACGGTAGCGGTAATCCATGCACTCAACATGTCTTTATTTCTCCCCCTCCCCCTTTTTTGTGGTCTTCCTGTTCATGTGTGCAGGCGGAGGAGAAGTGGCATCGGAGCACGAGGGAGCTGCATCTCACATGGCCATGGCGGGCCATGCAACTGAGTCGGATTTCACCAGTGAGACGGAGGGCGAGGGGAGCTCCACAGCGGGGACTCGTGCTGATGTCAGTGGCAGCGACTTTTCCTCTGAAGGGAGCTCCCTTGTGGTGGCGGCAACATCCGTGCCCCCCGCAACAACAGGTACAGCCGCCACCCAGCGCACCAGCACCGCCCTCCCAGCAGCCCCTCAGCCTACGCCCCGTGCCCGCTCACCCAGGAAGGTGGGCATCTCCTTCGCCCCAGGCACCTCAGGCCCTGCCCCAGTCACCCCTGCTGCCCTCAGTGAGGAGGTCATTGACCTCATGAGGACCATCATTGTTGGACAGTCTACCCTTTTGAATGCCATCCAGGGTGTAGAAAGGGAGGTGCACCGGAGTAATGCATACCTGGAGGGCATTCATTCAGGTCAGGCTGCCCATCAGCGATCGTTCAACGCTCTGGCCTCAGCACTGACGGCAGCAATTGTCCCTGTCTCTAGCCTCCCCCCTCCAACTTCCTCCACCCAGACCCAATCCCCAGTACCTCTGCCTATCCCAGACACACCATCAGACCAGCCTGCACACACCTCAACACCCAAGTGAAGCTCATCCAGACATAAGCACCACACATCACACAAGCATTCACACAAGCAACATCCACATGCAGACATACCAACAGCCACTGCCTCCACTGTGTCCCCCTCCTCCTCGTCTCCCTCCTCCCTCCCTGTGACGTCTCCACTCACACTTGCATGCACAACATCTTCAGCCACTACGTCCATCACCAGCACACCCACCAGAACACTCCGCATTCACCACCCCCACTACCATGTACACGTCCCCTGTGTCCTCTCCCAGTGTGTCTGTCACCCCCTCTTCCAAACCACACAAACGCAAGCAGCCACCCACCCAACAGCCATCCACCTCACGACAGCCTCCAGCCCAAGCACCTGCACCCAAAGACACCAGACTTCACACTCCTACAACCACATCCTCTTCCTCCACTCCCATACCCACTACACCTACCCGTCCCTCTCTTTCCAAATTGCTTTTCCTTGCCAACCTTAACCTCTTTCCAACAACTCCCCCACCCCGTCCATCTCATAAGACTGCAATCAGCACCTCAGCCACCACCAAACCAGGACCTATCAGGACTGTTGTCCAAGGACTGTGGAGTCCCCCACCCTCAAGGGCAACAACTCCGGCGAGGAGGCAAGGCACGCCCAGCCCACCCCCAGAAAAGCACCCAAAAGTGAGCAGTGCCCGGCGCGAGAGGCCACAGACACCAGGGACCAAAATCCCTACCCTGGCTCCGTCTGGAAGTGGGGTGCCACCTGGCACACCGCCAAAGGTGTCAAAGGGCCACAGACGACCAGGGAAGGGTGGGAAGGGCAGCACGCCCGACAAGTCCGGCAGCAGGCCAGCTGTCCAGGAGTCCCCCACCAGCCCCCTCCCAGGTGTGCAGGAGGACACCCAGAGGCCCGGTACGGCAGCCCAGGAGGGCCCGCAAGCCAACGGACAGATGGGCAGGAAGGCCCTGCCAGCCACATGCCAGGTGGCGAGTGACACCCATGCCTGGGCCGGAACCGCTGAACTGGGCCCTTTCAAACAAGCACCGCTGAACTGGGCCCTTTCAATCAAGCACCGCTAAACTGGGCACCGCCGTCTCAAGCACTGCTGAACTGGGCACCGCCGTCTCAAGCACCGCTGAACAGGGCACCGCCGTCTCAAGCACCACTGAACAGGGCACCGCCATCTCAAGAACCACTCCGCTGGGCACCGCCGTCTCAAGCACCGCTCCGCTGGGCCCTTCATCTCAAGCACCGCTGAACTAGGCCCTTTCAAACAAGCACCGCTGAACTGGGCACCGCCGTCTCAAGCACCGCTGAACTGGGCATCGCCATCTCAAGCACCGCTGAACAGGGCACCGCCATCTCAAGAACCGCTCCGCTGGGCACCGCTGTCTCAAGCACCGCTGAACTGGGCACCGCCGTCTCAAGCACCGCTGAACAGGGCACCACCATCTCAAGAACCGCTCCGCTGGGCAACGCCGTCTCAAGCACCGCTGAACTGGGCCCTTTCAAACAAGCACCGCTGAACTGGGCACCGCCATCTCAAGCACCGCTGAACAGGGCCCTTCATCTCAAGCACCGCTGAACTGGGCCCTTCATCTCAAGCACCGCTGAACTGGGCCCTTCATCTCAAGCACCGCTCCGCTGGGCCCTTCATATCAAGCACCGCTCCGCTGGGCACCGCCGTCTCAAGCACCGCTCCGCTGGGCCCTTCATCTCAAGCACCGCTCCGCTGGGCACCGCCGTCTCAAGAACCGCTAAACTGGGCCCTTCATCTCAAGCACCGCTGAACTGGGCCCTTCATCTCAGGCACCGCTGAACTGGGCACCGCCGTCTCAAGCACCGGTGAACTGGGCACCGCCATCTCAAGTACCGCTCCGCTGGGCACCGCCGTCTCAAGCACCGCTGAACTGGGCACCGCCGTCTCAAGCACCGCTGAACAGGGCACCGCGGTCTCAAGAACAGCTGAACTGGGCCCTTCATCTCAAGCACCGCTGAACTGGGCCCTTCATCTCAAGCACCGCTCCGCTGGGCCCTTCATCTCAAGCACCGCTCCGCTGGGCACCGCCGTCTCAAGAACCGCTGAACTGGGCCCTTCATCTCAGGCACCGGTGAACTGGGCACCGCCGTCTCAAGCACCGGTGAACTGGGCACCGCCATCTCAAGTACCGCTCCGCTGGGCACCGCTGTCTCAAGCACCGCTGAACTGGGCACCGCCGTCTCAAGCACCGCTGAACAGGGCACCACCGTCTCAAGAACCGCTGAACTGGGCCCTTCATCTCAAGCACCGCTGAACTGGGCCCTTCATCTCAAGCACCGCTGAACAGGGCACCACTGTCTCAAGCACCGCTCCGCTGGGCACCGCCGTCTCAAGAACCGCTGAACTGGGCCCTTCATCTCAAGCACCGCTGAACTGGGCCCTTCATCTCAGGCACCGCTGAACTGGGCACCGCCGTCTCAAGCACCGCTGAACTGGGCACCGCCATCTCAAGTACCGCTCCGCTGGGCACCGCCGTCTCAAGCACCGATGAACTGGGCACCGCCGTCTCAAGCACCGCTGAACAGGGCACCGCCGTCTCAAGAACCGCTGAACTGGGCCCTTCATCGCAAGCACCGCTGAACTGGGCCCTTCATCTCAAGCAGCGCTCCACTGGGCCCTTCATCTCAAGCACCGCTCCGCTGGGCACCGCCGTCTCAAGCACCGCTCCGCTGGGCCCTTCATCTCAAGCACCGCTCCACTGGGCACCGCCACCTCAAGCACCGCTCCGCTGGGCCCTTCATCTAAAGCACCGCTGAACTGGGCCCTTCATCTCAAGCACCGCTCCAATGGGCACCGCCGTCTCAAGCACCGCTGAACTGGGCCCTTCATCTCAAGCACCGCTGGCCCTTTGGCGGAAGGGGCAGGCCCGCATCTGTGTCGGGCAGGGCTGCACGAGGCACTCTGGGCACTAGTCCCCCTCCAGTACCAGTGGAGACTGTTATCCACTTGAGAGACTGTGGCTTTGCACTCCCCAGGATGGTACAGTGGGCAAGCCACCCACTGTAGAGACTTGAGAGACTGTGGCTTTGCACTCCCCAGGATGGCACAGTGGGCAACCCACCCACTGTAGAGACTTGAGAGACTGTGGCTTTGCACTCCTCAGGATATGGCAGTGGGCAAGCCACCCACTGTAGAGACTTGTGAGACTGTGGCTTTGCACTCCCCAGGATGGGACAGTGGCCATGGAGGCCCCTCGTGGATCTGGCGTCGTGTACTCATGTGGCTGAGGTGCCCCCCCTTCCCCCTGAGGTGCCTGTAGTTTTTCTATCTGATGCCCCTACAGTGTTCTCTCCGTTGGTGTCAGGTATCTTGTGTGGGCCTTGCCCATGTGATTTGGGCCCAGTGGTCCACGGACAATGACAGCTAGAATTATCGGACTTTTAATATTTATGTATATATTAGTTTTAAATGTGTGATATTTTTATAAGGCATTAATACAATATATTCAACTGTTTATGATCTATTCCTTTTGTCTTTGCATTCTTTCGGGGGGTTTTGGGGGTTGTAACAGTGATGTATTGCTATGCATTGATGTGTGTGTTGTAGTGGGTGGGGGTGTCGCGTATGTGTGTCCCCGTAATATTTTCTCCTCCCACCTCCCCTGTGTCGTAGGTGCAGTACTCACTGTTGTCTTCTGCGCTGGCGTTCGTGCTCCTGGTAGAGGAGCAGGAATACAATAGCTGGTAGGATGTGTAATTCGGGTTCCATGCTGTCCAGATTCCTCGTGGGGTGTATGGAGGTGAGCGTTTTCGGTTTGAAATGTCTGTTTCCGCCGTGTTTTTATCGGCGGGGCTACCGCCCCAGAAAAGGTGGCGGATTGGTGGTTTGTGATAGGGTGGGCGGTACATTGTCTCCCGCCTGTCTGTTGGCGGTGACCGCCGCGCTGTTTGTTTGTCCCGCCGTGGCGGTCGGAGTGTTAAAGTGGCGGTCTCTGTTGGCGGTTTCCGCCAGGGTCAGAATTCCATTTTTTTAACCGCCAGCCTGTTGGCGGGTTAGCCGCCGCTTTAACACCGACCGCCAGGGTTGGAATGACCACCTATATGTCCTACCTTAACCATACACTGCACCCTGCCCTTGGGGCTACCTAGGGCCTACCTTAGGGGTGCCTTACATGTAAGAAAAGGGAAGGTTTAGGCCTGGCAAGTGGGTACACTGTCCAAGTCGACTTTACAGTGCACATTTACACACACAGACACTGCAGTGGCAGGTCTGAGACATGATTACAGGGTTACTTGTGTGGGTGGCACAACCAGTGCTGCAGGCCCACTAGTAACATTTGATTTACAGGCCCTGGGCACCTCTAGTGCACTTTACTAGGGACTTAACAGTAAAACAAATATGCCAATCATGGAGAACCAATTACATACACATTTTAAACAGGAGCACTTGCACTTTAGCACTGGTTAGCAGTGGTAAAGTGCCCAGAGTAATAAAAACAGCAAAATCAGAGTCCAGCACACATCAATAACCTGGGGAACAGAGGCAAAAAGTTAAGGGAGACCACGCCAAGGATGAAAAGTCTAACACTAGTTATATTGAGAATTGCAATAAACGTATGAATGCTCGGCTGCGACTGGTACAAAGACAAAATAAGTTAAATCACATGTGTCAGAAGGTGAAGAGGACTTAATAAAAAAAAAAAACCTTCATGCTATGCTTCCGCAGTCTGTGCCATCCTGCCTCGCACCCTCAGTGCTGGACTGTGCTGTCATGCAGATCGACTTTGGACAGCGTGAGGCCCCTTGTGAGTCCTGACCATATGGTATTTATCCCTATACAAAGGCAGTGCCAACTAAATAGCAACTGAATTCAACACTGCTTCTACTGGAAAAGTTCCCACAAACCGTGGTATGAGCTTGAGATGAGCTCCATGAATCTGTAGAAACCACATGCATTGCCACACTTTGTCGCCCAATGTATCTGAGGAAGCTAGAGATAGTTTCCTGTCTATAGGCTTCTTAATTACAACTTTTTGACGTATCACTTCCTCGTGAATCATGCAAAGATGTGGCCAATTCTATTTCAGAACCGGAGGCTCCGATTATGCTTATCTCCTTCTTTACTGATCCAAACACAGCAGCCAATCAGATTAAAGAAAAAACATTAACTACATTTCCCATGAGGCATAAGCCTGTTATCACATGGTCCAATCATCTCCCGTGCCCTCTGTCCATAAATGTGTTGACCCCCAACGTCACTTCCTCTTTCTTTGCTGCTCCGCAGCAGATAAGTGACGTTTTTTCATTCTCTTCTGTATATGTATGTGAATTGTCGATTGTATCATCTGTATTTATAGATTTTGGTAGCGACGCGATTTCGCTCACCGTGACCTGTTTAACTCAGCGCGTTTCGCGCTCATAGATTACGGCTCCGTGCCGTTTGCATTCTGGCCCTGTGGAGCGGGAACGGAAGCTTACTACACGGCCCGTGTAGTGCCTTTTTTTATCTCTACACCCGCGCTTCACGCGCGCGTTACGAGCCGATCCCCTCACTTTCACTTTGATGGATCGGTGCGTTTGCAGACGCGCGGAGCGCCAGTAAGCCCAGCTAAAGTGGTCCAGGGTTGCTTTTCATGCTCCCTGACGTCCAGTTTATATAAAAATCAAAGAACCTGAGTTGGAACAATTTATGAGGCTCTGCCTAGAGTGCTAATCACAGGCTGCTCCCGCCACGCTTTAATTGGGCTTACTTTGCCTGTCAGGGGTTTGCACTCCCCCTCATTTGTTCTGCTTTATAAGACTACTCCCACCTTCTGATGGCTCAGTGGAGTGAAAATGAAACAGGGTACTACCCTGAAGAGTTGGGCAATCAACTTGAAGTAAACTTGGGGGAAGCCCTTGATAATAGGGTCCAACAATCTGTAAATGACGCCCTGGTAAGAGCTCTAGGACCCTTTTCAGGGCAACTCTTTGACTACGCCAAATCCCAGGGTTGGCTTAATGAACAACAGTCATCTTCTAATGAGAAAAAATCAAACTGTAAATCCAAAACCAAGAATTTAGAAGGAAACGAAGACACAGTTTCTGGTTTACATGCAGATGCATTTAATAAGTTGTTTAAGAAACATTCCTCTGAACATAATTATAGTTCCTCTAAGGATGTGGTATCCTCCCAGTCCTCTTCTGATTCGGACACCAACTCCAGTGATTCAGACGAACCGGAGTCTTAGGTCCACAATAAAAAACCCAGGAAAGAAGCATCCACCTCTAAAACTCTGGATTTCGATCCAACGGAAATCATACATCCCAGAGCCTCCAACTGGGTCCCATCATCAGAAGTGGTGCAATACGTCCACGACAATATCAGGAGGAGTTTTGACAAGGAAGTCCGTTCACGCCTTAGAGCGGAATGTCCTAGACCGGATGTGGAAGAGAAGGTGACGGACACCCCTGACATCGACCCCACCATGGTCACCTTTATGAAAAAGTTTGGCAAAGACCCCAAGAAAGGATTAGACAGGTCTTGGCGGATCTGCCAAGATAAACTACTTGATGTCACAGGCCCCTTGACTAAGATCCTAGACATAGCTTTTCTTGCCAAAGAGCCGGGTGCCCCAGTGGACACTGATTTCCTGATTGGTTGGGCCCAGAGGTCCTTGTGCCTTTTGGGCAATGCAAATTGCGCGATTTCGTCAGAACGACATAAATCAATCCTCATGAGAATTGATCCTAAATTAACAGACCTGGCAACTTCTGAAGCTGGCCCATCGGCTTATGGCCTCCTGTTCGGTTCATCCTTCATAAAGGAGTTAGCTAAATTTTGCTCCACATTCTCATCTCTAGATAAAGAGCAAATGTCGCTTTAAAAAGTGTTCAAAAGAAATATTTTTGCCAGGGCCGGACGTTTCGGAGGGCGTATGCCCGGCCGGGGATCCTTTCAAAGCTCTCAATATCATTACCAGAGAGTAAGAGGAAATTGGTACTCCGACCAATCGGATACCACCTTCTACCCCACTCGCAATCGAGGGGGCCACCCCAGATAGAGAAGAGGACCCCGCAGGGGTCAACAGGGAGCGATCCAATAATCCAGTTATTCAGGTGAGCATTATTCATTATTCTCAAGTACGTCTTGGGGGCAGAGTGGGTTTATTCCTGGAAAATTGGAAGAAGATTTCAGGGGATCCCTGGATCCTTCAAACAGTATTAGGGTTCCATCTAGAGTTCCTAGAGACCCCTGTTCAACTCTCCCCTCCTACACAAATGTATTTTTCCCTCGCAGACCAGACTTTTATAGACACAGAGGTTCAGGCCTTATTTCACAAAGGAGCAGTGAGTTTTTCAACTCCTCATCCATCAGGCTTCCTCAGTCCCATCTTTGTCATAGACAAAAAGGGCGGAGGTCATCGTCTAGTTTTTAATCTAAAGGAATTCAACTACTGGATATTATACAGACACTTCAAGATGGAAGGAATCCACTTGCTACGAGACATTCTTTTAGAGGGAGATTGGATGGTTCGTCTCGATCTGAAAGACGCTTACCTTTCGGTCCCCATCTTTCCCCCTCACAGGAGGTTCCTACAATTTTTATGGAAGGGACACTGTCTAGAATTCAATGCGCTTCCTTTCGGCCTCTCATCAGCCCCTTGGTGCTTCACAAAACTGTTGAGGACAGTGATGGAATGGCTGATAACCAAGGGAGTTAGATTGATAATTTATCTGGACGACATTCTTCTGATGGCTCAGAGCCCTCAAACGCTCTTGATTCATCTGGAATGGACCATCAGTCTTCTGCAGGATTTGGGTTTCCTTATCGATGTGCAGAAGTCCTTATTGAATCCCTCCCAGGTGATAGATTTCTTGGGATTCAAGATAGACTCCATCCGCTCCCTTCTGATTCTCCCATCTCCGAAAATTCGAAGTATCAAGAGAGAATTGAGAGCTGCTCTGTCCACTCAGATGATTTCTTTGAGGAACATTGCCAGAATAGTGGGCCTTCTGGCCTCTTCGATTCAAGCAATCTTCCCAGCCCCATTACATTATCGAGCCCTACAGAGACTCAAGATCAAACATTTGCAACAGGGTCTGAGTTACTCAGAGTTGATTCCCCTGACCGACGAGGTAAAAGCAGAAATTCATTGGTGGCTCCAACACATGGAAGCTTGGAACGGCAGAGCGATTTTCGGTTCTCTCCCAGAAATAGTGATAGAATCCGATGCCAGCCGATGGGGATGGGGAGCCCGATGCGGCTCAGTAGTAACTGGAGGTCGCTGGTCGACTTGGGAGCAGACTCTCCATACCAATTGTCTAGAGCTCCTAGCAGGGTCTTTTGCCATCAGGAGCCTTTCTCCTCAGAAGACGGACTGCTGCATCTTGTTACGAATGGACAACATATCTGCAGTGAAGTACGTCAACAAACTAGGGGGCACGAAATCCAGAATACTGGCGGAGATTGCCAAAGAGTTCTGGCATTATTGCCTCAGTCATCGTCTGACTGTCATGGCGGAATATCTCCCAGGAGATCAAAATGCAATAGCGGACTGGAACTCCAGGTATCTGACAGATTCCAGCGACTGGAGACTAGATCCGATAATTTTCCTACAGATAACCAAGATCTGGGGCCCATGCGAAGTAGATCTTTTTGCCTCTCGGCTCAATACACAGATGCCGAAGTTCTTCAGCTGGCGCCCGGATCCTCTGGCATTGGCGACGGATGCATTCCTTCAGGATTGGTCAAAGTTTCGGGGATAATTCTTCCCCCCTTTTCTAATGATCCCCAGAGTTCTCTCACAGATAAGGCGTCAGAAAGCGGAGATCATATTAGTGACTCCCTTTTGGAGAGCTCAGCCTTGGTTCCCGCTTGCTCTTCAGTTAACCTGCGCTCTGCCTCTTCTCATTCCTCCACGTCCGGATCTTCTTTTGAACCCGGAGAACCATCAACATCCAATGATCATTTCAGAGAAACTAACATTGATGGCTTGGAGGGTTTCAGGGCAAGATGGAATGCCCCAGGAATTTCGCAAAAGGCTGCTGATTTCATCAGGCAAGCCTGGGCTTCAGGCACCCATAAAAGATACGCAGCTGCATGGCGCAGATGGACTAGTTGGTGTGGTAGACGGGATCTCAATCCTGTGGACTCAAGTGTTGAAATTATAATCAACTTTTTAGCTGAATTAGCAGGTTCAGGATTAGCTTATAGAACCATCAATAACTTTAGATCGGCCATTTCAGCTGGTCATGCTCACTTGCATGGTAAACCTGCTGGTGAACACCCTCTTGTCTGTAAGTTACTTAGAGGTATTCGTTTATCTAATCCTCCACAAACCAAGTATTCGTTTTTGTGGGATGTCAATATTATACTGAAGTTTTGGGATTCCTGGCCAGTCAATAGATTCCTGTCTCGTAAACAAATTTCAGCAAAACTAACAATGTTATTATGTCTGATATCTTGTAAGCGTGTATCAGATGTCAAGGCTTTGGACTTGGCTTGTAGGGTGTATTCACCTGAAGGAGTTACATTTAATATTACAAAACAGACAAAGACCAATTGCAGGTCAGTAACATATCCAATGTTTTTAGATAATCCCAAACTTTGTGTTGTTCAATGTTTAAAGGAATATGAAGTGATTACAGAGCAATTTAGACAGGATGCTACTGGTCAGTTGCTTATAGCTTTGCAAAAACCTTTCAAACCAGTCACGTCAGCCACATTGTCTTGATGGGTTAAATGGTTAATGAATGAAGCTGGAATAGATATTAATCGATTTGGAGCTCACTCAGTGAGAGGTGCAATGGCATCCAAGACATATGCATTAGGTTCTCGTCTAGAAGACATTGTGAAGGCGGCTGATTGGTCGTCAGAATCCACATTTAGAAATTTTTATCATAAACCTGTAGTAGATGTTGCTTCTGTAGTTATTAGTCAGCTTTAAACGAGCATAATCGGAGCCTCCGGTCTTGAAATAGAATTAAAAAAATTCTAGCTTACGCGTTAAGAATTTTAAATTCTATTAAGTACACGGAGGCGAGGATCTGTTGTCCGGTTCATTTGAGGAGTTTTGCTTCCAGTGGAGTTCGGATAGTATTTCTCGTAGGAGTTTGAGAACTTTGACTCTTTGACTATGTAAAAAGTTTAGTTTCTGAAGTTCATTACTGTTGGATTTGGACAAAGAAAGAGGAAGTGACGTTGGGGGTCAACACATTTATGGACAGAGGGCACAGGAGGTGATTGGACCATGTGATAACAGGCTTATGCCTCATGGGAAATGTAGTTAATGTTTTTTTCTTTAATCTGATTGGCTGCTGTGTTTGGATCAGTAAAGAAGGAGATAAGCATAATCCTCGCCTCCGTGTCCTTAATATAATTGAAAATTCTTGACTCGTAAGCTAGAAAATGTTTTATTCAATCACTGAAGAAAATGAGCTAATAGGGCAGAAAATGGGTAAATTCAGGGATGAAATCCATTGGAGGAAAACAAAAACAGGAAAGACATATGGGGAGTTGTGAATCGAGCTACCAGTTACGAATTCGGTGATGGATATCCAGCATGACCAATCTGTAGCGAATATGTGATGGAACAACTAGGTCCCAAACAACTACTTGCCTAAACCACTACTGCTAAACAACTAAAAAGTCTCTACAACAAAGTACTGAACAACTACTGTCTAAACAACGATTTTGCCTGAATAACGATTGCCTGAACTCCAAATTTTAAGGTTAGTTTTTCTTTTTTTTAATGGTTTATAACTTGTTTAGAATTTATATATATATATATAGATGAGTCAAAAACAATGTGAGTATTGTTCAGTGGCTTGAATAACATGTTCTATCTGTGTGCCTGATTGAAGAAGATACCTGGAACATTTATGATTGTGTGTTCCCAGGTTGGATAATAATGCTGAAGAAAACGTGGAGGTAAACTGAGAACCATGGTCTGCTATGATTATGGAGAGAAATGTATTATCTCCTTCATGCAGATTAGGGCAAGCCGAGGCAGAAGGTAATGTTTGCAGTGATGTAAAGTGTCTCTTCTTGCCGAAGGAGTTGATAACGACAAGCACTGTGGTAAAGCCCTTCAAAGATGGAAGATCCACATTAAAGTCGAAGTAGACTGTAGACCACGGTTAGCAGGAGCAAGAAGAAGAAGCAAACAAAAACCGTGGCGCTTCTGATGTACTTTCTTTGCGTGTACACTAACCACACGTGTTGTGAGGTGTTTCTTCACATCCTTGAGGCCACCAGAATATGCAGGACACCAAATCTTCTGTTCTACATTGGCCTGTAAGATCTGTAATTGGAGGGTCATGACACCATTTAATGGTTTGTAAATCTGTTTCTGCTGGATAAAATGCCTTCTATTTCCGCATCTAAGTATTTGTAAATCTTGCCTATGTGTTCTTTTCCTCTAGTATCCATAATGTATTCACCTGTATCCATAATTCTTTGTGACTATTTTTTTCCAAATTTTTTTAATGTTCTTAATGTATCCTTTTAGGGACAGGCAGAATTAGTAGATTTGGTAGATTGTGATTGAATCAGACTGCTTGTCTGCCTAAATTTCAGGATATTGTTGTGAATAGTTGTATAGACCAACCTTGCTTGATTACTTTGGAGTATTCGCTGTTGAATGAACTTCATTTCCTGTACCTTTAAGGAGCTTCTTCTCCCTCTAACTGATAGGCTGGAGAGGATTGAGTCGAAATTGAGAGGATTAAGGAGAGGCATTGAGTTCACAGCTGTTGATTGATCCTTATGAGCTGGATTGCATGTTGCAGTTGCTGACTACCCGAGTCCTCATTTGCCCGCTTCATGCCCACATTCGGCTCTACCCTCAGCGGCTCTAAGGAATGGAAACACAAGTGTTTGTGTTACTGTCTTTGCACTCATTAATCCTTCTACCAATTTTGATTTTGATTCCAGAAACATTAAATACGGTTTAAATTCTAAGCCTGCCCCTGTATTATGTTCAGGTACCCCCCCGAGCAAGTTACCGACACTAAGGGCCTGAATTAGTTTTTGTCGGACGTGTTACTCGTGCTCAACGGTAATGCATTTCCCATCCGCCGAGATACAAATCCCATTATATCCTATGGGATTTATATTTTGGCGGACAGGATATCCGTCACCAATGTGACGGAGTAGCCCACCTGCCAAAAACTAAATCATGCCCTAAGTCTCCCACCCAAAGCCTGCCTCTATGGACTTATCCTGGCACATGTAGCAATTTTTTCTGCTGACACAGTTGAAAACAGGGAAAGGTTAAAGCATAAGGTTGTTAATTGGTTGTCACAGAATCTAAATGTTAATGTATGATTCCTAGCAAGTTCTGTTCACTAAATGACTGTCTTGGGTGGGTCCGTCTCATAAAGACAGGGAGGGTGATTGAGTGGATTTTCATTTTCATAGACCTAATTTCATGCGCACATTACTTGCACAGCATGCAGCTCCACAAGTCAAACTCATGCATAGAGGTTCTGTCACCCAGCTATTTTTACAGACCACCAAGAGATCTGCACAATGTGAGAGGATCCCCACTCTGCAGTGAGTCAGTCCGTCTTGGTGAGAGTTTTGTCACTACTGAAAATAGTCCCTTGTTGAATCTAGACAACCGGTATTGACCCGACTTAGTGTCACCCGGTAATATATCCCAGACTAATCATGGTTGTGTAGCTATGAGAGAAAATATTAATAGGCCCTATGTGTTGCCTAATGTATCTTTTACTTTGAGTATTTTAAGTTGGAAACACTGCAGGGTTAACATTGAAAAATACCTCTGTGAAGTCCTTATAGTTTATAGGCTCATATGATATGACACTTTTCCAGGAAACATTAGCTGTGTTGTTTATGTAATGGTTTTGACAGTCACTCTATTCCAACTTTTCCTTCATGCTCTGGCAGGGCTCAGTGCAGTTTGTCAACATGGTTTAAGTTGCCATTGAATATCACGGTTTAACCCTTAGACACCCACTGTCAGTTCTGATATATTTTCTGATAGCACTGTATGTCCAGGAGTTTGGGGCTATGCTGAGACACACGTCTTCCAGATGAAGGAGAATCGAAGCCTGTGCCGTCTTTTGGGGCACATTTAAAAGCCCCTGGCACCAATGGAGTGTCACTTTAGGTGACGCTCAGTGGTGCTAACCTCTGCTCCATATTTACATGGAGGTGTAATGCCATTTGTAAATATGGGCCCCTCCGATACAGGTTTCTGCGTCAGAGGGGAGTGCAATGGGTGTTGTTGTGGGCGTGCCACAGCAACACCCATTGCATTTTGATGCTGCCTCAGATTTATGACATTTTGTAAACCTGAGGCAGCGACATAACCTAACGCCACCCCAGGGGTGCAGTTAGAGTGCACAACGAGGAGAAATGCTTTAATTTCTCCTCGTTTTTTGCTCTTTCTTTCCGTGCTGCATTTTGCAGCACACATAGAAAGAGCAAATCGTCATTTAAGATTGTTTTTGTGCAGGAAGGTGTCCCATCATGCAGAAAAACAATCTCCCCCTCAACACAGCCATCCTTGCACCATGGCGCAAGGGTGGCTGCGTTGGTGCTTGGCTGCAAGTTTAGCGCCGGCGCAGGGGACAACACAGGGGTGCGATGTATTCTTTTAAATATGGTGCATCCCTGTGTTGTGAAAATGAGGGAGCATTGCTCTTCCAATTTTGGTGCAGTGCTGTGCTCCGTCATTTTCTTTTTAGTCTTGGCCTTTATGTCTACCACCTAAAGCTCTAGCCTTATTTGCATGAGGAATTGGGGCTTATATTTTTCGAGGATTGTATCAAACTTGCCACACTTATTCTTTGGTTGTCTGTCTCGCTAAATGCGCAGCTGAGTTTCAATCAACTCATCATAAGTGACTGCTTAGTTAGTGGTAAAGGACTTAGAATATCATGGCCCTTATATCTCAAGGCCACCTTGGAAAGATTGGCTTTGTCTCAAGTTTTTTAACAATTCATCCATTAGCTTCAACTATCCCAAGCTGATAGTGAAGGTATTGGAGAAAAGGCGAACAGGAATGTTAAAAGGAACAGTTAGGGACTATGCTGTCTCTCAAATGATCCTGGGAACGGAATCTTACCTGTTAAAGGAGGCTGGGTCCTGGGAAAGGCTTCTACTCACTCGATTCAGGATAGGGGTCAAAATGCTCCCAGATATGTTCCCTCTGGGACAGTATGACTGTGCGAGTATTTGTACAAGCCCCTGCAATAGTCAGTCAAATCAGACACTAATACACTTTGGCCCTCATTATGACATTGGCAGTAAATTCCACTTACCGCCATGCCAACCTCCGCCAACATACCGCAACCACAGCGGATATTCGCTAACCCTATTACAACACACACACAGCAATCCATCACTATTCAGTCACACACACAAATCCGCCACACCAAAGGTCAGTGATAAACTGGTGGTATCAAAACCCACACCGTTATGCCAACAGAACTATGCCCATCACATTATGATCCACTAATCACCATGGCAGACATTCAATGGTGGTAAACCATTGGCGGTACGTACCGCTGCGCTCAAAATACACACACTCAAACAAAACACCACCACATTGAACAATTCAAACGACACACACCTGACACACATACACACACCACATCCACCCACTCACACCACTATAAAACACACATCCACATCACCCACAACCCTTTACGACTACAAACCATTGCCAGCAGAGACAGACAGCAAGAGCACCCACACAACCAGAGCCACATACCACCATCACCTATACGACACCCACGCACCCTACATCACACACCCCAACACATCACCCTACACACCCTCACCCACACCACTCACACAACACCCATGGCACCACAACGACACCCCAGGTTCTCTGAGGAGGAGCTAAGGGTCATGGTGGAGGAAATCATCCGGGTAGAGCCACAGCTATTTGGATCACAGGTGCAGGAGATATCCATTGCTAAGAAGATGGAGCTATGGCGGAGGATCGTGGACAGGGTCAACGCCATGGGACAGCACCCCAGAACAAGGGATGACATCAGGAAGAGGTGGAACGACCTACGGGGGAAGGTGCGTTCCATTGCAGCAAGGCACCAGCTCGCAGGACAGAGGACTGGAGGTGGACCCCCACGTCCTCCCCCACAACTAACATGGGAGGAGCGAGTCTTGGCAATCATGCATCCCAAGGGTCTGGCAGGAGTAGCAGGAGGACTGGACTCTGGTAAGTCAACTCTTTACTACTATTACCCCCCTACCTGCATGCCATCACATAGCCCCATCCTCACTCCCATCACTCCACCACCTCCCACACTCCCCACCATCACAACCCACTCATCCTAATGCCAAGACCTGCATGCAACACCAATGCATGGACACCCCTCACAGACCTGCATGGACACCTTTCACAACAGCATGCACACTGGAGAGAATCACCTAACCCACCAAATAACAACACACACAAGGAAAAGCTGCCAGGGCAATAACAACCATAGAGGGCAACACACCCATGCACAATATGTCACACACAGAAACAAAAACACTGCATTTACATCCCCAAAGGTACCCCAGCCAATGTCTCCGGAGAAGAGGTGCCAGCAACATCCAGTCCCCCCTCAGAAGAGGCCCACAAGGATGACAGCAGCTCTGCTCGCCTGGATCTGGATGACCAACCTGGCCCATCAGGGACCTCCGGACAGTCGGTTACCCAGGCACAGTCTCACACACCACAGAGCCTCCCACCTCAGGTAACACCACCACAGCACTCACCCAGCGTACCCATACCTCTGTCCCCAGGACATGTCAATCAGCAGTGTGTCCACCACTACAGGGACCCCAGGGCACACCACAAACACAGGACAATCAGGGACCTGGGGTCAGTGGCAGTGGGCACACGGTTCAGGGGACAGAGGCACAGGACAACAGGGAAGCTGGGAGGACTGCTGTGCGACAGGGGAGGACAGGCTCAGGGAACCGACCTTCCAGGAGGCACTTACTGCGATCCTGGGAGCATACTAACATTCCCAGGATGCGCTGGGCCGGATCTTTGACAAGATGCAGGAGAATATGCAGCTGCAGGAGAGACAGTACCTGGGGATCAGGGAGGACTTGAAGGCCATTAACACCATCCTGGTCTCCATTGCAGGGGTTCTGGCAGACATGGCCAACAGTATGAGGGAGGCAGTGGCCCAACAGCGGGCCCCTGACACTAGCCAGACTACTGAACAGGCCTCCACCTTCGCTGCCGCTAGTGGACAGGAGGCCCCGCCACAGGAACAACAGGCCAGAAGGAGAACCACCCCACAGACGTTCCCTGCAACTATTGCCAAGACCCCCACCAGGAAATAGGACTCTCCTGATTGTCGCCCTTGTGCCCCACTCTGTCACCCTGTCCACCTTGAACTGCCATTGTTCCCCTTCCTATGCCCCCTTGGACACTGCACCTGTGCTACAAATAGACTGGGCTCTAACCTGGACATTCCTCCATCATCACCCCAGCCCATTGCTCTACCCCTTTTTCTTAAGAGCACTGCAATAAACACAATTTGAAAAAATACAAGTATGGAGTATGTCAAATGTTTTCAAAATGTATTCGTTTAACAAGGTTCAAACATTGCAATTCAACTATGCTGTAATGTATACATAGGAAAGACCTGTAGTTGGCTGCACTGAACACACCAGGAGCAATAGTGTGGCACCAACATCTGCAAAAAGAGATGCCAAAAAGTGCAGTGAGTGGGCATAGAAGTAGGAATTTACAGCCTGCCAGTGACAATGTCACACATCAAACAGTCAATGAAATGTGAAATAACACTGTCTTACCTGTGTGTCATTGGAAGTATTGACAAATGACTGCATTTCTGTTGTCCTCATCCTCTGCCTCCTCATCTTCACTGCCCACAGGGTCCACTGCTGCCACACGGCCATCTCCAGCCTCCTCCTCCTGCAGAAAAGGCACATGGCGTCACAAGGCAAGGTTGTGCAACATACAGCATGCCACAATGATAAGGCAGACCTTCTTGGGTGAGTAGCACAGGGATCCACCTGTTAGATAGTGGCAACGAAACCTGGCCTTCAGGAGGCCGAATGTCCTTTCTATTATCCTTCTTGTGCGCCCATGTGCCTCATTGTAACGTTCCTATGCCCTTGTCCTGGGATTCCTCACAGGGGTCATTAGCCATGAGAGGTTGGGGTAACCAGAGTCACCTGCAAATACTGAGGGGCAACTGTTAGCCACACTCTATCCCTTATGGCCCACACCATACCCATACACCAACATCCACTGGGTGGGAACCAGGGCTCACCTATTAGCCACACCCTGTGCCTCTGTAGTAGGGACATCACATTAGGGATGCTGCTATTCCTCAGGATAAAAGCATCATGCACCGACCCAGGATACTAAGGATTGACATGGGAGATGTACTGGTCCACCAAACACACCATCTGCACATTCATCGAGTGATAACTTTTACGGTTTCTGAAGACCTGTTCATTTCGCCAGGGGGGGTACAAATGCAATATGTGTCCCATCAATCGCACTTGTGATGTTGGGGATATGTCCTATTGCATAGAAGTCAGCCTTCACTGTGGCCAAATCCTCCACCTGGGGGAAAACGATGTAGCTGCACATGTGTTTAATCAGGGCAGACAGCACTCTGGTCATCACTATTGAGAACATTGGCTGAGACATTCCTGCTGCCAAGCCCACTGTCACTTTGAAAGAACCAGTTGCCAAGAAATGGAGCACAGATAGGACTCGCACAAGAGGGGGGATCCCAGTGGGGGTATCCCAGTGGGGTGACGGATAGCAGATATTAGGTCAGGCTACAATTGGGCACACAGCTCTGTGATTGTGGCCCTATTCAGTGTATAGATGAGGATAATGTGCCTGTCCTCCATTGTTGCTAAGTCCACCAGGGGTCTGTACATGGGGGATTGTCTTCATCTCCTATTAATCCGCAGGGCTTGCAATCTATGAGGCATAAGAGTGAGCAGCTGGTCATTATCTGTACATTGCAACCACTACAGTTCAATGCAAATTGTGATTGTTACAATATTTTGGTGGCATATGTCCAGAATGTGAAATTGTGTACTGTGACGCAGTTAGGACCCATGGTCTGCCCCCCCACCCCAAAATGGCGTCCGCCTGTCCAGTATGGAGGGACAAGTGGAAATGAGGTCATTCCACTGACGTAGTGCGCCGTTGCGGGAGGCGGTCGAGAACCGCTGTGCAACTCCTCATTGGTTATCATTGGGCCCTATGGGGTACAGTGACCAATGGTGATGTACTCCGGCGGTGACGGTACGCACCACCGTGGAAATGACCGCCATTTTCTATCTGGTCACTCACTTACTACCTGACTTTCAACAGGAGAGGACCTACACTGCATGTGCTGCTGTGACCTGTGTCTGGAACAGACCATGGCTCGTGTGACTGGGGAAAGGGCCCCTGACTTCACCTCGGCGGAGTTGGAGCAACTGGTGGATGGGGTCCTACCCCAGTACCGACTGCTGTATGGGCCTCCAGACCAACAGGTGAGTACGCTGTGAGTACGATGCATGGGGCATGAATGCATGGAGTGCTGTGTGTGAAGGCCTCATATAGGTGTGGTTGGTGGATGGGTCCTGGGCAGCGTGCAGCATGTATGCTGGGCCATGTCTGTACTAATTGGGATGGGAAGGGGCATGGTGGGCCATAGGTTTAACAGGCAGGAAGGTCGGACTAATACCTTTCCCAGTGTGTATTTCCTCTGCAGGTCAGGACCCATCAAAAGAAGGGTATATGGCGTGCCATCGCCAAGGATGTGCGCACCCTGGGGGGGTCTACGGCAGGTGGAGCACCCACTGTCGGAAACGGTGGGAGGGCCTGAGACGCTGGGCATGGAAGACGGCGGAGGCCCAGCTGGGGATGGTCTCCCAACAAAGAAGGTGTGCCCGTTGAACCCTGACCCCCCTGATGGCCCGCATACTGATGGTGGCCTATCCGGAGCTAGATGGGCGCTTGGGAGCATCACAGCAGCAACAAGGTGGTGAGTGCAGTGCTCTTCATTACTACTTACGCCTGGTGGTGTGGTATCCAGGTGGCGGATGAGGGCCTGTGGGTGCTCCTAGGCCAGGCCTGACTTTGCAGAGTAGGTCCCATATTCGGCAGGGTTCTGATCTGAAAGTCCTCCAACCAAGCTAGTAGGCTTCCACTACTGGGCAGGGGTGTGTGGGTCTCAGGTATGCTGCAGTTGGCGGTATGTGTCCCTATCCATGGGCTGGTGACTAGCATTGTAACTGGTAGTGCATTGGCTAGTGCGTAGGGCTGTTCCCTGTGTGTGAGTGTGTTGTGTGCGCCAGGGGTGGTGGTGGTGCCGCCATTGACCAAGTGTATCCTTTGTCTCTTCCCCCCCTTTTTGGTTTGTCACCCTGTCCTTATGTGCATTAGCATCATCTGGCGGAGGAGCAGAGGCACCGGCGACGGAGAAAGCTGCATCCCACAGGACCCAGGAGGCCGAATCCACCGACGGTGAGGGCACCAGTGGGACGGAGGGGAGCACCACGGCGGAGACTGGAGGGGACAGTTCTGACACGGATACCTCCTCCGATGAAAGCTCCCTGGTGGTGGCGGACACCTCTGTGCCTACCCCAGCTACAGTACATCCGCCACCCCCTGTACCAGCACCACCCATCCAGCAGCCACTCAGAGAGTTGCCTATGTCTGCTCACCCAGGAGGGTGGGCATCTCCTTCACCCCAGGCACCTCAGGCCCTGCTCAAGTCAGCCCTGCTGCCCTGAGTGAGGAGGCTATTGACCTTCTGCGATCCATCTCTGTTGGGCCGTCAGCCATTGTGCATGCCATGCAGGGGCTAGCAGCCCAAATGCAACAATCCAATGCATTTCTGGAGGGCATTCACACTGGCTTGGCGGCCCAACAGAGATCCATCCAGACTCTGGCTTCCTTTCTGATGGCAGCCATTGTTCCTGTTTTCCCCTCCCCCTCCAACTTCCTCCACCCAATCCCATTCCCCTGAACCCCAACCTATCCCAATCACACAGGCAGACGAGCAGGCACCCAGGAAAACACGCAAGAGTGGACATGGCAAACACAAGCACCACACTTCATCCCACAGGCACTCACACAAACACCATCCAGATGCAGACATATCAGCATCCACTGCCTCCACTGTGTCCCCCTCCTCCTCTTCGTCCACCTCCCTCCTAGTTGCGTCTCCACTCACACCTGCATGCACTACATCCTCATCCACTACCACCATCACCAGCAAACCTATCAGTACATGCCCCTCAGTGGCAGTCACCACCCCCACAACCATGCACACGCCCCCTGTGTCCTCTCCCACTGTGTCTGTGTCCCCTCCTCTCAAAGTACACAAACCCAAGCACTCAGACAGCATCCACCTCACAACAGCATCCAGCCCATGCACCTGCACCCAAACACAGCAGACTGACACCTCCTACAACCACTCCTTCTTCCTCAACTCCCAAACCTTCTCCCTCTTCCCAATCCAATGTCCCTAAGAAGCTTTTCCTCTCCACTAGTGACCTCTTCCCTACCCCTACCCCCGTCCTTCACACCAGGCCAGGGTGGTCAAAACCCAGGCAAGCACCTCAGCCACCCAGTCCACGGGAACAGTAGTGTCCCCAGCAACTCAGGGTGGGAAAGGATCCTGGCCGCCAGCCAGCCAGCCGGAAAGGGTGCTTGGCCCAAGTGCTGCAGGAAAGAAGGGCAAGGTTCCAACCCTAAGTGCTGCAGGAAGGAAGGGCAAGGAGCCAGCCCCAAGTGCTGCAGGAAGGAAGGGCAAGGAACCAGCCTCAAGTGCTGCAGGAAGGAAGGGCAAGGAGCCAGCCCCAAGTGCTGCAGGAAGGAAGGGCAAGGAGCCAGCCCCAGCTGCTGGTAGCAAGGGCAAGGGGCCTGCACCAGCAGGCAGTGAGGACAAGGGGCCTGGTGCTGGGACTCAGTCAGAGACCCCACCACCAACCATGGTGGTGCAGCTGTCCGAAGCTGCAGAGGATGGGCTAGAGCCTCCCCCCTTGACCAGCAGCAAAACCAGCAGCATCAGTGGGCAGCCGTCTGACGCTGTAGGGGATGGGCTGGAGCCTCCCCCCACCACCGCCAGCTCCCCCAGCAGCACCACCACCAGCACCACCTGCAGCAGCAGCACCAATTAGCAGCCATCCAAGGCTGCAAGGGATGGGCTGGAGCCTCCCCCACCACCACCAGCTCCACCAGCAGCACCACCAGCAGCACCAGTGGGCAGCCCTCCGAGGCTGCAGGGGATGGGCTGGAGCCTCCCCCACCACCACCACCAACTCCACCAGCAGCACCACCAGCAGCACCAGTGGGCAGAGGTCCAAGGCTGCAGGGGATGAGCTGGAGCCTCCCCCCACCACTACCAGCTCCACCGGCAGCACCACCACTGCCACCACTGAACAGCCGTCACCACCGGCGGACAGTTTGTAGTCCTGCGTCCATGGGCTATTGTGCGGCCTGGCCCCTGAAAATCCTGCACTCCCCAAGATCTGCATCACAGGGCACAATGCCCTCTCCAGAACCAGTGGAGATGCCATCCACTCACCCCATCCTCTCCAGGATGAAGCTTACTGGG
Source organism: Pleurodeles waltl (assembly GCF_031143425.1). NCBI lineage: Eukaryota > Metazoa > Chordata > Amphibia > Caudata > Salamandridae > Pleurodeles > Pleurodeles waltl. The sequence goes on from NC_090444.1 coordinate 178,498,080, forward strand.
CACGATGCCCCCTCCAGAACCAGTGGAGATGCCATCCACTCACCACATTCTTCCCAGGATGAAGCTCACTTGGCACGATGCCCCCTCCAGAACCAGTGGAGAAGCCATCCACTCACCCCATCCTCCCCAGGATGAAGAGCACAGAGCAGGAGATGCAATCCACTCACACCATCCTCCCCAGGATGAAGAGCAGAGGGCACGATGCTCCCACCAGAACCAGTGGAGGAGCCATCCACTCACCCCATCCTCCCCAGGATGAAGAGCACAGGGCACAATGCCCCCTCCAGAACCAGTGGAGATGCCATCCACTCACCCCATCCTCTCCAGGATGAAGCTCACTGGGCACAATACCCCCTCCAGAGCCAGTGGGCGAGTCACCCACTTGAGAGACTGTGGCCTTGCACTCCCCAGGACTTAGCACTGGGCATGTTGCCCCCTCCAGGACCAGTGGCGTTGTACCATCTTCTGGCCGAGGTGCCCCCCTGTTCCCCATCCCCCTGAGGTGCCTGCCTATTTTCGACCTGATGCCCCTGCAGTGTTCTCTCTGTGTTTGTGCAGGAGTGAAGTGGGGCCTTGGAATTTGTAATGTGGCCCTGTGGCCCACGAACATTGAGGACTGGGCAGTGTCCCTACATTTGTAAATATGTGTATCATTTTTTATTTGGATACACATATTGCTACTATTTTATCTTATTACACTCTTTTTAATCTATAGTAGTTGTCCTGGCATTATTCCTGAGGGGTAAGGGGTGTATATGTTATCTGACTGCAGCTGTATGTGTGTATGGTTTATGGTGTTGGGGTGGTGGTGTTGCGTGTGTGTGTCACTCTCTTTTTCCTCCCCCCTCCCATGTGTGCTAGGCAGCTGTACTTACCGTGGTTGTCTTCGCCGTTGTTGGTGTTCATAGTGGAGCAGCATGTAGAAGAGCATGGGGAAGACATGCAGCTCGGGCTCCATGGCGGCATGGTTGTTCCCTGAGTCTCCACAGGTGAGTCCTTTGACTGTGCAGTGTTTCTGCCAGGCTTTAGATGTCATTGGTACCACCCCAGAAAAGGTGGTGGATTGGCCTCTCATAATACAGTGGGCGGAACATTGTCTTCTGCCTGGCTGCAGGCGGTTACCACCGTTGTGCCTGTTGATTCCGCCCTGACGGTCGGTGTGTTATAGTGGCTGTCTGTCTGAGCTGTTTTACCCATGGTCATAATTTGGCGGTAATTACTGTCAGCCTTTTGGCGGCATTACCGCCATTTTATCACCGACCACCAGGGTTGTAATGAGGGCCTTTGTCTTTATTCGTAAGTTGTATTGTATTTATTCTAAACGATTTTAATGCCCCTGCTGAAACAATTTAACTTTACCCAATATAGACCTGGCATGTGCTTTTGCAGTTGTTGAATGTGAAAGAAGTCTGCTTTGCTGTTCTTTCCTTTTTAAAAGTTGTTTTAAAATGTCACCAATCAATGCTTTTGTAACACGTTTGCTTTTTATTGTGTACTTTTATGATTATATATCTTTTATCGGAAAAACATACATTGTATTGAATTGAATTGAATCATCTGTTGTGGTAAAACAACACCTTTACTGTGTCTGTGCCTGGTTGACGATGGGTCAAAAAATGAACTGGGAAATGAAGAGTATCCACCTAGCATGTCTGTGACTCTACCATGTTCTTGATGCAGGAAGACCAGTCATTTGTAGGGTCCATTCTTACATTTACTTCATGTCTTCCTCCATCAGGAAAGCATCAGCAGCATACAAATGCATCATTGATTGATAATAATTTTCTGCAATATATGGGACACTCCTAAGCGTATTTGTATTCTTTAGAAATGATCTAAATGTAGAGTGTTGTTCAGGAGCTGTTTATGAGAATAAAAATCAAAGTGATGAGTTCCTCAGTCTATGGGTCTGGGTGCTAGAATGGCCACAATTGCAGTGAATGATTGCAATGGATGGGGGGCAGTTTCTACTACAAATGGCACATTACCATCCGGATGTCTGAGGATTAGAGCTGTGGTGAAAGTTTTTTTAAGAAGGGCAAAGGCTAGGCACTGAACTTTTCCCAAATAGAATGAAACTCCTTTCTTATTAATTGGGGTGTTAGATACTAGTAAAGTTGGAAATTACTTTGTGAATGCAAGTTAGCAAAGTAAAGACACAATTGAAACTCCTTGACAGATTTTGGACCTGGCTATTTTATTGCAGCTTGTACTTTAGCTTCATCCATGCTAAGCCCTCTGGTAGAAATGGTATGTCCAAGAAAAGGACAGTGGAAACTTCAGACATGCAGTATTCAAGTTTAGCATAGAGGGGGTCATTCTGACCCCCGCGGGCGGCGGTCGCCGCCCGCCTGGAGGGAGCCGCCATATGGCCGCTCCGCGGTCGAAAGACCGCGGAGGCCATTCTGGCTTTCCCGCTGGGCTGGCAGGCAACCGCCAAAAGGCTGCCCGCCAGCCCAGCGGGAAACCCCTCCCCACGAGGAAGCCGGCTCCGAATGGAGCCGGCGGAGTGGGTATGTGCGACGGGTGCAGTGGCACCCGTCGCGTATTTCAGTGTCTGCAAAGCAGACACTGAAATACAAAGTGGGGCCCTCTTACGGGGGCCCCTGCAGTGCCCATGCCATTGGCATGGGCACTGCAGGGGCCCCCAGGGGCCCCACGACACCCCTCACCGCCATCCTGTTCCTGGCGGCCGGAGCCGCCAGGAACAGGATGGCGGTGAGGGGGTCGGAATCCCCCATGGCGGCGCAGCAAGCTGCGCCGCCATGGGGGATTCCCAGGGCAGCGGAAAACCGGCGGGAGACCGCCGGTTTTCCTCTTCTGACCGCGGCCAAACCGCCGCGGTCAGAATGCCCTGCGGGGCACCGCCAGCCTGTTGGCGGTGCTCCCGCATCCCCGGCCCTGGCGGTCCTTGACCGCCGGGGTCGGAATGACCCCCAGAGATTCCATTGACAAAGGCAAAAAAGACTTCTCCGACAAGGAGACAATAATCCGACAAGGTAGATGACATTCCAATATGTCACAATGTGTGAATATTCAACTATGGATGAATATCTATTATGTCATTAATTATGTCATACTTTCATTTCGTTAAGTAGTACACAAATCAAATGGCAGCAGAGTATACTCGAATTTACAATACTTTGGGGCATATTTACAAGAAACTGGTGCATCAGTGCTGATGCACCTTTTTTCTTGCGTCACCCCTTTCCCACCTAACGACACCATGGGTGCACCCTATTTACATTACCACGCACCATGGCACACATTACGCCAGTAGCGTCAACATTTTTTATGCTATTGTGGTGCTTTGCTGCACTAGCTTCAAAAATTGTGACGCTAGTGCAGCAAAGTGCAAGGAGGCCCATTGATTAAAATGGGTGCGTCACTTTAATGCCTGCTTTGAGTAGGCGTTAAAAATTATGCTGAAAATGGCGCAGTGAAATCTTGTAGATTTCACTGCACCATTTTTTAGGGCCTCCTAACGCTGGAACGCCCCCTTACATACATTATGCCTGATGCAGGCCGAATGTGGAGGAAGGGGTAGCAAAGTGGCGCAATGCATGAATTGCGCTACTTTGTAAATATGGCACTGAGAAAATTGTCTCCTTGAGCCACATTAGCGTAACAAAAAATTGACGCTAGTGTGGCACAAGGTGGTGCTAGGGCCTTGTAAATCTGGCCCTTTGTACTTAAAACCGTTTTCCATTTTGGTAAACCACTTGACGCAGTGTAATTGGCCCAAGATCGCAGAAATTAAGGGCAGAGGATTTCTGATGTTAAAGGCATTTATTTCATGTTAATGAATCCATGGTCTCAGTTCTCCACTAGATTTTGGTATAGAAAGATTGGAGTTCATTCTGGTGACATGGAATCCCTTTGAACACCTTCAGCCAAGTTCTGTTTCTTCCCACTGACTCAGTGCATATATCCGCCCTTGAGGTATCTTTGCTCCTGCTACCAAATCTAGCTGACAGTCTTATGACTAATAAAGGGTAAGTTGATTGGTTACCTTTTCACAGAATACATCAGTTAGATCATGCTATACTTCATGAACCTTCCATTTATTGGCAACATCACTTTAACTGATGCTCCATACTATGGAATTGTCTTTATTCTGGACTGGGAAAAAATACAGTACCTATAAAGATCATGGATGCTCCAGAAGTAGAAGTGCAATTACAGGAGAAGACAACACCATGCAAAAAACTCATTCCTCCTGTAGCAGGTGTTGATTGCAATATATTTGCTTCCTGCCTACTGCTCAGAGGAGCAAGTGAGGATTTTTTGGGAATTTTAAGATGTCTATGGCCGTAGTGATCAGCTGTTCAACAATGTAGTTGCTTCCCTCCTCTTCTGTTCCTTTTCTGGCATGGTCGGTCTTGGTCTGGCACTACAAATAAGCATAGATCCTTTCGAAGCAATAACTGTTGAGGTATAATATTCCCATGTGTGTGGTGTGTGACCTAATTTCCATACCTTAAAGCATTTCTCTTCCTTTCAGCTGGTTTGCTGCTGCTCAATTTGTAAGACTAACTCAGTTAATGTAGCAGTAGTATTTGGAGGTGAACTATTAGTGACACTGTATCTTCAATGTTGTCCTTTAAGCTTTGATAGGAAAATGGCAGGTGCTTCAAAAACTAATCTTTTAAAATGAGTAATATAGGACACCAATGGACTTCAGTCTTGTTTAATGGCAAGCAGTCTTGTGTGGGCTTCATGCTAGGTATGTCTTCTCTCAAAGATTGTTCGAAAGAGGGTTAGAGTCCCATCATAACTTCACAAGCATGGATCTGGTGCTGTTAATGAAGTAGCCAAAATTAAAATATTTTTGTATAATGTGATAGCATAAATGCCACTTTAGAAGCATCTGTTTAGGAAACTTGGGCTTGTGCCAAAAAAATGAAGTTGGCATTGTGCCAAAAAAGAAAAAAAATCCTTAGACTATATTGAGAATTTCTCAAAAGGTGTGAAGTGATTTCAATGGTCATTCTTGTGAGATTGGGAGTGTTGCTGAGGTTTTAGTCCCTGCCATAACTCCTATGGAAATCGTAGCTGAAAATTCTTTTTTCTGGAACCATCAAAGGTGTACATCCACTGTGTAACTGACTTACATTAGCTAACAGCAAAGCTCTTTCAGACACAGCAGTTTTTAATTCCCTTTGAAAATCTTCAGGGGCTTCGAGCAAACGTGTGGTGGGATTGGATCCTTTCCATGACAAACTGATACCAACCCCAAGCTTCTCTAGTGTCTAAACCTTGAAGCAGGTAGCTCAATGCTTGTTCCTTTGGGAAACTGGGAGTTATGGGGAAGAGTCAAGAAAGAAAAACTGCATCAATTTCTCTGGAGACCTGTTGCGGACAATGTGACACTTAGCTGGCAAAGGCATCAAAAATGACAAAGGACAAAATAAGCAGCAAGTAATTCAGGACCAAAAGCAAATCAGAGAAGTGCAATGGAGCACAAGAAAACAAGGTGCAAGGGAAGGGAAAAGCCAGGTGGTATGCTCAGTGCAAGCAAAAAGCCCACCAAAACGCAGTGTTGACAGACAATGACTGCAGGTTCCAAGTACAGCTTTATATTTGTCTTCCAGTAATCACCAGGAAGTGACCCTTACTTTACTTCCTGCTGCCTATTGGCCAGTTTGGTCCCTGATTATTTTTATTGATTTTACCCTCTATACAGATAGAGATACAAAGTATTTCTTTAGCACGAACTGCACAAAACATCAGCAGAGTGCTCAACATTGTTAAAGGCAAGCATAAAGTTAGCAAGTAATAGAAGAGGAAGTTAGTTTGTGGACCGTATAGTTTCCTTAAAGAGGTGAGTCTTCAACTCTGTCCTAAATTTGAGTACCATTTGGGTGTTGGGTACAAGACTGTTGTTCCAGATTCTGGATGCATAGATGGAAAAAGCCTGCTGTCTTGTTCTTTCATGTTTACACTTTGCAGTTGGAGTCCGAGGGTGTCCTAGGTGGAGAGATCTACCAGAGATGGTGAGTTTGTCTGCAAGATAATTAGGGGTCCGTGATGTGATGGTTTTGTAAATGATGCAGTTGGTTCTAAAGATGATGTGGGCTGGTAAGGGGAGCCAATACTGTTCCATCAGGATTGGGGTGATGTGATCGTATTTCTTCTGGCCCTGGATGAGACATGCTGTTGCGTGTTGAATGCCCATCAGGGTGCCAGTATGGAGTCTGGGAGACCATGGGGCAATGCATTAACACCATCCAGATGTGGTTTCTGGAAGAAACAGTTTTACTTTCTTTAGAAGCGAGAGCTGGTCAATGCAGTTAATGATGACCTCGATATCAGGGTTCATCAGAGCTTTGTTCCAATCGCTGATATCGATATACAGAGACGGTTCACGCACACAGTAGAGTGCATCTTGTTCACTGTATCAAACATTGTGTAAATAATTTTCACTACTATGGTAAAAAGGCAGTTCATTGGAATAAACGTATTCCTTTTAGAATTTGGAGAAAATTAGGCTAGTTTTAACTGCCTTGAACGAGGTGGTCTCGTCCCAGCACACGGTTCCCGTGTGCCTGGGACGAGACCACCTCGTCCTGCACCGGGCCCACGGGGGAAGCGCTAGCGCTCCCCATGGGCCCCCCACCCACACACCCCCGTCAGGGATGAAAGGGGAATTGCTTCCCCTTTCACCCCCGACCCCCCGATCCACCACCGTGACGTCTGATGACGTCAGCACGCGATTGCGTGCTGACCTCATCAGAGGTAGCCTCCCATTGCGCTGGAAGTTTGCTTCTAGCGTGATGCGGAAGAGAAATGCTTAGCATTTCTCTTCCGCTCGGGAGGAGGTGGGCGGGAGAGATATCGGAAGAAAGGAAAGGCTTTTCCTTTCTTCCGATGTCATTCTGAGCATTTCTGCTGCCCGATCGCGATGCGATCGGGCAGCAGAAATGCCCACTAGACACCAGGGAATGTCATCTTTTTAAAATTTTACATGAGGGGAGTGGCCCCTTGGGCAAGGGTCGCTCCCTAGGGGGGAAAATAATTTTTAGGTCATTTCTGCCCCCCCTGGGGGCAGATCGGCCTAATATAATTAGGCCGAAATGCCCAATAGACACCAGGGTTTTTTTTTCTTTTTTATGTGCAGGGAGCGACCCCTTAGGCAAAGGTCGCTCCCGGGGGGGGGGGGCAAATTGTGCTTAGGCCATTTCTGCCCCCGGGGGGGCAGAAATCCCCACTAGACACCAGGGATTTTTTTTTTCTCTTTTATGTGCAGGGAGCGACCCCTTAGGCAAGGGTCGCTCCCTGGGGGGCCAAATTGTGCTTAGGCCATTTCTACCCCCCTGGGGGCAGAAATGCCCACTAGACACCAGAGACTTTTTTTTTCTTTGTGTTTTCTGATAAAGAGAGTGGCCCCTTGGGCAAGGGTCGCTCCCTAGAGGGGCAAATAATTTATAGGTCATTTCTGCCCCTGGGGGGCAGAAATGCCCACTAGACACCAGGGATTTTTTTTTTCTTTTATGTGCAGGGAGCGACCCCTTCAGGGGGGGGCAGAAACCTCTAGTCACCAGGGACATTTTATATTTGTATTTACTGTATGTTTTTATGTATGGGGAGCAACCCCTTAGGCAAGGATCGCTCCCCTGGGGGGCAAATTGTATTTAGGCCATTTCTGCACTAGACACCAGGGATTGGTGTGTGTGTATGTGTGTGTTTTGTTTGGGGGGGCAGCCCCTTGGGCAAGGGTCACTCCCCATGGGGACACATTACTGTTGGCCATATCTGCCCAAGTTGGGGGCAGCTTGGTCTATTTTTGGAAGGCCCATCTGCCCCCAATGGGGCAGAAAGCTCACCAGAGACCGGGGAAGATTTTTCTTTCAAAATGAGAGGGTGGGGTTATGGCCATACCCCCACCCCAAATAAATGGGGCCAAAGTTGTTCTGCCCACCAGTGGGCGGATGGGGCAATTACGCTGATCCACACCCCGGGGGCAGAAAGTCTACTAGATGCCATGAAATAAAAAAAATAAAAAAAAAATAGTGGGGTGGTGACTACCAACCAGTATGGGCCTGGTTATGCCCTCATCCGAACTAAAGGGGCTAACAGTCATTCAGCTCTCCCCCGCACACTAAAACATCTTGGGGGTGATTCTGACCTCGGCGGTAAAATGCCCTTACCGCCGGTCATAAAACCGCCATAACACCGCCGCGGCCGCGGTCAACCGCCACGGTCATTCTGACCCACAACGGCCAAACCTCCAAAAATCCGTCCTCCACTGCAGCCCGCCCCATCGGCGGGCAGCGATAAACTGGAGATGACCAAACCTCCACCGTCACGCCAACAGAAATACGCCCATGCCATTACGACCCACGAATCCACACGGCGGTCATTCAAACGCGGTATTCCATTGGCGCTACACACCGCCGCGGTCAGAATACACACACATCACCAAAACACAGCCACATTGGACAATTTGAAATACACACACCTGATACACATACACACACCACTCCCACACAATCAACCAACTATAAAACACACACCCACATCACCCACAAACCCCTGCGACCAGAATTACTGAGAGAAGGAGAGAGAGACACAGCAGACAATCCAGAGCAAGACACACTGAGGCACACTACACCATCACACACACCACATAGTAGCACAAAGGACCACACACCAACATACTCATCATCACATACACCACCCCACACCTCACCCACACCACCCCATGGCACCCCAAAGGCACCCACGCTTTTCGGACCAAGAACTCCGGGTCATGGTGGAGGAAATCCTAAGAGTGGAACCCCAGCTCTTCGGCTCGCAGGTGCAGCACACCAGTATAGCCAGGAAGGCGGAGCTATGGCAGCGGATCGTAGACAGGGTCAACGCGGTGGGACAGCATCCCAGGAATAGGGAGGACATCCGCAAAAGATGGAACGACCTACGGGGGAAGGTCCGATCGATGGTCTCCAGGCACAACATCGCAGTCCAGAAGACTGGCGGCGGACCCCCACCCACCCCTCCCGAATTTACATCGTGGGAGCAAGAGGTCTTGAACATCCTGCATCCTCAGGGCCTCGCTGGAGTAGCCGGAGGAATGGACTCTGGTAAGTCCCATCTCAACTACTATATCCCCCCCACCCCACCAGCATGCCAACCCACACCCCCACCCTCACCCCCAACCCCCCAGCACATATCCTCCCTGACAATGTCTCACCAGCACAACCCACCCATCCCAACACCAACTCCTGCATGATAACACAAATCATGGGCACCCATCACCTATGCATGACCACTGCACTAACCCCTCCCCCCCACTAAATACCCTCACAACACCTCCCTCAAGGGAATGCCTGCACTGGGGAACAAGGGCACGCTATTGCACACACAGAAACAATAACCAAACTCTCTTACCCCATGCAGGACCCGAACGACAACACACCAGCCAGGAGGGTCCAGAACTGTCCATCCCACCACCGGAACAGGCCCACACTGAGGATAGCAGCTCTGTCGACAGTGAACCTGATGACCAGCCCGGACCATCGGGGACCTCTGGGCAGTCGGTTCCCCTCAGGCAGCTACAGGCCACACCAGACCCGACCCCCTCTGCCGACACCAGCACAGCTCCCACCCAGCGGGCCCATGCCTCTGTCTCTAGGACAGCTCAATCAGCGTTGTGTCCGCCACTACAGGGCACCCAGGCTAACCCAACACCCCAACAACAACAGGGACCTGGGGGCAGTGGGAGCGGGCACACCGGCCAGGGGACAGAGGCCGGGGGAAACCGGGCAGCTCGGAGGGCTGCTGTGCGACAGGGGGGTGAGGAGAGGCCCAGGGAACCCACTCTCCAAGAGGCCCTCACCACCATCATGGCAGCCTACCACCACTCCCAAGAAACGATGGCGACGGTACTGGCCAGGTTCACTGAGGTCCAGGCACAGCAGGAAGAACGCTACATGGGGTTCAGGGAGGAGCTGAGAATCATCGGGACCGCAATGGGGACCATCGTCCTGGCCCTCCACAGGATAGAGGACGCGTTGCGGGACCATGGTGCACCACACAGGGCCCCTGTCACTAGGCCGGACCAGGAACAGCCTACCACCTCCGCCGGCGCTAGTGGACAGGAGGTCCCAACACCTCGACAGCCCCCCAGAACCCCACCTCCTGCTGAAGAACAACCACCCCGTAAGAGGAGCCTGAGACCAAAGAAAAAGACAGAGTAGGATGTCAAGACCCCCGCCAGCAGGACATACCCCCTGAACTCTTCCCACTGTCCCACATTGCCACCCTGTCCAACCATGAACTGCCTATGCTCCATCCTTCCCCAGGCAAAAGAACAATGCACCTGTGAGACTGAGAACTGGACTCTGCCATGGATATTCCTCCACCCCCACCCATCACCCTTAGAATCACATGTACCGATATCTAGCACTGTAAATAAATCACATTTTGCACAATAATCTGTTTTGAGTCATGCTGTCTTATTAACAAATGTATTACATATCACTGTTCAATTTCTGTTCTGTCAATTAGTCATGACAACATACCAATGTCAATACGCTGTATTTCATGGGCGAACCAAGCAGAAGTCAGGTACTGAGTCAGACAGCACTGAGAAGGGAAGGGAAAGGCAAAAATTACTGAAAAACATCTGTGGGGAACTACAGAAAGTACAGATGCAGGAGGCTAGAAGCAATTGGGAAATGGCGTGGGTGAATCTTACCTGGGTGTCACTGGAAATACTGTTGTATCACTCTATCCCTATTGTCTGTGTCGTCCTCTGAGTCTTCCTCCTCTTCACTCTCCACAGGCTCCACGGCTTCTACAACACCACCATCTGGACCATCCTCCTGCAGGAAAGGCACCTGGCGTCGCAAAGCCAGGTTGTGAAGCATACAGCGGGCCACGATGAAATGGCACACCTTCTTTGGTGAGTACATTAGGGATCCACCAGTCATATGCAGGCACCTAAACCTGGCCTTCAGGAGGCCAAAGGTTCGCTCAATCACCCTCCTAGTACGCCCATGGGCCTCATTGTAGCGTTCCTCTGCCCTTGTCCGGGGATTCCTTACTGGGGTCAGTAGCCACAGCAGGTTGGGGTAACCAGAGTCACCTATTAGCCACACACGTTGTCTCTGTAGCTGCTCCATCACATAGGGGATGCTGCTATTTCGCATCACATACGCGTCATGCACTGACCCAGGGAACTTGGCATTTACATGGGAGATGTACTGGTCAGCCAAACAGACCACCTGGACATTCATCGAATGATAATTTTTTCTGTTTCGGAACACCTGCTCATCGTCTTTTGGGGGTACCAAAGCCACATGGGTCCCATCAATGGCACCAATGATGTTGGGGATGTGTCCAAGGGCATAGAAATCACCCTTCACTGTAGGCAAGTCACCCTCCTCGGGGAAAATGATGTAGCTCCGCATGAGTTTCATCAGGGCAGACAACACTCTGCTCAAAATCTTAGAAAACATAGGCTGAGACATTCCAGATGACATGGCCACTGTGGTCTGGAATGACCCACTGGCCAAAAAATGGAGGACTGACAAAACCTGCACCAGAGGGGGAATCCCTGTGGGTTGGCGGATGGGGGACATCAGGGCTGGCTCCAGCTGGGCACACAGTTCATGGATAGTGGCACGGTCAAGTCTGTATCGAAGTATTATATGGCGTTCTTCCATTGTCGACAGGTCCACCAGCGGTCGGTACACGCGAGGATTCCTCCTTCTCATCACAAGTCCCAGCGGACGGTGCCTAGGAAGGACAACATGGAGCACAGAGTCAGCCAAAACACAGGTACGTACAGACAGCTTGCACAGTTAAAGAATGGCAATGGGTTGAAAGGCGTGTATGTGTGGCAATGCAAGGCCTAGGCCTGTGTGTCGCAGTCAAAATTAAGCCATGTGGGCCCTTGAAATGGCGGCTGCCTGACCTGTGAAGTGGGACAATGGGATGTGAGGTCAATGCGCTGGCGGGGCACACCGTGGCGGTAGGCGGTCGCAGACCGCGGCGCAAAGCCGCATTGGTTAACATTGAAGCCTATGGGTTTCAGCAGCCAATAACGAAGTGCGCCGGCGGTCGCGGTACGCACCGCCGCGGTACGCACCGCCGCGGACGTGACCGCCATTTTCTATCTGCTTAATCACTCGAGACCTGATCATCCACAGGAGAGGACCTATACTGCAAGTGCTGCTGTGACCTCGGTCTGGAAGATACAATGGCTGCTGCGCCTGGGGAAAGGGCCCCTGCCTTCACGTCTGAAGAGTTGGACAAGCTCGTGGATGGGGTCCTCCCCCAGTATGAGCTACTCTACGGTCCTCCAGACCAACAAGTGAGTACACCGGGTGCTAATGGAATGGGCTATGCCTGTGTGGATTGGGGTGGATGTAAGTTGGTGGGGTGGGGGGCGAATGAGGAGTGCAACGCCCGACAGATGAGAGCATGTGCCATATGGCAAAGTGGGTGGGGGGGGCCAATTACATCTAACATGCAGGTCATTGATGAGTTCCTCCTTTCCACCCTGTACATGTCTAATAGGTCAGCGCCCATCAGAAGATCGACATTTGGCGTGCCATCGCCAAGGAAGTCCGGACCTTGGGGGTCCACAACAGACGGGGCACCCACTGCCGCAAGAGGTGGGAGGACATCCGCCGCGGAACAAGGAAGACCGAAGAAACACTGCTGAGGATGGCCTCCCAACCTAGGAGGGGTGCCAGTCGCACCATGACCCCCCTGATGTCCCGGATCCTGGTGGTGGCCTACCCTGAATTGGATGGGCGCTTTAAGACATCACAGCAGACACAAGGGGGTGAGTATCAGCACATTCTCCTATCTTTCTGCGCAGTGGAGGCGTCTGGGTGGGGGAGGAGGGCTGTGGGTGACATTAGGCCAGGGCGCTTTCTGTAGTGTAGTCCTCTCCCTTAGGCATGGCCCTGTGCCCCCGGCCCCCACCTCGGTAGGGTGACAAGTACAGCCATTGAAGGTCCAGCATCTCCCATGTGCGCGTTTGACGTCTCTTGGCCTGTTGTCTTAGTCAGTAGTACTGAGTAGTGTACCCCGAATGCGCGGCTTAGTGCATTAGGCACCTGTGTCTGTCCTCTCCGCCAACGGTGTGGACATTGCATGCACTCAACCTGGTCTTCTTTTTTCTCCCCCCACCCTTTCTCTTCATCTTCTTGTGCATGTTTGCATTAGCATCATCAGGCGGAGGAGATATGGCATTGGAGCACGAGGGAGCTGCAGGACACAAGGCCCCGGTGGGCCCAGGAACAGACACCGAGGGCACCAGTGATCCGGAGGGCGAGGGGAGCACCACGACGGGGACCGCTGGTGAGAGCAGCGAAAGCGACACGTCCTCGGATGGGAGCTCCCTAGGGGTGGCGGCAACATCCGTGCCCCCCGCCTCTACAGGTACAGCCGCCACCCAGCGCACCAGCCCTGCCCTCCCAGCAGCCCCTCAGTCTTCGCTCCGTGCCGGTTCGCCCAGGAAGGCGCGCGTCTCCTTCGCCCCAGGCACCTCAGCCCCTGCCCCTGTTGCCCCTGCTGCCCTCAGTGCGGAGCTCATTGACCTGGTAAGGACGCTCATTGTTGGGCAGACAACCCTTTTGAATGTCATCCAGGGTGTGCAAAGGGAGGTGCAACAGAGCAATGCGTACCTGGAGGGCATTCATTCGGGTCAGGCTGCCCATCAACGAGCGTTCACTGCTCTGGCCTCAGCACTGACGGCAGCCATTGTCCCTGTTTCCAGCCTCCCTCTTCTGACTGCCTCCAGCCTGTCTCTGTCTCCTGTTCCTCAGCCTATCCCATCCACACCATCAGACCAGCCTGCACACACCTCAACACCCAAGAGCAGCTCATCCAAACACAAGCACCACAGATCCCGCAAACACTCACCCGAGCAACACCCAGATGCAGACATGCCAACAGCCACTGCCATCCCTGTGTCCCCCTCCTCCTCGTCTCCCTCCTCCCTCCCTGTGACGTCTACACTCACACCTGCATGCACCCCAACATCAGCCAGTGCTTCCATCACCACCTCACCCTCCAGTACAGTCCACACTCGTGCAGTCACCACCCCCACTGCCATTTACACGTCCCCTGTGTCCTCTCCCACTGTGTCTGTCACCCCCTCTTCCAAGACACACAAACGCAGGCAGCCACCCACCCAACAGCCATCCACCTCACGACAGCCTACAGCACCAGCACCTTCACCCAATGACAGCACACCTGACTCTCCTACAACCACCTCCTCTACCTCCACTTCCATCTCCACTCCTCCAACCCTTTACCTTGGCCCTAAAAAACTTTTCCTGGCTAACCTTAACCTCTTTCCCCCCGATGACCTCCCCCATCCATCTTCAAAGAGTCCCAAGAGCACCGCAGCCACCACCAGCCCAGCTTCGGGTGTCACTGTTGTGCCTGGGTTCTGGAGCCCACCCTTTGCCAGCAGTGACACATCGAGCTGCAGCAAGGACACGTCCAGCCCCCCCCCCGGCAAGAGGACCCGCAAAACCAAGGACCGCCGTGCGAGGACCGACAGGGCTGCCCCCAAGGAGCAATGTGCGGCCACTTCACCACCCACACCATCTGGGGGAGGCAAGGGCCCGAGAGCCCCATCAAAGGAGCGGAAGGGCAGCAGGAGCGCGGAGAAGGTGGACCCCACATGCCACATCCCAGCTGGGAAGGAGGACACTAAGGAGGCCAGGAGTCCGTCCCCGAAGGGTCCAGACACGTCACGGTCCGAGGGCGACTGAGCAGGGAGTCGAGGCCAGGTCTGGCTCCCTTGACCTGCTGGATGAGCACCGCTGAACAGGGCCCGCGGTGCAGAAGAGCACCGCTGAACAGGGCCCCGCCGTGGAGATAGGCACCGCTGAACAGGGCCCGCGGTGGAGAAGAGCACCGCTGAACAGGGCCCCGCCGTGGAGATAGGCACCGCTGAACAGGGCCCGCGGTGGAGAAGAGCACCGCTGAACAGGGCCCGCGGTGCAGAAGAGCACCGCTGAACAGGGCCCCGCCGTGGAGATAGGCACCGCTGAACAGGGCCCGCGGTGGAGAAGAGCACCGCTGAACAGGGCCCGCGGTGCAGAAGAGCACCGCTGAACAGGGCCCCGCCGTGGAGATAGGCACCGCTGAACAGGGCCCGCGGTGGAGAAGAGCACCGCTGAACAGGGCCCCGCAGTGGAGATAGGCACCGCTGAACAGGGCCCGCGGTGGAGAAGAGCACCGCTGAACAGGGCCCGCGGTGCAGAAGAGCACCGCTGAACAGGGCCCCGCCGTGGAGATAGGCACCGCTGAACAGGGCCCGCGGTGGAGAAGAGCACCGCTGAACAGGGCCCGCGGTGCAGAAGAGCACCGCTGAACAGGGCCCCGCCGTGGAGATAGGCACCGCTGAACAGGGCCCGCGGTGGAGAAGAGCACCACTGAACAGGGCCCCGCCGTCTCAAGCACCGCTCCGCTGGGCCCCGCCGTCTCAAGCACCGCTCCGCTGGGCCCTTCTTCTCAAGCACCGCTCCGCTGGGCCCTTCTTCTCAAGCACCGCTCCGCTGGGCCCCGCCGTCTCAAGCACCGCTCCGCTGGGCCCCGCCGTCTCAAGCACCGCTCCGCTGGGCCCTTCTTCTCAAGCACCGCTCCGCTGGGCCCCGCCGTCTCAAGCACCGCTCCGCTGGGCCCCGCCGTCTCAAGCACCGCTCCGCTGGGCCCTTCTTCTCAAGCACCGCTCCGCTGGGCCCCGCCGTCTCAAGCACCGCTCCGCTGGGCCCTTCTTCTCAAGCACCGCTCCGCTGGGCCCTTCTTCTCAAGCACCGCTCCGCTGGGCCCTTCTTCTCAAGCACCGCTCCGCTGGGCCCCGCCGTCTCAAGCACCGCTCCGCTGGGCCCCGCCGTCTCAAGCACCGCTCCGCTGGGCCCTTCCTCTCAAGCACCGCTCCGCTGGGCCTTTCTTCTCAAGCACCGCTCCGCTGGGCCCTTCTTCTCAAGCACCGCTCCGCTGGGCCCTTCTTCTCAAACACCGCTCCGCTGGGCCCCGCCGTCTCAAGCACCGCTCCGCTGGACCCCGCCGTCTCAAGCACCGCTCCGCTGGGCCCTTCTTCTCAAGCACCGCTCCGCTGGGCCCTTCTTCTCAAGCACCGCTCCGCTGGGCCCTTCTTCTCAAGCACCGCTCCGCTGGGCCCCGCCGTCTCAAGCACCGCTCCGCTGGGCCCCGCCGTCTCAAGCACCGCTCCGCTGGGCCCTTCTTCTCAAGCACCGCTCCGCTGGGCCCCGCCGTCTCAAGCACCGCTCCGCTGGGCCCTTCTTCTCAAGCACCGCTCCGCTGGGCCCTTCCTCTCAAGCACCGCTCTGCTGGGCACCGCCGTCGCAAGCACCGTTTATGGTTCACTGTGCCCACCATGCCTCCTCCTTGACCAGTGGAGACTGTCATCCACCTGATGGACTGTGGCTTTGCACTCCCCAGGATGGCCCAGTGGGCAGCCCACCCACTGTAGAGACATTGAGAGACTGTGGCTTTGCACTCCCCAGGATGGCCCAGTGGGCAGCCCACCCACTGTAGAGACATTGAGAGACTGTGGCTTTGCACTCCCCAGGATGGCCCAGTGGGCAGCCCACCCACTGTAGAGACATTGAGAGACTGTGGCTTTGCACTCCCCAGGATGGCCCAGTGGGCAGCCCACCCACTGTAGAGACATTGAGAGACTGTGGCTTTGCACTCCCCAGGATGGCCCAGTGGGCAGCCCACCCACTGTAGAGACATTGAGAGACTGTGGCTTTGCACTCCCCAGGATGGCCCAGTGGGCAGCCCACCCACTGTAGAGACATTGAGAGACTGTGGCTTTGCACTCCCCAGGATGGTCCAGTGGGCAATCCACCCACTGCAGAGACTTGAGAGACTGTGGCTTTGCACTCCCCAGGATGGTCCAGTGGGCATGGTGGCTCCTCGTGGATCTGGCGTCGTGGACTCATGTGGCTGTGGTGCCCCCCCCTTCCCTTCCCCCTGAGGTGCCTGTAGTTTTTACATCTGATGCCCCTGCAGTGTTCTCTCCAAAGGACTCAGGTCTCCTGTGTGGGCTTTGCCCTTGTTTCTCAAGACTTTGGCCCACGGACATGCTGAAATCGTAGGTTGTGCAGGACTTGGTACTTCAGTTATACACTGATGTGTGTGTAATTAGTTTTGTTGTGGATATCTTTCATGGTTGTACGCTAATTTTCTGGAGCTTTTTGGTACATAAATATTTATTCCAAATATGATTATGTCCTAGCATTTTTCAGGGGTGTTTGGGTGGTGTCACTGTGACTTGGTGCGCTGCATTGGTGAGTACATAGTTGGGGGGGGGGTCGCATATGTGTGTGGCCGTAACCTTTCGTCCTCCCCCTCCCGTGTGTCGTAGGTGCAGTACTCACCGTTGTCGTCTGCGCCGGACTTCGTACTCGTGGTAGATGAGAAGGTAGACGAGAGCAGGTAGGATGTTTAATTCGGGTTCCATGCTGTCCTCCTTCCTCCTGGAGTGCGTAGTGGTGAGCGTTTTCCCGTCCGTAGTCTGTTTCCGCCGTGTTTTTATCGGCGGTGCTCCCGCCCCGGAAAAGGTGGCGGATTGGTGAGTTGGAATAGTGTGGGCGGTACATTGTCTGCCGCCTGTCTGTTGGCGGTGACCGCCGCGCTGTTTGTTTGTACCGCCGTGGCGGTCGGAGTGTTAAGGTGGCTGTCTGTGTTGGCGGTTCCCGCCAGGGTCAGAATCCCATATTTTTTACCGCCAGCCTGTTGGCGGGTTGGCCGCCGCTTTAACACCGACCGCCAGGGTTAGAATCACCCCCCTTATCCCATGGCAAGCAAGAGGACATTTGATTTTTTTGGTTTTTGTTTTACATTTGGGCCATGAGAGCTTGTTAACTCTCAAAATTGTCCCACTTGGAATGGTGAGGGCTGCACTTCTTTTTACTTTGGGACGCTGCCATGTAGAAAAATCTACAAGACCTAGACACATCTGAAAACCAAACATCCAGTTGATTCTAGGGTGGTGTGCTTCACATGCACCCTGCACCATTTCCTTACCCACAATGCCCTGCAAACCTGCAACTTTGCTGGAAAGCACACATTTTTCCCACATTTTTGTGATGGACCCTTCCGGAATCTGCAGGAATCCACAAAATTCCTACCACCCAGCATTGTCTCATCTATACCGATTAAATTTCTGCTGCACTTGTCAGCCTAAAAATGTTTTGTTTCAAACTGCCTTTTGGTCCCACTTTGGTTCCCCCTCAATTTTGACGTGTTTTTGTCTCTTCCCTGTCACAAACACTTGGCCCACCTACACAAGTGAGGTATCATTTTTACCGGGAGACTAAGGGGAAGGTTGGGTGGTAGGAAATTTGTCCCGGTGCGGTGATCCCACACAGAAATGTGAGAAACATGTGATTTTGAGCCTAAATTTGACGTTTGCTGAGGATTCTGGGTAAGAAAACATTGGGGGATCCACGCAAGTCACACCTCCCTTGAATCCCTTGGGTGTCTAGTTTTCAGAAATGTCTGGGTTTGGTAGGTTTCCCTAGATGGCTGTTGAGCCCAGGACCAAAAACGCAGGTGCCCCCGCAAAAACAGGTAGTTTTCTATTTGATAATTTTGATGTGTCCAGATAGTGTTTTGGGTCATTTCCCGTCACGGGCACTAGGCCTACCCACACAAGTGAGGTACCATTTTTATCGGAGACTTGGGGGAACGCTGGGTGGAAGGTAATTTGTGGCTCCTCTCAGATTCCAGAACTTTCTGTCACCGAAATGTGAGGAAAAAGTGTTTTTTTAGCCACATTTTTAGGTTTGCAAAGGATTCTGGGTAACAGAACCTGGTGAGAGCCCCACAAGTCACCCCATCTTGGATTCCCCTAGGTCTCTAGTTTTCAAAAATGCACAGGTTTGATAGGTTTCCCTAGGTGGCGGCTGAGCTAGAGGCAAAAATCCACAGGTAGGCACTTTGCAAAAAACACCTCTGTTTTCTTTGAGAAAATGTGATGTGTCCACTTTGTGTTTTGGGGCGTTTCCTGTCGCGGGCACTAAGCCTACCCACACAAGTGAGGTACCATTTGTATCGGGAGACTTGGGGGAACGCTGGGTGGAAGGACATTTGTGGCTCCTCTCAGATTCCAGAACTTTCTGTCACCGAAATGTGAGGAAAAAGTGTTTTTTTAGCCACATTTTTAGGTTTGCAAAGGATTCTGGGTAACAGAACCTGGTGAGAGCCCCACAAGTCACCCCATCTTGGATTCCCCTAGGTCTCTAGTTTTAAAAAATGCACAGGTTTGGTAGGTTTCCTTAGGTGGCAGCTGAGCTAGAGGCCAAAATCCACAGGTAGGCACTTTGCAAAAAACACCTCTGTTTTCTTTGAGAAAATGTGATGTGTCCACTTTGTGTTTTGGGGTGTTTCCTGTTGCGGGCACTAAGCCTACCCACACAAGTGAGATACCATTTTTATCGGGAGACTTGGGGGAACGCTGGGTGGAAGGACATTTGTGGCTCCTCTCAGATTCCAGAACTTTCTGTCACCGAAATGTGAGGAAAAAGAGTTTTTTAGCCCCATTTTGAGGTTTGAAAAGGATTCTGGGTAACAGAACCTGGTGAAAGCCCCACAAGTCACACCATCTTGGATTCCCCTAGGTCTCTAGTTTTCAAAAAATGCACAGGTTTGGTAGGTTTCCTTAGGTGGCAGCTGAGCTAGAGACCAAAATCCACAGGTAGGCACTTAGCAAAAAACACCTCTGTTTTCTTTGAGAAAATGTGATGTGTCCACTTTGTGTTTTGGGCCATTTCCTGTCGCGGGCACTAGGCCTACCCACACAAGTGAGGTACCATTTTATCGGGAGACTTGGGGGAACGCTGGGTGGAAGGTAATTTGTGGCTCCTCTCAGATTCCAGAACTTTCTGTCACCGAAATGTGAGGAAAAAGTGTTTTTTTAGCCACATTTTGAGGTTTGCAAAGTATTCTGGGTAACAGAACCTGGTAAGAGCCCCACAAGTCACCCCATCTTGGATTCCCCCAGGTCTCTAGTTTTAACAAATGCACAGGTTTGGCAAGTTTCCCTAGGTGGCGGCTGAGCTAGAGGCTAAAATCCACAGGTGGGCACTTTGCAAAAAAACACCTCTGTTTTCTTTGGGAAAATGTGATGTGTCCACTTTGTGTTTTGGGGCATTTCCTGTCGCGGGCACTAGGCCTACCCACACAAATGAGGTACCATTTTTATCAGGAGAGATGGAGGAACGCTGGATGGAAGAAAATTTGTGGCTCCTCTCAGATCCCAGAACTTTCTGCCACCAAAATGTGAGGAACAAGTGTTTTTTTAGCCATATTTTGAGGTTTGCAAAGGATTCTGGGTAACAGAACCTGGTGAGAGCCCCACAAGTTACCCCATCTTGGATTCGATTCCCCTAGGTATCTAGTTTTAAAAACTGTACAGGTTTGGTAGGTTTCCCTAGGTGGCGGCTGAGCTAGAGACCAAAATCCACAGGTAGGCACTTAGCAAAAAACACCTCTTTTTTCTTTGAGAAAATGTGATGTGTCCACTTTGTGTTTTAGGGCATTTCCTGTCGCGGGCACTAGGCCTACCCACACAAGTGAGGTACCATTTTTATCAGGAGACTTGGGGGAACGCTGGGTGGAAGGAAATGTGTGGCTCCTCTCAGACTCCAGAACTTTCTGTCACCGAAATGTGAGGAAAAAGTGTTTTTTTCGCCACATTTTGAGGTTTGCAAAGGATTCTGGGTAACAGAACCTGGTGAGAGCCCCACAAGTCACCCCATCTTGGATTCCCCCAGGTCTCTAGTTTTAAAAAATGCACAGGTTTGGCAAGTTTCCCTAGGTGGCGGCTGAGCTAGAGGCCAAAATCCACAGGTAGGCACTTTGCAAAAAACACCTCTGTTTTCTTTGAGAAAATGTGTCCACTTTGTGTTTTGGGGCATTTCCTGTTGCGGGCACTAGGCCTACCCACACAAATGAGGTACCATTTTTATCAGGAGAGATGGAGGAACGCTGGATGGAAGGAAATTTGTGGCTCCTCTCAAATTCCAGAACTTTCTGTCACCGAAATGTGAGGAAAAAGTGTTTTTTTAGCCACATTTTGAGGTTTGCAAAGGATTCTGGGTAACAGAACCTGGTGAGAGCCCCACAAGTTACCCCATCTTGTATTCGATTCCCCTAGGTCTTTAGTTTTAAAAACTGTACAGGTTTGGTAGGTTTCCCTAGGTGGCGGCTGAGCTAGAGACCAAAATCCACAGGTAGGCACTTTGCAAAAAACACCTCTGTTTTCTTTGAGAAAATGTGATGTGTCAACTTTGTGTTTTGGGGCATTTCCTGTCGCGGTCACTAGGCCTACCCACACAAGGGAGGTACCATTTTTATCGGGAGACTTGGGGGAACACTGGGTGGAAAGAAATTTGTGGCTCCTCTCAGATTCCAGAACTTTCTGTCACCGAAATGTGAGGAAAAAGTGTTTTTTAGCCACATTTTGAGGTTTGCAAAGGATTCTGGGTAACAGAACCTGGTGAGAGTTCCACAAGTCACCCCATCTTGGATTCCCCTAGGTCTCTAGTTTTAAAAAATGCACAGGTTTGGTAGGTTTCCCTAGGTGGTGGCTGAGCTAGAGGCCAAAATCCACAGGTAGGCACTTTGCAAAAAACACCTTTGTTTTCTTTGAGAAAATGTGATGTGTCCACTTTGTGTTTTGGGGCATTTCCTGTCGCGGGCACCAGGTCTACCCACACAAGTGAAGTACCATTTTTATCGGGAGACTTGGGGGAATGCTGGGTGGAAGGAAATTTGTAGCTCCTCTCAGATTCCAGAACTTTCTGTCACCGAAATGGGAGGAAAAAGTGTTTTTTTTTAACCACATTTTGAGGTTTGCAAAGGATTCTGGGTAACAGAACCTGGCGAGAGCCCCACAAGTCACCACATCTTGGATTCCCCTAGGTCTCTAGTTTAAAAAAATGCACAGGTTTGGTAGGTTTCCCTAGGTGGCGGCTGAGCTAGAGGCCAAAATCCACAGGTAGGCACTTTGCAAAAAACACCTCTGATTTCTTTGAGAAAATGTGATGTGTCCACTTTGTGTTTTGGGGCATTTACTGTCACGGGCGCTAGGCTTACCCACACAAGTGAGGAACCATTTTTATCGGGAGACTTGTGGGGACGATGGGTGGCAGGAAATGTGTGGCTCCTATCAGATTCCTGAACTTTCTGTCACCGAAATGTGAGGAAAAAGTGTTTTTTTAGCCACATTTTGAGGTTTGCAAACGATTCTGGGTAACAGAACCTGGTGAGAGCCCCACAAGTCACCCCATCTTGGATTCCCCTAGGTCTCAAGTTTAAAAAAATGCACAGACTTGGTAGGTTTCCCTAGGTGGTGGCTGAGCTAGAGGCCAAAATCCACAGGTAGGCACTTTGCAAAAAAACAACTCAGATTTTTTTGAGAAAATGTGATGTGTCCACTTTGTGTTTTGGGGCATTTCCTGTCGCGGGCGCTAGGCTTACCCACACAAGTGAGGTACTATTTTTATCGGGAGACTTGGGGGAACGCTTGGTGGAAGGAAATTTGTGGCTCCTCTCAGATTCCAGAACTTTCTGTCACCGAAATGTGAGGAAAAAGTGTTTTTTTAGCCACATTTTGAGGTTTGCAAAGTATTCTGGGTAACAGAACCTGGTAAGAGCCCCACAAGTCACCCCATCTTGGATTCCCCCAGGTCTCTAGTTTTAACAAATGCACAGGTTTGGCAAGTTTCCCTAGGTGGCGGCTGAGCTAGAGGCCAAAATCCACAGGTGGGCACTTTGCAAAAAAAACACCTCTGTTTTCTTTGAGAAAATGTGATGTGTCCACTTTGTGTTTTGGGGCATTTCCTGTCGCGGGCACTAGGCCTACCCACACAAATGAGGTATCATTTTTATCAAGAGAGATGGAGGAACGCTGGATGGAAGGAAATTTGTGGCTCCTCTCAGATTCCAGAACTTTCTGTCACTGAAATGTGAGGAAAAAGTGTTTTTTTAGCCACATTTTGGGGTTTGCAAAGGATTCTGGGTAACAGAACCTGGTGAGAGTCCCACAAGTCACCCCATCTTAGATTCCCCTAGGTCTCTAGTTTAAAAAATGCACAGGTTTGGTAGGTTTCCCTAGGTGGCGGCTGAGCTAGAGACCAAAATCCACAGGTAGGCACTTAGCAAGAAACACCTCTTTTTTCTTTGAGAAAATGTGATGTGTCCACTTTGTGTTTTAGGGCATTTCCTGTCGCGGGCACTAGGCCTACCCACACAAGTGAGGTACCATTTTTATCGGGAGACTTGGGGGAACGCTGGGTGGAAGGAAATGTGTGGCTCCTCTCAGACTCCAGAACTTTCTGTCACCGAAATGTGAGGAAAAAGTGTTTTTTTTGCCACATTTTGAGGTTTGCAAAGGATTCTGGGTAACAGAACCTGGTGAGAGCCCCACAAGTCACCCCATCTTGGATTCCCCCAGGTCTCTAGTATTAAAAAATGCACAGGTTTGGCAAGTTTCCCTAGGTGGCGGCTGAGCTAGAGGCCAAAATCCACAGGTAGGCACTTTGCAAAAAACACCTCTGTTTTCTTTGAGAAAATGTGATGTGTCCACTTTGTGTTTTGGGGCATTTCCTGTTGCGGGCACTAGGCCTACCCACACAAATGAGGTACCATTTTTATCAGGAGAGATGGAGGAACGCTGGATGGAAGGAAATTTGTGGCTCCTCTCAAATTCCAGAACTTTCTGTCACCGAAATGTGAGGAAAAAGTGTTTTTTTAGCCACATTTTGAGGTTTGCAAAGGATTCTGGGTAACAGAACCTGGTGAGAGCCCCACAAGTTACCCCATCTTGTATTCGATTCCCCTAGGTCTTTAGTTTTAAAAACTGTACAGGTTTGGTAGGTTTCCCTAGGTGGCGCCTGAGCTAGAGACCAAAATCCACAGGTAGGCACTTTGCAAAAAACACCTCTGTTTTCTTTGAGAAAATGTGATGTGTCAACTTTGTGTTTTGGGGCATTTCCTGTCGCGGGCACTAGGCCTACCCACACAAGGGAGGTACCATTTTTATCGGGAGACTTGGGGGAACACTGGGTGGAAGGAAATTTGTGGCTCCTCTCAGATTCCAGAACTTTCCGTCACCGAAATGTGAGGAAAAAGTGTTTTTTTAGCCACATTTTGAGGTTTGCAAAGGATTCTGGGTAACAGAACCTGGTGAGAGTCCCACAAGTCACCCCATCTTGGATTCCCCTAGGTCTCTAGTTTCAAAAATGCACAGGTTTGGTAGGTTTCCCTAGGTGGCGGCTGAGCTAGAGACCAAAATCCAAAGGTAGGCACTTAGCAAAAAACACCTCTTTTTTCTTTGAGAAAATGTGATGTGTCCACTTTGTGTTTTAGGGCATTTCCTGTCGCGGGCACTAGGCCTACCCACACAAGTGAGGTACCATTTTTATCGGGAGACTTGGGGGAACGCTGGGTGGAAGGAAATGTGTGGCTCCTCTCAGACTCCAGAACTTTCTGTCACCGAAATGTGAGGAAAAAGTGTTTTTTTTGCCACATTTTGAGGTTTGCAAAGGATTCTGGGTAACAGAACCTGGTGAGAGCCCAAAAAGTCACCCCATCTTGGATTCCCCCAGGTCTCTAGTTTTAAAAAATGCACAGGTTTGGCAAGTTTCCCTAGGTGGCGGCTGAGCTAGAGGCCAAAATCCACAGGTAGGCACTTTGCAAAAAACACCTCTGTTTTCTTTGAGAAAATGTGATGTGTCCACTTTGTGTTTTGGGGAATTTCCTGTTGCGGGCACTAGGCCTACCCACACAAATGAGGTACCATTTTTATCAGGAGAGATGGAGGAACGCTGGATGGAAGGAAATTTGTGGCTCCTCTCAAATTCCAGAACTTTCTGTCACCGAAATATGAGGAAAAAGTGTTTTTTTAGCCACATTTTGAGGTTTGCAAAGTATTATGGGTAACAGAACCTGGTAAGAGCCCCACAAGTCACCCCATCTTGGATTCCCCCAGGTCTCTAGTTTTAACAAATGCACAGGTTTGGCAAGTTTCCCTAGGTGGCGGCTGAGCTAGAGGCCAAAATCCACAGGTAGGCACTTTGCAAAAAAAACACCTCTGTTTTCTTTGAGAAAATGTGATGTGTCCACTTTGTGTTTTGGGGCATTTCCTGTCGCGGGCTCTAGGCCTACCCACACACATGAGGTATCATTTTTATCAAGAGAGATGGAGGAACGCTGGATGGAAGGAAATTTGTGGCTCCTCTCAGATTCCAGAACTTTCTGTCACCGAAATGTGAGGAAAAAGTGTTTTTTTAGCCACATTTTGGGGTTTGCAAAGGATTCTGGGTAACAGAACCTGGTGAGAGTCCCACAAGTCACCCCATCTTGGATTCCCCTAGGTCTCTAGTTTAAAAAATGCACAGGTTTGGTAGGTTTCCCTAGGTGGCGGCTGAGCTAGAGACCAAAATCCACAGGTAGGCACTTAGCAAAAAACACCTCTTTTTTCTTTGAGAAAATGTGATGTGTCCACTTTGTGTTTTAGGGCATTTCCTGTCGCGGGCACTAGGCCTATCCACACAAGTGAGGTACCATTTTTATCGGGAGACTTGGGGGAACGCTGGGTGGAAGGAAATGTGTGGCTCCTCTCAGACTCCAGAACTTTCTGTCACCGAAATGTGAGGAAAAAGTGTTTTTTTCGCCACATTTTGAGGTTTGCAAAGGATTCTGGGTAACAGAACCTGGTGAGAGCCCCACAAGTCACCCCATCTTGGATTCCCCCAGGTCTCTAGTTTTAAAAAATGCACAGGTTTGGCAAGTTTCCCTAGGTGGCGGCTGAGCTAGAGGCCAAAATCCACAGGTAGGTACTTTGCAAAAAACACCTCTGTTTTCTTTGAGAAAATGTGATGTGTCCACTTTGTGTTTTGGGGCATTTCCTGTTGCGGGCACTAGGCCTACCCACACAAATGAGGTACCATTTTTATCAGGAGAGAGGGAGGAACGCTGGATGGAAGGAAATTTGTGGCTCCTCTTAAATTCCAGAACTTTCTGTCACCGAAATGTGAGGAAAAAGTGTGTTTTTAGCCACATTTTGAGGTTTGCAAAGGATTCTGGGTAACAGAACCTGGTGAAAGCCCCACAAGTTACCCCATCTTGTATTCGATTCCCCTAGGTCTTTAGTTTTAAAAACTGTACAGGTTTGGTAGGTTTCCCTAGGTGGCGCCTGAGCTAGAGACCAAAATCCACAGGTAGGCACTTTGCAAAAAACACCTCTGTTTTCTTTGAGAAAATGTGATGTGTCAACTTTGTGTTTTGGGGCATTTCCTGTCGCGGGCACTGGGCCTACCCACACAAGGGAGGTACCATTTTTATCGGGAGACTTGGGGGAACACTGGGTGGAAGGAAATTTGTGGCTCCTCTCAGATTCCAGAACTTTCTGTCACCGAAATGTGAGGAAAAAGTGTTTTTTAGCCACATTTTGAGGTTTGCAAAGGATTCTGGGTAACAGAACCTGGTGAGAGTTCCACAAGTCACCCCATCTTGGATTCCCCTAGGTCTCTAGTTTTAAAAAATGCACAGGTTTGGTAGGTTTCCCTAGGTGGTGGCTGAGCTACAGGCCAAAATCCACAGGGAGGCACTTTGCAAAAAACACCTTTGTTTTCTTTGAGAAAATGTGATGTGTCCACTTTGTGTTTTGGGGCATTTACTGTCACGGGCGCTAGGCTTACCCACACAAGTGAGGAACCATTTTTATCGGGAGACTTGTGGGGACGATGGGTGGCAGGAAATGTGTGGCTCCTATCAGATTCCAGAACTTTCTGTCACCGAAATGTGAGGAAAAAGTGTTTTTTTAGCCACATTTTGAGGTTTGCAAACGATTCTGGGTAACAGAACCTGGTGAGAGCCCCACAAGTCACCCCATCTTGTATTCCCCTAGGTCTCAAGTTTAAAAAAATGCACAGACTTGGTAGATTTCCCTAGGTGGTGGCTGAGCTAGAGCCAAAATCCACAGGTAGGCACTTTGCAAAAAAACAACTCAGATTTTTTTGAGAAAATGTGATGTGTCCACTTTGTGTTTTGGGGCATTTCCTGTCGCGGGCGCTAGGCTTACCCACACAAGTGAGGTACTATTTTTATCGGGAGACTTGGGGGAACGCTGGGTGGAAGGAAATTTGTGGCTCCTCTCAGATTCCAGAACTTTCTGTCACCGAAATGTGAGGAAAAAGTGTTTTTTTAGCCACATTTTGAGGTTTGCAAAGTATTCTGGGTAACAGAACCTGGTAAGAGCCCCACAAGTCACCCCATCTTGGGTTCCCCCAGGTCTCTAGTTTTAACAAATGCACAGGTTTGGCAAGTTTCCCTAGGTGGCGGCTGAGCTAGAGGCCAAAATCCACAGGTGGGCACTTTGCAAAAAAAACACCTCTGTTTTCTTTGAGAAAATGTGATGTGTCCACTTTGTGTTTTGGGGCATTTCCTGTCGCGGGCACTAGGCCTACCCATACAAATGAGGTATCATTTTTATCAAGAGAGATGGAGGAACGCTGGATGGAAGGAAATTTGTGGCTCCTCTCAGATTCCAGAACTTTCTGTCACCGAAATGTGAGGAAAAAGTGTTTTTTTAGCCACATTTTGGGGTTTGCAAAGGATTCTGGGTAACAGAACCTGGTGAGAGTCCCACAAGTCACCCCATCTTGGATTCCCCTAGGTCTCTAGTTTAAAAAATGCACAGGTTTGGTAGGTTTCCCTAGGTGGCGGCTGAGCTAGAGACCAAAATCCACAGGTAGGCACTTAGCAAAAAACACCTCTTTTTTTCTTTGAGAAAATGTGATGTGTCCACTTTGTGTTTTAGGGCATTTCCTGTCGCGGGCACTAGGCCTACCCACACAAGTGAGGTACCATTTTTATCGGGAGACTTGGGGGAACGCTGGGTGGAAGGAAATGTGTGGCTCCTCTCCGACTCCAGAACTTTCTGTCACCGAAATGTGAGGAAAAAGTGTTTTTTTCGCCACATTTTGAGGTTTGCAAAGGATTCTGGGTAACAGAACCTGGTGAGAGCCCCACAGGTCACCCCATCTTGGATTCCCCCAGGTCTCTAGTTTTAAAAAATGCACAGGTTTGGCAAGTTTCCCTAGGTGGCGGCTGAGCTAGAGGCCAAAATCCACAGGTAGGCACTTTGCAAAAAACACCTCTGTTTTCTTTGAGAAAATGTGATGTGTCCACTTTGTGTTTTGGGGCATTTCCTGTTGCGGGCACTAGGCCTACCCACACAAATGAGGTACCATTTTTATCAGGAGAGATGGAGGAACGCTGGATGGAAGGAAATTTGTGGCTCCTCTCAAATTCCAGAACTTTCTGTCACCGAAATGTGAGGAAAAAGTGTTTTTTTAGCCACATTTTGAGGTTTGCAAAGGATTCTGGGTAACAGAACCTGGTGAGAGCCCCACAAGTTACCCCATCTTGTATTCGATTCCCCTAGGTCTTTAGTTTTAAAAACTGTACAGGTTTGGTAGGTTTCCCTAGGTGGCGCCTGAGCTAGAGACCAAAATCCACAGGTAGGCACTTTGCAAAAAACACCTCTGTTTTCTTTGAGAAAATGTGATGTGTCAACTTTGTGTTTTGGGGCATTTCCTGTCGCGGGCACTAGGCCTACCCACACAAGGGAGGTACCATTTTTATCGGGAGACTTGGGGGAACACTGGGTGGAAGGAAATTTGTGGCTCCTCTCAGATTCCAGAACTTTCCGTCACCGAAATGTGAGGAAAAAGTGTTTTTTTAGCCACATTTTGAGGTTTGCAAAGGATTCTGGGTAACAGAACCTGGTGAGAGTTCCACAAGTCACCCCATCTTGGATTCCCCTAGGTCTCTAGTTTTAAAAAATGTACAGGTTTGGTAGGTTTCCCTAGGTGGTGGCTGAGCTAGAGGCCCAAATCCACAGGTAGGCACTTTGCAAAAAACACCTTTGTTTTCTTTGAGAAAATGTGATGTGTCCACTTTGTGTTTTGGGGCATTTCCTGTCGCGGGCACTCGGTCTACCCACACAAGTGAAGTACCATTTTTATCAGGAGACTTGGGGGAATGCTGGGTGGAAGGAAATTTGTAGCTCCTCTCAGATTCCAGAACTTTCTGTCACCGAAATGTGAGGAAAAAGTGTTTTTTTTTAACCACATTTTGAGGTTTGCAAAGGATTCTGGGTAACAGAACCTGGCGAGAGCCCCACAAGTCACCACATCTTGGATTCCCCTAGGTCTCTAGTTTAAAAAAATGCACAGGTTTGGTAGGTTTCCCTAGGTGGCGGCTGAGCTAGAGGCCAAAATCCACAGGTAGGCACTTTGCAAAAAACACCTCTGATTTCTTTGAGAAAATGTGATGTATCCACTTTGTGTTTTTCGGGCATTTACTGTCACAGGCGCTAGGCTTACCCACACAAGTGAGGAACCATTTTTATCGGGAGACTTGTGGGGACGATGGGTGGCAGGAAATGTGTGGCTCCTCTCAGATTCCAGAACTTTCTGTCACCGAAATGTGAGGAAAAAGTGTTTTTTTAGCCACATTTTGAGGTTTGCAAACGATTCTGGGTAACAGAACCTGGTGAGAGCCCCACAAGTCACCCCATCTTGGATTCCCCCAGGTCTCTAGTTTTAAAAAATGCACAGGTTTGGCAAGTTTCCCTAGGTGGCGGCTGAGCTAGAGGCCAAAATCCACAGGTAGGTACTTTGCAAAAAACACCTCTGTTTTCTTTGAGAAAATGTGATGTGTCCACTTTGTGTTTTGGGGCATTTCCTGTTGCGGGCACTAGGCCTACCCACACAAATGAGGTACCATTTTTATCAGGAGAGAGGGAGGAACGCTGGATGGAAGGAAATTTGTGGCTCCTCTTAAATTCCAGAACTTTCTGTCACCGAAATGTGAGGAAAAAGTGTTTTTTTAGCCACATTTTGAGGTTTGCAAAGGATTCTGGGTAACAGAACCTGGTGAAAGCCCCACAAGTTACCCCATCTTGTATTCGATTCCCCTAGGTCTTTAGTTTTAAAAACTGTACAGGTTTGGTAGGTTTCCCTAGGTGGCGCCTGAGCTAGAGACCAAAATCCACAGGTAGGCACTTTGCAAAAAACACCTCTGTTTTCTTTGAGAAAATGTGATGTGTCAACTTTGTGTTTTGGGGCATTTCCTGTCGCGGGCACTGGGCCTACCCACACAAGGGAGGTACCATTTTTATCGGGAGACTTGGGGGAACACTGGGTGGAAGGAAATTTGTGGCTCCTCTCAGATTCCAGAACTTTCTGTCACCGAAATGTGAGGAAAAAGTGTTTTTTAGCCACATTTTGAGGTTTGCAAAGGATTCTGGGTAACAGAACCTGGTGAGAGTTCCACAAGTCACCCATCTTGGATTCCCCTAGGTCTCTAGTTTTAAAAAATGCACAGGTTTGGTAGGTTTCCCTAGGTGGTGGCTGAGCTACAGGCCAAAATCCACAGGGAGGCACTTTGCAAAAAACACCTTTGTTTTCTTTGAGAAAATGTGATGTGTCCACTTTGTGTTTTGGGGCATTTACTGTCACGGGCGCTAGGCTTACCCACACAAGTGAGGAACCATTTTTATCGGGAGACTTGTGGGGACGATGGGTGGCAGGAAATGTGTGGCTCCTATCAGGTTCCAGAACTTTCTGTCACCGAAATGTGAGGAAAAAGTGTTTTTTTAGCCACATTTTGAGGTTTGCAAACGATTCTGGGTAACAGAACCTGGTGAGAGCCCCACAAGTCACCCCATCTTGTATTCCCCTAGGTCTCAAGTTTAAAAAAATGCACAGACTTGGTAGATTTCCCTAGGTGGTGGCTGAGCTAGAGCCAAAATCCACAGGTAGGCACTTTGCAAAAAAACAACTCAGATTTTTTTGAGAAAATGTGATGTGTCCACTTTGTGTTTTGGGGCATTTCCTGTCGCGGGCGCTAGGCTTACCCACACAAGTGAGGTACTATTTTTATCGGGAGACTTGGGGGAACGCTGGGTGGAAGGAAATTTGTGGCTCCTCTCAGATTCCAGAACTTTCTGTCACCGAAATGTGAGGAAAAAGTGTTTTTTTAGCCACATTTTGAGGTTTGCAAAGTATTCTGGGTAACAGAACCTGGTAAGAGCCCCACAAGTCACCCCATCTTGGATTCCCCCAGGTCTCTAGTTTTAACAAATGCACAGGTTTGGCAAGTTTCCCTAGGTGGCGGCTGAGCTAGAGGCCAAAATCCACAGGTGGGCACTTTGCAAAAAAAACACCTCTGTTTTCTTTGAGAAAATGTGATGTGTCCACTTTGTGTTTTGGGGCATTTCCTGTCGCGGGCACTAGGCCTACCCATACAAATGAGGTATCATTTTTATCAAGAGAGATGGAGGAACGCTGGATGGAAGGAAATTTGTGGCTCCTCTCAGATTCCAGAACTTTCTGTCACCGAAATGTGAGGAAAAAGTGTTTTTTTAGCCACATTTTGGGGTTTGCAAAGGATTCTGGGTAACAGAACCTGGTGAGAGTCCCACAAGTCACCCCATCTTGGATTCCCCTAGGTCTCTAGTTTAAAAAATGCACAGGTTTGGTAGGTTTCCCTAGGTGGCGGCTGAGCTAGAGACCAAAATCCACAGGTAGGCACTTAGCAAAAAACACCTCTTTTTTTCTTTGAGAAAATGTGATGTGTCCACTTTGTGTTTTAGGGCATTTCCTGTCGCGGGCACTAGGCCTACCCACACAAGTGAGGTACCATTTTTATCGGGAGACTTGGGGGAACGCTGGGTGGAAGGAAATGTGTGGCTCCTCTCAGACTCCAGAACTTTCTGTCACCGAAATGTGAGGAAAAAGTGTTTTTTTCGCCACATTTTGAGGTTTGCAAAGGATTCTGGGTAACAGAACCTGGTGAGAGCCCCACAGGTCACCCCATCTTGGATTCCCCCAGGTCTCTAGTTTTAAAAAATGCACAGGTTTGGCAAGTTTCCCTAGGTGGCGGCTGAGCTAGAGGCCAAAATCCACAGGTAGGCACTTTGCAAAAAACACCTCTGTTTTCTTTGAGAAAATGTGATGTGTCCACTTTGTGTTTTGGGGCATTTCCTGTTGCGGGCACTAGGCCTACCCACACAAATGAGGTACCATTTTTATCAGGAGAGATGGAGGAACGCTGGATGGAAGGAAATTTGTGGCTCCTCTCAAATTCCAGAACTTTCTGTCACCGAAATGTGAGGAAAAAGTGTTTTTTTTAGCCACATTTTGAGGTTTGCAAAGGATTCTGGGTAACAGAACCTGGTGAGAGCCCCACAAGTTACCCCATCTTGTATTCGATTCCCCTAGGTCTTTAGTTTTAAAAACTGTACAGGTTTGGTAGGTTTCCCTAGGTGGCGCCTGAGCTAGAGACCAAAATCCACAGGTAGGCACTTTGCAAAAAACACCTCTGTTTTCTTTGAGAAAATGTGATGTGTCAACTTTGTGTTTTGGGGCATTTCCTGTCGCGGGCACTAGGCCTACCCACACAAGGGAGTTACCATTTTTATCGGGAGACTTGGGGGAACACTGGGTGGAAGGAAATTTGTGGCTCCTCTCAGATTCCAGAACTTTCCGTCACCGAAATGTGAGGAAAAAGTGTTTTTTTAGCCACATTTTGAGGTTTGCAAAGGATTCTGGGTAACAGAACCTGGTGAGAGTTCCACAAGTCACCCCATCTTGGATTCCCCTAGGTCTCTAGTTTTAAAAAATGTACAGGTTTGGTAGGTTTCCCTAGGTGGTGGCTGAGCTAGAGGCCCAAATCCACAGGTAGGCACTTTGCAAAAAACACCTTTGTTTTCTTTGAGAAAATGTGATGTGTCCACTTTGTGTTTTGGGGCATTTCCTGTCGCGGGCACTCGGTCTACCCACACAAGTGAAGTACCATTTTTATCAGGAGACTTGGGGGAATGCTGGGTGGAAGGAAATTTGTAGCTCCTCTCAGATTCCAGAACTTTCTGTCACCGAAATGTGAGGAAAAAGTGTTTTTTTTTAACCACATTTTGAGGTTTGCAAAGGATTCTGGGTAACAGAACCTGGCGAGAGCCCCACAAGTCACCACATCTTGGATTCCCCTAGGTCTCTAGTTTAAAAAAATGCACAGGTTTGGTAGGTTTCCCTAGGTGGCGGCTGAGCTAGAGGCCAAAATCCACAGGTAGGCACTTTGCAAAAAACACCTCTGATTTCTTTGAGAAAATGTGATGTATCCACTTTGTGTTTTTCGGGCATTTACTGTCACAGGCGCTAGGCTTACCCACACAAGTGAGGAACCATTTTTATCGGGAGACTTGTGGGGACGATGGGTGGCAGGAAATGTGTGGCTCCTCTCAGATTCCAGAACTTTCTGTCACCGAAATGTGAGGAAAAAGTGTTTTTTTAGCCACATTTTGAGGTTTGCAAACGATTCTGGGTAACAGAACCTGGTGAGAGCCCCACAAGTCACCCCATCTTGGATTCCCCTAGGTCTCTAGTTTAAAAAAATGCACAGACATGGTAGGTTTCCCTAGGTGGTGGCTGAGCTAGAGGCCAAAATCCACAGGTAGGCACTTTGCAAAAAACAACTCTGATTTTTTTGAGAAAATGTGATGTGTCCACTTTGTGTTTTGGGGCACTTCCTGTCACGGGCGCTAGGCCTACCCACACAAGTGAGGTACCATTTTTATAGGGAGACTTGGGGGAACATAGATTACCAAAACAAATGTTATTGCCCCTTGTCTTTCTCTAAATGTTTTCCTTCCAAATATAAGACAGTCTGTAAAAAAGACATCGATTTGAGAAATATCCCCGCAACCAGAAGCGTCCAGCATAAGTAACGGTATATTGCTTTAAAAAATCTGACATTGCAGGAAAAAGTTACAGAGTAAAACGTAGAGAAAAATTGCTGTTTTTTCACCTCAATTTCAATATTTGCTTATTTCAGTTGTTATTTCCTGCAGGAAACCCTTCAAGGATCTACACAAATTACCCATTGCTGAATTCAGAATTTTGTCTACTTTTCAGAAATGTTTAGGTTTCTGGGATCCAGCATTGGTTTCACACCCATTTCTGTCACTGACTGGAAGGAGGCTGAAAGCACAAAAAATCGTAAAAATTGGGTATGTCCCAGTAAAATGCCAAAATTGTGTTGAAAAATTGGATTTTCTGATTCAAGTCTGCCTGTTCCTGAAAGCTGGGAAGCTGGTAATTTTAGCACTGCAAACCGTTTGTTGATGCCAATTTCATGGAAAAAAACACAACCCTTCTTCTGCAGCCCTTTTTTCCAATTTTTCTTTAAAAAACGAAAGTTTTACTGTATTTTGGCTAATTTCTTGGTCTCCTTCAGGGAAACCCACAAAGTCTGGGTACCTCTAGAATCCCTAGGATGTTGGAAAACAAGGACGCAAATTTGGCGTGAGTAGCTTATGTGGACAAAAAGTTATTAGGTCCTAAGCGCGCCCTGCCCCAAATAGCCAAAAAAAGGCCTGGCACCTGAGGGGGAAAAGGCCTGGCAGCGAAGGGGTTAATATTATCATGACCAAATACCTACCAGTACTGCTTACAACTGCAAGGTCTTTTTTTCCAACTTTTCATCTTTGTTTCTAAAATGCTGTACCAATTAATATCACGACTGGTATGCAGAACAATGCCAAATACTATGATGTGATGTATGTAAATTCAAAGTATTACTAAAGCAGCCTTTGCAATTATGTTAAAGTTGAGATGATGGTTCCTTAGGAAAGGCCACTTTGAAAGTCTAATAACTTCCACATCAGATACCAAATCGGTTGTAACCTTTCCAAAGTACGAGTCTGATCAACAAAATGTCTTTCCTAAATCAGGTGTAGACAAGTGAGGGGGAAATGCAACGTTACATGGATGGGGGGGTTGCAAGAAAAGTTATGTTCCCATCTAGTGTCTCATTGGGGTTTTTCTGCATAGAAACTCAAACAATTCACTAAGTTTTGCATGAATTCTGTGCAATTTGACGGTTCGGCATATATTTGCCAGGTAATTTACAGAACACTCAAAAAAATTAGCCCACAAATAGTGGACACTTTGAATTTTCGAAGCTTCTATTCTGTTTTACTGAAACTTGTTTTTCAAAACACAAATGACAGTCATTTGTAATCCTTGCAAATTGCTGAGAATAAAATAGATATTCCCAAAGATATGAAGGATTAAACAAAACAGATAGGCTCGAACTTAAAAAATGTAATTTTCATGAACATTGGGTAAAACATATGCAACAAATTCCATATTGTTTGAGAGGATAATCCATATTGGATATGAGTTATCCTGTGCCCTTGTGCACTAAACACATTTGCTGGATATTGGACCTGGCCCTTTTTACGGGGTCATCCCAAACTTTTTGCCTTCCTTCTCCTTTTTTTCTGACCTCTTTTTGTTGGCTCTAGGACTCCGAGCACTTTATCACTGCTGATCAATGCTAAAGTGCAGGTGCTCTCCCTGCTAAATTTGGTATGATTTGCTTACACCTAATTGGCACATTTAATTTACCTATAAGTCCCTTGCACAGTGGTATCCTTATACCCAGGGCCTGGAAATTAAATGCTACTGGTTGGCCTACAGTGCAGATTGTGCCACCCACAGAAGTAGCCTTTAAAACCTGTCTCAGGCCTGCTACCGCAGAGCCTGCATGTACAGTTTACTGCCACAGGGACCTGACATCTAAATTTACTTGCTAGTCCTGGATCCCCCCTTTTACTACATATGTCACCCCTAATGTCTCACACAAAGGGCTCATTTACTCCCACTGATGTCTGGAGCCAGTGCTGGAGGAGAAATGGGACACTCTTGGAACCGGTTAGTACTGGTTGGAACCTATTTTCCTCCTTTTGTGGAGGCTGCGCGAAATGAGTATAAGTATGGGGGTTTTCCCCCACATTTTCAGACACTAATGGACTGATGAACTGGACACTGGGTGCTGCTTGAAGGACTCACTAGGAACTGCCTTGGGACTGTTGTGCTTACCTGTGACCTGCTAGGTCACTGAGAGAGATTGCCACTGCCTTTTGAACCCTTATGATGGCCTGCTCTCTTGGGCCCTGCAGCTCTGTGCCCCTATTGCTGCCTCCAGGGGCTTTGTGGTGTACCCCCCTTTCCCCTTCATTGCTTCAGCGCGAGGGAATCACTGTGCTCATCGGATTTTGTGCGTGGAGAGTGCTCCCTTCTTTCAGAGTAGTGCACGTGTAGCGCTTTGTTCTAATCCTTCTTGTTTTTGTTGCCCTTTCCTTTTTGCGCATCCGTGCTGGGTGTGGGAAAGCGCCCCCACGTCTCGTGGTTGTGAGCCTTCCCACCGTGGATGCCTGAGAAACACAAAGGAGCTGCCGGCAACCTCTGCACCTAGCGCGTTCGAGTGCGCTCTCCTAAGTGCCCCCAGGGCACCGGTAGGCCCCTGCCTGAATAAGATCACCACTCTGACCCGAATGTGCCCCCAGGGCACCGGTAGGCCCCTGCCTGAATAAGATCACCACTCTCACCCGAATTGTGCAGAGGACGTGCATCGCCCCCTGCTCAGGTGAGGAGAGGTGGGAGCCCATCGATGTGCTTCAAGGAGGAGAACCGCCGTTCAAGCGTGGGCCACTGAATCACCTGCTCACAGGCAGCGGACCTGCAGAATTCCAAGATAGCTGTCTGGGAGGCCCTGGAGGGCTCCAGACTAGTTATCCGCATTTAGGGGGCTTAAGAAGAAGCTGCCTTGGTGAGCAGCCATCCCGTGCTGACGTGAGCGGCTGCTGTACGCGAGACCCTAAGGTTGCTTCGCCACTGTGAGGAAGCCGGAGGGGGGGCTTGTACTTATCCCTCGCCGGACAGGCGG
This sequence comes from Pleurodeles waltl, assembly GCF_031143425.1. Taxonomy (NCBI): domain Eukaryota; kingdom Metazoa; phylum Chordata; class Amphibia; order Caudata; family Salamandridae; genus Pleurodeles; species Pleurodeles waltl. The sequence goes on from NC_090444.1 coordinate 178,534,890, forward strand.
GAAGCCGCAACGTGGGCCCTGTCCTACCGAATGTTACGTACCCTGAAGCGGCCCCATGAGAGGAGCTGGGTCACCCTATCTTAAAGCACTGCCTTTACCGTGAGAGAAGCACATGAGCTCCTGGAGTGGGACATGTGTGTACCAGTTTACGGTAACGTGGACAACTGGATTGTTACCACCTACTCTCTAGCAGCGGTGCAAATGCACCCGATCACCTTGCTGGGGTAACATATCCCTTTCAGGATTGCAGGACAGACATGGGGGCAGGTAGAGAATGTTCTATGGCATGTGCCTGATAGGAATGTTCCATCACTGTTTTCCCTGTAATGTTCTACATGATACATCCAACCTGAAAATGTTTCCCTGTAATGTGCATCTATGTTGATGATACTAGTGGCTTGCCATTCGGGGAATGTTGCATTTTTGGTGCATTCATGATGAGGTCTTACCATGTTTATTATGATATGGGCATTTTTGGAGATAATGATGATTTGCCACATGGGAATGTTCCATTATATGCATATGTTTGGTGGTAATGACAACCTGACTACTGCTTGTGTTGCAGAATACCAGAAACTTCTATGTTTATCTGACTGCTGCTGACTTTTGCAGAGTACTAGTAACCTGTGCGATGCTCTGACAACTGCTTGTGTAGCAGGATATTGCTGATACATGTTGTGTTTGATCTAATGACGGTTTATGCAATACAGTTTTTTTTAATATAACTTATTGTTGTGTTTCCTTTGTGGTGTATTTATTGCGTCACATGTGCTGTGTGTGTTGTGCAATCGCTTTACACTCAAAAAAAGGTTTGTGTCTGAGATGGTTGGAAAGTGAACATATAGGCCCTCATTACAACCTCGGAGGTCTTTCCTAAAGACCGCTGAGGCTGCGGGCGCCAGAATACAGACATTGTTGGTGGTATGTCTGGCTCCCTATTTCGACTTTTCCGCTGGCCCAGCGGAAAAGTCACATCAGCATTGCAGCCGGCTCGTAATAGAGCCGGCAGCAATGCTGATGTGCAGCGGGTGCAGTAGCACCCATCGCACAGTGAAATGCGCAATGGGGCTATGCCTGGGGGCCCCTGCACTGCCCATGCCAAGTGCATGGGCAGTGCAGGGGCCCCCAGGGGCAACCCGAGTCCCCTTAACGCAAGCCTTTCCATGGCGGTGTCTACCGCCGAGGATAGGCTTGCAGTAAGGGGAGTCGAAATCCCCAGGGCAACGCTGCCCTGGAGGATTACGACCGCCATGGCAGTATACCGCTGCGGTCAAAATAAGGTGACTAGTACCGCCAGCCTGTTGGCGGTACTAACACCACTATAGCCCTGGCGGTCACTGACTGCCAGGGTTATAATGAGGGCCATAGTGTCAGGAGGAGAAACACAACCCTAATATGTATTTGCTATGTTACAGCTGACGATCCTACAGCACACAGACAGAACACCGACTTAATTTACAAATCATTGAAGATAGTTATCCACAGAGAAATGCATATTAATGGCCAGTTTATTTCATACACCTATCGTAAAGGTTTCATTTATATTTTAGCTTTAGGATACTGCACAATTTCAACCAACCAGAGAGAGATGTTTACACAGGGATCATCAGAAGGTATATTGCACATCATATTAGCAATAATGATTTGGAAGGCAAGTGATGAAATGCTACAATAATTGTTTTTTCTAGATATTAGTGCATCTGCAGTCATTGGTGGCTCGCAGGAGGGAAAAGGGACGGGGCAGCGAGTGGCAGGAGGGCATGATGAAAAAAATATATAATAATTTTTTTAAAACCTACTTTTTGCGCTGCACTGTGCCGAGCCTTGTCGTTCTGATCTGCTCCTCAACTGGACTGCATGCACAGGCTCCTAACCTGCCCTGCGTCCAATCCTAATGCTGCTTTCATGCTGCTGGCAACATGAAAGCAGCGTTAGGACTGGACGGAGCACACAGCCAGGGCGCTCCGAGGCATAGTCGAAGACTCTTCTTCTGTCTCCAACCCAGCAATGAGAGCCCATTGCGCATGTGTGTTTGGCCAGCCTGAGATGGCCAGCAAAACATGCATGCGCACTGAGAAGAAGTTCTGTGCACTCCCCCTCATCCCCGTCACAGCCCCATGGCACACCCCTTTTACTATAAAACGATAATAAACATGGTTTATTATTGTTTTAAAGTAAACATTTGGCAGCTCCTGCTGTTGGTGGGAGGGGAGGGGAGAGGGTGGGCACCGCCCCTGCCTACAGTACAGATTGAGCCCAGCTGTAAGAACATGCAGAGTGAAGATATGCAGTGCCTCAGTTTTATTTTCTCTCTTGTCCCAGTCCCCTTTCTCTGTGTCTAATGCTGACCAGCCAGTGGTATAACAATATTTCCTGCAGCCCCTGCAGTTTTGGGGGTACTTTGAGCTCCAGGGGCCCCCCCTCCGGCACTGTGCACTGGCGGCGGGCCTCTGGTCTGAGAGCTCCTGACTGGGTCTGGAGCATAGGTGACCCTCTCCATGAATTTTGCAGGTGGTGACTCCATCAGGTTTTGTTAACCCACTGTGACCATCAACAATATCCTTTGCATGGTTGTTAGTGGGTTCAGGAAAGTATGAATATTAGCATCATTCATGTTGGATCTGGGTTTCTAAGTTACTGCAATCCGGACACCTGAGCAATTCATGCAACAATGGAAACATCCTAGCCATGAATATGTGGCAAGTTACTGCAATCCGGACACCTAAGCAGTTCATGCAACAATAGAAACATCCTAGCAATGAATATGTGGGCGATAAGTGAGCAGCCAAATGGTCATTATTCCTCTATTTATAACTCTGGCCTACTCAGGACTAGGGTAGACGAGAAACAAACACTTCCTGACCTCATCCTATTATCCAAAAACAATGCTAATCCCTGACTTGACCCAAAATATTTGGCTTGTGCACCCACCCTCCAAACCCTGACACCTCAACTTTGAATCCTTGCTGTAACATCCTTCCCTCTCCCTGCACCCAAACCATTTGGGAGGAAGCCGAAACTGAGCTGCAGGTCACTTGTTATTTATGCAATTGGTAGGTCTAGAACCTGTTCAAGTACATCTTTATGGCTAAATACAAACACACAACCAAGTCACAACTACACACATAAACACACACATAAAGATGAATATCCTTTTTATGTTACAATATGTTCATTTGCATGGGTAGTCTTACCTGTACAATCACCGCCAGAATCAATGCTGCTGCATCTGGTTTGAGCAACAGGCACCTGCTCTGTAAATTGAGAGATTTAAATAAGTTAAAATGATAGGTCATGAGATATTGACATATGGTGTACAACTTTACAGGAGGCCTTTGCACAGCTGCAGACTACCTATGACCTGAATGAAGCTGTAGAGTTTAGATATTCACAATTCAGGCTCATCTTCGCTACCCACATGTCCCACAATACCGCCATCCAAGATTGATCCTCAGTGGAGAAATTGATACTCACAGATGTTTTAGATAAAAAGTTATTTGCCCTTGTTTATAGACCATTGGTTCATAGTACATCTAATATGTTAGGCAGGTATAAAGTAAAATGAAAACAGATTGGTAGGCTGAGTGGGATGAGGCCCGTAATATCCTAGCGAAGATGTGACCAAGTGACCAACCACTATGAACTCTATTCACTCTGGCTCCCCCTCCGACCCATGCCCCCCCCGTATATACAACAGAGCCAGCCCCGCCATCGCCCCCATACTCCGAGCCACAATCAACAGCTCCTTCGAAACCGCCACCTTCCCAGACCTCTGGAAACACGCAGAAGTCACCGCACTCCCAAAAAAAAACAAAGCCAACCCAGACGATCTCTCCAACTACCGCCCTATCTCCCTCCTCCCTTTCCCAGCCAAGGTTACGGAAAAAATTGTCAACTCCCGCCTATCCCACTTCCTCGAGACAAACAACACACTCGACCCCTCCCAATCTGGGTTCCGCAAGAACCACAGCACAGAAACCGCCCTCTTAGCATGCACCGACGAAATCAGATCCAGAGTCGACATGGGCGAGACCGTAGCACTCATACTCCTGGACCTCTCTGCAGCCTTTGACACTGTCTGCCACCACACACTCAGCACACACCTTCACGACGCAGGGATAAGGCACAAAGCCCTGGATTGGCTCACCTCCTTCCTCACCAACAGAACCCAAAAAGTCCGACTCCCCCCTTCCAATCGCCCGCCACCAAAATCACCTGCGGAGTCCCCCAAGGCTCCTCCCTCAGCCCCACACTATTTAACATATACATGACCCCACTAGCCAACATCATCAAACCCCATGGAATCACCATCCTCTCATACGCCGATGACACCCAACTCATCCTCTCCCTCACCTGCAACCCCAACACTGCCAAATCCAACCTACACAACGCACTCATCGACACCGCCACATGGATGACAGCCAACCACCTGAAACTCAACTCAAGCAAAACCGAAATAATCCTCTTTGGCCCACACAAAAACACCTGGGACCCTTCATGGTGGCCCACCACGCTAGGCCCTGCACCCACCCCCGCCAACCACGCACGCAACCTTGGCATCATCCTAGACTCCTCCCTCTCGATGACCCAACAAATCAACGCTCTCACCTCCTCATGCTTCAACACACTCCGTATACTGAAAAAAACATTCAAATGGATCCCCACAGAGACCAGAAAAACTGTCACTCACGCACTCATCAGCAGCAGACTTGATTACGGAAATGCCCTCTACGCTGGCACCACTCTAAAACTCAAGCGCAAACTACAGCGCATCCAGAACTCAGCAGCACGACTCATCCTCGACCTCCCCCGACACGAACACATCTCTCCACACCTCAAATCCCTCCACTGGCTCCCCATTGACAAAAGGATCACCTTCAAGATCCTCATCCTCGCACACAAATCACTCCACAACACAGGCCCTGCCTACCTCAACGAAAGAGTCCCCTTCCACACCCCCACACGAAGCCTCCGCTCAGCTGATCTCTCTCTCGCCTCTGTCCCCCGTATCAAACACACCACCACCGGGGGCAGATCCTTCTCCTACCTTGCACCCAAAACCTGGAACGCCCTCCCAACCCACCTCGGCAAGACCCAAAACCTACTCCTTTTCAGGAAGGGCCTCAAAACCTGGCTTTTCGAACAGTGATCCTCCCAGCCCCTTCCCCTCCCCCCCCCAGTGCCTTGAGACCCTCGCGGGTGAGTAGCGCGCTTTATGAATCTCTTTGATTGATTGATTGATTGATTGACCAAGCTGGTGAATTTTAACTACATCATTTAGTTATGTCCTAAATTGAGATAATTCGGGAATGGGCAGGAACTGTATGGTCTAAGTTACTAAAGCACCGTTGGAGAGCAAGCACAACTAACGTTGTTATGTATTTGGAATGAGGAGGCGCAGCTCAAATACATCATGCTGTTTTGTGAGATCTAGGTCTAATGGTTGTCAACAGGGATATTTTTGGATCAGGGAAAAGCAGAGAACGCCAGGACTTTGGATATAGCTGGGAGGAGAACATTGGTGTTTGACTACTGAATTATACACCCTTGAGGGATGAGGCACTCTCATGAAAAATGTACCTTGGCCAAATTCTGAGGCCTCACTTAGTGGGTTGATCATAAGATTAGTGATATGCAACCACTGCTCCCTGCTAGAGGTGCCAGGGATAATTCAGAGGATACTTGTAGAGTGGGAAAGAGCCAACACCTGTTGATTACTCATACCACCATGCTGCATGTGCCCCACTGTTTAATTGTCGTATCTTTACATATATGTGTTGAAGGTTTATCTACTTGAGGTTGTGTTATGCATAGGCCAATGAGGAATTTAAATTATGCTGAAGTATTCACAGAATTATGGTAATTCAGTATTACCCTTTTAATGCCCGTTTGTGTAATTATGAATAATTTGGCGCAAAAATCCTGCCTCAGAGCACAGTAACAATTAATTTAGCAGGCTTAAGTGCCTGCTGCTATCTGTTCAGTTGCATTTAGCACTATTTTCTTAATGCAAAATGCATCCTCGGATCCATTTTGGACGCAGAAGTGCATTTTGTGGTAAGAAAGCACTAAATGGTGGGGTACACTATTCCAAGTCATCCTGTAATTTTGCTGTAATTTTGCAGAGTTACGCTACAGCAAATTACTCTTGTTACACCCACCCCTAGTAATGCAGCGTGTACTGGAACAGTGAAATTATTCCTACTGAAGCACGATAAAACCTTGAAAGTCAAACAAGCACTGCAGATGATCAAGCACTTATCATTTCGGATGCCATCACACATGATTTGGCAGATTACATCATCTATCACAGTTCATTTCAGTCGCTACCACGTCCAAGCATTCTCTGTTCTGCACCTCCTGCTACATAAGGTGTTTGCAAGTAATGTTGTGCTGGAGAGTCAGGCTCAGCTCCTGGATTTAACCACACTGTCAACTCTGCTCCTCCCTTGATTCCTGTGACATGGTCTGCTCTCCAACAGTGCGGATAGCACTGTAAGTGTTTTTTGGAGCAGCTCTGATAGTTCAGGCACCAAGGAGCAGGGAGAAGCTGCCGAATTCCTCGTTGATGGGTGGAACAATCACACATGGGTCATTATGGGAGCGGTTCTGCATATCACATGGAGGTTCTTGAATGGAACCTTGATACAGAGATCATTGGGGCAGTAGGGGATCGCCAGGAAACATTAGGGCAGTGTAAGGTGAGAGTGCCAGTCTGGCAATGGGCAGAGTAGGGGCAACCCTAAATAGGGGTGGTGATGTCACTGGACTGTGTGGCAAGATAATGGGCACAAGCGGCAGTGCAGCAGAAGGGCACGCCGTCATGTCGTGACTCCTCTTGCCACACCCAAGATCGCTGACGTATTGGAAAGCTTCTTATGAAATACACATTTCTGAGTTCGCAAGGGTGTTGCATGGCATAATAAGTGCTTTTTTCAGTGTGCAAGTTTGTGAACATCAGGTTGATGTTCAGGAACACAACATATTCAAGGGATGAAAAGGTCTTTATGAATTTGCCAAGACCCTCATCTACCACCCAGAAGCTGTCCCAAATCTCTAATATTGACCGGCTAAAATTGAACTCTGTGCTGGCACCCTAACAGTTTAAACATAGTCTTAATATTCGTCTCAACAGCGGACAGTAAACCAATATTTTGAAAAAAATATTTCACGAAAATTAACGAAGAGTGAAAGTGGTACCCATAGAAACAAAGCATCATCTCCCTAAATTTAGTGGAAAGATTGATGAAAAAGACGTAATCTCCGTATGAAATGTAAGTTCTTACCCAACTACAGAGTCACAGATATTGCTTTCTAAATATTTTTACTCATCCTGGCACATACCATCAAACTACATAGAGCTTTAGATTTCTTATTATGAACTGCGTTATTTCTGGCACTTTTCCAGATACTATGTTGTTGGGTACAAAATGAGAAGAGAAACGTTTATGCTGTAAACCCAGAAGAATCACTGTATCATATACAGTAGATAATCTGGAGAGTAATATAGACATATATACTGCAGGAGTCCTCTTATATTTCTGTTTCAGCCTCCTGCGTGCGTAAGAGTAGCCGTTGTCCAAAGATGCAGCAAAATAAACATTGTTCATAGTGAATCCATATGCAAAGTAATGTTAACATCTAATGAAAACAGTGCATGGCAGTAATTATTCCTCTCCACCCCATGGGTAATATAGTTGACATTTGGAAATCCTGAGAGTCTTTAATTTGCTAATTATTCGTACTTTAGCTGTTCATCTGTGGAATTTGGCTCTTGAATGTGCATGTTTCTGTGATGTGCTAGCTGCCATCTGCCCTGGCGATATTCCCATGCAGTTTTGTTGATGTAGCAGCTAGAGTGTTTTCGAGTGTTGATGTTATGAAAATTTAATATGATTGGATCTGGACAGGTGCCTTAAACAGACCACCCAACATATTTATTTTTCTGCCAGTAAGGTCAGAGCAACTCGTTGCTAGAATGTTGAAAGCATTCTGAACTTTTCCCGAAAGTGAATGGTTGAATATTTGAAGACGTTCTTTGACATCATGTACTCCCATTTTAAAATAACCTTAAAAAGGACAGCCCTACAAAAAGAAAATACAGAGTCTGAAATACTGTGTGAAGACTGTCGCCGAAAATAGGTTTTGAAGCAAAACTTTAAATAATTATTTTTCCAATCGATTTAGTACTGTTAACGAACTGAACTCATGGATTTACTACTAGAGAGAGGTTCTCAGAAATACTGTGTGCACAGGTCCCGATTCACAAACTCTGTTGCGCCAGTGGGTTCGACTCATAAAGCTACTTACATTTGAAGTCAAACTTACATGCACAAGTAGCTCGATTTTTCAGTGAAAAATATTGACACTGGGTGAATTTTGCAGTCGTAATTCTTTTCACTGACGCGCAATATTATCTCATGGTGGTGCAATGGCGCATTTGAACAAATCGTACTCCTGTGGTGTAGAGTGGGAGTCAGAGGGTGGGCGTGGAATGGAAGGTTTAAGACTCCCAGGAACTCAAGAGAATGTGGGTATTCCCAAAGATTCTTTCGATCCACGCCTTCTGGAAATAGCAGAAAATGTACTCCTGACAATGGTAGGAGTAAGTTACTTTCAAAGTTGGGAACGGGATACCTCAAAATATGTGGAAGTGCAGGGCAATGGCTTTTCCATGAGGAAACATATTTTCCCCTGGAGAAAAAAGAATAAAAGGAAATGCCACAATGCTATTCTTCCTGGTTTGAATAATAGGTGTTCCCTTGGCTACAGAACATTAACACATTCTTTTGTCTTCTGTTAAGCATGTTGCCCATTCTTTTCATCCTTGAAAGCCCTGCTATAAATTCTGCCCGCTCTCCCAGTTATTTTTTCTTGAAAAAAACAGCATAAACTCTTAGCTTTTGGCTCTACACTAAGAAGAGCCCCTTTCTCTCCTAATTTAGAGAATTTGGTGTGCTTTTGAGGTGGTTAAAAGATACAATAATTGACTATCCAGTGACAAATGATTTGCATTCTTGGTCGAAAACAATACTGAATCATAAAGATTTATTTGACCTGACTCATTGATGGAGAATCCCTGGAAAAATCGCACCAGGTCTTGTTTTTGTCAGTGTTACTTTTTTAAATTATTATTATTATTGTTTGCAAGCACATGCAATAGAACCTAAAAGATTAACATTTGAAAAAAATGTACAAATACTGCCATCTAAAGGTGACAGCATGTGCTTTCAAAGAAAGGAAAGTACACAATTAGCCATCCCAAAGTTTGGAGCACCTGCGTGGCCCACAAGCTATGACACTAAAACACACAATTTGTAGATGGGTATGCCCAAGTAAGGAACCATGCTGGTATTTAAAAAGCAATGACTGACGTCGGCTGACTCTCTGGTCCATGCTGTATGCTGTGGTGGGCGAACCAAAATGTGAATGATACTTTAGCAGGTCAAAAGATGAAGAAGGCTGAAACAAAGCTCCTCTATGTATGTGTATGTATGTATTTTTTTATTAATTAATTTTTTCTGATTGTGAGGTGAGAGAGACACCTAAAGGTGCGAAAAGGCCAGCCCAAAAAGTGCTGTATAGAGTGCCATATTAAATAACTATTAAATAAGTATTCATTATTAATATTATTATTATTATTATTGGTATTAGTAGTAGTAGTAGTAGTTGTAGACATGTAAAGAAGAGGCAAAATAGGATTCTAGAGCAATTAAGTCATAACAATAATGAAATAAAATGCGGAACCATGTAAACAAAAAGAGAAACATTTGCTACAGGTCGGCTAAACATCTCAGAATAAACACAATTGCATGGTAAGAGAAAATCACCATAGCATTATGGTGACCTCTAATAGAAAAATAATTTCAGCTGTGTCCACTTGTCATACTGATGTATGCTGTGCCAATACATGGCTAAATGAAGTACACAAAAGGTGATGGGAGAATAAGTCTAATCACTGGCAGTCGACTGGGGTAGCATTCCAACCATCGCTCCTTTGCCCACGATGCCACCTCAGATTAGACCCAGATTAGACCCCGGTGTTATGCAAATCAGTCTTGGCCCTGCTCCGAAGAAAACACTCCAGCCCAAATGTCGAAAACAAGCCTGTGTAATCAGAGCAGAACCAAGGCTGATTTGAATATAGCTGGGTTTAATCTGAGGTGGCAAAAAGGGCAAAAAAAGATGGACTGGAGTGCAGCCCAAGAAAGTACCTCTGGCTGAGATTAAGGCAAGCATTGCACCATCACACTTTTGACCTTAGTTTAATGGGACTATATGACTAAACACAATAGCAATGAGTGAAAATACAGACATATTAAATATCTAGTTATTTGTCACCTTAAATTACAAACATAATGCAAATTCAATGTCACAGTATGTCTATATATTTGAAAAAGAATGTAATTTACTTTACATACATTTGCAAATATGTGGTCAGGCATTTCTTCCATTTGTATGCCTCCCCATTTTTAGGGTTGAGCGTGTGAGTGCATGCAGTAGCGCATGTGTCTCGCTTGCGAGACACTGTTGTGTACAGTTAAAGGCTTAGAGCCTGCCTATCTCTCACCTTTTGATGGTTTTGCGTGGCACTCTTCTTTACAGCCTCGTAATTTGTCAAGGCAGGCCTGGAATCATTTCCGTTCCTTGGTGTGGAGCAGGGATCAAGCACTGATTGATTCAACTTAATTAGTGCTCGTCCGCTGCTCTGAACGTGATTGAGGTACTATTTTGTTCTTTTTAACTTTTAGTGCCCTACAAAGAGTAGTCTTGTGACTGGCAAAAACGAGCCCAGCAAACAAACTTGAAAAGTTTTATTTTTAAAAGCTAACTTTCTTTTATTTTGCCTAGTCGTCTTTTCTTACTTTCCTCTCATGTTCTCTTCAGTTTTTTGCTTCTGGGTGCTCTTTTCAAAAGATGGCTACTTGCTCAAGCGACATTGATTCCTTATCATGTGTAATTTATGAAGTGATGCATTAAAACATATTCAGGCAGTACACCCCAATCCACCCTCTCCAATACGTCCCACTACAAACCATCCAAATTCACTCCACTTTACCTGCACCAATACACCCCACTTCAATCCAAACCAGTCACCCCAATCCAAACCTCTCCAACCAACCACACTCCAATTCTCCCACACAACCCTAATCTAATCTGCCCAATCCAGTTGATCCCACTCTAATCAAAATCAATCTGCACCACTCTTAATCAATCTGCCCACTCCAATCCAAAACAATGTGGCCCACTCCAATACAAAACAATATGCCCACTCCAATCTAAAACTATATGTCCCACTCCAATCCGAAACAATCTGCCCCACTCCAATCCAACCAGTCTGCCACACTCCAGTCTACCCAAATCCAAAGCAGTGTGCCCCACTGCAATCTGCTGCACTCCAAACCAAAACAATCTGCCCCACTGCAATCCAAAACAATCAGCCCTACTCGATTACAAAACAATCTGCCCGAAGCCAGTCCACCTCATTCCAATCTGCCCCATTTCAATCCAAAACTATCAGCCACACTCCAGTCCTCCCCACTCCCATCTGCCCCACTTCAATCCAAAACAATCTTTCCCACTCTAATCTGCCCCACTCCAATCTGCCCCAGTCCAAACCAAAACAATCTGCCTCACTCCAATTCGGCCCACTCCAGTCTGCCCCACTCCAAACCACAACAATCAGTTCCACTCCAGTCCACCTCACTCCAATCTACCCCACTCCAATCCCAAAAAATACACACCACTCCTCACCCCAATACAATCCACCCCACTTTATCTCAATTCACCCTACCCCAATAAACACCACTCCCATGCAATCCACCCCTCTCCCATCCAGTCCACCCCATACCAACCCAATTCACCCCACTCCAATACACCCCATTCCAATTCACCCTAATACAATCTGCCCCACTCAATCCCAAACAATCTGTCCCACTCTAATCCATGAAGGAAAACGAGTTGCAGAATAAAAAAAATAACGAAACCATTTGGTTTCATTTTTTCAGAGTAGGCAGTGGTCCTCTGAAAAAACATTTTGGGCAACATTCACAAAGGGGAAGGGGTCCCCTGGGGACCCCTTCCCTTTTGCGAATGGGTTACCACCAGTGTGACACTGGTGGTAACTGCAAATTGCTTTGCGACCGCATTCCCGGTCACAAAGCAATTTAGCATCATGATGCGAGTCTCAAATAGGAAGGGGACACCCCTTCCTATTTGCGAGTCGCATTCACAATTTGCGAGTCGGTACCAACTCGCAAATTGTGAATGAGCATCGCGATGTGCATTTTGCATGGCGCAAACTGCGATTTTCGCAGTTTGCACCATGCAAAATGCTTGCTACATCTGTCCCTTAAATCCACCCCATCCCACTCCAATCCACACTCACTTCAATCCACCATACTCTACTCCATTCCACCCACTCTATTCCAATCCACCCTACCCCAGTCCAGTCCACCTCACCCCACTCCAATCAATCCAGTTCACCCCATCCAATCCCCCACCTCACCTCACTCCACCCCAATCCACCCCACTCTAATCCAATCCACCCCACCTCACGCCAGGCCAGTCCACCACACCCTACCCCTATCACTCCAATCCAAACCACCTTCTCCAATCCAATCTAATCACCCCACACACCTCACCCCTTTTCAATCCACCTCACTCCAACCCACCCCACTCCACTCAATCCACCCAATTCTAGTCCAATCCAATCCACCCCACTATCTCATTCCACTCCAACTCACTACCTCAGTCCACCCCACCCCACCCCAATCCAATCCACTCCAGTCCAATCCACCCAACTCCACCCCACTCTACTCCACTCTACAAAACTCTCTGCCACTGACCCACTGAAATCTACTCCCCTCTACTCAAATCTATGACACTCTACTTCTGCTACTCCACTCTATGACATTCCAACAAATCCACTCTACACTACTCTTCTCCCCCACTCCACTCTGACCCTCCACTCCACTCCATTCCACTCCACTAACATTTAGCCTTGCTGAACGGTAGCCACACTGGTGTACAACATGGCAAAACACACTGCAAAAGCCAATAGCTCTTGTATAGGTGTGACCTATTGGCTTTGCCAATGCTTGTTGTCGGTATAATTCAGTTAGCCACCCACTGAGAAGATGAAGTAGTAAACATTTGGCATTCAGCGTACAAGCACTTCAGAAAAGCAGTACATCAAGTGTTTTGTAATCTCAAAGGTGTAAAGCCAGCTTTATTGTCATTAAGAATCAAAGTCAAAACAAACATTTGTAAAGCCAATAGGTCTGGTGTAAGGAAGGCGAGAGGCAGCGTCGTGATATGGCAGGTAAGCTTTATTTGCCGAGCTCTCCTCTAACTCGGTGTCTTCTTCCTCTGTCAGCAAGCAACTCCCAGGAGGAAGAACCATCGCTAACATTCTAGGCTCGCGGCTAGAGAATCACACATACAGCCGCGAGCCATGTCATAACACATCCCCCACCCATGACACTCACAAAAAGAACCACAAATAAATAACAGGAAAGAACTATATCAAAATAAGAGATAACAAGGTAAAAACAAAAGAAAATCTATACACGGAGTCGTTACCCTAGCAATTTGCTTTATGTTACATAGACATTCAAGAACACTGGAGGTCTCCTATATCTAGTAGTCCTAGGAATCCCAACAGTTCTAGGTGACACCCTACTTGGAACACAAGTAGAAGCTCCCATGCAATCTGAACAGGTATTAGGAGCATCATAATCACCTCACTTCTGCCAACCGTGGCATCACCACTTCCACCACCAAACTGTTTCCTCTCGCCACCACTAGGACCATTCACATCTTCATCTTTCATCAACATATAACCACTACAATCATCACCCCTCCTTGCACACCCAACATCCAATGCAGAAGAAAATTTTGCAACACGCCTGAAATTCCAACGTTGACCATTTTCAAGCAAGACATGTGAATGGTCCTAGTGGTGGAGAGAGGAAACAGTTTGGTGGTGGAAGGGGTGATGCCACGGTTGGCAGAAGTGAGGTGATTATTGATGCTCCTAATACCTGTTCAGATTCCATGGGAGCTTCTACTTGTTCATGCTCTAATACATTGTCTCCGTCTACTGTCTGCCACTCAAGAGCCAGATGAGAAAGACAGTCCACTTGCACATTCTTCCAACGAGGAATGTACTCAATCTTGTAATTCAATTCTTGCAAACGGGAAGCCAACCGAGCCAGTCTCGCTGACCCTTTATTAGTCCCACCTGGTGACAAAATCTTTAGCAATGGCTTATGATCAGAACGCAATGTGATGGTACTACCCCATATATATGTGCGAAAATACTCCACACCCCATGCCGCAGCCAGAGTTTCACGCTCAATAACAGCACAATGTCTCTCAGCAGTAGACAAAGTCCGAGAAGCAAAGGCAACCGTCTTCTCCACAGACCCATGCGTTTGAGACAAGACAGCCCCAATGCCCACAGCGCTTGCATCCACCGTGATGATTGTTCTTCTTTTCGTGTCAAAAGGCACTAGAATGCCAGCATTGCATCCATCATCCTTAATCAACTGAAAACATTGGCATTGCTCTTCTCCCCAGACAAAACTAGCCCCTTTGCGCAAAAGTACTTTTAGGCATTCTGTCTTGCTAGCGAAGTTCTTGACAAATTTGGAATAGTACTCAATCAATCCCAAAAAAGATCGCAATTGGTCCTTGTCTTTGGGAGCTGGAGCCGACCTAATTGCCTCTAACAGGTCTTTCTTTGGATTTACACCATCTTGCGACAGTGAGTGACCAAGATACTCCACCTCCGTCATCAAGAATTGACATTTTTCACGGCGCAAAGTGTTGGAAAATGGGTTATTGGTAAGGGCAGGTAGGTACCTACACTTAGCAATAGGCCACTAACCTCCACTTAGGTCCAGTTAGGTCTCAGTAAATTAATCCCAACTCAACCCTTGGTAGCTTGGCAACGAGCGTCAAGCCTTAACTTAGGAGACAGAGTGTAAAGCATTCAAATATCACAAAACAGTAATTAAATAAAACACTGCAAACAGTTTAAAAATCCAAAACCAATTTATAAAAATAGATTATATTTTTATCTTTAAAATGACACAAAAACGAATAAAATCAGATAAGGGGAACCGGAGATCTGATTTTTTAAAGAAATATTGTTTTTTAGCGCATAGAAACAAAAAGCGCCAATCGGGTCATCTGGTTGCACCTCGACCGGGGCAAAGTCAAAGTTTCAGGCCGACCGCGATGGAGCCCTGCTCGGCTACAGGCCGCGGACGGCCTCGTTTAAAAGTTTACCTTCACACTTAGGCCCTCATTACAACATTGGCGGTAAAAGGTGCTTACCGCCGTGCAGAAGACCACCAAAACACCGCCGC
The DNA here is from genome assembly GCF_031143425.1 of Pleurodeles waltl. Taxonomy (NCBI): domain Eukaryota; kingdom Metazoa; phylum Chordata; class Amphibia; order Caudata; family Salamandridae; genus Pleurodeles; species Pleurodeles waltl. The sequence goes on from NC_090444.1 coordinate 178,550,267, forward strand.
GGCCACGGGATTCCGCCACAGCTATTATGACCCACATCTCGGAATCCGCCGAAATTCAGACACCCACACAAGACCGCCACACCAAAGGTCAGTGATAAACTGGCGAAAACAAAACCTCCACTGTCATGCCAACAGAAACACGCCCATGCTATCACGACACACAAATCCACGCGGCGGTCTTTCAACCACGGTATTCCATTGGCGGTACACACTGCTGCGCTCAAAATACACACACATCTCCAAAACACCGCCACATTGGACAATTCCAAATACACACACTTGATACACATACACACACCACTCCCACACACCCAACACAATATAAAACACACACCCACATCACCCACAAACCCCTACGACAAAAAATCAGAGACGAAGGCCAGATAGACAGAGATCACAGCAACTGAGAACCCCACCACACAGAGGCACACAACACCATGATCCATACAACATTACACGCACAATACACCACACACCACTACACATCACCACACACATCAACACTTACACCACCCCACACATCACCCACACCACCTCATGTCACGCCAAAGACACCCCAGGTTTTCCAAGGAGGAGCTCAGGGTCATGGTGGAGAAAATACTACGGGTAGAGCCACAGCTATTTGGCTCACAGATGCAGCACACATCCATAGCCAGGAAGATGGAGCTATGGCAAAGAATCGTGGACAGGGTCAACGCTGTGGGACAGCATCCAAGAAATCGAGAGGACATCAGGAAGAGGTGGAACGACCTACGGGGGAAGGTGCGTTCAGTGGTATCCAGGCACAACATCGCGGTACCACGGACTGGCGGCGGAGCCCCACCTCCTCCCCCACAACTAACAACATGGGAGGAGCAAGTCTTGACCATCATGCATCCAGAGGGCCTCGGAGGAGTCGGTGGAGAGAATGGACACTGGTAAGTTAAATCTCAACTATTATATCCCCCACCCTACCTGCATGCCATCACACACCACCACCCTCACCCCCTCCCCTATCACTCCAACTCCTCACTAATGTACTCATAACACAAACCACCCATCCAAAAACAAAGCTCTGCATGCAAAAACAAAGCATGGTCACCCCTCACCAAAGCATGCTCACTGCACATACCCATAACAACCCCCTAACCATCATCACACAAACCCACACACAGGAATGCTTGCACTGGGGTACACAAACACCCACCCATTGCACACCATTACTCACACACATGCACTAATCATGCTCTTATATCCCTGCAGGACCACTACGGAACGTCACCACACCGGAGGGTCCAGAAAACTCCACTCCACCCACAGAAGAGGCCCACAGTGACGACAGCAGCTCTGCCCTACAGGATCCTGATGACCAGCCCGGACCATCGTGGGCCTCGGGACAGTCAGTTCCCCTTGCACAGGCACAGCCCAACACTGACCTTCCACCCTCTGGTAACACCAGCACAGCACCCACCCAGCGGGCCCATACCTCCGTACCCAGGACACGTCAATCAGCGGTGTGTCCACCACTACAGGGAACCCAGGATAACCCACCACCCCAACAACAACAGGGACCTGGTGGCAGTGGTAGTGGGCACACGGTCCAGGGGACGGAGGCACAGGAACACAGGGGAACTGGGAGGGCTGCTGTGCGACAGGGGGCGGACAGGCCTAGGGAACCCACTCCCCACGAGGCCCTCTCCTCCACCATGGGAGCATACCACCACTCCCAGGAGACGATGGCCACGGTACTGGCCAAGTTTCAGGAGACCCAGCGCATGCATGACGAACTGTATTTGGGGTTCAAGGAGGAGCTCAGAACTATCAGCTCCGCCCTGGGCACCATCGTAGGGGTGCTGAAGGACATACAAAAGACCATGAGGGACACCGTGGCACTCCAAGGGGCCCCTGACACTAGCATGGACGATGAACTGCCCACCACCTCCGCCGGTGCTAGTGGACAGGACGCCCCGCCACTGGACCACCACACCAGCACCCCACCCCCTGCAGACGGACAACCACCCCGCAAGCGGTCCCTGAGATCCAGGAACAGGACAGAGCAAGATGGCAAGACCACCGCCAGGAAATGAGACCACCCTGATTGTCCTCCCACTGTCTCACTTTGTTTCCCTGTCCCGATTGGAACTGCCCCAGCTCCACTTCCTATGCCCATATGGACAGTGCACCTGTGTGACTAATGTACTGGACTCTGCCATGGACATTCCTCCACCGTCCCCCATCACCATATCACTACCCCCCTCCATTTTTGAGCACTGAAATAAACACCCTTGAACCACAAAACAATCTGGAGTCGGTCTGTGATTTGGTAAATATGTATAATCAATGACAGTGTCAACATGCTTTCCAATTTTATAGCCAACATACCTATGTCACACATCACATGTCCTTGAAGGATGCAAGCAGATGACACACGTTGCTAACCACACCTGTGAAACCGTAATGGAAAGGTACAACTCAGTGACCAAATACTGTTATGAACTGACAGACAGGATAGAGGTAGAATTGTGAAAGTGAATGTAATGGTAAAAAGAAAACTGTTCTCACCTGTGTGTCACTGGAAATATTGCCGTATGACTGACTCCCTGTTGTCTATGTCTTCTTCCTCAGCGTCCTCCTCATCACTGTCCACAGGCTCCACAGGCTCCACAGCTGCCACAACACCGCCATCTGGACCATCCTCCTGCAGAAAAGGCACCTGGCGTCGCAAAGCAAGATTGTGAAGCATCGAGCAGGCGATGATGATCTGGCCACCTTCCTTGGTGAGTAGAATAGGGAACCACCTGTCATATGCAGGCACCTGAACCTGGCCTTCAGGAGGCCGAAGGTTCGTTCGATCACCCTCCTAGTCCGCCCATGGGCCTCATTGTAGCGTTCCTCTGCCCTGGTCCTGGGATTCCTCACTGGGGTGAATAGCCAGGACAGGTTGGGGTAACCAGAGTCCCCCAATAGCCACACCCGTTGCCTTTGGAGTTGACCCATCATATAAGGGATGCTGCTATTGCGCAGGATGTAGGCGTCATGCACTGATCCAGGGAACATAGCATTTACCTGCGAGATGTACTGGTCTGCCAAACATACCATCTCTACATTCATCGAATGATAACTCTTCCGGTTCCTGTACACCTGTTCACTCCTGTGGGGGGGGACCAGAGCTACATGGGTGCCATCAATAGCACCTATGATGTTGGGGATATGTCCAAGGGCATAGAAGTCACCTTTCACTGTTGGCAAATCCTCCACCTGAGGAAAAACGATGTAGCTTCTTACGTGTTTCAGCAGGGCAGACAACACTCTGGACAACACATTGGAAAACATAGGCTGGGACATCCCTGATGCCATGGCCACTGTTGTCTGAAACGATCCACTTGCAAGGAAATGGAGCACTGACAGCACCTGCACTTGAGGGGGGATTCCTGTGGGATGGCGGATTGGTGACATCAGGTCTGGCTCCAACTATGTACACAGTTCCTGGATAGTAGCACGGTCAAACCTGTAGGTGATGAGTAAATGTCGCTCCTCCATTGTCAACAGGTCCACCAGCGGTCGGTACACCGGAGGATTCCGCCATCTTCTCAAATGTCCAAGCTGACGGTGCCTAGGAAGGACAACAGCGACCACAGAGTCAACAAAATCCCAGGTATGTACCCATAGATACACAGAACACGACACCAAAGACAAAAATCTTCCTTTATGTGTGTCGAGTGTAGGGCCAGGTATGTGTGACGCAGTTGCAAATTAAGCCATGTGGGCCCCTGAAATGGCGGCTGCCTGACCTCTAAACTGGGACAGTGGGATGTGAGGTAACTGCGCTGGCGTTGTACACCGTCGCGGTAGGCGGTCGAAGACCGCGGCGCAATACTGCATTGGTTAACATTGGACCCTATGGGTCCCAGGAGCCAATGATGAAGTGCGCCGGTGGTGATGATACGCACCGCCGCGGACGTCACCGACGCGGACATGACCGCCATTTTCTATCTGTTCAATCACTTGATACCTGATCTTTGACAGGAGAGGACCTACACTGCAAGTGCTGCTGTGACCTCGGTCTGGAAGAGACAATGGCTGCTGCATCTGGGGAAAGGACCCCTGCCTTCACTGCTCAGGAGTTGGAGAAGCTCGTGGACGGGGTCCTCCCCCGTACACGCTACTCTACGGTCCTCCAGACCAACAGGTAAGTACACAGGGAGCACGCTGTATGGGCTATGCCTGGGTGGAGAGGGCTGGTTGTAAGAGGGAAGGGGGCAGAGTGCAGTGAAAATGAAGGACTGTGAATGCATGTGCCACATGGCAAGGGCAGGGAAGGGGGCCACTCACTTCGACGGTGCTCTTGCTAATGACTTCTCTTCTTCCCCTGTGCATGTCATGTAGGTCAGCGCCCACCAGAAGAAGGACATTTGGCGTGCCATCGCCAAGGACGTCCGGACCCTGGGGGTCCACCAGAGACGGGGCACCCACTGCTGTAAAAGATGGGAGGACATTTACCACTGGAGCAAGAAGACGGCGGAGGCTCAGCTGGGGATGGCCTCCCAACGTGGGAGGGGTGCCTGTCGCCCCATGACCCCCCTGATGTTCCGGATCCTGGCGGTGGCCTACCCTGAGTTGGATGGGTACTTGAGGGCATCACAGCAGACACAAGGGGGTGAGTACACAATCATTCTGGGGACCTTGTGCGCAGTTGAGGGGTCTAGGTGTGGGAGGAGGGCTGTGGGTTTCCCTAGGCCAGGGCGACTTCCATAGGCTAGGCCCCTCCGTAATGCAGGCCATGTGGCACTCCACCCCACTGCAGTAGAGTGCCAAGTACAGGTATACATGCCCCTGTGGCATCCATGTGTGAAGATGTCCACCATAGCGATGTAGGCCATATCCCAGGAATTGCATCTGTAGAGGCCAGGAGCACGGTGTAGTGCAGGGGGCTGCTGTGTCTGTATTGTCCGCCAACGGTAGCGGTATGCCATGCACTCAACCTGTCTTTCTTCTGTCCCCCCCCTTTTTCTGCTCTCCCTGTTCTTTTGTGCATCAGCATCATCAGGCGGAGGTAAAGTGGCACGGAGCACGAGGGAGCTGCATCCCACATGGCCATGGAGGGCCACACTACAGACTCAGAATGCACCAGTGGGACGGAGGGCGAGGGGAGCTTCACGTCGGGCACCGGATCACCAACCAGCGACACAGACTCGTCCACCGATGGGAGCTCCCTTTTGGTGGCAGCACCATCTGTGCCCCACACTTCTACAGGTACAGCCGCCACCTCCCCTACCAGCACCGCCCTCCCAGCAGCCCCTCAGCGTTCAGCCCGTGCCCGCTCACCCAGGAGGGTGGGCATCACCTTCGCCCCAGGCACCTCAGCCCCTGCCCCAGTCCCCCTTGCTGCTCTCAGTGAGGAGGCCATTGACCTCCTCAGGTCACTCACTGTTGGGCAGTCTACCATTGTGAATGCCATCCAGGGTGTAGAAAGGGAGTTGCAACACGGTAATGCATTCCTGGAGGGCATTCATTCTGGTCAGGCTGCTCTTCATCGAACCCTGCAATCTTTGGCCTCAGCACTGATGGCAGCCATTGTCCCTGTGTCTAGCCTCCCCCTCCAACTTCCTCCACCCAGACCCAAGCCCCTGTACCCCAGCCTATCCCAAACACACCAACAGACAAGCATGCACACACCTCAACACACAAAAGTAGCTCAGGCAAACATAGGCACCACACATCCCACAGGCACTCACACTAGCATCAGACACATACAGACACAGCAACATCCACTGCCTCCACTGTGTCCCCCTCCTTGTCGTCTCCCTCCTCCCTCCCAGTGTCGTCTACACTCTCACCTGCATGCACTACATCTACAGGCACTAGGACTCGCACCAGAACACCGAGCACCACACCCAGCTCACCAGCACTCACCACCCCCTCTCCCATTTACACGTCCCTTGTGTCCTCTCCCAGTGTATCTGTGACGCCCCCTCCCAAAGTACACAAATGCGGGCACCCACACACCCAACATCCATCCACCTCACGACAGCCTCCAGTACCTGCACCCAAAACACCCAAAGTGACACCTCCTACAACCACCTCCTCTTCCTCCACTCCAAGATCCCCTCCAGCTACCCATCCCAGTGTTCGTCATAAACTCTCCCTCAGCAACGTTGACCTCTTTGCCCCCATCTCCACCCCTCCAATTCATAAGTCCCATAGTTGCACCTCAGCCAAAAAGACTCCAGTACCAGTGGTGCGTGTTACAGGTGTGTGGAGTGCTCCGGCCACCAGGGCAGGCAGTGTGACACGGAGCCAAAGCACTGCCAGTCCACCCCCTGTAAAGCATCTAAAGTTGGAAAGTGGCCGACGGGATAGGGTGAAGACTCCGGGTGGCAAAACTGCTCACAAGGGTCCCAGGAGGATTGCAGAGTCAGCTGTGACTCCTCCAAAGGTGGTGAAGGGCCAGAAGAAGTCTGCACAGTCTGGTGAGAGCAGCACGGTGGAGAAGGGCGCCATCCTCCCCGGCAGCCAGGACGTCACCGCCAGCACCGTCGTCACTGGTCAGGAGACCACCACCAGAGTCATTGCCCACTGTAGAGACTTGAGAGACTGTGGCTTTGCACTCCCCAGGATTGTTCAGTGGGCAACTCACCCACTTTAGAGACTTGAGAGACTGTGGCTTTGCACTCCCCATGATTGTTCAGTGGGCAACCCACCCACTGTAGAGACTTGAGAGACTGTGGCTTTGCACTCCCCAGGATTGTTCAGTGGGCAACCCACCCACTGTAGAGACTTGAGAGACTGTGGCTTTGCACTCCCCAGGAATGTTCAGTGGGCAACCCACCCACTTTAGAGACTTGAGAGACTGTGGCTTTGCACTCCCCAGGAATGTTCAGTGGGCAACCCACCCACTTTAGAGACTTGAGAGACTGTGGCTTTGCACTCCCCAGGATTATTCAGTGGACAACCCACCCACTGTAGAGACTTGAGAGACTGTGGCTTTGCACTCCCCAGGATACATCAATGGGCATGGAGCCTTGTCGTGGATCTGGCGTGGTGCTGTAATCCGGCCTAGGTGCCCCCCCCTTCCGTTCCCCCTGAGTTGCCTGTTGTATTTCTATCTGATGCCCCAGCAGTGTTCTCTCCGTTTGTGGACAGGTATCTATTGTGGGCCTCGCCCATGCATTTTTGTACCAGTGGTGCACGGACATTGGTATGTGCATACCTACACTGCTTCTTGTAATATATATACTTTTGAATGTGTATATATATATCTGTATATATTTGGTAACTGTATTTTGATACATTACAATTTTTGGACTGATTTCCTTTGGTCTTTGCATTCTTCCAGGGGGGTTGTGGGTTGTTACTGTGATGTTTTGACATGCATAGCTGTGTGTGTTATAATGTGCCAGGGTGGGGGTGGGGGTGTTGCATGTGTGTCCCCCTGACTTTTGCCTCCCCCCTCCCCTATGTCGTAGGTGCAGTACTCACCGTTGTCTTCGCCGGCACCGTTGCTGGTGTTCATAAATGAGCAGGAAGACAAGGACAGGTAGGATTTGTAATTCCGGCTCCATGGTGTCCTCCTTCCTCGTGGAGTGTGTTAAGGTGAGCGTTTTCCCATTGCAAAAGCTGTTTCCGCCGTGTTTTTATCCGCGGTGAATCCGCCCCGGAAAAGGTGGTGGATTGGCGGGTTGTGATACTGTGGGCGGTACATTGTCTTCCGCCTGTCTGTTGGCGGTAACCGCTGCGCTGCTTGTCTGTACCGCCGTGGTGGTCGGTGTGTTAAAGTGGCTGTCTATGTTGGCGGTTTCCGCCACGGTCATGATTCCCTTTTTTTGTCCACCGGCCTGTTTGCTGTATTACCGAAGCTTTAACACCGTCCGCCAGGGTTGTAATGACCCCCTTAGTCTCTTTTTCGAAGATTTTCTTCAGCAGGACTAACCTGCCAGTCCAATCTGACCTCCTGGAGCCCTTCTCCGGATACGCGTCGTGGGAATCCTCGGTGAAGATTTTTACCTTCGGACTTAGTCGTTTTTTCGAGGTGAAAATCCTTTGACCTGGGTAAACCTGGATCTTGATCCAACGTCCCTGGAGCCCTCCTCGGATACGCTGGCTGGGAGGTCCCGGTCAACTTTTTACCTTCAGACTTAGCGGGTCATTCCGACCCTGGCGGTCGGTGGCCGCCAGGGCCACCGACCACGGGAGCACCGCCAACAGGCTGGCGGTGCTCCTACGAGCATTCTGACCGCGGCGGTTTAGCCGCGGTCAGACGCGGAAAGCCAGCGGTCTCCCGCTGACTTTCCGCCGCTCGTAGGAATCCTCCATGGCTGCGGAGCGCGCTCCGCAGCCATGGAGGATTCCGACTCCCCCTCCCGCCATCCAGTTCCTGGCGGTTCTCCCGCCGGGAACCGGATGGCGGGAGGGGGAGTCACGGGGCCCCTGGGGGCCCCTGCCGTGCCCATGCCTATGGCATGGGCACGGCAGGGGCCCTCGTAAGAGGGCCCCTAAAAGTATTTCAGTGTCTGCAAAGCAGACACTGAAATACGCGACGGGTGCAACTGCACCCGTCGCACCTTCCCACTCCGCCGGCTCTATTACGAGCCGGCGTCATCGTGGGAAGGGAGTTTTCCCCTGGGCTGGCGGGCGGTCTTGCGAAGACCGCCCGCCAGCCCAGGGGAAAACTCGGAATACCCTCCGTGGTCTTTCGACCGCGGAGCGGTATTTCGGAGGGGGGAAGTCTGGCGGGCGGCCTCCGCCGCCCGTCAGACTCAGAATTAGGGCCTTAGTCTCTTTTTCTGAGATTTTCTTTACCGGGATGAACCAGCAAATCAGGCCGGGTCACGGTTGAGGCAAGCCGGCTTGAGTTGCAGTGGCGGGTCGGTCCCTCTATGGAGCTTTTTTTCAAAAGTTCTCCAAACTTCTCCAAACTTCTGGGGCTTCTCCCAGATGTCCTTTTAAGGTTCTTTTGAGGTCCACAGCTCACTCCAAGGGTCCAGAAGTTCTGAGATGGTCCTTGGGGGTGCGGACTTCAACTCCCAGAATGCACCTGGCGCAAACTCCTTTTTGGCCACTGGACAGTGGTCAGCTGGTTGCTTTCTTCAGGAGTTGGTGCAGGGGACTCTGGTTAGCAATTTTTCAACTGTAGCAAACAGGGAGTCCTTGAACCAGTTGAAGCCAGGCAAAGTCCTTCTTGTGGTGAAGCCCAGGTGTGCAGCTGGTGCAGCCCTTCTTAGTGCAGGTTCCAGGTGCAGGCCGGGGTCCAGCAGGGCAGTACTTCTTCTTCTGTAGTTCTTCCTTGTTGGATGTGGTAGGGAACTGAGGTGTGGGTGCAGGTCTGCCAGTTATATCCTTGATCCTGGGTGAAAAGCAGGGAGGTCCTGGTTCTCCAATCAGGTGCAGGGTCCTTCCCCTTGTGATGACCACTTCCTGGGAAGTGTGGCAAAAATCAATCCCAGGAGGCAACATTCTCCAATAATCCATCATGGCTGAATCTGATTTTTGGAGGTTACATCTGGCTGAGCCCACCCACTGGTGTGGCTAAAAATCATAAACACACCCCTCTCCTGCCCTCTCCTAATCTAATCAAGGGGGCACCTAGTTGTCTGGGGTTGCAGGATGTGGGGGTGTTGCTGGTTGTTCCAAATGTCCTTCTCTGCATTTGAAGACCAGTTTGGCAGCCCTCCCACTTCCTGCCTCACCATCTGCTGAGGGGAGATTCCCTCCCACAGGCACATTCCTTTGTGTGAAGCCAGGCCACTTCACACCTCATCAAGGCAGCCTGGCCAGGCTGCTAGAGGCTGGCCAATCAGAGCACAGCAGCAAAAACAATGCAGGGCTGAAATTGGCAACTTTTCAGGTAAAGTTTAAAACTCTTGACCTGAACAAGTTATATTAAATCCAACAACTGGAAGTTGTGGGATTTAATATAACAATTAATTTAATACCAAACACCTTTGTATCCATAATTTAAGGGGACTTTAAAAATTAAAATAAAGTCACCCCATTCTAGCCTATGAAGGCTACAATGAGGGAAAAATGAATTTGGCTGTTTTTACCTCACCAGGGCTTATAAAACTATTTTTATAAGGTCCCTGCTTATAGTTACATGGCACCCAGCCCCAGGGGCACATAGGGCACACCTTAGGGGTGACTTATATGTAAAAATAAGGTAGTTTAAGACTTTGGAACTACTGTTAATTCCAAAGTCGAATTTACATATAACTTTAATTTAAAAGCAGCCAGCAAGGCAGGCCTGCCTTTAAAATGACACTGGGCACCTCAGCAGTGCACCTATGGGTGCACTACCTATGCTGTGATCCCTAAACCTACATGCCCTACCATATACTAGGAACTTATAGGTAGGTTAACTTAGCCAATTATAATTAGCCTAATTTGCATATTGATTTTACACAGAGCACAGGCCCTGGGACTGGTTAGCAGTACCCAGGGCACCATCAGAGTCAGGAAAACAACAGCAAAAAGTGAAAAATGGGGGCAAAAAGTTAGGGGGCCTCTGCAATCAGCCCTGTTTTCTCACACAAAGTTAAACCAGATTGCAACACTCTGTCCAGTAGCATCTTCGGAGTTACATTATGGTTCTCAATAGTTTTGCCAAACACTAGAATGTCATCTTGGAAGAACAGGATATTGTCTAACCCTCTGAAAATTTGGTTCATCATCCTTTGGAAAACGCTGGCGGCAGACGCCAGACCGAACGGCATCCGAGTGAACTGAAATGTGCCCTCCATGGTGATGAAAGCAGTGAGGCCCTTAGAACCAGGATGAAGTCTAATCTGATGGTATGCATGCTTCAAATCCAATTTTGAAAATTATTTAGCATCCTTCATTAGTAGAACCAATTCATTTCCCCATGGCAGGGGAAAAGTGTCTGTAACAATATTCTGGTTTAAACCTCTCAAATCTACACAGAAACTCAACTTGCCATCTCTCTTCTTAGAAATCACTACAGGCGACAACACTGCTGAGGCCTCCACTGGTTCAATTACCCCACTGTCTAGCATTTCATTAAAGAGCTCTTTTACACCCTCTCTTACCGAGACTGGAACCTTTCTAACCTTGTGCTGCACAGGAACAGCACCGGGCTTCAACCTAATCTTGTGAACATAGCCTTTCAACTCTCCCATCTCCTCTCTGAATACCCCTTTAGCCCCATTCAATATACCAGCAAGAGAAACATCTGCGATTACAGCTACCTGACTACGGCCACACCGGTTGATGACTAAGCGAAGATCGCACTGGTGTTGCCAACCCAAAATAGGCGGACCAGACTCTACCACATACACTTTGCCTAAGACCTTTCTCCCCTTCAGCTTGGGGTCCTTCGCTGCCCACAATCTTTCCTCCATTTTTTTGCTCCTACACTGTACTATGAGCAGGTCCCGAATCAACTCCTCCGTCATCGCCCCAAATCTGCGTTTGACAGAAAGCTCTCTTAAACGAGTGACAAACTCGTCCACAGATCCACCTCTCCTTTGAGGTTGTGTGTAAAACTTAAATCTTTGCATGACTACATTCTCAGTCTTGGCAAACCTTAATTCTAGTCTCCGCCTCACTTCCAAAAATACATCATCAATGGGTTGGCCAGACTGATCAACAGCCTTAGGCAAGTACTTGAAAACATGCTGACCTTCATTGCCTAGGGAACTAAGTAAGATAGCTTTTTTCCTACTGGACGAGAATCCTAACCCATCTAAGACTTCAAGATAATTATCAAAAATGTCTATGCACTCCTCACAAAGTATTGGCGGATTCCCAGGTTGCACCAAGAATAGAGGTGGAGAGTGCACAGCAGCGGTTGACATATCCATTGTGTGAATCCGTGCTCAGTTTCTAATAAAACACAAATTTGGTAAGAAGGCATGCTTAGAAGAAACCCAAAAAAACAGAAAATGAATGTTCCTCCAGGTATTTGTCAGGATAGAAACAATGTAGCAAACAGCAGGGTTCAGGTGTGCCTATCACAGTAGAAGGCACTGGTACGTGCAGTGGTGAGCAGTTCGTCGTGGCCAGAATCTATTTTAAAGGAAGTTTTCCCAACTGTCTAAGATGGCCGCCACAACAAGGAGCAGTTCGTCATGGGCAGAATCTAATTGAAAGAGAGTTTTCCCAACTCTCTAAGATGGCCGCCACCAGTCTACTAGGACGTCAGTGATGTCATTGCAATGTTGCCATGACAGCAAATCAGCAAGGCTCACGTGACACAAGGCCTATGCAGTCGTGTTTCCAAATCCAAGCCGGACGTCCAAACTGTAAATATTTTGGCTGGTGATGGATTCCAGGAACGAATCTACCGCTGGAAAGGCATAAATCACCAGCAGCTGGTGATTACGACGCTCGTTATGCCGCGTCTGCGATCCAACAGCAAAGCGAGGTTTGCGGCATCCGCGTCAAGAGGAAAGCGACCTGCTTGCTGACATCTTGTCGCCAAAAATGTAAGGAAGGCGAGAGGCAGCGTCGTGATATGGCAGGTAAACTTTATTTGCCGAGCTCTCCTCTAACTCAGTGTCTTCTTTCCCTGTCAGCAAGCAATTGGCAGGAGGAAAAATAATCGCTAACATTCTAGGCTTGCGGCTAGAGAATCACACATTCAGCCGCGAGCCACGTCATAACATCTGGCATGCGTTTTGAGTCATTAGAGAAAAAATAACAACAAAATCGAAGTGATTGTTTTCTGTATACAATGCATCAGAGAGACATAATTTAAAGTATGATCATTCAGAGTACTTTTGATATGTAAAATGATGCCGAATTCTTTGGAGTGCAAGCACTCTATAGGATGCGGAATCATACTCCACACAATCAGTAACATGATCATAATGTTGGAGGATAATATGCAAAAAAGATCGCAATGAAAAACACTTCACAAAAGTGATGCCACAACCTTTACTCTGCCAACGTTACATAAACATAGATTAGTTGAGGCTAAAAGTCTTTGTTTTTTCGTTGCGTTTATTCAATAGTCCTCACTAATTAATAAAATATGATTTTGACATGAAAAATATTGCAAATCATGCTTTAATATATTTTATGCGCATACGAATTGTCAACATTTGTTTCATAACTTCAGTTAATATGCCATTGCTTCTTCAGGACAATATACTCAATTGTGTTTTCTATTCCTGACACTAAATCACCGAATTACAAAATAAAGGCGTTCCCAACCATTTGGGTTAAAACTGATAAACAAACAGACCACATACAGACGTGAAAAGAAACATAAGAGGAACAATTAAATTGCTAATTGGTTTAGGCTAAAATGTGTAGGAGTGCGTTCAGTAATTAGAAATTAGTGGCTAATTCAGATGTGTTTGAGGTAGCATAATGAGGCTGCAGTCAACATGACAAGGCCACAGCCAGCTCCATTCAGAAAAAAATGTGCACTTTTATGAACAAGGTTAGTGACAGTTTCAGTTCATAGAGTCCTAACTCACTATCTTCACATGTTTAAATGAAATATGGTTGCCACGTAGAAAGTAACTAATTGACAATATATGTACTCTCACTAAAACATTTTATGTATGTGCCTATGTACGTTTCCATTTTAGGAAAATAAGCAAAATAGAAGCTCTGTTGACAGTGTCTGTTTGTTGACATAATACAATTGTATATTCCAGGCCCTTTGTCTAGGCTAGATCAATCATGCAATTCATGCTCTTAATATATTATTGTTTATTAAGATACTTAAACAAACTAATTTTTCTTTTATTTCCTATGCACATAAAACATAGTAACACTCAACAAAGTAGGTGTTTCCTAAATGTAACTTATTTGATGTATCTTGTGTATTTAAACAATCATTGGCTAATTCACATATACATTTGTTAATCCAGCCCTATTAGGTAATTTCACACCATGTGAAATATGTGACGTTTCTGTCCAAAATCCTATAAAAGATTATGCTTTTTGGAAACTTGCCAGTCTTTTGGCTTTATTCTTAGGGAGCATATTATCTGCTGGTGTGTTCACTTAGACCATTTCCTGCCTTTCTAACTGTGCAGACTCTGCACTAGTCTCTCATTCGATTTATACTTAGAGCTTTTTGCACATTTGTAAGAAACTGGGCTCTTTGCAGACATCTCCTCACATTTTGCCCTTATTGTAACTACTAGATGCTGTTTTTTGACTCTGGTAGTGCACTGGGACCTGCTAATCATACCCCAGTGCCAATACTCCTGCCCTTAAAATTGTGCTGTTACTGGTAAACCCAGTTGGCAAGGACTTTCCTACCCCTGTAAGGCCCTAGTAAATGGTACCAGTGGTACCCACGGCAGGGATGATAAAGGGGTCACCAGGGCTGCAGCACTGATTGTGCCACTCTGATTTACCGAGTGAAGCCTGCAGAGCTGTCATGTCAGCCTGCACGAGCAGCTTGCCTGCTTGAGCTTTACTCTGCCCACACCAGGCGCAGGCAGAGTCCCCTCACTGCCCGTAGCACAGGTCAGTCACCCCCAAGGCAGACCTCCCAGGAGGCAGGGTGCACTGTGTTACGAGTGTGGGCATATATGTGTAAGCATATATGGCCCTGTGATAGCATTTAAAACAAAATGCTACCGTATGGATAACATGGGCTGGCACCCGGCAACCCCCAGATGTCCAGCTCCATGATGGCCAGACCGAATTTCCCTGTGTTTGGTGTCCAACACCATGCTTTTTAACCCTGACACGATTCTTGTACCCAAGTTTACCTAGCATGTACCCAAATGGCATTCTCAGAGGATGCCCACCGATTTGCCAGCTATCCCCTGCCTTAGCAGGCTTCCCCGAGTGTTTGTCTCCAAGAGAAGACTATGCTTTCTTGCTGTTGTAATAGCACTTCCCCAGGACAGAGATAACGGACCTGGGCAGGAAGGAGGTCACACCTTCTCCCTCCCAGAATGGCTTGTGTTTACAGTAATCAAGGCGATGTGCCTCAAAGGCTTTTCACCACCCTTGATATGTATTCTCTTGTCACCCACTCAAGGACAAAGCCCTTCCCGCCTTTCCAAGCCAGCAGGTAGGAAAATTAGGTTAGGATGTCTGTACAGCCAAGGAAGAGTTCTGCCATATTGAAAGACCCTGAAATAAAGCATTCTGGGTAGCACCCATAGGATGTTGTCAATTCAGGGGCGGGCTAGTAGCAGGGACGAGTAGCCCATTGACCACTGTCCCTCACAACCGTAGTGTCCCCTAAACTGGGATTTAAGGGGCTCCCCTGGCACCAGAACCTCAGATCTGACTTTGAAGCCAAGAAGAGGCACAAAGAAGAAGACGGCACTGACAAGAGAACCGCCGCAGCGCAAAGAGAGGACACTTAAGTGCCCTAAGAAGACCATATATTTGAACAATTTCAATGTCTTGTGTCCGTGGCACAAAACCACTGCTTCCTGCAAGAGGGATGCCAGTGGACGCCATAAACCAAAGCAGACTTCCCTGGACTGGTGGAACCAGTCCCCTGCAACCCTCAGAAGAATTGTCATGCAGTGTCACAAGAAGTACAACCCATCACACCCCTCGAGAGTGAGCCCAAAGAAAAATGGTGACCTGCACCCCAGGAGTTGTAGTAAGGGTCACACTAAGTTTCGAGGTGTTACACCACCCTGTCGACCTCCAACCAACAAGGTACCTGTGGACTACTTTTGCAGCTGCCAAGGCTTGATGGTCACCAGCCCGGTAACCGGCATTGTACCGGACATCATCGACTCTAGAGCAACTCCCAGCAACAGTGATCGACATCAGCAACGACACCACTGCTGAGATCCTGCGTCCTGAAGAAGGCAACTTCAAGTGAATAGCAAAGCATCTTTGGAGTGACCCTCCCGTGATTGACAGCTGTAAGGCTACCGCTACACCCGGAGCCACCAGACATAGTAGCGAAGTTCCAGCTGTGGAATCTAACTCCTGGTACCCCAAAGGCTTCTACCTTCTGAGAATAGATCCATATCTAATTGTGGTTTTGTCAAGTGCTGCAATTTTGACAGCACCTACAGATCCCTCAGCACCAAGGACAGCCAGAGTACCTCTGCACCCGGACTCCATGGGCAAGGTAACTTAATACTCTCTGTTGAGACTTGGTCTAGAGCCCTGCAAGACCTTAGTCCTAGGTGGATTCCACAGAACCCCATAAGTGACCGATTGCATATTTTGTTTTCTCCCGTTGACCGCAATGATGGAGTTTGACAGCTCTGCAAAGTACTGATTTATTTAATATTCCAAAATCGGTAACTCCGATTATCTGCAATGTATTGACTTAATTTTGGTGTCTGAATTAGTATAAAAATTTGCTTTAGTTTTATAAATGTGTATCTGATTTCTTTTGAGTTGTACCAATTACGTATCATCCATGTTGGTTGTGAAATGCTTAACACATTCTTCTCTAAGTAGCCTGACTGCTCATTGCCACTCTACCAGGACAGAGCAAAGGTTTACTAGTGGGAATCAATTAATCAATGAATAATAATACTAACAATACTAATAATACTACTACTACTAATAATAATAATATTAATAATACTACTACTACTAATAATATTAATATTAATAATACTTAGTCGTATAAAGACATGCTAGGATTTATGAAGACTTAGTTCCGATACTGCACATCAGTTATCTAATTATTTAATTAGAGCATCAACAGCAAAAAGGCACCCTAGCATAGCAGAAGTGTAAATCAAAACACTCAGATAGATTGCTCAAGAGATGAAAAATTGGAATTGTACTAAATCATCACATTTGCATTTAGTAATAGAAATAGTACGACATAATTACTTATTACATTTTGTTCCATTAGTTCCTCTAGATTCTAATGTGCACTTGTTAATTTTTAGTAATTTTCTTTACACCTGTAGTCAAAATTAATTAAAGGATAAATCTTAAAATAATAATGTTTTTGGGTGTACATATGGTTCCTATGAATTAAGCGTCACATATTTTAAAATTACCTTACACTGGTGCTAACCTTACATAAAAAGAACAGCGGATATGATAGCTCATCAGCTTGAGTGTAGAAAGATTGTTTCCTTGAAAATATCCTTTTGTTTACATTTTCAATATTAGTGGCCAATGGAGTATAAACATGCTAAGGCCCAATGAGCAGCTATCTCTAAAGCTCCATGTCTGATTGGAGTAAAACAATCGACAGCAGTCTTGGAGTGACTAACTCTAATATTATACAGTTGCGTCTTATAACAAAGCATTACTGAGTCAATGTTTTAATATTTCTAATGAACCATGTTATTCTGTTACTGTTTTATTTGATAACCAAACAGTACATAGATTGTCAATTAGTTACTTTCTACTTGGCAACCATATTTCATTTGAACATGTGAAGATAGCGAGTTAGGACTTTATGATCTGAAACTGTCACTAAAATTTTCATTCATGTGAAAAATGAACAGTCATCTTAGAATGGCTAAAACTAACAGCATACAATTTTGTCTTATAATAAAGCAGCAATAGAGTCTCTGTGTTCATAACAAACCATCTTCTTTTGTTACTGTTTTAATATATGTGACCAGGAACATATCCTGTCAATCCTTTTCTTTAGTTTCGTAGTTAGTAGACTTATATTACTTTTTCATTATTAATTAAATGCATTATAAAGCCTCTATTTTTATGGTATATAATAGCACAAAACAATGATATAAAATAAAAAATATAATGATCACATATATTATTCATGATGACTCAATTCAATGTTTTATTGAAATGTAATACTGTAGTCACCCTGCAGTCATCTGCTTATGATGAAGTCTCACAAAATGTATTTAATAATTTCTAGTATTGGGAATTTCTTCCCACAACAGCAAAAATCTATTTAAAATGTTTTCAAGATGTTCGCTCCTACGTTAGATTTTCTGCTTTCGTTTCTAAAACCCTTGCCCCAATCCAGTAAGCTAGTATTGATCTCAACACTCTTTAGTGACTTTTAATATAGCATGTCTCTAGAAGTTATCAGTTCTTTTGAATTAATTGATGAAACATTCTAGTCTAATTCAATCAGGATAGGAAGCCTCTTTGACTCAAACTTGATAAAACATATTTTACTTGACCACCTTAGCATCTCAATAATTTATAAGGTGTATTTTTATAACAACAGTGCTCTGAGCTTTTGTAAACACATACAGCAGTATGAAAGGACAATGTCTAATAAATTGCAAATTTAGTTCCAGGCTGAATTTGACCTTTATTGTACTTTAGTGAAAGTACAACTAATAATCTTCCCTTAGAAAAAAACATAATGCTCAAAGAACATCTTCATTGATACAAGAATGAAATCATGAAGAAACAAATTGATATGTTAAGTTTTCTAGAATTTCAAAGTTTATCTTAAAGTTCTTATTTGACACTGGCCCACCATCTATCAATATACCTTTGATCCTTATTGAAACCAACTGCAAATTATCCTAACTCATAAATCCAAAAAGGTTCCTTTTCTTGTAACAATTTATCTCTAGTAGCACATCTCCTTTCAATTTTAATTCAACGTATTGCTACTAATTTGTTTTTTATATGTTTCTTACAATCAGATTCATGAATGTGCGTTGATTTTTAATATTTAGGGTCCAAGTTTTAAAATGCTGGAAGATGTTTGTTCCACTTTTCTTTTACCAGTGGATCAAAAGTACATCTTAGAACAAGAAACTAGTGGAATAAAGGCAAAATGAACTATTTCAGTTCAAGAAATATTTTGAGTTGAGTTTTGCATCCCAAATCTTGCTGTTTATTGTTCATGTAAGTACAACATATAGTTATTGCATCTAGGAAAACCACCTATGTTTGTTAATTTAAATTATTTCTTTGTGGTTTTGGAGTATTTGATTGAACCTTATGGATTAGTATGTTCTTTAATGTTGCCCCCCCACTTCTCAAATGTAGTTAAGGATCTAGAGTTTGACAAAACCTTATCCAAACACTTTTAGTATCCTGAAGACAGCTCTTTCTGTAATATCTTGCTGGTCACGTCCTGATAAAAATGAGTATTTTATTATATCTGTTTCTTTCTGGTACTCTAAATCCAAACTACACAGTCCCTTAGCTCTTGAAAGCCCCCCATATGGGACCGTTTGGTATTTAGAATGTGCTAGAAATGCATGGAGGATACCATTTGGCAATGCATTTTTACTATGGAATCTGCTTTATATTTTGCAATTAAATTTTTAGACTTTAGTAAACAAATTACAGTAGTGCTGTATTCAAAGGTATATGAAATATTAATACTCTGGCAAATACTAGAGAGTTGCAAATGCAATGTTCTAATTGTGTTTAATGTAATAAATATGTTGAGCTTGACATTGGCAGGCCCTGGCCTACTTGTGTTTTCAGAAATGCATATGTTAAATGCATGAGGGGTGCAGTGCCTGACATTAACTTTTTTCCAACTGCCTGTCTGTTCATGAGGAACCTCAAGTATGACCCTTGTTTTGCATTAAATGTTTAAAAAATCAGTTTATTCAACAGTATTGTATGTACTGGAACATTATTTTAAAAATGTATAATTTTCTGTTCCTTATATTCCTGCAGAGAATAGATTTACAGCTCTACACTACTGAATTCCATTTCCCTAGGCCTAACAGAGGTGTTGTTTACATTCTTTGAATGTGCTTTTGTTTTTTTCTGTAAGACATAATGCTGCCTTACTCATTAGATGCAGAGTAAAAATCAATATACCAGGTGATGTTCCTGTTTTACTACTAGATTACTCAGTGTTACTTTCTTCTTCATACTACAATGACTGTACAGTATGTTAGAAAGTACATAAAAATTAATCATTTGGGAAACAACCCAAGCTTTTTCTCAACCCTTTTATGGAACAGATTCCATGTTAGTCAATTTATCAAATTACACTTAGACTAAGGGGGTCATTATGAGTTTGGCGGACGTTTTTTACTGTCCGCCAAACTTCCGAGGTTGCCGCCACACAGGCTACCTCCCCACCGACCCCTTTAAGAGTTTCCCGCTAGGTCAGGGGGCCTAGTGTGAAACAGGCTACAGCATTGTCTCCGGCTCGTAATTGAGCATGCAGAAATGCTGTAGCCTGCAGGGTGCACCAGCACCCTTGCAATGTTCACTGTCTGCAACGCAGACAGTGAACTTTGCGAGGGTACTCGCCCGGGGGTCCCTGCACCCGTTCCCGGCCAGCATTTTCATGGAGTGTTACCGCCATGAAACCGCTGGCGGAGAAGGGGGTCATAATCTCCAGGACAGCACTGCTTGCAGCACTGCCCTGGCAGATTAGGACCGCAACCACCTCCAGATCGCCAGGATCTCCGATCCTGGTGGAGCTGGCTGTTCCCTGGCAGACTGACTGCCAGGGTTGTAATGTGGTGCTCGGATTCTTGCATTGGCATCGGTCCAACCGCCATCCACGAGTATGGCGGTCTAGTGACTGGCAGACTTGGAATGATCCCCCTAAATGTCATGTTTCTTCTCTACTGCCTTTACTAAGCACTCCTTATGAGAAATGCTCCTTACATTTTATTTGCATTGTGCTAGACAGTATTAGTTGTTGGCTATAAATTAAATTAAAGTTCAGTTTCCATGCCTAATATATTTTGCATTCTGGGCATCAAGCTGTTGAAGTATCATAACCTCTGTCTTCTTTTTTGAGGTGTATCCCAAAATAAGTTTGCAAACTTGGCATCTAATTCATAAGAGAATTAGGTCCGCTCATAGAACTTTAAAATTTTGAGTTACCCTTCAATTAATATTGTCATACAGGTGTAGTGAGAATTGTTGAAAAAGTAACAAGAGCACACTAGAATCTAAAGGAACAATTAGAAAAATACATGAAATTATTAACTCAATTGTATTTTCCTGTTACTACATTTGAATACAAAGAATCTAATAATCACTAGGTTTTTCATTACTTGAGCAATCAATATATGCACTGTGGTTTACACTTCTACTCTGCTCTGTCTAATTACCTGCCTATTTACCTAAAGGTTGTTGAGGCATTTTCCTGCTGAACCTGATGTGGTCAGCAATGTAATAAATCCCTGTTTACAATGGAAACATTTTACTATAAAATTGATTTAGAATAGATTTTAATACATTACTTTTCAAGTATCCTATTATAGATTGATTTAATATAGGAACATTTATAAAGCTAATATGAATTACATCTACGTGATCATTTTTTTAGAAAAATAATCTATTGTGTCATTTTATTTCGTTTCATTTATTGATGGTTCAAGACATCGGTCTCATAATCAAGATACACTAGCAAAAGTATTAAAAACATTGTAAAACATTTAAATGCAATAGTGCAGCAATAGATAGTTGTAAAATATGTAATACATCACACTATGAAGAGCAGCACAATGTATAGGAAGATGGATCATTTTGGGGGGGTGCCTACTTATATTGACCCAAGTGCTTTAGTTCTAAATGCCCAGGCAGTGTAGAGAAACTCTGAAATGCCACAGCCAAAATTGAGGCAGGGTCACTTTTACATATTCTAAGGGCTTCAGCTCGAATTTGTAAGCTAAGGGATCTACACAAAGGGATGATCCATTTATTTCTGGGTTTAATATAGAGTGGGCAGAAAAACAACAAGTGATTGCCCCTTTCTTGGACAGTTTTCCAATAAAAGCAATGGATGGATTCCTGTCTCTGCTTCTCGCAGTTGGCAGTAAAACCAGCTTTTGGGAGAGTCCCATACCTGAACTGAAGGAAAAGGGACCGAACATGCATCGGTAGAGAAAATCTAGGAATTCCTCTGTGTTGGGTACATATTCATGAAGGAGAAAGGCACTTGTTAAGGGGCCCAGCATGGATGAACAGTCCCTACTTCTAGTAACTGTTTCCTGGGCTAGATTTTTAACTTTAAAAGAGTCTCCTTGACAAATAAACTGGGGCTCAGACCAAAATTTCTCTAGCCCTAGTTCGAGCAAGGCACTTTCAAGCGACCCCAGCCATTTAATCCTCCAGACACCATTGGACCCAATAACTTCTGCAGGCCCTCCTTAAGGTGGCTCAGTTCATGTGTACTCCAGATGCAAACCCCAAACAATAGCAGTCTTGATGCTATCTGCACCAAAATCTCATTGATCCCCAGATCAAGTCAGAGATGTACCAATGGTGTGCCTCTTCCTAAGCCTAAAAGGATAAGGAAATTGTTTTCTGCTGTGCTGAGAGCGCTCATGTTGCAGTGGCCGTAGAGTTTCGCCCCCACGGTGTATTGTAATTGTAATTCTATTTCTCTCTTACTACCCCTAACAAGGCATTGAATAACTTTTTGGCGAGTAGCACACTACTTCTTCACCGAAAAGGATTAGTGGTGGAATAGTATAGGGGAATATGAGTACAGTATTTGTATAGGGATGTATGATTTAATGTGAGTGAAGGACGTGAGTCTGTTAGTTGGATTGAACAGAATAATGGGGGTCGGGAGGAGTGAAGAATCTGGATGTGTTAATTGGGAGATCATAGTAGCAAGATGAGGTTTGGAATGAGTACAGGAGAGGTGGAAGAGGAGAGAGTCTGTAGAAAGGGATTGGGGAGATCATAGTAGTAAAATGGGGTTTGGATGAGTTAAGGGAGAGATAAATGATGGAGAATTTAGTAGGGTTGTTTGGGAGATCATTGTAGTAAACCGAGGTTTGGGGTGAGCCAGGAGGGACAGAGGAGGGAAGAGTCTAGGAAGGGTTATTTTGGAAATCATAGTAGTAGAATGTGTTTGGGATGAGTCAGAGAGTGGAGATAGAGGATAGATTGATAGAGGTTGAGGATGATGGCGCGACAGAGTAAAGCTTTAGAGAAAGTCATTTTTAATTTTTAAAATGTTGTTTTCTCTTGTACAGTAGGAATAAAGTAATAAATATATAGATACTGATAACATAATAGGGAAATATATGTGTAAGGAATATAATATATTGAGATTTAAGTTGTATCATATAAACACAGACTTTCAGGAGTTGCAGTATTTCAAGTTCATTTGTGTGTGTACTTTTATAACATTATTTTATCTTTCCTCAATATTTCAGTAGTGAAATGTTTGTAGATAAACAGTTAAAATAATATTTACCTATTGCAATAGATAAAAACAGACACTCTTAAGCATCTCATCAAACAACTTATATAGAAACTATGCAATAACCTATGAACATGTTAAGCATAGAATAATTGACATATGTATATATACATACATACATACATACACATGTTCATAATATGTATATATATATATATATATATATATATATATATATATACTCATAGATACATATCCACATACACATACATACATTTAACCATAAGTAAAATATACATTTGTTAAACAGGCTTAAAGAGTATGTATATATATAAAGATAAAATTGTTTTTATATCTATTTGTACAAGGAAATACACGTATCTACATATATATATACATATAATGAAATATAAATGTTTACATATACAGGGATATGCAGTCCACTCGTTTGAGTATGGTGGTTATATAGGAAAGAGACAACTTTTGAGTAGTCTTCTGAAGATAAGATAGTTATCCATTGATCTTATATTTGGGGGTAAAGAATTCCATAGTTTGGCCAATTAAACAGAAAAAGATGTACCACCAATTGTCTTTTTCTTGTATGGTGGTGTTTTGGGGCGGGGTGCAAATCTTGAGCAGAAGTTTCTTTGTTTAAAATATTTTGAATATATGTTGTGATTTTATTCCTGACGAAAAGCAGTCCTGTTCATGTATTGCTCTGTGGGTGATACAAAGCAGCTCGAAGGTGGATCTTCTGGCAACGGGTAACCAATGTAAGGCCAAAATTGGATAGTTTGACAAATCTATTTGGGGGTAGTTCCTTTTGTCACTGTTTTGCCCATGTTGTTGTTCGCAAATGAAACAAACAGCTGTCTATTTTTTCTTACTGTCTTTGTTCTTTCAATATAATACATGATTGCTCTTCTTGCATCAAATGTGAATAATGCTTTCTCTGCCTTAGTTTTTGGTTCTTGAATAGATTGAGTAATATGAATCTGAGAAATTACGTTTGGTAGAAATGGGGGCCTGTTCTTAAGACCACTCTGCGTTCAAGTATTTGTACATATCGTTCCTGTACTGTAAGTGTCTGTAGTTCACTTACTCTGCGGAGAGATGTCATAGCCACTAAAAAGACAATTTTATTTGTGAGCATTTTTAAAGAAGCTTTATGCAGAAGTTCAAAGGGGTAAGTCATGAGTTGTGTTAACAGTAGATTTAGGTTCCGTGCTGGCATTGGCACCTGTATGGATGGTGCTATATTCTTTGATACTTCCAAAAAGTGTTTATAACTGGGGTTTTAAGGAAGCTTTGCCCTGCACATCCCCTTGTATGTGCTACAATTGCAGCCAAATGTACCTTTACTGAGGTATATGTGAAGTTGCCGTCTAAGAGATGTGTGAGGTATTTAAACACTGTCACCTCCGAAGTGATCTGATGTAATGATCCCAAATTTTTGCACCAATTTGAGTATCTTTGCCTTTTTTCTTTGTAACGCCTTCTGGCGTTTGATCTTCTTGCTTCTCTTAATACTGCCTTTGTCTTTTCAGCTAAGTTTAGATGTCTAAATTCTATGACTCCAGGAGCCAGGCACTTGCTTCAATGAATCTGGTTTCAGATGGAGGCCATTGCCTTTTTGCATTAAAAGCAAATATTATTTTTTGGAGTTTTGAGACATTAGTATTAGTTCTGAGTACCAAGTTTGTCTTGGCCATTGTGGCACAATCAGAATTATTTTTACTTTCTTCTGTTTGCATTTGTTAATAACTCTGTGTAATAGAAGAATTGGGGGGAAAGCGTATGCTAATTTTCCTGACCAATTTTTTGACAGGGCATTGCCCTTGGACTGGTGGTGTGGATGCCTGGTCGTGAAGTTTGGGCATTTTGTGTTTCTGTATGTTGTGAATAGATCTATTTCTGTTGTTCCCCATTGATGAAAAACCTGTCTGAGTACTGATTGATTCAACTCCCACTCTTGAGTGGGTGTAGCCTTTCTGCTTAATCATTCCACTTGAATATTGTCCTTCCACGGAAGATGAATCACTGTTAAGTGTAAATTCCTTTGTAGTGCCAAATCCAAATTTCTTGGGCTAGTTCTAATAAAAGGTAAGATTAAGTCCCCCCTTGTTTGTTGAACATTGCTGTCGTATTGTCTGTTTGGATTAGAATGACATTTCCCCACAAATGCTTCTGAAGTGCTTTTAAGGCTAAGAACACAGTCTTTAGTTCCAGGATGGCGATATGTTGTACTGCTTCTTGTTCCTTCCAAATTCTTCTGATTTTCAAAGTGCACATGTGAGCACCACAACCCAAGTGAGAGTAGTGAT
The DNA here is from genome assembly GCF_031143425.1 of Pleurodeles waltl. Lineage (NCBI taxonomy): Eukaryota > Metazoa > Chordata > Amphibia > Caudata > Salamandridae > Pleurodeles > Pleurodeles waltl. The sequence continues at coordinate 178,575,527 of NC_090444.1, forward strand.
GATTACTGTTGACGTTTGTTATATGAATAATCTTCCCTCTGTTAAATGAATTCTGTTCAACCATGCCATTTCCTCTTGTATCTTCTGAGTTACAACCACTAGATCTTCCCAACTTCCTGTTTGTGACCATTGTGACTGCAGTCATTCCTGGGTTGATCTCATATGTAGTGTCACATTCAGTATTAAAAGTATGCAATATACCATCTTTCCTAGTATTTTCCCCACTTTCCTCACTGTCAGAGACTGACCATTGTGGCAGAGAAGAGTTTCCTGTACAATGGATTCTATTCTCTTTTCGCTAGGATAAGCTCCTCCATCTTTTGTGTTGATTCTTTCTCCTAGAAACAACTTTTTCTATACTTATTGAAAATCATAGATTGCATAGAGTTGATACCACTTTTATCTTCTTTGCATTTTTTTTAAGAATATGCTCTTATAGGTTAGTCATCTAAGTAGGGCTATACAGGTATGCCCTGTCTTCTCAGAGATACTGCCACTGCTGACAAGCATTTTGTTAACATCCTTGGTGCAGATTTGATGCCGAAAGCTAAGACCTTGAATTGGTAATGTTTTTTAGTCTCCACAAACCGTAGATATCTTTTGTGATTGTGGTTCATTGGAATGTGTGAGTAAGCATCCCTTAGATCTATTGCTGCCAAGTAGTCCTCCTTTTAGAGTTGTGGAATGACCTCTTGTTGAGTTGTGCTTTTGAATTTTAGTGTTTTGATGAATTTGTTTATGAATCTTAGATCCAGAACTGGACAAATTACTTCCATCTGGTTTTGGAATTAAGAACTAAGTTGAGTAGTTTCTTTCGTCAGTTTCTTTCTGTGGAACACCCTCTATTACATCTTTTTGAAATAACTCCTCTATTTCCTTTATTAGTCTTGCCGTCTCTTCATTTGAGGGTTTCTTTTTCTTTTGTCTTTTTTAATTCTATGCAATATCTGAATTTTATTATATGAAGAATCCACTTGTCTGATGTTATTTTCCTCCATTTGTGGAGAAAATGTTTTATTCTTCCTCCCACAGTTTGTTTTGTGTGAGGTGTATTTGAGTAATGCAGTCACTTTGAAGTAAAGGTTGCCTCCTCTGTGTGTTTGAGCTTTCCCTCGTGCTTGATCCCGAAAGGGTTCCCATGACTGTGCCTGGTAATGCAATTGATGTGTTGATGACTGCTTGTGGAGCGGTTTGAAATCCTTGATGAGATGTAGCAGAAATAAAACTTTCTCTTCCCGGTGGTCTTCTGGTGACAGGATTTCTCTTCTTATATTGCCTATGAATTGTAAGGCTCCTATTGATTTTGCTGTTTTGTTATCTTTTTTAATCTGTTGGAGTTGTAGTCATCTACTGAACTACCAAATAGTTGCTTCCCATTGAACAGTGACTTTATGATGTTTGCTTGCACCCCAGGCTCGAAGCCTAAAATTCTTAGTCATGTGTGGCGTCTTAGAGTAGTTCCAGTCATCATCTGTCTGCTTTCTGTGTCAGCTGCATCTAGTGCTGATTTTAAGCACACATTAGCAATAGCTTTGCCTTCCTCTGTAATTACTGCAGCTCTTTTTCTATATTGTTCTGGAAAGTGTTTCATTAATTTCCCAATTTCTTCCCATGCTGATAGGCAAATCCGTTAAGGAGGGCATTTGAATGAGCTATGCTCCACTGATTAGCCACACCCCTTTTGAATGTTTTCCAAACCAAGCCCATCTTTTTACTTTGTTTGTCAGGGGTGGCCCTGAAGTTGCAGGGATGTTGGCTTTTTCTACCAGTTCATGTTATAATTGAGTCAACAAGTTCAGATTATTAATTATATTGTTATCCGCTGTCTTCCATTAGATTGAAATAATGCATTAATAGTTCAAATGCACGCATGGTTTAGAAAAAGAAAATTATGTAAAACCCTTACCTAACTTACATGTGTTCAAACTGGGTTAAGGGATTTAAGTAAACATTGATGTCTGTGCTTCAACCACAATGGCTAAAGTGATATGCTCCTTAAACACAACAGCATATTGGTAAAGGCATACAAAACACAGAGGGACAGATTTATCAGTATTTCATGCAACGCAGCAAGACAACTTACTGTGCTGCATTGTGTGACATGGAAGGAATGCACTGTATTTATCAATATAAGGCACATTACTGCTCTCTGCCTGCACCAGTGCACAGTCTGGTGCCATGTGCCAACGCAGGTACCATTGCACCATGGTGCACCATTGTGACGGAGTAACCAGTCCGCCAAGTTAGGAATTAGGTCCTTAGGTTTTGTGTGTTATTGGCTGCAGAACCTTTCCAAGATGTAATTCGACATATCATACAGCCTGTTGTGAGTGCATTCAACTATAGCAATGACATTAATGACATTAGTTTTCAGAGCTACACGGAAGGAGCACACTAAAGCTCTCACACAAGTATGTCAATTACTCAATGATGGAGGTTTAACTTTAAATGCAGTAAGAGTGAGTTCCACAAGACAAAACTGAAATTCTTTGGCCATAATTTTTCTGATGGGGGCATGATGCCTGATCCTGCAAAAGTACAAGCTCTGTCAAATGCTGATCCGTCACAAAATGTTTCAATGGTATGTTCCTTTCTTGGCATGGGAAGTTACTGTTCCAAATACATACAAGACTTTGCCACTGTTAGTTCTCCACTCCGAGAGTTGACAACAAAAAATGGTCACAAGAATATGAGGAAAGTTTCAAAAGAATCAAACATTCCCTTGAAAATGCTACTGAAATGACATAATTCAATCCCTAGCTTCATACAGAGGTTGTAATCAACTATACTGCGGATGAGTTAGGTGCTATCCTTGCACAATATAGTGGACACCCAAATGTTTGATGGCACATTGTGGCCTATGCTGGTAGAAGTCTGTCTCAAACAGAACATACTTACTCACAACCTGAGAAAGAAAGTTTGGCTGTGGTAAACATTTTCGTGTATCCCTGTCAGAATGCCCCAGACATGCCTGGGAGCGAAAAGCAATCAATTTCTTTGGTCCACTTGAAAAAGGACATCAGATAATGGTGATTGTAGATGAATACTCATGTTTTCCTTTGGTTGAAGATCTCTCATCCACAACTCACAAATGACTTTTGAGAAACCAGATGGCATATTCGCGCCTTTACAAAGTCTGATAATGGCCCACCCTTTAATAGTTAAGAATTCATATTTCTTGGAGCATCAGAACATGAAAAGAGTACACCTTGGTGGCTGCAGGCGAAGGGACTTACTGAGCTTTTTAAAAGCACACTAATGCACTGATGAAAGTAGTACAGTACGCAAATCTTGAGAAGCTCAGTTTAAAAACATTATTGAATTCTACTCTTAAAGCCTATTGTGTAACACCTCACTTGACCACAGTTGAAATTCCTGCGACTTTGATGTTTAGGAGAACAATGACAACCAAGTTACCTGGATGGACCACTGAAAGAGACAAAGCTGAAAAAATTATTTGTACAAGGGACTTGGTTAACAAGCAGAAAATTTAAGTTTATGCAGACAAGATACATTGTGCAAACAACATCTCATTTGGAAAAGGAGATTTGCTGAACATCCAATAGATGCTAAACAGAAACTCTGATGATCCATACGATGCTGAACCTTTCCAAGTGGTGTCTGTCAAGAGACACATGGTGACAGCCCAACACCCTGGGAAGTCTGTTACCAGAGATTCTTCTCATTTTAGGCCTGTTTTTCATCGGTCTTCAACTCGAAATGTTGAAAGAAAGACTGACTTTGAAAATTCAGTGACTGCTGCTGACTCCTTACCAACTATGGTGGTCATTCTGACCCTGGCGGTCTTTGACCGCCAGGGCGGAGGACCGCGGGAGCACCGCCGACAGGCCGGCGGTGCTCCAATGGGGATTCCGACCGCGGCGGTAAAGCCGCGGTCGGACCGGCACCACTGGCGGGGTCCCGCCAGTGTACCGCGGCCCCATTGAATCCTCCGCGGCGGCGCAGCTTGCTGCACCGCCGCGGGGATTCCGACCCCCCCTACCGCCATCCAGATCCCGGCGGTCGGACCGCCGAGATCCGGATGGCGGTAGGGGGGGTCGCGGGGCCCCTGGGGGCCCCTGCAGTGCCCATGCCACTGGCATGGGCATTGCAGGGGCCCCCGTAAGAGGGCCCCTACATGTATTTCACTGTCTGCTGTGCAGACAGTGAAATACTCGACGGGTGCAACAGCACCCGTCGCACAGCTTCCACTCCGCCGGCTCGATTCCGAGCCGGCTTCATCGTGGAAGCCTCTTTCCCGCTGGGCTGGCTGGCGGTCTGAAGGCGACCGCCCGCCAGCCCAGCGGGAAAGTCAGAATTACCGCCGCGGTCTTTCGACCGCGGAACGGTAACCTGACGGCGGGACTTTGGCGGGCGGCCTCCGCCGCCCGCCAAGGTCAGAATGAGGGCCTATGTCTTCTGATTTTCGAAACATTTTCATTTTCATTTAACAGAGGGGGAGATGTAGGGCCTGATTCTAACTTTGGAGGACGGTGTTAAACCGTCCCAAAAGTGGCGGATATACCACCTACCGTATTACGAGTTCCATAGGATATAATGGACTCGTAATACGGTAGGTGGTATATCCGCCACTTTTGGGACGGTTTAACACCGTCCTCCAAAGTTAGAATCAGGCCCGTAGTGTCTTGCATGTTTTAGAAAGGAACCATTCTGGCTCCTAACCAACTCCATATCAGTGTGACATAATCGCTAGAATAGAATGTAAAGAAAGCTTGGTTTAGAATGTTACAGTTCACGGGTACATGCAAAGGAAGAGAGATGTGTAATTTACAGCTCTGTGTGTTGTAGAGTTGACCTGAGTAAAGACTGCATGAGGCAGCAGATTGGTGAAAGCACAACACTTTATTGCTTTATCTGACTTGCCACACCAAAGACCCCGCCAATTCTGGGTCACCCGTATTTATCCCCGTACCTGACGTAATCCCCGGTTGGCTGCACTGGGTATGGACTGGCGGGTGCACAAGGTTTTCACCCGTGTTCTTGCATGCACTTGGTGTCATCCACAAAGGATGACACTACATCCCTCCCCGTAAAAGGAAAATAACCAGCACATGGTGATCAACACCTACACACAAAACCCACGGCATCAGAAGGCCAGCATACCACCTGGAGAGGTCCAGCTTAGACTGGAGGTGGTAATGTTCAGCCCCTGCTCTTTCAGAGGACCTCACGGTGTCCCCACTGATGGTAGAGACTTGACCGGGCAGCAAGTTTGGTTCATGTGTCCATGGGAGGGTTTGTGACTCCGACCGGGCCACGGCTCCCGAAATGGAGGCCCTGGTAGTCGAACCACCTGAGGAGGATCTTGCTGGAGGGGGGGTCATCCCACGTATCATCACCTAACAGGGCTTTGCTTGGTTCTTCCATGGCAAAAGCGGCAGGCAGCCTCTTAAACAGAGATGCATTTCTCATGACAATATCACCCCTCATTTCGGCTGTCACCATGGTGCCTTTCACATTGATCACCATCCAGTGGTCTTTCTCGAAAGGCAGCCAGAGTTTGCCGCTTGGATGGCGGTCTGTCACCAGGACTTTGTCGCTTACTTGAATGGCAGTTTTGCTTGTCTTCTTCTTGACACTTAGTTGTTGTTTTGGGATCTGCTGGCCTCTGACCAGTTCACAGGGTTTGGCTGGGTAACCCATGCAGGATGATGGAGTATAGAATCAGTCACAGCCCGCCCAAAACACAACTGGCTCGTGGCAACCCTGTTGTGGCATGGAGAGTGACCCTGTACCCCCGAAGGAAATTGTAGCTAGCCCGTTCTACATTGCGGGTTTCCACCAGTGCAATTTGAACGGTCTTTGAGAGAGTTCTAACAAAATGCTCCATTTCCTCATTGGCTTGGGGCCACTGGGGCATGCTGCATCAATGCTTGACATTCTGGGTTTGTAGAAACTTGACTCTCTCATGACAATTGAATGGGGGTCCGTTATTTGTGTGAACCTCTCCAAACAGGCTGTGGGTGGACATTATCTTCCGTTGTGGAGGTAGTCATGGCAATTTCAACTTCTGGGTAGCGGGAGTAGTCATCCACGACTATCAGCATGTAGGAGCCATCTGGGATTCTCCCAAAGTCAGTGTTGGCTCACTGCCACAGAGCCGCTGGACCATGCTCTGTGATGACAGGCTCTGGCAGGTCAGGCTGTCTGCTTGCTTGGCAGACTACACAGCTTTTAATGACCTCCAGCACTTGTTGGTTGAGGCGAGGGAACCATACCTTGCTCCGGAGCCTGTTTTTTGATTTCACAATACCATGGTGGGTGTTGTGGGCAAGGGCGATGGTGCGGAACCTCAGACTTGCTGGAAGGATGAGAGGCGAGGGCCTCTCAGAATGCAACCATCCTCACTTATGGAGAGTTCATGCCAGGCGTGGTACAGTGCCTGGAAGGTAGACCTGGCCTCTAGGGTGTGAAAGACCGCCAGGTGTTGTGACGGCTGCCAGTCACTTGACTGGATGGCCTCGACAGCCAGCTGCAGACAGTCACCTAGGGAGGTGGCTTCTGTCACCTCTGCGAAGGGTATGGGAAGTGGTCTTGCACGGTCTACTATGTGTCTCACATATTCCTCCATGTCCTGTGCCTCTCAGGCCTCCAGTGGCTTGGCTGGGCGCCCGTGTCTTGACAGGTAGTCAGCTGAATTGCGATTCCCCTGTTGATACTCAACAGAGAAATCAAATTCTTCCAATTGTAAATTCCATTCTTCTATCCCTAGTAGTGATTTGGAGCACAATCCTTTAAATAGTGGGACGAGCGATTTATGGTCAGTGAGGATAGTGAAGGGTTTCCCATACAGGTACAGATGGAAATGCTTTCACCCCCAGTGGATGACAATGGCTTCCCTTTCGATCTGGGAGTATTGCTGCTCGGTGTGCATCAGAGTCCTTCTGGCGAAGGCCATAGGTGCCCACTCACTGCAGTCCTGCTTCTGGGCTAGCACAGCATCGAGTCCGATGGGGCTAGCATCAATGACCAATTGAGACTCCCGCTGTGGGTCAAAGTATAAATCAAATCAAATCATTAGCATTTATAAAGCGCGCTACTCACCCGTGCGGGTCTCAAGGCGCTAGGGACAAAGGGGGTGGTTATCGCTGCTCGAACAGCCAGGTCTTTAGGAGTCTCCGGAAAGCGGAGTGGTCCTGGGTGGTCCTGAGGAAGGTGGGGAGGGAGTTCCAGGTCTTGGCCGCCAGGAAGGAGAAAGATCTCCCACCCGCCGTGGAGCGTCAGATGCGAGGGACGGCGGAGAGTGCGAGGCCAGAGGAGCGGAGGGTCTGGGTGGGGACGTAGAAGTTGAGCCGTCTGTTGAGGTATTCCGGTCCCTTGTCGTGGAGGGCTTTGTGTGCGTGTGTGAGAAGTCGGAAGGTTATCCTTTTGCTGACTGGGAGCCAATGCAGGTGTCTCAGGTGTGCAGAGATGTGGCTGTTGCGGGGTACGTCGAGGATGAGGCGGGCTGAGGCGTTTTGAATGCGTTGCAGGCGATTTTGGAGTTTGGCGGTGGTCCCAGCGTAGAGGGTGTTGCCGTAGTCCAGGCGGCTCGTGACGAGGGCGTGGGTCACGTTTTTTCTGGTGTCAGCGGGGATCCAGCGGAAGATCTTGCGGAGCATGCGGAGGGTGAGGAAGCAGGCGGAGGACACGGCGTTGACTTGCTTGGTCATGGTGAGAAGGGGGTCCAAGATGAAGCCGAGGTTGCGGGCGTGGTCTGCGGGGGTCGGTGCGGTGCCGAGGGCCGTGGGCCACCAGGAGTCGTCCCAGGCGGACGGGGTGTTGCCGAGGATGAGGACTTCAGTTTTTTCAGAGTTCAGCTTTAGGCGGCTGAGCCTCATCCAATCTGCGACGTCCTTCATACCCTCTTGTAGGTTGGTCTTGGCGCTGGCGGGGTCCTTGGTGAGGGAGAGTATAAGTTGGGTGTCGTCGGCGTAGGAGGTGATGATGATGTCGTGCTTGCGTACGATGTTAGCGAGGGGGCTCATGTAGACATTGAAGAGTGTCGGGCTGAGTGATGAGCCTTGAGGTACGCCGCAGATGATCTCAGTGGGTTCTGAGCGAAACGGAGGGAGGTAGACTCTTTGGGAGCGGTTTACGAGGAAGGAGGCGATCCAGTCCAGGGCCTGGTCTTGGATCCCGGTGGAGCGGAGGCGGGTGATTAGGGTACGGTGACAGACGGTGTCAAAGGCAGCCGAGAGGTCGAGAAGAATGAGGGCGACTGTTTCACCGTTGTCCATCAGGGTTCTGATGTCGTCTGTGACTGAGATGAGGGCGGTTTCAGTGCTGTGGTTGGTTCGGAATCCGGTCTGTGAGGGGTCGAGCAGGTTGTTGTCTTCCAGGAAGGTGGTCAGCTGTTTGTTGACGGTCTTCTCTATTGCTTTGGTTGGGAAAGGCAGAAGGGAGATGGGGCGGAAGTTTTTCAGGTATACAAGGTTCATGGTAGCTGAGAGAGCTTCTTTGATGTTCTAGAACACAAGTTCCATGTCTTCTCCTCATTCCCCAGGGCTGCTAGCTTTCGTCAAGTCCCGCAAAGGATTGGTAATGTCGGATAGGTTCTGACACAGTAACTGACCATGCCTAAAAAAACTCTGCACCCCTGACACGGAGGTTGGAGCTGGAGCTTCTTGAATGTCTTTTACTTTGGCAGGGTTGGGCTGATTCCTTTCTCTGAAAATCTGTATCCAAAGAAACTGCTGTTTCTTCTCAGTAGCAGTTCACTTTGGTATAATATTCACAAATTTAAGTCCCCTTTCATGTCTTCACACTGTTTTCTCTTTTTCTTTTTTGTCCTTTTTTGTTTTGTTTTTAGGAGCACCAACGGTTGAGGTGAAACTGATGATTTGAATGTCCAGGCAGATTCCCCACGTCTCCGGGAAACAGCTGATCGGCCTCAGGGCGTGGCTGCTTACCGGCAGGATGTGTCTAACCAAGCAAGGCTGTTTAAGGAGCGGGTACTCTGGAGAGCCTCGCTGTGGGCTTATGGAGATGCTGAGTCTGCAGGTGGGGTGCAGGTGAGTCAGAGTGCTGGCTGAAATGGTGCAGCCACACTGCACTCCAGTAGGCCGTTGTGCTGGAGGGCTTGGTTCCGTGACCCCGGTCCCACAAGGCAGAGCAGTGAGGGGCATGGCGCGTGGCAGAGGATGCACGGCCCCTCTCGTCGCCAAAGAAGAGTTGGCCTGATTAAAGACTGCACAAGGCTGCAGATGGGTAAACGCGCAAAACGTTGTTGCTTTATCTTACTTGCCACATCAAAGACCCCATCTGTTCTGGGTCACATCTATTTATCCCAGTCCCTGACATATTCCCTGGCCTGCTGTACAGGGTACAGACTAGGTTTTCACGTGTGTTCCCTCATGCACTTGGTGTTGTCCACAAAGGATGACACTACACGTGTGATCTATTCATTTTCAGGTACCCAGGCTGGGGAGGACGGTACAGAGTCCCTCTTTAATATGATGGTTCAGGCACCTCAAGGACTTCTGACATGGCTGCATCCAGGTGATGCAGTACATATGTTAACCTCAGTAAATTAAGGACCAGATGTATCAACCATTTTCCAGCATGATTTGCAGAATAGGGCAGTTTGCAATCGGAAAAATGCATTTTGGTATGTATTATTTCCAAACTGTGATTCGGTAACATGTTACCGAATGGCTGTTTGGAAATGTCAATACATACCAGGTCAGTATTAAGCAGGGGCACATTTAGGAAGTCCCTTTCTAACACCAAATTGCATGGGGAATGTGAAAATGTTTGGCAACCGAAATGCGGTCCAAAATATTCTCATTATAGAAACATTTTTTAAGAGCAGGCAGTGGTCCCACAGACCACTGCCTGCTCTTAAAAAATGAAAACTTTTCATTTTTATTTCTTAAACACATACCGATTTTCTAATTGCGATTTGGAGAGAATCGTAATTAGGAAATTGGTATTCCCAATGTTAGTACATCTGGCCCATAATGTTCAAACTGTTTTTAGAAATAGTCCGGCATTTCCAATACTTGTGCTTACCATAGTGAATTACTTTCCTGTGCTATTTAGGATGGGGTAAAAAGTACTTGCAGAAAATCAGGGATACATTAGTAGTTTTATTGAACAGGTAAGTAAGCGCATTGTCTATATATTGTACACAGGGCTTGATGTGCAAACATATTTTCTGTCAATGTTGCCTTGTATGAGAGTGATCAGGAGTGAGTGTGTTTGTGTCTGTTGGACTGTTGACTTGGTGAGAAGAAGCATGGACTGCAGATATTGCTGAAGCAGTTGTGTGAGGGCCACACAGTGTCTGAGCAGCCTTCGTAGGTAGTGACAGCTTTTTAATGATGCTTGTGTTGTTTGGGCACAGTTTTCACCAACACACCGTTGCAGGATAGCAATAAGCTTGATGGTGACTGTAGAAGCTCCAGAGATGATATACATATTCTTTTGCATGTAGAATAGATTGCAGGGTCACAGTCAGCATCTCTGATCAGGAGAAAGGGCTCACAGTCAGTAAGGGGTCACCTAAGCAAGGTGCTACAACACTGGCCTTTTGCCTGTAGTAGTCTTGTGGGGGTGAGCTCAATGCTCAAAGCAAAGAGGTTCAAAGCAGGTGACAGAATAACAAGACAGCAGACCATGACTAGGATCATGTATACAATCCCTACTCTTTTTCTAACCCACAGTTCAAAATGATCAGGTTCGTCTGGATTAATGAGTAGCAGCTTGGAGACCCCTGTCTCCACAGTCAGCAATGCTAAGTTCCTAGTGGCAGTAGAAGGCTCATGTGGATCATAGGTTCTGTCAAAGCTCTGTAAATCAAAAAATCAGTGGTTCTTGTAGCGTGGGTTAATCACCCGTTAGGGTCTCAAGGTGCGGGGGGAGGGTTGTGCAGTTCAGTCAAAAAGCCAGGTCTTGAGGTCCTTCGTGAATTGAGGCAGTGAGGGTGATTTCCTGAGATGTAGCGGTAGAGAGTTCCAGGTCGGAGCAGTGAGGTAGGAGAAGGATCTTCCTCCGGCCAAGGTCTTGAGAATCCTTGGAATAGTGGCCAGGGCCAGGTGGGTGGAGCGGAGCTGTCTAGTGGGTGTGTAGAAGGAGAGGCAGTGGTTGAGGTATGCAGGTTCGATGTTGTGGGGGGCCTTGTAAGCATGTGTGACGGTGATTCTTTTGTTGCTCAGGAGCAAGTTAAGGACTCTCAGGTGACCGGAGATGTGGCTGCAGCGGGGGATGTTCAGGATATGTCTGGCTGAGGTGTTCTGGATTCTCTGTGCAATTTCTTTTGGAGTTTTCGGGTGGTGCTGGCGTAGAGTGCATTGCCGTAGTCGAGCTTGCTACTGACGACCGCCTGGATGACAGTTCTCCTGGACTCGGTGGGGATCCATTTGAAAATTTTCAGAAGCAGGGGGATGAGACGGCATTGATTAGGTTATGTGTGTGGTCAGTGGGTGTGGGGGTTATTCCGAGCACTGCGGGCCACCAGGAGTCATCCCAGGACTTCGGTTTTGTCAGAGTTGAGTTTGAGGCAGCTGTCCTTCATCCAGGTGGCTACTGCCTTCATTCCGTTGTGAAAGTTGCAATAAGTGGCTGTAGATTCATCCGTGAGGGAGAGAATCAGAGGGGTGTCATTGGCGTAGGAGGTAGTGTTGAGTCCGTGGTTTCCGATGATGTCTGCAAGCGGGGTAATGTAGATGTCGAAGTGGGTGGGGCTCAGAGAGGACCCATGAGGAACTCTGCGGCTGATCCCTATAGGTTCTGAGGCGAGCGGTGGGAGCCTGACTCTCTGGGTTCAGCCGGTGAGGAAGGAGAAGATCCACTCTAAGGCGAATGCCAGAGTTGTGGAGTCTTGTGCAGAGGGCGTGGTGGGAGACAGTGTCAAAGGTGGCATAGAGGTCCAAGAGGATGAGGGCTGCAGTTTCACCTCAGTCAAGAAGAGTGCAGATGTCATCTGTTGCGGCGAGGGGTGCAGTCTCAGTGCTGTGATTGCTTCTGAAGCCTAATTGGGAGGGGTCCAGGGTGTGGTTAGTTCGATGAATTTGGTGAGTGGGGCACTGATGGCCTTCTCAATTACTTTGGCTGGGAAGGGCAGCAGCGGGATAGGTTTGTAATGTTTTAGGTCCATCAGGTCGGCAGAGGGTTTTTTCAGCAGGGGATAGATTTCTGCCTGTTTCCAGTCTTCAGGGAAGGTGGCAGACTTGATGGAGCAGTTGATGGTGTGGCAGAGTTCGGGGTGATGGTGGCGCCGGCTCGGTTGAAGATGTGGTGGTGGTAGGGGCCTGAAGGGGTTCCAGAGTGGATGGTTTTCATGATCCTTAGGGTGTCTTCAGTGGTGAGGGTTGTTCAGTTGAGCAGGGTCCCCTGAGAACTGGAGCATTTGGGTGCAGTGGTTGCAGGTAGGGTGGGTCCTGGATTGTAAGCTGTCGTAGATGTCTATGATCTTGTGTTGGAAGATGGTGGCAAGGTTGTCACAGAGATATTAGGAGAAGGGTGTGTCTGTGGTATCTGTGCTTGGTTTGGCAAATTCTTTGAACACAGTGAAGAGTTCTTTGTTGTTGTGTGCGTTGGCATTGATATGTTCCTGTATGGCAGTTTTCTTTGTGGATCTGATGAGGTGGTAGTCTGTGGTAATGGCGGTTTTGAAGGCTGCATGGTCTTGCTGCTCCTCCATCTTCTCTTGAGCCATCTGCAGGTGCACTTGGAGGGCCGACTATTGGAGAGCGCAGGAGAACCAGCTGGCTTTCTCAGAGGGCTGTTTGCCAGAGGGTTTCTTGAGGGGAACTAGTGTGTTGGCTCAGTCTGAGACCTATAGGTGGAGGTTGCATGCTGATGTGTTGGCATCCGTGGAGGTTGGTGATGGTGTTTTGTGGAGGGTAGTGGTGAGCTCATCTTCGAACACCTTGTTTCTGGATGGGTAGTGGTGGGTGCGGTGGTGTTTGGTGGGTTTGGTGAAGGAGAAGGGGATGCAGCGGTGGCCGGTCCAATGTAGTTCAGAGGAGTGGGTGAAGGAGATGTTGTTGCTAGCGGAAATAATGGGGTCCAGGGTGTGTCCTGCTGAGTGGATTGGGGAGGTGACCAGTTGTTTGAGTCTGATGGTGTAGAGGTTCTCCAGCAGGGATGATGTGTTGTGGTCATTGAGGTTGTTCAGGTAGAAATTGAGGTCACAGAGGAGGATGTAGTCCATTGAGGTGAGAGAGTGGTGTGTGATGAAGTCGGCTATAGATTCACAGAAGGGGGGGACGGGATCTGGGAGGTGTGTAGATGAAGGTGCTGCGGAAGGTAGCATTCAGGTTGGTCTGGACCTGGAAGTGGGGGTGCTCCATGTCCGGTGAGTGATCGTCGGAACTAGTTGTGAGGCGGAAGGTGTTTTTGTGAATGATGGCGATACCTCTTCCGGTTGGTTGCTGTGGTCCTTGTGAATGATTTTGTTGCTGTTGGGGATGGTGGTGGCGATGTCTTGGGCTGAGGTGGGGTTCATCCAGGTTTCCATGAGGAAGGCAACAGTGGGGGAGATGCAGTCAAGCAGGTCCCAGATCTCCACAGAGAGGGAGCATGTGTTGAGTAGGATGCAGCTGGGGTAGTGGTGAGAGGCATGAGGACCAGGGTCCGTGGCAATGGGTACAGTCCAGGTGCGGATTGGCACAGACAGGTTTGCCTTCAGTGCGCCAGCGGTGCAGCTGCCATTAAATACAGGTGGGAGGTGGGAAGCGGCACTGGAAGGGTGCAGATCCACAGGGCTGGAGCAACGGCAATGGCGGACATATAAGAAATATAGAAAATGAAAAGGGCTAGAGAAGCAAAGCAAGAGATGAGAGGGACAGGAAAGCAGCGACAGACTCACCACTGGACCACTAGGGATGAGGCGCCAGTGGGAGCCTGTGGGTGGAAGAGGGCCTTGAATTCAAGACCTGGAGCGCAGAGGAGCAACAGATACAAGGTGGGGCTGTGCGGCGGGGGAGCAATGGACACTGACAGAAGGTCAGTGAGGTCTCTTCTTCACTGTGCAGCGGCCGTCATTAAGTAGTGGTAGGGAGGTGGGAGGGGTTGGTCAGCTGGGGGGTGGGAAGCAGCGCTGGAAAGGGGTGGGCTGCAGGGCTGGAGCAGTGGCAAGGGAGGGAAGGAAGAGTCACAGAGTAAGTGGAAAAAGAAATACAGAAGAAATATAGAAAATGAAAAGGATAGAGAAGCAGAACAAGAGATGAGAAGGGACTGAAAAGCAGAGAAAGACTCACCAGTGGATCACTAGGGATGAGGCACAGGCGGGAGCCTGCAGGTGAAGGAGGGCCTCCAACTCAAGACCTGGAGCACAGAGGGGCAACAGCTACAAGGTGGAGCTGTGCAGTGGGGGAACAACGGACACTGGCAGACATTTCTCAGCACTTTAAGCAGTCCATACCATGTTAATCAGGGTCAGGCATCATAAATCATGTCAATAATCTTAGGATTCTGGCCATTACCCTTCAAAGACAGACAGCCACAGATCCTGTCTTAAGCTGTCCTGTCTACAGTTGAAATATTTTGTCTCAGATGCTTACTCTCATTTCTGTCTACCTCTGGTCTTGGGCATTGCTGGCTGCCTCTTTCACCTTTTGCTCATTATATTGCCACTCAAAATGTAGTCAGTAGGGGAGCAATGCCAGCCAAGAATGTGGCTGTCATGTGTGCTGTTCAATTTGTAACCCCCCCATCACCAGCACCATCAGCAGAGTCAGTCCTCTCCTTACGTAGGCACCCAAATGCTGAGACTACATGCCACATTTGAGTGGCAGGGTGCAGTGGAAATCAAGGATCTGCTACAGGATTTGAGGATCCATAAATTCAAAGATCTACTCCAGAATTCATGGTTTGCACAGTGTACAAAAGGCACACACTGGGTGTAGCCAGGTGCTTTCGTTGCCTCCCTGTTGATGAGAGGAAGCCTCTACTGGGGATCTGCTTTTCACCTGTGTTGCTGTGCTTGGACTCGACTCTTCACTTGTGTTCCTGCCTCTCAGGTTAAGATTATCTACAAGGCAGACATTGAGAATATCTTCCCAGTAGTTTTTTGTTTGTGTCCTTGTTTGAAATTCCTTCTGTAGCACCACCTCAAAGACTTTCCTTACAACCTTGGAACTTTTCGACCTCTCCCAGTTTTATATTGCTTGTTTGGTCTTCCATTGGGCCTGTTACTGTCATCTGCACCTAAATAATGAGATTCTGTCATACCCTCAAAGTTGTGTTGTAATAATTGTTTCTTGGGAATCTGTACTATTATATGCGCATTCTGTGTGAAACTTTGCTTCTGTGGTGTCTCAAGTTAGGGAGCATTAATACCTGTTATAGGACATTGGAATAAAACGTGTCTCATGATGATTTTTTGCCTGTAGGCAGATAAAGCTACTGTGCCATTGCTTTGTTGAATGTTTACCATAGTGCATCAGTTCCTAAAGCAAATCTTGTGTATGCTTTATTTTCTGGATAATATTGCTACCCATGGGGATTACGTTTAAATGAAAAAACTGTACATTTTAAGTTAGTTTAAGAGCAGAGAGTAACAATAAGCTTGTGTTCGTTTCATACAAAAAGTCTGTCACTCATGTGAGACTGCAGAAAATAAAGGAGAACTTCAATGCGATGAGACAACAAGCGTGACCACAAACCAATGTCTTCTGTGTGTCTTCTCTCATTTCCCTATCCCACTTTTCCCTCTTTACTGTCAGCACATAGCTCATTATTCGGCACCCTTCAACAACCTCTTACTCTTCATTGCTCTACCTTATCAGTAGTCACTGTTCTGGTGCATCAGCCAGGATTACTAGCGGTAATGTCATAAAAAGTTGTATCATTAGGTAATTATTTTACTTGATCAATGAAATAGCAGCAATACCAACAAGAGTTCACTGGTAGCAAGGACATAACACGAGTGCTAAATCTCCCCAACTTAGCAAGAAGTAATATTATTCAACTTTATCAGCTTTAAATGCATTGTGGAAATGCAATCACCTTGTTCCCATCAACTTAGCAGTTTCTGAAAATATACATTTTTGCTTTTAAATATGTGCTATTTATTTTTAGTAAACATACTTAGTCTTCCAGCAGACAAGATTGTGTTTTTCTGTAAAAGCAGCAATTTTGCTTCACAATACTAACTTTCATTGTTAGTAAGTACAACTTTGCCTCCAAATTTTAGCTTGGCATTGTCGTCGCATACTAAGATAAACAAATGTCTCCTGTCTCAGATGCACAGTCATCACCTTAATATTTCAGGAATTACCACCATAATGTCTAGAATCCCCACAATATGCCTGCCATGGCCAGTGTTAGATCACGGGTGGATGGAATACTGCCACGGTTGCCAATGGTATGCCTAGGATGCCATCTTTGTGAGAGGACCACCATTGTGCTAGGTCTGGATACCATAATGCCAAGGACGGCCACGATATATCAAGAATGGCTATCAGTATACCAGGGTTAGCTACCATAATGACAGGTGTGGCACAATTAGGTCAAGGCAGCCCATATGTTAAAGTTGGTTGGATGGTCATCATTATGCCTCCACAAACCCTTATAGTAATTCAGGCTTTTGCATGTGTCTCCTTCTCTGGCTCCTATGCCTCTTTCGCAGCTTCCAAACCTGACTTGAACACTTCCACTCTAGCTCCTGAAATCCCCCAGTCAAACCAATCCATGTACTACTGCCACTCTTATCTCCTAGCCATGCTCAAATACCATGCAACTGATACTGCAAGGCATGCCACACAACCAAAAACTATGAAAGTTTGCTTCAAGGTAATGGTTCATTTTGCAGATCTGGTGGTGCCAGTTGAGGGATGTGAATGTGGAGCAGTGTCATTGGATTGGAGCCACTATGAACAGTTCCAGATCCTCTGAATGATATTCCAAAGATGGGTTCCATGTCTATGCAAGCTAAAAGTAGCTCGTAAGATACTCTGTGGAGACAGCTGAATTATTATCCCCTCTCCATGACTCCTATTTCCATAATGGAAAATGTTCAGGTGTGATACCTGAATACCATGTTTACAGCTGTTGCCTTTATCTTTTAGAAGAGCAAGCTTGAAACCAAAAATGTTTTCCATCTAAGTGGAAAAGCCTGAAATATACTAAGCTGTAGCATGGCATTGTCATTAGGTGAGGAATAGGCTAATGATATCTGTGCCCACTATTCCCTATGCCCTAAACATCTGCAAAATTCTCCATGTTGGCAACTTCTCCGTCGGACTGGAAGGACAGCCAATTATTGTGAGCCCCATACTGTGACGAGTTACTGAAGCAAGCAAGTCTAACTGTGTCTACAGGGGCTTGTGGGGTCTTTTTCTTAGAGAAAATTATCATGAATTATTCCAATGCTGCCCAGTAGAGTAACAATTGCCTGGAGCAGGAAATCATGTTTGAGCCTATAAGAAAACTGCATCTTTAAGTGTCGGATTCATACTCTCATTTTCTAACGTCTTGACAAATGGACGTCTTGCACGTTTTTAAGCTTTGCTTTCACTAAAGTATTTCATTCATTAGAGGATATCTTCTCTAACTTACCCTATCACACATAGACCTTATTTTGACTATTTTCAACATATTTTCCTTTTCCTGATTAATTTCATTTGTTTTTGAGTTGCCTTTAAACAGATTCAGGACTCTTCCAGATATTCTTCTGATGAGTTTGTTTTATGTTTCTTTTCTTTGGGTTCTTTCAAACACACAAAAGGTGATGGAGGAATTCTTGCAATTTTACTAACCACTGGCAATTGCTTGGGGTAGCACTCCAAACCATAATTCCTACCATCACCTTTGGTGTGCTTGATGTATCGCCCTGAGTGGGAAGGGTATGCACAGATGTGAGTTCTGTGCTCACTGTGCCGATGGAACCAAGCTACGCATGACTGACAATCCCCAATCAGGGCAAAACTGGTCTTGGTTTGCTTGTGTTCTGGTTCAGGGAGGATTTGGCCTAGGAGTGTGGGCTGGACTGTTCCTACTAGAACAGGGCCAAAACTGATTTGCATATGACTCTATCCGAACTGAAGGGGCATGTGGGGAAAAAGAACGATGGATTGCAACACTACCCCAAATAATTGCCAGTGGTTAGACAAATTGCAAGCATTCCTCCCATCTCCTTTTGCGTGTTTGATGTTCTTTGAGTTTTGCCCTCTAGGTTGGGTACGTTACTCCTTCACACTGTACTACCATTCTGCTTTTTACTTTTGCTGTCATTTCTACATACCATGACTTTTTGGAACTTTCTCTCACCTATCTTAGTCATTCTTCCTTTTTGTTTGTTTCCTCTGAGGTCTTTTTTTTTATCAAGCATCCTATCTGTCTTTTCACTTAAAATCAATTTTAGATTTTAGAAAACAGGATCGTTCATTGAGTTAAATATTTTCCTCCAACACACGTAATGATCTGTAGTTTGCAAGCTTTAATAACAGCATGGGTTACGTTGCCTTTCATCCTTCAGAGGCCAGTAAACTTAATACCATTGACCGGGGTAAAAGTAACACTTGGTTCCTATAACGCTTAGAATGCCAGATATGCCTTACAAAAATCTAAAAAGAATTGTAGAGGGTTCACTGCCGATAACAAGTTCGTTTTCCACCTAAGTTTTCAAAGTGGCAAAAATAGACAATGAGAGTGAAGCCTGAGTTGTCTACGTTGTCACCTGGGACTCCATGATCACTAAAAACACGTTCTTGGAAACTACCTATCTACACTCATGTTGTTAATGTCCTCACCAAAACCTCTTTTGCTGCTCTGATCAGCATCACAGTGATAGAAGACTGACGAAAGAGCCTTGTGCAACATAGTCTCACCTCCTCAGTAACCATTAAACGTACCTGTGCCACCTAAGACCTTACCCTATGGTAATGTCATCCAGTGCTCACCTTGGCAATATCAAAATATAAATACCTAGGCTCCTGCCCATTCCCTATTCATCCTCCGCAATAACTTGTCCTCAGTTTCCCTATTTTACCCCATCATAAAGTACCTAGTGTTTTGGCGCCATCCCCTCTCACTCTTGGCACTACCCTTTCATGACCCTTCAGTACCAAATCTGTATTTCACATCCTGCCACTCTCCAGAACCACGTTCTGCACCTTTCCCCCACCTCTTTGCAAAAAGCTGTGCTCCCTGTCCAAATCCATGCAATCTGCTCTCAGTATGACAGGTAAAGCCATTGTTATGTCTTTGAAACCTTTTAGTCTGTGTAGCCTGCTTTTCCTTGTCTACACTGGTCTGTGCAGACATGCAGCTGATGGGGTAGATAACATTTGGTGGGGATAGAGCTGAAGAGCACTGTTTCACAGCCCTGAACGAGCAATGAATTACCATTTTTCAAAACCTGTATTCACTCTAATGGATCTGAATTTGAGACATGTCCAACAAAGTTATTATTATTCATTTATTTGGGTACAATTTTCAACATCCTAATCAAAGGCTTTGGTGAACAATTGCCATATGCCCCATCTGTCCTCCACTCTATTCTCCAGCCTCATTTAAAGGTGTGGTGTTGGGATGGGAATGTCTCCTGCATGGTGTACAGTCTTGTTCCTCTTTGTTGAGTGCACAACCATGTGTAAATGATTTCCTGTTTTTTTTATTTTAGCCCAAGCAGCACACTAATCTGGTGTTTGCACAGAGACCTAGGCCTGCCCCCTGACATGATTTAGGTCCTGAACCTGGTGGGGCAGAGCAAGAGTGCTCTCACTTCATTGACTACTGTCTCAGTCACAGGTATAGCACTTAGGGCCAGATGTAGCAAAGTTTTGCGAGTCGCTAATGGCCCAATTCGCAATTTGCGACCTCGCAAAATCTGAAATGGGATGCAAAAATCCCATTTCCGAAGTGCAAATAGCAATGCGAGCCATTACCGACTCGCAAAAAGTGCGACCTGATTTTGCGACCCGCAAAGAGGAAGTCGCAATTTGCGAGTCGCGAACCATATGAAAAAGCCAGTCGCAAATTGCGACTAGTCGCAAAAAGCCCATTTTGCACATCCAGATTACCACTGATTCAGAGCAGGTGGTAACCAGAACCAAAGTATAAAAGGAGACCCAGAAGGCATCTGGGTTACTCAAAATGGCTGAACTGTATGTGATAGCAAGGAGGAGGAGAGTCCACGCTGCCCAGCAGAGGCGGAGGAGGACGCAGAGACAGGAGAGGATATACCGAACCAGGCAGACACTATTCCAACAAACTGAGGAGGAGATTTATGACAAATATAGACTGAGCAGTGCAGCAATATTAGAATTAATTGAACTACTCAATCCGCAGCTTCAACGACAGACAATGCGCGGCAGCGCCATCCCTACACATGTGCAAGTGCTATGCTCACTGTAACTCTTGGCCTCAGGTAGCTATTAGGGGTTGATTGCAATGGCAGGTGGGGAATCCCAAAGTACACTCTCACGATTCTTCAGATGTTTCCTAGATGCCATACTCGCACACATGTCCAGATACATATACCTACCCAGGAATGAGGCAGAAATTAACAGCACCAAGTTGGACTTCTACAGAATTGCCAGCTTCCCCCATGTAATAGGGTGTGTGGATGGGACACATATACAAATGTGCCCTCCTGCAAATCTGGAATATGTGTTCCACAATAGGAAATGTACCTACTCACTAAACATCCAGGTGGTATGTGACGCCCATAATGTCATTACTGACACTGTAGCCAAATTTCCAGGGAGTACACATGACTCATACATATTCAGGCACAGTGGGATACACCAACACCGAGAACGTGGGGAGTTTGGAGACGGATATCTATTAGGTATTGCTGAATACACCCTGAAGCCATACATACAGGTCACTGTGGAAACCATCCATGCCCTGCTAACGTTGCTTATTTTTGTCAAACAGGTGACAGTGCATATGCTCTAAGACCATGGATACTTACCCCGTACCTAACACCTGACAATGAGAACGAGAGGTGATACAACAGTGCCCATCGGCGGACCAGAACTGTCATCGAGAGGACCTTTGGATTGTTAAAGGCAAGATTCAGATGCCTCCACAAAAGTGGAGGTGCGATCCAGTATGCCCCAGAAACAGCATCCAAGATCGTTGCCGCATGTGCAATCCTACACAACATTGCCACCAGACCTGGGCTACATCTCACCCCTGAAGACACAGATTCGGAGGATGAGGAGCAAGAGCTAGCACACCGACAGCCTGGGGATGGAAACATTGCAAATCAAGACAGACAGAGACGGAACCACATTGCAACCCAATACTGTGGCAGGTGGCAATTGTCACCACACTCACTGATGTCAGACAAACAGAGCCCAGTTGTGTAGTGGAACAAACAAAACCTTTTTATTTGTAAACTAAATGGTGAAAGAAAAGTGCAGTCCGTTAAAGTCTGCACATGTCCTAATGTTATGAGAACACATTAACATCATGTGCCTCATGATTCATGCTGTCTGATGGGTCACACCCTCCTCCTTGTGCGCCCAGCATGGCTCATCCCAGGTGGGTCACCTGACCCCTGCTGTGCACTTGCACTCCTTAGCACACGGGACTCAATGGCAGACACACTACTTATTGTGGACCCCTCCTCACTGTCCTGAGGGGTCTCACCTGTGCCCCTTGCCACCTGCCTAGCTTCCATCAAGTCCACTGCGTGGCTGATGCGGCCAAGTCCACGTGTCACATCGGCCGCAAAGTGGCCAAGTTCAACCTGTAAACTCACTGTCCTTCTAGACAGGCCAGTTGTGTTTGTTGCAAGATGCCCAATTGAAGCAGCCATGCGGTCGAATCGTGCCACTGTGTGGCGCTCCCTGCGCCTTGCGTACTGTCTGTCTGCCACCAGTTCTGTCACAAGTTGGCAGATGGCCTGGGTGAGATCCCCCATATGTTCATTCATTCTAGTGAACTGCGTGTTCACTTCAGCAAGCCCAGTGGTCATGCTGCTCTGCATCCTGTGTAATGTTCTTGAGATTGACCTCAATTGTCTGTTTTGCAGGCGCTGACCATTGATGAGGGATGCCTCCATTCCTACAAAGCCTGCTTCCCCTATCTCCTCCTGGGGCACCACCAGAACTCTGCGTCTGCGTCTTTGTCCTGCTTCTGGCTCAGAACGACTTGCTGTGGGGCTGTGGCCAGGGGTCGTATCAGCTGCCCCCATTTCCTGTTCTTGTTCCTGATAGGACTCTGGTGGTGTCCTGCTGGGCCCAGGAATTTCTGCAGCAGCCTCCTGCACTGTCTCTGGCCCATGGTCTCCTCCCTGCATGTTGTCGCCGCTGGGGGTGTCTTGTGGGAGACCTGTGGGACATAGGGGATACACTGTCAGTCTCTCACATCTGTTTTATGTCTCATAATAAACTTTGCCTATATTCTGACTACTGTACTACATTTCCCATAATGCACTATTCTAGAGGTTGCTAGACTGGAATGGAGCTAGTCTGGTGGTGCCTGCTGCTGTGTACTGGGAGAGTGTGTACACTGCATTTGTAGGTGTGAATGCGTATCTCATGGTACTTACTTTTGGATGTCCCTGGCGCAGAACTGTCCACTTCTCCCATTCCGAGTACGGCCTCAGGCTCCAAGGTCTGCTCGACCATTGCTTCCATGGCTGTTGGTGGTGGGACAGTGGATGGGCCTCCTCCGATGCCCATCATCTCTCTCAGCTGCTCTGCTACCCTCTCCTTTGTCCTGGAGCGCAGGTCATACAACCTTTTCTTGATTTCCTCCAGGGTGCGGTGGCTCACCCCTATGGCCTTAATCCGTTCCTGAATTTGCTGCCAAATCATCTTCTTTTCTGTGTCTGGGACACTCAGGGCTGTCTTCCCAAACAGTGTGTTGTGGTGCAGGCAGCATTCCTCTGTGAGCACCTCCAGTTCTTTGTCTGAAAATGTCAGCTTTCTTCTTCTCCCAGCACTGCCTGTTTCCTCCATTGTACCAGCAGGTCCTCTCTCCTGGGTGTTGCACAGCAGTTTGGAAAGGGTGTGGTCCTCCCTCCTCCAAGGTGTATTTGATGACTTCGTGGTTCTGATGTCATCACCAAGAGCAAGGAAGTGAATTTCCAAACTGTTGTGCAGCACCTGCAGGCAATTTGCGAGCCAGTCGCAATTTGCGACACCCTTCTCGCAAATTGCGACCTCGCTTTTAGCGAGGTTGCAAAATGCGGTGCGACACATTTGCGAGTCGCAAATTGGTGTTGCACTTTTTTTTGGGATTCCATTTTGGGAGTCGGAAATTGCGATTCGCATTGAATCGCAATTTCCGACTCGCAATTTTTTTGCTACCTACATCTGGCCCATAGAGTGGTGGTGGCTGCTTATCATGTTTGTGAATCCATATTTGTGACCAGACCTTTTTATCTGTCATTGAAGGAGAAGTCTAGTGGCGCACTCATGCAAAGTTCCACTTCATTGCACTTACAGAGATCCTACTGCTAACATCTTAAGTGTATATTATGTGTGTTGTGTATAAGACATGTGTGGCACATGCGTTGTGTGTATTAGTGAGTCAGAGTTGTGGTGGCCCCTTGGATCCATTTTGGATGTCCCTGGCTTGGTCTTGTGCACTGTCCTGTTGTCCCAGACAGAGGAAGTGTACTGCTAACATTACAGAAGCTGGAGGGAGGAAACCTAGATTCTAACGTTTGTGATGGGGTGGGGGTTTAGACAAGGCGCCTTTATTCTTTTAATTATGCCGTTTGTTGAGAGGAAGTGCTCAATAGTCTTTCTTTAGCATTGCAATTTGGTAGATGGGGAAGGAGGGCTGTGGCATTAAACATTGTCAGTTTTCCGGGGTCGTAACTCAGGAAAACTGATGAGCACTGATGTCTTCATTCAGGTGAGGTTTACGAGTGACAAAGGAACGTTAAATGTGCAATAATTGTTTTGCCGCTCAATAAACACTTTTTTGTGAATTTAAACAGTGTGGTTTTGCCACGGTAAGAAATTGCATGTTATAGCTCTTTGAAATCGTAGCTGTAAGCAATACTAAAACGATAACTTTAACTCTCATCTTTAAATGTGAAAAATATGTGGAAGCAATGTTTCCCATATAATTCCCCATTCAAAGCCAGATCTTCTCTAATATCTGGTATGATAATACAATATCCTGTTTGAGTTATAGCTGCAAATTAACTTTGCAAGTTAAATAATGTTAATGGAAGAATATTTTGACAACATTCAACAGGGCGTGGAAAAATAGGATTTCAGATTTCAGTAACATCATAAACTGAACGTTTAAGAAATGTCCCTCCCATTTTCATATACAAGCAAAATTCAGCTGCATTAGGAGATCTGCAGAGTTCAACATCATTGGAAGTGAGCCCATATTCCTCTTTATGCTCCACAGAAGCAGACTATTCTAATATACCGTCTGTATCTGTAAGATGATCCTTTAGGTACCTCTTTAAATGCTGTTTAGGAGCATAATGTTACTGTTAAATATGAGTTACACCATTGTGTACAAACGATAAAGTGATGATCGCATGCACTAGCAATAAAGTTGATAAATGAATTATATTTACTGGTTTCTGCATTTCTCCCAGCTGAATGTTTGCCTCCTCATGGATCAAACTCTTAAGTCTGAGGGGCTTATTTACAAGCCCCCATGGTGCAGGGCGGCACAGCAAGTGTTTTGCTGCACCACCCTGCGCCACTGGGAAATGGCAAAAATCCACCATATCTACAAGATACTGCGCATTTCTGTTCTCTCCCTCCGCGCTGGCACTAAAATTAGCTACCTAGTCCCAACGCAGGCTCCCTTTCACCATAGTGCATGCGGGGATGATTGTTTATGTGCAGGAAGGTGTCCTTTTCTGCACATAAACAATCAATAATGGTGATTTATCACTTCTATGTGTGTTGCAGAATGCAGCACTCATAGAAGTAGGACATAGTCATTAATTAATGATTAATTAGGCGCAGTAAGGGACACCTTCCTGCACATAAACAATCATTAATGGCATTTTGCTTTTTCTATGTTTGCTACAGAATGCAGCACACATAGGAAAAGCAAGGAGAAATAAGAGTATTTCTCCTCGTTGCGCCACTCTAACCACACCCCTTGGGTGGCATTAGTTCTTGGAGCTGCCACAGATTTACGATTTCTCAGAAATCTGGGGCAGTGCCAAAAGCAATGGGTGTTGCATGGAAACGCCCACAGCTACACCCAATGCACGCCCCACTGCCGCAGAAAATTGCGTTGGGTGGGCCATATTTACAAGGCTGTGTTAAGCCATGCAAAGGGGCTTAGCACCGACATGTAAATGTGGAAATAGGCAGAGCGCCACTGGATCGTTGCTGAAAGTGACTCTGCGGTGACGCTAGGGGCTTGTAAATAAGCCTCTGAATATTTAAATACACACCACAAAAAGAAGTGGAGATTATGGGGAACAATGTTTCACAGGGTTTGGAAACACCTTGTCTGAGTTTTTCTGGCCTGATCTCCATTTCCCCAAGTGGGTTTGACTACCTGTGAGTTCACTGTCAGAGTTCCAGAATTCTGTGACATTCACCAGTCAAGTAAAGACTGGAGTAGGGATGCATTTAAAGTGGAACACCACCCATAATCAAGGGTGACTGCAGCACCTTCATCTCAGGCTGTGGGGTGAAAGCTGCTAGCAGCGAGGTCTAGGACTTGCAGTCAGCAGTTGTAAGACTGCAACTGTTTAAGACAGAGGACCTTGTAAAATTCTTGCAGTTAACCATACTTGATGTCATTCATTCCTCTCATGGAGTGTGACAAGTTGCGTTTTGTGAAAGGCATATTGCGTGTGTGGCGTATTACTGACAGATGGTGTGCATGGTTAATTGTGTCATTAAATAACACAGTGATTCTGATGGATACATCTAACCAAAGATTACTCACCATGTGAATATTCCAAGCCACCAGACTGGATCCGAAACCCAAACAAATATGTTCCTGTGTGCCAGTAGGTGATGTTGTGCAGCTCTGTCCTGACTTTATTCCATTCCGGAAGTGATGAACGGAGCTGCATATAAGCGCCACACATGCATGCTCACCTCCTTTCTTTCTGTGCATTCAGACATAGATCCGGAGCTTCTCTACCATTCTTCTGCTTCTAAGACATTTTCATCTTAACATTTTGTCTTACAAGTATTTACCAGTGTGCAAGGGAACATGTCACCACTTAGGACTTCAGTGTTTAAAACTTGTGAGGACTGTATCAAAGAGATGCCTGTGACAGATCCCCATTACGTGTATCTCTGGTGCTTTGGTTCGGTGTTGAAATCCAATGCCTGCAATGATTGCTCCCAAATGAACCTGAAAACCATCCGAGAATTAGAAGTGAAGCTCTACATGCAAAACAATGCATGACTCAATGCAGGTCTAGCTCCTGGTGGAAGTTGAGAGTGCGGACCCACTCCTGGTCCCAAAGTTGGCCCTGTGACAAATCTTTTTCTCACTCAAAGTCTTCGGGTGTGTTAAAAAAATGTATAAGAAGTCCAAGTGGTACTAAGCACCTTCCACCAACTCTTGATCATCAGAGGAGGCACTAGGGCATCAACATGCCTCGCTTTTGCACTCCAGTTCCACTGACCAACAAATTAACAATGATTTTCCAGGTCCATCCGCGATGTTGCTGCAGATTGAGAAAGCCTTTTGAGGCCATGCTGCACATCTTCGTCATGCTTCTGGCTCCTTCTGCATGCCATCAGGAACCAAGGATATACAGGGGGCTCCAGTTGGGCTACCGGTGGCAGATCATTCCTCGCTCCGTCTGTGCCCCTTGAATCTGCTTCAAGTTCCATATCGGCATCTGTGCCAACCTTAGTTGCCAGCCAGGTATCCCTCCACTTGATTTGTGGCTTGCGGTGACATTCGGCCGGGCAGACCACTTGCAGGCCAAACTGATGAATGTCTTGTTGACCGTTTTATCTTTTGCCAAGCAAATCCTTTCAGTGGGTACTTTTTAAGATTACTTGGGGGCCCCTTCAGATGTTTTATGTTTGCTGGATTAACCGCCTTGTTCAAATCACCTGTTGTGATGAGATTTTTTTAAAGGTTTGTAAGATATGTTTTTGCTCAAACTCCTTGTAATACCACACTAGGCCTTAACTTGATTCTCACTTTCCTAATGTGTACACCTTTAGAGTCAATGCACAGATAACGTCAGCTTGTTGCATAAGTGAACTTTAGGACCTCTCAGTCCTGCCACATTATACCACCTTTTTCCAGACAAACTGCTTTTGAGAACATGAGCTGTGTTCCTGCTGATGGTAGCCTTTACTTCAGAAATAAACCTGACAATAAAAATGCAGAGCGGCAGAGCAGGGGAATTACATAGAGAACAACAATCAAAAACTGCCAGCTCATTAATTTCACAGTGGTATAGCTCCTAAATATACACAAATTCAGTGCTCACATTGGAGCCATCACAGACAATACTTCATGCCACTAAATGGACTTTTTGAAATAAGGTATTTGGTTCATGAGGCTTTTTATGTCTGTCTTTTTTTAGAATATACATATTAAATATCACATATATGTTTACAGATATTTTTTCATTACACAACCAATAAGGACAAAGACTACTGATGACAAAATACTTTCTAAGCAGTTTCAGCCATGCCCCACATACACCAAAATGAATTCTCACACCCAATCATATCATAAGCATACTACATTCTTACTGATCATGCATCAAACCATCCATACTATGTGTAGCATCAAATGATAGGGTCGAAGACCAACCACATACTATATGCGAAAGGAAACTTCTATAGAATGATGATTATGCACAAATATTAACTTACATCAGTATCCATTCCACTATGATGTAACTTGATATATATAATCTCTATTTTACCTCAAAGTACAATATACAATGGTCTTCATTTCATATAGTGCATGTCTGTATAGAGCTCTAGCGAGTCTTTTATCACATTTGGAATATTATTCAAATACCCTCCAACAATATTACGGTCTTCAGGTACCCATTCAAAAAGCGCCGACGCATGTTTAGGTGAAGAAACCAAAATGTGGAAATCACCTTCTTCAGGGTGTAAAGAGAATGAATAAAACCATGTGGGTAGAGGAACCACCCAGAGAGAGGAAATCTGGTTGGAAAAAACTCAGTATGATACAGGTTAAATATATAACTCTAGAATTGCAAAATGGTAGAAATCCACAATGAGTATTTGATAGCATTGGTGTATTGGTCACCAAAACAGAAAAGAAAAAGACCAGTGACATAAAGTAAACATTTATATATGCCACACCTGTGTGAAGGATATACCTAAGTGCCCTGAAAACCGACACCTATAACGGCTCATCATCAATCTCACCCCATAGCTAAAAGATAGAACCTACTAGGGCCCTTTGGACTCACATAGGACCCCCACCACCATGAGGAGAGCACCTCAGGTACTTACCCTGTGGCATGGGATGAAGCAGTACTGCCTACTACTTCAGGAAAACATGGAAAAGATGGACACCCAGGTCCCCTGGGTCTTGGTAAGCCCCACTAAGAAATGGAGAAGTGAGCACATCAGCGGGATAGAATACATAGTTTTGCCACTACATTTAAGCCATATCAAGCAGTAAATACATACCTAAGGTTGGCTGGAAGGAAATCTAGTCAGCCTTAATGTACGCACAGGATGGAAACTAATGGCAAAAGAGGACAAATATGATATGATTGTTTCTCCATTTCTTAGCAGGCTTTCCTAGATCCAAGGAACACTGATTCTGCATTAGTCAGTGTTCTCTGATCCTTGCACAATTAGGGAGTTCTGAGTTAGGTGGTATTTATTACACCTGGTAATCACCAGTTGCATTAAATACCTCACATTTTGTTAGTTTTCAGAAGGTCAAACCTACAAGTGTTTAACAAGGGAACACAAAACGGTATTTACCATTGTTAGAAATGGGGTTTCTGGTTGGCTAGGGTATGCACCTAAGCCAGGCAGAACCCACCCACTCTAGTCAGGGCAAGGGAGTTACACATCCTAGATAACCCCTGCTCACCCCCTTGGTAGCTTGGCACGAGCAGTCAGGCCTAACCCAGAGGCAATGTGTAAAGTGTTTGCACAACACACATAACACATGTGATGCACTATCCCCACCACAAAGGAAACACAGCACAAAGTTATATAAAAATAAGCTGTATTGCACACAACATTATTAGACCGGACACAATATGTCAGTAATACCCTGCTACTCAAGCAGTTGTCAGAACTTTACACAATAGTTACTCTGCAGAAACCAGCAGTAGTCGCACATATAACACACAGGTTACTTATTATTCTGCAACATGAGCAGTAGTCAGGAATCACATTACTAAAGAAATGCACTTGTCATAGAAATATCATAAATGCCCATATCAGGAACATTATAAAACGTATGGCAAGTCATGAAAACATATCAGTATGTCATGTCCATAAAAGGAACATTAGCAAATATATGGCACATTATCAAGAAACCAGGTTTCCTACAAGTCCCAGCATGCCCATACCAGGAACATCGGAAATATGTATGCCTGCAGGAGTACCTGTTTTTGATGACTGGGCACTTCCAGTGCCATGAAGCACAAAAAGTGGGCCCCCGGTGCTCCTTCATGCCAAACATGGCCTTGCGATAATTTGGGGTGAGGGGGTGGCATGCACCCCCTCTGGTGTTTAAATTGGGCTCCTCCTGGGGCCTGTGATATCTGGGGACCCCCTAGGACACCTCCGGAAGGGGGGGGGGCAAAGCCAGAACAACAATTGGAGCCAAAACGGGGGGACCTTGTGGTGCAGGGGGCCTCCAGCAAGGCTTCCGCCCTGCCCACGGTCTCCAAAAATACGATGAGGACTCCGATGGGGTGTGGAGCCTCCGATGAGGCTTCCGTCCCCATCCTTCTCCTTCCAGACACAGAAAGGCCCACCCGGGCCGCAGCGGTGAGCAGGTACCAAAGTGGGAGGCCGGCTTGTGTCCCGGGGGCACGCTAGGAATGCGCTTGCTCCTTTCCTTACTTCAGTGGCGCCCCGGGGGTCCCAGGGGCAGCACGTCTCCGGCACATTTCAAATCAAGAATGCCTAGGTCGCGACAATGATTCTTTCCTGGGGACGCAACTTCCAGGCGCTTGAAGGTTATTACGAAGGTGCTCTCCAGGCGCCAAACTGCACACAGGGAAAGTGCTCTCAAATCACTGTAAGATGAGTAGAAATGCTCTTCCAGGCGCTATATGATGAAAACAAAGCACTCCTCATGCTTTCAGCAGTTGCAGGGGTCAGGGGCAACAGCACCCTGCCCCTGGGGGACCAAGCAGATGGAGCACAGGGTGGTAGGGCCCAACAGCAGGCCAGCACAAATCAAATCAAATCAAATCATTAACATTTATAAAGCGCGCTACTCACCCGTGCGGGTCTCAAGGCGCTAGGGGAAAGAGGCGGTTACTGCTGCTCGAAAAGCCAGGTCTTTAGGAGTCTCCGGAAAGCGGAGTGGTTCTGGGTGGTCCTGATGCTGGTGGGGAGGGAGTTCCAGGTCCTGGCCGCCAGGAAGGAGAAAGATCTCCCACCCGCCGTGGAGCGGCGGATGCGAGGGACGGAAGCGAGTGCGAGGCCAGAGGAACGGAGGAAGCGGGTGGGGACGTAGAAGCTGAGGCGTCAGTTGAGGTATTCCGGTCCCTTTTCGTGGAGGGCTTTGTGTGCGTGGGTGAGAAGTCGAAAGGTGATCCTTTTGCTGACTGGGAGCCAATGCAGGTGTCTCAGGTGTGCGGAGATGTGGCTGTTGCGGGGTACGTCGAGGATGAGGCGGGCCGAGGCGTTTTGAATGCGTTGCAGGCGATTTTGGAGTTTGGCTGTGGTCCCAGCGTAGAGGGTGTTGCCGTAGTCCAGGCGGCTCGTGACGAGGGCGTGGGTCACGGTTTTTCTAGTGTTGGCGGAGATCCAGCGGAAGATCTTGCGGAGCATGCGGAGGGTGAGGAAGCAGGCGGAGGACACGGCGTTGACTTGCTTGGTCATGGTGAGAAGAGGGTCCAAGATGAAGCCGAGGTTGCGGGCGTGGTCTGCGGGGGCCGGTGCGGTGCCGAGGACCGTGGGCCACCAGGAGTCGTCCCAGGCGGACGGGGTGTTGCCGAGGATGAGGACTTCCGTTTTTTCAGAGTTCAGCTTTAGGCGGCTGAGCCTCATCCAATCTGCGACGTCCTTCATACCCTCTTGTAGGTTGGTCTTGGCGCTGGCGGGGTCCTTAGTGAGGGAGAGTATAAGTTGGGTAGTTGGGTGTCGTCGGCGTAGGAGATGATGATGATGTCGTGCTTGCGTATGATGTTGGCGAGGGGGCTCATGTAGACATTGAAGGGTGTCGGGCTGAGTGATGAGCCTTGGGGTACGCCGCAGATGATCTCGGTGGGTACTGAGCGAAACGGAGGGAGGTAAACTCTTTGGGAACGGTTTGAGAGGAAGGAGGCGATCCAGTCCAGGGCCTGGCCTTGGATCCCGGTGGAGCAGAGGCGGGTGATTAGGGTGCGGTGACAGACGGTGTCGAAGGCAGCCGAAAGGTCGAGGAGAATGAGGGCGACTGTTTCACCGTTGTCCATCAGGGTTCTGATGTCGTCTGTGACTGAGATGAGGGCGGTTTCCGTGCTGTGGTTGGTTCGGAATCCGGTTTATGAAGGGTCGAGCAGGTTGTTGTTTTCCAGGAAGGTGGTCAGCTGTTTGTTGACAGGGTTTGCAGGCAGTTGGCAGTTTCTCCAAGTGACCAGGCAGGTCACAGGTCAGCACAGCAGCAGCAGTCCAAGGCAGTTCCTGGTGAGTCCCTCCAAAAGCATTTTGTGTCCAGTTCCAAAATGTCTTCAAATTGTGGGTAAGAATCCCCTGTACTTATACTCAGTTTTTGCAGTGGGTTAACAAAGAAGGGGAGGTGAGGTTCCAACCAGTTACAACTGGTTCTGGGAGTGCCCCCCTCTCTATAGGAGGCTGGCCTGGCTTATAGTGGGTACCTTGTGGTACTTACACTCTGTGCCAGGTCCAGTTATCCCTTATTAGTAGAATAGAGGTGTTTTAGCAGCTTAGGCTGATAGAAGGTAGCTATGGCAAAGCAGCTTAGGCTGAACTAGGAGACATGCAAAGCTCCTACTATACCACTTATATCATATAGCACAATATCATAAGAAAACACAATACTCAGAGTTACTAAAAATAAAGGTACTTTATTTTAGTGACAATATGTCAACACCACAACAGTACGTGCTCAATTGGCGTCAAAAAATGCAAAAAAACATCACTTTCAAAATAACATGATTCATGCATTGTGCTGATATGTTGTATTTTACCCTTTTGCATTGCAGAATTCAATCCTAAACACGTATTCTTAATATGTTTACAAATACTATTTCTTTGCAAGGTATTGCTACAGGTTTTCAGAGTGGGTTAGGGTGTGGCCTCTTTCCAGGGCCTTCCAGAGACTTTCCCTGCAACATGCCTGGGCGTGGTTATGGGCTGGGCCAAGACTCTATATAAGGAGAGTCAGCCAAACTCCCAGTGCTCACTATTCAGAGGTTCCAGTGCAGAAGAGCAGCTATTTCCAGAACTTCAGTTCCAGTGGCCTTTTTGATCTCCCAGTTCTGCTTTGAAATCTTCATTGGTGCATCTTGTTCCTGGGTGGTAAGACGGTAGTTGGGTTTATTCCCAATACCGTTTATTTTATCTAGAATTATCTCATTCTAAGATCTGATCGTTTATTTATGTTAACAATTTGTTTTAAGGTCATAGGGCCAGATGTAGCAAAGTTGTGAATTGCGACTTGCAATTTGCGAGTCGGAGCGACTCGCAAATTGCAAGTCGCAATTTCCAATGCAGAACGGTGTCTCAGACACCGTCTGCGACTCGCTATGGGGTCGCAATGACCCATCTCATTAATATTAATGAGGTGGGTCGCAAATTGCCGCCCCATAGCTAGTCTAGGCACTCGCAAACATGGAGGCCTGCTGTAGTCAGCAGACCTCCATGTTCGTGACTGCTTTTAAATAAAGCAGTTTTTTTTTTTTTAAGTGTAGCCCGTTTTCCTTAAAGGAAAACGAGCTGCACTTAAAAAAAAATCCGAAACCTTTAGTTTCGTTTTTTTTTCAGGGCAGGTAGTGGTCCCTTGGACCACTACCTGCCCTGAAAAAATATTTGTGGGTCCATTCACAAAGTGGAAGGGGTCCCATGGGGACCCCTTCCAATTTGCGAGTGGGTTACCATCCACTTGAAGTGGATGGTAACTGCGACACTATTTGCGACCGCATATGCGGTCGCAAATGGTATTGCATACCACTCCGAATCGCAAATAGGAAGGGAACACCCCTTCCTATTTGCGATTCTGAAATGCATATTGCGAGTCGGTACCGACTCACAATATGCATTTCTGCATAGGGAAACGCGATTAGTGGGTCGCAAACGGCAATTTTTGCCGTTTGCAAGTCGCTATCCATATCCTGCATCTGGCCCATAGTCATAAAAAGTTCACTCGAGTATTTTTGTTAAAGTGTGTGCATGAATGTTTATGAATCGTCAAGAAGCGCGATTCGTTTATAGTTTTGAAACTCATGCTACATTGCGCGCCAGCGTTTATTGACATACGCGTTGAGGTTTACAAATCAGCAGGAGGCGCGATTCGCTTGAAAAGCTTTGAAATCTTGAGTTGCATTGCGCGCTGGCATTTATTGACACATACATGATTGATCACGAATCGGCAAGAGGCGTGGTTCGTTTATGAAGCTTTAAAAGCTTGTGGTACATTGTGTGTTACTATTTATTGACATTTAAAAGAAGGTTTTGAAGTGGCACGATGTATAATTCAATTTAAAATAATTTCAAAACCTGTCGCTATTTATTGTGCAACCATTTCTTGACTTTGCATGGTGGCATTCGAGTCAGCAGGACATGCAATTTTTTACTAGAGTTTATTTATGTTGTGAACTGCATATTACCATTCCAGGATAATTGCTTGGTACAATTCGAGTTGACGAGTATGGGAAATATTTCTTGAACTATTGAACCCATTGAAAAATATTTCTTCTCTAGTGTTTTAAGAGTGTAATCTGTGTTGAAAACATTTCAAGGAAAATATATATAGGATCAGAAGTTCTAGATGCAAAATTATATGCTCCTATTATGCATATTCTTGTTATTCTAATTCATGCTTGAATTAGAAAAGTTTTATTTCAAATTCATCTTGATTCCATTACAGGTATCTGATGATCACAAAATCTGTTCATTTTTAAAACTGCAATTCAAGATTGCTCATATTTTCAGAAAGACTATGTTTATTAATATTTACT
This sequence comes from Pleurodeles waltl, assembly GCF_031143425.1. Classification (NCBI taxonomy): domain Eukaryota; kingdom Metazoa; phylum Chordata; class Amphibia; order Caudata; family Salamandridae; genus Pleurodeles; species Pleurodeles waltl. Next base: position 178,609,725 of record NC_090444.1, read on the forward strand.
TCAGGTTATATTGTGTGTTCTAACCTTTTTTCCCATTAAAGGTCTCATTCCCAGCAGTACCCTTCCTAATCCCCTCTTCCCCTCTTGAACTCTCACAGTCTCTGTGAATTGTCTATCAGAGTCTTGGAGTTGTTCATTAGAGGACGTGTTGGGAACGTGCGCAAACCCCGAGGATCTGGTGACTCTAACAGAATAGTGAGCCCACGAATTATTATCCTCCTGGTTTGTGTATGTTCTCAGCATGGCCATGCTAGACGAGTTAGTTAAGGCTATCACCCAGCTCCAAGCAGAGGTGGTATCATCCAAAGAATTGACAACCAGCTTAGCAGAGAGAGTGAGTCAGCTGCAAGATAAAGTAGAGAAGAAGGAGCAAAGTCCCAAAGGGGTGTTTTGGCCAGGTACTCCTTCTCAGGCTTCTGGAAGTAGTCCAATTTCCCTAAATGTTCCTGCTGCTATTCCTTTAGCTCCCCCAGAACGTTTCTCAGGTGATCCATTGAAAGCGCAATCTTTCCTGGTTCAAGTGGAACTACACTTCACCTGCAGACCAAATACCTTTCCCGATGCCCAGTCCAAAGTAGCTTTCTTGTTATCATATCTAACTGGAGATGCAGCTACTTGGTCAATTCCTCTTGTGCGTAAAAATAGTCCCTTGTTGTATAATTGGAGACATTTTGTTCAGGAATTTGAGAGAGGTTTTGATCGTAGAACTGTAACACAGTCAGCAGATCATGAATTATTAAACTTACGCCAAGAAAATCATGCCCTAGTGTCGTATTTAGCCAACTTTAACCAGCTGGTTGCCGAGACTTCCTGGCCTGAAGAAAAACAAGCGGTCTTTTTTTACAAGGGACTCAAAGAGGAATTAAAAGATATCTTAGCGCAAATCGATCCACAACCTACAGACTGTCAAGAGTTAATAAATCTTGTCTTGAGACTTGACCATCGTTTAGCAGAACGTAAAGGAACGCACAAAAAGATTGAAAAATATTCATGGCACGTTCATGATAACAGAGATTCAAGAACTCCAAAAGAAAGAACGTTGGAACCGATGGAAATTGGAACCATCAGAAGACCTTTGACTAACGATGAAAAGGACTTACGCAGAAAAAATGGACAATGTCTTTATTGTGGGCGAAAAGGTCATTTTGACAAAGATTGTCCAATCAAACCAAAGAACAAGCAAGGTCCAGTTCAGAAGGTCGCAGCCAATGCACCAGTCGAGTTGGAAAACTAAAACACCCGAGATGCAGAGAAGGGTTGCTCTTGGGTGTCACTGTGGACCCTTCACAATCTAGACATCTTAAACTGGAAATAAGAGTTCAGGTCAAGAAAGAGATCTATTTCAAAAAAGCTCTAGTCGATTCTGGAGCTGCTGGGAATTTTGTTGATGTCCAATTGGTTCGTGCATGGGGGATCCCATGTATTGAAAAGAAAAACCCAGAAATCATCCAGGCAGTCGATGGAAAACTCTTGACTGGTGGTCCGGTAACTCTTCAGACTATCCCCTTGTCAATGATTTGTGAAGATAAGATTCTAAGAAAGAAACATGAAGAGAAAATCATTCTAGATGTGATCCATGCTCCCCAATATGGGATTATCCTCGGCTTGCCATGGTTAACTCATCACAATCCAGAAATCAGTTGGGCAGAACGACAAATCTTGTTCTCATCTGCGCTATGTAATGAACAATGTCTACAAAAAAATCAAGTACCAACAGTTTGCAACTCTAACATAGCTACTGCTGCGGAGAAAGAAACTCAGTTGCCCAAACAGTATTCATCGTACAAAGATGTATTTGATGAGAAAGGAGCAGAGACTTTACCTCCTCATAGATCTTATGACTGTCAAATTGACCTAGCCCCATGTGCGACACTTCCCAACTGTCGTGTATATGCTCTATCAGAACATGAAAACCAACATTTACGACAATACCTAGATCAATTTTTGGAGAATGGCTTCATTCGCCCTTCTAAGTCTCCTGCAGCTTCGCCTTTATTTTTTGTTCCAAAAGCTAATGTAGAACTTCGAACTTGCATTGACTATAGAGGTTTAAACAAAGTCACCATCAAGAATAAATATCCTTTACCCCTAATTCCGGTTTTATTGGAACAAGTAAAGAGAGCAAAGATCTACACGAAGCTTGATCTTCGAGGTGCGTATCATTTGGTCAGAATGAGAGAGGGTGACGAATGGAAAACAGCGTTCAAGACAAGATATGGCCTTTTTGAATATACCGTCATGCCTTTTGGTCTGTGTAATGCTCCAGCAGCTTTTCAATTTTTCCTGAATGACGTTCTTAGAGAGTACCTCGACATATTTGCCATAGTCTACATCAATGACATTTTGATCTACTCAGACAATGAAAACGAACATGTACAACATGTCAAGAAAATTCTTGCAGCCCTTCGAAAACACCATTTATATTGTAAACTAACCAAGTGTGAGTTTCATGTTACCACGGTTGAGTTTTTGGGGGTTATTCTTACCCCTCAAGGTATGGTGATGGCAGAAAAGAAAGTAAAAGCTGTATCTGAGTGGCCCATCCCAAAAACTGTTCGTGATGTACAGTGCTTCCTGGGGTTTGCAAATTTTTACCGGAGGTTCATAAGTCATTTCTCCCAGACAGTGACTCCAATCACTAAGCTACTAAGAAAGAAAGAAAAGTTTGTATGGTCCCCAGAAGCTGATCAAGCCTTCTCGACTTTAAAGAAAGCTGCCCCAGTTTTAACTCATCCTGATGCGAATCAACCTTTTATAGTGGAAGCTGATGCTTCAGATGTAGCAATAGGAGCCGTCTTATCACAACAAAATAAAGACACTGGTCAACTTCATCCTGTAGCTTATATGTCTTGGAAGTTGAACGAAGCCGAACAGAACTATGTTATTGCTGAAAAAGAACTTCTGGCAATTCGGGACGCCTTTAAAGAATGGAGACATCATTTATTGGGTGCCAAATACACTGTTACAGTGTATACTGATCATCGTAATCTTCAATTCATGAGTTCCGCCAGACTTTTGACCCCTAGACAATTACGCTGGATGCTTTTTTTGCCGAATTTGATTTTGTAGTAACCTTCCGGCCTGGTAAAGATAATCGCAAGGCTGATGCCTTGTCCCGTCAAGAGTCTACCACGTTGCCTGCATTTCAAGCCTCCAGAGCTATCATTGCTCCAGACAAGGTTCTATGTATCATAAAAACTGAAGATTTCTTTGAAGAAATTCGCAATTCCTTCACTGTTGAAAAATGGCAAACATGGGCCCAAGCTGATCCCAAAAGGTCAATCAAACAAGGTTTACCCTTTCATGACGCTCGTTTATTCATACCCACTATCAAACTTCGCAAGATAGTGTTTCATTGGTTACATGTTATACCTACGGCAGGTCATCCAGGCATTCCTAAAACTCTTGAACTGATCCAACATTATTTTTGGTGGCCTACCCTAACAAAAGATGTAAAAGCAAAGCTAAACAACTGTGAAGTTTGTGCTCGCATTAAAACAAGTCATTCTAAACCAAAAGGATTATTACATCCACTTCCAACTCCAAGTCGTCCATGGGAACACATTTCATTAGACTTTATTACAGGTCTGCCAGTGGTTCAACAGCATTCAGTAATTCTGGTTGTAGTAGATAGTCTCAGAAAATATGGACATTTTATTGCCTGTAAAAAATTGCCCACTTCTAGTGAATTGGCAAACATTTTACTGAACAGAGTGGTTCGTTATCATGGACTACCAAAGGTTATCCTCTCCGATCGGGGGTCACAATTTTCCTCCAATTTCTGGAAGACATGGTGTAAAACACTCCAAGTGACATCTACACTATCTACTAGTCACCATCCTCAAACAGATGGTCAAACAGAAAGACTAAATCAGACTTTAAAACAATACCTACGTGCCCACGCTGAAAAGGCACTTCATTCTTGGACATCTATGCTCTGGTTAGCTGAGTTAGCTTACAATAACTCATTCCACACTTCCATTGGCGTTACACCCTTTTTTGGTTTATTTGGTTATCATCCTGACACCTTGCCCATCACAATTCCTCAAGAAAGTTCTCTTACTCCAGCTGTGTCAGAAACCATTCAGCATTTACATCAAACCCAGAAGCTGATTCAACAGTATCTAGAAAAAGCCAAACAAAAATATAAAAGACATTATGATAAGAAGCATTGTGAGGGACTGCGATATCAACCAGGTGACAAAGTGTGGCTTTCCACAAAACATATAGACTTCAAGAAGCAGCACATGTTTAACCCCAAATTCATAGGTCCTTATACTGTCCTTCAGCAAATCAATCCAGTGACTTATAAACTACAATTGCCCGGATCCTTACGGATTCATCCAGTGTTCCACACTTCCCTCTTGAAAAAGGCAGTCCAAAAGGTCCATCCTCATCCAGCTCCTGTTTTAGTACAAGGGGAAGAAGAATATGAAGTCAAGAAAGTGTTGGATTCTAAACTGAGAGGACGTAATCTTTGGTATTTAATCTCATGGAAAGGTTATGGTCCTGAAAGTATCTCATGGGTTTCCACATCTGATGTTCATGCTCCAGTACTTGTGAGACACTTTCATAGTCTTAATCCAAGCAAACCAGGCCCTAGAGCGCGTCTGGGAGAGGGGAGTACTGTCAACACCAGAACAGTACGCGCTCTATTGGCGTCAAAAAATGCAAAAAAACATAACTTTCAAAATAACATGATTCATGCATTGTGCTGATATGTTGTATTTTACCCTTTTGCATTGCAGAATTCAATCCTAAACACTTATTCTTAATATGTTTACAAATACTGTTTCTTTGCAAGGTATTGCTACAGGTTTTCAGAGTGGGTTTGTAACGCCGCGCTCTGACGCGGCGTCTCTTTCTGTCCTCGTGGGTGGAACACGCTACCGATATTCGGAGCGCCGTTCTCCGCATTTTTTGACTATGCTTTCTGGGTAGCATATATTTCTCTCCCGGTCGCGCTACACTTACTTGTAGCCTTTTTTCTTCTTTTATTGTTGGTGGTGGGTTTTTGTTGGGCCTTTTGCCTGTCTCTATCCATGTTGTGTCCATCTTGTCTTCTTCGTGTTTTTGTCCCAGCATGCTCTGTTTTTCTTTTATACTACTTCCTTTTTCCTATACTGGTCTATGGGCCTTTCCCAATCCAAGATGGTGTTACTTCCCTTTCCTGTGATGTCACTTCCCTTTTCTCAGTATATAAGTCAGTCAGTCTTGTTCCTCCTTGCGTTGCAAACACTTCCTTCTGGTTGTGCTGTTCGCTCTTGTTCTTTGTTCCTGCTTTTTTGCCTTGGGAGATTTTTGCCTGCTCTTTGTTCCTGCTTTTGCCTTGGGAGAGTTTTGCCTGTTCTTGGTCCCTGCTTTTGTCTTGGTAAATTTTTGCCTGTTCCTTTTTTCCTGCCTTGTACCCTGGATATTGCCTATTTTTGTTTCCTGTTGTCAAGTCCTGTTTTTTTTTCTTGTTTTCCTTCAGGAGTTCCTGTTAGAGGTTTTTTCCCCAGTGTTGGGGTTTTTTCCCTCTGGGACTCCTTCTGGAGGATACGGTCTGCTTTGACGTAGCCTGTCAAGCGGCACGGTGGCTACTAGAAGGGGTCGCCCTTATCTGGGAACATCCAGGACCTGTAGAAGACTTGGTGTATTCGCCAATCCGAAATCCAGAGGTGAGAAGTCCAGCGCAGTACGTGACAGATTGCAACGCCAAAAGATTCTGCGTTGCGAGAGCGCCATGGAAGATCCACAGGGAGAGGTGTCAGAAAATGCTCAAGCTATGTTACAGACTGTCCAACAACAAGCCCAAGAGTTACAACAGTTACGGGCAGAGAACACTTCGCTACGACAGGTCTTGTCTTCCCGATCAATGGACATACCACCCGTATCTGCTACTATTCCTCGATATTCCGGAGATCCTTTAAAGATTAAGGAATTTTTGGACGCCCTGACGTTTTTTTTGCTTTTCGTCCACTCCAGTTTTCTTCGGATAAGACTAAGGTGGGCTATCTGATCAGCGCCTTGTCTGGTCCAGCGCTTGCTTGGGCGACTCCTCTGGTTTCTGCAGATGACCCAGTCCTGGCTAACTATTCCGCTTTCCTGACTGTTTTCAAACAAATGTTTGAGAGACCTGGGGTAGAAGCAGCAGCTGAAGAAGCCTTATGTGACATTCAGCAAGGTAATCAGGATGTACTGCAGTATATTACCCGCTTCAAACAGCTGGCAGCTGAAACCTCCTGGGTAGAACGCACCTTCGTAACCCTTTTCCGTCGAGGCCTGCGTGAAGAAATTAAAGATGAGCTTGTACACGCTTCCCCAGCTTGTTCTTTGAAAGAATTAATGGATCAATCTATGAACATCGAGTATAGACTTCGAGAGCGCAAGATGGAAAGACGTAGAACTAGAGCTCCATACCAGCCCGGTACCTCCCGTGCTAGCAGTCGGCGAACGGAAGATAGTCCATCTGAAGCCTCTCCACCTCCCCATGAAGAGCCCATGCAGATAGATCTGGTTCGTGGGCCATTGACGGAGTCTGAAAGGGAGGAACGACGACGAAGGGGACTTTGCCTATACTGTGGTAAGGCTGGCCACCTGATCCGTAGTTGTCCGGTACGTCCCTCAAGGCCTGCGGGAAACGCCAGCTCCCGTCCCCTGTAAGGAGGAAGGAGACGGGAGGAGCTGAAGTACCATCAATATGTTCCTCCAAAGAAAGCATGTCCACCCTGTTTATCCTCTCGGTCAAGTTACAAAGTTCACAAGATCAAGAAGAACATCTTCTGGCTCTCCTTGATTGTGGAGCCAGTGGACTCTATCTGGATGAGACCTGGGCTACTAGTAAAGGAATTCCCCGCATTCCTAAAGAAACCCCTGAGCAGGTTCACACAGTGGATGGCTCTCCGTTAACCTCAGGACCTGTGGTGGCCTCAAGTCCTACTCTTTGTTTGACATTTGGGGGGCATCAAGAACACGTTGTCTTTGAGCTCATAGCCTCACCAAATCACATCATGATTTTGGGAATTCCCTGGTTAGCCCGACACAACCCCTATATCAATTGGGAAACACGAACTATATCCCTAACGTCTTCATTTTGTCAACAGAATTGTTATTCTTCTACTTCTTATTGGACTCCAAAAAGGTCCTGTCAGACAACTAAGGATAACAATAACTCTATCAATATTATCCAGGGGGTTTCAGATTGTTATCAGGAATATATCAGGATTTTTTAGAAACCTAGTAATCCTATTTTGCCACCTCATCGCAGTTATGACTGTGCTATTCCTTTAATTCCTGATGAAGTCGTTCCCTTCGGTCGAATGTATTCTCTGACAGACCAAGAAAAGAAGGTGTTAAGGGAATATTTAGACGACAACTTACACAACGGTTTGATTGCCCCTTCCACGTCCCCCGCTGGGGCTCCTCTCTTCTTCATCCCAAAGAAGACTAAGGATCTGCGTCCTTGTGTGGACTTTTGTGAACTCAACAGAATAACGATTAAGGATCGATATCCACTGCCTTTAATCAGAGATATACTGGATGCCATTCAAGGAGCCAAGATATTTACTAAATTAGACTTACGGGGTGCCTATCATCTCCTTCGGATCAAGGAAGGAGATGAATGGAAGATTGCTTTCCGTACCCCTTTTGGGCACTATGAGTATCGTGTTATGCCCTTTGGACTGACCAACGCCCCTTCTGTTTTTCAACGATTTATGGATTCAGTGTTCTCTGATGTACTCAATCAATATGTAGTCATTTATTTGGATGATATCTTGATATATTCCTGTGATCCTGAGCAACATGTAGATCATGTCCTGCAAGTCCTGGAAAGACTCAAGAAAAAACAATTGTTTTGTAAACCTGAGAAGTGTGAGTTCCATAAATCTGAAGTAAGGTATCTCGGGTTTTGTATTAATCAACACGGAATATCCATGGATCCTGACAAGGTCAGTGCCATATTAGATTGGCCTTCTCCAACGTCCATTAAAGAAACGCAATGTTTTCTTGGGTTATCAAACTTTTATCGTCAGTTTATTCAGAACTTTGCCCACCTACAAAGTTTCATAACACAAACAATTAAGAAAGAGAACCTGAAGAAGGGTTTCATTTGGACCAAGGAGGCTGAACATGCGTTTCAAGAATTAAAGACAGCCTTTACCCAAGCACCCGTGTTGCGTCATCCTGACAATACCAAGAAATTTATCATTGTGACTGATGCCTCAGACAGAGCTATTGGAGCAGTTCTGCTGCAGAAGCAAGACAGTGATGGATTGGAACATCCTATCTTTTATCTGTCGCATATTCTATCAGAGGCTGAACGAAATTATTCTGTACTGGAACGAGAACTACTCGCTCTCAAAGTAGCTTGTAAGGAATGGAGGCATTTCCTGATGGGTTCCAGAGAGCCTTTTGAAGCTAGGACTGATCACCGTAATCTCCAGTGTCTTCGGAGCTTTCAGTGTCGCAACAGTCGTCAGGCTCGATGGGCTTTCTTCTTTAGCCAGTACGATTTCGTGATCACGTACATACCTGGTTCCCAGAATTTAGTGGCAGATGCCTTATCCCGCAGATATCCTGACATAGCCCAGAACTCCTCTCCACATCTTATTGAGTCTAGCAGGATCATCGGAGCTACTCAATCTTTTCAAGAACGCGTTCAATCCGAGTACCAGTTTCTGTCTGCTTCAGAATGGGATAAAGTGACTCCTTTTTTGCAGAAGAAGGACAACTACTTCTATCACCAACATGCTCTCTTCCTACCTACCAAGAAAGTGCAGACAGAAGCCCTGCAAATGTGCCATGATTCTCCTATAGCCGGTCATCGAGGTATCAGGAAGACCCAGGAACTGCTTCAGCGATCTTTTTGGTGGCCTTCGCTAAAGACAGACACTGAAACCTATGTGTCAGCATGCCCAGTCTGTGCCCAGACTAAGACACCCCGAACTAAGGTGGCAGGTTTATTAAGACCTTTACCGGTTCCTTCCGCTCCTTGGTGTACTCTATCCACGGATTTCATATGCTCTCTACCTACTTCCTCTGGTAACCAAGTAATCATGGTAACCGTAGATTCATTCACCAAGATGGCCCATTTTTCAGCCTAGAAGAAACTACCAACGGCCCCAGAAATGAGTCGCATTTTTCTACGAGATATTTTTCGCCTCCATGGTCTTCCTCTAGAGGTCATTTCGGACAGGGGGCCTCAATATGTATCACGTTTCTGGAGAGCCTTTTGTGCCTTCTTTAACATTGAGATTTCTTTATCCTCGGGTTTCCATCCACAAACGAATGGGCAAACTGAACGAGTGAATCAAGAACTTCAGCAGTATCTGAGATGTTACTGTAATGCCACACAAAGCAATTGGTCGGAATATCTTGCTCTTGCCGAGTTCTCCTATAACAACACAATACATAGTGCGACCAAGACCACACCCTTTTATTGTACTTATGGATTTCATCCGAGGACTTTCACTACTGTTTCTCGAACATCCTCTTCTGTGCCTGCAGTCACTTCTTTTTCACGACAGATCCGTCGAATCCAGGGCCTACTTCACACTACTCTCCTAGCTTCGAAACAAGCTATGAAGCGAAAGGCGGATCGTTATCGGCAAGCCACACCTTTGTATCAAGTGGGCCACAAGGTATGGCTTTCTTCCAGATTTCTACCATCCCGGTTTTCCACCAATAAATTCAAACCACGTTTTTATGGACCCTTTCGAATTTCGCACATCCTGAATCCTGTAGTTGTGCGTCTCCGCTTACCTCATACCTGGAGGGTTCATCCTGTTTTCCATGTGTCCCAGTTAAAACCCTTTGTTCCTGATCCTTGCCATCGCCAGTTCCAACGTCCACCGCCTCTTTCTATCAACGGACAGCCTGAGTATGAAGTCCAGGAGATCTGTGATTCCAGAATTTTTCGACGCAAACTACAATTTTTAGTCCACTGGAAAGGATACCCCCTCAGTGACTGTTCGTGGGAAGATGCTTCCTCCGTCCATGCTCCCCGTTTGGTTTGCCTGTTTTTTGACAATCATCCTGACAAACCTGGAGCCTCGGGGAGGGGACCTACTGTAACGCCGCGCTCTGACGCGGCGTCTCTTTCTGTCCTCGCGGGTGGAACACGCTACCGATATTCGGAGCGCCGTTCTCCGCATTTTTTGACTATGCTTTCTGGGAAGCATATATTTCGCTCACGGTCGCGCTACACTTACTTGTAGCCTTTTTTCTTCTTTTATTGTTGGTGGTGGGTTTTTGTTGGGCCTTTTGCCTGTCTCTATCCATGTTGTGTCTATCTTGTCTTCTTCGTGTTTTTGTCCCAGCATGCTCTGTTTTTCTTTTATACTACTTCCTTTTTCCTATACTGGTCTATGGGCCTTTCCCAATCCAAGATGGTGTTACTTCCCTTTCCTGTGATGTCACTTCCCTTTTCTCAGTATATAAGTCAGTCAGTCTTGTTCCTCCTTGCGTTGCAAAAACTTCCTTCTGGTTGTGCTGTTCGCTCCTGTTCTTTGTTCCTGCTTTTTTGCCTTGGGAGATTTTTGCCTGTTCTTTGTTCCTGCTTTTGCCTTGGGAGATTTTTGCCTGTTCTTTGTCCCTGCTTTTGTCTTGGGATATTTTTGCCTGTTCCTTTTTTCCTGCCTTGTACCCTGGATATTGCCTATTTTTGTTTCCTGTTGTCAAGTCCTGTTTTTTTTCTCTTGTTTTCCTTCAGGAGTTCCTGTTAGAGGTTTTTTCCCCAGTGTTGGGGTTTTTTCCCTCTGGGACTCCTTCTGGAGGATACGGTCTGCTTTGGCGTAGCCTGTCAAGCGGCACCGTGGCTACTAGAAGGGGTCGCCGTTATCTGGGAACATCCAGGACCTGTAGAAGACTTGGGGGCATATATATACTCTGTTTGCGCCGGAATTGCGTCGTTTTTTTTACGCAAATCCGACGCAAAACTAACTCCATATTTATACTATGGCGTTAGACCCGTCTAGCGCCAAAGATCTTGGAGTTTGCGTCATTTTTTAGCGTGGACACCTTCCTTGCGTTAATGATATGCAAGGTAGGCGTTCCCGTCTAAAAAATGACTCCGAGGCATGTGCGCCGTATTTATACTCCCGGGCAAAAATGACGCCCGGGAGTGGGCGGGTCAAAAAAAATGACGTCCAACCGCTTTAGCGTCATTTTTTAGCGCCTGGTCAGGGCATGCGTTAAGGGACCTGTGGGCTCGGAAGGAGCCCAGAGGTGCCCTCCCATGCCCCCAGGGACACCCCCTGCCACCCTTGCCCCCCCAGGAGGACGCCCAAGGATGGAGTGACCCATCCCAGGGAACCTAAGGTAAGTTCAGTTAAGTTTTTTTTTTTTTTTTTTGTGGCATAGGGGGGCCTGATTTGTGCCCCCCTACATGCCACTATGCACAATGACCAAGCCCAGGGGACAGAAGTCCCCTGGGCATGGCCATTGGGCAAGGGGGCGTTGAGGTTTACAAATCAGCAGGAGGCGCGGTTCGTTTATGAAGCTTTAAAAGCTTGTGGTACATTGTGTGTTACTATTTATTGACATTTAAAAGAAGGTTTTGAAGTGGCATGATGTATAATTCAATTTAAAATAATTTCAAAACCTGTCGCTATTTATTGTGCAACCATTTCTTGACTTTGCATGGTGGCATTCGAGTCAGCAGGACATGCAATTTTTTACTAGAGTTTATTTATGTTGTGAACTGCATATTACCATTCCAGGATAATTGCTTGGTACAATTCGAGTTGACGAGTATGGGAAATATTTCTTGAACTGTTGAACCCATTGAAAATTATTTCTTCTCTAGTGTTTTAAGAGTGTAATCTGTGTTGAAAACATTTCACGGCAAATATATATAGGATCAGAAGTTCTAGATGCAAAATTATATACTCCTATTATGCATATTCTTGTCATTCTAATTCATGCTTGAATAAGAAAAGTTTTATTTCAAATTAATCTTGATTCCATTACAGGTATCTGATCATCACAAAATCTGTTCATTTTTAAAACTGCAATTCAAGATTGCTCATATTTTCAGAAAGACTATGGCCCTCAGTCTGACCCTGGCGGTTGGTGATAAAGCGGCGGCCAACCCGCCAACAGGCCGGCGGTCCAAAATATGTAATTCTGACCCTGGCGGGAACCGCCAACACAGCCCGCCGCATTAACACTCCGCCCGCCACGGCGGAACAAACAAACAGCGCGGCGGTCCCCGCCAACAGCCAGGCGGCAGACAATGTACCGCCCACCCTATCACGACCCACCAATCCGCCACCTTTTCCGGGGCGGGAGCACCGCCGATAAAAACACGGCGGAAACAGACTACGAACGGGAAAACGCTCACCTCCACATACTCCACGCGAGATTCCGGCAGTATGGAACCCGAGTTGCAGGTCATCCCCGCACTCCTATACCTGCTCCTGTACCAGGAGCACGCCCGGCGGCGCGGAAGACATCGGTGAGTACTGCACCTACGACACAGGGGAGGGAAAAGATTACCGGCACACACCCACCCACCCACACCCACTACAACACACACATCAATGCATTCCCACAGATCACTGTCACAACCCACAAACCCCCCCCTTCCGAAATAATGCAAAGACCAAAAGAAGAGATCTCAAACGGGCAGATATATTGAAAAATGGACAGCAGTAATCCAAATAAATAAATAAACTATGTACAAAATATATACAGCTACTAAATGTAGTCCAACCACTGTCCGTGGACCACAGGGGTCCTGAGCAAAGGGGCAAGGCCCAGTCCCACGACAAGAACTCCACGGAGAGAACACTGCAGGGGCATCAGAAAGAAAAAAGGACAGGCACCTCAGAGGGAAGGGAAGGGGGGGCACCTCAGCCACTTGAGTACACGACGCCAGATCCACGAGGGGACTCCATGACCATTGGCCATCCTGGGGAGAGCAAAGCCACAGTCCAAACAGTCCATGCAGTGGGTGGCCTGCCCACTGGGCCATCCTGGGGAGAGCAAAGCCACAGTCCAAACAGTCCATACAGTGGGTGGCCTGCCCACTGGGCCATCCTGGGGAGAGCAAAGCCACAGTCCAAACAGTCCATAACAGACTCCACTGCCACTGGAGGAGGCATGTTGGCCAGAGGACATCCTGCAGCCCTGCCCGAGACAGATCCTGCCCTGCCACGTCTGCCAAAGGGCCAGCGGTTCCTGCCTGGAAGGGCCCAGTTCAGCGGTTCTTGCCTTGAAGGGCCCAGTTCAGCGGTTCTTGAGACGGCGGTCCCCAACGGAGCGGTGCTGGAGACGGCGGGGCCCAGTTCAGCGGTTCTTGCCTTGAAGGGCCCAGTTCAGCGGTTCTTGCCTTGAAGGGCCCAGTTCAGCGGTTCTTGCCTTGAAGGGCCCAGTTCAGCGGTTCTTGAGACGGCGGTCCCCAGCGGAGCGGTGCTGGAGACGGCGGGGCCCAGTTCAGCGGTTCTTGCCTTGAAGGGCCCAGTTCAGCGGTTCTTGAGACGGTGGTCCCCAGCGGAGCGGTGCTGGAGACGGCGGCCATTCTATGGCCAACTGCTCATTGCCTGGTGGTGCCCTCCTGGGCAGCGGGGATGGTGCTCCTTCAATGCCCACCTGGGCTGTGGGTGGTGGGGCCCTCCTGGCCAGCTGGGCTGGGTCCTCCCTGGGCAGCGGCTATGGGGGTGGTGGGCTCTCCCGGGGCAGCTGTGCCGGTTCCTCCCGGGGCAGCGGCTATGGGGGTTGCGGGCTCCTCCTGGGCAGCTGTGACGGGTCCTCCATGGGCAGCAGGCCTGCTGCCTGACTTCTCCGCCTTGCTGCCCTTGCCCTCCTTAGTCGGGAGTCTGTGGCCCTTTCCTCCCTTTGGAGCTGTGGCTGTTGACGGTGGCTGGCTAGTGTCCTGGGGGGATATCGAATCCGGGCTCCGGCGGCGGCCCTTCTGCCTTCTGCTCCTCTTCCCAGGGGGTGGGCTGGCTGTCCCCTTGCTGCTGGGCGAAGATCCAGACCTGCGGGCTGGTGGGCTCCAATACCCCTGCACCCTTGTCAAGGGGGCTGCAGGGCTGGTGGTGGCTGAGGTGCTCTTTTTACCCCGACGAGAAGGAGGGGGGGCTCAGGGTCAGGAAAGAAGGTAGCAGTAGAGAGATAGATTTTCTTGGGACAATGGAGAGTGGTAGGTACAGTGGGTATGGGAGTGGAGGGAGAGGATGTGGTTGTAGGCGAGACAAGTTTGCTGTCTTTGGGTGCAGGTGCAGGAGCGGGAGGCTGTCGTGAGGTAGATGGCTGTTGGGTGGGTGGGTGGCTGCGTTTGTGTGGTGTGGAAGAGGGGGTGACAGACACAGTGGGAGAGGACACAGGGGACGTGTAAATGGCAGTGGGGGTGGTGACTGCACGTGTGCGGACTGTAGTGGAGGGTATGCTGGTGATGGAAACACTGGCTGATGGTGAGGTGAATGAAGGTGTGAGTGTAGACGTCACAGGGAGGGAGGAGGGAGACGAGGAGGTGGGGGTCACAGAGGTGGTAGTGACTGTTGGCATGTCTGCATCGGAATGTTGCTTGTGTGAATGTCTGCGTGATCTGTGGTGCTTATGTTTGGATGAGCTGCTCTTGGGTGTTGAGGTGTGTGCAGGCTGGTCTGATGGTGTGGGTGGGACAGGCAGAGGAACAGGAGACTGGGAGGAGGGAGTTAGTAGAGGGAGGCAGGAGACAGGGACAATGGCTGACGTCAGTGCTGAGGCCAGAGCCTGGAACGATCGCTGATGGGCAGCCTGACCCGAATGAATGCCCTCCAGGTACGCATTGCTGCGATGAACCTCCCTCTCCACCCCCTGGATGGCATTCAAAAGGGTAGTCTGCCCAACAATGAGCGTTCGGAGGAGGTCAATGACCTCCTCACTGAGGGCAGCGGGGGTAACAGGGGCAGGGCCTGAGGTGCCTGGGGCGAAGGAGATGCCCGGCTTCCTGGCAGAGCGGGCACGGGGCGAACGCTGAGGGGCTGCTGGGAGGGCGGAGATGGTGCGCTGGGTGGCGGCTGTACCTGTAATGGCGGGGGGCACGGATGGTGCCACCCCCGCAAGGGAGCTCCCTTCCGAGGACGTGTCCGTGTCGCTGCAGGGTCCAGTCGTCCCTGTTATGGAGCTCCCCTCGCCCTCCGTCTCACTGGTCCAGTCAGACTCTGTGGCATGGCCCTCCTGGGCCATGTGAGATGCAGCTCCGTCCTGCCCCGATGCCACTTCTCCTCCGCCTGATGATGCTGATGCACACAAGCACAGAAAGACAAACAAAAAGGGGGGGGGAGAGAGAAATAAAGAGATTTTGAGTACATGGATCACCGGTACAGTTAGCGGACATGACAGACACAGATGCCCCCTGCACTAAGTTGCGCACTTGGGGTCCGCTACGCATTCCGTGGAACATGCCCTACACGCCTAGAGTTGACAACTGCACCCATGGATGACACGGCCCAGGGATGGCTGTACTGACACACTACTGAGGGTGGTGGCTGGGGACACAGGGGCTTACGGGGGTGCCCAGCCTACAGATATCGCCCTGGCGTAGGGGGACCCACAGCCCTCCTCCCCCACCCAGACACCTCCACTGCGCGACAACAGAGTAGATAATGCTTGTACTCACCCCCTTGTGTCTGCTGTGCTGCCCTCACGCGCCCATCCAAATCAGGGTAGGTCACCGCCAGGATCCGGAACATCAGGGGGGTCAGTTGACGGCAGGCACCCCGCCTACGTTGGGAGGCCATCCCCAGCAGAGACTCAGCGGTCTTCTTGGTCCCGCGGCGGATGTCCTCCCACCTCTTGCGGCAGTGGGTGCCCCGTCGATGGTGGACCCCCAGGGTCCGGACTTCCTTGGCGATGGCACGCCAAATCCCGATCTTCTCATGGGCGCGGACCTATGTGACACGTACAGGGAGGGAGAAATACCACGTTCAAGTTTGTCTGCATTTTCGTTGCCAGTGGCCCAACGCCCCCCATCCCCGCCAGGCCCCCCGCCAGGCCCCCCGCCAGGCCCAACATGCCCCCCATCCCCGCCAGGCCCCCCGCCAGGCCCCCCGCCAGGCCCAACATGCCCCCCATCCCCGCCAGGCCCAACATGCCCCCCATCCCCGCCAGGCCCCCCGCCAGGCCCCCCGCCAGGCCCAACATGCCCCCCATCCCCGCCAGGCCCCCCGCCAGGCCCCCCGCCAGGCCCAACATGCCCCCCATCCCCGCCAGGCCCCCCGCCAGGCCCCCAAGCCAGCCAGTGGCCCCAAATCCATATTGAATTAAACTCACTTGTTGGTCTGGAGGACCGTAGAGTAGCGCATACTGGGGGAGGACCCCATCCGCAAGTTTCTCCAACTCTTCTCCAGTGAAGGCAGGGGCCCTTTCCCCAGGCGCAGCAGCCATTGTCCCTTCCAGACCGAGGTCACAGCAACACTTGCAGTATAGGTCCTCTCCTGTGAAAGTTCAAGTCGCGAGTGAATAAGTAGATAGAAAATGGCGGTCACGCCCGCGGCGGTGCGTACCGCGGCGGTGCGTACCGCCACCGCCGGCGCCCTTCGCCATTGGCTCCTGAAACCCATAGGCTTCAATGTTAACCAATGCGGCTTCGCGCGGCGGTCTTCGACCGCCGACCGCCGCGGTGTGCCACGCCAACGCATTGACCTCACATCCCATTGTCACACTTCACAGGTCAGGCAGCCGCCATTTCGAGGGTCCACATGGCTCAATTTCAACTGTGTCACACAGGCCTAGGCCTTGCATAGCCACTCAGACACGCCATTCACTGCATAGAGAATCGTTTACTGTGCAAGCTGTGAGTACGTACCTGTGGGTTGCTTGACTCTGTGCTCCATGTTGTCCTTCCTAGGCACCGTCCGCTGGGTTTGGTGAGGAGACGGATGAATCCTCGCGTGTACCGACCGCTGGTGGACCTGTCGACAATGGAAGAACGCCACATTATCCTGACCTACCGGCTTGACCGTGCCACTATACATGAACTGTGTGCCCAGCTGGAGCCCGACCTGATGTCCCCCATCCGCCAACCCACAGGGATTCCCCCTCTGGTGCAGGTCCTGTCAGTACTCCATTTCTTGGCAAGTGGGTCATTTCAGACAACAGTGGGAATTGCTTCTGGGATGTCTCAGCCCATGTTTTCGAAGGTGTTATCCAGAGTGTTGTCTGCCCTGATGAAATACGTGAGGAGCTACATCATTTTCCCTGAGGTGGGTGAATTGGCGACAGTGAAGGGTGATTTCTACGCCCTTGGACATATTCCCAACGTCATTGGTGCCATTGATGGGACCCATGTGGCTTTGGTTCCCCCAAGAGACAGGGAGCAGGTGTACAGGAACAGAAAAAGTTACCATTCCATGAACATCCAGGTGGTGTGTTTGGCTGACCAGTACATCTCGCATGTAAATGCCAAATTCCCAGGGTCAGTGCATGACGCCTACATCCTGAGGAATAGCAGCATCCCTTACGTGATGGAACAGCTGGAGAGACACCGTGTATGGCTATTGGGGGACTCTGGGTACCCCAACCTGTCGTGGCTACTGACCCCAGTAAGGAATCCCCGGACCAGGGCAGAGGAACGGTACAATGAGGCCCATGGGCGTACTAGGAGGGTGATCGAACGCACCTTTGGCCTCCTAAAGGCCAGGTTTCGGTGCCTGCATATGACAGGGGGATCCCTAATGTACTCACCTAAGAAGGTGTGTCACATCATCGTGGCCTGCTGAATGCTTCACAACCTGGCTTTGCGCCGCCAGGTGCCTTTCCTGCAGGAGGATGGTCGAGACGGTGGTGTTGTGGCAGCTGTGGAACCTGTGGAGAGTGACGAGGAGGAAGACGACGGTGCTGAAACAGACAACAGGGACAGAATCATTGAACAGTACTTCCAATAGGACACAGGTAACAATTCAAACATAATTTAGTGAATGTGAACTACTCTCCTGCATCTCTGCTGCCTGTCTATTTGCCCCAGTGTATGATGACTGAGTTGTGGCTTTTCCCTCCCTATTTCAGATCTGGGGTCCCCACTACGAGTCCTGTGCTTCGTTTCCCCATGGACTACAGCTTTGTGGCAGCTGTTTGTTGACTTCACTATGTACAAGGACATATTTGCAATGTCATGTCAATTACAATATTTTGAAATCACAGCCAGACTCCAGATAGTTTTGTGCAAAATAGGTGTTTATTTCAGTGCTCAAAATGGGATGGGTGGTTTCAAGTGGGTGGGGGCTATGGTGAAGGAATGTCCAGGGCAGAGTCCAGAGTAACAGTCACACAGGTGCATTGTCCAGAGGCCTGTGGAGAGATGGAGCATGGGCAGTTCAAGGATGGACAGGGTGACAATGTGGGACAGTGGGCTGACATCAGGTGGTATCCTTTGCTGGCGGGGGTCTTGACATCCTACTCTGTCTTCTTGCGAGATCTCAGGGCCCTCTTGCGGGGTGGTTCTTCTCCTGCAGGAGGTGGGGGTCTGGTGGGCTGCTGTTGTGCGGGGGCCTCCTGTCCACTAGCGCCGGCGGAGGTGGTTGGCTGTTCTTGGGCCAGGCTAGTGGCAGGGGCCCTTTGTTGTTGTTGAGTGTCCGTCCTGGTGTTGATGAGGTCCTGCAGCAGCCCTACCATGGTAACCAGGGTGGAGGTGAGGGCTCTGATGTCCTCCCTGTTCCCCCGATAGTGTTCCTCCTGCAGTACCTGGATCTCCTGGAACCGGGCCAGTACCGTCGCCATCGTCTCCTGGGAGCGGTTGTATGCTCCCATGATGGTGGTGAGGGCCTCGTGGAGAGTGGGTTCCCTGGGCCCGTCCCCCCCCTGTCGCACAGCTGCCCTCCGAGTTGCCCTGTTTCCCTGGGCCTCTGCCCCCTGGCCGGTGTGCCCACTACCACTGCCCCCAGGTCCCTGTTGTTGTTGGGGTGGTGGGTTATCCTGGGTGCCCTGTAGTGGTAGACACACCGCAGATTGACGCGCCCTGGAGACAGAGGCATGGGCCCGCTGGGTGGGAGCTGTGCCGGTGTTCCCAGAGGGGTTTGGGTCTGTAGTGGCCTGTGCCTGTGTGAGGGGAACCGACTGTCCAGAGGTCCCCGATGGTCCGGGCTGGTCATCAGTGTCCAGGTCGACAGAGCTGCTGTCATCGCTGACGGCCTCTTGGGTGGGGGGTGTGGAGAATTCTGGGCCCTCCGTGGCGGTGTGTTGACGGTCGGGTCCTGCAGGGGTATAGAGGTATGGTTATAGTTTCAATGTGTGGCATATGGGTGTATCTGTGGGTTCCCGTGTCCCCAAGTCCTGGCATTCGTGTGTGGGGGCTTTGGTGAGGGTGGCTTGTGGGGGGGATGTGTATATGCATTGGGCATGCTTTGGTGATGGGTGTCCATGCTTAGTGGACGCATGCAGGCCTAGGTTTTGGGATGTGTGGGTTATGATGGTGAGACATTGGCAGGGAATAGGTGTGCTGGGGGTGGGGGTGAGGATGGTGGTGGGGGTGAGGATGGTGGTGGGGGTGAGGGTGGGGGTGAGGATGGGGGTGGGGGTGAGGGTGGGGTTCGAGGATGGGGGTGAGGGTTGGGGTATGATTTGGCATGCAGGTGGGGGGGAAGCAGTATTGAAGCTTCAACTTACCAGTATCCATTCCTCCGCCGACTCCTGCGAGGCCGTCAGGATGCAGGATGTTCAAGACTTCCTCCTCCCATGTTGTAAATTGTGGGGGTTGAGGTGGGGGTCCTCCGCCAGTCTTCTGCACGGCGATGTTGTGCCTGGATACCATGGAACGCACCTTCCCCGTAGGTCGTTCCATCGCTTCCTGATGTCTTCCCGATTTCTGGGGTGCTGTCCCACAGCGTTGACCCTGTCGACAATCCTCTGCCATAGCTCCGTCCTCCGGGCAATGCTGGTGTATTGGACCTGTGTGCCGAAGAGCTGGGGCTCTACCCGAACGATTTCCTCCACCATGACCCTGAGTTCTTCGTCTGAGAAGCGGGGGTGTCTTTGGGGTGCCATGGAGTGGTGTGTATGATGTGTGGGGTGGAGTATGTGTAGCTAACTGTGTTGAGTGCGGTGGTGTGTGTTGTTTTGTGTGTGGATATTGTGTGGGTGATGGTGTAGTGTGCCTCTGTGTGATGGTATTCTGTGATCGCTGATGTGTCTCTCTGTGCTTCTTTCTGAATTTTTGGTCGTAGGGGTTTGTGGGTGATGTGGGTGTGTGTTTTATATTGTATTGTGTGTGGGAGTGGTGTGTGTATGTGTATCAGGTGTGTGGAATTCAAATCGGCCAATGTGGCTGAGTTTTGTTCGTTTGTGTGTATTCTGACCGCGGCGGTGTGTCCCGCCAATGGAAAACCGCGTTTGAAAGACCGCCGCGTGGATTCGTGGGTCGTAATGGCATGGGCGTATTTCTGTTGGCGTGACGGTGGAGGTTTGGTCACCTCCACTTTTCCGCCGACCGCTGGTCTGGCGGTCTGTTGTGGCTGTCGGATTTTCTGAGGTTTTGCTGCTGCGGGTCAGAATGACCGTGGCGGGTTACCGCGACCGCGGCGGAATTATGGAGGATTTCTGACCGGCGGTAGGCGCCTTTTACCGCCGAGGTCAGAATGACCACCTATGTTTATTAATATTTACTTCAGGTTATATTGTGTGTTCTAACCTTTTTTCCCATTAAAGGTCTCATTCCCAGCAGTACCTTTCCTAATCCCCTCTTCCCCTCTTGAACTCTCACAGTCTCTGTGAATTGTCTATCAGAGTCTTGGAGTTGTTCATTAGAGGACGTGTTGGGAACGTGAGCAAACCCCGAGGATCTGGTGACTCTGACACAATATGCCAAAAGTATCTCAGAGAATACCCTCACTTAGGAGGTAAGTAATATACACAAGTTATATGTACACAAACCCAAAACAGGTAAGTAACAGTAAGAAAAGTAGTGCAAACAATGTGGAATCAAGATAGGATCCAATAGGCAAACATAGGTCTAGGGGCAACACAAACCATGTACTCCAAAAGTGGAATGCGAATCACAAATGGACCCCAGACCTATGGGAGATTGTAGAGGGTCGCTGGGACTGTGAGAAAACAGTAAGGGTGTCCAAAATACCCCACCCCAAGACCACAGAAAGTAGGAGTAAAGTTACCCTACTCCCCCAGAAAGACACAATAGTCATGATAGGGGAATTCTGCAAGAACCACAAGCATCAGCAAAACACTGAAGACAGATTCCTGGACCTGAAGACCTGAAAAGGAAGGGGACCAATTCCAAGAGTTGCGATAGTGTTCAGGTGGGGCAGGAGCCCAGAAAACCCCGGATGAAGGTGCAAAAGGGCTGCCTCTGGGTGGACAACACAACATCAACATCATCTCCTACGCCAACGACACCCAGCTGATACTTTCCCTCACCAAGGACCCTACCATCGCCTAGACCAACCTGCAGGATGGAATGAAAGACGTCGCAGAATGGATGAAACTCAGCCGTCTGAAAATGAACTCGGACAAGACGGAAGTCCTCATCCTCGGAAACACTCCGTCCGCCTGGGACAACTCTTGGTGGCCCACAGCCCTAGGCACCGCACCAACCCCCTCAGACCACGCATGCAACCTCGGATTCATCCTGGACCCGCTTCTCACCATGACCAAACAAGTCAACGCTGTATCGTCTTCCTGCTTCCTCACTCTCCGCATGGTCCGAAAGATCTTCCGCTGGATCCCCGCCGAGACCAGAAAAACTGTGACCCACGCCCTCGTCACAAGCCACCTGGACTACGGAAACACCCTATACGCAGGAACCACCACAAAACTCCAGAAACGTCTTCAGCGAATACAAAACGCCTCCGCTCGCCTCATCCTCGACATTCCCCGCAACAGCCACATCTCCGCCCACCTGAGACACCTGCACTGGCTACCCGTCAACAAAAGGATCACCTTCAGGCTCCTCACCCACGTACACAAAGCCCTCCACAACAAGGGACCCGAATACCTCAACCGTCGCCTCTGTTTCTACACGCCCACCCGTCAACTTCGCTCCGCCAACCTCGCACTCGCCGCCGTCCCTCGCATCCGCCGCACAACGGCAGGTGGGAAATCCTTCTCCTACCTGGCGGCCAATACATGGAACTCCCTCCCTGCCAACCTCAGGACCACCCAGGACCACCTCACATTCTGGAGGCAGCTCAAAACCTGGCTCTTCGAGCAGCAGTAACCCCCTCCCATAGCGCCTTGAGACCCTCACGGGTGAGTAGCGCGCTTTATAAATATTATTGATTGATTGATTGATTGGAAGAAGCCAAAGATTCTGCAACAACGAAAAGGGCTAGGAACTTCTCCTTTGGATGGAAGATGTCCTATGGCGTGCTGGGTGTTGCAGAAGTGTTTCCACGCAGAAATACCACAAACAAGCCTTGCTAGCTGCAAGGGTCGCTGTAGAGGTTTTTGGGTGCTGCTGGGCACTAGGAGGGACCAGGATGTCGCCCCTTGGAGGAGAAGACAGTGGGGGGCGCTCAGCAACTCAGGGAGCCCCCGCAGAAGCAGGCAGCACCCGCAGAAGTACCGGAGCAGGCACTTGGAAGTTATGTGAACTCAGAGTCACAAAAGGAGGGTCCCACGATGTCGAAGTCCAACTCAGCGGGTTGAGCACTGCAGGACGGAGTGCTGGGGACCCAGGCTAGGCTGTGCACAAAGGAATCCTTGGAGAAGTGCACAAAAGCCAGAGCAGCTGCAAATCACCCAGTACACAGGTTTGCTGTCTGGCATGGGGAGGCAAGGACTTACCTCCACCAAATTTAGACAGAAGGGCCACTGGACTGTGGGAGACACTTGGACCCAGCTCCTGTGTTCCAGGGACCACGCTCGTCAGGATGAGAGGGGACCCAGAGGACCGGTGATGCAGTCTTTTGGTGCCTGTGTTAACAGGGGGAAGATTCCTTCGACCCACTGGAGATTTCTTCTTGGCTTCCAGTGCAGGGTGAAGGCAGACAGCCCTCAGAGCATGCACCACCAGGAAACAGTCGAGAAAGCCGGCAGGATGAGGCGCTACAATGTTGCTAGTAGTCGTTTTGCTACTTTGTTGCGGTTTTGCAGGCGTCCTGGAGCAGTCAGCGGTCGATCCTTGGCAGAAGTCGAAGAGGGAAGTGCAGAGGAACCCTGGTGAGCTCTTGCATTCGTTATCTGAGGAATAGCCCAGATGAGAGACCCTAAATAGCCAGAAAAGGAGGTTTGGCTAACAAGAAAGGAGGTTTGGCTACTAAGAGAGGTAAGAACCTATCAGGAGGGGTCTCTGACGTCACCTGCTGGCAACTGGCCACTCAGAGCAGTCCAGTGTGCTCCCAACACCTCTGAATCCAAGATGGCAGAGGTCTGGGACACACTGGAGGAGCTCTGGGCACCTCCCCTGGGAGGTACTGGTCAGGGGAATGGTCACTCCCCTTTCCTTTGTCCAGTTTCGCGCCAAGCAGGGCTGGGGGATCCCTGAACCGGTGTAGACTGGCTTATGCAGAGATGGGCACCGTCTGTGCCCATCAAAGCATTTCCAGAGGCTGGAGGAGGCTACCTCTGTGACACCTCCACCCGTCCTGTGTACAGGGTGTCTGAAAAGTATGCACAAAGCCCAACTGTAACTCTGCCCAGACGTGGATTGGCGTCAAGCTGCAAAACACTAGTCATAAGCACAGAAAAATGCTCAGTATCTAGAAGTGGCATTTCTGTAATAGTAATAAAAAATCCACTTACACCAGTAAGCAGCATTCCTCACTATCATTACAACCATACCAAACATGCCTACGCTACCCCTCATAAATCAGACAATACCCCCTAGACATAAGGCAGGGCATTTCCTATGCAATCATATGAGAAGGCAGCACTCACAGCAGTGAGAAACCAAATAGGCTGTTTGTCACTACCAGGACAGGACGCTACTAGGCACATGTCCTACCTTCTACATACATAGCACCCTGCCCATAGGGCTAGCTAGGGCCTACCTTAGGGGTGACTTACATGCAGTAGAAGGAGACTTCTGGACCAGGCAAGAGAATTTAGATTCCAGGTCCTTGTGGCAAAAAACTGTGCTAGCAGACCTGAGACATATTTGAAAGGCCACTCCAGTGGGTGGTGCAAGCAGCGCTGCAGGCCCACTATTAGCATTTCATTTATAGGCCCTGGGTTTCAGGATACCACAGTACAGGGGGCTTACAGGTAAATTAAGTATGTCAATTAGGTATAAGCCAATCATACCAACTTTAGAAGGGAGCGCACCTGCACTTTAGCACTGATCAGCAGTGATAAAGTGCCCATGGTCCTAGAGCCAACAGTGAGAAGTCAGAAAAAATAGGAGGAAAGAGGAAAAAAGTCAGGGGATGAACCTGTCAAAAGGGCCAGGTCCAACAACCATGACATGCAGATTTTCAAGTTGTAAGCACTAAAGTCTGTATGTTATTCACCAAAAACTCAAAATGGGGGTTAGTTATAGCACCCAAAGGTTCTAAACCATTGGAGCTGCATTTATCATGTGTGATAAACACTGCCTATTCCCTTGAACAACTCAGATTCAGAACTTTTGCATTAGTTACCAGTGTTGTACCTGTTTTGTATGTGTGAGAGAACTGTGTGATGTGCCTCCTGCTAATGGCACCTGTCATTAATTTATTCTTTGTATTAGGGAGGCTTGCACTGCTGCTATTTTGCACTTTTATTGTGTTGTGAATCTCTGTATAAAACTTACCATTGCACAAAAGACAAAACAAATTGCATCTCCAATGCTTGTTTTAATAGTTGATGTGAATGAAAGAGTGAACCATTTTAGTTCAGGTTGCAGAGGTTAATTTTGATTGAACATGTGAAACAAGAAGATTTAAATGGACTTAACGGTTTTGTAAAAATGTAAAACATGCATGACAAGTGGCTCTATGTCACATACAACACATTCTGCCAATTCTGGCATTTTACCCAAAGCACTTTGCGGGCTGGGGTTTTGAACCCATAATGAAAGCTTTTAAAAGTAAAACTACAAGTCCCGCAATTAACCTACTATGGCTGTAAAGCTATGAGTGACTGATAGAATCATTGATCATAGTGACACATGGCAGACTTGTGAAATGAAAAAATAACATTTCGTTCCTGACTTTCTGGCATTTTTTTCATGAAGGCATTCGAGGGTAAAACAACCCAGTTGTTGACAGGACAAAGCCAGCCCTTCAAATGCATACGTGAGCACCCTACTGCTAATGGGTTAACCATAACACTCCTTGTTGCAACAAAAGGGCACATCAAAGGAAATTACTAACCAGAACAATGTGATCCGAAAAACATGTTCAAAGAGATGATGTGAAAAAAAAACCAATGTTTTGGCACCCCTCTTCCCGAGCCCATCCTTGCCCTAAACGTAGTTGTTATGTAGGTGAGCTCCTGCAACACCACTGTAATATTTCCTGCCTTGAACAGGTGCAGCCCATGATGGAATCTGGAATAAGTGAAAGCATAACTTCATGACTACCTTTTTGGTGGATGAAGAAATGTATACTTGCTGTCCTTTGTTTGATCATTTTTCAGTAGAAATCAATATGGTGGGGGTGGAGTATGGCCGCCAATGAAGATGGCCATCTGATGTAGGAGCTCCGTGGTGTTGGGAGACTCTGGGGATTCTGGCACTCGAGTACAGTTCCCTTTGGACATCCATTCACTGGAGGGGACCCGCAGCCCTGTGGAGACACACCTATGACAGTTCTGGGCCCGGCCGGCATACTCCAGTGTGCCATTTTGCCAGCACTCGAGGGTCCCTTACGTTTAAGGTGTGCCCGGCATTGTGCCCTACGCTGCTTTATGTGATGCCTCATACGGGTTTCAGTCCTGTCCTTGTGGCCCCAGGAAGTGCAGCACTCTCCTTCCCCAGGATCAAGCGCCAAGGTGTGGGCCAGTACCTGTAGGTGGGGCCTCGGTTCTTTGCCCAGTGAGGCCGTCGACCGTTCTGGTAGTCAGATGGGGGATCCACAGCACTGGCGGAGCTCCAGTATTCTCAGCTTCAGTTTGTGTCCACCCCCTGGGGCAGCTGCGGTGGGGTGAAAGTTGCAGGAAGCTGGCATGGTGTGTGGTAAGCAGCTATTGTGCTATCACCTTATACCAGGTCCAGGTATCCCCTTATTAGTGTGGTGTAGTTAGTGTCTAGGAAGCCAGGCTCTCCAGAGGTAGTTGTGGATGAGCAGCCAAGACTTATCTAGGAGACATGCAAAACGTATGCTGTACCACTGTAGTCACACAGCACTTACACACATGAAAGAACCACACAGTGTTACAAAAATAAAGGTAGTTTATTATGGTAATACAAACACTAAAACACTAGATAGGCAATACTCTAATAGGAGGTAAGTAACACACATTATATATACAGTGGCAATCAGAGATTGGCATAACAAGCAATAGAAAACAATTAAAAGCAATATGCAATACTGAAGGCCCGAGGGGACCAAACCTAATTAAGTGGAATGCGAGAGTTGGGTCCCCACCCAAGGACGTGGAATCGTTAGAGGGGAGCTGGAGCAACTAAGAAACCCCAAAGGTAAGTACCAGAGTGCCCCCTAGCGACCAGGAGAAAATATATAAGACACTGTTTTTTCCCCAACCCACCAAAGGGCTGTCAGAGAAAGATATTGCAAGACCCAGACAAGACTGCAAGAAACCAAAGGATCCTGGAAGAGGAAGACCTGGAAAAAAGGGAACCAAGTCCAGTTCACGCTGGAGTGTCCGGTGGTGGCAGAAGCCACTACCCACCCATCTGTGGATGCAGGATCAGGTTAACAGTGAACGAAGACAGTCAACAGTGCAGCACTGGAGCATCTGAAAAGTTCCTGAGTGATGCAGTTGACGTCTCACGCCGGATGAAGAATAGCAGTTGGTCTGTGCTGTGGAAAGACAGCCGACAAACCTTGGAAACTGAAAATGTCACCAATGAAGAAAAGTAGAGCTGCTGGGGACGAGCAAGGTCCAGGGGGACTCAACCCACAGAGGGGAGACGTGAATGACCCTCAGCGACAGGGAGTCAGAAGAAGAGGAGGCAGCCCCCACAGACGACACACAGGCAGCAAGCACAGAAGTTGTGGTGAGGCCAATGCAGCACACTTGGAAAGTAGTCCCAGGTCGCTGGAAAAGCACGCAGATTGCTGTGCGACACTGGGAAGAGTCCTCAGGGCTGGGGCTATACAGAGCCTGAAGATCCCTTGGAGGAGATGCCAATAAGCCTTGGTAGCTGCAAGAGACGTGGTGCCTCGGGGTACTGTCTTCGTGGAAAGACAAGGACCTTCTGTCTCCAAAGTTGGACAGCTGGTAGAGGAGACCAAGAGTGCTACTCTAGACCACCACCCGTGATGCAGGATCCACACACCTCAGGATGAGAGAAGATCCATGCAGCCTGTAATTGTTGCAGTTGGTGTCTGGGGATGCAGGGGAGTGACTCCTTCAATCCAAGGGAGAGTCCTTCTTGCTTCTTGCTCCTCAGAGGATGCACAGCTGGGGAAATGTTGCAGTTGCTGGAAGTTGCCGGAGAAACAATGTTGCAGAGCAGAGTTGTTGCTGTAGCTGCAGATTTTAGGTTCCTGTGAAGTCCAGTTGCACTTCCAGTGGCCAGAAGTTGAAGTAAACATTGCAGAGGAGTCCTGCTGGAGTCATACACGCTGGATCAGAGGACCCACCCAAGAGCCCTGGAAATGGGATTGGTCACCTAGCAAGGTGACCACCTATCAGGAGGGGGCTTTGACGTCACCTGCCTGACCTGGCCGCCACTCATATGCTCCCAGAGACCTCTGCCTATCTTGGATTCAAGATGTCAGAATGAAATGGCCACCTGGAGGAGCTCTGGGCACCACCCCTGGGGTGGTTATGGATAGGGGAGTGGTTTCTCCCCTTTCTATTATCCAGTTTCATGCCAGAGCAGGGACTGGAGGTCCCTGAACTGGTGCAAACTGGTTTATGCAAGGAGGGCACCAAATGTGCCCTTCAAAACATGCCAGTGGGTTGGGGAGGCTACCCCTCCCAAGCTATGTAGCACCTATTTCCAACGGGAGAGGGTATTGCCTCCCTCTGCCAAAGGATATCCTTTGTTCTGCCTTCCTGGTCTTGAGCTGGTCAAGTAGCAGGAGGGCAGAAACCTTCCAGTAGGATGGCAGCAGCGCGGGCTGCGTGGAAAAACCCTGCAAACTGGTAAGAGCAATACTGGGGGTCCTCTAAGGAGCCCCCAGAGTGCATGGAACCATACAACCAATACTAGCAACAGTATTGGGGTATGATTCCGACATGTTTGATGCCAAACAGGCCCAGGTTCAGAGTTACCATTATGTGGTCCAAGGAACCAAATTTAAAGTGAGAGAGCACAGTCACTGGGGTCCTGGTTAGCAGGATCTCAGTGAATACAGTCAAAACATACTGACATCATGCTCAAAGTGGGGGTATCCATGTCAAAAAGAGGGTACTTTCCTATAAAAGTGATATGTAGGCCCATGGCCAGCCGCCTGAGTGTGACACAAGACTAGGCCTCGGTAATGGCAGCAATCAAGAGGCCGCTCAATGGCTTGTCCAGACAGGTCCTGGGGGTACCTATATGGAGCAGCCATATCCTGCAGGTCAGATGACTCTTGATCGCAACTGCATTTCAGATTATTGCATAGTTCAGGGCCATCGGGCCGGGAGATGAATCAACTTACCTCGTCCATGTTGGACATCCTAGCAACTCCCCCATCAGGCCTCGTTCTTTAAATATGTACATAATTAATCATAATCTGCTGTGTTTGTCAGTGCCCTCAGAGATCAAAACCTCGTTACCATGGTCAAACCTTGAGTTGGCAGCAATGGAAGCACTGCCACAATTGGCTGAGATTGTCAAATATTTTGTAGCCTCCAATTGGAGGTTGTGGGCCAAATGCAACAAGATCAGAGCTACCCAAACCTGAGCTGACCTCTTATTTTCAAGGCAGAAACACATGGGTGGTTACCCGGGGAGGAGAAAGGCGGGGAACTTCTGCTCCACTTTCTTTACCTGGTGCGCAGAGAAAAATTAGTCTAAATTTCCCACAACGGCCAGTGCCTTGCCATCCATTAAAGAAACTTGCCAAAAGCTGCACATCGCTCAAGAAGGACTGCATCCGAGAACATTACTAGTTTTGTTCCGGCTCTTATAAACGTGTTTATTGCATCTACAAAGCTATCTTCAGCAAAAACAATGTATGCCCTGATTCACTTAAATGGCTTGATGAAGAGTGCCAGTGTGGTGACGTGAATAGGCCTGTTTACGTTAGAACCGGTCAAGTTATGGAATAAAAAAAACTTTCATTCGTACTTGAATATGTTGTAAAATGTTATTTTGGCATCAGGTCAGCCTGAATTGGCTGGATGCAGTTTTGTTTTGGCATCTGCTGACTGCTGCACACTTTAGAGCTTAAATGGAGCCTTTTTCTGAGCCCTGCTCGTAACCTTTCAGTGTTCCATATGGCTGTGTCATATAATTAGGATTAAAATGTTACAATCCTTTCCCCTCGTCAAAATTTCAGTAGGCTTTCAGCAAAATGAGCTGATGCTCATAAATAAAACGCCCAAAATGATGTTTCTCCATTCTTCACAGAAACACAGATAGTGTTTTTATGAAGAAGTAGCTACCCCACTCACTAAAATTAAAAAAGCAGTCCATCTAGTAATGTGTATTTCAACTTGTTAGAGTTACACCCTGTTTTTCCTTTATGTATTTTATCAGTCCCTAAATTTAGTTTATGGACACGTGTATGTATTGCTTATCTTCATAAGGGATGACAGATAAACCTTCTCTTTGCTGAAATGAACTTGTGTTTTTGTGCTCATGAACACTAACAGATGAGGCCAAGAAAACTCAGTGGAAGTGCCAAAGTCGACGATAAACTTTCAGAAAGAACATCAAACCATATGCAACTGTGTTTGTCCTGCTAGCCCTTGCCATTCTCACCACCATGTGCACCAATAAAGGCAGGGTAGACCCGGCTGCTGAATCTGGGGTGTAAATGGGGGGAATGAGAGTGAAGGTGTGTGTGAGTGAGTGGGCGTGGCGTTGTGATGAAGAGGTGAGGGAGTTAATGCTCCAGACCAGTGGCTCTTAACCTTTTGACTTTGGTGGACCCCACTTAATCATTTCTGGAGTCTGGAAACACTCATTGAATCATAATTTGAATCAGGGGACCCTCACTGAGTCATTAATAGAAGCTGGGGAGACCGGCCTAAGCAATTTTGGTGATTTGAACCGCAAAACAATTTACAGAATTAAGCATTTATCAAACAAGTCCACAAACGATGAAATGATTTAAATCTAAAAAATAAATAAAAAAATATACATTAGATGAGAAGTTTGTAGCGTTTCCACATTCATTTGAGGCCACTCATCGTCCATTCTATATTGTCTTTGATGCTCTTGCACTGCTCCCACAAATCCATCTGAGGGTACCAACTTAATTTTCAGGGTCCGATTTCAACTTCCTTCATAAATACAGAACATTTTGACACATTTAGTGTTACATTTTGCTTCTTTACTTTAATACACTTTATTAATCTGTAAATATTTAGTTTTCTAAGCAGTCACAAAGCCGACCCCCTAAGTAAGTGTCACGGGCCCCCAGGGGACCCCAGAGATTAAGAACCACTTCTTTTGAGAGTTATTAGATTAATGGTTAGGTAAATGTGTGGATTAATGGGTGGGGCATCCTACTCACCATTCTGCGTATCTCACACACTCACGCAGCCCAATAATTTGAGTGCTTTTGAATGTATATATGTGTGAGCCTGCCCAAGCACTCACTCGGTATGAGTCAGCCAATTTCTGAGATTATGTGCAAGTGAGTTTGTGGGTGGAACACAGGGTTACTGAGTGGAGAATGCATATTTGTTTAGCACCTCTGCTGGCATTCTCACTCACCAAGTGACTCACTGCATCCTATTTACTTGTCTTACTCATCACCTACCTCAATGAGATAGTTGAGAACGTGTATCTATATTTGACCTCACTGACTCAGTTATAGCAAATGTGCACGAGCATGCCATTGTATGAAAGAGAAAATGAGTGTGGGTGTAATTTAGGAATAAGTGTGTATATTTATTTATTTATTATTAGTAGTTATATAGGGCTGACCTCGCTACTAGAATAGCAGAATTCTTTACATACTACTAGGAAAAGAATACATATAATTTATACTGATGAGAGGGATGGATATGAGGCAGTGAACTTAATGGTAGTTACGTAGATACAGTTTAAGGAGGTAGGAACTTTCATTTCTTCAAGCCTATTTGGATGTTTTTGCCCTTCTGAATACTGGAATTTCTAGAATGAGTCCGTTTGTTTCCTCGTGTTTCTGCAGCCTCTGGTGAGTTGAAGTTTGTCCTTAAGATATGAAGGTTGGCCAGTGTATAATACTATGTGGGTTAGCACATAGCTGCCAAGCTGTCAGATTGCTTATGTGTGACATTTCCATGATTTCAATGAGATTATGTGTGATACTCAATTGTCTTGAGCGACACTTTGGGTGGGATACTTTACCACGAGTAGAGTAAAGTAGTTCTGCCCATGTAATGAGATACATTTCTGAAAGGACTGAGTGCCACCTTTGTGCAATATTTGCTTTTGTTAAACAACAACAAAGTTGCATTCTGGGATTTGTAGTTTCATCCTTACTGTAGGATAAAAAAGCAGACCAGGATTTAAGTGGCTCCTTGACAGCAAGGTGGATACATTTTTCCTTAACTTTAGGTTCAGACATAAATATAAGTAATTGAGCCATCATGTTTGCTGCTACACACAGTTAACTATTTTAAAGCTGCTGAGTGCTTGTGAAGTTGATCAATCAATACCTTGAGACTCTCACAGGTGAGTAGCAATGCTTTACAACTATTGATTGATTGATTGATTGATTGAATCAACCATAGATAGCATTTACAAATGAGATGTTTATTTGTATTCACTATAAAATTAACTGTACAAGAATAGTTCAAATCACATTGCTGTGTGCTCAGATTCATGTACATATAAAGAATGCTTCCAGCAATGCAACATTTTCTTTACCGAAAAGAACTACCAAACGTGATGTTCTGACAGAACTTAATGAAAACAAGGTATAATTGTATTTTAGACAGCATTAAAGAGCGGTCATCCATATGTGTCTTTTTGAAAGAGACAATATGAAAACATTGATGAGCACAGAACCACTGGCTTCAATGGAGCAGTAGAGATTTGGCTGTCACCTTTTGTATAACATTGATGATCTGTAAGTGACTATGATTTCATTATATAGTGTGAATTGCTAACACAATAACTGGAAGGTGGTGCACTGGGAGCCTCTATTAAGTTGCATTCACTTTCGGCTAGTGATTTACTGTGATGCGGTATAGCCATTTTAATCTATGTATAATCTTTTATTTTGATTTAATGTGTTACCTAATGGTGTTAAAAATAATTTTAATTGAAACGATAAATGAATTTCCTTATGAAAATGTCTTCAATGCTGTATGCTAATGTTGCAAAATGTTAGTTCCCTATCATACCAATTGACATGTGTTAACAAGTTATCTTACCTTTTGAAACACTGTAACATGAATTGTTGACAAGATTTATTAATGATGAATTTGCAATATTAACGCTAATATGTGTTTCGCTTAAGAATAATAAAATGTGCCATTTTAATTTTATTTGCCTTTAGTTAACCGTATTGATTTGCTAGGCCTCAGACTTGCAGAACAGGAGAAAGCTGTTTTCGTTTGCTAACGAATGTAAATTTACAGATCGATGTGCTATTGTGCTTGTTCATAGAGGGCCTGAGAAAGTGACCTTGCAATTGGTACATCCAGGAACAAGGAATGTAAAGATGGACCCAATTTGTTATTTGTGGCAAAATCGTACAGGAGAGCTAAGCGTTCCTATGATGGACTTGAGAACTTTACCTAATGTTGCAGATGCATGTTGCATGGTGTGCTATGATATGACAATGGAAATCTTTTGATTCATATGGTATCATTAATGGACAAATCACCATTCTTTTTGGACTTTAATTTACCTTTCCCAGTTGGATTTGAGATCTTCTTTCCTGTGGACTTTGAGAGATACTGACCCCTTGGCCCCTGCCCTGCACTATCCCAATGCTAACAGAGAAGACTTAGATTTTCCTGACTCAGTGAGAAGGCTTTTAACCAAGCTTCTGAGATGCTGACACCTTCATTTTTTTAGTACGTTTTGCCAACTTTAAATAGCTTCATTTTGCCCCAGATGTCATTTTTTCAAATTCTTTTGTCCTTTTTTCCTTTTAACTTTTTGTCCCCATGTTTTGTAGCTCAGCACACATCAATTAGTGACTTGTAAACCTTAATGATTTTCCTTATTTCATTAGCTAATCTAGATGAAGTTTACATTATCTTCATGTTTAGGAGAGTTGGTCAGCATTTGTGTTTCGAACATCAAGTTCTCATTCTATGATTATGTATTGCGCTTATCGAGTGACTAGTTTGCTTGATGTTAGTGTGGCTAAACTTCATTTGTCATTTGGGCCATCCTTTGGTGATATTTTATCTTTATAGTTTGGTTTTGAGAGTCATTTTTATTAACTTAAGTTTGTAATAAAACCCCTTTACTTTATTTTGGAGTTGGGTGCTCCTTGTGTGGCAAATGGATCATACTGTAAACTTAAATGTTGACTGATTTGTGATGTTTGATTTTTCTCTACCCTTTGCTACCGTGGAATGCCCTGTCAACCTTGCTTAAAGCATACCTGAAGTGCTTTAGCAAGGGCAGGGAGACTGGCTCCATCCTGTAGCTATATAACAGGAAACATGCTGTTAGAACCTCATCTCACTTCCGCAACAGACAGCAAACCTCTTAATGGCTGATTTACTGCTGTGCTGAGAGCACATAGAGGAACAACATGATGGCACAGAGGAGCTGCTAAATGAGTGTGACATTGTATTTCAGTGCAGTGATGTGGGGATCTGCAATGAAAAGTGTCAGCGTGGCCTGAGGTGCATGGCGCTTGGCAGGACTGTAAGCAAGCAACTTTAAAGTCAGTTCTCGTTTCCAAGGAGTAAGTATGTAGTTCTCAGTGTACTGGGTGAGTAAACAAGTTTTTTTGTGATTAGTTAATTGAGTAAATGGGTTTATGTGTGGGGGGAATGGGAGAGCAGTCACTTATGTCAGTGGATGGGTAAGTGAATGCGGAGTGAGTGATTAAAAATGTAAGTGACCAAGGCGGAGGATTCTGAGTAAGTTAGGTGGATAGATTGTGAGCTATTTAGTGAATTTGTTTAAAGTGAGGAGCATGTGAGAGGAAGGATTGGCTGCTGGCACTCTCAATGGGCTCTACTGTTGCTTTTCCTGCCAATGCACAAAAAGATACATCAAGAGTTTTATACACTGTTGGGATGGGAATATCCTCTGCATGGTGTACAGTTGTATTCCCTTGGCATACGTGCCCAACTGAAAGTATCTGGTATCCTGTTTTTTTTATTTTAAGCCAAGTCTCATACTAGTCTAGTGCATATGCCAAGGCAGAGGCCTATCTCTTGACCAGTGTGAGGTCCTGGACCTGGAGAGGTGTACCGAGTGTGCCTTCATGTGTTTGTCAGTGAACTGCCATTTCTGTTATGGGTTTAGCTTGTAGAGCAGTGGCGGTTGGTACCACATGACCAGTGGTCAGTGGTTGTGACCAGACCTTTTTATCTGTTTCCTTGAGTGGAGGCCTACTGGCCCATTCGCATAAAGTTCTGCTTCAATACCCTGACATCCAAATGTGTGTTATGCATGGATATGGGTGTGGGTGCATGGCCTGTGTGGTGCATGCATTGTGTTTTAGTGAAACAGAATGATGGAGGCCTGTGGGTCCTGCTTTGGAAGCTCCTTGCCTACTCATTTGCACAAGATGGAGGTGATATTGCTTTCCCAGATAGTGGAAGTATATTGCTGTCATTCCTGAAGCTGGAAGAAGGAGACCTAGACTCTAAAGTGGGAAAAGAGGAGATAGGACTCCCTATAAAAATTGGATTAAGTCATTTTGCTATGAGGGGCTGCTGATTAGTCTCCCTGAGCACTACATTTGGTACATTGTAGGGGTGAGGGTGGGAACGCAGAACCTGTTGATAGCCTAGTGCAGGATAAATTACTCTTCTTTTGCCTCTGTTCTGGGTGCTCCAAACTGGAGATAACACTGCTACGAGGAGCATACTCTTTACAAATGCTGTGTCTAAAAGACAGTCTGGAAAGGGCTCATGAAATAAAAATAAACCCAAACCAACTCTAAGAGTAGAGACAATGAATACATGCCCATCTGAGTGTGTAAAAGTGGAGCTGCTAACCCACATGTTGTTTCAGTTCAAAATTCTCCTTCTGCTCTATAGAGTCTGCACTGGAAGAAAGAGCTGTCTTCCTGTCCAGAGGTGCCTGGATGCTGCCCTGGCTGAGACGAAAGGGTGAAGAGTGTGTCAACCTTGCAGGAAATGTAGCAGACCACGATGAGCAGAAGCAGTTGACTCTAGAGCTGAGGGTTCATCCACCCTGGGAGACTACAGAGAGTGATCTGTGTTGCTCCCAGAACTGGAGTGCAGACTCTCTTGGTCTGCAACATGGCATTGCTGCATAATGTGCCCGAGTGGACAGTAATGCTGTAACGGTCAAGGAGTGCAGAAGCGACCTGCATCATGGCACTTCCATAAGAGTCAAGTGCTGAAGGGACTGGACTTGGCCGAGTTAGCAGATCCATTATAGGATGAACCCCAGGACACCAAGGGTAAATGACCAAGGCCATCAAACCTGAAGCTCAGTTGGCTCTGCTTGCCTCGTGGCACCCCAAATTCACTGATTGGCAATTCATTTGTTTCGGTCTCTTCACCAATGGACACCACTGAACTTACACTTAAAATGAGTGAGAGGGACCACATGCACATTCAGATTGAGTCACCATTTTAGATAATGTTTGTGTTTGAGTGATTGTATCAGCAAGTCTAGATTCTGCTATCCTGGTATCAGGCATTACTTCATGAGTACTCTGAGCAAGAATTCTGAGGTCCTCAATATGAGCTGTCTAGAACAGTATCCCCAGAGGGTTATATCACATTCCCCACAACTGTGAGAAGCCTATTGTTACCAGACCCATTACTAGGTCCCAAAAAAACATATCTGATTTTACCAGGTGTAGATCTGCACCTGTTAAAACTTGGCTTCGGAGCAATTTTAATCACTCCTGAGTGTAACTCTGAGTAATTTCGGTATTTCTTTGTTGCTCTTTGGAGCGGAATTACATGTATTTAATCAATTATGCCCACTCTAATAATAAGAGTAATTTGGGGGGGAAATAAGCATAGAAACAACAAATTTAGGCCCATATTTATACTTTTTTAGTGCTGCATTTGCGTCATTTTTTGACGCAAAAGCAGCGCAAACGTACAAAATACAATTGTATTTTGTAAGTTTGCGCAAAAAAGTGGCGCAAATGCGGCACTAAAAAAGTATAAATATGGGCCTTAGTGAGTGCAAGAGCTGCTCACTTTGTTTAGAATTTAGCGCTATTTTCTTAGGCCAAAATGCATCCTCAGGAGGATACATTTTGCACAAACAAAATAGTGCTAAATGCCGGGAGCAGATTGTGGGAAAAATCACGTTGCTATGTGTGTTCTGTTGCATTTAGCAGTATGTTTTACTGTAAAATGCACCCTCATGTCTGTTGTGGACATGAGGGGGCATTTCTTCTGTAAGAAAATAGCGCTAAATGGCAAATTACTCTTCTTGCACAGTTATGTGTAATCTCACATACTTTTGCATTAATTCTTCATAATTAGGCTACAGCTAATTATGCAAGTTACATATACCTCTAGTAAACATTACAACAGAAGAGGGGCAAGGGCTGTTGGCACAGCTCAGCTTACAGCCACCTCTGACGGCACACCAGGGGGAACAGACAATACTTTCCCCAGTGAGGCTGCAACATCCCTATTCTCCAGATGCACTCCCTGCCCCCTGCCAACACCTCTGACTGAAACCAGTCAATTTACTGATATTTACCATCTGCTCAGAGCAGGTCTTAAATATAAATGGACTAGTCTTGTAATTGGGGAAAATGCTCAGTTTCACCCCACACTTACCCGTTATTCCTGGTTCTGGGGGTAGGAATTTTAAAAGGATGGCTTTAGGTACAGGGGTACCAGCCAAAATTGAAGTTTCCAGCAGCCAGTATCCAGGGTACTAAATTTTCCCAAATTACAACTCTCCTGCCTGCCTACCAGATATATATTTTCCAACCGTTTGGCAACTGCATTCTAGATCACTATTGTTTCCTTGAAATTGAGAGTTGTAGGTGGGATGTCTGTTATCCTCAAGAAGTCTGTGTTTCAAGTAGCACCTCAGTGTGTGTGTTAGGACTGAAAGCATATGGTCTTCATACTTCTTACCTGCATCCGCTGTTCTGGGAAATGTTAAAAGTGGAAATACAACAATCTGTCTTGTAGTGCTCCACTTTCTCTGTGAGCTGTTTTATCTCATTGTCTGCCTTATATCTGCCTGTTATTCTATTTATCTTTGTAGCCTTTTGTTAGACCTGGCATACTTTGCATGGTTTCCCCTGACTTTTTGCCGTCTGACCTCCTGCTTTTCTGACTTTTCGCTGGCTTTAGGATTCTGTGCACATCACCACTACTAACAACTGCTAAATTGCAGGTGCTCTGTACTCTAAAACATGGTGATATTGGCATATCCACAATTGGCATGTTTAATTTACTTGTAAGTCCCTAATAAAGTGCATTATATGTGCCCAGGGCCTGTAGATTAAATGCTACTAGTGGGCCTGCAACTCTGAGACTGTCACCCACTAAAGTAACCATTTAAACATGTCTCAAGCCTGCCACTGCAGAGCCTGTGTGTGCAGTTTTAAACTGATATTTCAATCTGACAAGTGCACCCACTTGCCAGGCCCAAACCTTCCCTTTTCTTACATATAAGTCACCCCTGTGGTTGGCCGTAGTTAGCCCCAAAGGCAGGTGCGGTGTATTGAAAAGGTTTAACATGTTGTGGTAGTGATAAACTATACAATTAATTTCTCACTATTGCAAGGCCTATTTCTCCCATACGTTTACATTGGGGTTACCTTGAAGCAGCCTTTAAATGTAACTTTCAATTGGGAGAAGATAGAAATTCGTAGATTGGTGTCTCTGGACTCACAATTTAAAATCACAATTTATGGTGAAGTCAGATTTTAAATTGTAAGTTTGAAAGTGCCACTTTTAGAAAGTTGGCACTTTCTTACTTTACCCATTCTGTGCCTCTCCCTGCCTCTAAATACATGTCTGGGGTGGGTGATAACTGGGCCTTGTGCACTCCCTCTAGACAGTTACACACAAAGGGAGCTAGGGTATGACATCTACATCCACGTAGGGCTGTGCCTGTCCCCACACAAAGAGCTGCATAACCCCTGGCAAGTTTCTGGAGCCAGGGAGGGAAGGGAAGGGGCCGTGTGCACTTCAAAGGTCCCTTTGAAGTCTCTTTCCACTTCAAAGGCTCAGCTGGGTATAAGTACTCAAGCCCAAACCCCATCAAAGCACTACACTGCTGGATCTGAAAACATTCTCCCAGGAAGAAGGACTGCTGTGCTGTCAGGAGGGACTGTCACTCTGCTGAACCACTTTGCCATGTTGGCCTGCTGCCTCTTGCATGGGAGTGAGAAGGTCTGAACTTAATTCTCTACATCCTCACAAGAGCCAAGTGACTCCAAGGACTTGCTTGCTTGCCTCCTGTTCTGATGTTTCACGGCCATCAAAGACTTCCTCCACCTCTGCTTCAGCTTCTGGACTCTGCCAACTGTGAGTACTGTCCTGACAAGAGGTGCCAATCCAGTCCTGTACTCCGCAGCTGTTCTCCTGCAAAAATGGACACATCGATGCTGTGGCATTGATTGGAAATGCTACATCCTCCCTTGACGCTGACGCATCACCGCTGCAGCTGAGGTCGAGGACGCTACATCACTGACTGCGTGGCTCAGGACAGACACATTTCTACCAGCTTTGGTGCATCACCATTGCTGCATGGCTCAAAAACAATGCCTTGACTCCATCAAAGAGGGTTTGACGCTGCACTTTGAGGACACCACTTTGACGGCTACGCGGATCGGAACCGATGCATCGGCCTTACATTGCCACGTCGACCCAGCCCTCCATCCAAGTACTTTTGAGCAGGACCTGCGTGGGTCCTGTTGCAAGCCTGCCCTCCATCATGGTCGGCCTGACCTTTGGCTCAACCCTGGTCAAGCGCAGCCCTAAGTAACCTTTTAGCACTATTGACTTTTAAGCAGTATATTGCAGTTTATTCTTTAAAAATTCATATCTTGAGTTGTACTTTTTGTCATTTTGTCATTGTTTTACTGGAAAAAATATTATTTATTTTTCTAATCTGGTGTGGAACTATTTTGTGGTGTTTTACTATGTTACTCCAATTGAACTGTTTCACAATACTTTATACATTGCCTCTTAAGTTAAGCCTGACTGCTGTGTGCCAAGCTACCAGAGGGTGAGCACAGGTTAATTTAGGTTGTGTATCTGACTTATCAGGACTAGGATTTTGGTCTCTACTTGGACAGGGTACATATTTCTGCCAACTAGAGACTCAACTTTGAACACCTTTAGTTCTATATGTTTGCATTTGTCACTGTCCTTTGGCAGGAGCGTATTAAATTTCTGTTCTGTTACTTTCTCTGCTTTGTTCAAATGTGTATGTTCCTTATCGATTCCACTTATTTTCTGAGGTTGCAGAAAGCTTCTAACTTTTGAAACAAATAAAACTACAGCCAGTGTTTCCCAAACTGTGTGCGGTGCCCCTGGCTAGTTTTGATGGTGCACCAGGGAGCCGCAGCTCCCAGTTTGGGAACCACTTGTCTTAACACTTAACTGTTTACTATGAAAATGGTAATGCTGATGTGTGTCCTAACTTGTGCTATTTTTTTATTTAATAATTAATAGAATGTCATTTTTATATCAGCTTAAAAAACATTAAAACCTTACTAGTATGCCACTTTAACACACATTTTAAATGTACTATGGTTGGGTAGCTCCATGTTTTACAATGCACGTTTTACTGAGCTGTGCTAGCGAAGCTGAGTCAGTTTTAAAATTGGCATAACAAAGAAAGGATTTTAGAAAGAAGTAGAGTCAGCGCCTGTTAGAGTTTCATTATGTGTTTCTCACTCTCAACTTCTTATCACATTCCTTCCCACAATATAATCTTGGCAGCTGATCATTTGTATTGCAGGCATGGGGAACCCCTAAATTGTACACCCCAAAATATTATCACAACAGCACGCTCAGAGATGGATAAATCGGAGAAAGTGTTAAACCTCAGTTTAATGAGGCAATGTGTCCCTTAGATAAGGGACATTACAGCATGTCAAAATACAGTCAGTTAAGGAAGGAAAGACTTAATAATTGAGTGCTAGTGCAGGAATCGGAATTTGCAAATATTTTTTGTAAAATGTTTAAATGTGTGGTACAGACGTTTTAAATGCAAATGCAGAAATTCATGGCTATGAAGGTTCTAAGTAAACAGGGCAATACAGAATAAAATGCAGAATCAGATTAATTCTAATTGCCGAATGAGCAGCAAAATCAATACAAAATCGGGCACCATCCCTAGTAGCACCCAAGAGAATCAAGAAAGTCCTCTGACTCACCCCCACAATTTGGGAGGTTACGTACTATTTTCTTGCATTCAGTTCTGCAAAGTCAGAATGTTGTGCCCAAAAGAATTACACTTTTAGCAAACCAGAGCATGGTTCTATTAAAACATCATATTTCTTTACCACCTGCTCACTATCCCACTAAATAAATATGGAGTCTGTCAGTGAACGTACAGGGGAGACCTGATAGCATTTAGGCCTAACTGTGTCCTAGTTAGTACAAGAAAAAGGCATTTTTACAAGTCATAGCAAACTTGTTTCAAGTGCAATAGTACCATTAGTATGTCCATGTAAATTAAAGAGGAAACCCACCTTATGCACGTTGTTAATAATGGACAAAAACACAAACTGCACAAACCTTTAACAAACTCCCCCCTCTGATTATTCCATACTCAGTAAAACCCACAATTAATCTAATCATTCTGTATCACTTTCAGCTTCATTCATTTCAATTCCTCTAACACATTCTGTTAATTATATACTTGAGGCCTCATTTACAAGGCCTTTCCTCCACAGTTGCATCATTTTCTTTTGATGGAATGGTGGCGCAAGCAGTGCTCTACATTACTCCACATATACAAACGGACGCATTGGACCCAATGTATCAGTTTGTAAAGCCTGCGTCACATTATACCTGCTCCAGGTATAATGTATACAAGGTAGGTGTTCCTATGGGAAAAGCCACATAAAACTGACCAGTGAAACTCACAACATTTCACTGTGTCATTCTGCGACTCCACTGCGCCAGAATTTTACCGCCTACTCAGAGCAGGCGTGTTAGAAATGGGGTCTTTGGTTGGCAGTCAGGTTACCCCATGTCCATGCAAGGACCCTCACTCTAGTCAGGGTAAAAGAGAATCACCCTCAGCTAACCCCGCTCACCCCCTTGGTAGCTTGGCATGAGCAGTAGGCTTAACTTTAGAGTGCTAGGTGTAAAGTATTTGTACCAACACACAGAGTAACTTAATGAAAACACTACAAAATGACACAACACAGGTTTAGAAAAATAGAGAATATTTATCTAAGCAAAACAAGACCAAAATGACAAAACTCCACAATACACAAGTCCAGTTATCACAAAAAATGCAAAAAGAGTCTTTATGTAACTTTAAACACACTCTAACGCTGTTAGCGTGAAAATGTACCTTGGATGCATCAAAAATAACTCTGCACGGGTGAGTGTGCATCAAAAAGGGCTTGAGATGCGTCAATTTCACTCACAAGCGAGACCTTGTGTTGTTTCTCCTTTAGTCGGGCGGCGTGCATCGTTTCTTCTTTCTGCAGGAGAGCGATGCGTCGATCTGTCAGCACTCAGGTCCGGGCAGGCCTTGCGTCGTTTTTACACGCCCAGCTGTGATTGTGTCGGAAATCCAGCTGCACGATGATCCTAAAAAAACATGCAGCGCAGGTTGCAATCTCACCAGCCTCCATCAGCGCTGCTGTGCATTGTTTCTCCAGCCCTGGGTGTCGATCTTTGGGTTGCGATGCAGGCGAGTGTCGATTTTCAGCCACAAAGCCGGCGGCGTGTCGATTTTTCAGCCGCAGATCGGAGTTGTGTCTATCTTCTCCCCGCACAGCATTCTGTGCGTGGATTTCTCACTCTTGGGCTGCCAGCTTCTCCTTTCAGGGTCGCAGGAACTGGATTGGCACCACTTGGCAGAGTAGGAATCTCTCCAGAGACTCCAGGTGCTGGCAGAGAGAAGTCTTTGCTGTCCCTGAGACTTCAAACAACAGGAGGCAAGCTCTAAATCAAGCCCTTGGAGATCTTCACAAGAAGGAAGGCAACACAAAGTCCAGTCTTTTTCCTCTAGCACAGGCAGAAGCAGCAACTGCAGGATATCTCCACAAAGCACAGTCACAGGCAGGGCAGCTCTTCTTCCTCAGCTCTTCAGCTCTTCTCCAGGCAGAGGTTCCTCTTGGTTTCCAGAAGTGTTCTAAAGTCTGTGGTTTTGGGTGCCCTTCTTTTTCCCTTTGAAGTATGCTTACTTCAAAGGAAAGTCTCTCTTGATTGTGAAATCTGGCCTTGCCCAGGCCAGGCCCCAGACACACACCAGGGGGTTGGAGACTGCATTGTGTGAGGGCAGGCACAGCCCTTTCAGGTGTGAGTGACCACTCCTCCACTCCCTCCTAGCACAGATGGCTCATCAGGAAATGCAAACTACACCCCAGCTCCTTTTGTGTCACTGTCTAGTGAGAGGTGCAACCAACCCAACTGTGAAACTGACCCAGACAGGGAATCCACAAACAGGCAGTCACAGAAATGGTATAAGCAAAACAATGCTCACTTTCTAAAAGTGGCATTTTCAAACACACAATCTTAAAATCAACTTTACTAAAAGATGTGTTTTTGAATTGTGAGCTCAGAGACCCCAAACTCCACATGTCTATCCGCTCCCAAAGGGAATCTACATGTTAATCGTATTTAAAGGTAGCCCCCATGTTAACCTGTGAGAGGGACAGGCCTTGCAACAGTGAAAATCAAATTTAGCAGTATTTCACTGTCAGGACATATAGAACACATTACTATGGGGGTCATTACAACATTGGCAGTAAAAGCCCCTTATCGCCGTGCAGAAGACCGCCAACACACTGCTGCGACTGCGGATTTCCGCCACAGCTATTATGACTCACATCTCGGAACCCGCCAAAATTCAGACACCCACACAAGTCTGCCACACCAAAGGTCAGTGATAAACTGGCGAAAACAAAACCTCCACCGTCACGCCAACAGAAATACGCCCACACTATCACGACACACGAATCCACGCTGCGGTCTTTCAACCGCGGTATTCCATTGGCGGTACACACCGCCGCGCTCAAAATACACACACTTCTACAAAACACAACCACATTGGACAATTCGAAATACACACCTGAGACACATACACACACCACTCCCACACACCCAATACAATATAAAACACACACCCACATCACCCACAAACCCCTACGACAACAATTGAGAAGGAAGTACAGAGAGAGACACCACCAGCAAGTACAACAGCATGCACAGGCACATAACACCATCACCCACACAACTTCCACGCACCTCACACAACACACCACTACATATCACCACACTTATCACCACACACACCACCCCACACATCACCTACACCACCCCATGGCACGGCAAAGACACCCCAGGTTCTCGGAGGAGGAGCTCAGGGTCATGGTGGAGGAAATCGTCTGGGTAGAGCCACAGCTATTTGGCTCACAGGTGCAGCACACATCCATAGCCAGGAAGATGGAGCTATGGCAAAGAATCGTGGACAGGGTCAACGCAGGGGGACAGCACCCAAGAAATCGTGAGGACATCAGGAAAAGGTGGAACGACCTTCGGGGGAAGATGCGTTCCGTGGTCTCAAGACACCACCTGCCGGTTCAGGGGATTGGCGGCGGACCGCCACCTCCTCTCCCACAACTAACAACATGGGAGGAGCAGGTCTTGGCGATTCTGCATCCTGAGGGCCTCGCAGGAGTAGGTGGAGGAATGGACTCTGGTAAGTCAAATCTTAACTATTACATCCCCCACCCTACCTGCATGCTATCACATACCCCCACCTTCGCCCTCACCCCTATCACTCCAACTCCTCACGAATGTCCCAATATCACAAACCAGCTATCCCAACACCAAGCCCTGCATGCAACAACAAAGCATGGACACTCATCACCAAAGCATGCACACTGCACATAGCCATACACCCCCCTAAACCATCATCACACAAGGCCCCACACAGGAATGCCAGCACTGGGGTACACGGTCACCCACCCATTGCACACTATGCCACACACAGATGCAATAATCATGCCTTTCCACCCCTATAGGACCCCTACCCAACGTCACCAGACAGGAGGGTCCAGACATGTCAACTCCACCCACAGAAGAGGTCCACAGTGATGACAG
The DNA here is from genome assembly GCF_031143425.1 of Pleurodeles waltl. Taxonomy (NCBI): domain Eukaryota; kingdom Metazoa; phylum Chordata; class Amphibia; order Caudata; family Salamandridae; genus Pleurodeles; species Pleurodeles waltl. Next base: position 178,654,245 of record NC_090444.1, read on the forward strand.
CACCTCTGTCCAACTGGATCTAGACGACCAGCCCGGCCCATCGGGGGCCTCGGGACAGTCGGTTCCCCTCACACAGGCACAGGCCACCACCGACCTTCCCTCCTCTGCTAACACCAGCACAGCACCCACCCAGCGGGCCCATACCTCCGTCCCCAGGACATGTCAATCAGCTGTGTGTCCACCACTACAGGGAACCCAGGATAACCCACCACCCCAACAACAACAGGGACCTGGGGGCAGTGGCAGTGGGCACACAGTCCAGGGGACAGAGGTCCAGGAACACAGGGGAACTGGGAGGGCTGCCGTGCGACAGGGGGCGGACAGGCCAAGAGAACCCACTCTCCACGAGGTCCTCTCCTCCATCATGGGAGCATACCACCACTCCCAGGAGACGATGGCAATAGAACTGGCCAAGTTTTCAGGAGACCCAGCGCATGCAGGAGGAACAGTATATGGGCTTCAGGGAGGAACTCAGAACCATCAGCTCCACCCTGGGCACCATCGTAGGGGTGCTGAAGGAAGTACTCAACACCAGGAGGAACACTGTGGCACTCCAAGGGGCCCCTGACACTAGCATGGACGATGAACTGCCCACCACCTCTGCCGGCGCTAGTGGACAGGACGCCCCGCCACAGGACCACCACATCAGCACCCCACCCCCTGCAGATGGAGAACCACCCCGCAAACGGTCCCTGAGATCCAGGAACAAGACAGAGCACGATGCCAAGACCCCTGCCAAGAAATGAGACCACCCTGATTGTCATCCCACTGTCCCACTTTGTCACCCTGTCCATAATTATACTGCCCCAGCTCCACTTCCTATGCCCATATGGGCAATGCACCTGTGAGAATTATAGACTGGACTCTGCCATGGACACTCCTCTGCCATCACCCCTCACCATTTAACTTCCCCCTCCAAGAATTTGCATTTAAATAAACACAATTAAAGCACAAAATTATCTGGAGTCTGTCTGTGATTTCGAAATAGTGTATTTGCAATTACAGTGACAAAATGTTCTTGAAATAGTAATGTCAACATACCGATGTCACACAGCTCTAGTCCGTGAGGAATGTAAGCAGATGACACACGTTGGGACCCACATCTGTGAAATCGTAAGGGAAAGTGACAACTCAGTGACCATACACTGGGTTAAAACGACAGACAGGATAGAGGTAGTAGTGTCAAAGTACATGTAGTAGGCAGGAATGCATTCTCACCTGTGTTTCACTGGAAATATTGCTGGATCACTGAGTCCCTGTTCTGCATGTCTTCTTCCTCTGCTTCATCCTCATCACTGTCCAAAGGCTCCACAGCTGCCACAACACCGCCATCTGGACCATCCTCCTGCAGAAAAGGCACCTGTCGTCGCAAAGCCAAGTTGTGAAGCATACAGCAGGCCACTATGATCTGGCACACCTCCTTTGGTGAGTAGAATATGGATCCACCTGTCATATGCAGGCACCTGAACCTGGCCTTCAGGAGGCCGAAGGTCCGCTCGATCACCCTCCTAGTTCGCCCATGGGCCTCATTGTAGCGTTCCTCTGCCCTGGTCCTGGGATTCCTCACTGGGGTCAGTAGCCATGACAGGCTGGGGTACCCAGAGTCACCTGCAAATGGCGAGGGACAACTATTAGACACACACTAACCTGCAGGGATAACCCCAGACAACCATTCCCACTGTCTTGCTTCCAGGGGCTCACCTAATAGCCACACACGGTGCCTCTGGAGTTGACCCATCACATAAGGGATGCTGCTATTCCGCAGGATGTAGGCGTCATGCACTGAGCCAGGGAACATGACATTCACATGGGAGATGTACTGGTCTGCCAAACATACCATCTGTACATTCATCGAATGATAACTCTTCCGGTTTCTGTACACCTGTTCACTCCTGTGGGGTGGGACCAAAGCCACATGGGTCCCATCAATGGCACCTATGATGTTGGGGATATGTCCCAGGGCACAGAAATCACCGTTCACTGTAGGGAAATCCTCCACCTGAGGAAAAACGATGTAGCTCCGCATTTGTTTCAGAAGGGCAGACAACACTCTGGACAATACGTTGGAAAACATAGGCTGGGACAGTTGTTTGAAAAGACCCACTTGCAAGGAAATGGAGCACTGACAGCACCTGCACTTGAGGGGGGATTCCTGTGGGATGGTGGATTGCTGACATCAGGTCTGGCTCCAACTGGGTACACAGTTCCTGGATTGTGGCACGGTCAAACCTGTAGGTGATTATCAAATGTCGCTCCTCCATTATCGACAGGTCCACCAACGGTCGGTACACCGGAGGATGCCGCCATCTCCTCACATGTCCCAGCGGACAGTGCCTATGAAGGACAACAGCGACCACAGAGTCAAACAACTCAGAGGTACGTACCCACAGTTTACACAGAACACCAATCATACACAAAAGGTGGCCTGTATGTGTGTTGAGACTAGGCCTAGGTATGTGTGACGCAGTATAAAATGAGGCCATGTGGGCCCCTGAAATGGCGGCTGCCTGACCTCTAAAGTGGGAAAATGGGATGTGAGGTAACTGCGCTGGCGTTGTACACCGTCACGGGAGGCGGTCGGAGACCGCGGCACAATGCTGCATTGGTTAACATTGGACCCTATGGGTCCCAGGAGCCAATGACGATGTATGCCCCCGGTGATGGTACGCACCGCCGCGGACGTGACCGCTGCGGACGTTACCGCCATTTTCTATCTGTTCAATCACTGGATACCTGATCTTCGACAGGAGAGGACCTACACTGCAAGTGCTGCTGTGACCTCAGTCTGGAAGAGACAATGGCTTGTGCGTCTGGGGAAAGGGCCCCTGCCTTCACATTGGAGGAGTTGGAGAAACTCGTTGATGGTGTCCTCCCCCAGTACACGCTACTCTATGGTCCTCCAGACACACAGGTAAGTACACAGGGAGCATGTTGTATGGGCTATGCCTGTGTGTGGAGAGGGCTGGATGTAAGAAGGAAGGGGGAAGAGTGCTGCGTGCATGAAAGACGGTGGGTGCATGTGCCACATGGCAAGGGTAGGGATGGGGGCCACTCACTTTGACGGTGCAGTTGGTAATGACTTCTCTTCTTCCCCTGTACATTTCATGTAGGTCAGCGCCCACCAGACGAAAGATATTTGGCGTGCCATCGCCAAGGACGTCTGGACCCTGGGGGTCTACCACAGACGGAGCACCCACTGCTGGAAAAGATGGGAGGACATTCGCCGCTGGAGCAAGAAGACGGCGGAGACTCAGCTGGGGATGGCCTCCCAACGTGGGAGGGGTGCCCGTTGAACCATGACCCCCCTGATGTTCAGGATCCTGGCGGTGGCCTACCCGGAGTTGGATGGGCGCTTGAGGGCATCACAGCAGACACAAGGGGGTGAGTACACTCTCATTCAGCTGACTTTGCGCGCAGTGGAGTTGTCTGGGTGGGGGAGGAGGGCTGTGGGTTTCCCTAGGCCAGGGCAAGTTCCATAGGCTAGGCCACTCCGTAAGGCATGGCCCTGTGGCCCCCCACCCCACCTCTGTAGAGTGCCAAGTACAGCTATTCATGCCCCTGTGTCATCTATGTGTGTAGATGTCGTCCATAGCCTTGTAGGCCATTTCCCAGGAATTGCACTGTAGAGCCCAAGAGCGCGGCCTAGTGCAGGGGGCTTCTGTGTCTGTCTTGTCTGGTAGCAGTAATCCATGCACTCAACATGTCTTTCTTCTGTCTTCCCCCCCTTTTTGTGGTCTACCTGTTCTTGTGTGCATTAGCATCATCAGGCGGAGGAGCAGTGGCACCGGAGCATGAGGGAGCTGCATCTCACATGGCCATGGAGGGCCACACTACGGACTCTGAATTCACCAGTGGGACGGAGGGCGAGGGGAGCTCCACGGCGGGGACAGGAGCTGAGACCAGCGACACGGACTCGTCCTCTGATGGGAGCTCCCTTGTGGTGGCGGCAACGTCAGTGCCCACGCATCTACAGGTACAGCCGCCACCCCCCCTACCAGCACCGACTTCCCAGCAGCCTCTCAGCCTTCGCCCGTGCCCGCTCACCCAAGAGGGTGGGCATCACCTTCGCCCCAGGCACCTCAGGCCCTGCCCCAGTCACCCCTGCTGCCCTCAGTGAGGAGGCCATTGACCTCCTCAGGTCCCTCACTGTTGGGCAGTCTACCATTTTGAGTGCCATCCAGGGTGTAGAAAGGCAGTTGCAACAAACTAATGCATTCCTGGAGGGCATTCATTCTGGTCAGGAGGCCCTTCACCGAGCTTTTCAAACTCTGGCCTCAGCACTGATGGCAGCCATTGTCCCTGTGTCTGGCTTCCCCCCTCCAACTTCCTCTTCCCCGACCCAATCCCCTGTACCTCTGCCTATCCCAAGCACACCATCAGACCAGCCTGCACACACCTCACCACACAGGGAAGCTCAGGGAAACATAAGCACCACACATCCCACAGGCACTCACACAAGCATCACACACATGCAGACACACCAACATCCACTGCCTCCACTGTGTCCCCCTCCTCATCGTCTCCCTCCTCCCTCCCAGTCTCGTCTACACACACACCTGCATGCACTACCTCTACAGCCACTACGTCCCTCACCAGCACACCCACCAGCACACCCCGCTCACGTGCAGTCACTACCCCCACTACCATTCACACGTCCCCTGTGTCCTCTCCCAGTGTGTCTGTGACGCCCCCTCCGAAGATACACAAACGCAGGCACACAATCACCCAACAGCCATCCACCTCACGACAGCCTCCAGTGCATGCACCTGCACCCATAGTCACCAAACGTACACCTCGTACTACCACCACCTCTTCCTCCACTCCCAAACCCCCTCCAGGTACCTGTCCCAGTGTGTCTAAAAGAATTTTCCTGTCCAGCCTTGACCTTTTTCCAACACCTCCCCCACCCCGTCCATCTCATAGGTCCCGGAGTAGCACCTCAGCCACAACATCTCCGGGACCAGTGGTGCCTGTAGTCACAGGTATGTGGAGTGCACCGGCCACCAGGACAGCCAGTGTGGCGCGGAGCCACAGCACAGCCAGTCCCCCCCTGTGAAGCATCAGAAGTTGGCCAGTGCCCAGCGGGAGAGGGGGAAGACCCCAGCCACCAAAGCCGCTCCCATGGGTCCCGTTGGGAGTGTGGAGTCAGCTGTAACACCTCCCAAGGTGGGGAAGGGCCACAAGAAACCCGGCAAGTCTGGGAAGAGCAGCATGGCAGAGAAGACCGCCATCATCCCCGCTGCCCAGGAGGCCACTGCCAGCCCCATCCCAGCTGCCCAGGAGGACACCGCTAGCCCCATCCCAGCTGCCCAGGAGGCCACCGCCAGCCCCAGCCCAGCTGCCCAGGAGGACACCGCCAGCCCCAGCCCAGCTGCCCAGGAGGTCCACGCCAGCCCCAGCCCAGCTGCCCAGGAGGACACCGCCAGCCCCAGCCCAGCTGCCCAGGAGGCCACCGCCAGGCCCGGCCCAGCTGCCCAGGAGGCCACCGCCAGCCCCAGCCCAGCTGCCCAGGAGGGCCCCGCCAGCCCCAGCCCAGCTGCCCAGGAGGCCACCGCCAGCACAAGCCCTGCTGGGCCATGAAGGAACGCCAGCACAATCCCCGCTGGGCCATGAAGGACCGCATGCACAAGCACCGCTGTGCCATGAAGGACCGCCAGCACAAGCACCGCTGGGCCATGAAGGACTGCCAGCACAAGCCCCGCTGGGCCATAAAGGACCACCAGCACAAGCACCGCTGGGCCATGAAGGACCGCCAGCAAAAGCCCCGCTGGGCCATGAAGGACCGCCAGCACAAGCACCGCTGAACAGGGCACCGCCAAATCATGCACCACTAAACAGGACACCGCCAACTCAAGCACCGCTGAACAGGGAACCGCCAACTCAAGCACCGCTGAACAGGGCACCGCCAAATCAAGCACTGCTGAACAGGGCACCGCCAACTCAAGCACGGCTGAACAGGGCACCGCCAACTCAAGCACCGCTGAACAGGGCACGCCAAATCAAGCACAGCTGAACAGGGCACCGCCAACTCAAGCACCGCTGAACAGGGCACCGCCAAATCAAGCACCGCTGAACAGGGCACCGCCAAATCAAGCACAGCTGAACAGGGCACCGCCAACTCAAGCACTGCTGAACAGGGCACTGCCAAATCAAGCACCGCTGAACAGGGCACCGCCAGCAAAAGCACCGCTGAACAGGGCACCGCCAAATCATGCACCGCTGAACAGGGCACCGCCAACTCAAGCACCGCTGAACAGGCCACCGCCAAATCAAGCACCGCTGAACAGGGCACCGCCAAATCAAGCACCGCTGAACAGGGCACCGTCAGCACAAGCACCGCTGAACAGGGCACCGCCGGCACAAGCACCGCTGAACAGGGCACCGCCAAGTCAAGCACCGCTGAACAGGGCACCGCCAACTCAAGCACCGCTGAACAGGGCACCGCCAACTCAAGCACCGCTAGCCCATGAGTGGCAGGAGCACTGACGCAACTGGGTCCGTCACGGGGTGAGTGATGCACTCTGGGCACCAGTCCCCCTGCAGAACCAGTGTAGAGATCCATCCACTACCTCTGTCCTTCACAGGATGAAGCACTCTGGGCACCAGTCCCCCTCCAGAACCAGTGGAGACATCCATCCACTACCTCTGTCCTTCACAGGATGAAGCACTCTGGGCACCAGTCCCCCTCCAGAACCAGTGGAGACATCCATCCACTACCCCTGTCGTTCACAGGATGAAGCACTCAGGGCACCAGTCCCCCTCCAGAACCAGTGGAGACTGTTATCCACTTGAGAGACTGTGGCTTTGCACTCCCCAGGATTGAACAGTGGGCAAACCACCCACTGTAGAGACTTGAGAGACTGTGGCTTTGCACTCCCCAGGATTGAACAGTGGGCCATCCACCCACTGTAGAGACTTGAGAGACTGTGGCTTTGCACTCCACAGGATTGAACAGTGGGCAAACCACCCACTGTAGAGACTTGAGAGACTGTGGCTTTGCACTCCCCAGGATTGAACAGTGGGCATTGAGCCTCCTCGTGGATCTGGCGTCGTGCACTCATCTGGCTGAGGTGCCTTCCCTTCCCCCTGAGGTGCCTGTTGTATTTCTATCTGATGCACCTGCAGTGTTCTCTCTGTTTTGATCTGGTATCGAGTGTGGGCCTCGCCCATGCATTTTGGGCCCAGTGGTCCATGGACTTTAAATGGTGAAATACCTGGACTTGAATTATTGGTGTACATATTTGTTTATAGTGTATATATATTTTTTGAGTACTCGATTTTAATATATTACAATGGTTACAATCATTTCCTTTTGTCTTTGCATTCTTCCGGGGAGCTTGGGGGGTGTAACTGTTATGTATCAACATGTATTAGTGTGTGTATTGTAGTGGGTGAGGGTGGGGGTGGGGGTGTTGCGTGTGTGTGTCCCTGTTTTTTCCCTCCCCCTCCCCTGTGTCGTAGGTGCAGTACTCACCGTGGTCTTCGGCGCCGGCGTTGGTGCTCCTGGTGCAGGAGCAGGAAGACTATTCCAGGTAGAATTTGGAGTTCCAGGTCCATGGTGTCCTCGTTCCTCGTGGAGTGTGATGAGGTGAGCGTTTTCCCTTCGAAATTCCTGTTTCTGCCGTGTTTTTATCCCCAGTGAATCTGCCCCGGAAAAGGTGGCCGATTGGCCTGTCATTATAGTGTGGGCGGTACGCCGCGCTGTTTGTTTGTACCGCCGTGGCTGTCTTTGTTGGCGGTTTCCGCCACGGTCGTAATTGCAAAATATTTACCGCCGGCCTGTTGGCGGTCTTACCGCCGCTTTCACACCGCCAGGGTTGTAATGAGGGCCTATATGTCCTACCTTAAACATACACTGCACCCTGCCCTTGGGCATGTCTCTGCCCTTGTCTGAGACATGATTACAGAGCTACTTATGTGGGTGGCACAACCAGTGCTGCAGGCCCACTAGTAGCATTTCATTTACAGACCCTGGGCATCTCTAGTACACTTTACTAGGGACTTACTAGTAAATCATATATGCCAATCATGGATAAATCAATCAACCATACAATTTACACAGAGAGCATACGCACTTTAGCACTGGTTAGCGGTGGTAAAATGCTCAGAGTTCAAAAGCCAACAAAAAACAGGTCAGAAAAAATAGGAGGGCGGAGGCAAAAAGTCTGGGGATGACCCTGCAAAAGGGAAAATTCGTACAAGGCATAAAACTGATGCAGGGCTTTTCTCAATGTGGGCCTCCTGGTATCGCTGGAGTAGCATAATTTTATTGACAGTAGTCCAGCAATGAGTGAGTTTAGCGCCACAGATGTGAGAGAATTTTGTACTCATCTGTGAAAACATGCACCATTGAACTCTGTATTGTAAATACAGCCAATCCATGGAGTCGTTAGGGGGTCACAGGGCAGTGCAAGAAATCAGATGCATCAGAGCCGATGTGTCTAATTCTTGTAAATGGCATCCTCAATTGTATTCTCTTCCGACTTCCTGTTGTATAATCCTCTTTTCTCCCTACACTCTACAATTTAGAAATATTAGCTGAGAAAATTTGAACAAGAGAATCAGTACAACTGCTCAAATTAACACAGTTATTATAGGGGTATAATGTGGTCCCAAAAATACAACCTCCCAACCTCTGTGTTATTGCTCCAAGAGTATTAGAAGCAAGCTTATCTACAAGTGTGGATAATCTTCTAATTTTCACTTCATTCATAGCAACTCCTAAAGATGAAATCATAAATCATAATATATATATCACTATTTGCTCAAAAATAACACTAATAACAGAACTTCGTTCACATTCAGTCTCACTCACAAATTTGATAGATCTAACTCCTGTAGGTTCATGATGCCCTATACATAACTCACCCTTTCTCTCATGCTCCATTCTCAATCTTGGATGCAAATTTGAAAACCTAAACTCTTCCTCAGCCTCAATCTGCTCCCTAATTTTCCTTTTATTCTTCCAATCTCTCAAAATGTTCAATCTCCTATCATTATATTCCTTATCAAAGTCTCACTGTTATTTATTGAAACTACATACACACTCCCTTTTAGTCTGTTTAGTGTTATGGTTAGATTGTGCATCTGTATTCAAATATTTACCATAAAAGGCGCTATTCCCATCATCTTCAGAAACTGGAGACTTTCCAGTGAAACATCAAATTCCAACAGATCTGTTAACAGGAACTCCTGATTATTAAAATATGAACAAAAATACTAACACAAATACTAGCAAAACCACCAAATGATAAGCTAATTGAGATAGGTAGCTATTAACTTGTTATGCCTTCACCTGTAGACAAAGGGGGATAAGTACACACCATGCAATTCTTGCCACAGAAAATATCAGCATATTCGCCCACGATTTTTGTATAAATATTATCATTAAATCCACTAAATAACTGTCCCTATGTATCGGTGTGTTAGACATAATCTTGTTATGTATTGTATCTAGTTAATCTTCTGTGGAAACATCCTTATACAGAAATAGGTAGACCAACTGAGACTATTAATATCATTATCAGTTAAATCATGCTAATAATGTTATAGCTTCTGCTGTATGGCATTTCTATTGAGATAATAAACAAAAATTAAAAGAATGTAGAATTTCAAAAATCACTCTTTTTTCTAAACATAAATAGATGTCCTTTTCTTCTTTTTTTAAAATAGTAATCAAAAATCCATTTTTTAATGACAAACTTTTTCTTCTTTTCTTTCAGTTCAGAATCTCAATATGTTTTTATTCATCTGGATTCTTTTGCAAGGTTTAAAACTGTTCACCACTGTTAGGATTTGCAGAAATTGACTGTAGGTTTTCTTTTTCTAACCATGTTCAAAGATGGACTGACAACACTTTAGTTGTCTGTAGATCTGTGTATCTGGTTCTTCTTCTTCAAACACAGACTAAAGATACTCCCATTCAGGTAATGCATACTTTATGTGTGGAATTCTGTTTCTTACTTGTATATTAGCAACTAGTGATACCCACTCATGGTTCTTTGAATCAATTTCAATTATTTCTGGTTCTTTTTTATTGATTCTAAACTTTCTTGCTCCAAGGGTTTTCACTTACAAGTTATTTTAACTGCATTGGGTGTTACAACTATTGCATCTTCACTTGTAACTACTGCTGAATCTTATCTCACTGACAAATGTGTGCTTCGGTCAGCATCAGCCCCTTTCATTGCTCTTCAAGGAGGCACTTGTAGACATGCTTTTCTACCAGGATCTAGTCACCTGGTTGCAGGGGATGGCTTTGAGTTTGTTTTAATGGTGCTGTTGCCAAAACTGATCTGATGAGAGACAGATTTCAACACATCAGCTATACCTATGCAGTAATCTAATACAATGTTATCCGTTATTGAGAAAAGTGTTGCAGAGTCCAGTCTTTTTGTCTGGGGTACTTCTAATGTTCATGGTATCAGGAAGAACGGCATCAGGCTACTTCAAACTGTAGTCAGATTTTTTTTCATAGTCCCATTCATCTTCTCCACAATACCAGATGATTGAGGACAGTAACTACAATGGTATTTTTGATTCATCTGGAGAGCTGTACAAATCAAGAATCTCACTTTTTGAAATCAGTTTTGCGGTCTGTTTCAATAGAGGTTGGCAAGTTGAATTGTGTAAACAATTCCTTTAACACAAGTTTGGTAACTGTCATATTGTGAGATCTCCTGGTAGAGGAGGCCTCAACTCATTTTGAGAACAAGAAGATAATCACAAGAAAATACTTAAGGCCATTGTAAACTAGCATCTCAACGTCTTAATGACGTCTGCTGAAGTCTTGTAAATGGGCAATCTGACTCATAGTCACAACAGTTCTGTCCCCTTTGACAGTTAACAAACTTTTGAGACAGATATTCTTCAACATTTCTGAATCTGGTTTCAAACCAGTTCTTATTAAAAGTCTTGGTCATCTCATCCCTTGCCTGTAGTGTTTAGCCATGTAAATAAGGGGGCATGTAATATGGCATCGAATCAGGGAGGTATATTTGTATTTAGGAGTGATCCATCCATCATGGTAACTCTAAACCTAACATTTCCCACCTTTGTTTCTCATTCTCTGGCACCTTCTCCTGGAGATCCCTCAATTTACTTAATGAAGTCTGCATGGGGTTCAACAAGAAACAATATGCATTTTCCATACTTTCAACAGTACTTTCAATCTATTTTGTTCTGTTTCTTACTTTACGATCTGCTCATGGCTTCTCGTAGTTGCATTTTCAAGTGTGCAGTATTGTGTTACCTGGTCAGCATATTTGTTTCCCAATCCAACCACATTATCACCAGCCTTATGGGCAGCACATCTGACCACGGCTGTTTCTTTGGTTGCTACATTGCTTCCTACAAACCAAGAAGAAAGGAATCATTCCTTGTGGGAGTTCCAGAGAGTGTCATAAAACCCCTTGCTGATCACAACTGCCCCAAATCGTGTACCTCTCCAAATCTATACTGGCTCTCTCCATACATTGCCATATTGAACTTATATAGAAGGCACAAGCTCTTGCCAGTGCAATCAAGTCTGCCACTTGTGCTGAAGTTGTATTAAATAGGTATGATGCATCAACAATTTCACGAATGGGATAAACTGCTTTAACAGCTTTCAGCACTCCATGCTGTCCTGTCAGACAAGAACCATCTACAAACAAAATCAGCCATTTTGAGAGGAATATCTTTGATGTCTGGTCTTGGTTTAGTATCTGATTCTGTGACATTCACACAAACATTTTCCTGTTCAATATCATTAATATCATCACTGCCACTGTTTTTATTGCTGTCTGAAAATTCAAGCAACGTTGCATGATTAAATACATTACAATAGAGATGTTTTCAGTTACAGTATGATTAGTTCATCCCTTGTTAGTGGACAGTTTGCCATGTGATAAGTCCTAGTTTGAGTCAAACAAATCTCAACTAAATGAAAAACAAACACAATCAGTGTTTGTCCATTTCCAATCCCTGAACTTAGTTCAATTGCAATGCAAACAGTTGCAACCGCCTTCAGCCAACCAGCAAGTGCTACAACTACTGGATCTAACACAGCAGCTAAATATGCCATAGGCCTCATGATCCCTTCATGTTTTGGGTCAAAACTGAAAAAGGGCACGCACTCTTTTCATGGCAACAAAGGTTGAACTCCTTATCATAATCGGGAATTCCAGGGGCAGGCGCATTGCACAATTATTCTCTTAATTCCCGGCAGGCCTACATGCATTCAACATCAAATGGTACCGGCCCTTGATATCACTGAAACATGTTATTTTGAAATTCTCCTTGCTCCCTTTTCAATATGATGATCAAGATAAATCAACTCTCTTTTACAGTACTGCATTTTGTGCATGAAAATTTGTGACCATTGTCAGCATTTTGATTCAGAAGTGCAATAGTATCCAGTTTACAATTTTCATGCCACAAGCAGGTTCTCGATATACTGAACTAAGTCTAAGCTACAGGGCAATTGTAGAGTCTCCAAATCTATCTTGAGGATCTCGTTAAAAATGAGGGGACTGTGGAGAGTTTGACACCAAATGAGGACTTTATTTTGGAACCTGACTGAGGATAAATAGTGGCTATCTTCATGCAGAGGAATTGAGAAGAACGCTTGGCATTAGTGAATAATTGTATCTCATTCTGCATCTGCAGGAATCATAAATATTGTTAGTGCAGGAATAGGAACCACTATACAACATAGGATCACTATTTTATTTATTTTTCTCAAGTACTTCACTATTTGCCATTTACCACTCATTTTTCAATACTGATCACAGGAGAATTGCAAGGATTACCAAGCCCCTCTTGCAGACTTCCTTATTGTATAATGTTTTCTATAGTTTCTATGACAGACGTAGGCCCTCATTACAACCCTGGCGGTCGGTGATAAAGCGGTGGTAATACTGCCAACAGGCCAGCGGTAACAAAAATGGAATTATGACCACAGCGGAAACCGCTCAGACAGACAGCGACTTTAACACATCAACTGCCACAGCAGTATCAACAAGCACCATGGCGGTAACCGCCAACAGCCAGGCGGAAGATAATGTACCGCCCACTGTATTACGACAGGCCTATGCGCCACCTTTTCCGGGGCAGTACCAACGACATCAAAAGCACAGCAGAAACAGAACACATAAGTCAAAGGACTCACTTCTTGAGACTCAGGGGACAACCACGACACCACAGAGCCCGAGCTGCACATATTTACCATGCTCGTCTAACTTTTCCTGCATTATGAGCAGGCAAAGACGACCATGGTGAGTACTGCCACCTAGCACACAAGGGAGGGGGAGGAAAAAGAGAGTGACACACATGCAACGCCCCCACCCCAACACCATACACACAACCAGATGCACAAACATTACATATTCACCCGTACCCCTCAGGAATAATGCAAGGACAAAATGATTGGAAGAAAGAGAGTGTAATACGGTAAAATAACATGAATAAGTGCATCAAAATACAAACGTATATACATATTTACAGTTGGAGGGACACTGCCAAGTCCTCAATGTCCGTGGGCCACAGGGTCACATCACACAGGCCAAGGCCCTACCTCACTCCTGCAACAACACGGAGAGACCACTGCAGGGGCATCAGGTCGAAAATACACAGGCACCTCAGGGGGATGGGGAATGTAGGGGCACCTCAGCCAGAAGATGGTACAACACCACTGGTCTTGGAGGTGCCAAGATGCCCTGTGCGCTGTCCCGGGGAGTGCAAGGCCACATTCTCTCTATTGGGTGGTTTGCCCACTGCTTGGTCCTGGGGAGTTCAAGGCCACATTCTCTCAAGTGTGTGGTTTGCCCACTGTTTGGTCCTGGGGAGTGCAAGGCCACAGTCTCTCTAGTGGGTGGTTTGCCCACTGCTTGGTCCTGGGGAGTGCAAGGCCACAGTCTCGCTAGTGGATGGCTTCTCAACTAGTTCTGGAGGGGGCCTTGTGCCCAGTGTGCTTCATCCTGGGAAGGATGGGGTGAGTGGATGTCTTCTTCCACTGGTTCTAGAGGAGGCCTTGTGCCCAGTGTGCTTCATCCTGGGAAGGATGCAGTGAGTGGATGGATTCTTCCACTGGTTCTGGAAGGGGCCTTGTGCCCAGTGTACTTCATCCCGGGAAGGATGGGGTGAGTGGATGGCTTCTTCCACTGGTTCTGGAGAGGGCATTGTGCCCTGTGATGCAGATTTTGGGGAGTGCAAGGTCACAGTCTCTCACCTGGGTGTCAGACCCACAGGATTTGCTGGGGCAAGGATGCACAACAGCCCATGGAAGCAGGACTACACAATGTCCCCCAGTGATGATGGCTGCTCAGTGGTGGCAGTGGCGGTGCTGGAAGTGGTGGGGGAGGCTCCAGCCCATCCCCCGCAGCCTCGGACGCCAGCACCACTGGGGCTGCTGCTGCTGGCAGTGGTGCTGGCGGTGGTGCTGGCGGTGGTGGGGGAGGCTCCAGACCTTCCCCTTCAGGCTCGGACGGCTGGACCACCATGGGTGGTGGTGGGTGCTCATAATGAGTCCCAGCACCAGGCCCCTTGCCCTTTCTGTCAGCAGCCAGGGATTGCCCCTTGCCATTCCCTGTCACAGCTGGTGGTGCCTCCTTGCCCTTCCCTGTCGCAGCTGGTGGTGCCTCCTTGCCCTTCCTTAATGCACCTGGTGCAGGCACCCTGTCAGTGTTGCTGCCTGGGGCTTGGGATCCTCTGCCACCTGCAGTAGCTGTTGACACTACCGTGGCTGTGGGCTGGGTGGCTGAGGTGCTCGCCTGGGTTCTGACCTCCCTGGCCCGACGAGAAGGACGGAGGGGGGAGAGAGTGGTAGGGAAGAGGTCAAGGGTGGAGAGGAAAAGCTTCTTAGGGACATTGGGGTGGGAAGAGGGTGAAGGTTTGGGAATGGAAGGAGAGAAATTGGTTGTTGGAGGTGTTTGGGTGCAGGTGTATGGGCTGGATGCTGTTGTGAGGTGGATGGCTGTTGGGTATGGGAGTGCTTGCCTTTGTGTACTTTGGGAGGAGGGGGCCCAGACACAGTGGGAGAGGACACAGGGGACATGTGCATGGATGTGGGGGTGGTGACTGCCAGTGAGGGGCGTGTAGTGATAGGCGTGATGGTGGTAGAGGATGTAGTGCATGCAGGTGTGAGTGTAGACACAACTGGGATGGAGATGGATGAGGAAGAGGAGGGGGATACAGTGGAGGCAGTGGATGTTGGTATGTCTGATTCTGTTTGGTGTTTGTGTGAGTGCCTGTGGGATGATGTGTGGTGCTTGTGTTTGCCTGAACCACTCCTGTGTGTTGTCCTGTGTGCATGCCGGTCTGTATGTGTGCCTGGGATAGGTTGGGTTTGAGGGGAATGGGATTGAGTAGAGGAAGTTGGAGGGGGGAGGCTAGAGACAGGGACAATGGCTGCCATCAAGGAGGAGGCCAGAGCCTAGACTGATCTCTGTTGGGCCGCCATTCCAGAGTGAATGCCCTCCAGGAATGCATTTGTTTGTTGCAAATGGCCTGCCAGCCCCTGGATGGCATTCACAATGGTTAACTGCCCAACAGAGATGGATCACAGGAGGTTAATAGCCTTCTCACTTAGGGCAGCAGGGCTAACTGGGGCAGGGCCTGAGGTGCCTGGGGCGAAGGAGATGCCCACCCTCCTGAGCGGTGCTGGTACGGGAGTGGCATCTGTACATGTAGTTGGGGTGGGTACAGACGTGTCTGCCACCACCAAGGAGCTTCCATCGGAGGAGGTATCACTGTCAGAACTGTCCCCTCCAATCTCCGCTGTGGTGCTCCCTTAGCCCTCCGTCCCACTGGTGCCCTCACCGTCGGTGGATTCGGCATCCTGGGCCCTCTGGGATGCAGATCTTCCTGTCGCCAGTGCCTCTGCTCCTGTGCCAGATGATGCTAATGCACATAAGGGCAGGGTGACAAAACAAAAGGGGGAGAGACAAAGGATACCCTTGGTCAATGGCGGCAACAACACAACTGTTGGCCTGCACAACACACACACACAGGGAACAGCCCTATGCACTAGGCAATGCACTAACAGTCAGAATGCTAGTCACCAGCCCATGGACAGGAATACCTAATGCCAATTGCAGCATAGCTGAGGCCCACAGACCCCTGCCCAGTGGTGGATGGCTACTAGCTTGGTTGGAGGAGGAGTACATCAGACCCTGCCAAACATGGGCCCTACCTTGCAATGTCCAGCCTGGCCTAGTGGCACCCCTAGGGCCCACATCCCCCACCTGGATGCCACCCTACCACGCGTGAGTTTTATATTTGGTCACTGTACTCACCCCCTTGTGGCTGCTGTGATGCCCCCAAGCACCCATCCAGCTCCGGATAGGCCCCCACCAGTATGCGGGCCATCAGGGGGGTCAGGGTTTGACGGGCACCCCTTCCTCTGGAGACCATCCCCAGCTGGGCCTCCGCCGTCTTCCGTGCCCAGCGTCTCAGGTCCTCCCACCGTTTCTGACAGTGGGTGCTCCGCCTGCCATAGACCCCGAGGGTCCGCACTTCCTTGGCGATGGCACGCAGTATGCCCTTTTTTGATGGTATCAGTCAGACCGTCCTGCCTGTTACACTCATGGCCCACCATAGCCCTCACATCCCCTTATGCACAGACACTGCCCACCATACATGCAGCACACTGCCCAGGGCCTTTACACCAACCCCACACTACACAAGGCCCTCACACACAGCACTCCATGCTTTCATGCCCCATGCATCGTGCTCACAGTGTACTCACCTGTTGGTCTGGAGGTCCATACAGCATTCAGTACTGGGGTAGGACCCCATCCACCAGTCTCTCCCACTCCGCAGCGGTGAAGGCAGGGGCCCTTTCCCCAGTGACATGAGCCATGGTGTGGGCCCTAAGGTTTAGTGCGTGTCTAACAGTTGTCCCTCGATATTTTCAGGTGACTTTGGTTACCCCAACCTCTCATGGCTACTGACCCCTGTGAGGAATCCCAGAACAAGGGCAGAGGACCGTTACAATGAGGCACATGGGCGAACAAGAAGAATAATAGAAAGGACATTCAGCCTCCTGAAGGCCAGGTGCTGTTGCCTCCATCTAACAGGTGGATCCATGTACTACTCACCCAAGAAGGTGTGCCAGATCATCGTGGCATGCTGTATGTTGCACAGCCTTGCCTTGCGTCACCAGGTGCCTTTTCTGCAGGAGGATGAGGCTGTAAATGGGCGTTTGCCAGCAGTGGACCCTGGGGACAGTGAGGATGAGGAAGAGGGTGACAGAAGTTCTATAATACGACAATACTTCCAATGACACACAGGTAAGACACTGTAATTTCACTGTACTTAGAGAGTTTTGTGTTTGACATTTTCACTGGCAGGCTGATTTTCCCGCCTCTATGGGCACTTACTGTACCCTTTGGCATGTCTATTTGCAGATATTTGTGCCCCACTATTGCTCCTGGTGTGTTGACTGCAGCCAACTACAGGTGATTCCTATGTATACATTACTGTACAGTTGTATTGCAGTGTTTAAAGCTTGTCAAACAAATATATAGTTCAATCATTTGACAGGCTCCATACTTGTATGTATTCAAATGGTGTTTATTTAAGTGCTAATAAGTAGAGGGGTATGTGCAATGAGCTGGGGTGATGGTGGAGGAAAGTCCAGGTTAGAGTCCAGTGTATTTGTATCACAGGTGCATTGTCCAAGGGGGCATAGGAAGTGGAGCACTGGCAGTTCAAGGTGGACAGGGTTACAGAGTGGGACACAAGGGTGACAATCAGGAGAGTCTTATTTCCTGGCGAGGGTCTAGGCAATAGTCTCTGGCTTCTGCCTGGATCGCAGAGACCATTTGCGGGGTGGTTCTCCTTCTGCAGGGGGTGGGGTGCTGGTGACCTGTTGTTCCTGTGGCGGGCCTCCTGTCTGCTAGCGGCAGCGGAGGTGGAAGGCTGTTCATCGGTTTGGCTAGTGTCAGGGGCCTGCTGGTGTCCCACTGCCTCCCTCATGGTGTTGGCCATATCTGCCAGCACCCCTGCAATGGTGACCAGGATGGTGCGGATGTCCTTCAAGTCCTCCCTGATCCCGAGGTACTGTCCCTCCTGCAGCCGCTGAGTCTCCTGCAACTTGTCCAATATCTGGCCAATCCTCTCCTGGGAATGATGGTATGCTCCGAGGATGTTGGTGAGTGCCTCCTGGAGAGTCGATTCCCTGGGCCTGCCCTCCCTCTGTCGCACAACAGTCCTCCCAGCTTCCCTGTTGTCCTGTGCCTCTGTCCCTTTACCCGTGTGCCCACTACCACTAATCCCAGGTCCCTGATCGTCCTGTGTTTGTGGGGTGGCCTGGGGTCCCTGTAGTGGTGGACACACTGCTGATTGAGGTGTCCTCGGTACAGAGGTATGGGCCCGCTGGGTGGGTACTGTGCTGGTGTTTCCTGAGGGGGGAGGCTCTGTGGTGGTATGGGACTGTGTCTGGGTAACCAATTATCCGGAGATCCCTGATGGGCCAGGTTCGTCATCCTAATCGAGGCGTCCAGAGCTGCTGTCATCACTGTGGGCCTCTCTTCTGGGTGGGGACTGAATGCTGCTGGCACCTCCTCTCCGGTGACCTTGGGAGGGGAACCTGTGGGGATGTAAATGCAGTGTTATTGTTTCTGTGTGTGTCATCTTGTGCATTGGTGTGTTGCCCTCTCTGGTTGTCATTGCCCTGTCAGCTTTGCCTTGTGTGAGTAGTTATTTTGTGGGCTAGGTGATTCTCTCTACTGTGCATGCTTTAGTGAGGGGTGTTACATGCAGGGCTTGGTATTGGGAGAGGTGGGTTGTGATGGTGGGGTGTGTGTGAGGTGGTGGAGTGATGGGAGTGAGGGTAAGTGTGGGGTTTTGTGATGGCATGCAGGTGGGGCGGGGGTAATAGTAATAGGGATTTGACTTACCATAGTCCAGTTCTCCTTCTACTCCTGCCAGGCCCTCAGGATGCATGATTGCCAAGACTTGCTCCTCCCATGCTGTTAGTTGTGGGGGAGGAGGTGAGGGTCCACCGCCAGTCCTCTGTACAGATAGTTGGTGTCTTGCTGCTGTGTAACGCACCTTCCCCCGTAGGTCGTTCCAGCTCTCCCTGATGTCGTCCCTTGTTCTGGGGTGCTGTCCCACGGCGTTGACCCTGTCCACAATTCTCCGTCATAGCTCCATCTTCCTTGCAAAGGATGTCTACTGCACCTGTGATCAGAATAGCTGTGGCTCTACCCGGATGATCTCCTCCACCATGACGAGTGGTGTGGGTGAGGGTGTGTGGGGTGATGTTTTGGGGTGTGTGATGTAAGGTGCGTGGATGGAGTATAGGTGATGGTGGTGTGTGCCTGTGGTTTTGTCTGTGGTCTTACTATCTCTCTTGTGGCAATCGTTTTTAATCGCAAAGGGTTGTGGGTAATATGGGTGTGTGTTTTATAATGGTGTTGGTGTGTGGGTGTGGTATGTGTATGTGCATCAGGTGTGTGTAGTATGAATTGTCCAATGTGGTGTTTTGTTAGGTTGTGTGTATTTTGAGCGCAGAGGTATGTACCGCCAATGGTTTAGCGCCATTGGATGTCCGCCGTGGTGATTCGTGGATCATAATGCTGTGAACATTGTTCTGTTGGCGTAATGGTGTGGGTTTACTACAGCCAGTTTATCACTGACCTTTAGGCTGGCAGACTTGTGTGTGTGGCTGTATAGTGATGGATTGCTATGTGTGGGTCATTACATGGTTGGCAGTAATCCGCTGCGGTGGCAGTATGTTGGCGGCAGTCAGCATGGCGGTAAATGGTACTTACCGGCAATGTCATAATGAGGGCCTTAATTCCTTCTTCTTCACCTTCTTTTCAAAGTCCATTTTGCCTAACCCTAGGAAAAACTAAAAAGGGTTTGACATTGTTGGACCTGGCTTTTTGACAGGGACATCCCCAAACTTTTTGCCTCCTTCCTCCTATTTTTTCTGCCCTGTTGTTGTTGGCTTTTGACCTCTGGGCACTTTACCACTGCTAACCAGTGCTAAAGTGCATATGCTCTCTGGGTAACTTGTACTACTGATTGGTTTATCCATGATTGACTATTTAATTTACTTGTAAGTCCCTGGTAGAGTGCACTACATGTGCCTAGGGCAGGTAGATTAAATGCTACTAGTGGGCCTGCAGCACTGGTTGTGCCACCCACCTCAGTAGCCCCTTAAACCTGTCTCAGGCCTGCCATTGCAAGGCCTGTGTGTGCAGTTTCACTGCCACTTCGACTTGGCATTTAAAAGTACTTGCCAAGCCTAGAACTCCCCTTTTACTACATATAAGTCATCCCTAATGTGTGCCCTAGGTAACCCCTAGAGCAGGGTGCTGTGTAGGTAAAAGGCAGGACATGTACCTGGTAGTGTGAAACTCCTAAATTTGTTTTTACACTACTGTGAGGCCTGCTCCTTTCATAGGCTAACATTGGGGCTGCCCTCATACACTGTTGAAGTGGCAGCTGCTGATCCGAAAGGAGCCGGAAGGTCATATTTAGTAAGGCCAGAATGGTAATACAAAATCCTGCTGACTGGTGAAGTCGGATTTAATAT
This sequence comes from Pleurodeles waltl, assembly GCF_031143425.1. NCBI lineage: Eukaryota > Metazoa > Chordata > Amphibia > Caudata > Salamandridae > Pleurodeles > Pleurodeles waltl. Next base: position 178,674,772 of record NC_090444.1, read on the forward strand.
TACTATTCTAGAAATGCCACTTTTAGAAAGTGAGCATTTCTTTGCACTAAAAACTTGTTGTGCCCTTCAATCCACGTCTGGCTAGGTTTAGTTGACAGCTCCTTGCGCATTCACTCAGACACACCCCAAACACAGGGTACTCAGCCTCACTTGCATACATCTGCATTTTGAATGGGTCTTCCTGGGCTGGGAGGGTGGAGGGCCTGCCCTCACACAAAGGACTGCCACACCCCCTACTGGGACTCTGGCAGACAGGATTGAGCTGAAAGGGAACTTGGTGCATTTCTTAGAGACTCTTTGAAGTCACCCCCACTTCAAAGGCACAACTTAGTATAAAACAGGGCCTCTGCCCTACCTCATCAGACACTTGCTGGAGAAGAAACCTGAACCAGAAACTACATCCTGCCAAGAAGAACTGCCTGGCTGCTCAAAGGACTCACCTGTCTGCTTTCTACAAAGGACTGCTGCCTTGCTGTTGCCCTGCTGCCTTGCTGAACTCTTGTCTGGCTGTGAAAGTGCTCTCCAAGGGCTTGGATAGAGCTAGCCTCCTGTACCTTGAAGTCTCAGGGCCAAAAAGACTTCTCTCTTTTACTTGGACGCTCCGTGCGCCGAAAATTTCGACGCACAGCTTGTTTCGCGGCGAGAAAAACGCCGCACTCCGACGCTGATCAACGCAACGCTCTGGGGACGATCGAAGATCCGACGCACGGCCTCGCAAGGACAACGCCGCCCGACCTCTAGAGGAGAAATCGACGCGACGCCTGCTGTGAGATCGTAATTTCAACGCGCAGCCCTGCAGATCGAAGTCTAGAGGAGAAATCGACGCGACGCCTGCCGTGAGATCGTAATTTCGACGCGCAGCCCCGCAGACCGACGAGCAGCCGGAGAACAAGCCGGAAAATCCCCGCACAGACCCGGGACATCTGGTAATCCCCGCGATCCACAGAAAGAGACTGTCCACGCGCCGGAAAACGACGCCGACTTCCCCGCGTGGAAAATAACGACGCAAGTCGGTGTGTGCTGAGGAGAAATCGACGCACACACCAGTTTTTCACGCACCTCTTCTCCTGTGGCCCTCTGAGGAGATTTTCCACCAGAAACCAGGTACTTTGTGCTTGTAAGAGACTTTGTTTATATTCTAAAGACTTAAGACACTTTCTATCACTTTTCAGTGATATCTTTACAAATTCGTATTGCAACTTTGATCATTTTGACCTGAAGATACCCAGATAAATATTATATATTTTTCTAAATACTGTGTGGTGTATTTTTGTGGTGTTATGCTATGGTGTTGTATGATTTATTGCACAAATGCTTTACACATTGCCTTCTAAGTTAAGCCTGACTGCTCGTGCCAAGCTACCGGAGGGTGAGCACAGGCTGATTTTGGATTGTGTGTGACTTACCCTGACTAGAGTGAGGGTTCTTGCTTGGACAGAGGGCAACCTGACTGCCAACCAAAAACCCCATTTCTAACATTGGTGATCAGCGGTGAGGATAGGACTTGTGTTTGTGCAGTGACATACAGTAGCTAAGTATTTCACTACCTACCCACAGTTGAAGGTCAACTTGATTTTTCATCTTTTTTGGCTCTTGGTTCTCTGATGTCCTCCTGGATATACTATTGATATTTTGGACTTTGGATTTTGGTTTTTGTTGATAAGATCTTATCAAAATGGGATTGTGTACCTACTCATTCTTTGTTCGTACGGACCACCTCACTAAGGCTGACCTAAGGAAGCTTTGCAGAAAATGGGGCCTTCCTGTAGCAAGGAGATCTACGAAGGCGGAGATGCTCCATCACTACATAGTCTGGGGGGAGGAAAGATGGGCAGAGAGAGAAGCAGCAAGAAACCAAATGACTAAGTACCCCTCAGATGAGGAGGAGGACTACTCACATGAGGAGGAAGACTGCTCACATGAGGAGGAAGACTACTCAGATGAGGAAAGAGAACCAGTGGGAGATGAATGGCTCCTAGCTCTAGAGCGGTGTCTAGAAGAGCTAGATGAGCAGCTTGAAAGGGCTGAGGCAGCAAGTCTCTTAGCCCTGGAAGAAGAAAAGATTGCAGCTCAAGAGCTGAGCTGTAAAGAGCTGAAACTGGAGGCCCGAAGGGCTGAGTCCAGTTCAGATGGTGGCAGCAAAAATCTTGCATCCAGTACTGCTGAAGAAGGGCACAAGCCCAGAGATGTGGTGCCCAACTTGAAGAAGGGAGTTGACACACCCCGGGCGGTTCAAGGGTATGAGGTAGTTCCCGTTATGCACAGGGTCCCTGAGAAGGATTGGGGAACTGGCACAGGGAGTCATATTCCTACTGGGGGGAGGGACACTTTACTGACTCTAGCAGAGAGTGACAGAGAAAAGGGTTCCCCCCTGGTGGACGTCCTGGATATGGAGTGTAGAGACATCCCAGAAGAGTTTGGGTTGAGTGTCAGGGACAGACAGATACTGTCTCACCAGTCTCAGGAGGGCGAAGTAGAGTGCTTTTCCAAGGTTGAGTTACTGGGTGGTTGGGTGAAGGGTACTGTGGTTAATACATGTGAAGGCCAGAGTGATGTAATTGCTGGAGAGCATATGTCTGGTCCTTATTTTCCAGAGCTACGCCAACACCAGGTGGAGTGTGAGTTCTCTGACCCCAGGGAGCTTACAATGGAGGCAGACTTCTGGGTGAGTACCAGAGAGTCTGAAGAGGCATTTGGGGGTGCTCCTGAAGGGAGTGGTCTAGGTGGTTCCCAACCGAGTGTGGTGGGAAAGGATGGTAGTGTCCCAGGTAGGTCCCAGGTCCTAGAGGGTTCCATGAGGGAACACCAGGAGGGAAGCCTAGCCTGTACCGTAGGGCCACCTTTTGGGGGAAGCCCCGCAGTGTCAGAAGAACTTGGGGGGGTGACTGTAGCCAGCATCCCAACAGTTCTGGTGTCTGGCAGTACCCCTCATAGTGAGGGGGTGCAGAAGTCCAGACATAGGGTTGAGAGGGGGTTGCAGACCCCAGTGGAGGACCTTGAGAGTCAGGGGACAGCTCTGAGAGCAGAGCCCCCCAGGAATGACCCAGGTGAAACCGTTTCTGGTTTGGGGGAAACCCAGACTCTGCCGGATGGGCAGAGGTCGGGAGACCTGCGCCAACCAGACTCTTGTGTGGCCCTTGGGGACGGTGTGTCCCTTGTGGGGGGTGAGAGTGCCCCCCAGGAAGTCCTGGCATGCCAGGCAAAGATTCAACCTCAGGGTGGTGACTCTGGGTTGGATACCCAGGTTCAGAGGTTAAACTCTGACCTGGTGGGAGGTAGATGTGCCTCCCAAGAAGTCCTGCTGTGCCAGGCAATTGTCCAACCTCAGGGTGTTGACTCTGGGTTGGATGACCAGGTTCAGAGGTTAAAGTCTGACCTGGTGGGGGGTAGGTGTGCCCCCCAGAAAGTCCTGGCGTGCCAGGCAATTGCCCAACCTCAGGGTGGTGACCCTGGGTTGAGGAACCAGGCTCAGAGGTTAAACTCTGACCTGGTGGGAGGTAGGTGTGCCTCCCTGGAAGTCCTGGCCTGCCAGGCAATGGTTCAACCTCAGGGTGGTGACTCTGGGTTGGCTAACCAGGTTCAGGGAATAAGCTCTGACCTGTTGGGGGGTAGGCGTGCCCCCCAGGAAGTCCTGGTGTACCAGGCAGTGGTCCAACCTCAGAGTGCTGACTCTGGGTTGGATAACCGGGTTCAGAGGTTAAACTCTGACCTGGTGGGGGGTAGGTGTGCCCCCCAGAAAGTCCTGGCATGCCAGGCAATTGTTCAACCTCAGGGTGGTGACTCTGGGTTGGATACCCAGGTTCAGAGGTTAAACTCTGACCTGGTGGGAGGTAGGTGTGCCTCCCAAGAAGCCCTGCTGTGCCAGGCAATTGTCCAACCTCAGGGTGTTGACTCTGGGTTGGATGACCAGGTTCAGAGGTTAAACTTTGACCTGGTGGGGGGTAGGTGTGCCCCCCAGAAAGTCCTGGCGTGCCAGGCAATTGTTCAACTTCAGGGTGGTGACTCTGAGTTGAATGGCCCAGTGCAGAGGTTAAACTCTGACCTGGTGGAGGGTCAGTGTGCCCTCCAGGAAATCCTGGCGTGCCAGGCAATTGTTCAACTTCAGGGTGGTGACTCTGAGTTGAATGGCCAAGTTCAGAGGTTAAACTCTGACCTGGTGGAGGGTCAGTGTGCCCTCCAGGAAGTCCTGGCGTGCCAGGCAATTGTTCAACTTCAGGGTGGTGACTCTGAGTTGAATGGTCAGGTGCAGAGGTTAAACTCTGACGTGGTGGGGGTAGGTGTGCCTCCCAGGAAGTCCTGGTTTGCCAGGCAGTGATCCAGTCTGAGGGTACAGACCCTGGGCTGGAAGACCAGGTTCAGGGTGTCCCCCCGGACCTGGAGGGAGGGGCTACTGATAACAGTGCCCCTACCATGTTGTCTTCTGAGGAGGCCACTCCTAGTTGGAGGGTGCTGGACCCCAGAAGGGAGGGCAGGGGGAGGGAAGCCTCACCCCGGGCCCTAGTCCAACCTGAAGGTACAGGCCCCAGGTTGGAGGGCCAGTTACAGGTTAACAGCCCTGCACTGGTGGAGGAATGGTACAGGGTGACTTCTGTAAGCACCCTGACCATGTTGGACTCTGGGGGTACCGCTCCAGGAGGGAGGGTACAAAGCCCCAGAGAGGAGGACCAGGTTCAGGCTGTCATCCCTGACCTGGTGGAAGGGAGAGTGGTTAAAGGGTGCCCAGCACCTGGGGCTACCGCCCCCCACTCTCCACAGCCACAGTGGTTGGAGAGCTTTGAGAGGCCTGGGGCCTGGCTCTCATCCCTGGCAACTGTCAGTAATCACTGTGGCTTGCTGTCCGGGTGGACAGAGTTATCCCTGGGGAGGGGACAAGTGTCACACCCCAGGGGTAGAGTGGGCAACACCACTGTGTTGGTCATGGTAGTACTATCCTGCTCCTGGGATACATCTGTGAGCAAAGTAAGGTTAGGTGCTGCACAGATGGGATCCGCAGGTAAGGAGAAATGTTCCCCATGGGTTGGCTTAGTGGGCCCTGAGAGTATGGACAGAGTGATCCAATTGGAGTCAGGAAGGCGAAGAACTGGAGCATGCCCCTGCTGTTGTGGGCCTGGGTCCTTGTTCTGTCGCCTCAAACAGGGAAGTACATCAGGATAGTGTTTGTTCTCCCCTGGCTTTAGGCTGGTAGTGGGTCATGTTGGACCTGGCTTTTTGACAGGGACATCCCCAAACTTTTTGCCTCCTTCCTTTTTCTGACCTGTTGTTGTTGGCTTTTGACCTCTGGGCACTTTACCACTGCTAACCAGTGCTAAAGTGCATATGCTCTCTGGGTAACTTGTACTACTAATTGGTTTATCCATGATTGACTATTTAATTTACTTGTAAGTCCCTGGTAGAGTGCACTACATGTGCCTAGGGCAGGTAGATTAAATGCTACTAGTGGGCCTGCAGCACTGGTTGTGCCACCCACCTCAGTAGCCCCTTAAACCTGTCTCAGGCCTGCCATTGCAAGGCCTGTGTGTGCAGTTTCACTGCCACTTCGACTTGGCATTTAAAAGTACTTGCCAAGCCTAGAACTCCCCTTTTACTACATATAAGTCATCCCTAATGTGTGCCCTAGGTAACCCCTAGAGCAGGGTGCTGTGTAGGTAAAAGGCAGGACATGTACCTGTGTAGTTATATGTCCTGGTAGTGTGAAACTCCTAAATTTGTTTTTACACTACTGTGAGGCCTGCTCCTTTCATAGGCTAACATTGGGGCTGCCCTCATACACTGTTGAAGTGGCAGCTGCTGATCTGAAAGGAGCAGGAAGGTCATATTTAGTATGGCCAGAATGGTAATACAAAATCCTGCTGACTGGTGAAGTCGGATTTAATATTACTATTCTAGAAATGCCACTTTTAGAAAGTGAGCATTTCTTTGCACTAAAAACTTGTTGTGCCCTTCAATCCACGGCTGGCTAGGTTTAGTTGACAGCTCCTTGTGCATTCACTCAGACACACCCCAAACACAGGGTACTCAGCCTCACTTGCATACATCTGCATTTTGAATGGGTCTTCCTGGGCTGGGAGGGTGGAGGGCCTGCCCTCACACAAAGGACTGCCACACCCCCTACTGGGACTCTGGCAGACAGGATTGAGCTGAAAGGGAACTTGGTGCATTTCTTAGAGACTCTTTGAAGTCACCCCCACTTCAAAGGCACAACTTAGTATAAAACAGGGCCTCTGCCCTACCTCATCAGACACTTGCTGGAGAAGAAACCTGAACCAGAAACTACATCCTGCCAAGAAGAACTGCCTGGCTGCTCAAAGGACTCACCTGTCTGCTTTCTACAAAGGACTGCTGCCTTGCTGTTGCCCTGCTGCCTTGCTGAACTCTTGTCTGGCTGTGAAAGTGCTCTCCAAGGGCTTGGATAGAGCTTGCCTCCTGTTCCTTGAAGTCTCAGGGCCAAAAAGACTTCTCTCTTTTACTTGGACGCTCCGTGCACCAAAAATTTCGACGCACAGCTTGTTTCGCGGCAAGAAAAACGCCGCACTCCGACGCTGATCAACGCAACGCTCTGGGGACGATCGAAGATCCGACGCACGGCCTCGCAAGGACAACGCCGCCCGACCTCTAGAGGAGAAATCGACGCGACGCCTGCCGTGAGATCGTAATTTCAACGCGCAGCCCCGCAGATCGAAGTCTAGAGGAGAAATCGACGCGACGCCTGCCGTGAGATCGTAATTTCGACGCGCAGCCCCGCAGACCGAAGCGCAGCCGGAGAACAAGCCGGAAAATCCACGCACAGACCCGGGACATCTGGTAATCCCCGCGATCCACAGAAAGAGACTGTCCACACGCCGGAAAACGACGCCGACTTCCCCGCGTGGAAAATAACGACGCAAGTCCGTGTGTGCTGAGGAGAAATCGACGCACACACCAGTTTTCCACGCACCTCTTCTCCTGTGGCCCTCTGAGGAGATTTTCCACCAGAAACCAGGTACTTTGTGCTTGAAAGAGACTTTGTTTATATTCTAAAGACTTAAGACACTTTCTATCACTTTTCAGTGATATCTTTACAAATTCGTATTGCAACTTTGATCATTTTGACCTGAAGATACCCAGATAAATATTTTATATTTTTCTAAATACTGTGTGGTGTATTTTTGTGGTGTTATGCTATGGTGTTGTATGATTTATTGCACAAATGCTTTACACATTGCCTTCTAAGTTAAGCCTGACTGCTCGTGCCAAGCTACCGGAGGGTGAGCACAGGCTGATTTTGGATTGTGTGTGACTTACCCTGACTAGAGTGAGGGTTCTTGCTTGGACAGAGGGCAACCTGACTGCCAACCAAAAACCCCATTTCTAACAGACATTAATTTTGATATTATTTGCACTTCTTAGTAAACCTGTTTTCCAATGAAATCATATACCTCTTCTTTGACAGCATGTCTTAAATCCAGAGGTAGATCCTCTTTAGAAAAACTGGGAACCACTGAACTCTGAAATTTTGTGATTTATTCTAAACACTGATTCTTCAGTGCTAGTTTCAACTGCAGCACCACCCAGGGTGCAATAAATCTTACAGTTCATCTTGCAAAGCAGCTCTCTGCCCAGTAAAGTAATAGGACTTGAATCACACACTATGAACTGATGATAGTTCTCCATTGATCCTACTTTAGCTTGTACAGCTGCCATAACCTGATCAATCTTTTATTGGTAATGCCTGCAACTTGGGTTTCTGTCCCCTACATGAGCAGGTTTTGAATCTCCACACAAGAAATCATACGGCGGGTAGCATCAGTGTCAATTAGAAATGATACAGGGTGGTCGTTCACAACATCATCTATATAATGACCACTCAGGTCTATCTCTAGTACTGCACCAAACATATTTATCATCCTTCCCTCTCAGGCGCAATCATTGTGAATTTGTCTTGGATGAAAACTGTGGAAAATCATTATTTACTATCATTGAATTCTGCTGGTACCCTAACTGTAAGGAATTTTATTTTTCATGTGTTGCTGGAGCTGCAGGCATGTTCATATGGAACTGTCCTTGGTTTTGCATATTGTGTGCAAGAGCTGTCTGTACTGGGGAAACTAACAGTGTTTGCATCTGATTTGTGGTTTGCTGCATCCAGGGAACAAAATCATTCTGAATTTGATTTTGATTTTGCCTACATTTGTGCTACCAGTTTTGCAACAGAAATTACAAACAGTACTTTTCTTCAGCTAATATTATTTTAATTCATTCCAGAATTATCCAAAACTCTTCTAAAATAACCATGCAACTGAACCATCTCATTCTCTCTTTTCACCGTGCATGTGATGCACTCCTTTCCTTCCGGAATTATCAGGTAGCACAAAATCTGAACCATCATATGCTTTCTGCCACTTCTCTGAATCTGCTTTTCCTGAGCAATCATAAATGTATCTTTCCTCCTTTTCTTGTTCTCATCAAAACAGTCACTATAGTACTTGGGATATTTCAGGGTCTCATCAGTTCCCATACACTGCCAACACATTACAGTCTGCTGGAAATGTGAACTAAGCTAAGGATGCAACCCCTAAACAAAGGCTGATATAAAATCTCTAACTCCTTCTTTCTTGGCCCTTCAACTCCGCTGTACCCACTATAATGTTTCATGAACCTCTCATTATAAGCATGCATAAACTCCTTAAGGTCTTGCATAGCGCTCATGATTTTTGCCCAATTATCTTCTGTTGGACTTAGCCTTTTCTGCAGGGATATCCCAAAACATTTTGCCTTCACTCTTCCGTTTTCTGAACCTGTTTGTGTTAGCTTTTAGGACTCTGTGCACTTTAATTTACTTGTACGCCTCTGGTAAAGTGGTACTACAGGTACCCGGGGCTTGTAAATTAAATGCTACTAGTGGACCTGCACCACCAATTGGCCACCCACTTAAGTAGCCCTTTAAAACATGTCTCAGGACTGCCTTGCAGAATGTGTATGCAGTGTGAACTGTCATTTTGACCTGGCAAAATACACCTCTTGCCAATACATATGTCACCCCTAGGGTAGGCCATAAACAGCCCATAAGGCAAAGTGCAGTGCATTTAAAAAATTGAACATGTGCTTTTAACTTTTACATGTCCAGGTAGTGAACAGCTATAGGATAACAATGGGTAAACTTATTACATTTGATAATTGATAACTTTCAATTGGGAGCAGGTAAGGCTCACGTTTGGTCTCTAAAGTAACATAATCTAAAGCCCTAATGGCAAAGTTGCATTTTAAGTCACAATTCTGAAGTGCCACTTTTAGAAAGTTGACATTTTCTTAGCCCATGCAGTGCCTGAAACCTGTATTCTAGGTCACATGACTAGGTATAGCTGGCAGTTGGTCTTTGCGTATTACTCCCAGACAGTAAGGCAAAGAGGGAATAGGTGTTGTCAGGAAACAGCATCTCTGACTTGATAGTCTGGCAGAGCCCTCACCTACCACACTTGCCCATCACACAGACTCTGCCTCAGCACAATCACAAAGGGTTTCACACTAGTTTTTTGTGCCCCCAGACAAGCTGGGGCCAGGGCAGGGGGACAAGTAATTTCAGGCACCTCTGTGAGGGAAAGTCACAGAAGCTTTTTCCACTTCAAAGCTGGCACCAGGTATAAACATTGGCCCCTCGGACGCAACCCTTCATTGCACATCTGGCCCTATGGAGAACTTAGAAGAAGGGCTGGTGTTCTACTGCAAGAAGGAGTATTCAGCTTCCCTGCTACTCTGCTGACCTGCTGGCTGAGTTAGAAGGACTAGACATGCATCTTAAACCCAAGATCACCAGACTGACTTCAAGGGCTGATTGGCTGGCCTCCGGATCAGAGCCTCAGGGAATGAAAAGGCTCCAACCATATTGACCCCTGCACCTGAACTCTGCCTGCTGTGAGTTCTAAACTACCAAGTGATGCCCCTAATTCCTGAACCCTTGGAAGTGGGGCTAGAGGTGTGCTCACAGAACTGATGCAAACCCCACACAGCTCTTCGTGGCACCTCATTGGAAACGAGCTCTTAGCAGCACCTCATTGGAAATGACACAGCACGAAGTAGCCACAATATAAACCCACATAGCAGCCCTTGCAGCTCATCAGAACCTTGGTTGAGCATGCATCCTCACTGCAGACCTCGTAGCTCCTCATCGGAACCAACGCAGCACAACGCAGTATCAATGTAAGTCTGCGTCAAAGCTCCCCCACCTCATCAGAACTGCTGCTGCACGATGAATCCTTGACATGGGCCTCACATTGCTTGTCCGGACTGTAGCTGTGGTTTACAATACTCTGCAACCAGGATTTAGAGTACATTTTCCAGCTGGACTAACTTGATCCCTTATAATTTGTCTGTGCATTCCTCATTCTGCGTATATCCACATGGTATCTTTTAGCTAATTCTTCAAGTTTATCATGTTCATGTGAACCCCCTGCTGCTTCTTTGCTCAAACATCTCATTTCATCCATGTTGTAAGACATTACTCTATCTAAGTCAACAGTCTCCTGTAAAATGCATCCAAATTCAATCTTAAAAAGTCCAATATTAATTTCCCTCTCATCAGGAGGCTCAGCAGGAACTGTAGCAAACATGGAGTTTAGACAGCAGTAGTATCTTTACTAATACTTGGCAAAGTTGTCAATGTATTCTCCCGGCGGGACACTTTCTGATGCACCCACTACTTTAAACGCAGTCAGTCCCTGTGCCTGTTCACTTATACCCTCTCATGCTGCACACATGCCAGGAATTGTTTAGACCTGGACCTGTCTCTGCATACCATCAGTATCTGGAGGAGGTCTAGAATTCAAAATATTGTTAAAAAAGTTGTCCTTGTCATCTGAATCTTGTTATTGACTTCTTCTTTTATGTCTCCCTCATCAACTTTCTTTTTGTCTGATGTTTCTTTGACTATCACAGGGAAAGCTCTCACTTCTTCTAACGTATCCACCCTTCTGCACCTCTACTGATTGTCCCACCTATTTTCTAACCATTGTCAAAAATGAACCCTTAACCTGCTTTTTCATTCTCTTTCTTTCTTTTTCCATGGCCACCCAATCCCATTTCTTAAATGCCTCATATTAGGTAGATTTAGGGAATGGCTTTCTCTCATTCGTTGTCTGCCTCAGGAAATATTACTTTCTAATGTTAAAGGTACCTTCTGAAGGAAATTGCAAGTCCTTGACACCAGAGGTGTATTCATGCCAATTGTGAATCCAGATATGTGTGTAAAGGCCAATATTCATCAACATTTCATACAAAAGCAAATCTTCTGCAGGTATCTTTGGTCCTTCCACACCAGGTATGCTAGGGGATTTATGATTTTTCGGCACAACATCCACTCCAACCAAGCCTACCACCACTATGGCAAAGGTCAACCAATCACAGTGCTACTTTGGCAGTAACCATCCAATCCCAGCACAACTCCTTAGCTGATTAACCAACTGAAACACAACTTTTTAATTTACAGAAAAGCCATAAATTGAGAAACAAGCTCAACATCCTTTGTCATAAACCGTGCACAAGTAAACAAAATAATTCTTGTCTGCTTAGCCTACGTAGGAACAAATGAGTCAGTTTGAACAAAAGAATGAAGTAGATAAAGAAACAAGACCAGCACCTCTGCACTGCTTGTACAACTTAATTCACACTAAAGCAGAGTCCTGCTCAGTGGCAATCCACCTCTGGCTAGTGTACTTAGTCCCATGCACCAAGGAGCTAATTATATCAACCTAATTTAGACATGCAAACTCTAGAAAGAGAACTCATTAGTTAATTATTTCAGAAACATCCCTATCTGTGTGACTTCTGCACCTCACAAAACACACTAAAGTTTTGCAGAGAAGTTCCAAATCAACCAGTAATAAAACCAAAACTTATTTGCAAATCAGAAGTACGAGAAGTACATCAATATTGCAACAATCAGTCCACCAGTTGAACCAAAAATAACATAACCAAAAACCTCACGTGCACCATAACAATTCTTTATACAACACAAATCACAATACTTCCACAACACACCAGAACACACTCAGTATCAAGAACCATTCTGCCTGATTTATACCTACAATCTTCTTTGCTCAGGAACAGCACTGCAAGTCACAAACCAAGCAAATAATCCAACAAGAAAATCCAGTAAGAAAAATCCACTATGCCTAAGGACAGGGTAAAAGATAAAATCCCTAAGGCAGAAAGGATGTGCTTTTACTTCACAAGCATCCTCTGCTACCAAAATGTTGTGGTTGCGGGAAACCCCGAAATTGTACACCCCAAAGTATTACCACAATAGCACACCCCTGGTGAATGAATTGGAGACGGTATTAATGCTCAATTGTATGAGGCAATATATCCCTAAAATAAGGCACCCTACAGCATACAACCAATTAAGTCGAGACCAACTAAAAAATTGAGTTCTAGAGCAGAAAGAGAAATTAATTTTTAAAAGATTTATTGTAAAGATTAACAGTGTGGTATACAAATAGTAAATGTAAGTGCATAAATTCATTGGCATAAACACTCTCCATAAACAGAGAAATGCAGAATAAGGTACAAAGTCAGAAAAAGTCCAGAATAAGCAGCAAAATCAATAAGAAATCCGACAACATTCCTAGTACCACCCAAGAGAACCAGGAAAGTATTTTGGTCCACTCCCAAAATCTGGTGATTATATACAGTTTTCTTGCATAAGAAAACATTCATTTCTGCTCAGACATCACGGTGTGAACAAATAAATCACACCTTTAAGAAATCAGAGCAATGTTCTTTTAAACGTATTGTCTTACCATCCATCACTATCCCACTACATGTATATTGATTCTGTCCAAACTATGCTATTGCCATTCAGAGTTGGCAGGACAATCTTGTTACAAGAACAACAGCAAACTATTGTGATTAAATGCAGTACAGCGAACTAGCAACAGAACCTTGAGAAACTGCAACATTACTGTGTCATGCTGGAAAGTTTTCTTAGTGAACAGTTAGAACGGCATCAGTGGAAATAACCAGACATAACTCCGCTTGACTTTGTGCAGTCCCCCATTACACATGAATGGGGTAATCCAGTAGACTTCAGGACCTGGGAACTATTGGTACACATTTTATATGGTCATGTTGGTACCTTCAATTACATAACGACTCAAGCCACAAATCTTATAAAAACAACTTTCATAATGGAAAAAGAAATTAATGAAACACAGTACCCAGTAACAGTTTGTTGCTCACTCTCTACAATATATATTTTGAGCAACAACTTGCTGTGGCTTGAGTCCTTAAATAAATATAGGTCCTCACTAGCAACTTATGCAAATGAAGGTACCAACAGAACCATATCAAATATGTACTGACTGTGTGCAGTAACAATAATGAACAGTGAACATGCAGGAGAAGACATCCATTTTAAACAAGTCGGCATTGAGGTCTAACTGATGCCAGAAAAAGGCACTTCAACAAGTCATAGCAATTTTTTTTTCAAATGCCATAGTACCAAGTCTTTATGTACAAGTATATTGAAGAGTAAATCCATGCTCTGCATGTTGTTTATATAGAACAAAAATGTAAACTGCTCAAAAACTCTAACAGTATCTATTTATGGACTTCTATTTGTAATGATACTTTGAGAGAAAATGTTTAGAATGGCTAACAATTGTATGGATTTTAGCATTATATGCTCCAGCTGATCATGGGCGAAGCTTTGGTTCATTGAAATAGTATTGCATTATTTCTCATTGCTCATTGGCTATTTTGCATTGAACACATGTTAGACTTTGTTGGCCATCACAAGTGTAGTGTATTCTTTTACATTTGTATCTGAAAGCTGTTCCAGTTTCTGGTGCTAGGGTCTGATTGTGTGCTCATAATTTTAATACAAGGTAATGTCTGGGACTGATGGGCTCCTGCCTCACCCTATAGTTATTTCCCAGTTTCAACTGTTTGCTTATGAGGGCGAAATGAGAGCTGACAAAAGATGGCTGCTCAGTGTTCCAAACTGCTATGAGCATTACTAACATTCTGATCCTGGCCTCAATCTATTTCAACTTGGCCGATGTGCTGCTAAACGAGCAACCAATTTGATGAGGCAGAACTATCTTCCATGCTAAGTCAGTAAGTGCCTCTGTTAGTGACTTACGGACAGGTACCAGAATGTGGCAAAATTCTCAGAGGCCCAGCCATATTACCAGCCACTGGCAGGCCTGAGTGATTTTATCAAGTTTGGCCACCTGCCCATCAGCTTCATCATTGTTGGTTTCCAAATTCTAGTGAAATAAATGGTTTGCAGAGACACACAGCAGCATCACCTTTACAACAAGGCCCTTAAGGAAACTTCCCAATTGTGTACCATACAAGACTCTCTGGCTGTGTAACTGTTCAAATGGCCAATTGATGTAGCCTGGAAGGGCTATTCAATGTACAAACGTGAATAGGTTTATTTGCTTCACTGATACATAACTAAGAAGCATTTGGTGGCTGTTGGACTTCACTGGTATATCTGTGGACTGGAGCGTGGTAGCAGCTCATCCTTTTATAGTTAGCACTATATAAGACTTTTAAATAAGTATGTGGTTTAAACATACTGTCACACATAACACAGGTGTTTATGCTGCACCAATGCATTTTTCTTTACCTCTTAAACTTAGAAACAATAAAGGATACCCCAGCTGTAAATCGTGGAAAGTAAGTCACCAACCATGTTTGTAGGCTTTGACTGGTGCCCTTCAATTTCACTGCTGTAGACCAAGTAGCAGCTCATACATTTCAGTGCTCCACAGTGATTAACAAAGGTTTCCTGGAGTTCTTTTGGAAATGTGTGACCCTTGTAGATTTCCAGGAGCACTTCAATGATGGATATATACTCATGCAGATTTTCCATCAGGCTGGATATTCCTCATGCATAAATGTGATGTAAATTAACATAATTTTTTTCTATAAGGCAAAAGTGTTCTTTTCATTTTCGAGAAAGCATTTTCCATACACCCCAATTAAATAGTGGCTGTTGCTTCGATTTCCGCCAGGCTCCAACTCCATCTAGGAAAATACTTCTCCCGAGTTCTACCAACTTAGGGGGTGATTCTAACCCTGGCGGTCGGTGATAAAGCGGCGGCCAACCCGCCAACAGGCCGGCGGTCCAAAAAATGGAATTCTGACCCTGGCGGGAACCGCCAACACAGCCCGCCACATTAACACTCCGACCGCCACGGCGGGACCGACAAACAGCGCGGCGGTCACCGCCAACAGCCAGGCGGCAGACAATGTTCCGCCCACACTATCATGACCGGCAAATCCGCCACCTTTTCCGGGACGGGAGCACCGCCGATAAAAACACGGCGGAAACAGACTACGAACGGGAAAACGCGCACCTCTACGCACTCCACGAGGAAGGAGGACAGCATGGAACCCGAATTAAACATCCTACCTGCTCTCGTCTACCTGCTCATCTACCACGAGTACGAACGCCGGCGCAGACGACAACGGTGAGTACTGCACCTACGACACAGGGGAGGGGGGAGGACGAAAGGTCACGTGCACACACATACGCGATACACCCACCCCCCCAAACCATGTACACACCAATGCAGAGCAACAAGTCACAGTGAAACCACCCAAACCCCCGTAAAGAAAACAAGGACATAATTAAATAGTGACTCGAAATTTATGGGAAATAAAAACCACTGATAAGTCACGGTCAAATAGCAATAACAACTCAAAAATCCAAATTCAATATCCAGTGCATACGAAAAACCGAGGCAATAAGTCCTGCACAACTAACGAGATTCAAAGTGTCCGTGGGCCAAAGTGTAGCAACACAAGGGCAAAGCCCACACAGGAGACCTGAGTCCTTTGGAGAGAACACTGCAGGGGCATCTGATGAAAAAACTACAGGCACCTCAGGGGGAAGGGAAGGGGGGGGCACCACAGCCACATGATCCCACGACGCCAGATCCACGAAGGGGCCACCATGCCCACTCGGCCATCCTGGGGAGTGCAAAGCCACAGTCTCTCAAGTCTCTACAGTGGGTGGGTTGCCCACTCGGCCATCCTGGGGAGTGCAAAGCCACAGTCTCTCAAGTCTCTACAGTGGGTGGCTTGCCCACTGATCAATCCTGGGGAGTGCAAAGCCACAGTCTCTCAAGTCTCTACAGTGGGTGGGTTGCCCACTGATCAATCCTGGGGAGTGCAAAGCCACAGTCCATCAGGTGGATTACAGTCTCCACTGGTCAAGGAGGCGGCATGGTGGGCACAGTGAACCGTTAACAGTGCATGACAGGAAGGGCCCAGCGGAGCGGTGCTTGAGATGGCGGGGCCCAGCGGAGCGGTGCTTGAGACGGCGGTGCCCAGCGGAGCGGTGCTTGGGATGAAGGGCCCAGCGGAGTGGTGCTTGAGACGGCGGTGCCCAGCGGAGCGGTGCTTGAGACGGCGGTGCCCAGCGGAGCGGTGCTTGGGATGAAGGGCCCAGCGGAGCGGTGCTTGAGACGGCGGGGCCCAGCGGAGCGGTGCTTGAGACGGCGGGGCCCAGCGTAGCGGTGCTTGAGATGAAGGGGCCCAGCGGAGCGGTGCTTGAGACGGCAGTGCCCAGCGGAGCGGTGCTTGGGATGAAGGGCCCAGCGGAGCGGTGCTTGAGACGGCGGTGCCCAGCGGAGCGGTGCTTGGGATGAAGGGCCCAGCGGAGCGGTGCTTGAGACGGCGGTGCCCAGCGGAGCGGTGCTTGGGATGAAGGGCCCAGCGGAGCGGTGCTTGAGACGGCGGTGCCCAGCGGAGCGGTGCTTGGGATGAAGGGCCCAGCGGAGCGGTGCTTGAGACGGCGGGGCCCAGCGGAGCGGTGCTTGAGACGGCGGGGCCCAGCGGAGCGGTGCTTGAGATGAAGGGGCCCAGCGGAGCGGTGCTTGAGACGGCGGTGCCCAGCGGAGCGGTGCTTGGGATGAAGGGCCCAGCGGAGCGGTGCTTGAGACGGCGGTGCCCAGCAGAGCGGTGCTTGGGATGAAGGGCCCAGCGGAGCAGTGCTTGAGACGGCGGTGCCCAGTGGAGCGGTGCTTGGGATGAAGGGCCCAGCGGAGCGGTGCTTGGGATGAAGGGCCCAGCGGAGCGGTGCTTGAGATGGAGGGCCCAGCGGAGCGGTGCTTGAGACGGCGGGGCCCAGCGGAGCGGTGCTTGAGATGAAGGGCCCAGCGGAGCGGTGCTTGAGACGGCGGTGCCCAGCGGAGCGGTGCTTGGGATGAAGGGCCCAGCGGAGCGGTGCTTGGGATGAAGGGCCCAGCAGAGCGGTGCTTGAGATGGAGGGCCCAGCGGAGCGGTGCTTGAGATGGAGGGCCCAGCGGAGCGGTGCTTGAGACGGCGGGGCCCAGCGGAGCGGTGCTTGAGACGGCAGGGCCCAGCGGAGCGGTGCTTGAGATGAAGGGCCCAGCGGAGCGGTGCTTGGGATGAAGGGCCCAGCGGAGCGGGGCTTGAGATGGCGGGGCCCTGTTCAGCGGTGCTCTTCTGCACGGCGGGGCCCTGTTCAGCGGTGCTCTTCTGCACGGCGGGGCCCTCTTCAGCGGTGCTCTTCTGCACGGCGGGGCCCTGTTCAGCGGTGCTCTTCTGCACGGCGGGGCCCTCTTCAGCGGTGCTCTTCTGCACGGCGGGGCCCTCTTCAGCGGTGCTCTTCTGCACGGCGGGGCCCTCTTCAGCGGTGCTCTTCTGCACGGCGGGGCCCTCTTCAGCGGTGCTCTTCTGCACGGCGGGGCCCTGTTCAGCGGTGCTCTTCTGCACGGCGGGGCCCTCTTCAGCGGTGCTCTTCTGCACGGCGGGGCCCTCTTCAGCGGTGCTCTTCTGCACGGCGGGGCCCTGTTCAGCGGTGCTCTTCTGCACGGCGGGCCCTGTTCAGCGGTGCTCTTCTGCACGGCGGGGCCCTCTTCAGCGGTGCTCTTCTGCACGGCGGGCCCTGTTCAGCGGTGCTCTTCTGCACGGCGGGGCCCTCTTCAGCGGTGCTCTTCTGCACGGCGGGGCCCTGTTCAGCGGTGCTCTTCTGCACGGCGGGGCCCTCTTCAGCGGTGCTCGTCCAGTAGGTCAAGGGAGCCAGACCTGGCCTGGACTCCCTGCTCACTCGCCCTCCGACCGTGCTGTTGCTGGACCCTTCGGTGACGGAGTCCTGGGCCCTTTGGTGTCCTTCCTAACACCCGGGATGGGGCTTGTGGGCCCCTCCTGCTCCGCGCTCCTGCTGGCTGACTTTTCCGCCCTGCTGCCCTTTCGCTCCTTAGATGGGGCTCTCGGGCCCTTGCCTCCCCTAGCTGTTGTGGCTGGTGAAGTGGGAGAACTTGGCTCCTTGGGGGCAGCCGTGTCAGTCCTCTCACGGCGGCCCTTTAGCTTCCTGGTCTTCTTGCCTGGTGGGGGGCTGGCTGTCCCCTTGCTGCTGATTGAGGTGTCACTGCTGGCAAAGGGTGGGCTCCAGAACCCATGCACCACAGTGACAGTCGAAGCTGGGCTGGTGGTGGCTGAGGTGCTCTTGGGACTCTTTGCAGATGGAGGGGGTGGGTCAGTGGAGGGAAAGAGGTCAAGATTAGCAAGGAAAACTTTCTTAGGACCAAGGTAAAAGGTAGGAGAAGTGGAGATGGAAGTGGAGGAAGAGGATGTGGTTGTAGGAGAGTCAGGTGTGCAGTCTTTGGGTGCAGGTGCATGTGCTGGAGGCTGTCGTGAGGTGGATGGCTGTTGGGTGGGTGTCTGCCTGCGTTTGTGTGTCTTGGAAGAGGGGGTGACAGACACAGTGGGAGAGGACACAGGGGACGTGTAAATGGTAGTGGGGGTGGTGACTGCACGTGTGCGGACTGGACTGGAGGGTGTGCTGGTGATGGAAGCACTGGCTGATGGTGGTGTGCATGCAGGTGTGAGTGTAGATGTCACAGGGAGGGAGGAGGGAGACGAGGAGGAGGGGGACACAGAGGTGGTAGTGACTGTTGGAATGTCTGCATCTGGGTGTTGCTTGCGTGAATGCTTGTGGGTTCTGTGGTGCTTGTGTCTGGATGAGCTGCCCTTGGGTGTTGAGGTGTGTGCAGGCTGGTCTGATGGTGTGGATGGGATAGGCTGAGGAACAGGAGACAGAGACAGGCTGGAGGCAGTCAGAAGAGGGAGGCTGGAAACAGGGACAATGGCTGCCGTCAGTGCTGAGGCCAGAGCATTGAACGATCGTTGATGGGCAGCCTGACCCGAATGAATGCCCTCCAGGTAGGCATTGCTCCGATGCACCTCCCTTTCTACCCCCTGGATGGCATTCAAAAGGGTAGTCTGCCCAACAATGAGTGTCCTGAGGAGATCAATGACCTCCTCACTGAGGGCAGCAGGGGTAACAGGGGCAGGGGCTGAGGTGCCTGGGGCGAAGGAGACGCCCGCCTTCCTGGGTGAGCGGGCACGGAGCGTAGGCTGAGGGGCTGCTGGGAGGGCGGGGCTGGTGCGCTGTAGAGGCGGGGGGCCCGGATGTTGCCGCCACCGCTAGGGAGCTCCCATCCGAGGACGTGTCGCTGGTGTCACCACCGGTCCCCGTTTTGGTGCTCCCCTCGCCCTCCGGATCACTGGTGCCCTCGGTGTCTGTTCCTGGTCCCACCGGGGCCTTGTGACTTGCAGCTCCCTCGTGCTCCGATGCCAATTCTCCTCCGCCTGATGATGCTAATGCACAGATGCACAAGAAGACGAAGAAGAAGGGTGGGGGGGAGAAAAACGAAGACCAGGTTGAGTGCATGCAATGTCAACACCGTTGGCGGAGAGGACAGACACAGGAGCCTCATGCACTAAGCCGCGCATTCGGGGTACACTACTCAGTACTTCTGACTAGGACTACAGGTCTAGAGACGACAAAGGCGCACATGTGTGATGCTGGACCATCGATAGCTGTACTTGTCACCCTACAGAGGTGGGGGCCGGGAGCACAGGGCCATGCCTAAAGGAGAGGACTACACTACAGAAAGCGCCCTGGCCTAATGTCACCCCCAACCCTCCTCCCCCACCCAGACGCCTCCACTGCGCAGAGAGATAGCAGAATGTGCTGATACTCACCCCCTTGTGTCTGCTGTGATGTCCTCAAGCGTCCATCCAAATCAGGGTAGGCCACCGCCAGGATCCGGGACATCAGGGGGGTCAGGGTACGACTGGCACCCCTCCTAGGTTGGGAGGCAATCCCCAGCAGTGACTCGGCGGTCTTCCTGGTCCCGCGGCGGATGTCCTCCCACCTCTTGCGGCAGTGGGTGCCCCGTCTGACGTGGACCCCCAGGGCCCGGACTTCCTTGGCGATGGCACGCCATATGTCCACTTTCTGATGGGCGCTGACCTATTTGACATGTACAGGGTGGGAAGGAGAAATCATCATATTCCTGCATGTTAGATGCGATTGGCCCCCCCTCCCCAACCTTGCCATATGGCACATGCTCTCATCTGTCGTGCGTTGCACTCCTCATTCGCCCCCCACCCCACCAACTTAGCATCCACCCCACTCCACACAGGCATAGCCCATTCAATGTGCACCCAGTGTACTTACCTGTTGGTCTGGAGGACGGTAGAGTAACGCATACTGGGGGAGGACCCCGTCCACGAGCTTCTCCAACTCTTCGGAACTGAAGGCGGGTGCCCTTTCCCCAGTCGCAGCAGCCATTGTCACTTCCAGACCGAGGTCACAGCAGCACTTGCAGTATAGGTCCTCTCCTGTGGAAGATCAGGTCTCGAGTGATTAAGCAGATAGAAAATGGCGGTCACGCCCGCGGCGGTGCGTACCGCGGCGGTGCGTACCGCGACCGCCGGCGCACCTCATTATTGGCTCCTGAAACCCATAGGCTTCAATGTAAGCCAATGCGGCTTCGTATAGCGGTCTTCGACCGCCTACCGCCACGGTGTGCCACGCCAGCGCATTGACCTCACATCCCATTGTCCCACTTCACAGGTCAGGCAGCCGCCATTTCAAGGGCCCACATGGCATTATTTGTACTGCGTCACACAGGCCTAGGCCTTGCATTGCCACACATACACGCCTTTCAATACATAGATAATCGTGTGCTATGCATGCAGTGGTGAACGTACCTGTGACTTGCTTGACTCTGTGCTCCATGTTGTCCTTCCTAGGCACCGTCCGCTGGGACTTGCGAGGAGAAGGATGAATCCTCGCGTGTACCAACCACTGGTGGACCTGTCGACAATGGAAGAACGCCACATCATACTACGATACCGACTTGACCGAGCCACTATACATGAACTGTGTGCCCAGCTGGAGCCAGCCCTGATGTCCCCCATCCGCCAACCCACAGGAATTCCCCCTCTAGTGCAGGTTCTGTCAGTCCTCCATTTTCTGGCAAGTGGCTCATTCCAGACAACAGTGGCCATGTCATCTGGAATGTCTCAGCCTATGTTTTCAAAAATCTTGTCTAGAGTGTTGTCTGCCCTGACGAAACACATGCGGCGCTACATTGTATTCCCTGAGGAGGTAGATTTGGCCACTGTGAAGGGTGATTTTTATGCCCTTGGACATATACCCAACATAATTGGTGCCATTGATGCGACCCATGTGGCTTTAGTACCCCCAAAAGACGATGAGCAGGTGTACAGAAACAGGAAAAGTTACCATTCGATGAACGTTCAGGTGGTCTGTTTGGCTGACCAGTACATCTCCCATGTGAATGCCATGTTCCCTGGGTCAGTGCATGACGCGTATGTGATGCGAAATAGCAGCATCCCTTATGTGATGGAACAGCTACAGAGACAACGTGTGTGGCTAATTGGTGACTCTGGTTACCCCAACCTGCCTTGGCTATTGACCCCAGTGAGGAATCCCCGGACCAGGGCAGAGGAACGGTACAATGAGGCCCATGGGCGAACTAGGAGGGTCATTGAAAGAACCTTTGGCCTCCTGAAGGCCAGGTTTAGGTGCCTACATATGACAGGGGGATCCCTGATGTACTCACCAAAGAAGGTGTGCCAGATCATCGTGGCCTGCTGTATGCTTCACAATCTGGCATTGCGACGTCAGGTGCCCTTCCTGCAGGAGGATGGTCCAGATGGTGGGGTTGAAGCAGCTGTGGAGCCTGCGGAGAGTGAAGAGGAGGAAGACGAAGAGGACGACCCAGACAACAGGGACAGAGTTATCCAACAGTATTTTCAGTAGCACACAGGTAGGAATCACCCACGCCATTTAACATTTACTGAATGCCCCCTGCATCTTTACTTTGTGTATTTCGCCCCAGTTCTTTTAAACTGAAGTTTACTTTTCCCTTCCCTTTTCAGTGCTGTATGACCCACTGCGTGACTTCTGCTTGGTTAGCCCATGGACTAATGCTTATTGACATCGGTATGTTGTCCACACATAAATAACAGAACATTATTGATAAGTAATGTGTTATACATTTGTAATTAATACAGGCTGACTCCAGAATGATTTATGTGCAATGAGTGATTTATTTTTTGTGCTATATTTTGGTACATGATATTAAAACCGTGAAGGGTGAGGGTGGAGTTATGTCCATGGCAGAGTCCAGTTCTCGGTCGCACAGGTGCATTGTTTATATGGCTGTGGAAGGATGGAGCAGGGGCAGTTCAAGGTTGGACAGGGTGACACTGTGGGACAGTGGAATGACATCCGGGGGGATATTAGGCTGGCGGGGGTCTTGGCATCCTACTCTGTCTTCCTTTGAGATCTCAGGTTCCTCTTGCGGGGTGGTTGTTCTTCAGCAGGAGGTGGGGTTCTGGTGGCCCGTCGTTCTGTGTGGGCCTCCTGACCACTAGCGCCGGCGGAGGTGGTAGGCTGTTCCTGGCTAGTGACAGGGGCCCTTTGCGGTGCCACATGGTCCCGCAATGTGGTTTCTATCCGGTTGAGGGCCTGGACTATGGTCCCCATTGCGGTAGAGATGTCCCGGAGTTCATTGCTGAACCCCATGTACCGTTCCTCCTGCTGTGCCTGGATCTCGGTGAACCTGGCCAGTACCGTCGCCATCGTCTCCTGGGAGTGATGGTATGCTCCCATGATGGTGGTGAGGGCCTCTTGGAGAGTCGGTTCCCTGGGCCTGTCCTCCCCCCCCTGTCGCACAGCAGCCCTCCCAGTTTCCCTGTTTCCCCGGGACGGTGTGCCCACTACCACTGCCCCCAGGTCCCTGTTGTTGTTGGGGTGTTGGGTCAGCCTGGGTGCCCTGTAGTGGCGGACACACCGCTGATTGATGCGTCCGCGAAACAGAGGCATGGGCCCGCTGGGTGGGAGCTGTGCTGGTGTTCCCAGAGGGGTTTGGGTCTGCTGTGGCCTGTATCTGTGTGTGGGGAACCGACTGTCCAGAGGTCCCCGATGGTCCGGGCTGGTCGTCAGGTTCTAGGTCGACAGAGCTGCTGTCCTCGCTGGGGGCCTGTTCTGGGGGTGGGATGGACATCTCTGGACCCTCCGTGGCGGTGTGTTGGCGTTCGGGCCCTGCAGGGGTGAAGGAGTATGGTTATTGTTTCTGTGTGTGCCATGGCGTGCATTTTGAGTGCCCTTGTCCCCCAGTGCTGGCATTCCCTTGTGGGAGGTGTTGTGAGGGTTTGGGGGGGTGTATGGGTATGTGCAATGGTCATGCTTTGGTGGTGGCTGTCTATGGTTTGTGTTGGCATTCAGGGGTTGGTGTTGTTTAGGGTGGGTTGTGCTGGTGAGACATTGGCAGGGAGGTTATGTGCTGGGGGGTGATATTGGGGGTGAGGGAGGGGGGGGGGGTTGGCATGCTGGTGGTTGGGGGGGGGTGAAGTAGTTGAGATTCGACTTACCAGAGTCCATTCCTCTGTGTACTCCAGCGAGGCCATCAGGATGCAGGATGTTTACCACCTCTTGCTCCCATGCTGTGAATTGGGGTGGGGTGGGTGGGGGTCCGCCGCCAGTCTTCTGCACAGCGATGTTGTGCCTGGAGATCATCGAGGGCACCTTCCCCCATAGGTCGTTCCATCGCTTTCTGATATCTTCCCGATTTCTGGGATGCTGTCCCACAGCGTTGACCCTGTCTACGATCCTTTGCCATAGCTCAGCCTTCCTTGCTATGGTGGTGTGCTGCACCTGTGTGCCGAAGAGCTGGGGCTCAACCCTCATGATTTCCTCCACCATGACCCGGAGTTCTTGGTCCGAAAACCTTGGGTGTCTTTGGGGTGCCATGGGGTGGTGTGGATGAGGTGTGGGGTGGTATTTGTGGTGATGTGCGTGGTGATATGAGGTGATGTGTGCGTAGATGTGGTGTGGGTGATGAAGTTGTGTTCCTGTGTGTGTTGGGGTTTTCTATTGCTGTGCTCGCTATCTCTATCTCTCTCGCTCTCGCCTTCGCTCCGATTTCCAACTAGTGGGGGTTTGTGGGTGATGTGGGTGTGTGTTTTATAGTTGATTGGATGTGTGGGAGCGTTGTTTGTATGTGTCTCAGGTGTGCGTATTTCAAAATGTCCAATGTGGCAGTGTTTTGGAGCTGTGTGTGTATTTTGACCGCGGCGGTGTGTACCGCCAATGGAATACCGCGGTTGAAAGACCGCCGCGTGGATTCGTGGGTCAGAATGGCATGGGCGTGTTTGTGTTGGCGTGACGGTGGAGGTTTGGTCATCTCCAGTTTTCCGCGGCCCGCTGATGTGGCGGCCTTCCTTGGATGTCGGATTTTTGGCGGTTTCACAGTTGGTGGTCAGAATGACCGTGGCGGTCTACCGCGGCCGCGGCGGTAGAATGGCGGACCTCTGACCGGCGGTAAGGGCCTTTTACCGCCGAGGTCAGAATGACCCCCTTAATGTCATAGCTGTTATAAACAATAACATGCAGATCACCCACCCCTATCATTTGTAGAACTGATAGAGTATCAAGTCATTCTGATAAGGACCTAGATATAACACCTGCTGTGAGACCCAGTCTGGAACAAGTGTTCTTTTATCATCATGTCAGGTCCATCTAGAAACATACCTAGATAAATCATCAAAGAGGTATAGTCCGAATTGAAGTCCCCTGGTCTCCTATTATCTTAAAGATTTGTCTAGGAGCCCTTGTCTGGGGTTCCTAATTTATGTGCTACATTTCTGAAAAAGTATTCATCCCTGATAACATTTAGGGGGTCATTTTGACCCTGGTGGTAAAAACCGCCTACCGCCACGGAAACGGCCACCAAAAGACCGTCGCCACCGCTACCAGCCGTCCACCCTATTATGAACACAGCCGCATTTCCGCCAGAAGGATGGTGGAAATCCCACTGTGGCCATGCCGGCAGATGTGGTAAGGTGGCGCTGCTGCCAGCAGCAGCACCACACCAGTAGACCGCTGCAGACCATATCATGACCCATGTAATGGCCTGGCGGTGTTCTGCTGGTGGATGCTGCTGCTGGCAGCAGAACCCCGTCCCGTCTCCTGCTGGAGGGTCCCCTCACAACAGGTAAGTCGGGTGCTCTGACAGGGGGATGTGGGGGGTGTTGTGTGTGTGTATGGGGTGTGTGTGTGTGTGTATGTCTGTGTGTCCGTGAATGCGGTGTGTGTTGTATGTGTGTGCATGTATGGATGTGTGAGTGGGTGTATGTTGTGTTGGGTGAATGTGTATGTGCTTGTATGTATGTAAGTGTGTGTGGATGTGTGTGTGAATGGATGTCTGCATGCATGGATGAATGTGAAAATTAGTGTGTGAATGCACGTGTGCGTGTGTGAATGAAGGTGTGTGTATGAAGGTGGGGCTGGAGAGGAAGTGGGGGTGGGGGGAGAATCATCAGTGGAGGGGGATGGGGGAAGACCCCTATCAGTGACAGGGAAGGGATTCCCTGTCACTGATAATGCCTACCACCATGGTTTTCGTGGCAGTAAGATTGCCACCAAAGCCATGGCGGTAGGCGGGGTCATAATCCTGCAGGCGGGCAAGTGACGGCTGCTGAGATGGAGAGTGAAGTCTCCAGCACGGCGGTCATTACCACCAAGGCGGTCGGTGTGGTACGTTGGCGGTTTGGCACTCAGAGAAGATGAAGCATCTTGCCTGACACTGATAAGAACCAAGTAGCCAAGAGGAGCAGTCACCACAATGTATGTTTGCCTTTTGAAGGGAATGCTTCCTCTATGGCTTTTCTGAAAATCACAGCCTAAGCTCTCAACAAGGTATGAAGTGTGTTGCTTCTCCCTAAGAATCTTTAGACCACAAGTTACTCTACTACATGCGCTCCTAGTGTAGCGCATAGAAGTAGGTTTTAGAGTGGTAGGCTTTTAGATTACATTTTAAACACGTGAGAGAGTCTTTTATAAGGATTAATGCAATACACTAATTAACTAATTAACCTGTATGAAAGGATTTTGTAATCTTTAACTAATCATGACTCTAAAGCCTGGGTGTTGTACTTGAAGTCTGCACAGTGACATGTACTTGGCTGAGCTAATAACAAGGACACATTCATATTTCTTTTCTTTTCGTTCTTTCCTCTTTGTTAGTTTTGACCTGTGTCATGGTCATAAGTGTAACATTCTGATCATGTCTCCCCCCAATGGCCTACATTTTGGCGGTGGCCAACCAGGAGTTGGATGTTCATTTGAGGACAGCACAGCAGCCACAAGGGGGTGAGTCATGTGCCCGGTTACCACAATCTTCCCTGCTCCTGGGCAGAGATGAGGCACTGCTAGTTAGGCCGACAGTTGTCACATGGTGTGGGATTGGACTCACTTCCCCACAATTCAGGTGATTCTGCCACCCGAATTTAGCAGCCTCATTAGATTAAATTAGATTAATAATTTATAGAGCCCATGGATACCCACAGGCTTCCCAGCGCTAAAGGAGAGGTCAATATCTCATCAGTGCCACAGAGTTACCTACAAGGAAAACAAGAATGTCTTCAATTTCTTACGAAAAGATAATTCAGAGTGATCTTGGCAGAGTTCCAGAGGAAGATTGTTCCAAAGATGCGCAGCTTTTACTGGGAAGGAATTGCATCCCCATCTAGTTTTCTCAAAGCGGGACGTGTGAGCTAATAAGGCAGCAGAGGATCTGAGGGGCCTGGTTGGAACATAGAAGGACATCATTTCTCTAAGAAACCTAGGCCCCTTGTTATACAAGGCTTTATGAGCCATACAAATGGCCTTAAAATTAATTTGTTGCTTTATAGGAAGCTAATGAAGAGAGACTAAAGCAGATTTGGAAGAGGTATATCTAGGAATGCTTGTAAGCAGTCGTGCAGCAGCATTCTACACAATCTGCAGCCTCCTAATTACATAGCTCGGAGAGCTAAGATAAAGGAAATTACCATAGTCTAAACTGGACAATATTAATGCTTGGATAAGGAGTCTTCTGGCCAAAAATGGTAAGAGGTTGATAATTTTCCTCAGGGTTCTTAGTAAGCCAAAACAATAAGCAGCAAGCCTTTTGGATTGATAATCCATCGTAAGGCAGGGGTCTAGCCAAAAGCCTAAGCTCTTTATGTTATCCTTAGGGGGCGGGAAATTTTTAAAGCCTTCTAAAAGAGCTGTCAGAGGATTGGAAAGAGTGTGATTGCCAATGATCATTACTTCCGTCTTATCATCGTTGAGTTTGAGTTTAGACTCAGTCATCCATTTAGTTACATCCTCCAAACAAGATGAAAGGTTGGATTGAGAAGTATTTCCAGAATTTGAAAGCAGCACTACTAATTGAGTGTCATCCGCATATGAGATCAAACAGAGGCCATAAAGTTCAACAATTTTGGCCACAGCAGAAAGATAGATATTAAAAAGAGTAGGACTTAACCACGAGCCCTGTGGAACTCCAGATGTAAGGGGGAAAGTGTTGAAGTAAAAAGCACCATCCAGAACCTGAAAGGTTTTGTCTTTTAAGAATTAAGAAAACCAACACAGTACATTACCTTTTATTCCTATGCCAGAGAGTCTTTGGAGGAGAATGTCATGATCTACAGTGTCAAAAGCGGCACTGAGATCAATTGGATGATAGCTGCCCGACCGCCACTATCTAATATTTGGGGAGCGTTATCCATGACAGCTACCAGGGCTGATTCAGTACTATGTTGCGGTCTAAACCCCATCTGAGATGGATTTAGAAGTTCATGGTCTCCTAGATAGCATGTTAGCTGATTATTGATGTGCTTTTCCATGATCTTAGACACGATAGGGAGAAGAGCAATGGGTCTGTAGTTATTCAGTACCAGAGGATCAAGACTAGGCTATTTCAGTAGGGG
Organism: Pleurodeles waltl; assembly: GCF_031143425.1. Classification (NCBI taxonomy): domain Eukaryota; kingdom Metazoa; phylum Chordata; class Amphibia; order Caudata; family Salamandridae; genus Pleurodeles; species Pleurodeles waltl. Next base: position 178,702,864 of record NC_090444.1, read on the forward strand.
TATGATGACAGCATGTTTAAGGGATTGTGATATCATGCCAGAATTTAAAGAATGATTCAGAATGTTATTCAGTACAGGAGAGATATTATTGGAGGCCAAGGCTAGTATATGTGGTGGGGCGGGGACTAAGGGCGAGCCTGATTTTATCATATGAAGGTAGTTGGTGATAAGAGCCTCGGTCATAAGCTGAAACGACGAGAAAGAAGCCCTAGAGATTTGAGTATCCATATAGGGGTTTCTGTCTGTTTCGTGGTCAGGTGTGGAAGAAAAGGAATCATATATATCAACAATCTTCCTCTGAAAGAAGCTTGCTAAGTTGTTTCTGCGATCAAAGAAGCCTCTATCGGACAGTCCATGATCGGGGTGGAAGTGAGTTCTTTAAAAATCATGAAGATTTATTTATGGAAATTGGCAGTCTGTCCTATTCTTAAACTATAGAATGTGGCTTGAGCAGACTTGATTGAAGCATGAAAAGCTCTAATTGCTATCCTATATTGTGTCTTGGAGCAGATGCTGTAATCCTTTCTCCACCTTCTTTCTAACTGTTTACATTTCTTTTTTTTCTCAAGCAATTGAGGGGTAAACCATGGCTTGATCTTGTGGCCTGTTCTTCTGACCACCGTTTTAATGGGGAGGAGGGTATCTAAGGAATTGGCAATCCAGTTATTAAAATTATCTATGAGGCCTATATTAATCACATCATGGTTGGGTAACAGAGCATTAAGAGTGTCCTACCAATCTCTAGGGTCTAATTTTGACCATTGATAGTGATGAGAGGGAGATGGAGCCCAAGATAAAGTAAGTGGCAGGAAATAATGGTCCTTCCAGATCAGTGGAAGAGAAGTATGGAAGTCAATAGTATGCCTTTTAGTGTGAGTCTGTGCTTTAATGATCTCAACCAGGTCTAATGCGGCTAGGTTAGAGAGTAGAGATTTAGTGGGGAGACATTATTTATCATCTGCATGTATGTTGAAATCGCCAGAATGGTAAAATTTGGAGTTTTGCAGGAGATACCAGCTACAAAGTCTGGCAAGGCCTGCAAAAAATGTCCATATGGATCTGGGTTGTCGATAAATGAGTACCCCAGAAAGGGTGAATGTAGCATTGGGGGTCAGAGCAAAGAACAGGCTTTTACAATCAGGAATATCCAGTGGAGTAACAGAACATTTGATGGATTTCTCATTGATGGTAGCAATCCCTCCAGCTCTAACTTGGGGTCTGTCTAGATGAGTAATTGCAAAATCATAGGGTAGAGACTTTTGCACATAGGGGGAGGAATCTTCATTTAGCCAAGTTTCTGTAAGAAACAAGATATTTGGAGACCATTCTTCCAGCAATGAGAAGCTACGTTGGCTGTGCGCTGGCAAAGATCGACAATTGACCAAGAGTAGTTTGCCCAAATGTTCCCTGATATTAGTTAAGGGAAATATCGAATCCAGGGAAAAGGTCCATGCACAACTTTTATATGCCCAGTTCTCTGACTCAAGAGAGAGGACAGAATGATCTTGTTTCATAAAGGGTATGTTACATGCTAACATCTGCTGACGTGAGTAGACTAACCTTTTAGCGTTAATACAGGCCGTAGAGCTGGTCTCTGGTCTCTGCAGGGTGCAGACGGGCTTGCCTTTGGCGCGCCCACTGCGCGCACGGCACACAAGGCTGTTTATATTGTGCATCTGAAGTGGGTAAGTCTAACGACTAGACCACCTACCAATATGGTGGCTGTAAAGGTGACGATGAGGAAAGATAAAAAATGGATGAATAATCAATGAAAAGCTAACTGCTATATGCCTCTAAACACGGGCAGGGCAGTGAGTATAAAAACAGATAAAAGCGGTATCACAGCAATAGTGTAGATAAATATTCAAGTCACAGCTAAAATTCTTAGCGCAACGTGTCTAGTTAAGCAGATATAATTCCTGGTCACTGAACTGCAGATAAAAATGTACCTTAGGAGCACGGTGCGCAAGGCTGTTTGTATTGTGCATCTGAAGTGGGTAAGTCTAACGACTAGACCGCCTACCAATATGGCGGCTGTAAAGGTTGACGATGAGGCAAAAAAAGAAATGGACGAATAATCGATGAAAAGGTAACTGCTGTATTCCTCTAAACATGGGCAGGGCAGTGAATATAAAAACAGATAAAAGAGCTATCACAGCAATAGGGTAGATAAATATTGAAGTCACAGCTAAAATTCTTAGCGCAGCGTGTCTAGTTAAGCAGACATAATTCCTGGTCACTGGTCACTGAACTGCAGATAAAAACGTACCTAAACTTACGTAATGAAAGTCTATTCGCCAGTGTAGATGGGCCATGTGTTTCCAAATGGTGTGCTCATCGTTTTGGAGCCGGGACCTAGGTCTTAACTGTGTAAGACCCTCAGTCCAATTGCACAGCAGGAAGCAAATATGACTGTGTTTAATGTACAATTGTTCTGCTTTACCTACTCTGGTGGGTTTTAGTTTCCACCAAGAGTTCACTCCTCCCAAAAGTCACAGTCCAAAGGTAGGTAGGATGTGGCTCACTGTCCACTGCCATGTGTTTGGTGATATGTGTGGGTTGACATCTGCAACCCATGGGCAGGTTTTCTCTACTGTATGTTGGGTGCTGGTGCCTGACAGCAGTCTGTGATGCATGTGTGTCCATCATACATGTGACATGACTTCCATGGCAATATCTTGGCAACTGAAACATACTACTTTTCCTTGGTAAGTGGGGAACGTGCATTGTCATGGGTAATGTGTCTTCAGCGTAGCCAACATTCCAGTTGCCTACGTGTCTGCATGTGCTCCATTCCCACTAGGATACATAACTATGCATTAGATGTCGGCTTGTACTAGCCATGCAGATGGCATGATGTCTGGAATCTCTAACATATATGTCCATGGGGTCCTGTTGTCATAAAGATACATCTGCAATGGTTGTCCATTTACTGTGATGCCCCAGACAGGACTGTGTCACCATCATAAGTTGTCAGGCAGATACATTCATGCCTCATAGCATGTCATTAGTCATGTGTAATGACAGTAGCCATGATGGACATGACAGGTAGGGCCAGGCTCTGGATTCACTTTGTGATCATTTGTACTCCTTATGTGGACTGTTGACTGGAGGTGCGCAGCACCTGTGTGTTGATTGGGAATTGTGCCCTGACTTTTGGGATCTATTGTGGACTGACTTTCAGTGATATTTGCATCACATGTGTTTGACCTCAGTGATTCATCCACAGATAGATGCCATACTTGCCATGTCTGATATGTGGTTAGTGATGTAGCTTCCCATTGTACAACAATTTGGTGTCCTTCAGTTAGTAGTTGCAAGGTTTCTGTCCCTCCTTCCTGCACGGTACAGTTGTCTACTAAAACACACTCAGAAGTAAACATGGAAATGGGTGAGTGACATTGGTGGGTGCTATCTTGGACCATACAGGACCATCCGTCTGTGCATTCTGGAGACATCCCTCCATGATGTGTAGGGCCTGACTTCATTGTTGTTCCTTGCAACGCCACATGTAGGGCACATCTGAGTGGCCTTGCTACTACCTCCTGGACTCATTTTGGGCAGGTGCCACTTGTAGGACTGTATATTGTTGGGATGTGTCCAAAGTGACATGAATGTTTCCATGTCTACTAATACAGGTATGGCATGTTACTACCGGTGTTGTCTGAATTTCCTTAACATGTGTTACTGTTGCTACATTACATCAGTGCAAGTTCGATGTGTGCATAGGCTTGTGTCTGTGTAATGGGTAGTGTACCTTACAATGGGATCACATTGTTGGCTACAGGTTCACTGGTGTGTGCTGTATGTGGCACAGTTTTGGGGTGGAGTGGTAACCTAGTTGTGGTATGGTTAGTATAGTAGCTAGACTTCATCCATGCTATTGCAGTTGTCTGAGATCAAGATTTGCTCTTGTGTTACCTTTGTAATTCAAGATGACGTGCGTGGTTTTGCATTGGCACATAATGGGGCCACTTTGCTGGCACTTCATGTGTGGAGCCACTAGACATGATGGTATGTTTGTCTCTCAGATTTGTGACTGAAGTGTTTTAATGTCCATGTTATAAACCTACTTCACTTGCTTTCGGCAGCATCAGCACCGGCAGGTGAAGGAGACAGGGCTGAGCCGAGTGAGGAAGCATCTGGTCATGGGACCTCGGGTAAAGATACTACTGACACAGAGGGACCCAGTGGCCCGGAGGTGGAGGAGAGTGCCACGGGGGAGACCAGATCTGCATCTACATTCTCAGATTCCTCTTTCAATGGACACTCCCTAGTGGTGGCGAATCCAGCAGGGATCTCCCCAGTAACATCTTTGTCTGCCACCCCACATTCTATCACCACCCTCCCTGTTGTAATCCAACCAGTTGGCTGTGCACTCAAGAGGGTGGGCATCTCTTTTGCCGCAGGCACCTCTGCTCCACCCTTGTTACCTCTGCTGCCCTCAATGAGGAGGCTTTTGACCTCCTGAGGTCGATCTCTGTGGGTAAGTCCGCCATTGTGAATGCCATCCTGGGACTGGCAACCCAAATCCAGCAAAGCAATATTTTCCTGGAGGACATTCACGGTGCAATGGCTGCCTACAGAGATCTTTTCAGGCTCTGGTCTCCACACTGACAGCAGCCAATCATCCCTTGTCTTCTGTGCCCTCTCCACCTTCCTCTTCTCAGTCCAAATCCCCACTTTCTGAACCTCCCAAAGCACACAGACAGACTTGCATGCGTCCACCTCAACAGACAAGGGTAGCGCACACAAATACAAGCACCACAAAACACACCAGCACATACACAGACAGGATTCACCTGCAGACACAGCTACAGTCATGACTTGCTCTGCCCCAGCATCACACATGCAACATCTGGCACACCTATAGACACCACATCAACAGTCACTGATTTAGCCACCACACCTATCCTATCTGCAGACACCAGCCTAGCAGCCCCTTAGACATCCAACCAAGTCACCACATCCGCAGGCACCATAACCACAGGCACACCTGCATGCAGCACATCCACCATATCTGCAGACACCACCCCAACAGAAACCCACCAACATACCATGGCATCCCCCGCACCGACAGCCCCCTCAGCCCAAAACACATAAATGCCCTCGCTCACCCACCCAACAGACACCCACCACACACAAGCACACCTCCCACAAATACACAACCAAGACATCCACACCAACACGTTAGACAACCACTACCTCAATCTCCAAATCCCACCCACCTTCTGATGACTGTCCCCTTGTGTCTAAGAAAGTTTTCCTCCCCGTACTACCCCCAAAAGAATCATTTCCCTCCCAAAGGCCAGCCCTTCCACCTCCTAGGCCTTCCCTGTCCCTGCAAGCAAGCATGCCTCTCCCCCGCCAGAAGCCCGCCCCTCCCCAGAAGGCTCCCTCCTCCCAAGTCGAAACACAAACCCCCCAGATTAACCCTGAGGCGCCTGCTTGCCCCTTGATGCCCCTACCTGTGGAGGTTACATGGTAGCCAGGAGCTATGTAGGTGCCCAACAATGAGCCTTTTTGCCCCAAACCTTTTTGGACTGGCCTATGGCCTTGGATGTTGGTTGAGAGACATTATTTTATAGTAAAGCCAACCAGTTGTTGGTTTGTTGGTTACACCTTTGTCCTGCATTTCCTTCCCTATCTTTCTGTTGTTCCTGAGTGACATTGGTTGCATGCCTGTAGTTGTGTGTGTTTGGGCTGTTTGCTGCTCCATGTGGTGTTTTTTGCAGTATGTGAGTTTATGTGCAGTGCTGTTGTCCCCCAAGGGAAGGTTGTATATTGTGTGATGGGTACGTGTATGTAGATTGGATGTTAGTGTCATGGCATTGTGTTGTGTTTGTTGTGGTATATGTTTCTTTTTGTGTTGTGCGATATGGGCATGTATGATGTAGGACTTGTCCCGCTGATATGGCTAATGTCTACATGTGGTATGTGTGTTCTTGAGTTTTGTCAGTGCAGACATGGAGTGTGTTGAGTTGTGTTGAGTTGTGCTACTTTGCTTTTTATTTGAGTGTGTTTGTGTCTATTTAGGTGTGTGTTCCTCCAGCTGGCTGCTGTAGGGGTATATCCCATGGACTGTGAGTTCTGTGTGCTTTGTTGCCTTGCCCTTCCACATTGTGTGACTGTTATTACAAATGATATTGCTTCCCCATGAGATCCAATTGGGGCCAATTCCTATGTGCATGTTGTTTGTGAACCTGTTTAACGTGATATGTGTCCCAGTGCAGCCTCCTTCCATGTATGGTCCTGATGCTCCCATCCCAGCTGTGCAGGTATTGTTGTGGTGGTGCACTTTGTGTCTTTTGTCTATTTGTCTCTGTGTGTATTTTGCATGGCATTGTGCTTCAGTTGTGCTGTGTGTGTGTGGGTGTCTCGATAGCAGGTTGTTTTATGGTGATGTTGTGTGTATGCCATGGCACCTGTATGTATATCTGTGATGTATGTGTGGCCAGACCCTGGTCAGTGTTGTGTGTGTGTGTGTGTGTGAAATGCATTTGTATATGTGCAGTAGTTGTGTGGTTGTTGCTGTGTGTGTGAATGTTGTGTGGCCTTCTGTGTCCCTGAGCCTGTGCTGTGTAGCCATGCGTAAATGTGTAGTATTGCCATGCAGTGTTGGTGTGCTGGCTGAAATGTGAGTGCTGTGAATATGTGGGTGTCCGTGATGCAGTATGTGAGTGTGTGTGTTGAGTGTAAGTGGAAGCTGCTGCCCGTGTCCCCCGGATGATGTTTTTGCTAGCGGTACAAGGTTTTTGGTAATATCAATAATACTGGTAGGTGTTTTTACTTACGGTTGCTATTGCACACGTCGGTGTTAAATCCATTCTCTTTTGGCGAGCAGAAGCCACGGCATGACCTTTAGGAATGGCTCGATGGTGGCTCTGGATGAGTATGGATGTTTGCAGGTAAGTGTCTTCCTGTATACTGTCCATTTCCACCTTCTGCTGCATGGTGGTTGGACTGCTGTGGTAACATTGGCGGTGTGAAACCTCCTATTAGGTCCGACAGAAACTTGGCCTCTGCTGGCCTGCTTGTGCTTCCAGGGGACCATGGTGGTCTGTGCTACCAGGCGGTGGAGGCGGACCGCTGGAGGTCTTCCATGTGCTCACCCGGCAGACTCATACTACGGCAGTCCGCTCCACCAGCCCATTGGCGGTCTGACCGCCAACATGGCAGTCCTCAGACTGCCAAACTCATAATCAGCCCCTAGATCTTTGAAGAACGACTTGTGCACCTTTATTATGAAGGTGAAGTCCGTATTTCACATAGTTAGCAGTGAAAATAAATCTGGACTAATCAAACGTTATTTAGAGCAAGTGTTAATACATGCATGTTTTTGTGTTTATTACTACTTGCTGTGGTATTTCTATACTCCTGCCTACGTAACTTTAGAAGTCAACCTTTCTGTTCCTAATTCCTTGTAACAAAGCCACCAATCATTGCTAATCATCCGTTAGCAAGCTGACAGCAAGGCATGAAAGGAGCCTTTATTTGGCCTTGGAAAGTGCAGCTCTCAGAATGGCAAGTGTGATATAAAATAAATTAATGGCAGGAAGAAATACAAATCTTGCTGATTTATTTTAATTATATATCAGTTTGATGAACCTAGATAAGAAATGTGTATTGATGGTGGTATTAGAGCCATAGGTAGAAATCACCCCTTTCAGAAGAGCAGATATCAGAAGGTGCATAGTGAGTGAAACTAAAACTCGACCATGATAAAATCAGAACATAAATACGTTTTTAAAACAAACCAAAATATTCAAAATGTTCTCATGTTTCTGAAGGAAAGGCTCAGTGTTATAAAGGAGCTTGATAACCTGCTATCTAAGATGTTCGATAATTCTCTTTGGCAATTCTTACTACATGCCATAAGAAAAACAGATGCAGATTCCTATTAACTCATTTAAGGGTAGTACAGTTCATACAGTTAGAAAGTCTCCTTAAAAATCTACCTGCCCTCAGGCTATAGGCCTGCTATTTCTCAGTATGGTAAATAAATACCTTTGTTTATAAGTACTGTATATAAATAAGCAGCATGATATAAACCATACATACAGAATGTAACAATGTATTTTTTTACAATCCATATATACAAGGTCCGCTTTTTCTCGACCCCCGCTTAATGGATCAAATGGTAGAGGGGCGAGTTATGGTTAATGTAGTCTGGTTAGCAAGTTCACAACACTGTGTATGGAGGTTTGCAAGTTATAGTAAGTTTTGGTGCACAGCTCATAGAGTGGAGCAGAGTAGAGTGGTGAAGGTATTTCGTACATTAGAGTGGCATGGAGTGGTGTATCATAGATTATAGTGGTGTAGTATGTCATAGAGTGGCATGTCTTAGAGTATGTTAGAGTGGAGGGGCATAAATTGGAGTGCTGTGGAGTGGAGTGTTAAAGAGTGGAGTGGTGTGCCACAGAGCGGAGTGGCATGGAGTATCACAAAGTGGAGTGTTGTACAGTGAGCGGTATGTCATATAATAGAGTACAGTGGTGTGTTGTAGAGTGTTGTGTAGTGGAGCAGAGTGGGCAGGCATAGAGTAGAGTGTTGTCGAGCGGAGTGGCATACAGTGGAGTGGAGTGGGGTGTGGTAGAGTTCAATGGACTGGCATGTCCTAGAGTGGAATGGAGTGGTATCTAGTAGAATGGAGAAGTGTGTGGTAGAGTGGAGAAGAGTGGTGTGTCATAGAGTGGAGTGGCATCTCGTAGCATGAAGTGGCATGGAGTGTTGTAGAGTGCAGTTGAGTGTCATTGAGTGGAGTGGCATGTCGTAAAGTGAAGCAGCACATCGTACAATGTGGTAGAGTGGAGTACAGTGGAGTGGCATGCCATAAAGTAGAGTGCAGTGGCATGCATTAGAGTGTGTTAGAGGGTATGGCGTAAAGTGGAAAGTGAAGTGGGTGTTGTAGATTGGAGTGGTGTGTCATAGAATGGAACAGCATATCTTAGAGTGGAGTGAAGTGGCATGTCAGATAGTGGCATAGAGTGGAGGGGCGTACAATGGAGTTTAGTGTTGTAGATTGCAGTGACATAGAAGGGGTGGTATGTCGTAGAGTAGAGTGTCATAGAGTGGCATGTTGTAGTGCCTTTATAGGAGAGGCATGGAGTGCTGCTTTGTAGAGTAGAGAGGCATCTCAAAGAGTGGTGTGGCTTGTCCTATATTGGAGTGGCATGGAGTGTTGTAGAGTAGACTGGCATGTCATAGAGTGGAGTGGAATTCCTTAGCGTGGAGTGGGGTGTTGTATAGTGGCGTAAAGTGGATAGGCATGCCATATGTTAGAGTTAAGTGGTGTGTCATACAGTGGCATGTTGTAGAGTGTTGTAGAGTGGAGGGGTCTAGAGTGGAGTGGCGTAGGCATGAAGTTACATGTCATAGGGTTGAGTGGTGTCGGGATGTAGCATGCCATAGAGTGGCGTACAGTTTCGCACAGCGGAGTAGCTTGCCATACAATGGAATGGCAGAGTGGAGAGGTGTGTGATAAAGTGCAGAAGAGTCATGTAGAATGGAAGGGCTTAGAGTTGAGTGTTGTAGAGTTACATGGCGTAGAATAGAGAGGGATGTGATCCAGTACAGTGGCCTGGTGTGTCATAGAGTGTCTTAGAATGGAAGGGCATAGAAAGGAATGATCTAGAATTGAGTGGCATTTTGTAGAGTGGAGTGGCATGTCTTACAGTAGAGTGATGTATTCTAGAATTAAGTATTTTTTGTCAAATCCAAATTATTTTTTCAGATTTCAACATGTACCGTGGAGTGGGGTGTCATAGAGTGTCTTTGGCCAGAGGGCAGTAGAATGAAATGGCATAGAGTCGAGTGGGATGTTGCAGAGTGGAGTGTCATATAGAGTGGAGTGATGTAGAGTGTAGTGGAGTAGCATAGAGTAGAGTGATCTGTTGTAGAGTGGAGTGGCGTGTCACACAATGTCTTTAGTCATAGGTTTTTTTTTTTTTTTTTAACAGATACCACAGTACCTCCTAGATAGTTTCAAAGAAGTACTGCAATATTCTCTAAACTTTTTAAAAATATATAAAAAATAAAATATTCTTTCCCTACCTATACAGACTAAAGTGCTTGATGTCTTCCTTTGGAATACCAAACCAGTAATAAACTATGGCGGTCATTACAACATTGGCGGTAAAACCGCTTACCGCCGCGCAGAAGACCGCCAACACACCGCCGCGGCCGCGGAAAACCGTCACAGCAATTATGACCCACAGCACGGAATCCGCCAAAATTCAGACACCCACACAATTCCGCCACACCAAAGGTCAGTGATAAACTGGCGAAAACAAAACCTCCACTGTCACGCCAACAGAAATACGCCCAAACTATCACGAACCACGAATCCACGTGGCGGTCTTTCAACCGCGGTATTCCATTGGCGGTACACACCGCCGCACTCAAAATACACACACATATCCAAAAAAACAGCCACATTGGACAATTCCAAATATACATACCTGATACACATACACACACCACTCCCACACACCCAATACAATATAAAACACACACCCACATCACCCACAAACCCCTACGACCACAATTACTGAGAGAAGGCCAGAGAGAGACACCACCAGCAACAATACTAGCATCCACAGGCACACAACACCATCATCCACATAACTTCTACGCACCTCACACTACAAACCACTACATATCACCACACTTATCACCACACACACCACCCCACACATCACCTACACCACCCATGGCACGGCAAGGACACCCCAGGGTCTCGGAGGAGGAGCTCAGGGTGATGGTGGAGGAATTCGTCCAGGTAGAGCCACAGCTATTCGGATCACAGGTGCAGCACACCTTAATTGCAAGGAAGATGGAGCTATGGTGAAGAATAGTGGACAGGGTCAACACAGTGGGACAGCACCCAAGAAATCGGGAGGACATCAGGAAGAGGTGGAACAACCTACGGGGAAAGGTGCGTTCCGTGGTCTCAAGACACCACCTTGCAGTTCAGCGGACTGGCGGCGGACCCCCACCTCCTCCCCCACAACTAACAACATGGGAGGAGCAGGTCTTGGCGATTCTGCATCCTGAGGGCCTCGCAGGAGTAGGTGGAGGAATGGACTCTGGTAAGTCAAATCTTAACTATTACATACCCCACCCTACCTGCATGCCAGCACATACCACCACCCTCACCCCCATCACTCCAACTCCTCACAAATGTCCCAACATCACAAACCACACATCCTAACACCAAGCCCTGCATGCAACAACAAAGCGTGGACACCCATCACTAAAGCATGCCCACTGCACATACCCATACACCCCCCTAAACCATCATCAAACAAGGTCCCACACAGGAATGCAAGCACTGGGGTACACGGTCACCCACCCATTGCACACAGATGTAAACAAAATCCTTTTATACCCCTGCAGGACCCCTACCCAACGTCACCGGACAGGAGGGTCCACACATGTCCACACCACCAACAGAAGAGGCCCACAGTGATGACAGCACCTCTGGCCAACTGGATCTAGATGACCAGCCCGGCCCATCGGGGACCTCGGGACAGTTGGTTCCCCTAACCCAGTCACAGGCCACCACAGAGCTCCCCTGCTCTGGAAACACCAGCACAGCACCCCCCCAGCGGGCCCATACCTCCGTCCCCAGGACACGTCAATCAGCAGTGTGTCCACCACTACAGGGAACCCAGACTAACCCACCACCCCAACAACAACAGGGACCTGGGTGCAGTGGTAGTGGGCACACGGTCCAGGAGACGGAGGCCCAGGAACACAGGGGAACTGGGAGGGCTGCTGTGCGACAGGGGACGGACAGGCCCAGGGAACCCACTCTCCACGAGGCCCTCTCCAACATCATGGGAGCCTACCACCAGTCCCAGGAGACTGGCCAAGTTTCAGGACACCCAGCGCCTGCAGGAGGAACAGTATTTGGGCTTCAGGGAGGAACTCAGAGCCATCAATTCCATCCTGGGCACCATCGTAGGGGTGCTGAAGGAAGTACTCAACACCAGGAGGGACACTGTGGCACTACAAGGGGCCCCTGACACTAGCCTGGACGATGAACTGCCCACCACCTCTGCCGGCGCTAGTGGACAGGAGGCACCGCCACAGGACCACCACACCAGCACCCCACCCCCTGCTGTGGGAGAACCACCCCGCAAACGGTCCCTGTGATCCAGGACAAAGACAGAGAACGATGCCAAGACCCCCGCCAAGAAATGAGACCACCGTGATTGTCATCCTACTGTCCCACTTTGTCACCGTGTCAATCCTTAAACTGCCCCAGCTCCACTTCCTATGCCCATTTGGGCAATGCACTTGTGAGACTAATAGACTGGACTCTGCCATGGACATTCCTCCGCCATCACCCCTCACCATTTTGCTACCCCCTCCAATATTGAGCACTAAAATAAACACCCTTAAAGCACAAAACAATCTGGAGTCAGTCTGTGATTTCGGAATACTGTATTAGCAATTACTGTGGCAAAAAGCTCTTTCATTTGTAATGTCAACATACCTATGTCACACAGCTCTAGTCCATGAGGAATCTAAGCAGATTGCACACACTGGGACCCACATCTGTGAAATCGTAAGGGAAAGTGACAACTCAGTGACCATACACTGGGTGAAAACGACAGACAGTAGAGAGGTAGTAGTGTTTAAGTACATGTAGTAGGCAGGTTTGTATTCTTACCTGTGTTTCACTGGAAATATTGCTGGATCACTGAGTCCCTGTTGTCCATGTCTCTTTCTACTGCTTCCTCGTCTTCACTGTCCACAGGCTCCACAGCTGCAACAACACCGCCATCTGGACCATCCTCCTGCAGAAAAGGCACCTGTCGTCGTAAAGCCAAGTTGTGAAGCATACAGCAGGCCACGATGATCTGGCACACCTTCTTTGGTGAGTAGAATAGGGATCCACCTGTCAAATGGAGGCACCGGAACCTGGCCTTCAGGAGGCCGAAAGTCCGTTCAATCACCCTCCTAGTTCGCCCATGTGCCTCATTGTAGCGTTCCTCTGCCCTTGTCCTGGGATTCCTCACTGGGGTCAGTAGCCATGACAGGTTGGGGTAACCAGAGTCACCTGCAAATGGCGAGGGACAACTGTTAGACACACACTAACCTGTAGGGATATCCCCAGACAACCATTCCCACTGTCTTCCTTCCAGGTGATCACCTAATAGCCACACACGGTGCCTCTGGAGTTGACCCATCACATAAGGGATGGTGCTATTCCGCAGGATGTAGGCGTCATGCACTGAGCCAGGGAACTTGGCATTCACATGGGAGATGTACTGGTCGGCCAAACATACCATCTGTACATTCATCGAATGATAACTCTTCCAGTTTCTGTACACATGTTCACTCCTGTGGGGGGGGGACCAAAGCCACATGGGTCCCATCAATGGAACCTATGATGTTGGGGATATGTCCCAGGGCACAGAAATCACCTTTCACTTTAGGCAAATCCTCCACCTGAGGGAAAACGATGTAGCTCCGCATGTGTTTCAGCAGGGCAGACAACACTCTGGACAACACGTTCGAAAAAATAGGCTGGGACATCCCTGATGCTATGGCCACTGTTGTTTGAAATGACCCACTTGCAAGGAAATGGAGCACTGACAGCACCTGCACTTGAGGAGGGATTCCTGTGGGATGGCGGATAGCTGACATCAGGTCTGGCTCCAGCTGGGTACACAGTTCCTGGATTGTGGCACGGTCAAGCCTGTAGGTGATGATCACATGTCTTTCCTCCATTGTCGACAGGTCCACCAACGGTCGGTACACCGGAGGATGCCGCCATCTCCTCACATGTCCCAGCGGACGGTGCCTATGAATGTCAACAGCAAGCACAGAGTCAAACAACTCAGAGGCACGTACCCACAGCTTACACAGAACACGATTCCTAATGCAAAAAGTGGCCTGAATGTGTGTTGAGTCTAGGCCTAGGTATGTGTGACGCATTTAAAAATGAAGCCATGTGGGCCCCTGAAATGGCAGCTGCCTGACCTGTAAAGTGGGACAATTGGATGTGAGGTAACTGCGCTGGCGTTGTACACCATCGCGGTAGGCGGTCGAAGACCGCGGCGCAATTCTGCATTGGTTAACATTGGACCCTATGGGTCCCAGGAGCCAATGACGATGTACACCGGCGGTGACGGTACGCACCGCCGCGACCGCCATTTTCTATCTGTTGAATCACTCAATACCTGATCTTCGACAGGAGACGACCTACACTGCAAGTGCTGCTGTGACCTCAGTCTGGAAGAGACAATGGCTTGAGTGTCTGGGGAAAGGGCCCCTGCCTTCACATCGGAGGAGTTGGAGAAACTCGTGGATGGGGTCCTCCCCCATACACGCTACTCTATGGTCCTCCAGACAAACAGGTCAGTACACTGGGAGCATGCTGCATGGGCTATGCCTGTGTGGAGAGGGGTGGATGTAAGAAGGAAGGGGGGAGAGTGTGGCATGCATGAAAATACGGTGAGTGCATGTGCCACCTGCCAAGGGTAGGGATGGGTGTCAATGACTGTAACGGTGCAGTTGGTAATAAGTTTCTCTTCCCCCTGTACAAATCATGTAGGTCAGCGCCATCCCAAAAGATATTTGGCGTGCCATCGCCAAGGACGTCCGAAGCAAGAAGACGGCGGAGGCTCAGCTGGGGTGGCCTCTCAATGTGGGAGGGGTGCCCGTCGCACCATAACCCCCCTGATATTCAGGATCCTGGTGGTGGCGAACCCGGAGTTGGATGGGCGCTTGAGGGCATCACAGCAGCCACAAGGGGGTGAGTACACTCTCATCCTGCTGATTTTGCTCACAGTGGAGGGATCTGGGTGGGGGAGGTGGGCTGTGGGTTTCCCTAGGCCAGGGCGATTTTAGTAGGCAAGGTCCCTCCGTAAGGCAGGCCATGTGGCACCCCACCCCACCTCTGTAGAGTGTCAAGTACACCTAGTCATGCCCCTCTGTCATCCATGTGTGCAGATGTCATCCATAGCCTTGTAGGCCATTTCCCAGCACTTGAACAGTGGAGCCCAAGAGCGCGGCGTAGTGCAGGGTACTTCTGTGTCTCTCGTGTCCGCCAACTGTAGCGGTAATGCATGCACTCAACATGTCTTTCTTCTGTCACCCCCCCCCTTTTTGTGGTCTCCATGTTCTTGTGTGCATTAGCATCATCAGGCAGAGGAGCAGTGGCACCGGAGCAGGAGGGAGCTGCATCCCACATGGCCCTGGAGGGCGAAACTACGGACTCTGAGTTCACCAGTGGGACGGAGGGCGAGGGGAGCTCCAGGCGGGGACAGGAGCTGACACCAGTGACATGGACTCGTCCTCTGATGGGAGCTCCCTTGTGGTGGTGGCAACATCTGTGCCCCCCACATCTACAGGTACAGCCGCCACCCCCCCATACCAGCACCGCCCTCCCAGCAGCCCCTCAGCCTTTGCCCCGTGCCCACTCACCCAGAAGGGTGGGCATCTCCTTCGCCCCAGGCACCTCAGGCCCTGCCCCAGTCACCCCTGCTGCCCTCAGTGAGGAGGCCATTGACCTCCTCAGGTCCCTCACTGTTGGGCAGTATACCATTTTGAATGCCATCCAGGATGTAGAAAGGCAGTTGCAACAAACTAATGCATTCCTGGAGGGCATTCATTCTGGTCAGGCGGCCCTTCAGCAAGCTTTTCAGACTCTGGCCTCAGCACTGATGGCAGCCATTGTCCCCGTCTCTAGCCTCCCCCCTCAAACTTCCTCCACCCAGACCCAATCCCCTGTACCCCAGCCTATCCCAAGCACACCTTCAGGTCAACATGCTCACACTTCAACACACAAGGGAAGCTCTGGCAAACATAAGCACCACACATCCCACAGGCACTCACGCAAGCATCACACACATGCAGACACACCAACATCCACTGCCTCCACTGTGTCCTCCTCCTCCTTGTCTCCCTCCTCCCTCCCAGTCTCGTCTACACTCACACCTGCATGCACTACATCTACAGCCACTACTGCCATCACCAGCACACCCACCACCACACCCCACTCACGTGCAGTCACCACCCCCACTACTATTCACACGTCACCTGTGTCCTCTCCCAGTGTGTCTGTGACGCCACCTCCCAAGATACACAAACGCAGGCACACACCCACCCAACAGCCATCCACCTCACGACAGCCTCCAGCGCATGCACCTTCACCCAAAGTCACCAAACGAACACCTACTACTACCACAACCTCTTCCTCCACTCCCAAACCCCCCCAGCTACCCGTCCCAGTGTCTCCAAAAGACTTTTCCTGTCCAACCTTGACCTCTCTCCCACACGTCCCCCACCCGTCCCTCTCCTAGGGCCCGAACTAGCACCTCAGCCACAACATCTCCGGGACTAGTGGTGCCTATAGTCACCGGAATCTGGAGTGCACCGGCCACCAGGGCAGCCAGTGTGGCATGGAGCCACAGCACAGACAGCCCCCCACCTGTGAAGCATCAGAAGTTGGCCAGTGCCCGGCAGGAGAGGGGGAAGACTCCAGCCACCAAAGCTGCTCCCAGGGGTCCCGGTGGGAGTGTGGAGTCAGCTGCGACACCTTCCAAGGTGGGGAAGGGCCACAAGAAAGCAGGAAAGTCTGGGAAGAGCAGCACAGCAGAGGAGACCGCCATCATCCCCGCTGCCCAGGAGGCCACAGGCATCATCCCCGCTGCCCAGGAGGCCACAGCCATCATCCCCACTGGGCCAGAGAGGACCGCCAGCACAAGCCCCGCTGGGCTATAGAGGACCGCCAGCACAAGCCCCGCTGGTCTAGAGAGGACCGCCAGAACAAGCCCCGCTGAGCTAGAGAGGACCACCAGCACAAACCCCACTGGGACAGAGAGGACCGCCAGCACAAGCCCAGCTGGGCTAGAGAGGACCGCCAGCACAAGCCCCGCTGGGCTAGAGAGGACCACCAGAACAAGCCCCGCTGAGCTAGAGAGGACCGCCAGCACAAATCCCACTGGAACAGAGAGGACCGCCAGCACAAGCCCCGCTGGGACAGAGAGGACCGCCAGCAGCTGAGTCACTGCAAAGGAGCCCGCCGCCTCAAGCACCGCTGAACAGGGCACCACTGTCTCAAGCACTGCTGAACATGGCACCTCCGCTCCAAGCACCGCTGAACAGGGCACCGCCGCCTCAAGCACCGCTGAACAGGCCACCGCCGCTCCAAGCACCGCTGAACAGGGCACCCCCGTCTCAAGCACCGCTAAACAGGGCACTGCCGTCTCAAGCACCGCTGAACAGGGCACCGCCGCTCCAAGCACCACTGAACAGAGCATCGCCGCTCCAAGCACAGCTGTACAGGGCACCCCCGTCTCAAGCACCGCTGAACAGAGCACCGCCGTCTCAAGCACCGCTGAACAGAGCATCGCCGCTCCAAGCACCACTGAACAGAGCATCGCCGCTCCAAGCACCGCTGAACAGGGCACCGCCGCTCCAAGCACCGCTGGCCCATGAGCGCCAAGGGCACTGATGCTACTGAGTCAGTCACGGGCAGAATGAAGCATTCTGGGCACAAAGCCCCCTCCAGAACCAGTGGAGAGATCCATCCACTACCTCTGTCCTTAGCAGGATGGAGCACTCTGGGCACAAGGCCCCCTCCAGAACCAGTGGAGAGATCCATCCACTACCTCTGTCCTTAGCAGGATGAGGTACTCTGGGCACAAAGCACCCTCCAGAACCAGTGGAGAGATCCATCCACTACCTCTGTCCTTAGCAGGATGAAGCACTCTGGGCACAAAGCCCCCTCCAGAACCAGTGGAGAGATCCATCCACTACCTCTGTCCTTAGCAGGATGAAACACTCTGGGCACAAAGCCCCCTCCAGAACCAGTGGAGAGATCCATCCACTACCTCTGTCCTTAGCAGGATGAAGCACTCTGGGCACAAAGCCCCCTCCAGAACCAGTGGAGAGATCCATCCACTACCTCTGTACTTAGCAGGATGAAGGGCACAAAGCCCCCTCCAGAACCAGTAGAGACTGTCATCCACTTGAGAGACTGTGGCTTTGCGCTCCCTAGGATATGGCAGTGGGCAACCCACCCATTGTAGAGACTTGAGAGACTGTGGCTTTGCACTCCCCAGGATTTAACAGTGGGCAACCCACCTAATGTAGAGACTTGAGAGACTGTGGCTTTGCACTCCCCAGGATATGGCAGTGGGCAACCCACCCACTGTAGAGACTTGAGAGACTGTGGCTTTGCGCTCCCTAGGATATGGCAGTGGGCAACCCACCCACTGTAGAGACTTGAGAGACTGTGGCTTTGCACTCCCCAGGATTTAACAGTGGGCAACCCACCCAATGTAGAGACTTGAGAAACTGTGGCTTTGCACTCCCCAGGATATGGCAGTGGGCAACCCACCCACTGTAGAGACTTGAGAGACTGTGGCTTTGCACTCCCCAGGACTGAACAGTGGGCAACCCACCCACTGTAGAGACTTGAGAGACTGTGGCTTTTCACTCCCCAGGATTGAACAGTGGGCATGTGGCCCTCTCGTGGACTTGGCATCGTGCACTCAACTGGCTGAAGTGCCCCCCCCTTTCACTCCCCCTGAGGTGCCTGTTTTCTTGCTCTCTGATGCCCCTGCAGTGTTCTCTCCGTCATGGTCGGGGATCTTGTGTGGGCCTCGCCCATACTATGTGGGCCCAGTGTTCCACGGACTTAATTGGAGCACTACCTGGACTACTATGCTTGGTGTATATTTTGTTTATGGTGTATATATTTTTTTTTGCATACTTGCTTTTAATATATTTCTGTGGTTACACTAATTTCCTTTTGTCTTTGCATTCTTCCGGGGGGTTGGGAGGTGTAACTATCATGTATAAAAATGTATTAGTGTGTGTGTTGTAGTGGGTGAGGGTGGGGGTATTCCGTGTGTGTGTCCCTGTTTTTTCCCTCCCCCCTCCCCTGTGTCGTAGGTGCAGTACTCACCGTGGTCATTGCCGCCGGCGTTCGTGCTCCTGGTAGAGGAACAGGAAGACTATCGCAGGGAGAATTTGGAGTTCCGGCTCCATGGTGTCCTAGTTCCTCGTGGGGTGTGTTGAGGTGAGCATTTTCCCTTCGGAATCCTGTTTCGGCCGTGTTTTTATACGCGGTGAATCCGCCCCGGAAAAGGTGGCGGATTGGCATGTCATAATAGTGTGGGCGGTACATTGTCTCCCGCCTGTCTGTTGGCGGTGACCACCAAGCTGTTTGTTTGTACCGCCGTGGCGGTCGGAGTGTTAAAGTGTCTGTCTTTGTTGGCGGTTTCCGCCACGGTCGTAATTGCAAATTGTTTACCGCCGGCCTGTTGGCGGTCTTACCGCCGCTTTAACACCGACCGCCAGGGTTGTAATGACCACCATAATCCCTAGAGTGGGGCCTCATGCACCCTCTCCTTAAATTTTCAATGCTCCCGGGACCTGGCCCACTGGGGGCTTATTAAAAAACAAGCATTTTCAATGCAACGGGGCTCGCATTTGCTCGAGTTGGAGCTACTTGTGTTGTAAACTCCTAACATAACTTTTCTTGCCACCCAAATTAAAAGAAAAAAACCACAGCGCGGTCTCTCTGAAATTGAAAACGAAAAAAAGGAACATGATCGAGCTATGTAAACCCCAGCACGATCGCGCTGCAAGGAAAATGAACAGATAAAGTAGTCCAGGAAACCAGGCTCAAAACATCGAGCCTCGTATGTTTCTAGTAGTTTACCGGAGCTGTGTAGGCAGGCTAAACACCAGAAAAGGCATGACGTATGCATGGTTTTCACAAATGAAAGCAAGCAGATTTTAAAGAGCAAGCCCAGGAACCAATGAAAGAGGCTGACGTGACCTGGACGTGGTTTGAAGCCCAAAGAGAGATTACTTTATAGATGGAGCACATTGAGCCCGCCCATAACAAGCGATGGAGACTGCCCTTGTTTTTAAAAATAAATATATTGTCATGAATTTGTGATGACATCGGAAATTCGTAGTAAAATAACTTTTTTAAAGTGTTTTTTTGCTCTGGCACGGTCCCTCTGGGACCTCACCACTAGAGCTAAGGGGTCATGGTGTCCCTACCATGGCCTCTTTTCTTTTGTATTGCATTTTTTTCAGGAACTTGGCTGAAGCCGAATACCAAAATGGCTGACACTTCCTGGTTTGAAGTGTTGACAGCCAATCAGAGCTGTGCATTGCCCTGCACGAGCTCGTCATTATTTGCAAAGTCATTCTGGCCTGAGATATCTACATTTTTCCCCCTTTAATATCTCCAAAACTACTGAACAGATTTACACCAAATAAGCGAAAGCACAATCTCCATATCGAAAGCTAGCTTTCTAACAGATTTGGGCCCTCATTACAACCCTGGCGGTACGTCCCGCTTACCGCCGTACTGACGGCCGCCAACATACCGTTGCAGCGGCGGAAATCCACTACACGTATTATGACCCACATCTCGTAATCCGCCACAATACAGACACTCACACAAGTCCGCCACACCAAAGGTCAGTGATAAACTGGCGATAGCAAAACCTACACCGTCATGCCAACAGAAATACGCCCACACTATCACGACCCACGAATCAACGTAGCAGTCATTCAACCGCGGTAATCCATTGGCGGTACACATCACCGTGCTCAAAATACACACACATTTACAAAAGACAACCACATTGGACAATTCAAAATACACACACCTGATACACATACACACACCACACCCACACACTCACTCCACTATAAAACACCCACCCACACTATCCACAACCCCTTACAACAACAGTTTTGGAAGAAGCAGAGAGAGAGAGAATAGCAAAGGCAACACCAGCATCCAGAGGCACACAACACCATCACTCATACAACATCCACGCACCTCAAAGAACACACCCCCACACATCACATCACACATCACAACAAACATCACCTCCCACATCACCCACACCACATTATGGCACCTCAAGGACACTCCAGGTTTTCTGAGGAGGAGCTCAGGGTCATGGTGGAGGAAATCATCCGGGTAGAGTCACAGCTATTCGGACCACAGGTGCAGTAGACATCCATTGCAAGGAAGATGGAGCTATGGTGGAGAATTGTCGACAAGGTCAATGCAGTGGGACAGCATCTAAGAACACGGGATGACATCAAGAAGGGGTGGAATGACCTATGGGCGGAAGGTGCGTTCCGTGGTATCCAGACACCAGGTAGCCATACAGAGGACTGGCAGTGGACCCCCACCTCCTCCCCCACAACTAACAACATGGAAGGAGCAAGTCTTGGCGATCATGCATCCTGAGGGCCTCGCAGGAGTAGCAGGAGGACCGGACTCTGGTAAGGTAAATCTTTACTACTATATCCCCCTCCCTACCTGCATGCCATCACATACCCCACCCTTACCTTCACTCCCATCACTCCATCACCTCACAGATAACCCACTATCACAACCCACACATCCCAATACCAAGCCCTGCATGTAACACCCATTACAGACCTGCATGGACACCCATCACCAAAGCATGTCCAGTAGCGAGACTCACCCAGGCCACAAAATCACCACTCACACAAGGACCAAGGCAATAATTGATTGATGCCTGTGTAGGTGCTTGCCAGCTTGGGCAGACGCACGTAGAACATGTCCACCGTTTCGGTGTCGGTCTGCTGGGCTTGCCGCAACTTGAACTTTTAGTAATCAGGGTTGAGCTGTGGGTCAAAGTACTTGTTGAGCCCTAGAGGAAAGTGGATTATCCCTTTGTGCAAAGTTCTGCTATTGCATGACCGAGCTAGCGCCTATAGAATATGTAAATATGATCCATCTACGTTGGTAATAAGCTCAGTCACCAAATATCTGTCAGCAGCCGGGTCTATTTGCCATAGGATTACCCTATCCTCTGGTCTCTGAGTTGGATAAGGGCTCAGTAGCTTATGGACGGGGATTTTAATTAGACCCATCTTTCTTATAGTTATTAAAATATAAATAAGAACGCTCATGCTGCCTTATTTTTGGCCTTTTTTTTTTATTTTATTTTTTATGTGATTTACATTCTTACCTTGATGTGGAACTCTATTTAACTAGTGTGTGTATTTCAAAAATGTTGTCGCTTTTATATGTAGAATTACGGTCTAGGAATATTGGTGGATATCAGGTTATGATTTCTGGAATGTTTATCTTATTTTCAATTGTCCCCAACCCTGAGTTTTGGTGAACTTACTATTTTATTTTCTCAATCCATTGTGCAGCCATATTGATATTGAATGCAGTTTAAACAGTAGATTATTTCATACAACTGTATGTGCAATTCTCTAGTCAAAGTTGAAACAAAGTACCTATTAACAACTAACTTATAGTATTATAGCACATAGCACTTTATAATGCTGGCATTCAAATTACTTCTCATGAAAGATTTTATTTGAGAAGTTGTGGTTTCAGAAATTTACATATATGTATGTTTAGCTTAAATTATGCTGCACTATATTGATAAGATTAGAAATGCACTAGCTCAAAAACTGACTTTGTTAAATTTTACTGGCAAATGGCATTTAGGGGGTCATTCTGACCCCGGCGGTCTCAGACCGCCGGGGCCAGGGTCGGCGGAGCACCGCCGACAGACCGGCGGTGCCCCGCAGGGCATTCTGACCGCGGCGGTTCGGCCGCGGTCAGACAAGGAAAACCGGCGGTCTCCCGCCGGTTTTCCGCTGCCCTTGGAATCCCCCATGGCGGCGCAGCTTGCTGCGCCGCCATGGGGGATTCTGACACCCCCTACCGCCATCCTGTTCCTGGCGGTTCGCCCGCCAGGAACAGGATGGCGGTAGGGGGTGTCGCGGGGCCCCTGGGGGCCCCTGCAGTGCCCATGCCAATGGCATGGGCACTGCAGGGGCCCCCGTAAGAGGGCCCCACTGTGTATTTCAGTGTCTGCAATGCAGACACTGAAATACGCGACGGGTGCAAACTGCACCCGTCGCACATACCCACTCTGCCGGCTCCATTCGGAGCCGGCTTCCTCGTGGGGAGGGGTTTCCCGCTGGGCTGGCGGGCGGCCTTCTGGCGGTCGCCCGCCAGCCCAGCGGGAAAGCCTGAATGGCCTCCGCGGTCTTTCGACCGCGGAGCGGCCATATGGCGGTTCCCGCGAGGCGGGCGGCTACCGCCGCCCGCCTCAATCAGAATCACCCCCTTAATATGGTGAGGAAGTAATAAGTCAGGAGGGCCTCTTGTCACTTGGTTTAGTTTTTTAAGGAATGTATCAATTGTATTTGTTTTAGTGATGGGTATGAGCTTTACCTTTTTTATGTATGGTTGTTTTATTGCATTTTAATGGTCTAATTTTAGACTGAATAAACAATAAATAAATAAAAAATAGTTGTTGAGTGCTTCTACCGCTGTGTCGAAGTCGTTGTCATCCCCAGTGTCCGGCAGCGTTTCGAACAGATCATAGAGTTCATCGCCCCCGAAGTGCAGCATCAGACACCGTTGCACAGTACCATCTGTCTCACGCGTGGCTCAGAAGTAGTGTCGTAGCCTTCCAAGCCAATGGCGCCATCGGGGCGCGGCTGTGGCTGGGTCCGTCAGCTGGCTGAATGGTGGCAGTGCAGTGAGAGATGAGTGGGATCTGTGCTGGTGGACTGGGCGGTGGGCATTGGCATCTGGCGGGGAGCTCATGACCACGCTTGGGAATTAGCCGTTGTTCCCTTTGTGCGCCTGGTGGGGATGAGGAGGGGAGAGACGAGAGTAAGGACACCTCCTTCCCTCGTCCTGAGGGATCAAGCTTTGTGGGCAGGGTAGACACCCCACCTCGGTCCACTGAGTGGGGGGGCAACATTGATGTCTTGCTCCAGCGATGTCTGCCCCGACTACAGGGCAGCCTCTGGTCAAACACCTCTGTAGGGCTGGCATTGGGAGGGGCAGCTACCGGTCCTCGCACTACAGCACACGGTGATAGGCAGACTGAGAGGAGGGGGGAGGCAGACTCACACTTTGCTGTGCCGTAGGGAAGAGTGTCCTCCGGTCTCCTCCAGGGAGAGGCAGCCAGGACACCCAGAAGAATGCGCCAGACGCGCGTTGCGTAGGGCCTCGAGATCGCTTGAGGCCTACCGGCCTGGTTCCTGCACAGGGCAATGGGGCCGTGAAGAAGGAAAAAAGAAATATGCTCCGGTGGAGTGGGCGCAGGTGAGTGCAGCGCGTGGGCACCGCCTTGTCGCCAAATGTAAAGGGCGCATATATATATATGGTTAAAGCTTCATTATTATAGTTATAGCTAGGAAAACATTTTCACAGACCAATGTTATACTACACAAACTCTATAAAGTTATGGTTATAATAGTTTCAACATTCATTTACACTTTTTCTACCACCTCAAATTTTCTACCACCTTAAAATATTATAAGTAGAGCACCTTAGTGCACACTCTTTTTAGCTTGCTAACCAGACAACACTAACTATAACTTGCCACTCTACCATGCACTGTGTTATCACAAATAATAATAACCACGGTACCACACCACAATCCACAGTGGAGGGACATAGTGTGGAATAGCGTGGAGTAACTTACAGTACAGTTGCTTATAGTGAAGTGGTGTAGACTGGAGTGGGATATAGTGTAATAGCTTACAGTGGAGTGGCGTAGAGTGGAGTGGCATACACTGGAGTAGCATAGATTGGAGTAGCATACAGTGTAGTGGCATAGAGTGAAACACCATACAGTGGAGTGTTGTACAGTGGAGTGATATACAGTGGAATAGGAGAGAGTGGAGTGGTGTACACTGAAAGAGTCAATAGCATATACTGAGTAGCGTATAATGACATACACTAGAGTAGCATACATTGAAGTGGTGTAGAGTGGAGTTGCGTACAGTGTAATAGTGTAGAGAGGAGAGGCACAGAGTGGGTGGAGTGGTGTAGAGTTTAGTAGCATAGAGTGGAGTGGCATAGAGTGCAGTGGTGGACAGTGTAGGGACATAGAGAGCAATAGCATAAAGTGGAGTGGCGTACACTGGAGTGGCACCCAATAGAATTGGATAAGGTGAAGTGGAGTAGAATGAGTGCCATACAATGGAATGTCATGGAGTGGAGTAGCATTCAGTGGAGTGTTGTACAGTGGAGTTGCATACAGTGGAATAGTGTAGATTGGAGTGGCGTAGATTGTTATGGTGTAGAGTGGAAAAGTGTATAGTGGGGTAGTGTCCAGTGGAATGGTGTGAAGTGGAGTGATGCAGATTGGAGTGGCATAGAGTACAGTTGTGTACAGTGTAGGAGCATGGAGTGTAGTGTAGAATTGAATACAGTGTAGTAGCGTAAAGTGGAGTGGGATACAGTAGAATCTCGCACAATGGAGAGGTGTAGAATGGAGTGGCATGGAATGGAATTGTGTACAGTGGAGTGGAGTATAGTGGTGTGGCATACAGATATGTATGAAATTTAGCTGCAATGTAGATACTATGGTATGCAAAGTAAGGCAAAACAATTGTATTTCTCCAGATTTACCAGTCAACGCATGGCCAAGCATTGTGGCCTTTCATTGTTTAGTAAATCTGACTTAAGTTTTGTGTTGCCCCTGCGACGCCATCCGTGATGCAAGGGTACCTCACTCCAAAAATATAGCTAGGCCTTAGTTATATTTTGGGTCATAGTATACTGCAGTAACTTTACAGTGTACCGTGGTACATGGCAATAAGAAGCCGGTATATAACTGGGTAATGGCTGTTTTTAGAGAATGAAAAGGTAGCCAAATTGTTTTTACTACGCTTTGGCTGTGTTCAGTGCTAGGGTTTTAGAGACTGGGAAGTAATAAGTAGTTTTCCCCATGCAGTTTCCCATGGGGATTTCAACCCGAATTGCTGAACAGAATTACACCAAATCTGGCAGAAAGCTAGATGTTGGTCCAGAAAGAGTGCTTTTTGTAGCTTGGTGAAAATCTGTTCAGTAGTTTTGGAGTTATTAAAGAAAGAAGATTTACGCATATCTAGAGATAAAGACACACAGCAGTAGATCCGCAGATCCCCTCTTCACTAGCAATGCCATGATTAAATGGCTGCAACCTCATTGGAAAGTTGCAACCTCCATTTTCTGATTCAGGACATAGTTCCTGGGGGGAGAATTAAAAAAAAAATGATATAAGGGTTCAGAATGCAGGTACCCTCACACCAAGGAACTGATGGAGGGGTCTCTGAGGGACCCCTCATGGGCAATAAATTGCTCAAAAATGTTTTTTTTAACATATGGTAATTACATATTACTTTGTTAAAAAAAAAACTAGAAATTCACTAAATGAACCAACGTTACAGGGACGTTTTAGTTAGGAAATAGAATCAGAAAAAACATGGAAATTCACTAACAAAAAAACAAAGATTACAGGGAAGTTATAGTTAGGTTCAGATTTTACACACATAAAATCATAGAAATTCAGCACTTATAGTTGTACTTTGTGAGAAAACTGGGCTGATTGCAGAAGCCCTCTAACTTTTTACCCCCATTTTTTCAGTTTTGCTGGTATTTTCCTGACTCTGATGGTGCCCTTGGTACTGCTAACCAGTCCCGGCCCGGTGCTCTGTGTAAACTAAGTATGTAAATTAGGCTAACTATAATTGGCTATCTCAGCCTACCTATAAGTCCCTATTATATGGTAGGGCATGTAGGTTTAGGGACCTCAGCAGAGGTAGTGCTCCCATAGTTGCACTGCCCAGTTGCCCAGTGTCATTTTAAAGGCAGGCCTGCCTTGCTGGCTGCTTTTAAATTAAAGTTACATACAAATTTGACTTTGGAATGAACAGTACTTCCAAAGTCTTAAATACCTTATTTTTACATATTCATCACCCCTAAGGTGTGCATTAGGTGCCCCCAGGGTTGGATGCAGTGTAACTATAAGCAGCGACCTTATAAAATATGTTTTATAAGCCCTGGTGAGGAAAAATAGCCAAATTAGTGTTTCCCTCATTGTAGTGAATAGGCTCTATAGGCTAAAACGGAGAGACATTATTTTAATTAATAAAGTCTCCAAAGGAACTAGATATGGCAAGTTTGGTCTCAAACTGATTGCTATACTAAATGCAACAACTTGCTATTGTTGGATTTCATATGACTAGTTCCGGGAAAGAGTTTTAGAACTGTTGCTAAAATTTACCAGTTTCAGCTCTGTAGTGCCCTTCTCCGATTGGCCAGCCTCTGGCAGCCTGGCCAGGCTGCCATGATTAGGTGTGAAGTGGCCTGGGCTGAACACAAAGGGTGTGCCTAGGGGAGGAGATCTGCCTCAGCAGATGGTGAAACAGGATGGGGGAGAGCAGCCAAACTGGTCTTCAAAGGAGGGACGGACACTTGGAGCAGCTCAGGACCCCGCTCCCATTCACTGCATACCCAGACAACCAGGTGCCCTCTTCATTAGATTAGGAGAGGACAGGAGAGGGATGTGTTAAGGAGTTTTACCCACACCAGTGGGTGGGCTCAGCCAGACCTATCTTCCAAAATTCAGTTTTATGAAATGTTGCTCCCTGGGATTGATTTTGTCTCACTTCCCAGGAAGTGGTCATCCAAAGGAGTAGTGGCTTGCCTGTGATTGTTCAGTTGCCCCCACTTAGCTTTCCACCCCAGGAGCAAGGATACTTATGGCACAGCTGCACCCGCACCTCAAATCCCTACAAGGAACAAGATCAGAAGAAGAAGGACTGCCCTGTTGGACCCCTGACCTTTGCCTGTCTTCAATTGGTTCAAGAAGGACTCCCTGCTTGCTACAGGTGAAAAATAGATAACTAGAGTCCCCTGCATCAAAACCTGAAGGAACTGACCATCTGACCAGTGGCTAGTGGTCATGTTTGAATTTGAACCACGTGCATTCTGGGATTTGGAGTCCTAACCCTCAAGGAGCAACCCAGAGCTTCTGGAACCTTGGGGCAAGCTAGAAGAAGGTCCAAAAGTTTTGAGAACTTTGGAAAACTTTTGAAAAAAAGCACCTTAAAGGGACCGACCCACCATGGTGAGAGTCAAGTTGTCTTCCCTGAACCGTGACCCGGACTGACTTGCAGGTTCATCCCACTAAAAAGCTCCTGAGCCCCAGATTTCCAGACAAAGTCCTCACAGCGTATCTGAGGAGGGCTCCAGGGACATTGGATCAAGATTCAGCTTTGGCCCTGAAAAATGATCTAAGTCAAAAGGTAGAATTCTCCTCTGAGGTCTCCTGCAACGCATATCCAAAGAAGGCTCCAGGGAGGTTGGATCAGATTGGTGACTTTGTCACGCTGAAGAAAGTCTTCAAGAAAAAGACTAAGGCCCTCATTACAACCCTGGCGGTCGGTGTTAAAGCGGCGGTGATACCGCAAACAGGGCGGCGAAAAAAAAATGGGATTACGACCGTGGCGGAAACTGACAACATAGACAGACACTTTAACACTCCGACCGCCACGACGGTACAAACAAACTCCGTGGAGGTAACCTCCAACAGACAGGCGGAAGACAAAGTACCGCCCACTGTATTACAAGAGGCCTATCCGCCACCTTTTCCAGGGTGGAACCAATGCTATCAAAAGCATGGTGGAAACAGTACACAGAAGGGAAAACACTCACCTCTCGACACCCAACGAGGAACCAGGACGCCATGGAGCCCGAACTTCAGGTGTTACCTATGTTGGTTTACCTCCTCTTCTACCAGGAGTACGAACGGCAACTATGGTGAGTACTGCACCTACAACACAGGGGAGGGGGGAGGGGGTAGGAAAGAGATTGACACACACACGCAACATGCAATACCCCCATCCCCACCCTCACCCATAACACCAGACACACAAATACATGCAGCAACATTACATATACACCCCCAACGCAAGGACAAAAGGAAATGATTGTAACAATTGTAATCATGAAAAATCCATTAGTCAAAACTCAAAATTCAGTATATATAAAAGATGTACACCAACTACACAAGCGTGGATAGTGTACTAATCAGTGTCCGTGGACCACTGGGCCCAAAATGCATGGACGAAGCCCACACATGATACCTGACTCGAAACGGAGAGAACACAGCTGGGGCATCAGATCGAAAATACACAGGCACCTCATGGGGAGGGGGGCACCTCAGCCGGATGAACGCACAGCGCCACCGCTGCACGAGGGGGCTCCATACCCATTGCTTTATCCTGGGGAGTGCAAAGCCACAGTCTCTCACGTCTCTCCAGTGGGTGGTTTGCCCACTGCTTTATCCTGGGGAGTGCAAAGCCACAGTCTCTCAAGTCTCTCCAGTGGGTGGTTTGCCCATTGCTGTATCATGGGGAGTGCAAAGCCACAGTCTCTTAAGTCTCTCCAGTGGGTGGTTTGCCCACTGCTGTATCCTGGGGAGTGCAAAGCCACAGTCTCCACTGGTTCTGGAGGGGGCTTTGTACCCAGAGTGCTTCATCCTGCTAAGGACTGTGGTAGTGGATGTATCTCTCCACTGGTTCTGGAGGGGGCTTTGTGCCCAGAGAGCTTCATCCTGCCAAGGACTGAGGTAGTGGATGTGATACTTCACTGGTTCTGGAGGGGGCTTTGTGCCCAGAGTGCTTCATCCTGCCAAGGACTGAGGTAGTGGATACCTTTCTCCACTGGTTCTGGAGGGGGCATGGTGCCCAGAGTGCTCACGTGCAGTGTGGCCGGTACAATTCCCTCACCTGGGTGTGCGTGCCACGAGATTGGCGAGGTTCAGGTAGCATGATACGGCATGGAGGCAGCGACATACCCCACACTGCTGCGGCATCACAGTGAGGGAAGTCATGCCTCATGGAAGCTGCCCAGGGCCCAGGAACTCTCCTCCAGCCTCAGACGACTGACCACTGGGGATGGTCGCCATGTCAGCAGTGGTGCCAGTGTCCGAGGACGCCGCGGGGCTGGTGGCGGTGCTAGCGGCGGTGTCTGTGGCGGCGGTGCTTGTGGCGGTGTCGGTGGCGTCAGTGCTGGCGGCGGTTCATGGGTCTGCACCCACTGTGGCACACAGCAGGACGTCTCCTCCAGCCTCGGATGGCTGCGCACTGGGGAAGAGGCTGGGGACTGTTGCTGAGGCTGTAGACGTGCCGGGGGCGGTGCAGGTGGCGGAGTCTGTGGCGGCGGTGCTGGCGGCGGTGTCTGTGGCGGCGCTGCTGACGGCGGTGCTGGCGGTGGTGCATGGGTCAGCACCTGCTGAGGGACATAGCAGGACATCTCTTCCAGCCTCGGACGGCTGCCCACTGGGGAAGAGGCTGGGGACTGTCGCTGAGGCTGTAGACGTGCCGGGGGCGGTGCAGGTGGTGGTGTAGGTGGCGGTGCAGGTGGCGGTTGTGGTGGCGGGGCAGCTAGCGGTGTTCATGGCCATACAGGTTGGCGTGGTCGTGGACAGAAAGTGTGACACTGGTCCCTCAGTCAGTGCCACCATGCCCTCTCCTGACCTGCTCTTCTGCTTTTGGCCCTTCCCCAGCTTTGATGGTGCCGCAGTTGTCTTTCCACTATCCCCTTTTGTTGAGCCCTTGGTGGCTGGTAGTTTCTGCTTCTCCCTCTGGGATGTGGGCACCTTTTTCACCTTGGCAGGTGGCGGACTGTCCTTGCCCTCACTACGTGGCACACTGGCAGCCCTGATGGGTGGTGCACTAGATGACCCTGCAGTTGCTGGCACCACAGTGCCTGGGGATGTGGTGGCTGAGGTGCTGGGCTGGGACCTGGAAAGCCTGGCCCTAGGGGAAGGATGGGGGGAGGTGTAGGGAAGAGGTCAATGTTAGCCAGGAAGAGTTTTTTAGACACACTGGGACGGGAAGATGGAGGGGGTTTAGGAGTGGAGGTAGAGGTAGTGGTTGTAGGAGGTGTACGTCTGCTGAATTTGGGTGAAGGTGCATGGGCCGGAGGTTGTTGTGAGGTGGATGGCTGTTGGGTGGGTGTGTGCCTGAGTTTGTGTACTTTGGGAGGAGGGCTCACTGACACACTGGGAGAGGACACAGGGGACGTGTGCATGGTTGTGGGGGTGGTGATTGCACGTGAGCAGTGTGTGGTGATGGGCGTGCTGGTGATGGAGGTAGTGGCTGAGGATGTAGTGCATGCAGGTGTGAGTGGAGAGGAGACAGGGAGGGAGGAGGAGGACGTGGAGGAGGGGGACACAGTGGAGGCAGTGGATGTTGCTGTGTCTGCATGGTAATGGTGCTTGTGTGAGTGCCTGTGGGATGTGTGGTGCTTATGTTTTCTTGAGCCACTCGTGTGTTGATGAGTGTGCATGCTGGTCTGATGGTGTGCTTGGGATAGGCTGAGGTACAGGGGATTGGGTCTGGGTGGAGGAAGTTGGAGGGGGAAGGCTGGACACAGGGACAATGGCTGCCATCAGTGCTGAGGCCAGAGCCTGAAATGCTCTCTGTTGGGCTGCCTGCCCAGAATGAATGCCCTCCAGGAATGTATTTGTTTGTTGCAAATGCCTCTCAACACCCTGGATGGCATTCACAATGGTAGATTGCCCAACAGTGAGGGATTTCAGGAGGTCACTATCCTCTTCACTGAGGCTGACTGGGGCAGGGGCTGGGGTGCCTGGGACAAAGGAGATGCCCACCCTCCTGGGTGAGCGGGCACGGGATAGACGCTGAGGGGCTCCTGGGAGGGCAGTGCTGTTAGGGGGGGTGGCGGCTGTACCTGTTGTTGCGGCACAGAGGTGCCCACCACCGCAAGGGAGCTCCCATCAGAGGAGGAGTCGCTGTCACTGCTGCCTGCTCCTGTCCCTTCGCCCTCCGTCCCACAGTGGCTTCAGACTCCGTTGCTTCACCCTCCAGGGCCAAGTGGGTTGCAGCTCCCTCCTGCTCCGGTGCCAGTGCTCCTCTGCCTGATGATGCTATTGCACACAAGAACAGGTATACCACAAAAGGGGGGGGGACAGAAGAAAGACATGTTCAGTGCATGCAACACCACTACCATTGGCAGACACAACACACAGGGAGCAGCCCTCTGCACTACGCCATGCACTGACAGTTCCTATAAATTTCACCTGACCATGGGGTACGAGGCCTAAGACCAATTGCTGCACACCTGGAAGTCACAGGTGTAGATGGCTCTTACCACTGGTGGGGTTGGGGTGCCACATAGCCTGCCCTCAAGCGCCCATCCAACACCGCCAGGATCTGGAACATCAGGGGGGTCATGGTGCGACGGGCACCCCTCCCTCGTTGGGAGGCCATCCCCAGCTGGGCCTCCGCCGTTTTCTAGCTCCAGTGGCGCAGTTCCTCCCATCTTTTACAGCAGTGGGTGCTCCTTCTGTGCTAGACCCCCAGGGTCCGGACGTCCTTGGCGATGGCACGCCAAATACCCTTCCTCTGGTGGGCGCTGACCTAGAGGAATGGTACAGGGGGAAAGGAAATTACTTACCTGTCCAGACCATCATACTCATTGGCCATCAGTTCCCACCCATGCCCTGACACACATATACTCACAATCCGCACATGCAGGCCTCTGCCCCCCCATGTATCTTCCATCCACACCACTCACAGCAGGCATTGCCTATGCAGCATGCTCACAGTGTACTCACCTGTTTGTCTGGAGGACCGTACAGTTGCACGTCCTGGGGGAGGACCCCATCCACTAGTTTCTCCAGCTCCTCTGAAGTGAAGGCAGGGGCCCTTTCCCCAGACACTGTAGCTATCATTGCTTCCAGACACAGGTCACAGCAGCACTTGCAGTGTAGATCCTCTCCTGTTGAAGGTCAGGAATCAAGTGAGGAATCAGACAGAAAATGGTGGTCTCATCCGCGGCTGTGTATACCGTCACCGCCGGCGTACATCGTCATTGGCTCCTGGGACCCATAGGGCCCAATGTTAACCAATGCAGAAATGCGCTGCGGTCTTTGACCGCCCACCGCGATGGTGTACAATGCCAGCGCAGTTACCTCATATCCCCATGTTCCACCTTACAGGTCAGGCAGCCGCCATTTCAGAAGGCCACATAGCATGGATGTTAACTTTGTCACACCTATCTAGGCCAGGAATATAGACAGATACCAGCACATAGCGGATTACTAACATTTTTGCAAATAACACATTGTGATACCTCAGTGTTGGATGACCCTCTGCTCGCTGTTCTCCTCCATAGGGCACGTCAGCTGGGGCAGGTGTTGAGATGATGGCATCCTCCAGTGTACAGACCCCTGGAGGACCTGTCGACAATGGAAGAGAGACACATCCTAGTCACATACAGACTTAATCGTGCAACAATCTAGGAAATGTGTGCCCAGTTGGAGCCAGACCTGATTTCAACTATCCGCTATCCCACAGGAATCCCCCCTCTAGTGCAGGTCCTGTCTGTACTCCATTTCCTGGCCAGTGGGTCTTTTCAAACAACAGAGGCCATGGCATCAGGGATGTCCCAGCCAATGTTCTCTAACGTGTTGTCCAGAGTGTTGTCTGCCCTGCTGAAACACATGCGCAGCTACATAGTGTTCCCTCATGTGGAGGATTTGCCTACAGTGAAAGGTGATTTCTATGCCCCGGGACATATCCCCAACATCGTTGGCACCATTGGTGGGACACATGTGGTATTTGTACCCCCCTGCAGGAATGAACAGGTGTATAGAAACCGGAAGAGCTACCATTCGATGAATGCGCAGATGGTGTGTTTGGCATACCAGTACATCACCCATGTCAATGCCAAGTATCCTGGCTCTGTGCATGACGCTTACATTTTGAGAAATAGCAGCATCCCTTATGTGATGGGGCAACTCCAGAGGCACTGTGTGTGGTTAATAGGTGAGGGCAAGGTCCCAATACAGCTGACATATGTTTCTGGGTATGGGGCTGTCCCTAAGGGTTAGTGTGTATCTAACAGTTGTCCCTCGACATTTGCAGGTGACTCTGGTTACCCCAACCTGTCATGGTTACTGACCCCTGTGAGGAATCCTAGGACAAGGGCAGAGGAATGCTACAATGAGGCACATGGGTGAACTAGGAGGGTGATCGAACGTACCTTCGGCCTCCTGAAGGTCAGATTCCGGTGCCTACATCTGACAGGTGGCTCTCTATATTACTCACCGAAGAAGGTGTGCCAGATAATCGTGGCCTGCTGTATGATGCACAACCTGGCTTTGCGACGGCAGGTGCCTTTTCTGCAGGAGGATGGGCCAGATGGTGGTCTTGTGGCAGCTGTGGAGCCTGTGGACAGTGAAGAAGAGGAGGCAGAAGAAGAGGATATCAACAACTGAAACAACATCATCATGCAATACTTCCAGTGAGACACAGGTAAGAAGATGTCACTGCTTCCCACATCTCATACTATTGTTTGAGCTAGCATAAGTCTGTCATTTTCATTCAGTGTATGGACCCTGACTTGTCACTTTGACATTCCATTTCACAAATCTGGGTCCCACTTTGTGCCCTCTGCTATGTTTACTGCTGGCCTACAGCTGTGTTACATTGGTATGTGAACAAGTAAATTGACATTGCTATATTCCAGAGTTATTGCAATTACACATTTGTGAAAGCACAGACTGACTCCAGATTGTTATGTGATTGAAGTGTGTTTATTCCAGTGCAAATAAGTGAAGGGGTGGTAAAATGGGCTGGGGTGATGGTGGAGGAATGTCCATGGCAGAGTCCAGTCTATTTGTTTCACAGCTGCATTGTCCAAAGGGGCATAGGAAGTGGAGCAATGGCAGTTTAAGGATGGACAGGGTGACATAGTAGGACAAAAGGGTGACAATTAGGGTGGTCTTATTTCCTGGCGGGGGTCTTGGCAATGTTCTCTGTTTTGTTCCTGGATCTCAGGGACCGTTTGCGGGGTGGTTCTCCATCTGGATGGGGTGGGGTGGGGTGCTGGTGTCCTGTTGTTCCTGTGGTGGTGCCTCCTGTCCACTAGCGCCCGGCAGAGGTGGAAGGCTGTTCATTGTCCAGGCTAGTGTCAGGGGCCCCTTGTTGTGCCACTGTGTCCCTCCTGGTGTTGACAAGGTCTGCCAGCACCCCTGCAATTGTGACCAGGGTGGTGTTAATGGACTTGAAGTCCTCCCTGATCCCAAGGTAGTGTTCCTCCTGCAGCCGCTGGGTCTCCTGAAACTTGGCCAGTACCGTTGCCTGGGAATGATGGTAAGCTCCCAGGATTTTGGAGAGTGCCTTGTGGAGTGTCCGTTCCCTGGGCCTGTCCCCCCCTGTCGCACAGCAGTTCTCCCAGTTTCCCTGTTATCCTGTGCCTCTGTCCCCTCAACTGTGTGCCCACTGCCACTGCCCCCAGGTCCCTGATTGTCCTGTGTTAGTGGGGTTGCCTGGGTTCCCTGCAGTGGTGGACACACTGATGATTGACGTGTCCTAGGGACAGAGGGATGGGCCCGCTGGGTGGGTGCTGTACTGGTTTTTCGTGAGGGGGGAGGCTCTGTGGTGGCTTGTGACAGTGGCAGGGGAACCGACTGTCCCGAGGTCCCAGATGGGCCGGGCTGGTCATCTTGATCCAGGCGTGCTGAGCTGCTGTCATCACTGTGGGTCTCTTCTGTGGGGGGACTGAATATGTCTTGCACCTCCTGTCCGGTGACGTTGGGTAGGGATCCTGTTGGAGTGTAAATGCATAGTTATTGTATCGGTGTGTGCCATCGTGTGCAATGGGTGACTGACCCTCTACTGCTGTGCTTGCATTATTGGCTTGGTCATTGTGTGATTGGTGATTTTCGGGCATTAGTGTGTCTCTGTGCTTGACATGCTTGGCTGATGGGTGTCCATGCATTGGTGTGGCATGCAGGGCTTGGTTTTGTGATGGGTGAATTGTGATGGTGGGGTATATGCGAGGTGGTGGAGTGATGGGGGTGATGGTAGGGCTAGGAGTTTGTAATAGAATGCAGGTGGGGTGGGGGTGATAAGGTAGTAAAGATTTGCCTTACCAGAGTCCAGTCCTCCTGCTACTCCTGCGAGGCCCTCAGGATGCAGTATTGCCAAGACCAGCTCCTCCCATGTTTTTATTTGTGATGGAGGAGGTCGGGGTCCCCCGCCAGTCGTCTGTACAGCAATCTGGTGTCTGGAGGCCACAGACACACCTTCCCCCGTAGGTCGTTCCACCTCTTCCTGATGCCATCGCGTGTTCTTGGATGCTGTCCCACTGCGTCAACCCTGTCGACAATTCTGAGCCATAGCTCCATCTTCCTCAGCAGAAAGACACCTCCTACCACCACTCCCTCTGCCTCCACTCCACTCCCCAACCCTCTCCCTCTTCCCGCCCCAGTGTGTCTAAAAAGCTTTTCCTGGCAAACATTGACTGTTCCCTACCCCTCCACCCCCGTCCTTCCCCTCGGGCCAGGGTGTCCCAAACACAGGCCAACACCTCAGCCACCAAGTCGGCGTCCGCTGTGGTACCTCCAACTCCCAGAGGCTCAAAGGGGACACCCGTCCGGCCAGCCAGTGTGCCACCAACCCCTGCAAAGGACCAAACCATTCCGCCACCTGCCAAGGTGAAGAAGGGGACGACATGCAGAAAGGGCAAGGAGCACGACCCACCCAGCAAGGCCTCCTCCAAAACTCCAGCTGCCAAAGCCAAGGTTGCAACAGCATCTGCCAAGGTGAGGAAGGGGCAGAAAACCCAAGGCAAGGCACTTCAGCCATCGGAGGCTGCAGGTGAAGGCCTGGTGGCCACTAGCAGAACCGCCAGCCCCGCCACCTGCCCCGCAGCAAGCACCGCCACCTGCACCGCCGATGCCACCACTACTGTCAGCAGTAGCATCCCCAGTGGGCAGCTGTCCGAGGCTGCAGGAGAAGGGCTGGGGCCTACCTCCACCACTGGCAGCACCGCCACCTGCACCACGGCCAGCCTCACAGCAGCCCCACCGCAAGCACCGCCAGCTACACCGCCGATGCCACCACTACTGTCAGCAGCAGCATCCCCAGTGGGCAGCTGTCCGGGGCTGCTGGAGATGGCCTGGAGCCTCCCACCACCACTGGAAGCACCCCCACCAGCACCGTCAACACTACCAGTTTGCAGCCTTAGGTGCCGCAGCATGGAGTCTAGCCCTGCCTCCATGGACTATCAGGCAACCTGGTCCCTGGAAATCCCGTGCCTCAGACACCCAGGTGAGGGAATGTGAACTGACACAACCCCAGTGCTCCATCACTCAGCACAATGACCCCTCCAGAACCAGTGGAGAAAGGCATCCACTGACCATATCCTTGGCAGGATGAAGCAGACTGGGCACAATGTCCCCTCCAGAACCAGTGGAGAGAGGCATCCACTCAACCTATCCTTGGCAGGATGAAGCAGACTGGGCACAATGCCCCCTGCAGAACCAGTGGAGACAGGCATCCACTCACCCATTCCTTGGCAGGATGAAGCAGACTGGGCACAAAAAAAACCTATGAACCAGGGGATAGGGAGGCTTATAGAAAAGAGATTAGAGCCTATCATATGGAGATAAAACGAGCACAGAGGACCTATTATGCAGAAAGAATTGAGATATCAGCTGGGTCTCCTAAAGCAGTATTCCAGATACTAAAAGAAATCATTCAAGCACCCTGTGCGGAGAATCCCATAGCAGCCTCAGTAGAGCATAGTAACAATTTAGCAGGATTCTTCCAACAAAAGATCTCAGATATTTACTCCAACTTTCCAAAAACGACTACCAGGCAGGAAGGACAGGCCTCCCTACCCAAGAATGATAGGGCCATCCTCTCCCAGTTCACCCCTATTTCTCCGGAAGAAGTCTCCTCATATTTAACCACTCTCAAGTCCGGCTCTCCTTTAGATCCAGCCCTCCCCCCACCAGATATCAGCCCAAGGCGCCACGGTTATTGTCCCGGCTATAACAAATATGCCGAATAAGTCCATCTCCAAGGGTGTAGTTCCCGGACTATGGAAACACGCCATCGTGAAAACTCTACTAAAAAAACGATCATTGATGCAACAGACTTGAAGAACTATAGACCTATCTCCCTTTTACCCAGACCCGGTAAAATTCTAGATAAACATATCAACACTGCAGTTGTCTAACTTTTTGGAAGTGAACAACTGTCTGCATCCCACCCAGACAGGCTTTAGACCCCAACACATCACGGAAACAGCGCTCATAGCCGTACTGGAAGAAGCCAGGAAGAGCATGGACCAAGGAAAGATCACAGCTGTCATACTTTTAGATATGAGTGCAGCTTTTGACATGAGGTGTTAGGTCAGAGGATGAGAAATTTGGGAATAGAAGGGCATGCCTTGGCCTGGCTTTCATCATTTCTAAAAGACAGGTCCTTCCAGGTCTTAGACAGATCCCACCTCTCAGCCAAATTTCACAACATCTGCGGGGTACCACAGGGCTCATCACTCAGCCCCATGCTTTTTAATATATATATGGCTCCTCTGGCTAAGTTGGTGGAATCCTTGGGGCTTTCATTAATCTCCTATGCCAATGATACGCAATTGGTGGTTTCGTTAAACTCTAATTCTATACAGGACGTAGCATCTTTATCCTCCTGCCTGCAAGATGTAGCAGGTTGGATGACGAACAGCAGAATGCTATTAAATAATGATAAAACTCAGTTGATGATCTTGGGTCATAAACCTGGACCCAATCAGCCTTTGGAGATTGATGTTCCCAGGAGGGTTCTTCCGGCCCCAAAGGAACATATCAAAAGCCTAGGGATATGGTTGGATCCATCCCTCACGATGGACCACCACGCCAAGCATATATCTGGTATTTGCTTTGGCCTTTTAAGACTTCTAAGGAAGGTCTTGCATATTCTTCCTCCGGTGGCAAAAAAAGCTTACTGCTCAAGCTCTAATTATCTCTAGACTGGACTACGGAAACAGTCTATTTGAGGGTCACCCTTATATGTCAAGAATAAATTACAGAGGGTCCAAAATGCGGCAGCCCGTCTTTTGTTGGATATTCTCAGAAGGAGCTCTGTAAAGGAAGGATTGATCCTACTACATTGGTTACCCGTTGATCAACGCATCAAATTCAAGGTTTTGTGTTGTATCCACAGATCCCTCCACAACAGGGCCCCCCAGATACTGAGAACCCTTTCTTCTTTTCACACGCCTAATAGGGATCTTAGGTCAGCATCAGTGGCCCTTGCTATCCTCCCCAGAATAAAAAAATCTAGATGAGGAGGTGCCACTCTTGCCTACCAAGGAGCCAAGCTATGGAACTCTCTTCCCACTGGCTTGCGTATGATGACCAATGAATGTAACTTCTGGAAGTCCCTAAAAACGTGGTTGTTTTAGGTGTAGGGTACTCTCTCTGTCTGTACTGGTCCGTAGTCCTCTAGCGCTGGGAAGCCTATTGGTAGCCATGCGCTTTATAAATAATATAACATAACGTATAACAAGGCCCCCTACAGAACCAGTGGAGAAAGGCATCCTCTCACCCTATCCTTGGCAGGATGAAGCAGACTGGGCACAATGTCCCCTCCAGAACCAGTGGAGATAGGCATCCACTCACCATATCCTTGGCAGGATGAAGCAGACTGGGCACAAGGCCCCCTACAGAACCAGTGGAGATTGGCATCCACTCACCTATTCCTTGGCAGGATGAAGCAGACTGGGCACAAGGCCCCCTCCAGAACAAGTGGAGAAAGGCATCCACTCACCCTATCCTTGGCAGGATGAAGCAGACTGGGAACAATGCCACCTCCAGAACCAGTGGAGATAGGCATCCACTCACCCATTCCTTGGCAGGATGAAGCAGACTGGGCACAAGGCCCCCTCCAGAACCAGTGGAGAAAGGCACCTACTCACCCTATCCTTGGCAGGATGAAGCAGACTGGGCACAAGGCCCCCTCCAGAACCAGTGGAGATATGCATCCGTTAGAGAGACTGTGGCTTTGCACTCCCCAGGACGAGGCAGTGGGCAAACCACCCACTTGAAAGACTGTGGATTTGCACTCACCAGGACCAGGCAGTGGGCAAACCACCCACTTGAGAGACTCTGGCTTTGCACTCCCCAGGACCAAGCAGTGGGCATGGAACCCCCTTGAGGAGCAGTCGCTTTATTCAATCTTCCGGCTGAGGTGTCCCCCCCTTTCCTGTCCCCCTGAGGTGCCTGTGTGTTTTCGACCTGATGCCCCAGCAGTGTTTTCTCCGTATTGAGGCAGGAGTCAAGTGTGGGCTTGGCCCATGATTTTTGGCCCAGTGGCCCACGGACATGTGGAAGGGACAATGTACGGCCTTATGTATATATTGAATATTTTTGTAGATACTGTTTTAAGTATTGTTATGTATATCTGCCTATTTCTAAAATTACACTGATTTGACTCTATTCCTTTGGTCCTTGAGTTCTTCCAGGGGGTAACGGGGTGTAAATATACTGTTGCTGCATGTGTTTGTGTGTATGGTGTTGTGGGTGAGGGTGAGGGTGGGGGTGGGGTGTTGCGTGTGTGTATCACTCTCTTTTTCCTCTCCCCGCCCCCTGTGTACTAGGTGCAGTACTCACCGTGGTCATCGACGCCATCTTTCGTATTCTTGGTGAATGAGGAGATGGACCATCATGGGCAGGACCCGTAACTCGGGCTCCATGGCGTCCTGGTTCTTCGTTGAGTGTTGAGTGGTTTCCCTTCCAAATAATGTTTACTCTGTGCTTTTGATGGCGTTGGTACCGCCCCAGAAAAGCTGGTGGATTGGCGGGTTGTGATGGGGTGGGTGGTACATTGTCTTCCGCCTGTCTGTTGGCGGTGACCGCTGCGGTGTTTGTTGCTAACGCCATGGCAGTCAGAGTGTTAAAATGGCTGTCTGTGTTGGCGGTTTCCACCGTCGTCGTGATATAATTTTTTTTACCTCCGGCCTGTTGGCGGTATTACCGTTGCTTTAACACCGACTGCCATGTTTGTAATGAGGGCCTAAGTCTTTAAAAAGTTATAACTCGTGTTTCCCATTATCTGATTTTAAACATTTTGGTGTCATTTTAAAGATAATATAATATATTTGTAAAATTTGGTGTTAGATTTTTATTGTGTTTTGTGTTTTACTTATTTACTGTTTTGTGATTTTTAAATGCTTTACACACTTGTCTCCTAAGTTAAGCCTTGTCGCTCATTGCCAAGCTACCAAGGGTTGAGCTGGGCTTCATTTATTGAGACCTAACTGGATCTAATTGAAGGATAGTGGCCTATTGCTAAGTGTAGGTACTTACTTGACCTTACCAATAGTCCACTTTCCAACATACTTCTCTCAAGAAACCATAACGTGTGCTCTCGCCATGCACTGCTAATTACCCCACATATTAAGTCATTCATGACATCTTCTATGATATCATTGATAACATCACTGTAGCATTTCCAATAAAATTATTGATGAGAAAACTATGCATGGCAAGGGCACTAGTTATAGTTACCTTAGGCCAAGACATATAGGCCCTCATTACAAGTTTGGCAGTCACAGGACCACCATGTTGGTGGCGGCGGTTATACCGCTGATGGCCAGGCGGTGAATACCACCAAATTATGACCATGGCAGTCTTCCCAACAGAACACAGCCAAATTACCACTGGTACTGCCAGTGTGGTCAGGCACCTTCAGACTGGCTTGGACCATGTTTCTGTGGGGCGCATTTCAAGACTGTACACTGCGAGGGTTTCCTCTGCGGTAGCACCGCCACCAAAACCCTGGCCGAAACCAACTCTATAAAAGGAAACACCCACCCTCAGGGACACAGACCCACCAGGGAGCCAGATCTCGAAGTCCTCCCACTGCTCCTGCTCACAACAACCCCAGAGCCAGTGACAAAGACAACACCCGTAAGTACACATACCAAGCAAACACTCGAGGGAAAGGCATTAGTACACACCCACACAAAACACACATATCCGGGACGGCCTGCGATGGACACACACACACGTAACCACACACCCATACGAACAGACAGACACACACACACATACACACACACACACATACTACACACACGCATACCCAAACAACACACACCAGAGCAACACACACATGTCGTCCACACTAACCCCCACGACATACACCACCTTCACTGTCGAAAACAGTCATACACAACTCTACCAACTCACACAATCACATCACAACTGCAACTATATAAACTCTTCACAATCGCTCTCACTGCACATCTCCATATGTCAACACATACATACAACACGTAACAACACCACAAGACCAATCAACACAATTACACTGCCAGTCAAAGAACAATTCAACACACCATGCACACATCACACTCAACGCATGGGACATAGTCAACACCACACACATGCACACACACACACACACACACACAACCACACAATGATACACAACAACATCATCACAAATGCCAGCAATTACTGTACACAATTTGGCTACACACATGCATGGGACAAACACAAATATATCCAACACACAAAACACTGCAATGACAGTGGGACCAATGGCGGTGCCACACACACACATACAGCCCAGGCATAACAGCAAGCACAACCAACACACACGAGTCACACACACACAAACCAAAGCCCACATACACTAAACAACCATGTAGAAAGAAAGGCAGGACAAGCATGTTACCATCGAATCCAACAACATGTTGGGCCAGATGTATTCAGAAGGTGAAATGGATGAAGAATGAACAACTATATACAATCACAAGGCCAATGGCCAGTCCAATGTCCATGTTTCAACAGGAACAAATGGCACTGCACTGTGCCCCTACTTGACTCCTGACTGCAAAATGACCTCCCCAGGGTAGGAGCATCAACGGGGCAGGCAGGCACCTCATGGATTGGGGAGGAGGTGCTGGAGGAGGGGGTCTGGGCTTGGAAGGGGGGTTCCTGGGCTTTGTTCTGGGCTTGGGAGAGGGGTAACCTGGGCTTGGGTCTGAGCTTAGGAAGGGGGGTCATTGGCCTTGGGAGGGGCAGACATCTTGGCAGGGGGAGGGTCATGGGCACTACCAGGGGGCAGGGGAGGACTTGGAGGTGGAAGGGCTGGACTTTGGGAGGGACACAGCGCTTGGGGGTTTCACTGGGTGAGAGAGAGGTAGGGAACAGGTCAAACTCCAAAAGGAAATGTTTCTTAGACACGCGGACGGTAATGGCAAAAGGATTTGAGAGTGGGGGAGAGGAAGTGGTTGTCAGATGTGTCTTAGTGCAGGTGCGTGGTGGAATGCTTGTGGGTGCTGGGTGTCTGTTGGGTGGGTGAGTGCTGG
Source organism: Pleurodeles waltl (assembly GCF_031143425.1). Lineage (NCBI taxonomy): Eukaryota > Metazoa > Chordata > Amphibia > Caudata > Salamandridae > Pleurodeles > Pleurodeles waltl. The sequence goes on from NC_090444.1 coordinate 178,745,852, forward strand.
CGTTTGGGTGTTTTGGGAGGAAGTGGGGAGGAGGTGCTGGGAGATGCTGTGTGGATGGGTCACTGTCTGTTGGGGTGGTGTCTGCAGGTATGTACATGTGCTGCATGTGGGGGTATCAGTGGTTGTGATGGATACAGATGTGGTGACTGGGGTGGATAGCCAGAGTCATCTGGGTGGATGTCTGCGATTCTGAAATTACGCTGACTCTGGGCAAGACAGGAATGGTGGCTGGATCCATCAGTGATAGTGTGGTGGCTGCAGGTGTGTCTGGTGTAGTGTCTGTGAGGAAGGGGGAGAAGAGGGAGTCATTGCAGGGAGTGGATGTTGTGGATGCTGTGGATGTTGTTGTGTCTGCAGGTGTCTGTTGCTTGTGTGCATGCTGATGGTGGGTCTTGTGGTGCTTGTGTTTGTCTCTGGAACCCTTGTCTGCTGAGGTGGGTGCAAGCCTGAATGGATATGTGGAGAGGGGTTTGGGTTTGGGAAGAGGTAGTTGGAGGGGGGCGGTAGACAAAGGGACAATGGCTGCCATAAGAGTGTAGGCCAGAGCCTGAAAGGATCTCTATAGGCCAGCCATGGCACGGTGAATGCCCTCCAGGAATACGTTGCTCTGTTGTACTTGAGCTGCCAGTCCCTGGATGGCATTCATGATGGGCAACTGACCCATAGAGATGGACCCCAGGAGGTCAATAGCCTCTGCACCAAGAGCAGCAGGGCTGACTGGGACAGGAGCAGAGGTCCCGCGGTGAAGGAAATGCCCACCCTCCTGGATGAGTAGGTACAGGCAACTGGGTGGTTAGCAACTGGGAGGGTGGTGGTAGTGAGGGGGGGTGGCAGACAAAGGTGGTCCTGGGGTGGTCCCAGATGAGTCCATCACCATCAGGGATTGTCAACTGGAAGAGTAATCCAATGAAGAGGTGGCAGGTTCTGTCTCCCCCATGGCACTCCCCATACCCCCTGTCCCACTGGGTCCCTTTGTGTCGCTGGTATCAGCTTCCTGGGTCCTATGGGCTGCTGCTTCCCCACATTCCTGTACCTCGTCTCCTTTCACAGAGGATGCTGTTGCACACAAAGAGAGAGAGAGAGAGAGAAGGAGGGGGAGAGAGAGAGAGAGAGAGAGAGAGAGAGAGAGAGAGCGAGAGAGAGAGAGGTAATGGCAAAATTGTTTAAATATACCTCCTATTGACACAGGTAAACATGTACATCTGTCACAATACATATCATGGCTAGGCAATCGCTTTTGCAAATACATTGTTGTGTAGCCATTTTAGTTATTTTAACACACTAGGCCTGCTGGTGTTCACTTTAACCTAGATACACTTTATTCACCTTCATTTATTATTGTTATAATAGCAACTTTTATGGGTTTGTTTTATTTCTCTTTCTAATTGTTTTTTCCTAGGCCAGCATTCTGTTCTCAAACAAAACATTCTTGCTCACTCTGTGCTTTTTCCAAGCTGCAGTAAGATAGGTTGCCGGTGAACGTGGTATAAAGTTTTGTCTCTGACATTCATAGAAAACACACATCCTTAGGTAGGGACATTTTCTCAGAACATCAGCTGTTTTATTATAAAAACACTTCCCTGTCCCTTACACGTTAGAGGGAGATTCCAGCCAAAGAACAACGACTGTATGCTGATTGCTGTATGTTTCACTACAGCTGCTTATGCAGACTTCAGGCCTTTGCTTAGGTATGGGGGACGATGTCTTCCCAGGGGAACCTGAAGGGCAGAATTAGAGCTTAACATGCTGTGCTCGATTATAGCCTAGGTAGGAATTAGCCCATAGACTTTAGTGACAATATGGTAGCGTTATTTCTATGCTTTACTCTCCTTGTCACAATTTTAATCTTGTCATGCTGTATTGTCCTGGTTATTGAAGTCCATGCTTTGCTATTTAGGATGCAGTCGCTTCATTAAAACATTATTGAAACAGATATTGCCTCTGATTGTCATTGTGTATGTAAGACTAATGTAATCGAGAGAAACGGATGAGACCTGAGTGACCACGATTTCCCGGAGAAATCAAGTATGTCATGCGCTCGGCTGCCCAATCGTCCCTGCCTTTGGGTAGAGATGAGGCACTGCTAGTTAACCGGAGCAAAACCCGGATTGGAGCGACAAGCGTCACCTGTAGTGGGTCAGACTCAGACTCCCGCACCCCAGGCGATCCTGCAGCTCAAAATCCAGTAGTCTCATTAGAATAACAAGAGCCTACGCAACAACACATTACCGATATCATGTCATGACATGTCACCACTACCCACACCCGTCTGCCTACCCTCACACCTACAGCTATACCTATGTAGGATAGCACTACTACACACATCCTCATGATACCAACCAATGCTCTTTAAAGCTGGCACACCATGCCCTGTATTGAGTAACAATACTATGCCTGAATACACATCTTACCTCTATATACCCCTAACACCCATCAGATGTGCAGCTGACACAACAAAACACAGCAGGCTTCTACAGTGACAACACCTGATTAGTCCATGTCCTCTGTAACGTACATTACAGTGAAGACAACTCCACTCACAAACCACACACGACCTTCCTGTCCTTATTCATGGCTGTCCACTCAGTACAGTGATGCCAGTATGGAGGACAACACTGATATGCCAGTCCCGGTCAGACACCCAATCACTTCACATCAGATGTGCACTATGTGAATCCGTGGTATAACCATGTGAGCAGTCAGACCCTATCACAGAGCCAGAGCTGCTGACACAAAACACAAATATCACTACTCAGCATACTGCAAGTGCATTTACAATGGGCCATTTACCACATGTTTACCGTCCTAACACATCCACTGAGGGCAGTGTCACAACAGATGAATCTCTGGAACACACATACCACATTAAGGACCATTCCCATGCTACCACACATGCAGGTACACCAGTTAGAATAGGCACCATGACAACACACATGGGCAAATACCACTGCTAGTACACCTAATACACATCCCACTAACACGTAAGCAGCCTGAGGAGACAGAATACAAAATTACCTTGACCTCACCATGCTATGTGTTATGTAATCTGCCACTACCTAGCTGTAAAGCTATCAGCAGTGCCCCCAGGTATCAAAGTGGACATGATGTATGCAGTCAGTCAGCAATGTGGCAGAGGACAGGCTAGGGCTTTGTCATACATGCCATATCAGCCGCAAGGTGACACATAAGGGTCCTCCCAGGGCACTTACCACCTCCAATACTGAACCATAGTTTGAAAGGCCACATTCCCACAAGTTTTGCTCAGGAATGGATTTTCTGTGCAATCAGCCTTCATCATTTCAACATGTTTCAGTATCCCACGTTGCCTACCTACACAATTCTACAGCCAGCACATCACCTATATATGCCCAGTCAGCCATCAGGCCAATACTCATGTTCCATGATGCCAGTTTTGTGGAGGAATTGTGATACCAGGCCCACAATCTGTCAATACCAGATTCAGTACATGACTTCTTTAGTCGCAGTGATAAAGGAGAGTCATACAGTCACATATGCATGTAGGCTACACAGATGGCAGTGAACTGACACCTTAGTGCCCTGATGCAGATGGCAGGAGCTGGTCATACAAAAATGCTCAGGGTGATACTGACACTCACATTCATTATATGGCCAGGAAGGAGTGACACAGGTGACTATGTCATTAGTGCATCACCACATTACTGACATGGAGAGGCATGGAACAGGGAGATTTACATCTAATGACTATTATGCATGGAGACACATCAACAAAATATACTCTGCCAGAGTGCCAGTTTACCATTTTCTAATGTTGATACACATGTAGCATGAACTACAATGCCACTCTGTCAGAAATGAGGCACCTAATCCTCTTCAAGGCTAGGCAAGTCCCAGGATACAGTGATTACCCACCCCCTTGTGGCTGCAGTGCTGCCCTCAAATGCCCATCCAGCTCAGGGTATGCCACTGCCAAAATGCGGGCTATTAGAGGGGTCAGGTTCCGATGGGCACCCCTACCTCATTGGAAGGACATCCCCAGCTGGGCCTCTGCGGTCTTCAGGGCCCAGCGTCTCTGGCCCTCCCAGGGTCAGCACTTGCTTGGTGATTGCACGCCGGATCTCCTTCTTCTGATGGGTGTTGACCTGCATGGGTGACACAGACAGAAGGAGAAAGTCACGTGGACTGGCACCATACCAAACAGCAGTGGACTAAAGACATCAGACCCACTAAATGCCCACACATTCCTATCCTCACGCTTCACATGCATTAATTCCATGCCCCCTGCATGCATTTACCCCCTGACCGGCACATGTAGGCCATTCACCCTCACACACACCCCTATCACACATGACAGTGGCATTGGGCTCACCTGCTCCTCTGGTGCCTCATACAGCTGTCCATACATGGGTAGGACCCCTTCCACCAGCTTCGCAAGATCCTCTTGTGTGAAGGCTGGGACCCTATCACCTGCAGGGTGTGGTATGGTGGCTTCCAGAGACAGTACACAGCAGCTAACGGAGTGGAGGTCTTGCTTGCAGGAGTGTCAGGAGTCAATTGAGCAAGGCTGCAGAAAATGGAGGTCACAGCCACTGCGTACAGGACCCTCACCGCCGGCGGTGATCGCCATTGGCCCCAGTCCCCCATAGGCAACAATGTTAACCAATGAGAAGTTGCATGGCGGTTGCGACCGCCTACCACCATGACGACATACGCCAGTGGACTTAGGTCACTTCCACCTGTCCAGTGATGCAGGACAGGCAGCTTCCATTTTATGAACATTTCATGCATTGATGCAGCTAAATAAGTGTGCAGCATAGGCCTACTCCACAGCTGAATGCGGAGCAGGCCTATGTTGTGCCATCTTGATTTGGCTAATACATGTGACATGCATGACACAGTTACCTCATATGGCTGGTATGTCTACAGTGTTAGCTGTGTGCAACAATGATATGTAGTGCTAACATGGGTGGAGTGCAGATCACATTGTACAATCTCTCCTCTCTATCATAGATATCGTGTAATGAGGATATTAAGACATGCACCAGTGTACCTGTTGGGGAATCCCCAAGATACCTTCTGCGTTATCTGTCAGCATCCCCAGGGATTAGGGTTAAATCATATCTCTGTTCTTGGTTAAACCTTCATGTTTCTAAGTAAACATAATATGCTGTGTTACACAATTGGTTTTATCAATGCTTGTTTTACCAATGCTTGTTTGCTAATGTGAGCAAGTGTAGACATGTTCTTCGGATTGGGTGCGGTGACTCATCCACATGTGGAAACTCAACTGCTTTCCTGACTGGCTATAAATAGCAGAGTGAAGCATGCCTCCCTGCTTGGCTTTGTTTTGCTTCCTGATCTCAGCATCTGATTTGGCAGTCCAGCACCTGCTGTCATCCTCGTATTCAGGAATTTTGAGGCAATTCCTTTCTTCATTCCTGTACCAGCTGACACCAGGCATTCCTCCAGCACTCCGGAAAAGACTGCAGCTAAGTGACTAGTATTCTCCAGGGAGTTTGTTCTTTGAGCGCCGCGCTTTCCTAGAACAGCTGGTGTATTTCAGACCTCGTATTTTGGCAGAGTGCTTATCTTAAAGAGACAAATGCATTTCTGAGCATTCTACATTATTATTTTAGTTACTTGCCTAAATGTGCCTCAGGAAATCTGCTTGAGCTCAAGTACTACAAAAAGTGACAGTGCAATTTTAAAAGAGCATTTACGTGACTTTTCTTTCTCTAATAGCATAACTCTTGGATTCAAATTGTGTCGTTCATGCCTGTGTTTCACGTTTGAGGAATTTGCTTTTGAAGGGTTTTTCACACACACAGTGAAACCAAACCAAACTGTGCCAACCTAACTGTTTAAACCCAAAGTGGACATTTGTATTTCTTGGATTGTTTTTGTTCCTTTTAGTTTAAGCCTACGCATGCAGGAAAGTTATACGTGATATAATTAATGCCCTTGTTTGTCTTTCTTGTGCATGATAAGTGCAACCACAGTTCTAATTGTATTGTGCAACAGTGAATCTCTGTGAAGCCAGCCCTAGTGTCGCAATACTTATTGCTATGGTACTCAGTTTGGGGTTTTGGTAATGCAGTGTTAGTAATTGTGCCAACAGTTATTATATCCAAGAAAAGTGCTGGAGCATCCTGGTGTTCTTCTACCGCTCCCGTGCCCATATGAGAAAGAGAGATTCAGTTTCAAGAAAGTTGAGTGCACTAACTCTCCTATCACTCTGTCAACAACGACCTGCCTCCCGAAGATACAGGGTGCCTGGCTGGACCGGCAAGACGTGGCAGTGTTTTGTCTCTTTCTCTTCCAGTCCCCCTTTCCTTTTGGGACACCTGCCGGGGTTTCTGTGTCCACCAGGAAGTGCAGAGAGGTGTTCCAGGAGGTCAGGGGCATACCATCGCCCCTGCAGACATCCTGCCTTTCAGGTGAGTGGCCCCGTGTTGACATAATGCCAAGCCACAACATACATGCCTGGGTGATGTATTCCTCAATGGGTATTTTCAAAGGTTCAGTACAGGCTTTACCAGCTGATCAGTATGCTCCATCTTTATTAGATTTAACTAGGGCCCTAGCGGGATTACAGAAGGAAGTTCTTTCCTTAAAGCAAGAGAATCTGGAGTTGCACACTGAACTACAGCGGTATAAACCACAAGACCCCCCCAGGGGAAGAGTCAAACTAAAACAAAGATCTCCAGTACCACAGGCCCCTCGGTTTGACACGTCTAATCATGTTCCTAGACCCAATTCAGGGCCAATGACTTCCACCACACAACCCATGCAGGTAATGGTCACAACACCAACCCCTGTGCCCTTAGCTCCTCCAGAAAGGTTTTTTGGAGAGAGTACCAAGTTCAACATTTTTCTTAACCAGTGCCAGCTATAGTTTTTGTGTCAGGCAGCTGCATTCTCCAACGATGCTGCAAAGGTAGCTTTTATTATCTCTTATGTGGGAGGCAATGCAGCTAATTGGTCTATTCCGCTGGTGGAGCGCAATGACCCTATACTGTATGATTTCAACCGGTTAAAGGAAGCCTTGCAGAAACTGTTCGCCAAACACCTCTTCGTGCAAGCCAGTGACAATGAGCTGCTGAATTTGCACCAGGGAAACACGGATCTACTGTCCTATATCACCTCTTTCAATCGGTTGGTGGCAGAGATTGAGTGGCCTGAGGAGAAGAGGACCTCCCTCTTCTATCGTGGCCTTCGGGACGATCTCAAGGATGTTCTAGCCCAAATTTTGAAACCTCCTACGGAGTGTTCCGAGTTCATTGACCTGGTGGTACGATTTAATTACCACTTGAGTGAACGTAAGGGAGAAAAATTCTGGGGTGACACACGATTAGTGGTGCTCAAAACTGAGAAAAAGCAGTCCACCATTCCCACTCATGATACACCTGAGCCAATGCAAATTGCCAGTGTGCGGGGCCCACTATCTAAGGAAGAGAAACAACGTAGGAACAAATTGAAACTGTGTTTATACTGCGGTAAGCCAGGGCATTTTGCTCAGGAATGTCCCAACAAGCCTACTGCTTCAAAGAAAGCTATTGGAGCGAAAGCCATTCTCTCTTCCTGACCAGGCGGAAAACTAACTGGCGCGATAGCTTCTGAGACCATTTTATCGAGAACTTCTTTCAATATGGTCTCACATCTTCTGGCTAATACCACCAGTCCAGTACCTCGACATCTAACTCTTATTGTGACGTTAGTGTTGTCCCCTCAGGTTCGTAAGGTCATTCCCATATTGCTTGACATTGAGGCTACCAGAAACTTTTTAGACTTGGGTTTGGCTAAAACCCTAAATATTACGACTGTCAGAAAAGACGTCCCTGAACCAGTCAGAGCTGTGGATGGCTCAGAATTGTCCTCCAGGCTTATCGTTTATCAAACAACACCCTTGTCCATGCTTTGTGCAAACAACCATACAGAACAAATTCAGTTTGACCTCATAGATACCTCAATGTTTGGAGCCATTTTGTGGATACCCTGGCTTCAGTTACACAATCCCAAAATTGACTGGGCAGCAAGGACAGTGACATTAGACTCTAAACATTGCTGGCACTCCTGTTACCAAGACAAACCATTACTAGTGACACCCTTGCATTGTGGGTCCACACATAGAACGGCTATCAAGCCAGACGACACACTGGCCATTCCTGCACCGTATAAAGACTTCCATTATGTCTTCTGTGAACAGAAGGCCACCCAGCTGCCACCACATAGGTCATGTGATTGCCGTATCGACTTGATTCCAGGGGCAACAATACCATGTAGTAGGGTATATGCTCTTTCTGAGCCTGAGAATCGATACCTGTGAGACTACCTGGATGATCTATTGGCTAAGGGTTTCATTCGTCATTCAACGCCACTAGTATCGTCGTCTTTGTTCTTCATGCCCAAGAAGAATCGCGAGTTGCGCGCATGTATAGATTATCACGCAGTGAACAAAGTGACCATAAAAAATTGGTATCCATTTCCGTTGATCCCGGTATTTTTAGATCAGGTACGTCAGTCGACCATTTATACTAAACTTGAGCTCCGGGGCGCCTACCACTTGATCCGAGTGATGAAGGCGGATGAGTGGAAGACGGCGTTCCGAACTAAACTCGGACTCTTCGAGTACACAGTGATGCCCTTCGGGTTGTGTAACGCTCCTGCAGCGTTTCAATTTTTCATCAATGAAGTGCTGCAGGAGTTTCTGTATATTTGTGTAGTGGTATACATAGATGACATTTTTATCTATTTGTCTTCCACTGAGGAACATATAGAGCATGTAAGAGCAGTTTTACAACAGCTTTGTGAGCATCATCTCTTCGCCAAGCTGGAAAAATGTGTTTTTCACGATACAACTGTAGAATTCCTGTGATATGTGATCACTCCATGGATAGGTCCAAGGTACAGGCCATCCTGGATTGGGTAGCCCCAAGATCCATCAAGGAAGTGCAACAGTTTTTGGGCTTTGCATATTTTAATTGGAGATTTATACCCCACTTTTCTACTGTGGTATCTCCCATAACTCGTCTCCTATGAAAGGGGGTTAGGTTCCTCTGGGATGCAGAAGCTGAGAAAGCCTTCCAACATCTTAAAAATACATTCACTGAAGCACCAATTCTCCACTATCCCGACCCGGCTCAGCCATTTTTCGTGGAAGCAGACGCTTCCCAAGTGGCAGTGGGTGGTGTCTTGTCCCAACGAGATCCTGAGTCTGGGCATTTCCATCCAGTAGCTTACTTCTCAAAGAGATTGCTACCAGCAGAGCAAAATTGCACGGTAGCGGAGCAGGATCTTCTGGCCATCCAGCTTGCCTTCCAGGAATGGTGTCACCAGCTACTAGGAGCTAGACACACCATAACTATTTACACAGTTCACTGTAATTTACAGTTTTTTCCAGCGACCAAGGCCCTGACACCTCGTCAATTACGCTGGCTTCTATTCTTTAACGAGTTTGACTTCGTAATCACCTATAGGCCCAATACTACACAACAAAAGGCAGACACGTTGTCTAGGATGGGTTTCTCCTCTGATGTTGCGCTAGAACAGGTCAGAAGCATTATATCCCCAGAAAAAATTGTGGCTGTGTGCACTTCCCAAGAGTTCCTTGAGAAAATATGTGTAGCCCAACACAAGGTTCCCTGTTCAATTGATGTTTATGGAAAAGAGGGTTTACTATACCATGCTGATCATTTGTACATCCCTACCAAAGAATTACAGGATACAGTGTTACACTGGGGACATGATTCTATCCTCGCAGGTCACCCGGGTGAGAAAAAGATGTTAGATCTCTGTCAAAGATGGTTTTGGTGGCCCACACTTGTGCAGGATGTCAGAAGCTACGTCCAGACTTGCTCCACCTGTGTTCAGGCTAAAACCCCACATACTCAAGCCACAGGATTGTTACTTCCCATGCCAATTCCGGTGGCCTCATGGCATACCATAAGTATGGATTTTATTTCTGATCTCCCAGCTTCCAATGGACACATTGGTGGTTGTAGATTACCTAACTAAAATGGTTCATTTTGTTCCATTAAAATGCCTCCCTACGGCTTCCAAGCTCTCTGATTTGTTTGTCCAACACATTGTACGGCTTCCTGGTTACCCACCACAATTCTTTCCGATCGTGACCCACAATTTATACCACGTTTTGGCATAGCTTCTGTTCCAGTATCGGTATGGACGTCCGCTTGTACTCTGCATATCATCCACAAACGGATGGGCAGATGGAACGTGTCAACCAATCGCTGGAGCAAATACTGAGATGTCACATTGACACATGGTCTACTGAGTGGGATAAGGCTTTACCTCTTGTTGAATTTGTATATAACAACAGTGTCCACATGGCTACAGGAGTATCCCCATTTTACTGTTTGTTTGGTCTGCACCCAAGAATGCTACCTATAACCGGGTCCCAAACATCAACAAGAGTCCCATCAGTACAGAAACACCATAAAGAGTTACAGGGGATTCAAAAACAAGTACAACACCATTTAAAAATCTATCAAGCTCAAGTAAAAAAAACAAGCAGAAAAAAGAAGGAGACCTGCTCCCTCTTATCAGATAGGAGATCAGGTGTGGCTCTCATAAAATAAATCTCTATCTTGCAGAATCCAGAAAATGAAACCCCCGATTTCTAGGCCCCTTTCCTATTGCCTAAATCATCAATCCTGTGGTATTAGAACTAACATTGCCAGATGATTTCAAGGTACACCCTGTGTTTCATGTGTCGTTACTCCGTCCAACAGTACCCTTCACTAGTGGATCTTGCAACCCTGTAGGAGAGACATATCTTTCATACCTATTGTCTAAATTGCCAGGCCATCATGGATCTATGTACCCAGTTGGAGATCTATTGCCTCCCACACATAATCCCTATGCCATCCTTCCCATATTTCAAGTTCTGTCAGTGCTAACCAGGTACTTTGTGCAAAATTATTGTTTCTATTGCTTTCAATGGAGTAAGACTCTTATTCTTTTGAGAATTCATATTTTAACTTGTGTATGTTGGATTTTTGTAATTTCGGTCTTGTTTGACTTAGATAAATATTACCTATTTTTCTAAACTAGTGTGGTGTCAATTTTGTAGTGTTTTCACTGTATTACTGTATGTGTTGGTACAAATAATTTACACATTGTTTCTGAAGTTATGCCTGCCTGCTTGTGCCAAGCTACCAAGGGGGTGATCAGGGGTTAACTGATGTGATTCTCCTTTACCCTGATTAGAGTGAGGGTCCTTGCTTGGACGGGCGTAACCTGACTGCCAACCAAAGACCCCATTTCTAATAAGTACCATACTCCATAGGGGTTGTTTTGCATTGTGTATTGCCATTTCATCGTTGTCATTGCCATGTCATTGTCCTTAGTCAAAGCATCAAGTTGTTGTAGCTAGTGCAATAGTCATACATGCAAGTAATGTAATGTGATGTGAAGTGCACATTGCTGTGGATGGGCTAGTGCATTGTGGGAGTGGTAGTGATAGTTATTGGCTGTGCTATCCATGCACTTAGCAGGGAGTGTGTGGGCATTGGGCAGGGTGATGGTGTAGAATGCAGGAGAGGGGCATTAGGTGATTAGGTTGGAGGTGTAGTGGAAGATGGGGTGAACTGGGGAGTGTTCGGTTGGCGAGGAAGCACGCTGGACAGGTGGTTTAGTGCTAGGGGAGTGGTAGTTATTCACGAGAGTCCAGTCCTCAGGATATTCTAGTCAGGCCCTAAGGATGCAATATGTCTATGACCTTCTCCTCTCATGATGTGAGCTCTGGGGTAGGAAGTGGGGGCCCACCACTAGTCTTGTGCATGTCTATCTGGTATTGTGATGCCATGAAAAGCACCTTCCCCCAGAGGGCGTTCCACCTCTTCTGGATGTCCTTCCTTGTGCATGGATGGTTGCCCACTGAGTTGACCCTGTCGACTATTCTCCGCCATACATAACTCAATTTTCCTGGTTATGGTTTTTTGCTGTACCTGTGCTTCAAACAGTTGTGGCTCAACCCTGATGATTTCATCGACCATGACCCTCAACTAATCATCACTGAAGCGTGGGTGCTTCTGACGTGACATGGTGGTTGTGTTGTGGGTGGGGGTGGGTGTTGTGTGTGTAGGGTGCAGTGTAGGGTACTTGATGGGTGGGGGTGTTTGGTTGTGAGTACTGGTTGATTGTGGTGTTTGTGTGTAGTTGTGATATGTGTATAGTGTTGTTTGTGCAGTTGTGTTGTGTGTGATGAGTGTGAAGTGTAAATGTGCCTATGGTATATGAGTGCTGAGTAATTGAATTGTGGCTACTCGGTGTATGTGGTGGTCATTTTGGTCGCAAAGGATTGTTGGTTGTGTGGAGGTGTGTTATTTAGTGCTGTGAATAGGTGTGTCTGGTGTGTGTATGTGTATCAGGTGTGGGGTATTAAAACTGTCCAATGTGGTGTTGTGTTCTGGCAGGAGTTCATTTAGAGCGCAGCGGTTTGGACCGCCAGTGGTTTTCTGCCATGGCAGAACTGCTGTGGTTATTTGCAGGTTGTAATCTGGTTGGTGGAAGGTTGGCGGCTTGGCGTTGCTGGTGGTGGAACCACCTAATTCCCGTCCTCTGGTGCCCTGGCGGTGTCAATTTTTAGTGTGACCCTTAATATGGCTGTCGGATTACCACCAATATGGTAGTTATTTGACATCTGCCACCACGGCGGTCTTGCAAAAAGACCACCAAAGTCATAATGAGGCCCATAGTTTCTTGAGACAAGTATAACTATAACAGCTGTTTTGTGTGTGTGAACCTAACTATAACCTCCCTCTAACGCTTGGTTTATATATAGACACACATGCACACACACATGCATACATATATATATATTATCAGAACATTGGAATGTTGGAATGTTGAGAGCTCCATTGAAGACAATGGCATTGATCTAGGCTTCAAAAAGCTGGTATAAGATTTCTCCTCCAACATTTCAATGTTTGTCTTTTGGTTTCTCCCTTTTTAATTTAGAACATTCTACCTTTAGTGGTTAGAGTGTTCTAATAGCCTTATAGTCCTTCTACCCTGGGCTATACCGGTTGTTGAAGGCCTTCACCCTCGTTATAGGTCCAAGTCTCTTGAGTTCTGAGCCTTAAACAACTGATATAGCCCTCAGCAGTGGGCTATAAGACTTTAATAAATAAATGCAAACTAACCTGGGAATTCAACACAGTCCTTAGGTAGGGACTCTGGACGTGATGACTTGCGAAGCAACAACTGACATTCCCCTGAAGTAACATTCAAGCTGCACTCCTCCTTCTCTAAACATATATCACAGGACAAATATGTTCTAACCGTAATTTCGGTGGAGTATCTAAAAAGGAGTTTAGTGCCATTAGTCTCTTATTACACTGCTGACCATTAACTTACCTAGTGACGTCAATGCACTGAAAGCTGTTGCACCAGCTAATGTACCTTCTAGGACATTAGCACTGTACTCAGGTTAGGGAAGCTTGTCAGTGATTTGGGTAAACAAGGGCGGTAGCTACATAGTTGAGAAACAAGCCCTCATTCTGTCACTCAGTTTCTTTTGGGTGTCCTTAAAATCCCTAACTTGACTTTCCTGACAGTAGAAGGCATACTGGGAGCAATTTAGGAAAGCTTGGCACACTGCTCTAGTAAAATATTATTTTTGTAGGGTTCTTTCAGTTTTTTTATGTGTACGCATTTTCATTTCCCACCTTTCAGGGAGCTTGTTAAAGATCACCAAATATTTAGTGATCACTGTAATGACCTTTACTGCTAAAATGACACTTTCCCTTCTGGCACATGTTACCGAAAGACGATTGTGGTTCATGAAGCCTCAGTTACGGACATAAGATGCGCCGGTCAAACATGTTAACTCTTTTCCAAAGTCACACCAGGGCTTCCAAAACTCTGAAGTTAAGGCCCTCTAGGCATAGGGCATCGCTTGCAAACAATGTTGCAAATAGGCCTGCTGAAAAGGCTGTTTTCGCACCGCAAGTTGAGCTGACAAACTGTCCCAGAAGTTTCCAGTTCGGTTTTATACTCCATTGAGCTGTCACGCGAGAGCCCTGGCAGGGTGACGCTGGAGCACATCAGCGCCTCCCTCCCAGTGACCTCTCTACGTGTCCACGCCTCAGTGGTGCACCCCACCTTCGGACATACTCCGGATGTCATCATTCAAAGGTTTTGGAACCATTACTAACGCTGCTCAGTGTGAGAAAACATTGCCGGGCGGTGTTGTTATTTTGGACGTGTTCCTTGTGATTAAACCGTAGCTTGCACGCGGCAGTTTGAAAGCTTTAGTTCCCTTCTGCAATGCCATTACAGTACTTTGCTGCCTCCACAGGGGGAAGTGTTGGCTCGGTTTAAAATTTGACTCACCGCTTTGGAAAGCCTTCCGCTAATGAGTCGTAATTCCAAACGACAACTCTCCCGCGTGGATTAGATGTTGTGCAATATTTTTTGTTTACTGTGCACGAGGGGATTAGTTGTTTAACTACTACAGTCGCCAAGTAGTATGCCCGTTCATGTCGCTTTTTGAAGTTTAACAAATTACTGTTCTGCGGGAAAGGGAGGAAAACAAAACTACAGAGATTCACAGAGCCAAATGTATTTTAAGCCATTATCTAACCACAGCTTGTCTTTCCTAAATTTCTAGAATTTATTGATGTAACTAATACTGTTAGCTCATCTTTAATTGTTAATTTGCATCTTTTTCTTCTCTCTCAACTCTTCTTTTGGTTATGTTTCTAAACTAATCTGTCCAATTCATATTATATAATTTTAGCATGATTGTGGATGCAATAGCAAACGGCTATTACAGGCACTGCTGGAGGGGAGATCGTGCAAAACTTGTCATGGAATATAGCGGGCCTGCCCAACAAATTGGAGGACAGGGACTGGCTCGTATTCATCAGTCAATATGATATTTGCTGCTTTCAAGAAACTTGGGTTGTTGATAAAGTTTGTGCTAACAGGTTTTTGGGTTTTGACACCATGGCCATTTGTTCAAGGAAGAGGCGCCCATCCAGAGGCCTTTCAGTATAGGCATCTTGCAAAATGAACTGCAAGTTAGAACAAGTAGGTCCGCCATCTCTGTCATCCAATGTGCAACATGCAAGGCTCTGGTTTGGGGGCTCTGAGGGTGTGGTGTATATTTTTCGAATGTGTATATCCCATCAGGTTGGACCCCGAAGGTCTAGGCGCTGTGGAGCAACTGTACTGCATATATTGAAAGTGTTGGAGAAGTTGCGATTGATGGCAAATCGATCAGAGGATAAAGAAGGGAAGTATCCGATGCTTATCTGTGGAGATTTTAATACGCAACCCTTCAATGCCATCGGCAACAGTGACACCATAATCAAAGATCGCTTTCCAAAAAGGCATTCCCGAAACAGCTGTGTGTTATTTTAAATCCAGTTGAAAGGCTGAAGCATTTTGTGACCTCTTGTTAATCTGCCAGCTGCACTTTGTCAATGGTCCTACCATTTCGGATAGTAGTGCTAAGGTGGCCTTTGACAACGGGCAAAGCTCATCACTAATTGATTTATAATTATTAATATAGAGGCCTAGGTATACATGTGCGACATGCCTGTGATTAGTAGAGTGGAGAGTGACCACAATCCCATGGCCCTCTGTATGAAGTTGTGCTTTGGGGAAGATGCATGTATGAAAGATCAAATTGAGGGGAAATATGGGCATGAGATTGTCTAGTCCAACTGTAGGAGAAGAATAAGACGGAATAGAAAGAAGTGTTTTTCAGACCTTCCACAGTTTGAATATATAGCAGCTAAGTATGGAGCACTAATCACAAATGAGTTGACTAATGATAGCGATATGATTTTGGCTGCATACGAAGAAATGGTGAGCGAGCTGAAGGCCCTGTGGTCTAGGCCTGTAGATCCTAAGGCAGCTGGCACAAATGATGGGAGGCAGACAGCATGAAATGGTTGGTACGATGGAGATTGTGCTAGAATGAAAAGAGTTGTTTCGTATGCCCTAGTGCAGAGTCATTGTAGCTGCCAAAATGAAATAGAATTTAGAGAATGTAGGAGAGAGTAAGAGAGCTTACTAACCGCAAATAAATTGTCATTCCAGATGGCACTATGGGTGGAACTGAGGAAGGAGGCAGCTGAGACCAATACAAAAAGGTTTTGGAAACTTGTAACAAGGACAGGGAAGGGGACGGTGAGACCTACATAGGCCCACTCACATAGGTCCATCACTTTAGTGCCTTTTATAGTGCTAGTCCTGTAGGTCCTTCTGACCCCTTTTTGGTGCAATAAATCCCATCTTTGGGCTCTGATGAGACTAGTATACTGACTCCCTAAGTGGCTAGAACACTGGGTGCTATGAAGAGGCACATGGCCCAAGGCCCTGATCTTATGCCTGTCAGTCTTTATTGGGAGGAGCCCCACTACTGGGCTAGTACCCTTAGCAAAGTGTTTAATTCAGCCCTCGATGGTAATGTTGTACCAAAATCTTGGTGCTCTGCACCATCGACCCGATCTTCAAGAACGGCGATCATGGCAGTCCTCCCAATTATCGCCCGATTTCCCTCCTCAATGGGGCATGAAGGTTCCTGGGAAAGATCTTCTCAACAACCTCCATGGATGGGTAGATGCCACTAACATCATGACAGAAGTGCAAGCTGGCTTCTGGTCCCGAGATAGGTACCATTGATCAGGCTGTCTGTCTCTTTATGATCTCATACCACTTCACAAGTCGCTGTACCTGACTTTCGTAGACCTAAAGGCAGCTTTCAATGATTTTAAGCGGAAGCTATTGATTTATGGTGTGGCCATAGAAAGTGTTAAGTGTTTTGACTATTTGGGTATTCGGTGTGTGGATAATCTGCACTGGGGCAACCACGTACAAAAGGCATCCATAGTTTTGAAACAAATGGCTGGGACAGTACTGAAGTCCAGGCACAAGGCGGGTGCTAGAAGCATAAGTATTATTTTGCAAATATATACCCGAAAGACAGTGCCTGCAACGCTCTGTGGGGCAGAGCTCTGAGGGTATGTGAATGCCATCTCACTACAAGTGGCTGAGAATAATTTCTTGAGAGCATTACTGTGGTTGGGACCAGGAACTCCCTTGATGGCACTCTCTTAGAGCTTGGTATTCACCAATATCGGAAATAGCAGCCCTAAAGCCAGTGATGGTCAGCAACCCAAAGGCAACAGCATATTTGAAAACCCTAGAAAAATCCACCTCATGGGGTTGCCCTGGGGGCTGTTTGTGGGTGTCCCATGTGAAGAAGGTCAGAGAAGAGCTCCAGTTAGAGGCCCTGTGGATGGAACCTAGTATAATGAGGAAGGACACTGCGGAGCAGATTAAGGGCTGGTACTGCGAATCCAAGTAGATGAGGGCATGTCTTAGGCCAGGATCAATTTTAAACAACAATTTTAACAATATCTGTGGCCCCTCCTGCACTGACTATCTGGACCAGATATACCCTGAGCTCAAGGGAATACTGTACGTAAAGTATAGGGTGGATGTTTTACTGACTAAAGACTATCTAACTCGTACTCGCAGGCTTTCGGCTGAGGTAGAGCATTGTCATTGCAGTTTTGGAGAAATAGACAACTTAGTTCACTTTACTGTCTTTTGCAAAAATGTTTACCTGGCTAGGCGGCAGTGACACCTGCTCCTTTTCAAGTCTTTCTGGGTAAAGTGTACCAAAGACCTGGCATCATCAGTGCACACAACTTTATAGTGTCTTATATATGGGCTGCATGGCCCTGGTGAGAGACCTGCCAACCAAGCTTGGTTTGAATTAACCATAACCATCATCAGTGCCTAGCCTCTGGGTTAGGCGACTACACAAGATAAAACCTGGCACTTTTTCTTCCTTGAGCGGCTTTCTACTTTTTGGCAATGTGTTTGTGCCAAGTTGCCAGGCCAATTTGTTGTCTCTCTCACGTCTTCTTTGAGCAAGCACTTTTCTCCCAACCTTTTATGCACAAGCACTTTTGTACAACATGGGTTAGCACTGATAATCTTGTTGGTTACCTATCACTAACAGAATAACGCATCCAATGTATTATGCTGTTGTAATGTATTATGCTGCTATGGTGGTCCACATGGCCCCTCCTCCCAGGCTGATTTTGGCATTAGAGATCCCATCACCGGGGGGCTGTGTGGTCCCCCTCCTGACCCAGTTCTGGCCCCAGGGACCCCATTACTGGGGCCTGGCCAATAAGCAAAATGGGAAGGAGACCACACAGCCCCCCGGGGGACTTATGTCCCAGGGACCCAATACCCTGGGGCCTGGACGATATGCAAGAAACTACAGAACACTAACAAACGCTACCAAAGACTTAATTGTTTTTTTTTGTTGTATGCGCAACCGGTGGTGGCTACACTTTGGGGCAGTTTTATATACACCCTTAACCTAAAACCTCAGGGTCGCATGACTAGTTCCCCTATCTTTGAGTAGGTTAGTAAAACATGGAGCACTGTTCCATGCAGCCCAGAGTACGAGGGCTACTACACTAAAGAGCACAGTGAAGGTTGAGGTTCACAAATTATAAAGAACATGTAACTTACATACATTTGTTTCACTTTTTCCCGAGAGACTGCCATTGATGCTTCCTGGTCTTGAACCAGAAGAGTAAACAGGGAAAGAATGATTTGTTCCAGGAATCAAAAATTGTACAAAAAGAAACAAATAAAGGGTCATCTTGTGGACAAAAGTACTCCTTTTGCCTCTTATTATTACCCATGAATAGCCATGGTCTTATATTCTGTTTCGAATTGCATTTTGTTCCTGGGAAAACTTATGAAGTACAAAACTAACTAGAATTGCCAAAGTCAATAGGTCTTACCTGTGTGGGAGCTATTTGCCTTACCAATGTCTTTTAGCTATGTTGTACAGCAGTGTGGATGCTATTTAGCACAGCTTCAAGTTAGTGGTGTGGCTGAGTACAGTGGCATTGAGTAGAGTGGCATAGAGGAGAGTTGTGTTGAGTGGTTTAGAGCGGCAATGCATGACGTGGTGTAGAGTAACATAGAGTGGAGTGGTGTGGCATAGAGCATCATGCAGTAGAATGGAGTAGATTGGCATAGACTGGAGTGATGTAGAGTACAGTGTTGTAGAGTGACATGGAGTAGACTAATTTAGATTGGTATAGAGTGGTGTAAAGTGAAGAGCCGTAGAGTAGAGTGGCTTAGAGCACTGTAGACAGAGACACTGTGTGGAATGGAGCGATGTGGAGTGACTTAAAGTGGAGTGGCAGAGTGGTGTAGTCCTGAGTGGAGTGTTGTGCAATAGAGTGTCATAGAGTAGGCGCTAATAGGGTGGTGTGGAGTGGTTTAAGGTAGATTTACGTAGAGTGGAGTGCAGTGGCATTAAGTAGAGTGTAATAGAGTGGAGTGACATAGAGTGGAGCGGTGTGAGGTGGAGTGTAACAAAGTAGAGTGGCATAATGTGAGGTGGAGGGGAGTCGAGTGGGGTGGAGAAGAATACAATGGTATGGAGTGGTGTTGAGTGTAATTTATTGGCAAAGAGTGGAGTGAAGTAGAGTGGAGTGGCATGGAATAGAGTGGAATGGCATAGAGTAGCAGAGTAGTGTGACATAATGTGGGGTAGAGTTGAGTCAAGTGGTGTAGATTGAAGTGGTATAGAGTGGAGTGTAGAGTGGCATAGAAGTGGAGTGGCACAGAATGGTGTAGAGGGGTGTGAAGTATAGTGGTGTAAAATGGAGTGGGGTAAAGTGGCAGTGTGTGGATTAGAGTAGCATGGAGTAGCATAGAGTAAAGTGGCATAGGGTAACGTAACAGAGTGAAGTGGAGTGGCATAGATTGGGGTAGAGTAGAGTGGTGTGAAGTAGCATACAGTACAGTGTCATGGAGTGGCATAGAGTAGAGTTGAGTGGCATAGAATGGAGTGGCGAAGAGTAGACTGGCATAGAGTAGAATGGTGTGGAGTGGCGTAGAGGAGAGTGGAATAGAGTAGAATGGTATAGAGCAGTACAGAGGATAGTGGCCTAGAGTAGAGTGGTGTAGAGTGGAGTGACATACAGTGGAATGACGTAGAGCGCCAAAGAGTGGCATTGTGTGGAGTGGTGTAGAGTAGAGTGGCATACAATAGAGTAGCTTACAGTGGAGTGGAGTAGCGTAGAGTAGAGTGGCGTAGATTGGAGTGCCAGAGTGGAGTGGTGTTGAGTGCTGTAGAATGGAATAGTGTAGAGTTAGTACAGTTGTTGGTGTAAGTTACAAATGCATCAATAGAGATGGCTGATAGGATGAAAGCAACATAAATAAGAAGCTGTATGCCTGTGTTAAAAGTAGGAAAGCACATTGAATGTCCAGGTTGAGTACTAAGGGCCAGATGTAGGTAGGTTGAAAATTGCGACTTGCAATTTGCGAGTCCGTGCGACTCGCAAATTGCAAGTCGCAATTTGCTATGCAGAAAGGTATCTCAGACACCTTCTGCAACTCGCAACGGGGTCGCAAAGACCCACCTCATTAATATTAATGAGGTGGGTCGCAGTTTGCGACCCCATTGCGAGTATGGGCACTCACGGGGATGTTGGCCTGCTGGAGACAGCAGACCACCATGTCTGTGACTGCTTTTTAATAAAGCAGTTTTTTTTTTTTCCATCTGCAGCCCTTTTTCCTTAAAGGAAAACGAGCTGCACTTGGAAAAAAATACCGAAACCTTTAGTTTCGTTTTTTTTCAGAGCAGGCAGTGGTCCATTGGACCACTGCCTGCTCTGAAAAAATATTTTTGTTTCCATTCACAAAGGGGAAGGGGTGCCATGGGGACCCCTTCCCGTTTGCGACTGGGTTAACATCCACTTCAAGTGGATGGTAACTGCGATTTCATTTGCGCCCGCTTTCGCGGTCGCAAATGAAATTGCATAGTGTTGCGAGTCGCAAACAGGAAGGGAACACCCCTTCCTATTTGCGAGTCGGAAATGCATTTTGCGGGTCGGATCCGACTCGCAAAATGCATTTCTGCATCGCGGAGAGGCTTTTGGCCTCGCAAACGGCGTTTTTCGCCGTTTGAGAGGCGCAAATCCTTTCCTACATCTGGCCCTAGAACACTTATAAAATAGTGTGTTACAAAAATATGAGAAAGAACAAAGATGTACTTGGTCCATGCTTCAAGGAGATGCTATCACAGGAAAGGAATAAAAAATAACGGGGTCTACCCTAATCACCTTACTACCCTGGGTAGAAAGAATATATTCAAGATAAGGCAAGTGGCAGATAGTAGGGACAAATACAATAGATAACTTGCTGACAATGAACCTATCAATTGAACATTGGTAATGTATTTTAATTACAACTAACTTTAAATGAATTGTTAAGGACAATGACACCCTAAGTGATAAATAAACTGAAACATTCTCTACATAGAGTTATATACATATATTTACAACATCTTATTTACAACGAATTGTTCACACCTAAACACGTTATTTTAATATCTCTTCATCAATCTCCATCAAAGATTTTTTGAAACTGTGGTTAAAAGTATATTGAAACTATAATCCACATGGAGGCGAGATGGTTGCAAAAGTGATTACATCCACTAATCCTGCTTTCCCAAAGTACTTATTCACAGAGGGATGTAAACTTTACACAATGTCTAATTATCATTAATGTTTATATGGCAACCTCCTTATGTAAAGGTCAACGTGTTTCGGCCTGTATAAGTTTGGGCCTCTTCAGGACACGTGGAGTGATAAAGACCAAATAATCATTGAAATCTGGGTTTAAAGGTGGTGTCAATAATATCACAACTTCACCTCTGTCGCCTCATAGAAATTTTTAATAAGTAATGGCAATCAGTTAAGAAACATCCCGGCCCGCGTTTATAAAGCAGGATTAGTGGATCTAATCACTTTTGCAACCATCTCGCCTCCATGTGGATCCATAGTGCATGTTCCAGTTTTCATCCCTTGCTTTTCACCCCACCCTTTCCTAACACCCTGTGATGATATAGGAAAGTGTTGGATGACAGGCAATTGGTGTATAGCCCCATGCACTGCTATGTACCACCACTGATGCTGCAGTATGTCACAAATGGGGAAGTAGTAAGGCTTGCAAGCCACTGAGGCCAGGACTAGGACGCCTTCAGCCTTAGACAGTGTGTCTGATGGCTGGTGAAAATGCATTCATGAATCTGTGCCAGACAACAGAGAGATATACTAATAGGAAATAATAGATTATCATTAATTCTTAGAATAAGAAAGGAACAAAAAACAAGGAGGGAATGTAGCTTCATCATTCATTTGGGTGAGCCACAACTGCAACAAGAAAAGCGACCATAGTTTGTACAGATTTTGTGTGAAGGAAGAGAGGCACAGACTCATAAGTGTCCCTTTCTGGAGGGTTATCCCCAAACTTTTTGCCTTTCTCTGCCTATTTTGCTGACCCTTTTTTTGTTGGCATTACGACTCTGGGCACTTTACCACTGCTAATCAGTGCTAAAGTGCATGTGCCCTCTCCCTTAAAACTTGGTACAACTGACTTGCACTTGTTTGGCTAATTTAATTTACCTGTAAGTCCCTCGTAAAGTGCTATACCATATACCCAAGGCCGGTAAATTAAATGCTACTAGTAGGCCTGCAACGCAGATTGCGCCATGCACTGGAGTAGCCTTTCAGGCTTGTCTCAGGCCTGCCATTGCAGAGCCTGCTTGTGCAGTTTACTGCCATACAGACTTGGCATGGCAAACTACTTGCCACCACCTAAACTCCCTTTTTGCTACACTTAAGTCACTTCTAAAGTAGGCCCTAAATAGCCCTATGAACAGGGTGCTGTGTATGTAAAAGGTGTCTTTATATACTACATGTGCTAATAGTGACAGTTTCTCACTACTATGAGTGCTGCTTCTCTCATAGGATTGCAATGCCCTAACAAATGCCTAAGTGGTATCTTCTGATCAATGAGGAATAGCGTGAGCATGTATAGTGTTTGGAATGGTAGTGCGAAATCCTGCTTAGTCATTTAGGTGGATTTTTTTATTACCATTGTAGAAAGGCCACTTTTAGAAAGTGGGCCTTTGTCTGTGCTTATAACTCTAGTGCTTTTGCAGCCTGACTCCAATTCACATCTAGGACAGAGTGGCAGCTCCACTTGGTGTATACTTTCCTGGGAGTCATCACACAGGAGGTCCTGGGTGCAACAGAAGAGGCACCTGCATACTGATAGTCATCCTGGGCTGGGGAGAGGGAGGGTAGTTCATACCTTACATGTCAATAGGCTATGTCCTGCCCTCACACAGTGTCCTGTCCTCACTCAGTGGACTGATTACTGGATGTCTGTAGACATGGTTAGGTTGAAAGAGGTACTGTGATGGACTTGAAAGGACTCCTTTGAAGCTACCCCCGAACAAAGGCATTTTTGAGTATAAGTAGAAGAGCTCTTGACCCCTGATTGGAGAGCACTTTTGGAACTGGGACTGAACCGCTGCCAGAGGGACTGATGGACTACACAAAGGACTCATCTGGGCTGCTCTTCCGTTTGTTGCCCTGCTGCCTGATGTCTGCTGGGTGGCTCAGAGGACTCAACTGGATTGCTTTTCTGCATGTTGCCCTGCTGCCAGCTGCTCCCTGACTCTGTGGGTCCCTAGATCCTGTGGGGCTGCTATGAAGCACCACCATTCTTTGCCTTTTCTGGGAGGATTGCTTGAATGTGCTGGCCTGCCGGTTCTGCCCTCAACTGCATGACCTCTTCAGGGGCTTGTCTGCTGCTATGCTCTGGGAGTGACCTCTATAACTTTATTCCTGCCCTTAATGAGCGCAGTGGCCGCGGGAGAAAGCACATGGGGCCCTCTCTAAGGATACCACGGGGAATGTTGCCACATTTTAAATCCACGTACTTTGGAATTCTTTCAGCCTGTGGTGGTCACCAGCCAGATGAGCCACAGCGAACTCCACTGTCTCCCATAGTTGAAATCCGCGTGGATGAGGCACACACTCTTCGGTGCCCCCTTGAGCACAGGCAGGCATCCACTTCAGGTGATGTCACTCACCGCTGCAGCCCGAGCCGTGGTGCTTGCATGAACTGGCTATTTTACCTAGGCGGGCATGAGGGAGGCCCATAAATGTGTCTGGTGATACTGCCTGCCCCTCTTCCCCAAGGAGAGATGTGGGTGAGTTGGGCCCTGGGGGAAATGTGCAGCTGCTCTAGTGGGTGGCCTTGCTCTCTTCAAGCCTAGAGGGACACGGCTGCATGGTTAACCGAAGACTTGGTTGGAGCGTTAGTAGCAGCACCGCATGCTCGCGGGCATCTGCCTCTTGCCCCCCCATCTCGGCCGTAGTTGGGAGAAGCTGCATTGAGAATAGCAGCTCCAAGTTCTTGTGGGCAGCCACATTTCCTCATTTCTCACAAAGAGGAGGAGAGGGGAAACCTCCGGTTTAATACTGTGATTCTGGTCACATTTAGGAGTGCCCGCAAAGGTTAAACTTTTAAAACATGTGCTCCATTTTTATAAATCAATGCCTTTTCATGACCAAAATATCTGCTGATCTTATGGAGTTGGAACGCCTTGTATTTTTAGCATACTAAGCCATACTACCTTTTTGCTGTGTCTCCTGCCCTGATGTTATGTCAGGGGACAGTTTCATTAATGCCAATGTGTATAATGAGTGCTAACTCAGGATTTCCATAATGCACACTGTGTATATGGATATTACTGTTATGGACTGTGTTTTATGTGCAAAATACAATATAGACATGCATATTTTTATATAATTCTGTGTGGAGTCTCTTTTGCAGTGAGTTTCATTGTGTCACTGGTGTGAGTGTGTTGGGCAAACGCTTTGCACATGACCTTTGAGGATAAGCCTGACTGCTCTGTGCCAAGCCACTGGGGGTGAGCACAGGTTATCTTTGGTTTCTAATTTACTCGCCCTGACTACAGTGGTGGTTTCTGCTTGGCTGAAGTGCCTACCCTAGCCAACCAGAAACCCCATTTCTATCAATGAGCTATACACATTGTTCTTGTATTTGCGAACATTAAGCTTGCAATTGAAAACAATGTTGTTCCTGAATAAAAATATGAACATTAAAACACATTTTAATTCCAATAGCGAAATCTTTTAGCTGCAGTATCTGCCTACTTATGCCGCAATTCACAATTGTTTTTGTACCGTTAAACTTGTTTCAGATATGGTGCACAAGAGGTTATCTGCACTCATAGATTCTAAATACTGATTATTAAAATACAGATTTTGGTAAGGTCATGGAATTACTGAAGTGGAAAAGTCTTCCTCCCGGGCTGATCTTTCTGTTTGAGTAATGAAGTAAAGGTGGGCATAAATGGGGTGCTGGTACAAAGTATGGAAGAGAGGTGGCCAAGCAGTTCTTTTGGGGCTACACAAACACTCAGAAATGTACATCAACAACAGGCTGGCATTTTTGGATTTGCAGGGTAGGAGGATAGCAAAGAAGGAATCACCATCTATTCAGTTGCACAGGAACATGTTTCCCCACAAGGCAAATTCATTTCCCAGTGGAGAAAAAGAGATCCAGTAAACTTATACTGTTCCAGACAGCATCAAATAGGCATATTCTACAGTTTTAGAAAGTCCATCTGGCTTAGGATTCCAGTTTCTAGGCATTCCCTTCCCAGTCTATGAAAGGTGTAGATTTCTAGAATGTATGAATAAAAAAATCACTATTCTGAGACCTATTCGTGAATTGGGTTGAAATTGAATGAAATGTTTTGTTTTAAAAAAAGAGAGAATTAGGGGAATAATCCTTATATACGGCCTGGTTCTAAAGCATGTGGTGGTAAAATAATTAGTGATGGTCTTCTTGTATTATTGACACCACTGTCAAGGTTGTTGCAGCACTCTGATGAATTTGTAATGTAAATGGCCTAAGAGGACCTAAGAGGATGAGATTCCTTCTCGAAGTTCTACTCCTTCCAGACACATCTACACAGAGGCGTGATTTTTTTTTAGAAGTACTGTTTTGTAATGGGGATAACATTATCGCCAATATTGGTAATACCAATACATTGGTCGGTGTCCTGATCTGAATCTACTGGTTTCATTAACTTGAGTACATCTAGAAGTTTAACTTCATGCCTAGAAACAGCCTGCGTCTTGAGTCCCTCTGGGTGATATGCTACGCTTTATAAATAACTGATTGTTTGATTAAAAGCACAATGCATGCTGCATGGGTGCCTGGTGCACTGGGACTGCAAACCATTGCTCACTTGGTAATTATAGTAAAACAAACTGAGGGACCGCTTTACTTTTGTTTCTGTCAACTGAATACTTAATATCGGCCCGGTTATTAGAAGGGTATAAATTACTGCTATATGTGTTAACTCCTGGTATTGCGCTGTTAGAAATGGGGTCTCTGGTTGGTAGTCAGTATGCACTCTGTGCAAGCAGGGACCCTCACTCTAGTTAAGGTAAGGGAGATACACACCTAGGATAACCCCTGCTCACTCCCTTGGTAGCGTGGCATAAGCAGTCAGGCTTATTTCAGAGGCAATGTGTAAAGTATTTATACAATCACACACAGTATCACAGTGAAAACACCACAAAAAAACTCAACACCAGATTAGTAAAATAGCCAATATTTATCTGAGTAGAACAAGACCAAAACAACACAAATCCAACGTACACAAGCAAAGTTATGAATTTTTAAAGATTAAACTTCAATATAGCACTTAGAAACACAAATGCTTCAATTTGGTGATATCATGGTGTTGTGGTGAAGTCGTTCCCAACAATCGAACACCATTTGCACCGGTCACTGAGACGCACGGACCCCTAGGTACAGTACCTTGTGAAAATGAGGATACAAGCCAGTACACTGAGTCGGGATAGAGGAGTTGCTGGATCCGGTGCCTTGTCGGTTCTGGTATTGCTGGGCAAAGAAACGGAGATGCTGGTGCGAGGCCTTGGGACCTTCCTGTGGAGCTGTGGAGGTGATGTGGCATCAGTGCGAAGCGTTGGATCCTTGCACTTCTGGCAGGGTCAATATCCGGTGGCCACGATGTGGTTTAGTGACTTCACTGGGTCACGGTCAAGCCAGAAGGCACTGAGTCAGGTGTCATGGGCGTCAGTGACACAGCATTTCGGAACTCATGGAGTCATGGACTATAGCAAGGCTGTGGCAGCGTCAGGTCTGCTGGACCAGGGACTTCGCACTCCAGCGGGGACCAGAGCTTCAGTTGCAGGTGGCATTACATGATCCGGCAGCGGCATCAGTTTGGGCGTTGTCTGAAGTTGGTGCACTTGGCTTTCTTGGTTTTTCATCAGCTTTCACTCCCAAGGGCCCAGAAATTGGAACAAGCACCACATGGCGAATTAGAATCCACAGAAAGTGAACCCAGAGGCTGGTAGGTGAAGTCTTTCCTGTCCCTGAGACTTATTAACAGGAGGCAAGCTCAGTCCAAGCCCTTGGAGAATCTTCTCAAACAGGATACACAGCAAAGTTCAGTCTTTACCTCTTTAAGGCTGAAGCAACAACTGCAGGCCAATGCAGCAAAGCTCTCACAGCAAAGGGGCAGTACTCCTCCTCCAGCTCTTCAGCTCTTTTCCTTGGCAGAAGTTCCTCTTCATCCAGAAGTGTTCTAAAAATCTGGGGTTTTGGGCCCATTGCTTATACCCAGTTCTGCCTTTGAAGTAAGCAAACTGCAAAGCAAAGTCTCTGTTGTTGTCAAGATCCTGCCTTGCCCAGGCCTGGCCCCAGACTATGCTAGGGAGTTGGAGACTGCATTGTGTGAGGACAGGCACAGCCCATTTAGATGTAAGTGTCAGCTTCCCACTGTAGCCCAGGATCCTCATCAGGATATGCAGGCTACACCCCAGCTACCTTTGTGTCACTGGCTAGAGGGAATTCACACCAGCCCAACTGTCAGTATGACACAGACGTGGCATACACAAGCATGTAGAGGCACAGAATGGTTTAAGCAAGAAAATGCCCACTTTCCAAAAGTGGCATTTTCAAACTGACAATCTAAAAACCAACTTTACCAACAGATGTGTTTTTAAATTGTGAGTTCAGAGACCCCAAACTCCATAACTGGATCTGCTCCCAATAGGAAACTGTAGATATTTAAAAGCAGCCCCCATGTTAACCTATGAGAGAGATTGGCCTTGCAACAGTGAAAATCAAATTTGGCAATATTTCACTGTCAGGACATGTAAAACACATCAATACATGTCCTACCTTTACCATACACTGCACCCTGCCCATTGGGCTACCTAGGGCCTACCTTAGGGGTGCCTTACATGTACAAAAAGGGAAGGTTTGGGCTTGGCAAGTGGGTACACTTGCCAGGTCAAATTGGCAGTTTTAAATTGCACACACAGACTCTGCCGTGGCAGGTCTGTGCCTTGTTTACAGGGCTACTGATGTGGGTGGCAAAATCAGTGTTGCAGGTCCTCTAGTAGCATTTGATTTATAGGCCCTGGGCGCCTCTAGTGCACTTTACCAGGGACTTATTAGTAAATCAAATATGCCAGTCATGGAAAAGCCAATCACCAATACAATTTACACGAAGAGCACATGCACTTTAGCACTGGTTAGCAGTGGTAAAGTGCCCAGAGTCCTAAAGCCAACAAAAACTGGTCAGACAAAATAGGAGGAAGGAGGCAAAATGTTCAGGGATGACCTTGCGAAAAGGGCCAGGTCCAACATGTGCATATTGGAATTAAGAGTCACAATAGTATTATATTATTTCACTCCTGCAATTTTGGCATGTCAACCCAGCTGAAGTGTACCAGGGAAAAATGCCTACTAAATAAAAGCAGAATTTAGCGCAGTGATCACTGACTTTCATGTCATGCCCAATTTTCTGAGAGAAGATTCAAAATAGGGGGTATTTACCGCCCCTGTAAATATGTCATCCTACAGCTTTGGTATTTACTGCAAGCTGTTAGTACCCCACCACCATCTGTCCCACTCCTAACCAGTACATTAAAGTCTTCTTAGGATTGGTTTCGGATGTAAATAATACACACATTAATCAATCAATCAGTAATTTGTTAAGTGTGTTACTCACCCGGTAGGGTCTCAAGGCGCTGTCCGGTTGTTAAACCACGCAATACCAGTTTTTCTTCGCCTACGTGCACTTACAATGGTACTGTTGCAACGTGATGATAAAAGGCATTAAAAAAACCTGCTACCTAACCCCATCAAAATTAAATGGGTAGAGTCTGATACATAAACAGATGCCCTTTGCAGCAATCATTGCTTAATTTTATTTTGACATCATTTGAGTCTTATGACTCTGATGGACCCTTCTTTTCTGATTTTTATCCTCACTGGTAGCACATTCCCACCTCTGATTCTGCTTTGTAAATATATCTATGTAATGGGTTTTAGTTTTCCTTTTTGAAGAAACTGTAAAAAGTAACCTTTGCAGGAAATCTAAACATTTGTATGTGTGCTCATCCTTTTCCTTCATCTCAGGAAGCCCATTATCATCTCTCACCACTGGGGGTTGACCTTTGGAGTTGTGATTTGAATTGCATGCAGTTATGAGAGGAACTATCACTATTTGTTTTCTTTCAACTAAAATATAACGAAAATTCATCCATGATATACATTGGGAAAAGTAGGTAATAATACGATAAAACTGTATTTGATTTTTTGAACAAGAGATGTGATGAATGTGTTGCATTATATGTATTTATATACTTCGTGTTACCCCTGACTAGGTGCTGAAGTGCTTTGCTGGTGTGTAGCATGCTTCTAGAACTCTTTTACAGAGGATTCATTTTGTTTCACTTAGAGTTTCAACAGCCAAAATCTCCATATGAAATTCCAGAAGAATCCAAAGTAGAAATATTGATTTCCCTGATAATTCCTCATTTCTAAGCAGAACCTCAGAGTTCCTCTTGTTATATCTGATAATTCCGCACCTTTGGAGTTTCTCAAACTTTAGAGGTTGATAACTCAATAATATGAAATTACTATAACCAAATCTGGGGTGCTTGTGTGGGGACTTGTTGGAATATGGGTTTCTGGTTGACTGGGGTGGGAGCCCTAGTCAATCAGCAACCACAATCCTAGTCAGGGTAAGGCAGGGGCAAACCCCAAATCAACCTTTGCTCAGTCCCACTGGTAGACTGGTAGTTTGACACAGATCAGTCAGTTTAGCCTAGAGGCAACGTGTAAAGTACTTGTGCAACACTTCCAACAGTAAAACAGTGAAAACACAACACATAAATATCCCTCACCAGGTTGGAAAAATAGTGCAGAATTTAATAAATAAAACAAGGCCAAAGCGAAAAAATCCAATCAGTGTAACCAGAGTTATGCTTTTTTAAGGAATAAACTGCAATGTAACACCTAAAAGCATAAAGCGCCAACTGTGGCTATCTGGTCAAGCTGGACTGGGTCAAATTCACAAGTTCAGGCTGACCACAATGGAGAGCAGGTTGGATACAGTCATAGATCAGTCCTGCTGAAGTTTTACCTTCTCAAGTTTGTGCCAAGAGTTCTGTTCGCATCGGAGAGGATCATAGGGAGTGTCGCAGCGGTGGTTGGTGTAGCACGAAGAGCAGGCCAAGCATCACAGACAGGTGGGCAGGGGCTTCACAACGGTAGCCCTCCACAGGGGATCTCTGCTTGCTGGGCGAAGAGACAAGCTGGCAGTGGCTTGCTCTAATTTCAGAGAGAGCTGCACATTAATGGTGCGAATGGGCCTCTTCGAGGTCCCGAAAAGCCTTAAACAGCTCAGTGAGCAAAAAAGACAAAGAAAGTGAGACTTGTCCTGTGTATTCTTGATACTTTAAAACTGCTTTTTCCTCTTCCTGTAACTATTTAAACTGAACTCTTGGTTTCTGTGCAATTTGTACTTTAAAAACTGTTGTTTTTCCTACCTGTGACTGTTTACATTTCTTTCCTAGTTTTCCCCTGTACCGTGCCAAGGCCTGTAAAAGACAATTCACCCCCACTGTGTTTTTAAAATGTAAAAAGCAAACTACATCTCAGAGGCTGAGCAGAGTTTGTTTAAGAGACTACTTAATTTGCTTTATGGGTTAAACTGTGTTTGGGAAGTGTATGTAGTGCTAATCTTTGGCTAGAAAAAGTGATTTGTTTAAGTATGCAAAAAGCAGTACTTTTAGTTGCTCTAGATTTGGGCCTTACTTGCAGGGTGGAACAAGACTTGCATAGTGTGGGTTGAGCCTGTCTGTATCCAAAGAGATTCTGACTTGAGGAGCACCTCCCTTCCCCCTGCCCACAGCCTCTGCTTAAGGTCACACGTCATTTATATACGTTTCTTACTGGTTGTTGAATCTGTACTCTGAAAGTTTCCTAGAGCTAGAGTTACTAATGGCTTTAGGGTTTAGGGTTAGACTTCTGATTGGCTGACAGTTTTGGGGTTCTAATTGGTTCATAGAGCTAAGGTTTATGTTGGACCTAGGGCTTAGAGTTTAACTTTGGATAGGTTGCTAAGGCTAGAGCTAGGGCTTGATTGAAAGAGGCCAGGTATACCATTCGTCTTAATAATTGGTTCTGGCTGGTTAAGGCTAGGTTCACCTGACCTAGGGCTATTTGACCATAGGGCACAGGGCTTCTCAGCCTGGGCATCAAGGCAAAAGGTGGAGTGGACAAGGGCAGTTGTCTGTTTGGGCCTGGTCGGGCCTAGAGCCAGAAATGCTGCTCTTTTTTCCATTCACCAGCTGCCACCTTAACCCATCCACACCCACAAACAAAAAAACATACTTTCAGCAACTGCAACCATCTAATTTACTTCAAATAAACTCTATCCGCATTTCAATATATCATCAACCACTACAAAATCCCCCAAACCACACCTATACACACATCTACCCCATTTGCCCCACATTGGCACCGTCACTCTCACACAAAATACCATTCTGTCATAAACCCTTAATAAATCCACAAATCACCAACACAACACAAAACTGCATTATATATAACTTTAATCCATCCAGACACACACTATGTATTCCAGCTGTACACTCTTCTTGCTCCTGACCCGTGTCTGTCACCACCAAACCTATGCTTAGTCCTCGATTATATCATTCACTTTCATACTATTTTTACTAAAAGCACACAACCAAAAAA
This sequence comes from Pleurodeles waltl, assembly GCF_031143425.1. NCBI lineage: Eukaryota > Metazoa > Chordata > Amphibia > Caudata > Salamandridae > Pleurodeles > Pleurodeles waltl. The sequence goes on from NC_090444.1 coordinate 178,777,835, forward strand.
TCCACCACACATATTAGCACTTCCAGCTATCTAATACAAACACTCCTAACTCTTGTCCATCCCCTCTCAGACGCACATGCAGTCTTTTCCAAAAGACATCCCAACCCCCTTTACCAATCAACTTCCACTCACCAACAGTACTTTACATACAAATCCTTCTCAGAAAACTACTACACCAATATTTCCTCTCACTACCCTGAAAAAACAAAACATAACACACACACACCAGCACAACAAAATCACACACATACAGTTTCATAATACTTAGAAACATACACCCTGATCCCACCCTCCTGACTACACAGATAATATACATGCTAAGACGTTTTTACTCCTACATTTTCCATCTTCAGCTAACACAGATACAGAGACTCAGCAACTCTCATTCACCCAGCTCTCATCCACTGCACAAGAGCCTTAAAACATGACCCACATGCTCTACCAGGACCCCAAACCTATACACCATTCTACCTTCAACAGAAACAAACAAAATAAACAACATACCACTCCTCACAACTTCGCATCTCCATGTTATTACACCAGAGGGCTACCATACAGAAACAACACAGCTCACCAACTAACTTCCAACCACCATCTACACACACAGACCTATCAAAATGCCTTCTAACCTTTCTGGACGAGGAGTATGATATAGAAAAACACAGCTATTGCTATCCTCATACAGCTAATACCAGCACTAATGACACACCTGCTACAAGTTCAAAAAAGACTGCTCACACTTCTACAAAATAAAGTCACACCACCACCAAAACACAGTCTCTAAACTGGCTACTAATAAATGCTCTATCACTCTATAAAAACAAGCATCACATCTTTGACCTACTCACTGATACACAACTTGGCTTACTCTTCATAACTGAGTCGTGTTTAGGAGATGAGATGGCCCGTTATTGCATGAAGCCATTCCTCCAGGCTATCAAACTATCACACAAAATCATGTAAGCAAAAGAGGAGGTGGACTAGCTGATATATTCAAGCAAACAATAAAGTTCACCAAAGCTGACAACATTTCCATACAAGGTTGTGAAGTCCTCATCACCAGATGCAACCCTTCACCAACTTCCTCCTGTAACTTCCTTCTCCTTTACAGACCACCACCTGGTAATGCAATGTTCCAAGACTTATTTCTAGACACAGTTTCCAACCTTGTAACACTACCTAGGACCTGCCTACCTCAACCACGGCATCACCTTCTACTCCCCCACCAGATCTCTCCACTCAACAAGCACTAGCCACTGTACCCCACATACCAAAGACTTCGGCTAGTGGGAGATCCTTCACCTACCTCGCTGCAAAGAGCTGGAACACCCTGCCCCTGTACCTCAGGCAGTCACCATCACTACCCCAATAAAGGAAGGACCTTAAAACCTGGCCCTTTGACTGAAGCTCAGAGGACAACCCCACTTAGAGCTTTGAGACCCTTACGGGTGAGTTGTTGTGCTTTATAAACCGTGATTGTTTTATTTTTTACACTCCAGCCTATGCTTTCTTGGTGACCTAAACATTTGGTTTGACAAACTCAGTATGCCCCTTCCAAAAACTATCATCACTGTCCTAGGCATTAAGTCTACATCAGATTGTCCATTAACCCACAAACATCTCTGCACACATCCTAGATGTAATTTTTGCAAATCCAGAATAAGTTACCTTTCAAAGGATTACTCCACTCCAGTCACATAGTCAGAGCACCATTTGATATCTTTCCAACATAAAATACCACAAATCAACACACCCAATACCACCTGACGTGTATCTTCCTATTGACCCTGGAACAGACAAACTCAATTTTGATTACTTAGAAACACAATTAAACACCCAGCATAGATCTAGACACAATACATTTTGTTTAGAAGATTTATGAGTGGCTACAGGAAGCTTTTGATATCCTAATACCAATAAGAACAACAAAACAGGACAAAAGAAAAAAAACACATTGGAGTTATACAGAACTAGAAGAGATTAAACAACAAATTAGAAAGCTGCAATGCACCTGGCTCAAAACAAACAGCAAGCAAGACAAACTTCACCTACACAAATGTAAGAGAATATAAAATTCAAAAATCAAAAACGCTATAAAAAGATACTATTCAGACAGAATTCAAAATGCCAAATTTGCAAATAAAGAAGTCTATCAAATTCTTAAAGAATTTCATAAACCTAAATGTACAGAAGGAACTCATCCAATTACTCAAGAATTCAATGACAAATCAATACATAAACCAATGCAGACACGTGGACTCCCATTTAAAAATCCCCTCCTAGAGGAGGCTAACCCAGCCTCTGTATTCATTCAAACAAATATCACAAAGTGATTTTATGCATCTAGTCAAAGCAAGCAGGCCAGTTGGCTGCCCTTCTGACCCTTGGGCACCACAAATTTTCAGAAGCATTCTTTTAACTGCTTTGTATGCCAAATCAGTAAGAAGAATCATCAATGATTTTTTAACTACAGGAATCATTCCTGAAAACCTAAAAAGGCATACGTATGCCCATTATTAAAGAAAACAAACCTGTATTCGCATTACCCCAACAACTACAGACAATTACAAATGAGCCTTTCCTAGGCAAACTGATAGAAAGAACAGCATTCACCCATATGCCACAGTTTATTGACGATGACTCTATACTTTCAGACTACCAAATAGTATTCCAACCAGGGAGAGGCACAGAATCTGCTCTCATTGCCATCTGGGATGACCTTAAAAACACAGTAGACCAGAACAGGGTCCCTGCACTACTTCTCTTGAACCTCTCAGCTGCCTTCAACACAGTTGGCCATGACACTGTAATACAAACACTCTACAAAGCCGCATAGAGGGGAACTGCTCTTGACTGGATCACATCCTATCTTCAAAACAGAATAAATGTGACCTATAATCCCCCATTCTTATCTAAATTGTACTTGACAGAAGCAGGGGTCCCTCAAGGCTCTATCATCTCATCCATGCTTTTCAAAGCCTACATTAAGTCATTACTGACAATGATCAATGAATTGCAGCTCACATGCTGTAACTATGCAGATGACACACAAATTCTCCTAAAACTTGAAAGTCCCAAAGACATTGGAAATGCAAAAATCTTCAGTTGCATCAGAGGTGTTGATCACTGGATGATATGGAGCCATCTCAAATTGAATGCTTCCAAAACTGAAATACTCACATGTGGCAATTCGAAAAATAATGACCCACTCTGCACCTGGCCTGATGATCTGGGACCACCTCATAAAGTATCTAACAAAGTAAGAAAGCCTGGAATTACCATGGACTCCAAGTTATCAATAAATGCCCAAGTGGACATATTAGCAAACTCTAGCTTAATTACTATGAAAACTCTGCGAACAACTGCCCTTTACCATGGACCTTCTTTACCAATTGTGAAAAGACTACAATGGATTCAGAACTCAGCTGCCAGAATGCTCCTAAATGTAAAGCCACAAGCCCACATCTCCCCTGCCTTGAGGGCCACACATTGGATTACCAGTTGCAAGAAGATCCCCGTTCAAGCTGCTTTGTATCACCCACAAAGCAATACATAGAACGGGACCACTTTTCATCAGAAATAAAATCACCAAATACATTCAACAAAGAAACCTCCACTACAGAGTGACACCTTGCCTCAAAATCCCACCATGGAAGAAAAATAATCATAGGTGGTACATCTTTTTCTTTTCAATCATCCAAACTATGGAATTATTTTACCCCAAACATAAGATCCACTAATAACTATTTTATCTTGAGAAAACACTCAAGAGTTAGTCTATGCTTAACGTGTAGTTAGGGCACTGCATAGGTTTATGTAAGTTATTTGATTAGATGCGTATGGGTCTTATTTATCTATCATGATACATAAATGTTACCATACCTACAAGTACTTCACTATTGAAAATATTAAGGAAAATATAAAAATACAGAGATAAATTAGCTTAAAGTACAGCAACACTTGAAAGTCTGAGCTAATAGAACAAAGCTTTAAATGTTCATATATTATCTTTCTTATACATGTATATCCTCTCTATGTACTTATGCATCTATATATTTATTACATTACTCTTACTGTAGATGAGACAAGAAAAACCTTTGACTCCCTCCAATGCACTACCCCTCTCAATATATCCTCGACCTCTACTCTCTGACTCATCCCAAACCTCATTCTACCACTATGATCTCTAAAATAACCATGTCTAGACTCTACCCTCCTCTATCCCTCCTTGGATCACCCCAAACTTCATTTTACTACTCCCAAAACAACTCTTTCTAAATTCTTCCCTAATGTATCCCTCCTCCATCTCTCTTTTTACTCAACACAAACCTCATCTTAATACTTTGAGCTCTGAAATATCATTGTTCCCTCTTCTCTCCTTCAATGACCCTTTACAATCCAACTAACAGAATTTCATGTCCATATCTCAAATTAACTCCCTATTTCCCTATTTTAATCCGCCACTAATCCTTTTTGGGTTCTGGAGTTGAGTGCTACTCGTCAAAATGTGATTTGACACCTTGTTAGGGGTAGTAAGCGCGACATAAATACAATTACAATTTCAAGAGCTCAAGGGCCACACCAAGGATCTGGGACCTGAGAGACACTACTTAGAGGGTCAGGAACTTGCCAATGATGGGTCCAGGAGCTGCTAGTGAGCCCTTTATGTCCCTGAGACGCAGATCAGGAAGCCAACAGTCTAGCCCTTTGAGCAGGGCAGCAGTTCCTTTAGAGCAGCAGTCCAGCAGAGTGGTAGTCCTTGTAGCAGCACAGAAGTCCTTCTTCCCAGCAGAGTATCCACAGGTCCAGAAGTATACTAAAATGGTGGTGTCTGAGGCCCTTTTTATATACACAGTTGTGCCTTTGAAGTGGGGAGAAGCTTAGACAGGCCTGCTTTTGAAGTGTACAGATGCCCTGGCTCCAGACTATCTACAGGGGGTGTGCAGTCCTTTGTGTGCAGACAAGACACAGCCTACTCAGGTATAGGTGAGGCTTAGCCCAGCTCCTCCCTCCCATCCTGCCAGTGATGGCCCATCCAGTCACACCTAAGTTCCCATGTTGTGTGGTTGTCTAGGAGGAATACACAAAGCCCATCTGTCAACTAAACCTTGTTATGTGACCAGAGACAGGCTGAGCCACCAAATGGTCAAGGCAAGAAAATGCCAACTTTCTAGAAGAGGTATTTTCTGAAATGTACTTTAAAATCCGATTTCACCATAAATTAGAGTTTTAAATTAGGATTCTAGAGACACCAAACATGAATTAGTTATCTCCTCCCTTTCAGAAAGTACACTTATATAATGTAATAATATGGCAACTGCAATGTTATTCTATGGGAGAGGTAGGCCTTGCAGTAGTGAAAAATGAATGAAAGAGTTTTTCACTATGAGGAAACTTAAAAATACATGTCCAACTTTTTAAATAAACTGCAGTCTGCTCTTGGGGCTGTCCAGGGCCTAAATTAAGGGTGACTTATATGTATTAAAAAGGAAGGTTTGGCCTGGCAAAAGGCTTATTTTGCCAGGTAAAAATGACAGTTTAAACTGCACGCACAGCCTCTGCAATGAGACGCTTGACACATTTTTAAAGGACTACTTAAGTGGTTGGCACAATCAGTGCTGCAGACCCACTTGGTGGATTTAATTTAAATGCCCTGTTCACATGTAAATATACCAACTGGATATAAGCCTATCCTACCATTAAGGAGACAGCACAAGCACATTAATACTGGTTAGCAGTGGTAAAATGTGCTAAGGCCAACAAAAAGGAATTCGGCAAAAATAGGAGCAAGAAAACAAACAATTTGGGGATGACCTTGCAGAAAGGGCCATGTCCAACCGGACTCCATGACCCTCATTATGATTTATCATATTACTGGATGCGGAAAATTCAACCTTGTACACATTTTTCCGGATCCTGTGAAAGCAGAATTACTAGGTGCAGATTCACAACCAGTATATTCACATGCAAAAACCCTGCACACTGGGCACAATATATTCACACTATCATCGCACAAGGTGTGTCATAGCATTGAAATTACACGACACACATGAAATACATCATTTCTGTTTGCCAAAACCAGGAACTTTAGTCCTTAACCATCACATAATGGACATAAGGCTACCTGACACACTACTTCTGCATCAAACACAGGTGAAGACATCAGGCAGCTATTCCCTGAATCCTGGTGCCTTGATAAGCTTGACTGCAGAATCCCTAGACCTCTTCTGTTCAGGATACAAATATCAAAGGATTAATCAGCCCAGCAAAGCACCAAGGCCACAAAACACCTGAGGGAGCAATAAGTGTGTGATTGTGAGCCACTGCAGATGCTAGCTGAAGACATTGTGAAGGAAGAGCCCACCTAATGGGACGACTCATTGTTGCGTACACCACCTAAGACCTTCAACAGTCTGTGAAAGGCCATCACCAATAAAAACATGGTGTCCATCCACCCATGGAAGGTTGAAAACTACAAAAAAAGTTCACAACCTTAAACTGGGGGTTCAAGACCTACTGCCATATCACAGGAGTCACAAAGCCTGGTGGAAGAGAGGAGCCAGGTAAGGAAAAACATCAAACTTTGGCCTCATAATTGTTTGGTTGAATGTAATGTGGCACTCAGGGTTGTAAAATTGTTCCTTTGACAGTCATATTTAAACTTGAACATTTATATAACAAGTCAGTGTTTTTGGGGGGGTGGCCAAGATGGCGACCGGAGCGAATGCTTGCTGAATAGCTCCCCTCCAGGACCAGAAAGAATCCTTTTGGGGCACCCTATCTGGGTCTCCCCGGATGCCAGAATTGTGAGCTCCCTGACCCCAGGCGGGGGAAGTTGAGCTAAGTTGAATCATTTTGCCCGCTGGAGATGACTGGTGCACCCGAGGGCTGAGCGGCCTACACGGCCAACTCAGGATAAGAGACGGTGCCCTGCCCTGTGTAACTGCTGAGTGGTCAGAGGTGGTGTGGTACGAAACATGCTGCAGATGGAGAGTGCTGCTCTGCCTCTTGAGCACGAGAGGCGTAGAAGTGCTGTGCAGTGAAGACGCGCCCATACGACAATGGGCTGTGCGTGCAAGGGCCCCGGACTCAGGTGAGAGCTCGCTACAAGCTATGGCCCTCTCTTGGGGATCGAGGAAGCAGACCCCCTTCAGACATCCTGTGTCGCCCTTGGCAGGGACGAGACACTTGAATCAGCAGTGAGGCCCTACAAGTGAGGAACAAGGCACTGGCTGGCACCAGAGAACTCTGACACAGATTGTAGGAGATACACAGGGAGGGCTCTGTCCCCCCTGGTGGCACTAGCTGTAGCAGTTATGCCGAAACACGGATTGTATCAAGTAATGACTCCTTTAAATGACCAGCCATGTGAGACTTTGTTGGCAACATATGAAGGCCCAACACGACACAGAGGACCTGGACATTACTGCCTGGCTCTGGAGCACAAGGGACACTTATTCTTGGATGACCCCATTCGATCACGCTGCGGGTGCGTGAAGCGCCATGACGTGGGAGGGACATCGCCCTCGGTCAGGGGAATGCAACTAGTCTTTGTTTCTATTAATTTGGTAGCTGAGAACACTAGATAGGGGAGTCGCGCACAAGTGAGTTAGCTCCCCCAATCAGCAGCACTCATGGTCAATCAAAAGCAGCACGGACACCAAAATGACTTTAGAAGTAAAAAGAGACTCTGTGGCACAGGAGATCAATCTGCTCAGAGTTGACCACCGTAAACTAGTTGAAAGGGTGTCGGAGAAACGAGGCCTCAATAGCAGTGGTACAACCGGAGGTTAAGGACCTTCAGAGCCAGGTAACACAGCTAATGGAGGAAGTCTCTTCTCTCTAACGCAAAGAAGAGGATGCAGAGGGATGCTCACGAAGAAATAACATTTGCTTTCTGGGATTTCCAGAGCGGGTAAAGGTGCTATTTGCTGAATCATTTCTTGAACAGCGGTTGAAGGCCACAGTGCTTACAAACAATGTACCACCCTTCTTCTCCAAAGAAAGAGCACACCGGACCCCGGGAAGGCCGCCATGACCTGGAACCCCATCAAGACTACTATTAGCCCCCTCCTTAATTTCCGGGACCGTGATCTGATTCTTCAGAACTTCTGCACGCAGGGTCCCTGGAAGTTCGACAACACTGTCATCACGGCCTACCCCGACTACACCATGGATGTACAATGCAAGCAAACTTCATACATAAAGTTTCCGGCTCAGCTCTGGGTGGTGGATGAAAGAAAAACTCACATTTTCCCTTCACCTGAAGATGCATGGATGGATGTGGTTGCATGCCAAAGGCTTGGTCAAATCGCATCATGAGGACCCTCTAGACGGAGCCTGGCTGACACTAATTGAAGCGACCCAACTCACACCCAATCAATATGCTGCCCTCCGTGATGATAAAGCATTGGACTCTGAGACGTTGTTGGGCCGTTCCAGTGCATCTACAGTTCCCTCCATGTTGGGCCCGGATGTAACTCCACATATGGCTGACGACCTCTAATATTATACATTAACTCTAGATGACGACATTCAGGTCCCTACTCGCAAGTACGGAAACCTGCTTTTGGAAGCATGGATGCCAGAAATCAGGACTTGGATAAAATGTGCGTTTAGAGGAGCTCTGCTACTCAGCATGCACCTACACTTGCCTGACTCGATGCTGTCACCCTGAAGGAACTGGTGATCAGGGGGCATACTTTACCAACCGGTGAAAGGGGGGGTCCGGGTGGGTGAAGTGACCATGGTACTTGAAAAGGGCTGGCGGAGACATGATGACAACTTCCCGTGCTTACGCCCCCCACTTTGAATGGATTTCCGAATGGACACTGTTCAAGCCATGATTATTAACTGCACCTATTGTGCTAACATGTTACAGGGAGGTCCAGGCCCCGTTGGCTGTGACCCTGGAGAGATGAACACTGTTTACTGTTTTTCCAATACTATATAGCAGTCCACACACGTTACCACTTACTCACACACAAATGGAGTAATTGAAGACGACTTACCCAAGTCCATTCCTCCAGTGAGTCCAGTGAGGCCCTAAGGGTGCAGGATGGCCAGTACCTTTTCCTCCCAGTCAGTGTAGTCGGGTGGTATTGGTGGAGGTCCTCCCCCAGTCTTCTGGACTGCAATGTTGTGCCGGGATGCCATGGACCTCATCTTCCCACGCAGGTCATTCCATCTCTTGCGGATATCGTCCCTCGTGCGTGGATGGTGTCCCACTGCATTGACCTTGGTGCCATACCTCCATCTTCCTGGCGATGGGTGTGTGCTGGACCTGTGCCCTGAATAATTGTGGCTCGATCTTCAGTATCTCATTCACCAGGGTCCTTAGCTCCCTTTCTTTGAAGTGTGGGTGCTTGGGGTGTGCCATGGTGTGTGTTGTGAGTGGTGTGTTGTGTGGATCTAGGTGAAAGTGCTGTTGTGTGGTTGGGCGTGTGATTTGTCTGTTGTGGCATTCAGTGTCTGCTTATGGAGTTCTCAATCTCAGTTGTCCTATTGGTGATGCAAAGGATTGTGGGGTGTGTCTGTGAGTATTTTATAGTGTTATGGATGTGTGTCAGGTGTGTGGGTTTCAAACTTGCCAATGTGTGCAATTCTTACTGTTGGGTTCCATTGCTGGCCGTGGCGGTCTGTACCGCCAATGGTCGTTCGACTTCCACGGACCGCTGCAGTGATTTGTACATCATTATTTGGAGGGCAGGGAGTTTGTGTGCTCGGTGGTGGTGGGGTGGGGTGTCCTGCATTTTTGCCGACAAGGTCCTGGCGGTGACTGGTGGCTGGGAAAGTTTTGGCAGATTCTGATTTTTGCATCTTTGTATGGTGGGTTTCTGTTCACCGCCAATGGCGAGTTTCTGTTCATCGTCGCCACTGCGGGGAGCAGTGTGTACTGCATGTTCATAATGAGCCCCTTAGTCTTTCAAAATTAAAATCTGAATTTTTACTTTTTGGATTTTTGTTGATTTGGTCTTGTTTTACTCAGATAAATATTCTTTATTTTTCTAAACTGAGGTGGGGTCTTTTTTGGTGTCCTTCACTGTGTCACTGTAATTAAGTGTTGCAAAAATACTTTGCACATTGCCTCTTAAGTTAAGCCTGACTGGTCTGTGCCAGGATACCAGAGGGTGAGCATAGGTTAGTTTAGGTTGTGTATCCGACTATCCCTGACTAGGATTGTGGTCCCTACTTGGACAGGGTGCACATCTCAGACAACCAGAGACCCAATTTCTAACAATCATGCATCCAAAACCGCAGCACTGCCAGTATTTTAATAAGCGGAGGGATTATAGTCTGTATCTCCAGTGTTGGCCTGTAATGCATTCTCTGATGCCTTTAGTAGGCTGTAGACAGCCTCCATGCATGCATTTCAGGTTGCAAGCAGAAATCCTTTATATATTTAATGGATTCAGGCATATGCTGCTCAAAATGGGCCTTTGTCTTCATCCAGTGGTGGCCTAGTGCCTGTGTTGTTGGACAGAACACAGTAATGCAGTTGTACCTGAATAGCTAGTTGATGGATCTTCTGGACCTTAAAGTGATGCCGTGCCGGTGCTTCATCAATCGTGATGTTTGGCAGTTTGTGTATGAGAATATTTGACCTAAATTTATACATGGGTCATACATAACAGGGTTCACTTGCAATGATTATGATGTCTGTGTTATCATCATTGTATCTAAACTTGCATGAAATAGAGTGTTGTGGGTTTTAGTTTAAAATCAAGTGCAGGGTATGTACCTTTTGTTTTCCTTCTACTCATTTTACTGCTGACAAAAGTGTTGTTTTTATTTGATTTTTCCATTTGGATTTCCTTTGAAGGATTTCTTCTAATTTACTACCTGTTCTAAAGTGACACATGAAGTGTTGATAATTCCTTGTTCTAAGCTGTATAAGCTGCAACTTGTAGTGGCATTTTTCATTTTCTGCACCTGGTATCTCTGTGTGCGGTATTTCCACATCTGGTATACCCAAGTGCGAAATCTCCGGGTGATTTATTTCTGTGCTTGTTACGTCCATGTGTGGAAACACACTAGATAAACCAGTTCCAGTGGACTTATTTCAATCTCTACCTGATTTGTGGGTTCCACTAATCACAAATGTTCTGAATAGTGCTATTCAAATTGATGTTTATTACACTAGTTCTGCTAACTCAAGCAGCTCACATGACTCCAGACAATATTGATTTGCACATTGGGTACACAAAAACAGCTGAAGCATGTTGCCTGGTGTCCTACAAATCCTTAGAATGACATGGTACAGAGCAAAAGAGCTGAAAGGTGGTGATAGGCAATCAGCGTGGGTGAAGTAAAGAAATAGAGGTGACAGAAAGATCACTTTCCCAGGGCCCCATTTGAAAGGTGGCGGCCCTAGGTAATGGCTTTCTTAGCCCATGCCTTAAAACTCCTCTGCTGGTTGCTGCAGAAAATGGAGTTGCATTGATGAAGGGATGTGCTTTTGTGTATTTGTGTGAGTGCAGGGAGGGATTGTGACTGCCTGGCTTGGTCCTATGTCTCCTTCAACGGCGTCCTGCATGTACCCAGGCTCCTTGACTTAGCCCTTTTTCTGCTCAATGCTGGATCTCCTTAACTTCCCTTGGTTTTCCCGAGTGCAGATCTAATGACCCTGCCTGTGCTTGTTTCTTGGTAGCTGCGTCTGCACTGCCCATAAAACTGCGGCGTGTCTCTCAAGAACATCCACTGCCCTGCCGCCAGATGTTTTGGGGCTGGTGGTCGCTCTTCTGTCCCTCTGCACTTGGACCATAATCTTTGGGATCACCAGCATCAAACCAGCTGTTCTTGAAGTGATTCCGCTCTGCTTGTTACTTCAACAGAGAGGAAAGAACACAACGAAAGAGTGGACAAAGCAAGGAAAACAAGCATTTGCAATGCAATAGGTCTCGCATTTGTGAGATTTAGAGTTAGTGGCGTTGTAAATGACAATGGGGGTCATTTCAACCTCGACGGTCTTTTTACAAGACCGCCGAGAGACCGCCGTGCTGAAGACCGCCAGTGTTGGTGGTTTTCCGCTCGGCGAATTATGACTGCTGGCAGCCCTCTGTCCTTTTCTGGGCAGAGAGCTGCCAGCAGCCATACTGGCAGTCGGCAGGGAAGTTGAGGTTGCTTCACCTCCACCGCCCCGTCAACAGAACACCGCCCACCGAATCACATTACGTGATTCGGCGTGGCGGTGTTCTGTTGACGGGCTGCTGGCAGCAGAGCAGCCCCCATGGATCCCGTCCCCTCCCGGAGGATCAACGGACCAGGTAAGTTGATCGTCCGTTAGGGGAGGGGGGTGGGTGTTGCGTGCGTGCATAGGGGTGTGTGTGTGAGTATGAAGAGGGTGTGTGTGAGTGCGTGTATGCATGCAGGGGTGTAGTGTGTTTGGAAATGTGTGCTTGTCTGCCTGTATGTATGTCTGTATGGATGTGTGCGTGTATGTCTGAATGTGGGTGTGCGTGTATGACTGTGTGTGTGTCTGTTGGCATGTTTGTTCGTGTGTGTGCGGGTATGTGTGTTGGGGGTGTCTGCATGCATGTCGGGTGTGTGTATAGTGATGTCGGGGGTCGGGGTGGGCAGGGGGGTCCTGCCACCTTTGGGGGTGGCAGGGAGGTGGGGGGTTTCGGGGAAGGACTCGGGGTGGTGGGGGAGACCCCTATCAGTGCCAGGGAAGGGATTCCCTGGCACTGATAGTGCTTACCGCCATGGATTTCATGGCGGTGCCCAACCCCATGAAATCCATGGCGGTCAGCCGGGTCATGATACCACCAGCGGTCTTGTGACGGCCGCCGGGCTGGAGACACAAGTCTCCAGCCCAGCGGTCGTCTCCACCATGGCGGTCGGTTCGGAGAAGTGGCGAATGACCATGGCGGTAACCGCCATGGTCATAATTCCAATTTTTTTATTGCCAGCCTGTTGGCGGTAAGACCGCCACTTCTCCGCCAACCGCCAGGGTTGTAATGAGGGCCAATGTCTTTTACCTATATGTTTGGTTTGGAGTGTAATGGATGTATGAACAGGCGCAGCTGCTGCACTGTCTAGAGGACTAAGAATGGGGCATTACCACTGGGAACATAGACACAACTGCAGCACTGCCTAGAGGACTTAGAATGGAGGAGTTGCCAACGGGACCAGCAAACAGCTGTAGCACTGTCTAGGGGGACTAAGAATGAGGAATTACCATCTAAATTTTAAGAAAAGTTTAAATTAGCAGATCCACAGAAATGTATAAAGTCCACTTTACACACAAACTAACAGCTTAAACACTGGATCGTCCGCTATTAAAACCCGGTATCACTGCATACAGGGCCCTGCAATGCCCCAGCTACAGCTACATACACTTAGTGGATGCTCATTAATTTAATAAATCAAAGTATGAAAAATAAGTTAAAACACAATGGAGCCATACCAGCCATGTGCTTAAACAAGAATGCAAGCTTTGGAAGCCCAGGTCTAACACATACAGTAACTCCACAAACCTGGGAGAGATACCCTAAACCGCCAAAAAGGACAGGGTCTGGTTACATCCAAAAAGATAAGAAATTCCCTAATACAGTGGTTCCCAACCTGTGGTCCGGGGACCCCTAGGGGTCCACGAAGCCTCCTCAGGGGGTCCCCGACTGCTTAGAAAATTAAATAATGTTAACAGATTAGGTCCCCAGCTTTCAGTAATGGCTCAGTGGGGGGTCCCCGGATTGCAATAATGATTCATTGGGGGTCCCCAGGTTCCAGTAATAATAAAGTGGGGGTCCACAGAAGTCAAAAGATTGGGAATCACTGCCCTAATACATACAGGCCCTCATTATGACATTGACGGTCAGCTGACCGCCACACCGGCGACGACAGTAGTACCCCCGCCAGACCGGCGGTAATGACCGCCATATAATGACCATGGCGGTGAACCCTCCCATGGACATCCAATGTACCACCCCAACCACCAGTGCGGTAGTAACGACCCAAAAGCCTGGTGGAAACACATAATACAAAAGGAGACACTCACCTCCAGGGACACAGAGGAGTTTGCAGCCGCCATGGAACCAGAATTGGAAGCCTTCCCGATGCTTTACCACGCGATGGGCATCCTGGAGCATCAACAAAGATGAAGGTGAGTACAGCCACCTAGCACACAAGTGAGGGAGGGATGGGAGAGTGAAACACACACGCACAACACGCACAACACACACCATACACACACACCCAGAACTATCTGCAGAGTAAATCGACAGTAACAGAACCCAGGAGCAAAAAAAGCCAGGACACATACCTCTGTTTCAACCACTGTAATCCAGTAGGAAATCCAAACAAAATAGAAAAACATATGTACAGGCAAGGCCATTGGTGCCATTGGTCAGTTCAAAGTCTGTAATGCCCATAGTGCAAAGTCCAAGCTCCAACTTTACTCCTGACAACATTGGGACTCCACTGTGCAGGGGCATCATGTTGGAAATAGGCTAGCACGTCAGGGGGCAGGGGGAGTGGAGAGGGTGGGGTTGGCTTCTTTTTGGGAGGGGGGTCCTCGGGCTTGGGTTTGGGAGGGGGTGGCTCTTTACCCTTCTCTTTTGGGGCGGAGGAGTGGGCTTGGGGTGGGGGGCCGGAGTTCCACTCTTGTGCCCCTTAGTGGCAGCAGAATTCTTAGGGGGTGGGACAGGGCTAGAGTTGGTGCTGGAGGTACTGGGGGGTGGGACCTTTCTCTTACGGGCAGGATGGGGGAGCTGGGGAGGAAAGGGGTCAAGGCAGGAAAGGAAAAGCTTCTTAGGACTAACGGGGTGGGCAGTGGGAAGAGGAATGGGAGTAGAGGTAGAGGGAGTGGTTGTAGGAGGAGGAGGTGTGCTTCACTTGTGTGCAGGGGCATGGACTGTGTGCGTGTGTGAGGTGGATGGCTGTTGTGGGATCTGAGTGTGACCGTTTATGTGTCTTTGGAGGGGGGCAGACAGGGTTTGGGAGGTCAAACAGGACATGTGGATGGATGTTGTGGTGGTGTCTGCAAGTGAGGTAGGTTTGCTGCATGATGTGGTGATAGTGGTGGTGGTGACTGCGCATGTGGTGTGTGGGGTGCATGTCTGCGGGTCTGCTGTTGTGGTGACTGTGGGCAAGGCTGTGCAGGTGGCAGGATCTGGGACTGTTCATGCTGTGCATGCAGGTGTGAGCGCTGATGTGAGTGTGAAGGAGGAGGAGGAGGGGGGAGACACACATTGACAGTGATGCCTAGCACACATTGATCACATAGGTTTGACTCTCCATCTAAAACCATCTGCATACTCCTCAGTAAAAGAACTTCAGGATGCTGCATCTTAACACAGAGACTAGAGTGCTCCACATGACAGGATGTCCTGTGAGACAGGTAGTGGACACAGTGTCACAGTTGCAAAGTCAAATGACTCATATCAAGCCTAGATTTGGACCCATACAGTGAGCAGGCAGAACCTGCATGAAAATCGATTACCATCAATTCCATGCACGACAGAACATCATGTAGCCAACAGCAATTTACCACATGATGTGTATGTGGCAACTGGAAAGGGGCGAGAGAGTCCGCGTATGCCTCCAAAATGACAGATTAGCACAGCCAGACGTGGTCTGAAGCTCAGTGGCAACATACACATGGCTCAGTCTACACACACCTGACACATACAACATGCCCATGCAGCTCATGCTGTTATGAATGTACATGTGCTCTCACATTTTGGACATCCATGTGTTAAGTGCTGAATGGGCATGGCTGAGGATTCCCCTCACCTAGTTTAGTGCATCCCACATAAGGAACATCATGCTACACTCAAAACTCACACACAAAAGTCAGATGCCTCAACATCTGGCACTGATCCAAGTTTCATGCACAATAAGTCTCCCATTGATGCCACCCCATGGCCATGACTTTACATACTGATCACCATGGACTCAATCTAGCCTGCCAGGAGTAGACATATGGTGAGGTGCAAGGTAAAACAGTGTACATGAGACACTTACCTGCTCCTCTGGTGCACCATAAAGCTGCTCAGACAGGGGTATGACCTCCTCCACTAGCTTTTCAAGCTCCTCCTGTGAGAAGGCTGGGGCCCTATCACCTGCTGGATGTGGCATGATTGCTCCCAGAGGCGGTACACAACAGCTCAGCCAGCGGCGGTCTTGCTGGCAGCAGCATCAGGAGTCAAGTGAGCGATGTTGCAGAACATGGTGGTAACGTCTGCCAAGTACGCAGGCGTCACTGCCGGCAGACACACCCATTGGCCCAAGACCACCACTGGCAACAACATTAGCCTATGGCGGTGTCCGCCACGGTAGCATCAACATATTGCCATGATGACTTCCTCCGGCATTCAAGGGCGGTTCACAATGTCCAGTGGAGTGGGTCAGACAGCCACCATTTTAGGGACACAACATGCTGTTTATGGCCAAACAAAATGTGTCACAAGTACAAAAATGTTGTTCATGCTAGTGGTGAATGCTGGTCTGGTCCTGGCATGTGGGTGCTTCTACTTTTACACCCTTTTGGACATATGCTTCGCACATATGCCTGCTTGCTATGGGACACAGCCCCGCACAAATCATGTTATGTGACATCAACTCACAGTTCGAGTGGCAAGTCTCATGCACATATAGTTGCTGTCCAGGTAGATGATGTGTACACATTTGTGAGAATGCAAGGAGGAAACATGTTACGTCTGTGTGATTGATAGTGGTGATGTGTACTGTGTATCATGTTATCAAACTCTGACATGCCTTGTCACAGTTTGTGAATGACATGCATATATGTATGTTGTGAGGGTCACATTAAATGATGCCTATACTCATTTTTTGTCCCACATAGGTATGCAGGGAGGGGAAGGATCAGACATCCTCCTGTGTCCCGTTGTAGGAAAGTAGCCTCTTTTTAGCATGGTTACCCCCATTTTTTGCCTGTTGTCAGTCTGTTTTGACTGTGTTCATTGGGAGCCTGCTAACCATGACCCCAGTGACTATGCTCTCTCCCTTTAAATTTGGTTGATTGAATGACACACACCTCACATTTGGCATACGGGTCACCCATATAAGCCCGTAGTATTTGGCATTGGGCTACCAGGGGATTCCCATGGGCTGCAGCATGTATTCTGCCATCCATGGGAAGCCCATGAAAAGTGTATCTGCAGGCCTGCCATTGCAGCCTGCGTGAAAGGGTGCATGTACCCCTTTTCACTACAGGTCACTGTAAGTACCTCCTATGGTAGGCCCTCCTAGCCCAGACTGCAGAGTGCAAGTACCTGTGTGAGAGGGCACCCCTGCACTAGCAGAGGTGGCCCCCAAAGTAAATTTTCCTGGGCTTTGTGAGTTCAGGGACACCGTTTTATGAGTGTACTGGACATAGGTCACTACCTATGTCCAGCTACATAGTAATAACTCCAAACCTAGCCATGTTTGGTGTCAAACATGTCAGAATCATACCCCAATACTGTTGCTAGTATTGGAAGTATGATTCTATGCACTCTGGGGGCTCTTTAGAGGACCCCAAGCATTGCTCCTGGGGTTTTTCAGGCAGCCCAAGCTGCTGCCATCCGTCAGACAGGTTTCTGATCTCCTGCTGCTTGAACAGCTCAAGACCAGGAAGGCAGAACAAAGGATTTCCGGTGGGGGAGGGGGTAACACTCTCTCCCTTTGGAAATAGGTGTTACATGGCTTGGGAGCGTAGCCTCCCCAAACCACTGGTATGCTTTGAAGGGCACATTTGGTACCCTCCATGCATAAACCAGTCTACACCGGTTCAGGGACCGCAGGTCCCTGCTCTGGTGTGAAACTGGACAATGGAAAGGGGAGTGACTACTCTCCTGTTGATCACCACTCCAAAGGTTGTGCCCAGAGGGACCCTGGGTTCTGCCATTTTGACTCCAAGGTGGGCAGGGACCTCTGGGAGCATCTGAGTGGCCAGGTCAGGCAGGTGATGTCAGAGCCCCCACCTGATAGGTGGTCACCTGGCTAGGTGACCAATCCCCCTTTTCAGGGCTAATTAGGGTCTCTCCCTTGGGTGGGTCCTCAGATTCAGCTTCCAAGACTCCAGCAGGACTCCTCTGCAACCTGTACTTCAACTAATGGCCACTGAAGCTGCAACTGGACCATCCAGGATCCGACAATCTGCATCCACGATGAAGTCTCTGCAACATTGTTTCCACTGCTCCTTCCAGCTTCTGCAACATTTCCTCAGCTGTGCATCCTCTGAAGGTGGCAAGTGCTCAGTGTGCACGGGAATGAATAAGGAATCTCACTTGGAGTGAAGGAGTCACTTCCCTGCATCTGCAGGCACCAACTGCAACAACGATTTGCTGCCTGGATCTCCTCTCATCCTAAGCTGTGTGGATCCTGCTTCACAGGACACAGCCTGGAGTAGTCCTCTTGGTCCTCTCTGCCAACTCTCCAACTTTGGTGGAGGTAAACCCTTGCGTTCCCATGCAGGACAGTATCCCTGCCTGCATCTCTTGCAGCTAGCAAGGGTTGTTGGCATCTCCTCCAAAGGAACTTCAGGATCCGTGTAGGCCCAGCACACCTTCCTGTGATGGACAGCCCTCTGCGTGCTTCCCCTGCAGGGTGGGATTCTTCTTCAGTTGTACTGCATGGGCGCCTCTGCGACTCCTGGTTTCTTTTACAGTGGGTCTTCTGTGGGGGCTGCCTTTTCTTCTGTTGACACTCTGCCTTGCTGTGGGTATCCCTAGGACTCCCTTCATGGGTTGAGTCCTCCTGGACCTTGCTTTTCCCCGGCAGCTCCACTTTTGCTTCACCGCGACTTCTGCCTTTGCCAAGGCTTGTTGGTGGTCTTTCCCTGCCAGTGACCAACTGCAATTATTCATCCGGCATGGGACGTTGACTGCATCCTCCAGGAACTCTTCACCGACTCCAGGGCTGCATTTCTGACCGTCTTGGTCCTACTGTCGACCAACTCCTGCATCTACAGATGGGTGGGTAGTAGTTTCTGCCCTCACTGGACACATCTGTGACTTCTGGACTTGGTCCCCTTCTTCCACAGGTCTCACTCTTTAGGAATCCACCGCTGATTTCTTGCAGTCTTGTCTGGGTGTTGCATTATCTTATTTTTCATCCTGTTGGGTGGTTTGGGGAAAATCCAGTAACTTGCTCCTTTCCTCCTGGTCGCTGGAGGGTACTGTGGTACTTCTGTTTAGGGTTTCCTAGTTTCTCCAGCTCCCCTCTACACATCCCTTTTATGTAGGTGAGAGTCCTGTATTCACATTCCATTTTTTTAGTATATGGTTTGGGCTCCCCTTAGGGTCACTATTGCCTATTTGCTATTGCACTGCTTTCAATCACTTTCTATCCCTTTTTTTGATTGCTAGTGTACATCATTCAGGGCCTCATTACGACCCTGGTGGCCGGCGGTAAGCTGGCGGTAACAAAGCCAACAGACTGGCGGTGTACCACCAGCGTATTATGACCATGGCACATTAGCCACGGCCATACCGCCGGCCCCTCCAACATACCACCAGGCTTCCACCTGGCAGTCATAATCCCCAACCGCCAGCCTGTCCATGACGGTAAACACCACCATGGACAGGCTGGGGGTGAGGGGGGCTCGGGTTGCCCCTGGGGGCCCCTGCACTGCCCATGCACTTGGCATGGGCAGTGCAGGGGCCCCCAGACACAGCCCCATCGCGCATTTCACTGCCCGAATTTCAGGCAGTGAAATGCGCGACAGATGATGCTGCACCCGCTGCACATCAACTTTGCCGCCGGCTATATTATGAGCTGGCTGCACTGTTGATGTGACTTTTCCGATGGTACAGCGGACGGAAACACTGTTACCGTCTGCTGACCCAGCGAAAAAGTCATAATAGGGAGCCACAGATACCGCCAACACTGGTGGTATGGTGGTGCCCGCTGCTTCGACGGTCTTCTAGTAAGACCGCCAAAGTTGTAATGAGGGCCTTAGTGTGTTTACTTACCTCCTATTGGAGAATTGGCCTTCTAGAAATGTGGTATTTGTGTCACTAAAATAAAGTACCTTTATTTTGTATAACACTGTGTTGTTCTTTCATGTGTGTAAGTGCTGTGTGACTACAAGTGGTATTGCATGAACTTCGCATGTCTCCTAGATAAGCCTTGGCCGTTCATCCACAGCTACCTCTAGAGAGCCTGGCTTCTAGACACTGCCTCACTACACTAACAGGGCATACCAGGCTAGCTTCCTACAACCGTCCACTGGCAGAACTTCAGGCCATGGAAGACAGAGACATCATCCAGATCCAAAACCTGAATTGGCAATATTGGATCTCTGTTGTCAGTTGGAGCCAGATCTGATGCTTTCCATTAGTCATCCTAATAGCATACCACCTATCACACAAGTCATGGCAGTGTTGCACTTCCTGGCCACAGGGTCCTTCCAGAATACAGTGGCACTATCTGCTGGGATTAGGGTGAGCAGATTTGAAAAGAAAAAACCGGGACAGGTTAGACATAAAAGTAAATCCTTTAGTCTCACTTTTATATATGGCCTGTCCTATAAAAGTGTGTGTGTGTGTGTGTATGTGCTTGGGTGCGTGCGCACAAACACACACGAGAGCAGGCAGAAGTATTTAGGAATGTAAGACTCTAGATGTGCATTTGAAAGGAGTGCATGCCTTCCACTTCTGATTGGCAGGTTGACCTGACCTTTGTCCAAAAAAAGGGACATATATTTCGATTTTCCAAAAGCATTTGCAGGTTGACCTGAGCTTTGCCCCCAAAACCGGGACATTTATGTAAAATTAACAAAAGCGTTGGGACACCAGGACAGCCTCTGTAAACTGGGACTGTCAGAGGAAAATCCGGGACATCTGGTCACCCTAACTGGGATGCCCCAGCCTATGTTCAGTGTAGTATTGAAGGATGTATACTCAGGAATGTTGAAACACCTGGACAGCTACATCCAATTTCCTCAACGTGAGGATTTTACCCATGCGAAGGCTGGCTTCTGTAGTTTCCCACATGTTGTAGGAGCCACTAATGGTACACATGTAGCCTTGGTTCCACCACAAGGCAATAAACAGTCTATTGGAAAAGGAAAAATGTCCATTCCATCAATGTCCAGGTTGTTTGTTTGGTGGATCTCTATATTTCACAGGTCTGTGCCCATTATCTGGGTTCAGTCCATAATGCCTTCATCATGTGGAACAGTGCAATTCCACATCTCATGTCATGACTGCACCAAGAGAGGGCCTGGCTGGTAGGTAAGTCACATATGTCATGTATTTTTTTAAAGCAATGTCTGTTGCAATCAAAATGATAGGAGGGAGTCATAGTTGCAGATATGTTGAATTTCCTTAAAGGGGACTCTGCATACCCAAACCGTTCATGGTTGTTGACACTGATGAGGAACCCACCTATGCCAGGGTAAGTCAGCTGCTTCAATGATGCCCATGAAAGAACACAGCATGTCGTGGAGCGGGCTTTTGGGCTTCTGAAAGCCAGATTTTGGTGTCTGGACAAGAAAGGTGGAGCCCTCCTCTACTTACCTGAAAATGTTTGTAAGATCATTGTGGCCTGCTGTGTGCTATACAACATTGCCCTGCTGAGGAGTATCCCATATACACCAGCTGAGGGGGAGGTAGCAGTGCCGCGGGGTGAGCCCCCTGAAATGTCAAGTGAGGATGACAATGATAAAGCGGAAGGTGAAGACTTGCAGGCAGATCTCATCAATCACTACTTCACTTGAGTGTAAGTAGGTCATGTGATGTGATTTCTGTGACTGTCTGGGGAAATGTAGGGGTCAGGATGTGTGTGAGTGGGGCAATTTTCCACTAAAGACAGGGCATCTCATGCAATGCTGTACACAGCCAAGCTTTGCTGTCTAAGTCAGACTAGGACATGTAACTACCTTCAGAATCTGCCTTGTTTGTGTCAGTCGCATTGCAATGTGAGTGGATCTACAGTACTTTGTAATGTGGTGTGGGTCATATGTATGATATACCTTGCCTTAACTCCCCGTATTCTAATTTTTCACCCAAGTCTCCTCATCATGCCATCCTCATGTGGGCATTTCAGAGTTGCGACAGTGGCAGACAGCTGTTTTGACACGTGAAATGAACATAGATTGATCCTTGTAATGTTGGTCACTTATTTGGGGTATATGGGTCCTGTGTCAAAACAGCCTGGACAGTGCTTGGGGGTGGGATCTGAAGTGCACAATACACTTTTGAGTTGAGGTGTGATGGGCCAATTGTTTCATGTGTGTGACCATGTGGCCTTGCTACTTGCCACCCAGTGCAATCCATGCATTCTTCTTTCACATTGTATATACAGTGATCCTGTCTGACCTTTTTGTGGTTGTCAATGTGTTTTCACGTAGTACACCAGGGTGCCTGTGCCACAACACTGACACAGGTTAGCATCATACCACCAGATGCTTAGTCATTGTAATAGGATGGACCTAGCATCAGGAAATGTTGCACTGCCCTCTGGCTGTGCCCTGGTGTATGTAGAGCTGGCAGACCTGGTTTGGTATGTGATAAGGCTCAAGCTGATGACATCATTGTTAGAAATGGGTTTTTTGGTTGGCAGTCAGGTTACCCTCTGTCCAAGCAAAAGCCCTCACTCTAGTCAGGGTAAGTCACACACTATCCAAGATTATCCTGTGCCCACCCTCTGGTAGCTTGGCACGAGCAGTCAGGCTTAACTTAGAAGGCAATGTGTAAAGTATTTGTGCAATAAATCATACAATACCACCATATAGCACCACAAAAATACACCACACAGTGTTTAGAAAAATATATAATATTTATCAGGATAATTGTAGGTCAAAAAGAATAAAGATGAAATGGAAAATTGTAGAACTATCACAGGGAAGTGATAAAGAGGGTCTTAAGTCTTTAGAATGTAATAAAGTGTCTTTCAAGCACAAAGTACCTGGTTTCTGGTGGAAAATCTCCTCAGAGGGCCACAGGTGAAGAGATGCGTGGAAAAAGGGGGGTGTGCGTCGATTTCCTCTCAGCACACACCGACTTGCGTCGTTCTTTTCCACGCGGGGAAGTCGGGCGTCGTTTTCCGGCGCGCAGACAGTCTCTTTTTGTGGATCGCGGGGATTACCAGATGTCCCGGGTCTGTGCGTGGATTTTCCTGCTTGTTTTCCGGCTGCGCGTCGTTCTGCGGGGCTGCGCGTCGAAGTTTCGATCTCACGGTAGGCGTCGCGTCGATTTATCCTTGGAAGTCGGGCGGCGTTGTCCTTGCGAGGCCGTGCGTCGAAAGTTGGGTCTCACGGCAGGCGTCGCGTCGATTTCTCCTTGGAAGTCGGGCGGCGTTGTCCTTGCGAGGCCGTGCGTCAAAGTTTCGCACTCACGGTAGGCGTCGCGTCGATTTCTCCTGGAAAGTCGGGCGGCTTTGTCCTTGCGAGGTTGTGCGTCGAAGTCTCGATCGTCCCGAGGGCGTCGCGTCGATCAGCGTCGGTGTGCAGCGTTTTTCTCGCCGCGAAACAAGCTGTGCGTCGAAATTTTCGGCGCACGGAGCGTCCAAGTGAAAGGAAGAAGTCTTTTTGGTCCTGAGACTTCAGGGAACAGGAGGCAAGCTCTATCCAAGCCCTTGGAGAGCACTTTCACAGCCAGACAAGAGTTCAGCAAGGCAGCAGGGCAACAGCAAGACAGCAGTCCTTTGTAGAAAGCAGACAGGTGAGTCCTTTGAGCAGCCAGGCAGTTCTTCTTGGCAGGATGTAGTTTCTGGTTCAGGTTTCTTCTCCAGCAAGTGTCTGATGAGGTAGGGCAGAGGCCCTGTTTTATACCCAAATGTGCCTTTGAAGTGGGGGAGACTTCAAAGAGTGGCTAAGAAGTGCACCAGGTCCCCTTTCAGTTCAATCCTGTCTGCCAGGGTCCCAGTAGGGGGTGTGGCAGTCCTTTGTGTGAGGGTAAGCCCTCCACCCTCCCAGCCCAGGAAGACCCATTCAAAATGCAGATGTATGCAAGTGAGGCTGAGTACCCTGTGTTTGGGATGTGTCTGAGTGAATGCACAAGGAGCTGTCAACTAAACCTAGTCAGACGTGGATTGTAAGGCACAGAAGGATTTAAGTGCAAAGAAATGCTCACTTTCTAAAAGTGGCATTTCTAGAATAGTGATATTAAATCCGACTTCACCAGTCAGTAGGATTTTGTATTACCATTCTGGCCATACTAAATATGACCTCCCTGCTCCTTTCAGATCAGCAGCTGCCACTTCAACAGTGTATGAGGGCAGCCCCAATGTTAGCCTATGAAGGGAGCAGGTCTCACAGCAGTGCAAAAACGAATTGAGGGTTTTTTACACTACCAGGACATATAACTACACAGGTACATGTCCTGCCTTTTACCTACACAGCACCCTGCTCTAGGGGATACCCAGGGCACACATTAAGGGTGACTTATATGTAGAAAAAGGGGAGCTCTATGCTTGGCAGGTACTTTTAAATGCCAAGTCGAGGTGGCAGTGAAACTGCCCACACAGGCCTAGCAATGGTAGGCCTGAGACAAGGAAAAGGGGCTACTTAAGTGGGTGGCACAATCCGTGCTGCAGGTCCACTAGTAGCATTTAATCTATAGGCCCTAGGCACCTGGAGTGCACATTACTGGGGACTTATAAGTAGATTAAATAGTTCAATCAGGTATGATCCAAAGTTACCATGTTTACAGAGAGAGAGCATATGCACTTTAGCACTGGTTAGCAGTGGTAAAGTGCGCAGAGTCTAAAAACCAGCAAAAACAGTATCCACAAAGTGGAGGGAGGCAGGCAAAAAGTTAGGGGTGACTACCCTAAGGCTGTCAGGTCTAACATGTGTCCCCCCCAGCTGAAAGTGGGGAGAGCTACCCGACCTCTTGGGAGCTCTCATCGCTAAGGCGGAAGTACCTGGAGAGACCATCAGCATTGGCGTGGTCAACCCCTGGGCGATGTTCCACCGTAAAGTCCATCCCCTGTAGGGAAATGGACCACCTCAAGAGTTTTGGATTCTCACCCCTCATCTGCATGAGCCATCTGAGGGGCCTGTGGTCTGTCTGAACTAGGAAGTGAGTCCCAAACAGGTAGGGTCTCAGCTTCTTCAGTGCCCAGACCACAGCAAAAGCTTCTCTTTCAATAGCACTCCACCTCTGTTCCCGTGGTAATAGTCTTCTGCTAATAAAGACTACCGGTTGATCTCTGCCCTCCTCATTTAGCTGTGCTAGAACTGCCCCTATGCCATGCTCTGAAGCGTCTGTCTGCACGATAAATTCCTGGGAGTAGTCAGGGGCCTTGAGCACGGGGGCCGTGCACATGGCTTCCTTCAGGGCGTCAAAGGCTTACTGACAAGCCTCTGTCCAATTCACCAACCTAGGTTGCTTCTTGGACGTGAGTTCTGTCAAGGGGGACACAATGGTACCATAGCCCTTGACAAACCTGCGGTAGTATCCGGTGAGGCCTAAAAAGGCTCTCACCTCAGTCTGGGTTCGAGGTGGTTGCCAGGCCTTGATAGTTTCGATCTTGGCCTGGAGTGGCTGCACCTTGCCACCACCTACTAGGTGTCCCAAGTACACCACGGAACCCTGCCCAATCTGGCACTTACTAGCCTTGATGGTCAGGCCTGCCTGTTGCAGGGCCTGAAGCACCTCCTTGAGGTGGAGCAGGTGTTCCTCCCAGCTGGAACTGTAGACAGCTATGTCATCCAGGTAGGCTGCACAGAAGGCATCCTTGCCAGCCAGGACCCCGTTAACCAACCGTTGGAAGGTAGCGGGGGCATTTTTCAATCCAAACGGCATCACCCGGAACTGGTAATGGCCGTCAGGGGTGGAAAAGGCGGACCTTTCCTTAGCCCCCTCAGTCAGGGCGATCTGCCAGTACCCTGAAGTAAGATCAAACGTACTCAGGAACTTGGCAGCGCCTAGCCTGTCCACGAGCTCATCAGCTCGGGGGATGGGGTGAGCATCAGTCCGTGTGACTGAGTTGAGACCCCGGTAGTCCACGCAGAACCGGAGTTCTGGCTTCGCGCCTGGGGCAGTAGCTTTAGGGACCAACACCACTGGGCTGGCCCAGGGACTACTGGACTTCTCAATAACCCCTAGCGTCAACATCTTGGAGACCTCCTCCTTGATGCTGGCCTTCACCTTATCTGACAACCTGTAAATTTTGTTCTTCACAGGGAGACTGTCACCGGTGTCAATATCATGAACACAGAGGTGGGTCAGTCCAGGAGTAAGGGAGAAGAGGGGGGAGAACTGCTCCAACAGCTCATAGCAGTCTCCTTTCTGGTTTAGAGTCAGGGAGTCAGACAGAATGACCCCGCTTATGGACCCATCACCTTCTTGGGCAGAGAGGAGGTCAGGGAGAGGTTCACTCTCCTCTTCCATTCCTTCATCTGTGACCAGAAGCATGTTGATCTCCGACCTCTCAAAATGAGCTTTTAGTCGGTTCACGTGGAGCACCCTTAGGGGGTTCCTAGGGGTTTGGAGGTCCACTAGGTAAGTGGCCTCCCCTTTCCGCTCCTTTATTTCAAATGGGCCAGACCAGCGGTCCTGGAGAGCTCTGGGCTCTACTGGCTCCATTACCCACACTTTGTCTCCAGGTTGAAACTCTACCAGCGTGGCCTTCTGGTCATACCATTGTTTCATCACCTCTTGACTGGCCTCCAGGTTACTTTGGGCCTCTTTCCAGAAGCGGGTCATCTGATTGCGGAGGGCCAACATGTAGCTGACCACGTCCTGAGGGGGTGTCTTTGGAGCGTTCTCCAATCCCTCCTTTACAATGCTTAAGGGTCCCCTGACGGGGTACCCATAGAGAAGCTCAAAGGGACTGAACCCTACCCCCCTCTGGGGGACCTCTCTGTAAGCAAAGAGAAGGCATGGTAAGAGGACGTCCCATTTACGCCTCATGGCCTCAGGGAGGCCACCAATCATGCCTTTCAGGGTCTTGTTGAATCTCTCCACAAGCCCATTAGACTGGGGGTGATAGGGTGTGGTGAACTTGTAGGTTACACCACACGCATCCCACAGATGCTTCATGTACGCGGACATGAAGTTAGTGCCTCTGTCAGACACTATCTCCTTGGGGAATCCCACACGGGTAAATATCCCCATCAGGGTTCTGGCTACCACCGATGCAGTTACGGTCCTCAGAGGGATTGCCTCTGGGTACCGGGTGGCATGGTCCACCAAAACCAGGATAAACCTGTTGCCTAAGGCAGTTTTGGGGTCCAAGGGGCCAACAATGTCGACGCCCACCCTTTCAAAGGGGGTGCCAACGACAGGAAGTGGAATCAGGGGGGTTTTAACCCTCTTTCCTGCTTTACCACTAGCCTGGCAGGTAGGACAAGCCCTGCAGAATTTGTCTGAGTGTGTCCTCATTTTGGGCCAGTGAAAGTGGGTGACAAGCCTGTTGAAGGTCTTGTCTTGTCCCAAATGTCCTGCCAGGGGAATGTCGTGAGCCAGACCCAGTAGGAAGGCTCGGTAACATTGGGGGACCACCAGCACACGTGCTGCCCCAAAGACCGGAACCCTAGGCTCACTGTAGAGGAGATCATTCTCCCAATATAGGCGGTGATTGCCAGAGGCGTCACCTGCTGCCTGGTTTAAGGCTTGTTTCCTCAACCCTTCTAGAGTGGGACACTCTTTCTGCGCCTTGCAGAATTCCTCCCTGGTGGGTCCACCCTCAACTTGCCAGCCAGCAAGCTCAGGTAAGTCACCTAGGGTGGCAATGTCTTCCCCAGTTGGCTCGGGAGTCTCCTCCTCAGGAGCCCCGTCAGCCACTGTGGGAACTTCTGGGGCCGGTTTCCCGCGCCCCTCGTCCCTTCTCTTGGCAGCTCTCTGGGCCATCGTTCCAGGCTCCAGATGCCCTTGACTTCCCTCTCGGTCAGCCATGGACCGGGTGGTCATGCAGACCCACTCAGGTAACCCTAACATCTCCAGGTGAGATCTGAGCTCTACTTCTTTCCAAGGAGTATGCTCTAGATCATTGCCTAACAGACAATCTACAGGCATGGCAGGACTCACAGCTACTTTCAGAATACCAGAGACCCCCCCCCACTCAAAGGGAACCCGAGCCACCGGTAGGTGACTCTCGCGATTGTCAGCGACTATGACCTGGTGGAATGTATTAGGGATTATCTGCTCTGTGGACACCAGCTGACTCTTGATAGTAGTCATACTGGTTCCTGTGTCACGCAGAGCCTCCACCTTCTGCCCATCAATGAGGACCCACTGCCGGTACTTGGAAGTATTTTTAGGCATGTGGACCTTGGACATCATTTCTCCTTCTCCCAGGGACACTAGGGAAATCTCTACCTGTCCCCCACAGCTATCTGGGTCCATCTCCCCCCCGAGCGCTACACTAGTCAACCCAGGGATCTGTCCAGTAGTGGACGGTGCCCTCTTGGGGCACTGGGGATCGCCTTTATAGTGACCATACTGGTAACACTCCATGCATTTGGGGCTAGATTTTCCTGACCTGTCAAATGTCCCTGGCTTTTTCCCAAATTTGGAAAAGGAAGGGTTGCCACCCCCTCCCTGGGAATTCTTTTGGGGGCCTTTAGAGAGTTCCTTATCTGTAAGTTTATCTCCCCCCTCTTTCTTCTGTTGGGAACCCTGACCACCTTTGTGGGAGTCCCCCCCAGGTACCTTTTTGGACACTCTGGTGCTAACCCAGAGGTCCGCCTCCTCAGCAAGCTTCCTGGGATCAGTCAGCTTACTATCCACTAGGTGCTGGCGCAAATCGGTATAAGTAACATTAAGCATATGCTCTCTCAGGATCAAGTCATATAAACCTTTATAATCTGCTACTTTGTTGCCCCGCACCCATCCATTCAGTGCCTTACTAGAGAAATCAAAGAAATCTACCCATGTTTGTGTGGTTTGTTTGGTGCTGTCCCTGAACCTCTGATGGTATCCCTCAGGGGTCAGCCCAAACTTGGCAAGTAAAGTGGCTTTCTGGAGTGGGTATGTGTTTTGATCCGGTGGATCCAATGTGAGAAGTGTGTCCCTCCCCAATGGCGGCACATAACCCCACATAGCTACCCCCCATTGCCCTTCAGGAACCTCATGAGCCCTTAGTGCAACTTCATAAGCAGCTAACCATTTATCTATGTCATCTCCCACCACAAAACTGGGCACCACATTTTTGGGTATACGAACCTTCTTTTCTCCAGCAGGTCCTGTCTGTATGCTGCCACCATTATTGCTGGATTCAGACTGTCTTGCCTTGATCTCCAGCTCCTTGAGACTCAGTTCATGAGCCAACAATAGTTCTTTTCAGCCAACGCTCTTTCAGCTTCCACTTGTTTGGCTGCTCTTTCAGCTTCTGCTTGTTTGGCTGCCATTTCAGCTTCTGCTTGAATCTGTTTGGCTGTTCTTTCAGCTTCAATCTGTTTGGCTGCTCTTTCAGCCTCAGCTTGTTTGGCTTCTCTTTCTGCCCTCCTCTCCTCCTGTTGTGCCTCAATTTTCACTTTTGCCATTTGCAATTGGAACTCCCTTTCCTCTCTCCTTTCCTCTGCGGTCAGGCTTTGCATGGAGACACTGCTCCCTGGTCTGGAAGGGTGCACAATTGCAGTGGTAGCACCATCCATAGATAGTGAAAATCCTTCTGAGGGGCCATTTTCTGGCTCCTCTTCCTCATCATCCTCTAAATGGGCTTCTGCCCAGGCCCTCAGCGCCACTTGAAAGTCCTCCTTTCTGGAGGCCCCTTGGGTGGGTACCCTTAATGCCCTGCAGAATCCTCTTAGTTGTTTGACCGTGTATGTATCCAACTGGACTAGGTCAAAGTCCCCTGTCTGAGACCCAGTCAGAGACATGTTGAGTGAGGATTTAGTTTTTGAAAATTGTCAGGAAAAAACGGATTTTCAAAAAGAGATAAAAACCAAGTTGACCTTCAACTGTGGGTAGGTAGTGAAATACTTAGCTACTGTATGTCACTGCACAAATACAAGTCCTATCCTCACCGCTGATCACCAATGTTAGAAATGGGGTTTTTGGTTGGCAGTCAGGTTACCCTCTGTCCAAGCAAAAGCCCTCACTCTAGTCAGGGTAAGTCACACACTATCCAAGATTATCCTGTGCCCACCCTCTGGTAGCTTGGCACGAGCAGTCAGGCTTAACTTAGAAGGCAATGTGTAAAGTATTTGTGCAATAAATCATACAATACCACCATATAGCACCACAAAAATACACCACACAGTGTTTAGAAAAATATATAATATTTATCAGGATAATTGTAGGTCAAAAAGAATAAAGATGAAATGGAAAATTGTAGAACTATCACAGGGAAGTGATAAAGAGGGTCTTAAGTCTTTAGAATGTAATAAAGTGTCTTTCAAGCACAAAGTACCTGGTTTCTGGTGGAAAATCTCCTCAGAGGGCCACAGGTGAAGAGATGCGTGGAAAAAGGGGGGTGTGCGTCGATTTCCTCTCAGCACACACCGACTTGCGTCGTTCTTTTCCACGCGGGGAAGTCGGGCGTCGTTTTCCGGCGCGCAGACAGTCTCTTTTTGTGGATCGCGGGGATTACCAGATGTCCCGGGTCTGTGCGTGGATTTTCCTGCTTGTTTTCCGGCTGCACGTCGAAGTTTCGATCTCACGGTAGGCGTCGCGTCGATTTCTCCTTGGAAGTCGGGCGGCGTTGTCCTTGCGAGGCCGTGCGTCGAAAGTTGGGTCTCACGGCAGGCGTTGCGTCGATTTCTCCTGGAAAGTCGGGCGGCTTTGTCCTTGCGAGGTTGTGCGTCGAAGTCTCGATCGTCCCGAGGGCGTCGCGTCGATCAGCGTCGGTGTGCGGCGTTTTTCTCGCCGCGAAACAAGCTGTGCGTCGAAATTTTCGGCGCACGGAGCGTCCAAGTGAAAGGAAGAAGTCTTTTTGGTCCTGAGACTTCAGGGAACAGGAGGCAAGCTCTATCCAAGCCCTTGGAGAGCACTTTCACAGCCAGACAAGAGTTCAGCAAGGCAGCAGGGCAACAGCAAGACAGCAGTCCTTTGTAGAAAGCAGACAGGTGAGTCCTTTGAGCAGCCAGGCAGTTCTTCTTGGCAGGATGTAGTTTCTGGTTCAGGTTTCTTCTCCAGCAAGTGTCTGATGAGGTAGGGCAGAGGCCCTGTTTTATACCCAAATGTGCCTTTGAAGTGGGGGAGACTTCAAAGAGTGGCTAAGAAGTGCACCAGGTCCCCTTTCAGTTCAATCCTGTCTGCCAGGGTCCCAGTAGGGGGTGTGGCAGTCCTTTGTGTGAGGGTAGGCCCTCCACCCTCCCAGCCCAGGAAGACCCATTCAAAATGCAGATGTATGCAAGTGAGGCTGAGTACCCTGTGTTTGGGATGTGTCTGAGTGAATGCACAAGGAGCTGTCAACTAAACCTAGTCAGACGTGGATTGTAAGGCACAGAAGGATTTAAGTGCAAAGAAATGCTCACTTTCTAAAAGTGGCATTTCTAGAATAGTGATATTAAATCCGACTTCACCAGTCAGTAGGATTTTGTATTACCATTCTGGCCATACTAAATATGACCTCCCTGCTCCTTTCAGATCAGCAGCTGCCACTTCAACAGTGTATGAGGGCAGCCCCAATGTTAGCCTATGAAGGGAGCAGGTCTCACAGCAGTGCAAAAACGAATTGAGGGTTTTTTACACTACCAGGACATATAACTACACAGGTACATGTCCTGCCTTTTACCTACACAGCACCCTGCTCTAGGGGATACCCAGGGCACACATTAAGGGTGACTTATATGTAGAAAAAGGGGAGCTCTATGCTTGGCAGGTACTTTTAAATGCCAAGTCGAGGTGGCAGTGAAACTGCCCACACAGGCCTAGCAATGGTAGGCCTGAGACAAGGAAAAGGGGCTACTTAAGTGGGTGGCACAATCCGTGCTGCAGGTCCACTAGTAGCATTTAATCTTTAGGCCCTAGGCACCTGGAGTGCACATTACTTGGGACTTATAAGTAGATTAAATAGTTCAATCAGGTATGATCCAAAGTTACCATGTTTACAGAGAGAGAGCATATGCACTTTAGCACTGGTTAGCAGTGGTAAAGTGCGCAGAGTCTAAAAACCAGCAAAAACAGTGTCCACAAAGTGGAGGGAGGCAGGCAAAAAGTTAGGGGTGACTACCCTAAGGCTGTCAGGTCTAACAATCATCCACTAATCTGTTGGCCTATGCTACAGGTCAAAGTCTGACAAAGCACATTCTATTGTGGTCTGGGGACGGTCCCTTTGGGACATCTGGCTTGACTCAATGTAGTTCAGACATTCTTGGCTATGGCAGTCCAGACCTTTTAACAACCTATGTGCAGTACAGTGCAATAAAATGTTTGATGTGACCAGACCCTTGTGACATTGTGTTGCCAGTCATCCTCAGCATGACACTACCTGAGACCTCTCCCTCTTTCCATTACCATCTTCCATGTGTGAATTACATAGGTTTACCAATTGACATTTCAAATTTGTTTAAAAAAGAGGTTGTAGGCAGTGTTTTGTGATAGGTGTGTTTATTCACATATGCACATAGAATAATTGTGAAACTCTAAAAAAAAAGTATGATGAAGCGGTCAGTCCTGATGGATGCACTCAGTAGAGTAGATGCTACAACATTTGAAGTCCAAAGTCCAGTGTCCTACTACCATGGTAATGGAAACTGGTAAAAGGCCAGTAAGAAGAGTGAATCTGTGGCACACAAAGGAGTTCCATCAGGAAGAAGTCACTTCCTGGCCATGGTTGGTGTCTTGCCATCTGCACATCCTGGAGTCTTGGGTAGAGATCCCCGCTTGCGGGCGGAGGGGTCAATAGCTACAGAGGCAGGGGTGTCTGAGTCAGGTGCTTCTCCTGACAGGGCCTCCCTTCCAGTGGTTGTCACAGCTGGTGAAGGGGCTGGTGTTGCTGGGCCACAGGAAGGGGCATGTTATTGTTCAAGGTGTTAGGGTTTGTGCACAGCAAAGAGCATGTCCCCTCTCACTGCACTAGTGGGTTCTGTAATAGCTCCCTTTTAAACTTACTATTCAAACCCTTTCTTGTTATCTCACCTTCCCCCCCCCCTTAGGCTTCTGTGTATGTTGTTTAATGTGCTGTTTTGTTTACACATTGGGCCTTACTTTTACCAAGGCTTCTTTAAAACACTCCTCCCTAGGCCATGTGTTAATTCAACTCATTTGCATAATAACTGAAACTCTGCACACCTTTCAAGAACATGTGCAGCATGTGAGGACCACACCCAGCCCTTCAAACCACACCCAGCTCTTCGAACCACACCCAGCCCTGTATATAAAAGGCAGCCCCCGAGCCTCACCCAGTGCTTGTGCTCGTCTACCTCCCGCTTACCTGAGAACAGATCCCTCAGCGCTGGCACTCCTGCTCTCTACAGACTTTCATTGGCTTCAATGGGCGCAGCTGCTGGCTCTTCCTTCTTCTGGTTTCCGGTTCCTCCTTGCCTCAGCCTCTCTCCTACAAACAACCTGCAAAAGAGAAAGAAGACAAGGTTAGACTGATCAGTATCTCTTGCCAGCAACAAGTAAGTGCAAAACTTTTTATTACCTGAAGGAACTTTGACAACAATTTCTGGATTCGTGTGTGGACGGTTTGAAGCAAGATACCTTCCACGAACATTGTGATTCAGGCTCTTTGTTGCAAGAATACCTTGCGGAGCTTTGTGAAACAAACATTGTTTTTTTTTTATGGAACTTTTAAGAATCGAACAGTGGAAACCATTAACAGCAAGGCAAACAGTAAATCAAGGACTTGCACAAATTACATGCTGTATTTTGATGTAAAAGTACAGTATTTGTTTTCCAAAAGATTCTGGAGATATGGGAAAAGTGAGTCTGCTATTGGGAATTTAGGCTTTAGTTATATTAAGATGAATGTTTGATATTGGTAATTCTGATAACGGTATTTGTTTAATGTTTTAGAAGCTTTACAGTAATAGAAAGCACATCCCAGAGCAGTAACACATTCCAAACCTGGAAACTCGAGACCAGGATCCAAGAGGTACTTTTAGAAGAGAATTTCTAATAAATAAAGGGATAGTCAGGAACCCATTTAGGAATAGGTTGCACTTATCTGTTCTTTGTTTATGTTTCATTAGGCACCAGTTTCTACAGAAGTCAGAAAGGGCCGCAGATTTGTGCAGCACTTCAACAGTGGAAACGCAAGAACGGTGTTGTCTCTCTTTTTATTTTATCCACTTCCCCCCTACCCTTGAGCTTCTGTTCTTAGTGCACTGTGTTAAAAACTAGTGTGCTGGAACAAGCAGTTTCAGGGTGGGGTCGGATTGTCTTCAACCTCCATCAGAACTGAACAAGAACTCAGGTGAGCTGGGCTTTGACAGAAGCACAAGCCTTAAAAAATGTCAGTTCTGGTGGACGATGAATACCGGGGAAGAAATAGAGGGCATTGACGTCACGGATATGGCGCAGGCCCTAAATGAGGACTTGGCTCATAATGAATCAGTGTCTGGCATCTTACAACATATGCAAGAGGAAATAGAGAGATTAAAGATGGAGAATACCTCTTTAAAACAGGATTTAAGCAGGTATAAATTTAGGGGATCTCAGTGGAACACAGCTTTTACGCCTTTGTTTAAAACCACCTCAGAGACAGGGGCGCCATCAAAACATACAACTTTGCCTCCCCCAGTTGAGGTTACTGTTAATGTTCCTAATGCTGTGCCCTTAGCAGCACCTGAACGTTTTCATGGAGATAGTAACAAATTCCATGTTTTTATCCATCAATGTCAATTACACTTCGTTTGTAAGCCACAACAGTTCCCTACTGATGCTACGAAAGTGGCATTCGTCTTGTCTTATTTGGGTGGCACAGCAGCCAATTGGTCAATTCCTTTCGTGGATAGAGATGATCCCATCCTCCATAATTGGAATCAATTTAAACGTACCATGACCAGCCTTTTTGCAAAACACACTTTCATGCAGGCAAGTGATAATGAGCTTTTAAATCTTAAACAAGGTAACAAGGATTTATTGACCTATCTCACTAGTTTTAATCGTTTACTCACCGAGACACAGTGGCCAGAAGGAAAGCGTGTCTCCCTTTTTTATAAAGGTTTGAGAGACGAGTTAAAAGACGCGCTGGCTCATATCGTTGATTTGCCAGAAGACTATTCGGACTTTGTAGATTTAGTTGTGAAATTAGAACATAGACTAGGAGAAAGAAAGGGAGATAAATACAAACTGGAATCACGGTTAACTTTTATTAAACACGAGAAGAAAGACACAGATAATAAACTCCCTGAACCTGAGCCTATGCAAATAGGGACACTCAGAGGTCCACTCACATCAGAGGAAAAAGAAAGAAGGAGAAAACTTCAATTATGTTTATATTGTGGCAGGGCAGGTCACTTTGCCAGAGAATGTCCAGTAAAGCCTAAAACTCCACAAAAGGGTGCTGTTTCCTCCACCTCCTCAACTGAATCGGGAAACGATTAAGCTCGACAAGGGGAGAGGTTACTTGTTCGAGAAAACATTTTAATCAAACCTCTAATGCTGCAGCCTTCATGGTACCGCACATACCTAGACATTTCATAATTCAGGTTGTTTTAATTGTTACTACCCAAGTGAGGCATTCTCTCCCTGTCCTACTGGACTCAGGCGCGACAGGAAATTTTGTGGATAATAAGTTAGCTGAAAACTTAGGACTTCCTATGTGCCTAAAGCCTTGTCCAGAAGCAGTATGTGCAGTGGATGGGTCAGAATTGACCTCTGGATTAATCACAAAACAAACAAGTCCACTTGTTATGGTCTGTCAGAATGGGCACACAGAGGTGATTAGCTTTGATCTGATAGATACTCCTAATTTTGGTTTGATTCTCGGGGTACCCTGGTTAACAACTCATAACCCAAAAATTGACTGGGTGAACAGAACTGTTACTTTGGATTCCTCTTTCTGTAGAACCAATTGCTATCAAGAAGCAGGTACAGAACAGAGCACAATATTACACTGTGCTAGTGTTACACAAGATGAACCAAGTCTCCCTCCTGAATATTCTGACTTTAAAGACGTCTTTGATCCAGTAAAGGCTAGTGTGCTGCCCCCACATCGGTCTTATGACTGCCGTATAGATCTTATCCCAGGGGCCCCTTTACCTAATAACAGAGTATATGCTTTGACTGACGAAGAAACCAAATACTTAAGAACCTACCTAGATGACCTACTACAGTCTGGGTTCATCCGTCATTCCACATCTCCGGTATCATCTCCACTCTTTTTTATCCCGAAGCCGGATAAATCCCTGCGCGCGTGTATCGATTATAGAGGACTAAATAAGGCTACAATAAAGAATAAATATCCTCTTCCTCTAATACCTGTGTTGTTGGATCAATTAAGACATTCTACTGTATACACTAAACTAGATCTGCGGGGAGCTTACCACCTGGTCCGAGTAAAAGAGGGGGATGAGTGGAAGACAGCTTTCAAGACAAAGTTTGGTTTATTTGAGTACACAGTAATGCCCTTTGGGTTATGTAATGCCCCTGCGGCCTTTCAGTTCTTTATAAATGAGGTCCTACACGAATTCCTGGACGTTTGTGTCATAGTATACATAGACGACATCCTCATTTACTCTAAGAACTCAGAAGAACATACCCAACATGTTCGTGCAGTATTATCAAAGTTAAAAGAAAATCATCTTTTTGCTAAGTTAGAAAAGTGTACTTTTAATGTCAGCAAGGTGGACTTTTTAGGATACTGCCTGTCACCTCAAGGAATAACTATGGATGTAAAGAAAATCAGTGCTATTGCTGATTGGCCAGAACCATCCTCTGTAAAAGATATTCAGAAATTTCTGGGTTTCGCCAATTTTTATAGGAGGTTTATTGCACATTTTGCAGACATTGCGGCCCCAATAACTACCTTGTTGCGGAAAGGGCAACGATTTCTTTGGACTGATGAGGCGGCACACGCCTTTCAACTCCTAAAACAAAAGTTCACTTCAGCCCCAATTCTGAAACATCCTGATCCTGACTTGCCCTTTTTTGTTGAAGCGGATGCTTCACAAGTAGCTTTAGGAGGAGTTCTCTCTCAACGAGATATAGTAGATGGCCAGTTACATCCTATAGCCTTCTATTCCAAAAAGTTATTACCAGCTGAACAAAATTACACTGTGGCTGAAAGGGAACTACTAGCTATCAAAGTAGCCTTTTCAGAATGGAGGCATCATTTAATGGGAGCCAAGTACCCAGTTACAATCTTTTCTGACCATAAGAACCTACAGTTTTTTGGATCACTTAAAGCACTAACACCACGTCAGATGCGCTGGTTAAATTTTTTTAGCACATTTGACTTTGTTATAACCTATAGACCAGGTGCACAACAAATTCAATCTGATGTGTTATCTAGATACGGACATACCTCAGACATGAAACAAGATAAAATAGGAGAACCCATTATTCCTCCCCAAAAGTTTTTGGCACCAGTACAACAGAAGGATTTCATCACAGATCTATATAATGCACACATGCAAATAGCACCTCAGGATTGGTTAAAGGATTCCCATAACACAATACAACGAGGTTTATTGTATCACGACAACATGCTGTTAGTGCCCACCTCTGAATTACAAACACAGGTGATAATTTGGCATCACACCTCACCGTTGGCAGGTCATCCTGGTTGGGTAAAAACCCTGGAAAATGTGCAAAAACACTTTTGGTGGGACACTATAAGAAAGGACATTAAGCAATTTGTCACTACCTGTCCAATTTGTGCAAGACATAAATCTTCTCATAAGGCCCCTGACGGCTTGTTAATACCAATGCCAACACCCAAGCAACCTTGGCACACTGTGAGCGTAGACTTTATTGTAGGCTTACCACCTGTAAAATCCTTCACAACAGTGTTGGTTATAGTGGATTTTTTATCTAAAATGGCACATTTTGTACCATTACGGAAATTACCCACGGCGGCAGAATTTGCCGATATTTTTATAAGGGAAATTGTGCGTTTACATGGTTTGCCAAGCAAAGTGGTGTCAGATCGAGGGAGCCAGTTCAACTCTAGATTTTGGAAAAAATTATGTGAAAAACTGAAAATAGATGTGGCATTATCCACTGCTTTCCACCCAGAGACAGATGGACAGACTGAACGACTGAACCAAACCTTACTTCAAACGCTACGTTGTTTATTGGCTGATTATTCTAGTGAATGGTTGGAAGCTCTCCCTGTAGCGGAGTTTGTTTATAATAATACTGAGCATTCAGCTCTACTTTGCTCACCATTCTATTTCTTGCAGGGGTATCATCCAAGAGCTATACCCATTTTGTTAGAAGAGTCCCTGTTGCCTACAGTAACGGATAGACTAACGAGGTTAGGTGACATACAAGACAAAGCCAGGAAACATTTATTAAAGTACAAGGAAAGCATGAAAAGACAAGCAGACAAACACAGATCTGAGGCCCCAATGTATAAAATTGGTGACAAGGTATGGCTCTCCACAAAGAACCTAAACATAGAGGGATCCCGAAAGCTGCAACCACGTTTCATTGGACCCTTTAGTATAACTGCCATAGTAAACCCGGTAACAGTAAAATTAGATTTACCAAAAGAATATCCAGTACATACTACATTCCATGTGTCCTTGCTTAAGCCGTACAACCCAAAAACCCGACCTGAACCACCACCTCCACCCATACCAATTAAGGGAAATCTAGAATATGAAGTGAAAAACATAAAAGACTCAAAAAGAATTAGTGGACGTCTGTTTTATTTAGTAGAATGGAAAGGATATGATGAATCTGAGAATTCATGGGAACCAGCATCATATGTACATGCCCCACAGCTGATTAGACGGTTTTATTTAAAAAACCCAGGAAAACCCCGTCCTGTAGGAGGGCCTTTGAGGGGGGCAACTGTTAGGGTTTGTGCACAGCAAAGAGCATGTCCCCTCTCACTGCACTAGTGGGTTCTGTAATAGCTCCCTTTTAAACTTACTATTCAAACCCTTTCTTGTTATCTCACCTTCCCCCCCCCCTTAGGCTTCTGTGTATGTTGTTTAATGTGCTGTTTTGTTTACACATTGGGCCTTACTTTTACCAAGGCTTCTTTAAAACACTCCTCCCTAGGCCATGTGTTAATTCAACTCATTTGCATAATAACTGAAACTCTGCACACCTTTCAAGAACATGTGCAGCATGTGAGGACCACACCCAGCCCTTCAAACCACACCCAGCTCTTCGAACCACACCCAGCCCTGTATATAAAAGGCAGCCCCCGAGCCTCACCCAGTGCTTGTGCTCGTCTACCTCCCGCTTACCTGAGAACAGATCCCTCAGCGCTGGCACTCCTGCTCTCTACAGACTTTCATTGGCTTCAATGGGCGCAGCTGCTGGCTCTTCCTTCTTCTGGTTTCCGGTTCCTCCTTGCCTCAGCCTCTCTCCTACAAACAACCTGCAAAAGAGAAAGAAGACAAGGTTAGACTGATCAGTATCTCTTGCCAGCAACAAGTAAGTGCAAAACTTTTTATTACCTGAAGGAACTTTGACAACAATTTCTGGATTCGTGTGTGGACGGTTTGAAGCAAGATACCTTCCACGAACATTGTGATTCAGGCTCTTTGTTGCAAGAATACCTTGCGGAGCTTTGTGAAACAAACATTGTTTTTTTTTTATGGAACTTTTAAGAATCGAACAGTGGAAACCATTAACAGCAAGGCAAACAGTAAATCAAGGACTTGCACAAATTACATGCTGTATTTTGATGTAAAAGTACAGTATTTGTTTTCCAAAAGATTCTGGAGATATGGGAAAAGTGAGTCTGCTATTGGGAATTTAGGCTTTAGTTATATTAAGATGAATGTTTGATATTGGTAATTCTGATAACGGTATTTGTTTAATGTTTTAGAAGCTTTACAGTAATAGAAAGCACATCCCAGAGCAGTAACACATTCCAAACCTGGAAACTCGAGACCAGGATCCAAGAGGTACTTTTAGAAGAGAATTTCTAATAAATAAAGGGATAGTCAGGAACCCATTTAGGAATAGGTTGCACTTATCTGTTCTTTGTTTATGTTTCATTAGGCACCAGTTTCTACAGAAGTCAGAAAGGGCCGCAGATTTGTGCAGCACTTCAACAGTGGAAACGCAAGAACGGTGTTGTCTCTCTTTTTATTTTATCCACTTCCCCCCTACCCTTGAGCTTCTGTTCTTAGTGCACTGTGTTAAAAACTAGTGTGCTGGAACAAGCAGTTTCAGGGTGGGGTCGGATTGTCTTCAACCTCCATCAGAACTGAACAAGAACTCAGGTGAGCTGGGCTTTGACACAAGGTCCCTGATCATGGTACTGCTGATTTCCTTAAACGCCCCTGTTAGGGAGGACAAGATGGTGTTGAAGGCCTCCCACTTTTCTGTGGCTTCCAGATGGAAGTCCCTCTGCAGCTGCTTCATATCCCTGAGTTTGGTAAGTATCGGGCCCATCACACCTTGGATTGTTGGTAGGCTCCCAAGACTTGACTGATTGTGTCCTGGCCAGGAGCATCACCAGCAGCCGTTTGCCGCTGGGTCACACCTTTCCTCTCATGCACTCTACCTCCACGTGCCTGCACCCTTGGCACACACTGTCCCCTTCCACTGGTTCTAAGTCCTTTATTGTCATGGTTGGCTTACTATGACTCAGGAACCTGGACTGGGAGGCATAAGATGTTAGTGACTGTCCTCAGGACACATGTTTGGAGGCAACTGGATGCCTGAGATGTTGAGGCCACGGGGCTGGGAAGAGTCAATGTGGTCAGGGTAAGGCTCACTTGTGTCGTCTGAACAGGTTGCCCGAATGGGCCAGAACTGTCCTCAACATCCACACGTTCAGGAGTGGTATCCTCACTGAGGGCTTCATCCATGGGGGTTGTGTCAGTCTCCTCAGAGGTGTCAGCTGTCACAGTGGCTGCTTGACCTGTTGATGTGAGAGATGCAATGTTACAGGTTGTAATGCGACATCTACCTCCAATAGATGACAGTAACATTTTGGCTAGGGGCATGTACATATTGGGGTTAGCAGCTTTCTCTTATGCTACCCTTATGTGACAGGTTCACATGCTATCCTTTGTAATAACCTATGATTTGAGATTTGAGTAACATACCTATTCCATTTCAGTCAACTCATTTCAGAATGTCTCATTACTTTACCACTTGGAGGGATGGACATAGACTTATATCTTGCCAGCAGTGCAGGCAAAACTGTGACTGGGCAGGATGTAGTTTAGGTCATCTTAAGACCTAGCTGGCTGTAATGCAGGCAGACTGTTAGACCTAGCATCCTTGGTGTGGTTTCCTCTGTCTTTTTGCCTCTGCTTCCTGTATTTTTGGCTGTGTGCTGGACTTAGTTTTTTCTGGTTTTTGGTACTCTGGGCACTTTGCCACTGCTGACCAGTGCTAAAGTGCAAGTGCCCCATGTGAAAATTGTGATTATCATTGGTTATCCCTGACTGACGTATTTGATTTACTAGTAAGTCCCTAGAAAAGCGCAATCGAGGTGTCCCGGCACTATAAATCAAATACCACCAGTGGCCTGCAGCACTGATTGTGCCACCCACATGAGTAGCTCTTTAAACATGTCTAAGACCTGCCACTGCAAAGTCTGTGTGCAGTTTTGCACTGCCAATTTGAACTGTGCCTTTTACTACAGGTAAGTCATCCCTAAAGTAGGCCCTAGGTAGACCCTGGGCAGGGTGCAGTGTATGTAAAAGGTAGGACATGTACTGGTATGTTTTACATGTTCTGATAGTGAAATACTGCCAAATTTGTTTTTCAGTATTGCAAGGCCCATCTCTCCCATAAGTTAACATGGAACTGCTTTTAAATATATTTCAGGTGTAGTTTCCCATTGGGAGCAGATAGAGATTTGAAGTTTGGGGTCTCTGATAAGTCTCCTGGGCTAGACAGGGAGGAAGGACCTGACACTTACACCTGAATGGGCTGTGCCTGTCCTCACACAGTGCAGTCTCCAACCACCTGGTGTGTGTCTGGGACCAGGCCTGGGCAAGGCAGGATCTTGTGAGACTTTCCTTTGAAGTTTGCCTACTTCATCAACAGAAATTAGTATAAGTAGTGGACCCAAAACCCCAGACTTTTAGAATACTTCTCGATCAAGAGGAACCTCTGCGAAGGAGAAGAGCTGAAGTGCTGGAGGAGGAGTACTGCCCCTTTGCTGAGTATGCTTTGCTGGGTTAGCCTGCAGTTGCTTCTTCTGCCTTAAAGAGGACAAAGACTGGACTTTGCTGTGTATCCTGCATGTGAAGATTCTCCAAGGGCTTGGACTGAGCTTGCCCCTGTTCTGAACTCTCAGGGCCATCAAAGACTTTATCTGCCAGTACCTGGGATCTCTTGCTGAGACCCCTACCCAGTCAAGTGGTGCCACATCTAGTCCCTGGGCCACTGAAAGGAGAAGATGGTGAACCCAAGGAGAAAATCCTTGCACCAGAGCCGAGCAGCAGAAAAATCGACGCAGCTCCTGCACTGCGGCTGAAAAACCAACGCATTGCCAGTAAAATTGATGCATCGCCAGCTCAGGGTGGATTCATCACTTCCATGCTTCTGGATTTTCCATGCATCGTCCCTGGGTGTCAAAACCGTCAACATCACCTTGCAGACCCGAGACGGCTTGTCCGGAAATCGACGCATCTCTTCCCTGAGAACAAAGAATCAATGCATCACTTGCCTGGCGGAGAAAGTATGCACGGCCTCACTTGCGAGTAAGGAATTGACTTATTGATTTAATTTCCAACACACGCTCCCCGTGCAGCTTTATTTTTGACGCATACCACGTAACTTGTGCTAAAAAAATTCACCCATAGATTTCTATGGGTTAAGACTCATTTTAGTTTAAGATTTCGTATCTTTGCTTGTGTATGATGCATTTTTTTCATTTTGGTCTAGTTTGAATTACATAAATATTGGCTATTTTTCTAAACTGGTATGGAGTCCTTTTGTGGTGTTTGATGTGTTTGATAGCCCACATTTTGAGCTGTCCTTCCTGTTCACAACATTCTATCTTGGCATAGCTGCTCAAGATGGTTCTGGGTGTGTAGCCACATCACAGGATGTACCATGACCTGTATCTTGGTCCCTCCCAGGTGGGTAAGCTTCATTGGTGAATTATCAGACAGATGCACAATGTCACATGGCTCCTAGCCTGGTGATAGGAGTTCCATGGACTTGCCCTCATGGGATTTACAGTGATGTTTCTCCAAGTACTACACTCAGTATATATTGGTCATCCTTTTAGGTGAAGACACTTCCATTGCAAGCTAACACACAAGGATATTTGAGCATAAGCAGAGAGAGCTGGTGCTTTGAATTGGGTAGTCCTAGCCTCCAGACTTAGCAATAATGTGACTGCATGTTCCTCATGCACTTGCTATGTGTCATACCCCCAGGTGAGTGCAATTCATGTGTGAATTCTGAAGAGAATTGTATTTTGGTAGGTGTTCACGTGACTCGTACTTGGAGTGGCAGTTAGGGATCATCCTGTGTATTGTAGCCATTTGACTTCATGTATCCTACACACCATACAGGCGTGATGCTTTCTAGGTGAGTACAGTTCAATGGCTGAGTAGTGGTGGAAGGCTCATTGCTGCGTTGGCTGAGTGGGGTAACACTACCAGTGCATCCTGGCCTTTGCCTTCCTGCCAGGGCCTGCCTTACGCCCACACAGTATACAGTTGAGATCCATTTTAGGTGAGTACAGTTCAATGGCTGAGTAGAGGTGGTACGCTCATTATAGTAGAGAACACTATGTTGGCTGCATGGGGTAACACTACTAGTGGCTCCTGGCCTTAGCAGTTCTCTCAGTGCCTGTGCTACACACTGTACAGTTGAGCTCCTTTCTAGGTGAGTACACTAGTTTGAGGCTTTTCAATAAACTGTAATTTTGTATGTGATACACAGTTCTAGTTTTGCGAATTGTAGGATAATGCCTGCTGGGAATTGTAGAGGTATCAGCCCTTGCCCTACACCCAGAATACACAGATGAGATTCCCCCAGGTGAGTCTAGAACACATGTGAGATGGCAGACAGTGTCTTCTGGATAGGTGGAGACTGGGCTAGTGACTGGGGTGCCAGTAAAGGTGTTCAAAGGTGAGCAGTGAGCATGCATGCCAATACATTTAGGGGCAATATTTTTGTGTTGTGACTTACCCGACTCCACCCCAGGTATTCCTGTCAAGCACGCAGGATGCAGGATGGCCAAGACCTTCTCCTCCCATGATGTGAGTTGTAAGGGAGGAAATGGAGGACCACGGCCAGTCTTCTGGAGCTGCAGCTGGTGCGTGGAATCCATGGAACAGACCTTCCCCCTGAGGTTGTTCCACCTCTTCCTGCTGTCGTCCTATGTGCGTAGGGTGGGGCCTACAGCATTCACTCTGTTGATGATCCCTTGCCACCTTTCCATTTTCCATGCAATAGACGTTTTCTGGACTTGGGCTCCAAATAAATGTGGCTCTACTCTAATGATTTCATCCTCTATAACTCTTAACTCATCTTCAGTGAAACGGGGATTTTTCTTTTGTTACATGGTGGTGATAAGAATAGATAGG
This sequence comes from Pleurodeles waltl, assembly GCF_031143425.1. Classification (NCBI taxonomy): domain Eukaryota; kingdom Metazoa; phylum Chordata; class Amphibia; order Caudata; family Salamandridae; genus Pleurodeles; species Pleurodeles waltl. The sequence continues at coordinate 178,822,266 of NC_090444.1, forward strand.
TGGGTGCTGGGAGAATGAGCAGGTGATGGGGAGTAAATGGAATGGGGATGTGCAGATGGATGTGATAGGGGTGTGCTGAGAGTGTGGGGTGTGTGGTTGGTGTAAATTGGAAGGGTGCCTATTCTAGTGGATTGAGTTGTGGGAATTTTGCGCTGTCTTTGAAGGTCTTGCTGTGAATATACAAAAGACTGTGGTGTGTGAAGGGGTGTGTTTTATAGTGTGCTTTGTAGGTGTGTTGGGTGTAGGAATGCGTGTCAGCTATGTTGTTTTCAAATCCATCCAATGTGGGGTTGTGTAGTACTGCGGTTCAGTCTGCCACTGGAAGACCGCCATGGCTGAACCGCAATCGTGTCTTTTGACTTGTAATAGGTTCGGTGGTTGGTTGACGGGCTGGCGGTACTGGTGGTGGGACCACCTATTTCCCGGCTTCATGAGTCCTGGCGGTGTCGGTTTTATGGATGCCTTTTGTCGGTCCTGGCTGTTTGTAATATGGCGGTCTGTGTGACCACCAACATGACGGTCTTTTGGACTGGCCGTCCGACCACCAAACTCGTAATGAGGCCCTAAGTATGTTCATGTACATACTGCATGGATCTGTGTGTCCATTGTTGTTACCAATCTCAATGCAGTAGCTCCATTCTAGAGAAAGTGCATTGACCCAAGACCACCTCAAACTCGGACATATTTTTTACAATTCACAAAAAACACAACAAATATCTGTTCTGGTCCATCTAAGAATTAGGTAGTAGGTAAGACAAGTAGATTTATTTATTAGACAAGTAGATTTTTGTAACACCTTGGCCATGAACACTGCATGCACAGCTGCTTGAGAGCCAATGTTAAAAAGGGACTTTGGCCATGACGCACTAAAGGAGTAAAGGTGTATGCAGTTGAAAGGCTTGCAGTAAACAAAACTGAAGACACAACATCTGTAAAAACCTTGACTCACAATGTAGAAAAGGTATAATGTTAGTCACAAATGTCTTTGTGAAATGTATAGTATATGTTGCAAAGGGGTGGTGTGGAAGGGGCATCCATCCTCTCCTTAGGAATGGCAACAAAATGTATCAATACTTTGCAACTTCAATTGATGTCACAATCCATTGATACCACTGGCCTGTCAAAGGGTGGTTTTGAATTCCAACCTGGAAATCTATCCATTGTGGGCAGCTTCCAATTGGTGAATGTCAGCTGCCAGCATCAGTGGAGCAGATGGCAAACCAGGGAACGGATAATGGGGTATCAATAAAGGGATAATCAACTGTGTGTTATGCACCACATTGCCCTTATTTGCAGCTCAGATGGCAGTGTTCCTTTTCATTCTCTTAGTGGTAAAGCAAATTACAAGGTACCAACAGTCACCTAGTTATCACTGTTGTTTGACTCCAAAAGCGTGATGACATTCCTAAACTGTCCAAACGACGGATGTGGGGGGTACAGGAGGCACTAACAGAGACATTTTAAGCCATGGGCAAAGTAATTGCACAGGGCTCTCCACTTTCCAAGAGGCACCCTGGGAAAGTGACCTTTTTTCTTTATCTTACCGTTATTTCTTTATCCCAACCACTCTCCCTCTCTCTCTACTTTCCTCGACCTCTACCTCTCACTCTTTCTTTAGCTCTACGCAGTGGCATCCCAAGGATTTTTGGGACTGTGGGCAAGACATATTTCAGCTGTTTTTGTTTGACCTCATGTCTGAAATTTAAATATAATTAAGACTTGTGTTTTTATAGTATTTATTTTTTTCAACATTTCCATCTGTATACATCCATATTTATATTTTGTCTATCTTATTGTTATTTATCCACTTTTTTTTTGTGTTTTGCGAATAGATGAAGTGTAAAATCCTGTTTTTCCATATTTATTTAATTGGTATTAATTTGACTGGTTTAACTAGCATAAATGCACTCATACTCTGATGTCTAAATTCTTCCATCAAGGATAGCAGCCAAATGTAAGAAAACATTACACCCACAGGTAAACATTGGCATTATACTACACCTATATGTTTACATATGCCTGTATTTAAGGAAACCTCACCGCCCTGCTTATTATGACATGGTTCTCTGCCAGCCTTTTCATGGCGGTTTTGGCTGGCAGAGAACAGGTGCAGGGGGCCACTGCCCTGCACTGCCCATGCATTTCGCATGGGCAGTGAAGTGGTACCCCTGCCCAGCACCCTCACAATGTTCATTGTCTACTGAGAAGACAGTGAGTATTGCGAGGGTGCTGGAGCACCCTACTGGCGGCAGAATTGCTTCCGGCTCGATTACGAGCCGGTGACAATGCTGCTGCCACTTTACCGCTGGGCTGATGGACAGAAACCTTGGTTTCGGCCCACCACCCAGCGGGAAAGTCGTAATGAGCACGGTGGAGAGGTAGCCAGTAAGGCGGGAGCCTCCCCGTCGGACGTTCGGGTCGTCCCATCAAACTCGTAATCAGGCCCATTGTTTTTATACACAGTCCATCAGCCTAACATGTATTTATCTGTACAAATCAGTAAATGGGAAAACTATGGCCCTCATGTACAAAATTGAGATTTAGGCGTTGGACACTAAAGGAGTGACATTTACTGCTCCCACTCAATCTAAACCTATTTAAAGAAGGTGTTGGACACTACAGAGGTGAAATGTACAATATCCTCTACAAAATAAAACATTTTACATAACAATATTCAACATAAAAATGTGACATACACAATCATTACTCCATATTCACACATATTGTTTAAATAAAATTAACTAAAATGTAATCTAAAAACACACTAATTTAAATTAGAAACCTTCATGTACCTATTTAAATTTTTAGTTATAAACTGAATATTTTAATTACTTAAAAAAATGTATACATTGTTGAAATATTTACTACGATTGATAAACATGAAACCATAAAATAAAAAAAATAATTATAAAGCAAAATTTACAATCATAAATTAAAAAACGATTTCAATATGTTTTATATTTCACATTTTTTTAATGAGCTTAAAATGAAACATCAAATTTTAAAACAAACAATTGTTCATACAATTTTAAAAATTTGTTTAAAATAATGCAAAATGTTAAATTTCAACATACAAATATTTCTAAATATTCAACTTTATTAAAGTATTTGTATGTTTTTAATATTTAATTTTGTTCTGATTTAAAACATATTTAATGCCATTAATATATATCTTAAGTAATATCAAATTAAAATATACTAAAAATATAGTATAGTATAATAGTATACAGTTAAAAATTCTAAGCTATTAATTTGCATATCCTTAAAATTATAACCTTAAATTTCAAATTTAAAACATAAATTTTTAAAAAAATCTCCACACCCATATCCATAAAAACCAGATATCCACTTAAATATACACATCAATACAACTGAAAATGAAAATTACAACAATTTCAGAATTAAAAATTATCTTACTAAAAACACAAATAAAAAATAATAAACATATATAATCAAACACTACAATACATTACATTCTAAATCACAATTACAAATGATATTGCATACAATAATATTTTCTACATCAATATTTTGTACAATGATTTTAAAAACAACATTAAAAATGATATTTTTACCCTAGATATTCCTGTCCACAATATTTTTGATGTCCCGATATTCTTGACAGAATATTTTCGTATCACAATATTTTTTCAGATATTTTGTCCAAACACCCCCTGAACAAAGAAAAAGTTACAAGACCACAAAAAAACAGTGAAACAAGAGTGTAGAGAACATAGGCCAGCAAAGCGTCCACTAAACAGCACAAGAGAAGAGCACAGCAGGAAGTGGGTCTCTGCATTGAGAGGAGGCACAGAATCTTTTAGGTCAGAAATAAGAAAACATTTTGAGAAACAAAAGAGTGAGAAAACATGTGAGAAAAAAAGAAAAATGAGACAGCAAATTAAAAAAAAGCAATCGTAGGATTAGAGATAGGGTTAGGTTTAGTTGTAGCCTGATACATTTTTATATAGTATCTAAGATAAGTGGTAAAATTAGCATAACGGTTTTGCTTAAGGGTTTGTGAAAGTAAGGGTAAGGTTTAAATTTAAGGTTAAGATTACGTTTAGTATGGATCAGTAGGGGAACCCCTTAATCTAAGTTGAGAGTAAAAAAAAATATGAAACCACGGGTTAGAGTTAGGATTTTATGTAAGGTTAGGTTAGATTTAGGGGTATGGGTAGAAGTTCTACAAAGAACTTAAGAGTTAGAAGAAGGCAAAGTAGCACAGTTAGGATTAGATGTAAAATGTTATGACATGATGGAGGAAAATATTATAGATGTGTTAATGTATGCAAAAAGGGTATTCTTTTTTGGTTGTATTACATATTTTCTTACTGAAAGTTCCTTACTTTAAGTTTAACGCTTAAAAGGTTCTCATTGCTTGCCTCGCTTTCAGTATAGAATTAGTGCAGAACAGAATACATCATGGAGCACTGCTGCAAACAAAAGGAGTAAAGCACATACGGGGTCATTATGAGTTTGGCAGATGGTTTTTTACCATCTGCCGAATTTCCGACTGGGAGGTTGCCGCCACACAGGCTACCTCCCCACCGGCCCCATTAAGAGTTTCCTGAGTTTCCACCTGCTAGCCCAGCAGGAAACAGGCTACAGCATTGCCTTTGACTCATAATCGAGCCGGCTGCAATGCTGTAGTCTGCAGAGTATGCCATCACCCTTGCAATGTTCACTGTCTGCAAAGCAGACAGTGAATATTGCAAGGGTGCACCCATGGGGGCCCCTGCACTGTCCATGCAAAGTGCCCCCTGCACCCGTTCTCCACCAGCATTTTCATGGCATGGGTATCACCATGAAACCACTGACGGAGAAGGGAGTCGCAATCCCTTGCAGCGCTGCCCTGGCGGATTAGGACTGCCACCACCTCCAGACTGCTGGGATCTCCGATCCTGGCAGAGCTGGTGGTTCCCTGGCGGCCCGACTGCCAGGGATGTAATGTAGCGTTCATACCACCGTATTGGCGGTGGTCTGACCACAATCTGTGAGTCTGGCAGTCTAGTGCCCACCAGACTCATAATGACCCCAATAGTGTACAGCATCTAACACTTTGGTTACATCTTCTGAATCTGTTTAATATTAGGATGATTTTACTTCACTTAACAAAGCTGTTGAGTCTGTTAAGGGCATTAACTCTTATTAGAACATTTGAATGTTGAGAGCTCCATTCAAGGCATTGTAGTGGCTCTGGGCTTATAATGGCTGATATAAGCATTCTGCTCCAACATTCCAATCTTTGGGCCAAATTACGACTTTGGCGGTTGGACGAAAAGACCACCAAAGCCAGAGGAAGAAGGCGGCTGTCATGCCGGCGGCCTCCCCTACCAGTCGTATTACAATGTTTCCACCAGGCTGACTGGCGGAAACTTTGTATTATGACATTTCCACTAGTCAGCCCACCAGTCAGCCCAGCAGAAACAGTGCCATGCCATTGGCCAATGCTGTCACATAAGAGCGCCCTCTTTTTGTTAATGTTTTAGTTAGGTTCATTGACATCTTTGTACCTGCAAGAGAGGGATGACTATTGCCAGTACAGTCACATGAAATACATTTCAACATTTCCTGTGTCATCAATGTATAGAACTGTACATTGTGAACAAAACTATTTAAATACAGATTCTGTGTCTAGAGGATTTCCAGATATAGTGGCACTATTCAAAACTCTGCTATATGCTCTTCTTCAGTGTACAGATCTGCTTCCTTTTGATGTGAAAAGCCATGTTTCCCTTCTCCCTTGCTCTGACATATCTACCCAAACACCCCTGCATCAGTAACCTCAGGTTCCCAACATCCCTCAACCCTTAAATATGATATTATTGCAGTAGAAGCCAATATCCCTCACCAAGAACCACATCTCCATGCTTGGAGGATCTCTTTATTTCTTAGTCACTATTTAGTGTAATGTTTAACAGCACATAACTTTTGTAAGGTATAGTGTCTTCTGTAATGACCCCATCCATTTCTATTAGTCAGTTATTTACGTATTTAGAGGTCTACCTGTTGTGTCAGCGCCAGAAAAGTCCAACTAGCCTTGTGCCAAAAAAATCATTCTAAGGTTGCAGCTGTATGTGGTCCTGTACCTGGAAACCACCACAGTATGTACTTACATTCTGCTATTCAGATGAACGTGAAAGTCCTCATATTTAAGCACCATGGCAAGTAAGTACGTTTAACTGACACATCAGAATCCCATGAGCCTGGAAAAGGGAGTATTAGAAGTCGTACCATTAATTAATCAACATTACATGTGTATGGAACGAACCCGCCAGCAAGCACTAGTGTCGTCCATAAATGTCATACAGATTCTAGCACTTATATTTACTGTGAAATATGAATATGCATTAATCATATACGACTTAATCTCCTTTCTCTGGCTCTAAGGACTTTATAGAGGGCTTTTACCTCTCCCTTAGGAGATCACCTTTTTTTGTCATGAGAGCCAAGGCTTTGATCTTTTCAACACCTTGTTTGCACTGGTCGGCTTGTATCTAAAACATATTAATCTGTTTTCCTCCTCGGGTTTGTTCTTGTTTGCTTTAGAATAAGATCTTTTTTCCTTTATGGGGGAAGCGTTAAGATCAGTTTCCATTCAGCTTAAGTCCCATTTCCATAGCTGAAGTCTGTATTCAGGGAATGTCTAACATGTATCCAAAGTTTGTAGAAAATTAACCAGAAACACTTGTATCTTTTTGGACATTTATAGAATGTAAGAGACAAACATTGAATGGGTGGACATATACAAGCTGTCTTAGGTTTGATTATGTGTGCCCTGTGGATCTGTCATCAAGTTTAAAAAGGAACGTATGAAATATATGAAATCAACTCTCTCAAACCAATCAGTTGCTTTGGTGTTTGGAAAAAAGTTATCATTAGGGCTGCATGCCTCCAAGTTAGCTTCAATGTCAACTCAAACACTAAAGCCCTCATTCAGGAAAAGTGGTGCTGCACCCAGTGCAGTGCCACTTCTATTTCTTTGTGCCATTTTTTCGGCATAATGCAGCGCAAAGGGTTACAAAGTGGCGTAATGCATGCGTGGCAATTTTGGACTTGTTGGGCCACATTAGAAAAAAATGATCCTAATGTGGCTCAAGGAGGTGCTAGGTTCTCTTAAATCTGCCCCTAAGTTCAGAGTTTTGACCCAGCCCTTTACTGCTACAAACCTGTTTTCCAAATCGAGCAGCTACGTATAACATTATTGCATGTCTTCTAGCATGGATTTAAAATAATGCACATTTCCAGGCTCATAATGTTTAGCATGTCTATCAGGAGCGGTTCTTCCACTAGGGCGGAGGAGCATCGCCCGTCCCCCGCCAGCAGCAGCCGCTGCAAAACTTTTATACAAAACAATGATAAACTATGTTTATTATCATTTTGTATTAAAAGGGAGGGGCCAAGTATTGTGATGAGCACTGAGGGAAGTGCACTGTGCACTCCCGTCACAGCGCATGTGTGTTTGGCTGGCCGTCTCAGGCCAGCCAAACACACATGCGCTGTGTGCTCACTCCAGCCCAGCACTGTGTTGCCCGGCTGCAGAGGCTCCCAGTCACTCCCAGCCAATCCTGATGCTGCTCTTAGCCGCGTCAAGATTGGCGGCAGGGCAGGCTGGGAGCCTGTGTCTTCAGTCGACTCGAGGACAGAGGAGCGGAGCAGCGCGGCACGGAATTAAGGTAAGATTTCTTTAGCTATTATTTTATTTCTCACCCCCTCCACCTGCCATGCGCTGCGCCACCCGCTCCATTTCCCTCCCACAAGCTGCCACTGATGCCTATACAAGATCTCAAAAGATAGTTCTTGCGTAATAATCTCAGTGGTCATTTACAATTAGTATTCATTCCCTCTTTTACTTTGTTATTCTTGGGAAGAGTATGGATCTCTTTTTAATCACGTGAAGATTGAGCCATCTTCATCCAAGAGGAGAGTTTTACTGTTGTACCCGATATACATTCGGAGAATACAGTTCAATTAAAAATAATGATCTGATTTGTTCGGAATAAAATATGTTCATAGAAAACAAGTTACTAATTTAAACTTCTTGTTCTGTAAGAGAGCACTTTTAATTTTAAGAGGGTGAACCTGGAGCCTATGTGACATCTGTTAATAGTTCCTTTGAAGCTCCTTTGTGCTAACCATATTGCTTCCTTGCAAAGATTGCAAGCAGCTCTTGGTGATCTTGAAGTCATTATGCACAGTCCTGCATCAGGCGTCCTAAAGGTCAAAAGCATAATAATTTTACACTCCTTTCCTCTGCCAGTTCTTTAAAGACTGAGTGAAAACATTAGTACAGTGCCAGTGCTCACCACTGGAGATGGTTGTGGCAATATACAGTTCTGTTCTTCATCAGTAATGAAGTGGCGTGCACTTTGAAGGCTTGAATTCATATTTAGGGATAATCACCCATTTCCTCTCACAACATTTCTCTTCCCAGTGCAAGCAGACATTTTTCTGATTACATTCTGCAGAGTGCAATGATGAGTGCCGACTACACTGACAGTGGGACTTACTGTCCATTTTATCTCTGTTTGCTGCCCCCTATAGGGCTCTAAAACTCAGTTACCCATCTTATTATTCTGTCTTTCCTGTGGTGGTAATGACCAGACAGTTGACTGTGTGTCTTTGCTTTTTCTTACTGCAAGGGACCACATGTAATAGTTGAAGAGCCCATGAGGTCTGCTGATCTGAGAATCTGTGGACACCATCCTCTTTTTAAGAGACACTAACCAAGGAGATGGTTCATCTATATTTCCTTGGCTCAAAGGAATATGAAAGTTCTCAACATGAACAATTCACAATCTATCCTTTGACTATTGACAATTTATGACACATGCCACAAAGAACCGTAGTTACTTTGAGAGGAAAGCAGAATTGGTCAGAAGTAATAGCTTTTGGGTTTTTGCATCGCCTGCAGTACAGGAACAACTAAGCAGTATTGAAGGTGAAAGATGTCCACCTAATCCTCCTTGACATTTTGTGTAGACTTGGATGATCAGCCAAGTCCTAGCTCAATAACTTTGGTGGGGTGTAATTCAAAGTAAACTATAAGTTAGTTATAATGATGGCAAAACAGAGTTGTGATTACAATGTTAACATCTTGAAATGTATAAATATATTTACAGTAGCTATGGGAACTGACCATTTCAAATGATTCAAAATACAATCTACACTAAACCAGTAATGCAGCACAATGGGGTGATAAGACTGGGACCCGGCTGTAATATTTATGAATACCTCCAATCACAAACCACTAATAGGAAGGAGACTTTATCTGCCCATGCCACAGCACTTCGTTTAGTAGGGGAGAGCATCACCCCAGAGTGCAACTACTGTATCCCTATAGTCTTGAATGGGCTTCTGCTGGGGAGTTCGAGGTGGCTTTTCCCTGTAGGCTATAGAGTGGGCAGACTAATAGTTGGCACACCAAAGTTGTGACTCTGGAGCAAAATATTTGTAGTTGAATCCCTCAGGGTCAGGCCCCCCACAACCTGATAAACGGGTAGTGAAAAATACAAGGAATTGTTTGGGACAAATTGTAGGTCATAGGCCTCATGTATCTTGAAGTCCTGTTGGCCTAATAAATTTCACCTAAACATTTAAAACTGGTCGGTTAGTCATTCCAAACCATGTCTACAACTCTGCTATTGCAATTTTGGATGAGGACTAGCGTAGTGCTAACAAAGTGCTGTTGTATTCTTTCATCGGCTCCATGGACAATGGCTATGGATAATAAGGTTAAAGTAACGTTATAGTTAGGGGAAATGTTGAGTAGCAATGTAACATTTTGAATTCTAAAAAATACAGAAATTCACTAGTTATCTCAAGTAACTCGTTGTCTAAGGTAACTATAACTCATGCCCCCACCATGTACAGTTTTCTCACCAATAATTTCATTGCAATGTTGCAATGATATTATCAGTGATATAGATGATGTCATAAGTACTGTAGTATGTGGGGTAGTTAGCAGTGCATGGCGAGGGTGCAAGTTATAGCCAAAGGCCCTGCCGCAAACAGCCATCCCCATGCTGCAAGTTTTGCCACAGGAAATGGCCTGTGGCTAGTCCCTGCAGCCACTCCTGCCACAGGCAGCCAACACCATGCTGCAAGACTGGTCACCGGTCCTGACGTGTGGCCAATCCCCTTGCAGGCTGCTAACCCCACACTCTGCTTGGGGGGCTTGGCCAAAGGGTTTGGCCTGTGGCCAACCCACCCAGAGTGAACCAACCCTGCACTGCACACACCTTTGGCAGTGCGTGGCTAGAGGTTGGCTGCACAGCCTTAACCCAATGCTGCACATGGCCTTTGGCTGTATTGGGCAGAGGGTTAGCCACATCGCCTAGCCAGGCCCTGTGGTCATCTGACCTGGTGGCAACCAACCCCATGCTGCACACTGTCTTTGACCATGTGTGACTAGAGGTGGCCAATCCACCGAAGGCAGCTAACCCACTGCAGGCTGCCAACCCCATGTTGTGCACAGCCTTTGACATGCAAGGATTAGGGTTGGCCCTCCGGCCACAGAGATCCATCCCTAGGGGCCAAAGCATATGTATTAAGGTCAGAAGGCATGCAACCTCCCTCCCCAGGCCTTCATAGGCCCCAGGGACCCCATCCCTGGGACCAAATTCCATTAAAAAGGGGAGGGGCCATATGGCCCCCTCCTTGAGCCTAATTAGGTCCTGATGGACCATATTCCCAGGACTGTCTGTATTTTAAAAGTGGAGAAGAGCAGTACAGCTAGTTAATTTGTTTTTAAAAGGGGAGGAGTGAGGCCCCCATCCCTGAGCCTTCTGAGGCCCCCGGTACCCCATTACCTGGGGTCATGCTCTTTTTTTTAAGGGGAGAAGGACTGTGTGGCCATGTTCCCTGAGCCAATTTTGGCCCTGGTGACTCCATTGCCCAGGGCCCACATCATTTAAAGGTGGTTGGCCCGGTGCTCACCCGGGGCACTGGGCCCACGTCATTTAAAGGTTGGTAGTCTGGTGCCCACCCGGGGTTCCCACCAAGCACAACTCTGGGGGCTGCAGTGAGCCCCAGTACCCCCGCGGCCCCAGCCAGCTCCCTGAATGGTGCGGACACTGGCATTGATCCCATCCACAGGGAGCAGCTATTTCTTCTGCTACCTCTGGATGGGGGCAATATCTTGTACTGTTACCCTGACTGCCTCAGTGCAGACAGGAAAACAGATCACATGTTTGCTCCCAGCTGGCAGGAGCATTTTTAAAGCTCCCAACCACTGGGAGCTAACTTTGTGTTTGGCAGGAAATTTGAAAATGCTCCAGCTAGATGGGAACAAACACAAGTTTCCCTTCACGCACTGATGTGGATGAGGAAACTACTGTGACCCGGGATGGGATCCCCAGGACACAGCAAGTAAGCCGGCCCAGGGGGGTGCAGTCCCCCAGGCCAGCAAAGGTTCAGAGAGTGGAGCTCCCCTTCCTTTTAAAATGTCTCATGGCCCTGGGGATGGGGTCCCCAGGGTCTCTTTGAGGCTCAGGGAGTGGTACTCCCTCCCATTTAAAAGGTGTCACGGCCCTGGGGATGTGGCCCTTGAGGTCTCTTTAAGGCTCTTGGAGGGATCTGTGTGCCCCCCCTTTAAATTACAATTCGGCTTTACAGTTTGGCTCTAGGTAAGATGATCCCTGAGGCGTAATTTGGCTCACAGAGGGGGGTTTAAGCACCCACCCTTCATTTTATTACTCGGCCCTAGGGGATGGGCCATTTTAGGCCAAGTGACTCTTCTGCCCTGCCCTTTATGTCTTTTTTATGCATTTCTGTTAGTACCAAGTCCTGGATCCTAAGATGGATGCCACCACTTCCTGCTTGAGGGGATGGCAGGCAATCAGATCTCAGGAGGAGACCTTTCGGCTCTGCAGATTCTCTGCGGTGTGATATATACAATTGTTTTAACCTTAATTTCTCAAAACATCTGCCAGATTTACACCAAAACACAAAAGCACTATTCCTGGAGCAAGAGATAGCTTTCTGCCAAATTCAATGTAAATCCGTTCTGCGGTTTGGGTTGTAGCTGTGTCTAAAGTTCCTATGGAAAAATGAATGGGTAAAATGCGTTTTGGGGCTTTTTTCTCAGTCCGTGCTTGATGGCTCACCCCAAAACTTTCCACGTGCAACCTACTCAAAAGGTAGTACGTGAATGTTATGTGGACATTCGTCAAATGGCACCAAAGTTATTAGCAACACAATAAAGGCATTTCCTATGAAAACATGGCATTTCCTATGAAAACATGATCCTAACTATAGCTACCAACCGCCATTGGGTAATGTGTCTCCTCAGTGCTTCTCATTACCCCTTGCTATGCCTGTCTTAGACTGTTTCTCACCAGCTTTGAAATTAAAAGTATTAGTCCTTCTGTGGGCTGCCAAGAATAGGGCTTCCCCTTAGTTCCTCTTTCACCAACACTAATAATGCTAGTGTTTTTTCCCCTTGTATCAAACTTGGTCCGCCTCTTATTTTCTCTCTATCCTCTGGTCCTTTCTTCTTTATGCCACAAACTGATTTTTACGTCTTTGCTGATGTTCTTGAAAAATATTTGGAATCCAAAATTGTTTTCAGGTCTCCACATTCTTTCATACCCACAGTCTTTTATCTCCTACTCAATCTGGTTTCTGCCCTAAGCAATCTACAAAAACGGTGCTCCTTTATGTTTCGAATTATTTTCTTCATTTTTGTCATTGTAAGCATTCTTCAATATTTTTTTATTTTAATTAGTATTTTATTGATTTTCCAACCATATAACATGGATTTACAAACTCGGCATCCCACCTTCTCCCCCTTCCCACCCATTTAGGTAATCAGCACCATAAATACCGTACTCATCATTTATCCACCCTTTCTAGATCTTCTCAAAATGTTCAGACATCCTCTCCCTTGGTAAATTTTCTTTTCATGTGTGTGGCTCATATCTATTTCCCTTTCAAAGCCTCTTATGGCTGGTGCCTCAGAGCAGCCCCATTTGCACGCTATTTCTCTTTTTGCCAGGAGGAGCACTAAACTGAATAGTTTGCACTGATAGGAAGATGCCTCCGATTCACCACAAATCCCTAAGAGGACTAGTAGAGCACCCACAGTTATCTGAATGTCAGTTGCAGTCTCCAACCTGTGGGTCACCCCCTCCCAGAACTCACGCAGGACCAGGCAATCCCTAAGTGTATGTAGGAAGGATCCCTGGTGTCCACACCCTCTCAGACTGTAGTCATCCAACACTTTCCATATTTTATGCAACAGAACTCTAATATTGTAGAACTTATGTAGGATTGTTAATTGTATTCATTTGTAACAAGACTTAGGGGGTCATTCTGACCCTGGCGGCCGGTGGCCGCCAGGGCCACCGACCACGGGAGCACCGCCAACAGGCTGGCGGTGCTCCCACGAGCATTCTGACCGCGGCGGTTCAGCCGCGGTCAGAAGCGGAAAGTCGGCCGTCTCCCGCCGACTTTCCACTGCTCGGGGAATCCTCCATGGCGGCGGAGCGCGCTCCGCCGCCATGGGGATTCTGACACCCCCTACCGCCATCCTGTTCATGGCGGGAAACCCGCCATGAACAGGATGGCGGTAGGGGGTGCCGCGGGGCCCCTGGGGGCCCCTGCAGTGCCCATGCCAATGGCATGGGCACTGCAGGGGCCCCCGTAAGAGGGCCCGCAAAGTATTTCAGTGTCTGCTTTGCAGACACTGAAATACGCGACGGGTGCAACTGCACCCGTCGCACCCCTGCAACTACGCCGGCTCAATTCTGAGCCGGCGTCCTCGTTGCAGGGGCATTTCCTCTGGGCCGGCGGGCGCTCTTTTGGAGAGCGCCCGCCGGCCCAGAGGAAATGTCTGAATGGCCGGCGCGGTCTTCTGACCGCGGTGCGGTCATTTGGCGGCGGTACCTTGGCGGACGGCCTCCGCCGTCCGCCAAGGTCATAATCAGGGCCTTAGACCCTCATTACAACCATGGCGGTCAGGGGTAAAAGTGGCGGTAACACCGCCAACAGGCCGGCGAAAAAAAATGGAATTACGGCAATGCGGTTACCGCCATGCCAAACTCCCACTTCTACACTCCGACCACCAGGGTGGTAATGACCGCTGGGCTGGAGACTTCGGTCTCCAGCCCGACGGCCGTCACTAGACCACCGGCAGTATCAGGACCTCGCATACCGCCATGGATTTGGGGGGGGTTTTGTACCGCCACAAAATCCATGGCGGTAGGCACTATCAGTGCCAGGGAATACGTTCCCTGGCACTGATTGGGGTCTACCTCTCCCCTCTCCCCCTCCCCTGAGTCTACCCCCAACAACCACGACCCCCCTACCACCCCCCAAAGGTGGTAGGACCCCCCATTCCCCCCACCAGATACACACACATACCCCCCACACCCCTCTACACGCACGCTCACACCACTCATACACATACACGCACACACTCATGCACACAGACATTTTCGTCACATTTACCATACACACAATACACCCACTGCATTCATACACTCACTCTCACAACCCCTCTACACACTCACACCCCCATGCACGCACACAACACCCTCCCACCCCCTCCCTTAACGGACGATCACCTTACCTGTTCCAGTGATCCTCTGGGAGGGAACGGGATCCATGAGGGCTGCTCCGCCGCCAACACCCCGTCACCAGAACACCGCCTGGGTTGTGATTCGGTGGGCGGTGTTCTGATGACGTGGAGGTGGAGCAGCCTCCACTTCACCGCCGTCCGCCAGTATGGCTGCTGGCGGCTCTCCGTCCGAAAAAGGGTGGAGGGCTGCTAGCAGTCATAATACGGTTGGCGGGAGACCACCTGCACTAGCGGTCTTCGGCCCGGAGTAACCTCCAAATGAGGGCCTTAATCGCTACCTGTTTGAGGAATTGTAACGCATCTCCCCAGTCCTCATCCTCGAGATCTCCATTTTTTTTCTAATATATTTTTATTGGATGCATGAGAAGCAGTTCATTACAAAAACTGGGGAGGAAAAAAAAAACTCCCATACGGTACAATAACGATACAATATGTTTAAAATAATGTGCTTTGTGCCTTAATAAGTATATAAAGAGAAAAGAATGAGTATTATTCCACCTGTGAAAATAGCAAATCCGTGTAAATCTTTGAGTGGAGCAAAGCAGGAAAACACAAAACCCCCACTTCCTCGTGAATCACCATTTTTATAAAATTAACTGCTTATGTATATATTTAATAAATTTATTCCCGACCTCTATTTATTCAAAATTACCAGCTACCTAGACCTGACCCACTCCTCGAACAGCCCCCATATTGCCTGCCCCTTACGTCTAGCCTTCCTCCCCTTATGTTGGTAAAGTGCAATCTGTAGATGATATATAGATAGGAGGCATCCCAACCATTGCTGGAATGATGGGGGTTATGGTTCTAGCCATGCAGATGCTACACACATTCGATAAACAGCCATTTACATAAAGATTTTGGTCCTACCCTACCTACTTCTTCTGCTACTCCTAAAACCATAATATTCTGAGTAAGCTCCACATCTTGTTTTACAACCTCTTTTAAAAATTGCTTGACCGCCCCCTTTAGTGATTCTAATCTTATGCAATTAGCGAAATGCCTGACCTCTCAGACAGAATCACCACCGTCCTCCCCCATTTGGCTATTTTAGATGGAGTGAAATAAAAATCATATATTGTCTTACAGTGCTGTGCCTACAGTGCTGATGACATTAAAATAGTACTGACAAGTTTGAGGGATTCATGAAATTTAGGGCTTCCGCTTCCAACGTCTTCCTATATTTCTCGAAATCATCAGGTTGTTCCGATATAAATATTGAATACAAAAAGCTTATTGACAGCTGAGCTCCACCTGTTATAATCTCCATGAGTGGGATCTTTGCAAACCCAGCCGGCCCGCCACTTTTCTCATCCTCGAGAGCTCCAATGTCTCTCTGCCATCTCTCTCTCAACTGTTCTAGTTCACTTTGAGTGTTCCTTATTAAGGTTTGACAGGTGAGAGAGATCAGTTTTGTAGGAATTGGCCCCTCCAATAATCTATTCTCAAAAAGGGAGGCTTCCATAATTTCCTTCCCTGAGGTGATCCTTGCCTGCAGAGCACGGCAGAATTGCAAATAATTGAAGATCTGGGAAGACGGCATCTCTAATTCTGCTTGAAGGTGAGTGTCCCATACATTTGCCATGGTGCTGAGTCCTATCAGATCCCATTGTCGGAAACCCCTAAGGCCAGCCACCTCCTTCACCCTTGCCTGTCCACGATCAAGTCCTTGGAGTGAGGTGCCCTCTCCATCCCATTACTCTGTGGAGCTCATGCCATAGTGTTACCATCACTTCCGTCGTGAGGGGGCATCCTCTTTTAGTCATGTAGATTTCCTTTTCTCTCAGCATCTCCGTATCCATTTTAAATGTTGGGTTCTCCATTGGCACGTATGCCCAATCATTAATTATGGTCAACTGCACCACCTCAAAATGCCATTGCACATTGGGCACCTCATAAGTGGAGTATTGTACTACAGAGAGCACTATTCTTGAGGCTACAGTAATTTCTGAATTATCACATTGACTTCCCTGAAATACTGTTTGGAGAACCTGTGGGGGGTATTTTGCAGTATGCAAGTGAAGTGTGGGAGGGCCGCCATTTTGAACAATGCTTCCTTCTCCATTAAGAAGAGAGGCAAGCCTCCCCTGTGTTTTACGTCGATTTCCATGTTCCACAATAGTGGTGCAAGACTGCACTTTGGGATATCCATATCCTAAGCTATTGAACGTGTGTTCCTTTAATATGCAGTGGCATTGAGAGATTAGCTCTTGAGGTCCATGTACCCATAGGAAAAATTAAGGATTTCTCCCAATTGATTTAGAGCATGGAATATTCTCTTAAAGTACATATATTTCACCTACTCTTTCTGGGGTCTTTTCCAGGTTGGCCAAATATAATAGCACATCTTCTGTTTATAACAAGATATGATCCTCCATTGGGTGATCCCATCTCCAGCCCTCAATGTATGCATCCTTTTGCACCCATTCGGATAATGACTGTAGTGCTAATGCAAACAGTAACGGTGAACGGGGCAGCCTTTCACCCAATCAGGAATGTCTCCGAGAGGACCCCTTTCTCTTTTGGTTGCGCTTGAGGTTTTTTGCAGAACAAGTGAACCCAGGCCAGGAATTTTGGTCAAAAACACATTATCTCCGAAACTGCAAACATATAGGGCCATTTTACTAAGTCAAATGCTTTGTTGGCATCAAGGGAGGCCACCACCACCAGCACCCTCAACACCCTAGCTGCTGCTATATTGTTTTGTAACCTGATGAGATTAAATTGTATGGATCAGTGGGGCATAAGCCCATTTTGGTCTGGATGTACACTTCCCTCAGCCTGTTCACTAGAGCTTTTACCAGCATTTTTGCATCTACATTCAGAAATGAGATTCAAATCTCTGGGTAATTCACTATTTTCATAAGCTGTGGTGTACATCTTGTGGAGGGGGGTACTAGTTTGGCAGACAATCAGTGTAGAAACTCCATTGGGAGGCCATTCGGGCCCTGTGCCTTCCCAGTCTGTAACAGGGAGCGTGCCAAACTCATCTCCCCACCGCCCTGTCAGATCTGTCTCTAACTCCATCACTTTCCCTTAATCCAGTTTCCTACAGGGCTTCCCACACAAAACTCTTAGGTACCCTGCCATGACTCCTGCAATATCATCACTTCCATGCACTCTATTCCCCAGCGGATCCATTTACTCATTTATATGTAATTATGCTGCTTCCATGGCTGCTAGCCATGCCAAGAGTTTTTCTGCCTTATATCCTACTTCATATATTCTCCGCTGTCTGGCTAGGTATATCAAGTTAGTTTTATTAGTCGCCATTTTTTTATACTCTGCCCGCTGCTGGATCAGGAGGTGAGTTATCTCTTCTGTTTGGGGTTTCAGCCTATCTTCCAGTTGTTGGATCTCCTGTTCTATTTCTCTGCACTCTCTCTCTTTCTTCCTTTTATCCGCCACTTCTCCTGAGAGTATCCCGCCATCTATTGTAGCTTTATAGGCCTCCCAGAGGATGATCTTGTCTTTAGCCGATGCCACATTTTCCTGAAAATACAGGTCTGATTTTAGAAAGCTTCTCTACCTCCTCTGGCAAGGTTAAGCACCATGCCGCCATACATCCCTTTCACCCGCGTGGCCTGCATTGCAACTTCCAGATAAAAGTGTTACGATATTCCCCTTGCCCTGAGTCTCGCATCTGTGCACCTGTGGAGTTTCAATGTGGGTGTAAAGGGATATGGCCTGAATTAGATTTCGGCGGACTATTTACTCCATCACAGCGGTGACGGATATCCCATACGTCATATTTGCAAGTATATCAGAAGTAAATGTTTGCAGTTTTTATAGTTGGGTTAAGTTTTGACTTTCAATTTCCCCGAGGACAGTCTAGGCACTGTTGGTGATCAACATTATAGTTGGTTCTGACCATTTCAGTTTCTTTAATTCATGGTGAATTGCGACCAGAGTACCACATGGCCACTCTCAATAGCCTCTGTTCCTAGGTCTAGATCTAGTGTTTGTGGGAGGTGATTACTGTGCTAGTGCAGGTGTTTTAATAAAAATTATGAATGAGTGTTTATTTCTTCTGAATACGTTTATGTGGAAAATATAATAACGTAGAAAAAATAATACACGCATTTGAAAATGTGATTACGAAGAGTGGCCGCCAATGTTCACAAAGTGTACTTACTAGTGAATTAATATTGTGAAATGTTCAATATTATGTTTGACTAATGTAGTAATATGTCATATTAAGGGTTATGCATTAAGCTTCAGCTTTATTAATTGTAGGCCTTAAGTTAGCGAATGTCTTGGCCTAGTTTGCCAGGCCTCACGTCAAAGCTGTTTTTCTTAATGTTTAATAAATGGCTGACCTAGAGAGTTAAACTGTGATTTTTCATTTTGCATTATGTGCTCGAAGCTGAGACTTACTTCTCATGAGAAGCGATGGCTAGAAGATGCTGTTCTTATTAATGTAACATTTTATGTGCAATATGTGTGAGACTGACTTTCTCAGGGGGAGAGTAATGGTGATACTGACTGGAGTGGAAGCTGCAACAATATTGTTACCTGACAAGCTGAATGATGAGGACATTGCAGGACAAACCAATCAACGACATGTGAACAGAATAATAGTAGAATTCATAGATCTGGAGTTTTAGTTGGACAAAGTGTGAACATGCGATTATTAACTGACCAATAGGGAGATTGGAAGTAGTTTTAGTAGTTTTAATATAACAATGTTGCACTGAGAGAAGATAGATCCATTGCCCATTTTCTTGCTGACCGAAAGGTCAATATTTTCCTGTGTGTCTTGACAAGAGACGTGCTTAACTTTAATGCTTAAAGACTTTGCCGTTTCAGATCTTTAATGCTGAATCCTGATGCCTTGCTGATCGACTGATGTCCTGAGGACGAAGACTGACTCTGCTTGCTGATCCACAATGAGGATAGGTACAGTGATATAGGGGGTCATTACAACATTGGCGGTAAATGCCGCTTACTGCCGTGCAGAAGACCGCCAACACACCGCCGCGGCAGCAGAATTTCGCCACATCTATTACGACCCACAGCTCGGAATCTGCCAAAATCCAGACACCCACACAAGTTCGCCACTTCAAAGGTCAGTGATAAACTGGCGATAACAAAACCTCCACCGTCACGCCAACAGGAATACGCCCACACTATCACGACTCACGGATCCATGCGGCGGTCTTTCAACCACGGTATTCCATAGGCGGTACACACCACCACGCTCAAAATACACACATATTTGCAAACCACTACCACATTGGACAATTCCAAATACACACACCTGATACACATACACACACCACTCCCACACACTCACACCACTATAAAACACACACCCACATCACCCACAAGCCCTTACGACAAGAAATTGAGACGAAGGCCAGAGATACTGCACAGCAAAGACAACCCCACCATACAGAGGCACACAACACCATCACACATACACATCCACGCACAAAAACACCACACATCCCTAAACATCACCCCACACATCACAACACACACCACCTCACACATCACCCACACCACCCCATGGCACCGCAAAGACACCCCAGGTTTTCTGAGGAGGAGCTCAGGGTCATGGTGGAGGAAATCATCCGGGTAGAGCCACAGCTATACGGATCACAGGTGCAGTACATGACCATAGCTAGGAAGATGGAGCTATGGCGCAGAATCGTGGACAGGGAAAATGCAGTGGGAGAGCACCCAAGAACATGGGATGACATCAGGAAGAGGTGGAACGACCTACGGGGGAAGGCGCGTTCTGTGGTCTCAAGACACCAGATTGCAGTTCAGAGGACTGGCGGCGGATCCCCACTTCCTCCCCCAGAACTAACAACATGGGAGGAGAAGGTCTTGGCTATACTGCATCCTGAGGGCCTCGCAGGAGTAGCTGGAGGAATGGACTCTGGTAAGTCAAATCTTTCACTACTTCATCCCCCACCCTACCTGCATGCTATCACATACCCCCACCCTCGCCCTCACCCTCATCACTCCAACTCCTCACATATGTCCCTCTATCACAACCCACCCATCCAAACACCAAGCCCTGCATGCAACAACAAAGCATGGACACCCATCACCAATGCATGGCCACTGCACATACCCACACACACCCCTAAACAATTATCACACAAGGTCCTACACAAGAATGCAAGCACTGGGGTACGGAGTCACCCACCCATTGCACACATGGCACACACAGATGCAATAATCATGCATTTACACTCCTGCAGGACCCCTACCCAACGTCACCGGACAGGAGGGTCCACACATGTCCACTCCACCCACAGACGAGGCCCACAGTGATGACAGCAGCTCTGTCCAACTGGATCTAGATGACCAGGCCCATCTGTGACCTCGGGACAGTCGGTTCCCCTCACACTGGCACAAGCCACAACAGAGCCTCCCCCTTCTGGAAACACCAGCACAGCACCCACCCAGCGGGCCCATACCTCTGTCCCCAAGCAGCAGTGTGTCCACCACTACAGGGAACCCAGGCTAACCCACCAACTCAACAACAGCAGGGACCTGGGGGCAGTGGCAGTGGGCACACTGTTCAGAGGACAGAGGCACAGGAACATAGGGGAACTGGGAGGGCTGCTGTGCGACAGGGGGAGGACAGGCCCAGGGAACCCACTCTCCTCGAGGCCCTCTCCAACATCATGGGAGCCTACCACCATTCCCAGGAGACGATGGCAACGGTACTGGCCAAGTTTCAGGAGACCCAGCGGCTGCAGGAGGAACAGTATTTGGGGTTCAGAGAGGAACTCCAAGCCATCAGTTCCACCCTGGGCACCATTGTAGGGGTGCTGAAGGAACTCGCAATACCAGGAGGGACACTGTGGCACAACAAGGGGCCCCTGACACTAGCACGGACGATGAACTGCCCACCACCTCTGCCAGCGCTAGTGGACAGGAGGCACCGCCACAGGACCATGACACCAGCACCCCACCCCTGCAGATGGAGAACCACCCCGCAAGCGGTCCCTGAGATCCAGGACAAAGACAGAGAACAATGCCAAGACCCCCGCCAAGAAATTAGACCACCCTGATTGTCTTCCTTCTGTCCCACTATGTCACCCTGCCCATCCTTAAACTGCCCCAGCTCCACTTCCTATGCCCCTTTGGACAATGCACTGTGAGACTAATAGACTGGACTCTGCCATGGACATTCCTCCACCATCACCCCTGACTATTTGACAACCCCCTCCACTATTTAGCACTTAAATAAACACCCTTAAATCACAAAACTATCTGGAGTCAGTCTGTGCTTTCGAAAATGTGTATTTGCAATAACTGAGCAAAAACTATATATCCATTGTATTGTCAACATACCTATGTCACACAGCTCTAGTCCATGAGGAAACAAAGCAGATGTCACACAGTGGGTCCCACATCTGTGAAATCGAAAGGGAAAGTGACAGCTCAGGATCCATACACTGGGTGAAAGTGACAGACAGATGAGCGGTAGAACAAGTGTATCAGATGTAGCAGGCAGTGATGTCTTGTTACCTGTGTCTCACTGGAAGTATTGATGAATCACTGTGTTTCTGTTGTCGATATCCTCTTCTTCTGCTTCCTCGTCTTCACTGTCCACAGGTTCCACAGCTGCCACAAGACCTCCATCTGGACCATCCTCCTGCAGAAAAGGCACCTGTCGTCGCAAAGCCAAGTTGTGAAGCATACAGCAGGCCACGATGATCTGGCACATCTTCTTTGGTGAGTAGAATAGGTAACCACCTGTCATATGGCGGCACCTGAACCTGGCCTTCAGGAGGCCGAAGGTCCTCTCTATAACCCTCCTAGTTCGCCCATGGGCCTCATTGTAGCGTTCCTCTGCCCTTTTCCTGGGATTTCTCACAGGGGTCAGTAGCCATGACAGGTTGGGGTAGCCAGAGTCACCTGCAGATGTCGAGGGACAACTGTTAGACACATACTGACCCTTAGGGACAACCCCAGACACCTAGTCACACTGTATAGGGTCCATGTCCTCACCTAAAAGCCACACACGGTGCCTCTGGAGTTGCTCCATCATATAAGGGATGCTGCTATTCCTCAGAATGTAAGCGTCATGCACTGAGCCAGGAAACTCGGCGTTCACATGGGAGATGTACTGGCACCATCTGCACATTCATAGAATGGTAACTCTTCTGGTTTCTGTACACCTGTTCACTCCTGCAGGGGGGGACCAAGGCCACATTTGTCCCATCAATGGCACCTATGATGTTGGGGATATGTCCCAGGGCATACAAGTCACCTGTCACTGTTGGCATTTCTCCACCTGAGGGAAAACGATGTAGCTGCGCATGTGTTTCAACAGGGCAGACAACACTCTGGACAACACGTTGGAAAACAGAGGATGGGACATCCCTGATGCTATGGCCACTGTCGTCTGAAAATACACACTTGCCAGGAAATGGAGTACTGACAGCACCTGCACTAGAGGGGGGATACCTGTGGGATGGCGGATAGCTGACATCAGGTCCGGCTGCAACTGGGCACACAGTTCCAGGATTGTGGCATGGTCCAGTCTGTAGGTGGCAATTACATGTCACTCTTCCATTGTCGACAGGTCCACCAGCGGTCTGTACACCGGAGGATGCCGCCATCTCCTCACCTGCCCCAGCGGACGTGCCCTATGGACGAGAACAGCGAGCAGAGGGTCAGCCAACACTGAGGTACTAAAACACTACTTTATTGCACACATTTTTCAATCCGCTATGTCCCTCTCGTAATGTGTATGCAAGGCCTGCATATGTGTGACGCATTTAAAATTAATGCCATGTGGCCCCCTGAAATGACGTAGTGCAGAGGTCTTCTGTGTCTGTAGTGTCCGCCAATGGTAGCGGTATTGCATGCACTCAACATGTCTTTCTTCTGTCTTTCCCCCCGTTTATTTGGTCTCCCTGTTCTTGTGTGCAATAGCATCATCAGGCGGAGGAGCAGTGGCACCGGAGCAGGAGGGAGCTGCATCCCAGCAACAAGCTTTTCAGACTCTGGCTTCAGCACTGATGGCAGCCATTGTCCCTGTGTCCAGCCTCCCCCCTCCAACTTCCTCCACCCAGACCCAAACCCCTGTACCTCAGCCTATCCCAAGAACTCCATCAGACCAGCATGCACACACCTCAACACACAAGGGAAGCTCTGGCAAACATAAGCACCACACATCCCACAGGCACTCACACAAGCATCACACCCATGCAGACATACCAACAGCCACTGCCTCCACTGTGTCCCCCTCCTCCTCGTCTCCCTCCTTCCTCCCTGTCATGTCTCCACTCACACCTGCATGCACTACATCTTCATCCACTATGTCCATCACCAGCACACCCATCACCACACACCGCTCACATGAAGTCACCACCCCACTACCATTCACACATCCCCTGTGTCCTCTCCCAGTGTGTCTGTGAGCCCACCTCCCAATGTTCACAAACGCAGTCACACACCCACCCAACAGCCATCCTCCTCACGACAGCCTCCAGCCCATGCACCTTCACCCAAAGTCAGCAAATGTATACCTCCTACAACCACTACCTCTTCCTCCACTCCCAAACCCCCTCCATCTACCCGTCCCAGTGTGTCTAAAAAACTTTTCCTGTCCAACCTTGACCTCTTTCCCTCACCTCCCCCACCTCTTGCGTCCCCTAGGGCCCGCCTTTCCAGGTCCCAACCCAGCACCTCAGCCACCACATCAGCGGGAACAGTGGTGCCAGCAGTAACCAGCTTCTGGAGTGCGCCAAGCAGCAGGGCATCCAGTGTGCCAAGGAGCCAGACCACGGACAGTCCCCCACCTCAGAAGCAGAAGGAGTTAGCCACTGCCCGGAGGGAGAAGGGTCAAACACCTGCCACCAAGGGCCCTCCCAGGACTACAGTTGGGAGTGGGAAGAAAGCTGTGCCAACATCCAAGGTGGGGAAGGGGCACAGAAAGAAAGGGAAGTCGCCGCCAACCTGCACGGCGGACAAGACTGCTACCAGCACTGCTGCCCAGGACACCGCTGCCACCAGCACCGCTGCCAAGGACACCGCCGCCACCAGCACCACTGCCGAGGACACCTCCGCCACCAGCACAGCTGCCCAGGACACCGCCCCCACCAGCACCGCTGCCAAGGACACCGCCGCCACCAGCACCGCTGCCCAGGACACCTCCGTCACCAGCACGCTCACTGAGCCACACACCAGCACCGCAGGCCAATGAGTGCCGCAAGCACCGCCGCTACTGAGGCCGCCACGAGCAGGATGAAGCACTCTGGGCACCAAGCCCCCTCCAGAACCAGTGGAGAAAGGCATCCACTACCTCTGTCTTTGGCAGGATGAAGCACTCTGGGCACCAAGCCTCCTCCAGAACCAGTGGAGAAAGGCATCCACTACCTCTGTCCGTGGCAGGATGAAGCACTCTGGGCACAAAGATCCCTCCAGAACCAGTGGAGTATCACATCCACTACCTCTGTCCTTGGCAGGATGAAGCACTCTGGGCACCAATCCCCCTTCAGAACCAGTGGAATATCACATCCAATACCTCAGTCCTTGGCAGGATTAAGCACTCTGGGCACCAAGCCCCCTCCAGAACCAGTGGAGTATCACATCCACTACCTCTGTCCTTGGCAGGATGAAGCACTCTGGGCACAAAGCCCCCTCCAGAACCAGTGGAGTATCACATCCAATACCTCTGTCCTTGGCAGTATGAAACACTCTGGGCACCAAGCCCCCTCCAGAACCAGTGGAGAAAGGCATCCTCTACCTCTGTCCTTGGCATGATGAAACACTCTGGGCACAAAGCCCCCTCCAGAACCAGTGGAGACTGCTATCCACTTGAGAGAGTGTGGCTTTGCACTCCCCAGGATAAAGCAGTGGGCAAACCACCCACTTGAGAAACTTGAGAGACTGGGGCTTTGCACTCCCCAGGTTAAAGCAGTGGGCAAACCACCCACTTGAGAGACTTGAGAGACTGTGGCTTTGCACTCCCCAGGATAAAGCAGTGGGCAAACCACCCACTTGAGAGACTTGAGAGACTGTGGCTTTGCACTCCCCAGGATAAAGCAGTGGGCAAACCACCCACTGGAGAGACTTGAGAGACTGTGGCTTTGCACTCCCCAGGATACAGCAGTGGGCATGGAGCCCCCTCGTGGATCTGGCATCAGGCACTCATCCGGCTGACGTGCCCTCCCTTCCCTTCCCCCTAAGGTGCCTGTTGTATTTCTATCTGATGCCCCAGCGGTGTTCTCTCCATTTTGATCGGGTATCGAGTGTGAGCCTCACCCATGCATTTTGGGCCCAGTGGTCCACGGACTTTAATGGTGCAATACCTGGACTTGTATTATTGGTGTATATATTTGTTTATAGTGTATGTATATTTTTGAGTACTGGATTGTAATAGATTACAATCGTTCAATTCATTTCCTTTTGTCTTTGCATTCTTCCAGGGGGTTGGGAGGGGTGTAACTGTAATGTATCAACATGTATTTGTGTTGTAGTGGGTGAGGGTGGGGGTGGGGGTGTTGCGTGTGTGTGTCACTCTCTTTTCCCTCCCCCTTCCCCTGTGTCGTAAGTGCAGTACTCACCGTGGTCTTCGCCGCCGGCGTTCATGCTCCTGGTAGAGGAACAGGAAGACAAAGGCAGGGAGAATATGGAGTTCCGGCTCCATGGCGTCCTGGTTCCTTGGGGGGGTGTAGAGGTGAGCGTTTTCCCTTCCAAGTCCTGTTTAGGACGTGTTTATGTTTGCGGTAAAACCGCCCCGGAAAAGGTGGCGAATTGGCCTGTTGTAATACTGTGGGCGGTACATTATGTTCCGCCTGTCTGTTGGTGGTTACCGCCGCGGTGTTTGTTTGTACCGCCGTGGCGGTGGGAGTGTTAAAGTAGCTGTCTTGGTTGGCGGTTTCCGCCACGGTCGTGATTCCATTTTTTTTCCACCGGCCTGTTGGCGGTCTTACCGCCGCTTTAACACCGACTGCCAGGGTTGTAATGACCACCATAGACTTTTGATGATTATGCATATTTGTCTTTTCTTTCTAGGTACCAACTGCACTGTTTTGATAGAGCCATAGTTGGATGTTTTTCCAAATTTGTGTTACTAAATTGTTTTGCATGAATCCCAACATGCTGATGCTAATCTGGTATTAGTTAAGGATCCTCACTAATGAAATTATGCTAATAGAGGAATAATGCTTGATGTATTTCTCTGCTAAACTTAATGTAAGTAATTACTTTGAAGCGGTTGACTTTGTTACTGATTTGCACCATAACTTTAGAATGTGTTATAGTTCAAGCTTTGATTAGATTACGTTTCTCCTGCCACTTTGGACAGCCAGTATTGTTTCTGTATGCTTTTCATTTGATTTTGAGATTAATCTACATGACCTTAGCATTGTTAATAAAGGTAAATAAATATTCTAACTTTTACTAAAGATGTGGTTATTCATGACTGAAAGGTCATGGTGCGTGACAATTATTGACTCCATTGATTATTGCTGTTATCTATTGCTAATGATTATTGATTATTGTGTATTGGTTATTGATTATGTACTGGAGCTATGATAAGAACATCTTAATTGCAAGTCAAAAGGTTCATTGACCTATTTGCGTCCCCTTGTAAGTTTACTTGTTAAGGTCAGCCACTCTAACAACTGTCACAGTGCTCTACAATTTAGAATGAGCGAACAACAGGAAATAAAGAGACCGATAAAAAGGTAAAATCAATGACAGACTCTGAGCAGGAGCCTATATAGGTAAAATTTGTCAGGCAGTCTTCCAGTGATCTACCATTAAGAGCTCTCAGTCCAAGGTGCTCGATGTGTAGCACAAAATGCTCCCCACATTTGTCACACTGACTCCTGATGTTTGACACCTGCGGCTGCATACCCCAGAAGGTGTTTTGTTTGGTGATAAAATCATCAGGTGGTCCGGGGCTGATCAGATTCATATTACCATTTCCTATGATGATAAATTCCATTTCTGAGGAGCAATGTACTTGATTTAGGATAGTTGTTCTACTTTTCTTGATGATGATAATTTGGATAGGGTTGAATATAGACATTTGTAATAATGAGAACTTGTTTGCTCATTGTGCTAGTAAGTAAAAAAAATAAAAATGCCAGACTCCGGATCTGGCAACAACTTTAGGTCGTCTCCAATGACAGAGCAAAATAGGTTGCCAGCCTCCTGCAGTAGCAGTCACATTTTTTACATTTTTCTGCCGGTTCATAATGAACTGAGTAGCCTTGAATGCTGGGGGAAGGGACTGCTCAAGTCTCTTGTAGGGTGATTACATCAAATTGGTGCTGAAATGGAAAGTGTTGATCCAACCTTAATTTACTGATCAGGCCGGCAATGTTCCAGGAGCATAGATTAAAAGATGGGGAGTTTATACCTGCTCCTTGCTCTGAACTACGACATCATTTTCTTTTCTATGAGCTTGAAGCCCCCAGAGCCAGCCCCAATCCAAGCTTTTGGTGTGGGTTGACTTTTGTACAGCTCCAGGTGCTCAAAGAACTTGATTTAAGCCGAGGGGCATCAGTGTAACTTTGCAATAGATCTGAGCTAGTGACAGTAACGCAAGGCTGCCTGTTAGGTGGGGTAGCTTGGAGAGCTCCCCGTTCGTTGTTAAAGGCGTTGGACCCATTTAAGGCATAGGCGAAAGATTTTTCTCTTAGTACATTTTGAAGTGCTAGATGGGTTTAAGCGCTATTCGGTGTTTAAAAGGGGATCCTTGCTGAGTTCTTTTGTGCAAAGAGGGGGTAAAACTTCTAAGGAAGCATGCCAGTTGGTAATCTTGGGGGGGCCCAAGGTCTGTACAGAGGACTGATTCCTGGAGTTCCTTAACCTTTTCATTTTTTAATTTTGTGAGTGGCATGTTTGGGGATAAGAACGCTAAGTCAGAACATTGAGGGGCCGTTGAGGATCCTGTTACTTTTTGATTCCCCACCAGGTTAAGATCCCAATCATGGTGCACTTAGTGGCCTTATTGACACTTGTTTTGGGATCCAGGGCTGGATGTGATATCCTGTCTTGTTTCTATGTTCACTGGTTTGATAAACTACTTTATGAAGTTGGACCAGGCAAGACTATAAGTCTATGAAAAGTGAGTTCAGCATATCCAGTAGAGTTTCAAGTTTGTCGATGATATGGGAACACAAACATGTGGTTTGTTGGAGGTATGTAGTTGTCTGGGCTTCAATGACTAAACTGTTTAGTTCGGACAGTTTAGAGTCAATAGATTATACATGTACAGCAAGAATGTTCAAGAGATCTATATGCTGGTCCAGCTTAACTGAATGGTAGTTTAGAGTGTCTACGGATGCTTGAAAAGTCTTTAGCAAACAGGGACCAGGTGTCTGGGCTGCTGCTACTTTCTAGGATTTCCCCACCATATGAACTTGCCTTCAATGATGAATGAGCTGCAAGTAGGGGGGGTGAGAAGAGGTCGAAAAGCTAATCCACCCACAGGTGTAGGGCTAGTACTTGTCATACCTTTTACCTGCCCCGTTTCCGGGTTGAGCGTACTTTTAATTGTCTCTGCCATGTGAACAACGGTCGAGTTCATGGAGGTTGTTAAATCAAACTGTTGAGTGTCTCCTGTAGAACCTGAAGCTGTTTGGCTTTCAGGTAACTTAGTGAGGGGTCGTTTATGGAGGTAACAATCCAAGGGGTGTAGGACCCCATGAGGAATTGCTGGTGTTGCCAGGGTCATGAAGAGTCCCCAGGGTTTTTGCCCGCTGAGCCGCAATCTATATGTGTTCTTCTAATGAAAAAAATAAAGGAGTCAATTGCGTGGACTTCACCAGGTTTGGGTCTTTAGTAGTCTCTTCTAACCCTGGTAGGCATTTGCCCTGCACCATGGCATGTACCATGTGGAGCAAATGAGTGTCCCCTAGGTAGGTATGAGGCATAGCAGGGCCTGAAAGAGAGACCCGTCCTTAGGGGAAACAGCACCAAGGTTGGTAATGCCTTGAACCTTGTACAGGTCTGGGGGAGGGTGACCCAACCATCAGTCAGTGTATAACGTGCTAAAGGTTCTGGCAGTCCTTGCAAGTCATCAGGTTTCAGGAAAAGTTCCTGACCTGGGTCCTTGAGAAAAGTGGACCTTGATGGTATTTTATGAATCTTCTCTAACATTTTCCTTATAGGAGAAATTAAGCAGCTGTGCGCTTGTGCCTTGTTTTGATCTTGAGGGATGAAGTTGTTGGCATCCCTGACGTTCCAGCATCTTTTTTCCTAGTGGTTGGTGTCTGTCTTACTTTGCTCAACCTCACTGTTGAACTTTTAGTTGGGCAGATGCTTATGGTCCCTCTTCACCTGCTGCCTTATATCCTCTGGACAGATTAGTTCTCAACTGGGCTGTGGCTAGGCTAAGGGGCCACTGAATCAAGCCTAGAAGAGAAGCTGGCTGGCTGAGGTGAGATGGTGCAGCTTTTGGGAAAAGAGTCCTGCGGCTTGTCACAACGCTGCTTACCTGAAATAAGCATCCTTTGATATCCTCAGCACTCGAGCCACTCCAACACCTCCATCTGAGTTGAGAAGAAGTACGTTGTCATTCCGAGTGATGCTAAATCTTGCTGGCAAAAACAGAGAATATTGTATGTCTAAGGTCTGTAGGTGTCTCTTTACCTCTATGAATGTCTCTCTCTGCCTTTGTACCGTTGTAGTATAGTCTGGATTATTGCTGCAGGTGATTGCAGCCCCTTCTCTGCCATCCACTGGGAATGCAAAGCTGCCACCCGAGTCCCATCTTTTCATGCTCACCTCGTGGCTGGTGTGTAATTTTGGTATGCACCACCTTGCTTCTCCCCTTCCCCGCAAAGGGGGCCAAGGATCAAAGACTTAGCAGCAGGCCGTGCCTTCCAGATAATTATGTGTTCCAACACCTTTGGAGTAGCAGCGTGAGCTATGAGTCTTTAGGGCTGCCTCCAACAGGGCTGTGGTGTATTGTCAGGATTCCGGCCTGTTAACTCCCTTATAACCACTGCTCCCCAGGCACAAGCACTGCTGACACCGCACAGTTCTCTTCACAATAATAGGGCCTCTAGTGCAGCATTGGCATCTGTGTCTGGGATTCAATCTCTGATAGCGGCAGTTGATGACGTCCAGTGCGTCCCACATAGCCCTGTCTCTTATCTGATGGGATCATACTGTCTCTGTGCATTCCTAGGTTCAGAAGGAAGGTTTGTGGGAATCATTGGGGCTACAGGGTATGTTTGCCTCAAACCCGAGTTCCCTTCTCGTCAGTGCTCCCAGAGGTCCAGAGAGCTAGGAGAATGCGGGGGGGAACTCCACGCAGCTCTGTTTGTTCAAGCTAAACAAGGCTTCTTTCTGCCATAAAGGAGATGTAAGATTGAGGGCCGTCTGAGGACACCTACACGTGTCCCTAGTGGCTCATTGTCTATATGGGGGTGATTGGCTCCTCGACTTCCACTCCTCCATGTATGCAGCCTTTGTTCACGCTAACTTCCAGCCTCCGGGGTCATAAGGTCTTGTCATTCACCCACATCATTTGCTTGAGGTCCCCAGAAGTTATTAGTCTATTTGATGGGGAGGAGGGAAATGTTCTTCAGGCCCCTGAGGATCCTTCTTTTCCCTGTGTTCTCTATTTTGAGCCAAGTTCATTTCCCCTAGGGCTGTCTGGCTTTACCACACTGTGAGAGTGCCTCTGACAATGTTTGGGGGGAGGGGAAGAGGGCCCTTTCCTCCACCATCACTTCTCCCCAGTGTATAATCCTGAATCGTGTCCCACAGGTGCTGCTTCACAGTACGATGCACTCTGCACCACCAATCTCCCTGCCATACCTTCCTCTATTATGGCTGTGACACCAAATTGGCTCCCCCAGCCACGGCAACAGAGCATCCGTGGTCTCCAATCTATGTCATGCCCAGGGTTCATTGCAGCAGCAACGGATGGGGAGATTATCTCAGGAGAAATGGCTTCACAGGCTTGCAGGGTGCTGAAGCTCAGCTCTTACACCATTACCTCCAGGCTTCACAGACCATGCCCCCTTAAGCATTCTTCAATCTTGATTTGCGTAGATCTTTCTGCTGCTTTTAACATGATGGATCACTCTATTCTTCTGTCTTCTCTTTTTTCCTTGTGTATCCAGGCGACTGCTTTCAACTGGTATAGTTTTTGTCTTTCCGATCATTCCTTTTTGGTTACTTGAAAACATTTTCCTACTGCACCACTGCCAGTTCAATTTAGAGCCCTAAATGATTTTGGTCTGGGTCTACGTCTTTTCTCCCTTTATCCTATTCCTTAATTTGCTTTGATTACTATACCATTGCTTTCTCTTGTCCAACCTGGCTCCAGACTTAGTAGCCATCACTGAGACCTGGTTCAGCAACACATTTCATAAATAGCATATTTTCATCCAACTATGACCTTCTATTGAAAAAAAGGAAAAGGTTTGGTCAGGTGTGGCGTTGATTCACCAGAAATCATTCTCCTCAAAGAAATAACTGGTCCACATTTGACACTTTCGAGTACCAGCAATGAGGAATGGTCACCAGCCCTACCTCATCTCTAACAATTGTATTGATATACCATTCCCTTGAAAAGGCCTCACAACATCTGTCCCTGTCCAATAATGCCTGCATAGCTGGTGACCTAAATGTCTGGGCTGCTGGCATATCACACTGCTATAGTCAAAACATCCTTGCAGAGAAGGGCACCCCTGACTTCTCCCAAAGGGAAAAAGTCCCAGCCTATACTTGTTGCCTTTGTCTGGTCTACTCCTCTCCTCCATTCCCGGCTTACAGTTTATGTGTGCCCGCCTATTACCCATGTCTGATGATTGCCTCATTAACTTCTTCATATCTAATGAGTTGTGAGGATTTGAGTGTACTATATGATATGGCTGTGGGGCCCTATCGTGCAGTACACTCTCAAGTATGGTGCAGTCATACTTGTTTACTTAACCTTAAGCTCAACCCTGGGTAGCTGTGGCTGCGAGCAGTAAGGAACTTAGGCCCATATTTATACTTTTGTTGCGCCGCATTTGCATAATTTATTGATGCAAAAGTAGCACAAACTTACAAAATATAATTGTATTTTTTACATTTGTGCCACTTTTGCATCTAAAAGACACAAATGCGGCCCAAAAAAGTATAAATATGGGCCTTAGTGTAAAGCATTGAACAGCACCAAACAATGAAATAAGAAAGTCACACAACACAAATGAAATAAGACATCAGTTTATAAACAGTAGATTATATTTCTATGTATGTTTAGAGACTTTAATGAACCAAGTCCTCAGGAGAGTTCTGGAGATACAGATTTTATAAAATATTAACAATTTTAAGTGCAGCCACAAAGAAGCGTTGGTCAACAACAAGTTTGTAAACTTTTGAAAAGTTTGGGTAAGTTAGTTTGACTACTCCAGCCTCGGTTGGGCAACCAATTCCAGCTGGACATGGGTCTAGGGGGCCAGAGTGGATATTTTGGACGGTCACCTGGTCACCAGAGCATTGTTAGGGCAAGTTTAAAACTTTACAGGATGACCTCCATGGACATCAACTGAGCCGTCCTGATGCTGAGGATACAGGCAAATGATGCCTAAAGAATGCACTGGTTGTGGTGCAGTCAACGGGGGTGCCTTTGTGGTTTCTCCTTGGTCCACAGGTGAAGTGGGGCATCCTTGGCCACAGAGAGCAGGGTCATCTACATTACGTTACAACTGATGATGGGCTACTGGTCACGTTGCATCACGGTTGGGGCAAAATTCTTAGGGGGCTAGTGTCCCTTGGGTGCGATGAATCTGGACTTTGATAGCATTCCTGGGTCAGGCAGACTTGAGTGCAACTTTTTGCTATCTCAGATTTGTCCTTTTGGGTGCCCGGCGACTTGTAGCTGCAAATCTTCTGCAGTGGCTACAAAATTGTCTGTTTGGGCTTCTTCAGCTCTTGTGACCAGGAGAACAGTCGACCGATTCTTTGAGTCACTGTTTTGATCTGGGACTGGGAATCCACTTATCCCAAGCCAGGAGCTGCGGGTACAGATCAAACTTCACTACTCCAAAGTGCTGCAGATGCAGCTTCTCTTTGTGCAATTCTAAGGGCAGCTTGACAGTCCTTCTTTGGTCCTTTCACCAAAGACAGTGTAATCTGAGGGGCATAGTTGCAGGGGTGCCATATTTATTCCAGGAATGAGCCCTAAGGGGACCATGTGGTCACTAGTCAATGGGCTACTGGGTCCCCTCCTACTTAGTTACAAAGGTCCTGTGATGTGTGGCTCATGACTATCCCAGAGTGCAACATTCTTCCCCTTTCAAGATGGCACATCCCTTCTTTGGTTGTCAGGAGCTCAGAGCTGTGGATACCAGAGGGCTACATGCCCATGGAAAAAACTATTTGGGGGCGTGTTTTCCTTCTCTGGCCCTGTCTCCACTTTGTCTGCAGGAGCAAAAGGTTCAGGGGTGTTATCGCTACTTCTCTGAAACTCACCTTTTGGGCTAACACGTTGAGTGGCCATCCTGGGAGAGGAGGTAACACCTCAGGCTGCCTTTGTTTCTGAGCCTGGGAGTTATTCATATGTCTCCCCATGTGGTCAGAAGGCTATCTGAGTACAAGGGCCTTTGTGAGGTTGCTGGGCTAGCTGGAGTACAGAGTGGCATTGTTTTAAAAGTCACTAAACTTTAATTGTGGTATTAAATTTGACCTGGGTATCAGGTTAGTTATAATGCCAGAATTAATTTGATATATTTTAGTCCCATTCAGAAGTTAGCTCAGTTGGGGTGCCAGCTGGTGACACTGTGTTAGCCGATGGAGCTACTAACTTAGCTACAGCAAAATTACAATTTGGAAGTGTTGCTGTTAGGACATATGTAAAATATATGTCCTATTTAACAATAGGGCTATATAGGTCTTCCTTAGAGTATACTTAGATATATGGCTGAGGGAAATGGTGGCCTTGCCATTGGATTAAATGGCAAAGTTATCATACACAGACTGGTTCAAAACAGTGCTGCAGCCCTGAGAGGGCAATCTGCCTTATATGCTCTGTGTACCATAAACTAGTGACTTATAATTAAGTCAGTCCTTGATAATTGGGTGTATCCAATTCGACATGCAGTTTGTATAGGGTCAGAACACTGGCAAAGAGGTCTGATTATCAGGCCAGAGTGCACTCCTAGAGTAGAAACATCAGCAGCTTATAGTCCAAATGGGGGCAAAAAGTGGGAGGGAGGAAACCTATAAAACAACCTGTCTCCTTAAATGACCCCTCAACCCCCAGCTAATGCATTGGGGAGAACAAAACCACATTCTTGGTGGGTCTCCCTAACCATTCAGAGAGGGAGGATGTAGAAAATTACTGTCCTATTGCAGGGCCTACTCTGCCTTACATCCCTCTGTCAGGGTTATTCCCACTGGGGAACTGACCTGCTTTAGCCTTGACAGAATCCTATCCTAACCAGGACTTTAGCTAACTCTGTTTCTCTTATCTTCTATTTTAACCTTGGGCTGTAAGGTACCTACCTCCTGTAACCTTACCTTAACAAGGGCAACACCTAGGTTACCCCCAGAGGTTATCTAACACTGGAGTAACCCCACCATGACAAACAGGGTCAGAGTGCAGCCCTTGCATCCTGTCATTGGGTCTGACCACTGTGCTAGGGACAGTGCTACCATAAAGGCAAACACCCAGCAGAGGCTACTGACAGCTGCCAGTGCTCAGCACTACACCCTCAGATCTCCAATGACAGGTGGATCTGCTACTGTATGGACGTCTTTGGGTTTAGGGTACCCTTCTGCTTTTTATGAATAGTGGGCTACCAAATCCTGGGGCAGACACAGTCATTCCACTTTACATTCTGACCATTCAGGGGTGCCAACCTTAAACCAATCAGCTGTCTGAGTCTTTCACACTTCTTTGGGAACAGGAAAGGCCATGCCAGTGCTAACTTTGGGGATCTCCCTTCCTGGGTGAGCATTCCCTTAGCTCACTGGGTCTCCTTCAAAGAGTTGCCTTCCTTTCCTACCTTTCTTTTTCCTGCCTCTCTTCCGGGGCCAACTATTCCTAACCTTAGGGACAGTACCTTCAGAATCCTTGGGTGAGGCAGTGCTTTGGGTAACTACCTCCTTTGGACTCAGACCAGCCTCTGGGAGGTCATTACCAACGAGGCAATCTAGAGGGAGGTCTGGACTGGCTACCACACTGTGCCATCTAAGGAACCCCTTATCTCCAAAGTGACCAAAGCCACAGGCCTAGTAATAACTTCACCTGTGATAGCCCTTCCTCTTTTTGTTTCTCCTGGCAAATACTGGTCTTGGGACACAAACCTATCACACACAATGGTGTGGCTGGCACAATGGTCCCCCAAGGTAGTGACTGGGAATCATTTCAGCTTTATGGGGTGACAGTGCTTACTAACCTCAGGAATCACCAACTCACACTCTGGGCCCTTTTCCCAGTTAAAAGCGAATAGGACATCTTCACCAGAGGAATCCTCCTCTAAGGCTACACTGGCAATTCCAGTGGTAACTTTTCAATTGGAACAAGCTACACCCCCTCTGTATTGCCCTACCTGCTGACAATCAAAGCAAGGCCTACTGTCTAAAACAATTTCAGCCCTGGGTCCCCACTACTCTGTTTACTAGAGGTGGAGTGGGTCTTAATCTCCTCTCTTTTAGGGTTCTTGGTCTCTGAGGAATTCTCTTTGGTGGACTTATCAACTCGGTCCTTTCCCTTCTGTGGGTCGATCCCCCTTTCTGGGATCACCTCCTGTGTTTTCTTAGGTACTATAGTCCTTACCCACTCATCAGCTGTCTTGCCCAACTCTCTAGGACTAGAAATCTTTGAATCTACCAGATGTTGGTGTAACTTCTCAGATGTACAATGTGTAAGAATGTGCTCCTTCACCATTAATTTGTGTAAGCCCTCATGGGTACCAAGCTTGTTACCTTTTATTCAGTGACTCAACAGAGGCATCTAAATTATCTACCCATGTCTGTGTTGTATCCTTTTGTGTGCTCCTAATTGTTTGTCTATACTTTTCTAGGATTAGACCAAAAAGCTCAATTAGTGCCTCTTTCATGTGGGTGTAAGACTACTCTATTACCTCACCCATAAGTTTCAGTAGCCTGTCTCTCCTTGCTGTTGGTATAAGTTCCCAAGGTAGGGACCCCTAATGGTGTGCACCCATTCTTCTCATCCTAGGAGCTCTCTCATAGGATGTCAGCTACTTATCAATGTCATCCAATAATACCCTTGGGCAACGTGGGATCATAGGCACCCTCTGCAATTACCTCTGCCTCTTTGTTGCTGCCACCATGTCCTTGGGGTTTCATCTCCAGCTTGAACCTTGTCTCCTCTAGGGCCAGTCTCTTTTTTTTTAGGGCAAACTTCCTCACATTAAGCTCCAAGAGGCTTAGCTGGGCCTCTAGGTCCTTGGGTCTTCTTGCTGATGTGGAGCTCCTCTCACTCCCAGACAGGGAGTTGTGACTTGAGCTATTTGATCTGCAAGCCCCCATTTGTTTCAAATGGATCATTGCCATTTTCCTCATCCCCACTCTCAGTTGTAATCTCATCCTCCAGCTGAGCCTGGGCTCTCCTTCTTTTTTCCCAGGCTTTGAGAGCTTTCTCCAATTCATCTTTTTTCACAGAGATCCCTGGAAACATTTTTTCTTTCTTGCACAGTGATTGCAGCTCATTGATTATCAATGTGGGCAAGATGCCCAAGTCGATTCCCCTGCTCTCCATCCTTGAAGACTCTGTTGCAAATACGTTTTGTAACTGTGTAACTTTTGATACTTTGTTGCTTTTTCTTGTTGTAAGAAGGTGCCTTTGGAATTTCAGAACTTAGCAACTTTGTAAAACTTTATCTCAGTGTCGACTTGGCCATCTCTTTCAGTTGGTTACTGTCTAATTAGTTGTCCATGACAACTAAACACAAGTTCTGGATCTCACTTCTAGGCACCGATGTTAGGATTTGGGCGTACTATATGAAATGGCTGTGGGCAACTATTGTGCAGTACACTGTGAAATACCGTCTTGTTTACTTTACATTAAGCTCAATCCTGGGTAGCTGTGACTGCAAGCAGTAAGGCTTGACAAAGGAACAGCACCAAGCAATTAAATAAGAAAGTCACTTAACACAATAGAAATTGGACATCAATTTGTAAAAATAGATTATATTTTATGATTTTTTTGGAGACCTTAATGAACAAAATCCTCCAGAGGGTACAATAGAAACAGATTTTAGAAGCTATTATCACTTTTAAATGCAACTGCAAACAAGCATTGGTCAACAAAAAGTTTGTACATTTCAAAAAGTTAATTCAACTACTCTGGTCTGGGTTGGTCAACCAATTCCACCTGGACAGAAGTCTAGGAGCTTGAGTGGATACTTTGGACAGTTACCTGGCTACCAGAGCATTTTTAGGGCGAATTCCAAACTTTACAGGATGACCACCCTAGGCATCAATGGAGCGTCCTGATGCTAAAGATATAAGCAAAAGTTGCTCACGGATGCTTTGGTTGAGGTGCGCTTGATGTGGGTGTCTTTGTGGTTGCACCTTGGTCCACAGGGAAAGTGGGGTGAGGTTGGCTATAGAGATTGGTGTCCCTCAAGGTCCTCTACTTTGCAGCAGCAGGCTAGGCGATGCTGAATTATGGGTCACTTTGCACCACGATTGGGTTGAAATCCTTAGGTGGGGGCTAGTGTCCCTTGGGTGTGACGAATCTGGACTTTATTAGGATTCCCAGGTCAGGCAGGCTTAGGTGCAACTTTTCGCTATGACTAGTAGAAGCAGAACTTCAGCATTGACTACCAACTTGTTGGTTTCGATTTCTTCAGCTCTTGTGTCCTACAGATCAGCTGACTGATCCTTGGAGTCACTGCCTTGATCTGCGTCTGTGAATCAACCTATCGCTGAGCCAAGAGGTGTAGTCACAGTCCAATAGTCACTATCCCAAAGTGCCACAGTTGGAGTCCTACCGGTGGTGCAGCCTCTCTTTGAGTGATTCCAAGGGCAGCTATGCAGTCCTTCTTTGGTCCTCTCACCAAACCCAACATGATCTGAGGGGCATGCTGCCAGGAGTGCCATATTTATCTCAGGAAAGAGCCCTGAGTGGACCACGTGGTCACTAGCCAACGGGCTACAAGGTCCCCTCCTACTTAGTGAAGACGTTCCTGCGATGTGTGGCTCCTGGCTATCCCAGAGTGCAACATTCTTACTCCTTTCAAGATGGCACAACCATTGTTCGGTCGTCAGAAGCTTGGCAGCCAACCATAGAGGTGTGGTGACCAGAGGGCTATACACCCATGGAAAAAACAGTTTGGGGGTGAGAACTACTTCTCTGGCCCTGTCTCCACTTTGTCTACAGGAATAAAATGCATCCTGCTCAGGGGTGCTATCGTTTTTTCTCTCACAAAGTTGGCTTCACCTTTGAAGCTCGCCTTTTGGGCTAACACCCTGAGTGGCTCCCCAAGCCGCCAGAAAGCTGTGTAGGTGCCAGGGCCTTTGTGAGGCTGATAGACTAGCTGAAGTACAGAGCAGCAAGTTTCTAAAAGTTGCTAACTTTTAACTATGGTATTAAATTTGGCCTAGGCATTAGATTCGGTTTAATGCCATGGTTAACTTGATACCTTACATGACCCAGTTAGGTAGTCCCATTCAGGAGTTAGCCAGGTAACTCTGTGTTACCCAATAGGGCTACTAATTTATCTACAGCAAAATGACAATTCGGAAGTGTTGCTGTTAAGACATAGGAAAAATATATGTTTTACTTAACAATACACCGCTCCCTGCCATAGGGCTCCACAGACCTTCCTCAGGGGAGGCTTACATATATGGTTACAGGAAAGGGTGGCTTTGTGATTGGTTTAAATGGAAGAGTCGAGAGTTAGCAGTGTAAAACACTATCCTTCCAGTCTGCAGTGGCAGGCTGGGAGCCATTTTTTACTTTATCACATCCAGGGGGGCACAAAACAGTGCTGCAGCCCAGAGTGGACACTTTGCCTTACATGCCCTGGATACCATAGACTAGACAGTTTTACATACTCTGCCTTACATGCCCTGGGTACCATATACTAGGGACTTATAAGTTAGTCCTTGCCAATTAGGTGTATCCAATTTGACATGCAATTTGCATAGGGTCAGAACACTGGCACTGAGGTCTGGTTAGCAGGCCTCAGTGCACTCTCAGAGTAAAAAAAACAGCAGTTAATAATCCAAATGGGGGCAAAAGTGGGGGAAGCCTGCAAAAAAAGTCAGTTTCCTTTTACTAGGTCATTGAATATTTGTTCTGCTTCATTGCCTCTGAATTTCCTACCTTGAAAGAAATCTGAAAGGATGTTTTCTTCCTATTTTGTTCAGAATCCGCTATTAAAGTCAACATATTCATTCCAAGCCCACCTTGAGAAGACAACCAGCACTGCCATGGACATTCGTGCTCCTCTCTGCACCTGGACGTCAAGCTTCTTCGTCTACAATGAAATGGCAGGATTTGCAAAAGGTCCTACCAAGTTTCTTCATCTGAAACAAAATGGCAAGGTTCTCAAAAAGCACTGTATTAAAACAACCTCCCCATCCGGATCAAGCTGCATGAATAGCACAATCACAGGTGGCTATATGCTGCAATTTGAGATTGCTCTCAAATAGAAATTTCCCTTCTTACAAAGTGACATCTGTTTACCTAATTAAATCTATTCATTCAGAATTCGAGTTCACTTAACAAAAGGTAGACATGTAACTTGCCATATGCATCATGAACACTGTTAAATCTATCTGCATTGGGTATAAAATAGTCTACTGTTTATTGAAAAGTAACAAAAAAACTAATACTTTTGAAGGAAGTGGACTCTGCTGGACCACACAATCTGTACACCTCTTTCACTCTCACCATGACTCACATGTACCCTAGTTTGAGCTGCTTGTTCATTTGTATTTTGCTACAAATAATCTGAAGAAAAATGTCATATTTATTTATTATAATGTACAATTCATAAATTCTTGAAAGACATAGCTACACACCATGGTTGGTGACAAAGCACTTTTCACCGTTAACTGAAGCACACTTGTGTGTCTTCAGGAACTCTCTCTGTAACTCTGTCTATAATAGTATGGTTCCCATTCTATAGTTCTGACAGGGTTTCCTAACATAAATCAACATCAACAACTGTAATGCTTCCAATCAAACCTGTACATGACGCCTGTCAGTTCCCCTATGTCAGAAATGGGGTCTCTAATTGGCAGAGGTATACACTCTTGTCCAAGTAGGGACCACAATCCCAGTCAGAATAAGTCAAAACACAATCCAAATTATCCTGTGCTCACCCTCTGGTAGTTTGGCACTGAGCAGTCAGGCTGAACTTAGAAAGCAATGTGTAAAGTATTTGTGCAAGAACTTATATAATAACACAGCGAAGACACCACAAAAATATACCAGACATGTTTAGAAAAATAGAGAATGTTTATCTGAATAAAATACTGTTGAAATGATGAAACTCCAATGTACATAAGCAAAGTTATGAATTTTTAAAGATTAAAACCAAAGGTTGACTTAGATGTGATTTAAAACATGTTTGAGTGGCCATATAAAGCTTATATGCCAAGCATTGACAGTGATGTAAGCGCAGACTTGTAGACACAACAGCTCAGAAGATTCATGAGAGCTTCAGTTCATTCACTTACAATGTGGCGCTCAGGATAACATTTTGAGCAATTGGGACAGCATATGACCGTGGTGGAGGTGCAAAAAGAAAGGACGAA
Source organism: Pleurodeles waltl (assembly GCF_031143425.1). Taxonomy (NCBI): domain Eukaryota; kingdom Metazoa; phylum Chordata; class Amphibia; order Caudata; family Salamandridae; genus Pleurodeles; species Pleurodeles waltl. Next base: position 178,863,526 of record NC_090444.1, read on the forward strand.
CAATGAATGTATATTGAGTAGTTGCTGATACTGAAGGGATTTATCCAATTACAGCACTCAAATAATCTTTGATAACATCACTGATAATATCAATGTAATGTTTGCAGTAAAACCTTTTATGAAAAAACTGTGGCTGGAATGGGTGTGAGTTATAGTTACTTTAGGGCATGAGTTATAGTTACTTGAGATAACTTTAACTATAACAGGTGAATTTCTATGGTTTTGTACATTTAAAATGTGAGCCTAACTATGAAGTTCCTGTAACCTTTGTTTTTTTCAGTGAACGTCTATGTTTTTTAATTCTATTTCCTAAATATAGCGTTCCTGTAACCTTTGTTTTTTTTCAGTGAATATATACATATATATATATATATATATATACATATATATATATATATATATATATAGATATAGTCGTCACTAAGTAGTTATAGTTATTACATAGTTTCTATAGAAAAACTGCTTTTTGTTTTCATAATAAGTTTGGTGTCGTTTGATGAATCGTTACAAAACTTTCCAAGAAAATACAATGCTCACTTCAGCTGCTGTCTAGAAAGCTTCAGGGTGATCTGTGAAGCGGGGGCTGAGAAAAATGGGGGTGTCCCAAAATGTGTTTTTCTTATCCATTTTTCTATAGGGATTTCAAACAGCAGAAGTGCCCAAACTACTGCATGGAATTACGCCAAATTTGGCAGAAAGGTAGCTCTTGGTGAAGAAAGGGGCCTTTTTGTTATTTGGTGTAAACTAGGTCAGTAGTATTTGAGAAATTAAAGGAAATCCAAATTTGTATATATACGGATGCAAAGGTTTTGCAAACCATCCAGATCTTGTGCTGGGATCTGGCAGCCATGTTGGGACACGGCTTCAGCCGAACCCCAGAAAAAAAGATTTAAAAAAGCAAAAGGGGCCAGAGTGGGGACACCCTAACCCCTTAGCTCTGGTGCTGGGTTCCCAAAGGAACCACCCAGAGCTAAAAACATTTTCTAAAAAATATTTTGCTGTGGCTGGTGAAAATTAAAAAAAATAAAAACAAGTGCTCTCTCCTGTACTTGTTTCTGTGAGGTCCCTGGGTGCGCCAAGTACTGAGGGCATTGCCATTTTAAAGTGTGGGGGACAGCTTTGCCCCCCTGGAGCCCTGGGGGCCACCACCTCCCCAGGCCAGATATATAATCGAATGCGGAGAGGCCATTCCGTCCCCTCCACAGCCCCGGTTACAACCACCTCCCCAGGGCTTTTATCAAATGAAATAAAGGGGGGGGCACTCAGCCTCCCCACAGGCCCGGGGGACTGCCACCTCCCTGGGGCTTTAAACAGGTAGAGTGTGGGTGGGGGGTGCAGGCCCCCTGCAGCCCTGGGGACTTCCATCTCCCTGGGGCTTTAAACAAGTAGAGTGTGGGCTGCATGGCTCCCTTGCAGCCCCAGGGACCACCACCTCCCCGGGGATTTGTACAAAGAGAGTGCAGAAGGGTGTGCAGTCTACAAACAGCCCCTTGGAACACCACCTCCCCTGGGCTTTTAACAAATATAATGCAGGGGGCACTTGGCTCCCCTCCAACACCAGGGACCACCATCTCCTGGGACTTTAATAAAAGAAAGAAGGGGTTCCATTGCAGACCTACGAGCCCTGGGGACTATATTATGTTGGAGGAATAATAATGACCCTTGGGACTCCCTCCTCCCCGGGGCCACAATAACATTAGAGGAGAGGGTCAATTGCAGGGCATCTGGGACCACCATCTCCCTGGGGAAAAATTGAAAAGATTGAGGGGGGATGTGCGGACCCCCTCATGGAACCATATGTGTCACTGGGGACAGCCACCCAGCAGGGCTGGCTCCTGCTACCTCCCAAGGTGTCCACCTTTGGGAGGTATTTGTTTGCTTTTTTTCCACAGGGGCTGACAGCTCCCTCCAAGCAAAAGAAAACACTCTGCTTTCAGCAAGCGGTAGCTTTAAAGTGCTCCTGCTTGCAGAAAGTGGGGTTTTCATCTCTTTCTCTGCCTGATAACATGCAGGCAGGGAAAAAGATGACAACCTTGCTCCTCCATGGAGGGAGCTACTATTTGCAGCAGCTCTCTATGTGCATGTGTGAGCATTGCCAGCTCCTGCAGGAGAAGGGAGCTGGCTGGGACTGCAAGGGCCTTCAGTCTCCCCCTGTGGTCTAAATAATTATAGACTGGGTTCCTTGGGAACCCAGTACAAGTGGCTGGGTCCCAGGGGATAGGGTACACAGGCCGGAATTGGCCCAGGGAAGGGGGGCCATGTGGCCCCCTCCCTTTCTAAAAAGGTATTTGGCCCCAGGGAGGTGGAGGTCCCAGGGGCTCATGCAGAGGGTCCTTGTGGCCCCTATAAAAAAAAATTAAACAGCCGCAGGAAGGTGGCTGTCTCCAGGGTCCCAAGGGGTCCTTGCGGCCCTCCTATCAATTATATAAGGATAGCCCCAGGCATTCAGTGGTCCCTGAGGCCCAGAGGGTCCGTGTGGCCCCCCATATGCTTCTTTAATGTTGTCCCAGTTTTTTTATTATGTAGCCCGCGGAGGAGGTGGTTGCTGAGGTTCGGGAGGGGGAGGTCTGTGCAGCCTCCCATATAATTCTTTAATATTGTTCCAGGGATATGGTGGTCTTGTGGATCTGGGGGGGACGGTCACCCCCCCATATATTTTTTTAATTATGTCCCAAGGAGGTGAGTTTCCCTGGGACCTGACGGAGGGGTCTGTGTAGCCGAACTACGTTTTTTCATTATGAAGGCTTGTGTAGGTGGTGGTCCGTGGGCCCGGAGGCTCTGTGCACCCCCCTAAATGTTTTTATGAGTATCCACAGGGAGTTGGTGGCCCCCAGGGTCGTGGGGCTCCATGCAGCCCCGCATACATTTATTTAATGTTGCCCCAGGGAGGCGATGGGGCTTGAAGGGGGTGTGTATCACCACTCAAAAAATGTTATTAGTTAGCCCCAGGGAGGTGGTGGTCCCTGGGACCCCTGGAGACCTGTGCGGCAAATGTTGCCCCCTTCGAGCTCAGGTTTGGAGCTTAAAGGGGATTGACCACAAGGCCTGGCTACAGGCCAAGCCCTGCGGCCAACCGTCACCACGCATGGCCAAAGGCTATGCGTGAGGTCAGTGTAGTTAGAGGGGGTTGGCAGCAGGCCAGGCCTGTGGCCAACCCCTGCCATGCACAGCCTGTGCGTGCTTCAGGTCTGGGTAGTTACATAGGGCCGGCCGCATGGCTTGGCTGCAGGCCAGGCCCTGAGGTCAACCCCTACCGTGAATGGCTAAAGCCTGTATGTGGTGCAGGGTTGGTGTGGTTAAAGAGGGTTGGCTGCAGGGTCTGGCCACAGGCCAGGTCCTGCGGCCAACTCCTGCACCCCCCACGCCACATGGCCAAAGGCTATGCGTGACAGTAGTTGGATTAACTTGTAGTGAATAAAATTACCTTTTTTAAAAAAAACCTTCCTTAATAGATTTCCTAAAGAGGATGTGCCAGTACTAGTGTTCAGCGATTTGTGGTGTTAGACTTATTTCTGCTCTGCGCTGAAGTAATTCACTACCATTCTGGGTCCCTTTTTGACTGAAGTAATTTTATAACGGCAGGTTGTGTATAGCAATAGCTTACTCTTTTGTGGGTGGGTACATGTCCCTCTCAAAACTCCTCCCTAACCCACTTTTAACCCCTCTGTATTCCTCCCCATTGTCTTCCACTTTAGTAGTAAGTGTTTCCCGTCTTCCAGTCATTCCTGTGTCACCCTCCCACATTTAGTTTGGGTGTAGATCTTGCACAGATTAAGGTAAGAGAGGAAAAGGAGTAAACTCTGCACGTAGGCTTGTGAATAGCATTTTGTAAAACGTTTGTAATACTAAAAAACTACAAACGGAACAATGTAGTTTGTGAATACGCCTGAAGCGTTCAAGGTTGTTACTACCTGTTAAAAATTGGGTCTTTGGTTGGCAGTCAGGTTACCCCCTGTCCAAGCAAGGACCCTCACTCTAGTCAGGGTAAAAGAGAATCACCTTCAGCTAACCCCCGCTCTCCCCCCGGGTAGCTTGGCACGGGCAGTAGGCTTAACTTCAGAGTGCTCGGTGTAAAGTATTTGTACCAACACACACAGTAACTTAATGAAAGCGCTACAAAATGACACAACACAGGTTTAAAAAAATAGAAAAGATTTATCTAAACAAAACAAGACCAAAACAACAAAAATCCACAATACACAAGTCAAGCTATCAATTAAAAATCAAAAAGAGTCTTTATGTAATTTTAAACACACAGTAACACTGTTAGCGTGAAAATGTGCCTTGGGCGAGTGTGTATCAAAAAGGGCTTGCGATGCTTCCATATCACTTACGAGCGAGACCGTGCGTCGTTTCTCCTTTAGTTGGGTTGGCGTGCGTCATTTCGTCTCCGCAGGAGAGCGATGCATCGATCCAGTCAGCAGTCTCGGGTCCGGGCAGGCCTTGCATTGTTTTTGCACGCCCAGTGGTGTGTGCGTCGGAAATCCAGCCCTATGATGATCCAAAAACCTCGCAGCCGGGTTGGTATCTCACCAGCCTCTGTCAGCAATGCTGTGCATCATTTCTCTAGCCCCGAGCCTCAATCTTTGGGTCGCGTTGCAGACGAGCATCGATTTTTCAGCCACAGATCGGAGTTGCGTCGATCTTTTCCCTGTGGATTTCTCACTCTTGGGCTGCCAGCTTCTCCTTTCAGGGTCCCAGGGACTGGATGGGCACCACTTGGCAGGGTAGGAGTCTCTCCAGAGACTCCAGGTGCTGGCAGAGAGAAGTATTTGCTGTCCCTCAGACTTCAAACAACAGGTGGCAAGCTCTAAATCAAGCCCTTGGAGATCTTCACAAGAAGGAAGGCAACACAAAGTCCAGTCTTTGTCCTCTAGCACAGGCAGAAGCAGCAACTGCAGGATAGCTCCACAAAGCACAGTCACAGGCAGAGCAGCTCTTCTTCCTCAGCTCTTCAGCTCTTCTCCAGGCAGAAGTTCCTCTTGGTTTCCAGAAGTGTTCTAAAGTCTGTGGTTTTGGGTGCCCTTCTTTACCCATTTTGCCCTTTGAAGTAGGCCTACTTCAAAGCCAAGTCTCTCTTGTTTATGAAATCCTGCCTTGCCCAGACCAGGCCCCAGATACACACCAGGGGGTTGGAGACTGCATTGTGGGAAGGCAGGCACAGGCCTTTCAGGTGTGAGTGACCACTCCTGCCCTCCCTCCTAGCACAGGTGGCTCATCAGGATATGCAGGCTACACCCCAGCTCCCTTTGTGTCACTGTATAGTGAGAGGTGCAACCAGCCCAACTATCAAACTGACCCAGACAGGGAATCCACAAACAGGCAGATTAACAGGAATGGTTTAAGCAAGAAAATGCTCACTTTCTAAAAGTGGCATTTTGAAACACACAATCTTAAAATCAATTTTACTAAAAGATGCATTTTTAAATTGTGAGCTCAGAGACCCCAAACTCCCCACGTCTATCCGCTCCCAAAGAGAATCTACACTTTTTAACCTATGAGAGGGACAGGCCTTGCAACAGTGAAAAACGAATTAAGCAATATTTCACTGTCAGGACATACAAAACACATTACTATGGCCCTCATTACAACATTGGTGATAAATGCCGCTTACCGCCGTGCAGAAGACCGCCAACACACCGCCGCTGCAGCGGAATTCCACCACAGCTATTACGACCCACAGCTCGGAATCCGAGCACAAGTCCGCCACACCAAAGGTCAGTGATAAACTGGCGATAACAAAACCTCCACCGTCACGCCAACAGGAATACGCCCACACTATCACGACCCACGAATCCATGCGGTGGTTTTTCAACTGCGGTATTCCATAGGCGGTACACACTGCCGTGCTCAAAATACACCCATATTTGCAAAACTCTACCACATTGGACAATTCCAAATACACACACCTGATACACATACACACACCACTCCCACACACTCACACCACTATAAAACACACACCCACATCACCCACAAACCCTTACGACAAGAAATTTAGATGAAGGCCAGAGAGACAGCACAGAAAAGACAACACCAGCATACAGAGGCACACAACACCATCACACATACACATCCACGCACAAAACACCAAACACCCCTAAACATCACCCCACACATCACAACACACACCACCTCACACATCACCAACACCACCCCATGGCACTGCAAAGACACCCCAAGTTTTCTGAGGAGGAGCTCAGGGTCATGGTGGAGGAAATCATCCGGGTAGAGCCACAGCTATTCGGATCACAGGTGCAGCACACCACCATAGATAGGAAGATGGAGCTATGGCGCAGAATCGTGGACAGGTTCAACGCAGTGGGACAGCACCCAAGAACACGGGATGACATCAGGAAGAGGTGCGTTCCGTGGCAGCAAGACACCACATTGCGGTTCAGTGGACTGGCGGCGGACCCCCACTTCCTCCCCCAAAACTAACAACATGGGAGGAGCAGGTCTTGGCTTTACTGCATCTTGAGGGTCTCGCAGGAGTAGCAGGAGGAATGGACTCTGGTAAGTCAAATCTTAACTATTACATCCCCCACCCTACCTGCATGCTATCACATACCCCCACCCTCACCCTCACCCTCACCCCCATCACTCCAACTCCTCACATATGTTCCACTATCACAAACCACAGATCCCAACACCAAGCCCTGCATGCAACAACAAAGCATGGACACCCATCACCAATGCATGGCCACTACACATACCCACACAGACCCCTAAACAATTAGCACACAAGGTCCTACACAGGAATGTTATGTTATGTTATTTTTATTTTGTACCGCGCACAGCTGCCCCAGCAAAGGGGCGTCCCGGCGCTTTGAGAAGGTAAACACAACACAGCACTAAAAGCGGGCAAAAGAAGACAAAACACAACAGATAAGCTTAGACAAATAAAAAGGTCTTAATAGCCCGCCTAAACTGAAGGAGCTCATCAATGGCCCGGATTTGTGGAGGAAGAGAATTCCACCAACTCGCTGCCAGGACTCGAAAAGAGCGGCCCCCAATTCTGCTCAGCTTAAAGCGCGGAACCACTGCTAAGTTCTGGCCTAACGATCTAAGAGTGCGAGAGGGAACATAAGGAATCAGCAATTTCTCCATGATTTGCGGGGAAGTACCCTTTAAGATTTTAAATGCAAAACAGAGAACCTTAAATCTAATCCTCTGCTGCACAGGGAGCCAGTGGAGAGAGCGCAGAGTATTGGACACCGAACATCGCCTGGGGAGACCAGTCACCAGTCGGGCCGCAGCGTTTTGAACCCGCTGGAGCCGCCGAAATTCTGACTGGTTTATCCCCGCAGTAGGGAGTTGGCATAGTCCAACCTAGACAGCACTGATGCTTGAACCACCAGCTGTCTTGTAGGTGCATCAAAGAATTTGAGGATAGGTCGAAGTCCTCTGATGATGCCATAGCAAGAAGCCGCCACCTTCTTGGTATGACAGATGAAACTCAGAGAAGAATCAAACCATACCCCCAAGTTTTTTATCTCTGCCGCTGGGAGGGGAGTCACACCCAACTCCGAAGGCCACCATTTATCATCCCACAAAACCACCTGTTTACCAACCACCATAATTTCCGTCTTTTTGGTGTTTAACTGGAGACAGTTGGATTTCATCCAGTTAGCCACTTCCCGCAGACCATCACAAAACCCGGGAGCCTCCAGGTCTGAGTCCCCACTCAGTGTGACCGCCAGCTGCGTATCATCTGCGTAGGATACCATGGTTAGGCCCCACCGCTTGACGACCGCAGCCAACGGTCTCACATACAGATTGAAAAGGGTGGGACTCAGTGAAGACCCCTGTGGGACTCCCTGGTCTAACGGGTAGAGTGACGACTTACCGGGCGGGATCGCCACCTGGAATGACCTATCCATAAGGAAGGAACGAAACCAGTGCAAGGCGAAACCTGAATGCAAGCACTGGGTACAGGGTCACCCACCCATTGCACACCATGGCACACACAGATGCAATAATCATGCCTTTACACCCCTGCAGGTTCCAGACATGTCCACTTCACCCACAGAAGAGGCCCACAGTGATGAAAGCAGCTCTGTCCAACTGGATCTAGATGACCAGCCCGGCCCATCTGGGACCTCGGGACAGTCAATTCCCCTCACACTGGCACAAGCCTCCCCATCTGGAAACACCAGCACAGCACTCACCTAGCGGGCCCATAGCTCTGTCCCCAGGACACGTCAAGCAGCAGTGTGTCCACCACTACAGGGAACCCAGGCTAACCCACCACCCCAAGAACAGCAGGGACCTGGGGGCCGTGGAAGTGGGCACACGATTCAGGGGACAGAGGCCCAGGAACACAGGGGAACTGGGAGGGCTGCTGTGCGACAGGGGGAGGACAGGCCCAGGGAACCCACTCTCCTTGAGGCCCTCTCCAACATCATGGGAGCCTACCACCATTCCCAGGAGACGATGGCAACGGGACTGGCCAAGTTTCAGGAGACCCAGCGGCTGCAGGAGGAACAGTATTTGGGGATCAGGGAGGACCTCAAGTCTATCAATACCACCCTGGGCACCATTGTAGGGGTGCTGAAGGAACTCGTGAACACAGGGACACTGTGGCACATCAAGGGGCGCACAACACTAGCCTCAATGATGAACTGCCCACCACCTCCGCCGTGGACAGGAGGCACCGCCACAGGACCACGACACCAGCACCCCACCCCCTGCAGATGGAGAACCACCCCGCAAGCGGTCCCTGAGATCCAGGACAAAGACAGAGAACAATGCGTAGACCCCGCCAAGAAATGAGACCACCCTGATTGTCATCCTTCTGTCCCACTTTGTCACCCTGTCCATCCTTAAACTGCCCCAGATCCACTTCCTATGCCCCTTTGAACAATGCACCTGTGAGTCTAATAGACTGGACTCTGCCATGGACATTCCTCCACCATCACCCCAGCCCATTTTACAACCCCCTCCACTATTTAGCACTTAAATAACTACCCTTAAATCACAAAACTATCTGGAGTCAGTCTGTGCTTTCACAAATGTGTATTTGCAATAACTGAGGGAAATATCAATGTCCATTGTATTGTCAACATACCTGTTAGAAATGGTTTTTTTAGTTGGCAGTCAGGTTACCCCCTGTCCAAGCAAAAACCCTCACTCTAGTCAGGGTAAGTCACACACAATCCAAGATTATCCTGTGCCCACCCTCTAGTAGCTTGGCACGAGCAGTCAGGCTTAACTTAGAAGGCAATATGCAAAGTATGTGTGCAATAAATCATACAATACCACCATATAGCACCACAAAAATACACCACACAGTGTTTAGAAAAAGATATAATATTTATCAGGATAATTGTAGGTCAAAATGAATAAAGTTGCAATGTGAATTTGTAGAGATATCACTGAAAAGTGATATAAAGGGCCTGATTACAACTTTGGAGGAGGTGTTAATCCGTCCCAAATGTGACGGATATACCACCAGCCGTATTACGAGTTCCATAGGATATAATGGACTCGTAATACAGCTGGTGGTATATCCGTCACTTTACCGTCACTTTTGGGATGGATTAACACCTCCTCCAAAGTTGTAATCAGGCCCAAAGTGTCTTAAGTCTTTAAAAAGCAAACAAAGTCTCTTTCAAGCACAAAGTACCTGGTTTGGAGTGGAAATTCTCCTCAGAGGGCCACAGAAGAAGAGATACGTGGAAAAATGGTGTGTGCGTCAATTTCTACCCAGCACACACGGACTTGCGTCGTTTTCACGCGGGGAAGTCGTGCGTCATTTTCCGGCGCGCGGACAGTCACTTTCTGGGGATCGCGGGGATTGCCAGATGTCCCGGGTCTGTGTGTGGATTCTCCTGCTTGTTTTCCTGCTGCGCGTCGTTCTGCGGGGCTGCGCGTCGAAGTTTCGCTCTCACGGCAGGCGTCGCGTTGATTTCTCCTCTGGAGGTCGGGCGGCGTTGTCCTTGCAAGGCCGTGCGTCGAAGTTCCGGTCGTCCCGAAGGCGTCGCGTCAATCAGTGTCGGTGTGCGGTGTTTTTCTCGCCACGGAACAAGCTGTGCGTCGAAAATTTCAGCGCACGAAGCGTCCAAGTGAAAAAGAGAAGTCTTTTTGGTCCTGAGACTTCAGGGAACAGGAGGCAAGCTCTATCCAAGCCCCTGGAGAGCACTTTCACAGCCAGACAAGAGTTCAGCAAGGCAGCAGGCCAACAGCAAGGCAGCAGTCCTTAGTAGAAAGCAGACAGGTGAGTCCTTTGAGCAGCCAGGCAGTTCTTCTTGGCAGGATGTAGTTTCTGGTTCAGGTTTCTTCTCCAGCAAGTGTCTGATGAGGAAGGGCAGAGGCCCTGTTTTATACCCAAATGTGCCTTTGAAGTGGGGGAGACTTCAAAGAGTGGCTAAGAAGTGCACCAGATCCCCTTTCAGTTCAATCCTGTAGGGTCCCAGTAGGGGGTGTGGCAGTCCTTTGTGTGAGAGCAGGCCCTCCACCCTCCCAGCCCAGGAAGACCCATTCAAAATGCAGATGTATGCAAGTGAGGCTGAGTACCCTGTGTTTGGGGTGTGTCTGAGTGAATGCACAAGGAGCTGTCAACCAAGCCCAGCCAGACGTGGATTGTAAGGCACAGAAAGATTTAAGTGCAAAGAAATGCTCACTTTCTAAAAGTGGCATTTCTAGAATAGTAATATTAAATCCAACTTCACCAGTCAGCAGGATTTGGTATTACCATTCTGGCCATACTAAATATGACCTTCCTACTCCTTTCAGATCAGCAGCTACCACTTCAATACTGTATGAGGGCAGCCCCAATGTTAGCCTATGAAGGGAGCATTTAGGAGTTTTGCACTACCAGGACATGTAAACTACACAGGTACATGTCCTACCTTTCCCCCACACAGAACCCTGCTCTAGGGGTTACCTAGGGCACACATTAGAGGTGACTTATATGTGGAGAAAGGGAAGGTTTAGGCTTGGCAAGTACTTTTAAATGCCAAGTCGAGGTGTCAGTGAAACTGCACACACAGGCCATGCAATGGCAGGCCTGAGACAAGGAAAAGGGGCTACTTAAGTGGGTGGCACAACCAGTGCTGCAGGCCCACTAGTAGCATTTAATCTACCGGCCCTAGGCACATATAGTGCACATTACTAGGGACTTATAAGTAAATTAAATAGTCCAATCAGGTATGATCCAAGATAACCATGTTTAAAGGGAGAGAGCATATGCACTTTAGCACTGGTTAGCAGTGGTAAAGTGCGCAGAGTCTAAAAGCCAGCAAAAACAGTGTCCAAAAAGGGGAGGGAGGCAGGCAAAAAGTAAGGGGTGACCACCCTAAGGCTGTCAGGTCTAACAATACCTATGTCACACAGCTCTAGTCCATGAGGAAACATTGCAGAGGTCACACAGTGGGACCCACATCTATGAAATTGAAAGGGAAAGTGACAAATCAGGGTCCATACACTGGGTGAAAGTGACAGACAGATGAGAGGTAGAACAAGTGTATTAGATGTAGGAGGCAGTGATGTCTTCTTACCTGTGTCTCACTGGAAGTATTGATGAATCACGGTGTTTCTGTTGTCGATATCCTCTTCTTCTGCCTCCTCTTCTTCACTGTCCACGGGCTCCATAGCTGCCACAACACCTCCTTCAGGATCATCCTCCTGCAGAAAAGGCACCTGTCGTCACAAAGTTGTGCAGCATACAGCAGGCCACAATGATCTGGCACACCTTCTTTGATGAATAGAATAGGGAACCACCTGTCATATGGAGGCACCTGAACCTGGCCTTCAGGAGGCCGAAGGTCCTCTCTATATCCCTCCCAGTTCACCCATGTGCCTCATTGTACCGTTCCTCTGCCCTTGTCCTGGGATGCCTCACTGGGGTCAGTAGCCATGACAGGTTGGGGTAGCCAGAGTCACCTGCAAATGTCGAGGGACAACTGTTAGACACACACTAACCCTTAGGTACAACCCCAGACCCAGACAAATTTTCACACTGTATAGAGTCCATGTCCTCACCTAATAGCCACACACGGTGCCTCTGGAGTTGCCCCATCACATAAGGGATGCTGCTATTCCTCAGAATGTAAGCGTCATGCACTGAGCCAGGAAACTTGGCATTCACATGGGAGATGTACTGGTCGGCCAAACACACCATTTGCACATTCATCGAATGGTTACTCTTCTGGTTTCTGTACACCTGTTCACTCCTGCAGGGGGGGGACCAAGGCCACATGTGTCCCATCAATGGCACCTATGATGTTGGGGATATGTCCCAAAGCATAAAAGTCACCTTTCACTGTAGACAAATCCTCCACATGAGGGAAAACGATGTAGCTGCACATGTGTTTCAGCAGGGCAGACAACACTCTGGACAACACGTTGGAGAACATAGGCTGGGACATCCCTGATGCTACGGCCACTGTCATTTGAAAAGACCCACTTGCCAGGAAATGGAGTACTGACAAGACCTGCACTAGAGGGGGGATACCTGTGGGATGGCGGATAGCTGACATCAGGTCTGGCTCCAACTGGGCACACAGTTCATGGATTGTGGCACCGTCAAGTCTGTAGGTGACAATTACATGTCGCTCTTCCATTGTCGACAGGTCCACCAGCGGTCTGCACACCGGAGGATGCCGCCATCTCCTCACCTGCCTCAGCGGATGTGCTCTATGGATGAGAACAGCGAGCAGAGGGTCAGCCAACACTGAGGTACGAAAACACAACTTTATTCCACACATTTGTCAATCCGCTATGTGCCTGTCTTAGTGTGTATGCACGGCCTAGATATGTGTGACGCATTTAAAATTAATGCCATGTGGCCCCCTGAAATGGCGGCTGCCAGACCTGTAATGTGGGACAACGGGATATGAGGTAACTGCGCTGACGTTGTACACCGTCGCGGTAGGCAGTCGAAGACCGCAGCACAATCCTGCATTGGTTAACATTGGACCCTATGGGTCCCAGGAGCCAATGACGATGTACGCCGGCGGTGACGGTACGCACCGCCGTGGACGTGACCGCCATTTTCTCTCTGTTCACTCACTTGATACCTGATCTTCAACAGGAGAGGACCTACACTGCAAGTGCTGCTGTGACCTCAGTCTGGAAGCGTCAATGGCTACAGTGTCTGGGGAAAGGGCCCCTGCCTTCACTTTGGAGGAGCTGGAGAAACTAGTGGATGGGGTCCTCCCCCAGTTCATGCAACTGTACTGTCCTCCAGACAAACAGGTGAGTACACTGTGAGCATGCTGTATGGGCAATGCCTGTTTGGAGTGGTGTGGATGGGAGAATGGGGGGGGAATGAGGCCTGCATGAGCAGACGGTGAGTGTATGTGCGTCAGGGCAAGGGTGGGAACGTGGGCCAATGACAGTGGCGGTCTGCACGGTTATATATTCTCCTTTTCCCCTGTACTATTCCTCTAGGTCAGTGCCCACCAGAAGAAGGATATTTGGCGTGCCATCGCCAAGGAAGTCCGGACACTAGGGGTCCACCACAGACGGAGCACCCACTGCCGGAAAAGATGGGAGGACATTCGCCGCTGAAGCAAGAAGTCGGCGGAGGCCCAGCTGGCGATGGCCTCCCAACGTAGGAGGGGTGCCCGTCGCACCATGATCCCCCAGATGTTCCGGATCCTGGCGGTGGCGTATCCGGAGTTGGATGGGCGCTTGAGGGCATCACAGCAGCCACAAGGGGGTGAGTACACTCTCATTCAGCTGATTCAGCGTGCATGAGGTGGGCAGTGGGTTACACTAGGCCAGGGCGAGTTTTGCAGGCAAGGACCCTTTGTGAGGCAGGCTCAGTGGCACCTCATCCCCACCAGTGGTAAGAGCCATCTACCCCTAGTCAGGCTCCTGTGACTTCCATGTGTGCAGCAATCGGGCATAGGCCTTGTACCCCATGGCCATGTGATTAATTAGGGAACTCAGTGCATGGCGTAGTGCAGAGGGCTGCTGTGTCTGTAGTGTCCGCCAACGGTAGCGGTATTGCATGCACTGAACATGTCTTTCTACTTTCTTCCCCCCCCCACCTTTGTGGTCTTCCTGTTCTTGTGTGCATTAGCATCATCACGCGGGGAGCAGTGCCATCGGAGCAGGAGGGAGCTGCATCCCACATGGCTATGGAGGGCGAGACTACGGACTCCGAATTCACCAATGGGATGGAGGGCGAGGGGAGCTCCATGGCGGGGAGAGGATCTGAGACCAGCGACACCGACTCCTCCTCTGATGGGAGCTCCCTTGCGGTGGCGGGCTCCTCTGTGCCCATCGCATCTACAGGTACAGCCACCACCCCCCTACAAGCACCGCCCTCCCAGAAGCCCCTCAGCGTATATCCCGTGGCTGCTCACCCATGAGGGTGGGCATCTCCTTCACCCCAGGCACCTCATTCCCTGCCCCTGTCAGCCCTGCTGCCCTCAGTGAGGAGGCCATTGACCTCCTCAGATCCCTCACTGTTGGGCAGTCTACCATTCTGAATGCCATCCAGGGTGTAGAGAGGAAGTTGCAACAGACCAATGCATACCTGGAGGGCATTCATTCTGGTCAGGCAGCCCAACAGCGAGCTTTTCAGACTCTGGCCTCAGCACTGATGGCAACCATTGTCCCTGTGTCCAGCCTCCACCCTCCAACGTCCTCCACCCAAACCCAATCCCCAGCACCTTAGCCTATCCCAAGCACACCATTAGACCAGCATGCACACACGTCAACACACAAGGGTAGCTCTGGCAAACATAAGCACCACATATCCCAAGGCACTCACACAAGCATCATACCCATGCAGACATGCCAACATCCACTGCCTCCACTTTGTCCCCCTCCTTCACGTCACACTCCTCCCTCCCTGTCACGTCTCTACTCACACCTGCAGGCACTACATCTTCAGCCACTACGTCCATCACCAGCACGCCCATCACCACACACCGCTCACGTGCTCTCACCACCCCCACTAGCATTCACATATCCTCTGTGTCCTCTCCTAGTGTGTCTGTGAGCCCTCCTCCCAAACTACACAAACGCAGTCACACACCCACCCAACAGCCATCCACCTCACGACAGCCTCCAGCCTATGCACCTTCACCCAAAGTCAGCAAACGTACACCTCCTACAACCACTACCTCTTCCTCCACTTCCAAACCCCCTCCATCTACCCGTCCCAGTGTGTCTAAAAAACTTTTCCTGTCAAACTCTGACCTCTTCCCTACACCTCCCCCACCCCTAACATCCCCTAGGGCCCGCCTGTCCAGGTCCCAACCCAGCACCTCAGCCACCACATCACCGGGAACAGTGGTGCCAGCAGTAACCGGCTTCTGGAGTGTGCCAAGCAGCAGGGCAACCAGTGTGCCAAGAAGCCAGCACAAGGACATTCCCCCCCCTCAAAAAGTAAAGAAGTTGGCCACAGTCCAGAGGGAGAAGGCCAAAGCACCTGCCACCAAGGGATCTCCCAGGAATACAGTTTTGAGTGGCAAGACAGCTGCGCCACTATCCAAGGTGGGGAAGGGCCAGAGGAAGAAAGGGAAGTCGCTGCCAACCTGCATGGCGGACAAGACCGCCACCGCCACATGCACCGCCGCCACGGGCACCGCTGCCACGGGCACCGCCGCCCAGGACACCACCGCCAGCAGCACGCTCACAGAGCCAGCCACCAGCACCACCGCCCAGGACACCGCCGCCAGCTGCATGCTCACTGTGCCAGCTACTAGCACCGCCGCCAGCAGCACACTCACAGAGCCAGCCACCAGCACCGCCGCCCAGGACACCGCCGCCAGAGGCACGCTCACTGAGCCACCCACCAGCACCGCTGCCCAAGACACCACCGCCAGCAGCACGCTCACTCAGCCACCCACCAGCACCGCTGCCCAATGAGTGCTGCAAGCACCGCCGCCACTGAGGCCGCCGCCAGCACCGCCAACGGCCACGCCACATCCTGTGCCAGTGGCACCAACACAGACATGGCTGCCATCCCCAGTGGTCAGTCGTACGGGGCTGGTGGTCAGTTCCAGGGGCCTGGACAGCTTCCATGTTGGCCCACCATCAGTGGAGAATGACATCCACTACCTCTGTCCTTGGCAGGATGAAGCACTCTGGGCACAAAGCCCCCTCCAGAACCAGTGGAGAATGACATCCACTACCTCTGTCCTTGGCAGGATGAAGCACTCTGGGCACAAAGTCCCCTCCAGAACCAGTGGAGAATGACATCCACTACCTCAGTCCTTGGCAGGATGAAGCACTCTGGGCACAAAGCCCCCTCCAGAACCAGTGGAGAATGACATCCACTACCTCTGTCCTTGGCAGGATGAAGCACTCTGGGCACAAAGCTCCCTCCAGAACCAGTGGAGTATCACATCCACTACCTCTGTCCTTAGCAGGATGAAGCACTCTGGGCACAAAGCCCCCTCCAGAACCAGTGGAGAATGACATCCGCTTGAGAGACTGTGGCTTTGCACTCCCCAGGATAAAGCAGTGGGCAAACTACCCACTGGAGAGACTTGTGAGACTGTGGCTTTGCACTCCCCAGGATAATGCAGTGGGCAAACCACCCACTGGAGAGACTTGTGAGACTGTGGCTTTGCACTCCCCAGGATAATGCAGTGGGCAAACCACCCACTTGAGAGACTTGAGAGACTGTGGCTTTGCACTCCCCAGGAAAAAGCAGTGGCAAACCACCCATTGAAAAGACTTGAGAGACTGTGGATTTGCACTCCCCAGGATACATCAATGGGCATGGAGCCCCCTTGTAGAGCTGGCGTTGTGGACTCATCCGGCTGAGGTGCACCCTCTTCCCTTCCCCCTGAGGTGCCTGTTTTATTTTGATCTGATGCCCAGCAGTGTTCTCTCCGTTTGGATCGGGTATCTTGTGTGGGCCTCGCCCATGCATTTTGGGCCCAGTGGTCTACGGACTATGTAGGTGCAGTACATGGACTTGAAATCTTGGTGTACATATTTGTTAATAGTGTATATATATATTTTTGAGTAATGGATTTTTACTCATTACAATCGTTCAGATCATTTCCTTTTGTCCTTGTGTTCTTCTGGGGTGGTTGGGGGGTGTAAATGTGATGTTTCAACATGTATTTGTGTGTATGTTGTTGTGGGGGGGGGGGGTTTCGTGTTGTGTGTGTGTGTCACTCTCTTTTCCCTCCCCCCTCCCCTGTGTCGTAGGTGCAGTACTCACTGTGGTGGTCGCCGCCGTCGGTCATGCTCCTGGTAGAGGAGCTGGAAGAGAATGTCAGGTAGAATTTGGAGTTCAGGCTCCATGGCGTCCTGGTTCCTCGTGGGGTGTGTAGAGGTGAGCGTTTTCCCTTCCAAGTCCTGTTTCCGCCGTGTTTTTGTTTGCGTTGAATCCGCCCCGGAAAAGGTGGCGGATTGGCCTCTCATAATGATGTGGGCGGTACATTGTCTTCCGCCTGTCTGTTGGCGGTGACCGCCATGCTGTTTGTTTCTACCGCCGTGGCGGTCGGTGTGTTAAAGTGGCTGTCTATGTTGGCGGTTTCCGCCACGGTCATAATTCCATTTTTTTTTACCGCCGGCATGTTGGCGGTCTTACCGCCGCTTTAACACCGACCGCCAGGGTTATAATGAGGGCCCATATGTCCTACCTTATCCATACACCACACCCTGCCCTAGGGCCTACCTTAGGGGTGTCTCACATATAAGAAAAGAGAAGGTCGAATTTACAGTTAAAACTGCCCACACTGACACTGCAGTGGTAGGTCTGAGACATTATTACTGAGCTACTTATGTGGGTGGCACAACCAGTGCTGCAGGCCCACTAGTAGCATTTGATTTACAGGCCCTGGGCACCTCTAGTGCACTTTACTAGGGACTTACTAGTAAATCAAATATGCCACTCATGGATAAACCAATTACATACACATTTTGTATAGGAGCTCTTGCACTTTAGCACTGGTTAGCAGTGGTAAAGTGCCCAGAGTAACAAAAACTGAGTCCAGCACACATCAACAACTTGGCGAAATGGAGAACACACCAAGAATGAAAATTCTAACACTACCACATGCAAGTCTGTTGGAGTTCTGTTGCTATTTGGTACATGTATTCCTTCTGAACTTTGCTCAGGTGTTCAGAGTGGAGCACCCTCCTGTGATGTGAGGCATTTGTCTATGCAAAGCCCACACTATGTGCACCTACGCTTCCTTTTCTTGGACATGCACGTCCTCTCTGAAGACATGCATGTTCAGCAGATTCAGAGTATGACATTGCATGGGACCAGCACACAGAGGTAAACAGTGCATGCAACATTTTTACGGGTGCTCATACGGAAAAGGTGTTGTTCAGATCTCTAAACACTGAAACAGGACTAAACGTACCTTGCTCGAGTTTTACCTAACCAGTCATATGGGGATTGCTAATCTATTTCCATCCCTGGTTTTGTTCATCTTTAAACCATTTAGCTTTGTGGTCAGTGGCTAGAAATAGTGCATCTGAAGAATATCACCTTTTGACATTTTGATGCCCTGGTTCTGTTTTTGCTGTAGTATATTATTTATGTCAATAGACCAGTGTTTGAATTCACTGTTGTAAAGTCAATCAGGAGATTCCAGCAGTAGCTCTAGAAACAAGTATGTGTTTTTGTTGCCAAACCGTCTTAAAAGATGCCTTCTGTTGTTCTGTCTCATCTCTGAACTAACACTACAGCGGTGTGGAGCACGCAATCGGAGATCTTCTCCTATACGTAGTTGTGTAGTTGTTGTTCTGCTACTTCATTCACCTCCCTACCATTGTGCTGCCCCAGGGCTTTGTCCTGGTTCCTCTATCTCATTCTTGTCAGTACATAGTTATGGCCATATTTACAAGAAAGTGGTGCATCACTAGTGGTATGCCACTTTTTTTTGTGGCCCCCTTGCGTCCCCTAACAACACCATGGTAGCGCCCCATGGTGCATGTTAGGGGCAATAGCGTAATTATTTTAACGATATTGCAATGTAATATTGGATTAGCGTAAAAAAATTATGCTAATCCAATATAGTGTCAAGAGGTCCAATGAAATCAATGAAAGCCTCATTTTAACGCCTGCTATAAGCAGGCATTAAAAATGAGTCTAGACTCATGGCTCGTTAGCTCACATTTGTGGCAAACATTTTGCCGCAAATGTTGCACTAAGGGGCACAAGGGTTTGTAAATCTGGCCTGGAGTTTTAACAAGAACGAGATCCTATATTTTTTTCCCTCCCTCACATTCACCTTCAACAGCAAGTTACAAACTGCTTATTGCCATCGACTGTTGGATAGCACCCACCATACTCCTGCTAAATTCTATGGTGCTCAAGGTTTTCGGGCTTTACTGTTTCATTGCCTCCAGTGCTGCGGCCCTATGTTTCATCCTCTGCTCCTCAATCAGAAACTTTAGGATGCTCTTTAAAAACTACATGAGAATGGTCATATTGAGCACCTAAAGGGTAGCACAAATAAGCTCCATCTCTCAGTTAGCTTCCATTGTTCCAGCAGGTGCAGTGGCAGTAGGGCCCAGAGGCCTGTGAGTCTCACTGAAATGTGACTATTTCTGGATTTCACTTCACAAAGAGTGCTCATGGGGCCCATTCCCTTCCTTGCATTAGGCCCACGACACCAGGTTACGCCACTGGTGACCACAAGTGAAGGTGGCACCAATTAAGAAATACTGATCTCAACTGCAACAAATAGGACAGTTATTAAAATTAACTAACTAGAACCTCTCAACCCCTTTCCCTGAAGTCATACAGGTTTTAATAGATAATGTGCATCATATAATAAGTTTTTATATGGTCGAGTTTGGCACCCACTCTGTACAGGACTTGAACATGACACAGACTGTAAGCAGAAGGGAGCAGAGGTGCCATGGTCTAGCTAAACTTACTATCCCTCAGGATTATAGGTTTTACCTGATCCTCTCACATTCTCTACCTACTGCAACTAGGCAGAATATGTGACTGGAAAGGGTCTATAATCTAAGAAGAACATATTCTAAACAGCCTGGTAATTCTCAAACCTGCATATTAGTTCCTATTTCAATGTGCATGCATGTAGTATACCAAATATTGGGCTGATAATGCCTCCTACTAACCGTAAGGGCTGGCCTAGTACTGTCACTTGATTTTGCCAACTCTTAATGGAGCCCAATGAGTCCTTTATCCATTACACTTCCTAATCAGGCAAGACTGACATAAGTTTGAGTCAACCTTTTTCCTTGGGTGGTGGTTGGAACCACCACCTTGGATTTATGGTATGTAGATCGTGTCTTCATTTTAGCCAGTACAAACCAAATATGGCACTGTCTTTACATCACTTTACATCACTGTGGGGGTCATTCTAACCCTGGCGGTCGGTGACCGCCAGGGCTAAAATGACGGAAGCACCGCCAACAGGCTGGCGGTGCTTCCTTGGCCATTCTGACCGCGGCGGTAAAGCTTGCAGCGCCGCCATGGGGATTCCGACCCCCTTACCGCCATCCTGTTCCTGGCGGTTTTCACCGCCAGGAACAGGATAGTGGTAACGGGTGTTGTGGGGCCCCTGGGGGCCCCTGCAGTGCCCATGCCACTGGCATGGGCACTGCAGGGGCCCCCTAACAGGGCCCCACTAAGATTTTCAGTGTCTGCAAAGCAGACACTGAAAATCGCGACGGGTGCCACTGCACCCGTCGCACCCCTTCGACTCCGCCGGCTCCATTCGGAGCCGGCATCCTCGTAGAAGGGGGTTTCCCGCTGGGCCGGCGGGCGGCCTTCTGGCGGTCGCCCGCCAGCCCAGCGGGAAAGCCAGAATGGCCGCCACGGTCTTTTGACCGCGGTGCGGTCATTCGGCGGTTCCCGCCAATGTAGGAATGACCCCCTGTGTGTCTATAGGCAACGACCCTTGCATCATGTCTTCAAAGCATCCGAAGGGCAATCCTTCAATCCTTGGGCACTCGTATTCGTTTTTTTATCAGAGAATACCTGAATCATTGATTCTTAGAGGGCAGTGGTTCTTCATCTGTGGCCCAGGAACCTCTCATGGTCCTCAAAGCCCACTGAGGGGTCGTTGACTGCTTAGAAAATTAAAGAATAATAACAGATCAATACTGTGTGTATAAATAAAAGAAGCAATATGCAGAATTTTAAATTTTAAAACGTTTTGTAAATGTGAAAGTTAACCTCAGATTGATTGATGTGAGCAGAGCAAGTCATTAACAGACTATAGTATGGATGATGAGTGGCATTGAATGAATTTAGAAAAGCTTCAACCTTCCTAATAAAGTTATTATTTTGATATTTTTCTTATGTTTGTTTGTGAATTAAGTAAAATATTTAATAATGTATGCATTTGTTTGATGAATTCTTGTTTCTGTATATTTTGTGTATTGTTTTGCGGTTAAGAACATAAAAAATCAAGTATATGGCATTTGTTGGACATTTCAACACTTGGTTGCCCTCCAAAAGTACAATATGACTTGCAGGTATTTTACCTAGAAGCAAGTTCCAGAATGTTTGCAACTAGCTGACAACTGTAGTGGGGTAAATATAAGATTATAATCATAACCAGCACCCCTGCGTACTTTGCAGACAAGCTCACCGTCTCTGGTGGTTCTTGGCACACTTGCAGACAGGACACCACTAGACTGCAGACTAAGAAGTAATAAAAGGCTTTTCCACCTATGCACCCACAATCTGGAACAACTTTGCTGTATACATCACCTCAGCGCTGCTCCAGTTTAGGAAAGAGTTAAAGACTCACCTCTTTAAAGAACACTACATCACAATGCATTAACTGTCAATAACTCAGCTTAATCTCCTATTACCCACTGACTTTAAACTTGCCTTTGATCATGTACAGCACTCAGCTGCCATTTGGCTAGGTTTGTGCTATAGAAATACCATCTAACTACTTTCATAATACTTACATACATATATTATAATAATAAAAGATTAGCAAGACCTACCTCATCGCTGTTAGGGAGCTCAGTAGTCTCATACAGTTTGCCAAAGAAGACAGACTTTTTTAATATTGTTTCTACAGAAAGGAAGAGCTCCAATCAACCGTTTCCTCTTGTTCTGTCAACCATCGTCAATGATGACATGACATCAGTACCTGGATACCCTTACGGGTGATTAGCCATGCTCTATAAATTGTGACTGATTGATTGATTGACATGGCTCTCAAACAAGTGTGCATCAGCAGTGATATATAAACCAAGAAAGAATTGCTTCCACCTACCACCTCTGTTATGGGGGCAGGAAGCACCACTCTGGGTTCTGCTGTTGTTTCTTCCTACTTGCTTAGCCTCTTCTCTTTGATTACAGCTACTGCCTTCTCCTCAGGAAGCAAGATGTGCCTAAGGCTTAAAGATGCTCAAGGACTAATAGATACTGGCATTCACTGACTGCATAATGCTTGTTTCATTTTTTCACTACCCTGCTCCACTGTTTAATTGATTCTGATTCTCCCTTTGTGACATATCCTTCCATTTGCATTAGACAAAGCACTATTAACATATTAACCATTACAGACATGCAAATTTGTTTTTGCAAACGTTTGAAAGCAATTGTCAGAAAATAGTTTTGTGCGTGACAGAGTGTAAGATGCAAATGTAAAGTGGCAATGCCTTTATGCTTAAAAGCAGGTGTTGTCCATGCCATATATTGGATTCAGTGACAAAGGTGTTTTGACGATCCGTGGTGTGTATTGGTGAATCATTGGTGTGGATGCAATAAAAGTATGAAACTATGAAATGTTGGTTTTATGTATTCTTTTTTTAATTTATTTCTGTTGCAAATTCACATGGAAATGAATGTGTGAAAAAATCCTAAGCTTGTTGCCCCATCCAAAATTGCAATTTGTGGAGTTTTCCTAGCCTTTCATTGGTTGTGGGGAAGTAAAGTTCACAATCCTTCGCTGAGGTTGAATATGAACCTGTGAAGTTTCAATGTCATGCTTTTTACAATATATCATTGCATTTCAGTCACCTGGACAGTGTCCTCAGTATCTGAGGACACTGTCAGTACCTATTAAGTACAGTATTAAGTAAAACTGTATAACCACTTGCTACACCGGAAGTAAAAAGCTATTTAAAGGAGAAAAAAGTATTGGCAAAATCAATAGGTGTCCCTTTGCTACTGTGGACCCACATATTGGATGTGCCAATATTTTGTGCACCAATGCTGCTTGGGTTTTTGACTTTGCCAATGCTTGCTGAATTTTATCACAGGCATTGCCAAGCAATTCCAAAATGGCCTCTGAGCAAGTGCGTACATGCAAGTGGAACATTTTAACCCCTTCGCTGCCAGGCCTTTTCCCCCCAGGTGCCAAGCCTTTTTTTGGCTATTTGGGGGAGTTCGCGCTTTGTCCACATAAGCTACCCTCACCAAATTTGCGTCCTATTTTTCCTAAATCCTAGGGATTCTAGAGGTACCCAGACTTTGTGAGTTCCCCTGTTGGAAACCAAGAAATTATCCAAAATACAGCGAACATTTCGTTTTATTTTTTTTTAAATGTGAATAAAGGGCTACAGAAGAAAGCTTGTGGTTTTTTTCCCTGAAATTGGCATCAACAAAGGGTTTGCGGTTCTACAATCACCACATTCTCAGCTTTCAGGAACAGGCAGACTTGAATTTAAAAAAAAACATTTTTCAACACAACTTTGGCATTTCACTGCGACATACCCCATTTTTACAATTTTTTGTGCTTTCAGCCTCCTTCCAGTTAGTGACTGGAATGGATGTGAAACCAATGCTGGATCCCAGAAAGCTAAACATTTCTGAAAGGTGGACAAAATTCTGAATTTAGCAAGGGGTAATTTGTGTAGATCATACAAGTGTTTCCTACAGAAAATACGATGTCAGATTTGTGAAAGCAATATACTGTTTTGTCTGCTGGACTCTTCTACTTGCCGGGACATATAGGGCTTGTAGGTTCATCAAGAACCATAGGTACCCAGAGCCAATAAATAAGTTGCACCTTGCAATGGGTTTTCATTCTATATCGGGTATACAGAAATTCATTTGCTGAAATATAAAAAGTGAAAAATAGGTATCAAGAAAACCTTTGTATTTCCAAAATAGGCACAAGATTAGGTGATGAGAAGCAGTGGTTATTTGCACATCTCTGAATTTCAGGGTTCCCATACTAGCATGTGAATTACAGGGCATTTCTCAAATAGACGTCTTTTTTACATACTGTCTTACATTTGGAAGGAAAATTTTTTGAGAAAGACAAGGGGCAATAACACTTGTGTTACTATTCTGTGTTCTCCCAAGTCTCCCGATAAAAATGTTACCTCACTTGCGTGGGTACGCCTAATGCTCGCGACAGGAAATGCAACATGGACACATCACATTTTTATATTGAAATCTGACATGTTTTTTGCAAAGTGCCTAGCTGTAGATTTTGACCTCTAGCTCAGCCGTCACCTAAGGAAACCTACCAAACCTGCGCATGTTTGAAAACTGAACACTGAGGGGAATCCACGATGGGGTGACTTGTGGGGCTCTGACCAGGTTCTGTTACCCAGAATCCTTTGCAAGCCTCAAAAGTTGGCCAAAAAAACATTTTCCCTCTCATTTCGGTGACAGAAAGTTCTGGAATCTGAGAGGAGCCACAAATTTCCTTGCACCCAGCGTTCTCCCAAGTCTCCCGATAAAAATGGTACCTCACTTGTGTGGGTAGGCCTAGCGCCCGTAACAGGAAATGCCTCAAAACACAATGTGGACACATCACATTTTCCCAAAGAAAACAGAGCTGTTTTTTGCAAAGTGCCTAGCTGTGGATTTTGGCCTCTAGCTCAGCCGGCACCTAGTGAAATCTAGCAAACCTGCACATTTTTGAAAACTAAACACCTGGGGGAATCCAAGATGGAGTGACTTGTGGGGCTCTGACCAGGTTCTGTTACCCAGAAGCCTTTGCAAACCTCAAAATTTGGCCCAAAAACACTTTTTCCTCTCATTTCTGTGACAGAAAGTTCTGGAATCTGAGAGGTGCCACAAATTTCCTTCCACCCAGCACTCCCCAAGTCTCCCGATAAAAATGATACCTCACTTGTGTGTGTAGGCCTAGCGCCCGCGACAGGAAATGCCCCAAAACACTATCTGGACAAAACACTATCTGGACACATCAAAATGATCATATACAAAACTACCTGTTTTTGCAGGGGCACCTGCATTATACCTCACTTGTGTAGGTGGGCCAAGTGCCTCTGACAGGGAAGAGCCAAAAACATGTTGAAATTGAGGGGGAACCGATGCGGGTCCAAAAGGGCAGTTTGAAAAAAAAATAATTTAGGCTGACAAGTAGAGCAGAATTTTTATTGGTATAGATGAGACAATGTTGGGTGGTAGGAATTTTGTGGATTTCTGCAGATTCCGGAAGGTTCCATCACAAAAATGTGGGAAAAATGTGTGATTTCCAGCAAAGTTGGAGGTTTGCAGGTCATTGTGGGTAAGAAAATGGTGCAGGGTGCATTTGAAGCACACCACCCTGGAATCAACCAGACGTTTAGTTTTCAGATGTGTCTAGGTCTTGTGGATTTTTCTACATGGCAGCGTCCCAAAGTCAAAAAAGTGCAGCCCTCACCGTTCCAAGTGGGACGATTTTGAGAGTTACTAAGCTCTCATGGGCCAAATGTAAACCCAAAACCCAAAATAATCAAATGTCCTCTTGCTTGCCATGGGATAAGATCGTTTAGTGTGTGGGGACAGCTGAAAGACTGTTACCCCCTTCAGTTGGGTTTGGGGCATAACCAGGCCCATACTGGTTGGTAGCCACCACCCCACTATTTCATTTTTTTTTTTTATTCAATGGCATCTAGTAGACTTTCTGCCCCCCCCGGGTTTGGATCGGGGGTAATAGCCCCATCTGCCCACTGGTTGGCAGAACAACTTTGGCCCCATTTATTTGGGGTGAGGGTATGGCCATACCCCCACCCTCTTATTTTGAAAAAAAAAATCTTCCCTGGTCTCTGGTAGGCTTTCTGCCCCCTCGAGGGCAGAAGTGGCCTAAAAACAAGTTGGCCCCCAGGGAGCAACCCTTGCCTAAGGGGTCGCTCTCCACACATAAAAGAAAAAAAAATATATCCCTGGTGTCTAATTATATTAGGCCGATCTGCCCCCGGGGGGGCAGAAATTGCCTAAAAAATGTATGACCCCCTTGGTAGCGGCCCTTGCCCAAGGGGCCGCTCCCCTCATGTTCATTTCCAAAAAAAAAAGAAATTCCCTGGTGTCTAGTGGGCATTTCTGCTGCCCGATCGCGATAATTCTTTTTTTGAGACATGAAAGGAAAGGAAAGGAAAGGCCTTTCCATGTCTCTGCTGGCCCCCTCCTCCTGAGCAGAAGAGAAATGCTTTTGCATGCTTCCAGCTCGATGGGAGGTGATCTCTGATGAGGTTAGCACGCAATTGCGTGCTGATGTCATCGGACGTCACTGAGGGGTCAGGGGAGGTTTGGGGGTGGAAAGGGAAGCGATTCCCCTTCTAGCCCTGACCTTAGCCCTCGGGGAGCACTAGCACTTCCCGTAGGGATGGTAAACGGACGTAATGGTTACATCCATGGCACCTGAGAGGCGCAGCCATGGACGTAACCATTAAGTCCGTGGCCCTCAAGGTATTAAAATAACCATAACAAACTCCATTGCAATATGGCCTCCATTTATGTACATAGGAGCCTATTTGGAATGGTTTGGCTTTGGCGATGCTTGCAACGCGACTCAAACACTGGTAACGCCATTGCCTCATGTGGTGCTGCTGCCCAATACCAGGTGGCGGCTGGTAGAAGTGGATACTGGCACAGGCTACATCAGGATCTGCAGGGAGTGGGCAGCCACTGTGGGCACAGAGAACGTGATCAGGGTGATATGGGCATAGCAGTGGTTAGGCTACACAATGATTATTTCAAGCCCTATGTAACATCCCACAAAATGCATTGGCTTTAAGGGCAGCCCCGCAGCCAATGGCAAGTGATGAAAATGCCACAGTCAATGACTGATGAGGTCTAACTAAAAGCGCACTCTCTGTATGTATGTATTGGTAACGTGAGGTATCTGACAAACAGATACATCTACCTGTAGACACGACCTTACAAGTGGAAATATTTTAAGGCTGTATCTAGGCCTGAGGGTTTCAGGGAGCAAAGATCATCTATAAAGCCCCTAACTTCTGCTTTTTCTTTTCTCTTTAATGCTTTTATACTTCTGTTCCTCAAAATGAAAATGTTTCGTGTAAGTTGAAATAAAGCATTACTGTTTCTCATAAAATGATGCTGGGCACGGGCAGTTTTATTAATACTATCTCTTTAAATTCAGTTAAGAGTTATTTTACCACTCGAGAGAGAGGAAAAGATATGTGACAACACGTTTTATTTATTTTGACTCTTAGAGAACATAATTTCTGAAACAGGATAACAGTTTTGGAAACAACTATGTCATTTTCAAATTGTAGCTGAATTGTCTTCTCGTTTCCAAAAACGGATTAATAGTCAGATGGAAAGTTTTGCCAGACTTCAGATCATCACATACGATGCTTCAACTTGTGCCATGGAAAATACGTTGTAGAATCTGCTCACCACTGCTGAGGTTGCGAATAAAAATGGCATGCATTACTCTCCTAAACTCTGTCAAAGTTATGCTAAATATGATTTTCCTCTTAAGTTTCAGCCTGTCCATATTTCCTCTAATGGTCCTGATGCAAGCAATATGGTCCAAAATCTGATCCAAGTCAAAAACGGATAAAAAATATTGTGTGAATCACTTTCTATGCTCCAATAACTGGTGTTACAACGTTAGATATCTTGCTTAGTTATGAGTAGATAATCTTCTCTATGAGGTATATATTCTAATCTTTCCCCCAAAAGATGTATGCACTTAAAAGGCCAATTAAATTATCTTATTAAAGCAATTACGTTTCAGACACATTATCTTAAAGAGTACTGCTTATTTACCTGCTAATGCCCTGTACACAAAGGAAACTCTCCGTGGATCATTTAACGTGGCCCGACTGATGGAGTGAAAGAGGCCCTTGCATCCCCATTTGTCAACCCATCTACCAAATGTAGATGTCTCTGCCATCCCAGGAACAATTTCTAACTCAAAGTCCTTCCTCTGACACTGCAACAGCACTTTTCGTTAAAATACTCAAAGCCAACTAGTCTACCAATTCATTGCTATTTGAAATGTTCTCCAAACGTCTGGGAGGCATTACTGCTGTTTTCCTTTCATGAACAGCAGTGGGTGGCTAACCTGTGCAGCACAAAATAGTCTTGGACTCCTTGCCCTAAATAGAGCAAGTCTCTGACATCATGGAGCAAATGGTTTATGGTGGGTGGTCCACTTTGTTGCAAGTTTTGATGATAGAGCCAGCTTAATGTTAACATGCCCTTACAGTGGCTAGCACCCAAACACTATTTTTCAATGTAGCAGGCCTATCTATCCTATTTAGAAACCACCACAGTACTAAATACAATTCTAATATTGTTTCTCAAGAATGGGACTAGCTAGAAAAATAATTGATTGGCAGATATTTTACAGCTTGGCAAAAACGAATACAGTCTTAAGGCTGGTGTTTGCCTCGTAATGAGTGCAGTTTTTTTCTTTTTTTTTAATTAGGGGTGCCCCTCCCAATCACTGCTCATCCCCACCCTGCGCACAGGCATTTTGCCACCTCCAACTACAGAGCTCTTTTTATTAAGCGCTACAATTCAGGAGCTAAATGTCAGCCAGCATTAAAAACATGGCACACAGTTCGTATAACAAATTAATTAAACAACCATATTTAATCGTTATTGAAATTCCAATTAAATGGTGAAGTCAGATATTTAAGAAATATTAACAAAAAAACCTTTAGAAAGTTACCTTTCCTGGAGTTACATTTATATTTGCTCTCCCACTGCTGCCAGAAAGCAACTAGCATTTGAATAAATGTGAGAAAGATGTGAAGTGCATCCCAGGACCAACTGTGAGGCAATCCAAAATGGGTATGGATAACTCATCTAAACCTCAGAGGATATGCAGGATATGGGCTGTGAACATCGTTTTTGACATTAGTTTGTAAAATCCTGCTTGAATGTCAAATCCTGCTTCACAGGTCTGCTGGGTTTACAAGTAACATTTTCGGGCATTGAGACGTAGAGAAAAAGGATGCCAAAACAATTGTTGAGTAACGACTGCTTGGTTGCTGGAAATCCCTACTTTCTGTCTTTGGTTTTTACATACAACAGGTAGGGGACGGCACACTTGAAAGCAAGTGAAAAATTATACAAACAAAGATCTTATATATCTACTGTCCGATTGCTGGAAACCCCTATTCTTATTCTACCAGACTTCTGTCTTGATTTATTGTGGGTACAATAGCGGCCCCAAACTTGATTTCAGTGTTAGTTGCGGGAGGACACTAGGATTACAGTAGTACAACCTCCACACACCCAAGCCCTTAGAACCCAGGTTTAGTGTGGTCAAAAATGTTTGCCATCTTGAAAATGCCCAAATGGGTTGAGCTGGCCCCGGGGCCTTAACCAAATTACGAGGGGTGTGTCTAGGAGTCATTCCCACCCACTAGCTTGTGACAGGCATAACTGTGGCATTTACAGGCAGAACACTACTGGGCCAGTGGAAGAATCAGAAGTGGGCTAAACCTGATCTCTGTGACCTAAGAGGAGCCCTGAAGGGCTAGGCCTGCTCTCTTATGTATGCAGGACAAAGATATGGTCTCCAAGGGTCATAAGGCTGACCTCTTGTTCAAGCTACAGGGATAGAACAAGCTACAAGAGGCCTTTCTTACAACTGCCCAACAGACAACTGGCCCTGGATTGGACACTGCTGTTGGCCTCTGCCTGACCCCCTGTGAGTCTCGAAGTCCCCCCCTGCAATGTCCTGGGGGGCATTAGTAGTGCACTCCTTTGGTGGATTGGGACTTAAAGGGCTAACTGCCTGATTTAGAGAATGGTAACAAGAGTACTCTGCTGCAAAGGCAACAAAATGCCTTCTCCACCAAGGTGAAGTTTTATCTGCCTCTCTAGAATCCCGTAGAACTGAAGTATGTCAGTGGTGGAGATGACTCCTTCTCCACCGCTAACATACACCTACAACTGTCCAAAGGAGTAAGGGCCATCAGAGGTTTGGCCTTTTGACTTCTCACCCAAGTTAGAGTGGGCAGTCAAATGGACAGTTTTTATTGTCTGTGACCACCAGGTAAAACCTGGCAGGGGGGGCAGAGGTCATGGGAGAAATCTCCCATGATGAGAGGGGTCACCCTTTTTTATTGTTAAAAAATAAATCCTACTTTTGCATTTTATTTCTGAAAATAAAACAAATGTATATATTGAATGTCTGCCTTATGGCTCTGTCATGTTGACATAGCCATTTGTCACATTTGCAATGTATTGACAAGAGCACCAATGCAAAATATGTTTGCTGGGCCAGCGGACATCGCTAAATTCAGCCAGTGGGTACTCTGCCAAGGCAGCAGAGTACTTTACTTCATCACTCTGATGGAGTAAATCCCATGAGCTGAACTCTACATCAGGCACTAAGTCAGAAGGTAAAATATTTCAACAGAACAAATCTGGTTGGTGTATTCAACCTGTGCCCCATCTTGGCTAGCCTTAAATTGTGCCTAGGTCATGGTCTACCACAACTATTGACTATTATTGGCACTTTATACTTCTTGGCACTATTCCTACTTAAAATTTTAAAACAATATATCTCTGGTTCTGCTTACTGGATTTTTGTCATTTTGATGTAATTTTGTTTATTAGATTTTACTCTGTTTGTCTAATACAATTTGGGATTTATGTTGCTTTACATTTCAACTTCATTAATGTTTTGGTATTGCAC
Source organism: Pleurodeles waltl (assembly GCF_031143425.1). Lineage (NCBI taxonomy): Eukaryota > Metazoa > Chordata > Amphibia > Caudata > Salamandridae > Pleurodeles > Pleurodeles waltl. The sequence goes on from NC_090444.1 coordinate 178,894,272, forward strand.
TAATTCTTTACACATTGCCCTAAGTTAAGCCTGTCTGCTCTGTGTATTAGCTGCAAGATAGTTGAGCTCTTTCAGGTCAGCATCTGGTCAGTCTCCATAGACGCTTCTGGCACCAGACTGGTCTTTTTCTAGGCTTTGCACAAGTTCTATTCTTCCTCACTGTGGAGGAGGTACTACTGTTTTCAGGGAAGTCCTATAGCCTTCGGTAAAACCTAAGTGAACAAACACAGCACTGAATACACTATTTACCTCTGATGTTATTGGCATGAATAATGCTGAACTGAAATGTAAACTTTATTGACATTTGGCGTGAAACTATTGCAGCATGGAACTACCTGAACTAATGTTATGTGGTGCAGAACTTGTATGCTCCTATTTCAGAAATGAGGATTACTTACTAATGCAGAATTGAAAGCTTGGAAGAGACTAATGGCATGAGGTCCTCAGATTGGTCTGTATAAAAACAATTTGAAACAATCTATTCTCTTGGTCCAAGTCCTGCGGTGAGACCATGTCCCATAGGTGACGTATCAACTGAAGCACAAAACAAAAAAGCCTGAATAAATTATCTACAGGGATACCATAAAGGGTATTGATCTAGGGAGACAGAAGCAGACATGCTTACAAGTGGTGACATAGTCGACTATTAGAAGGTGACTGACTTTTGAATTTTCCCTACGGTTCTGGACTCCTGGTGACTGGAGACTTGATTCCCCTTCTTTTCTTAGTCTAGCCAATGCCCTGATTCTAATTTTCTGTCTCTATTCCCAGTCAGAGTGATTCTGGAATTCACTTGGCCTTCTAGTTGCGATTTCAGTTCACTCTTCCTAGGACTAACCAATATCTTTCAGTATGGCACAGCAACATTGCTGGGTTTTTTCCCTTAAAAGTGGGTAGCTCAAAATTCACCTAACCTGGAACAATAATCAAATGTTACATACCACTCACATTTGGTAAAGTTCCTAATAGGAGATGTGAAAAAACAAAGTATTGAGCCCCCATCCTTAACATTTACCTTTTATTAACAAATGTGTGCCACTTTCTGTCATGTGCCACCCCTTCATGCACAACTCATTTCTTCACACATGACATAATTGCTGAGGGAAGGTGAAACATGGGAATTTCTTCTGTTTTTATTTTCCTCCCACACAGCAGAATGTGGCCTGATCTGTTGCTCCATGGGAGGAACCCCCTCTCCACCACAAAAGCGTAGTTGCTTTTTGAAGCACTGAGAGGTGCTGGCCAGTGTATTACCTTTAATGCTAACTGCATTATGAAGGGCCAGGCAATATGTTTGCCTTAATGCATTAGCAATTGCCATTAATGTAAGGCCAATCCCGGTGCACTTCAAAGCAACGTTCCCAGCTATGGATGTCTGCTTTCAGGTTCTTCCCTGCAGTCAGGGCCTACACTCAAGCTCCCTGGGTGGGGAGAGTTATTTGAAGAGCACAGACAAGCCTGGCCATTGTCATAAACTTAATGAAGTTACCATTAATTTAATTATGATAGCCAGTCCGACAGTGCTGAGTGGTATGAGGATTCCTTTATCCTTGTATTTCTCAGTGCCTGGAACAACAAATTCATGTTTCGCTGGGCACTTTACCTGAATTTACCCTTTTTTTCCAGTCCACAGCTGTGGAAACAGTTCAGTTGTTCACAGTTTTACATCTGCTTGGATGGAAAAAAGAAAATTCCTCCCTGTCGAGCCTTTGGGCTAAGTAACAAGTTTTCCCCAGAAAAACTCTGGGTAAAATATTTTAAAACAATAAAACTACACAAATGTCAAGAAATAAACCAGATCAAAAGGGCTAATCAATTTAGTAGCAAAGAAGGAAAATGTAAGGAGTAAAAAAACACCAAAAGAACAATTATTCAGCACTTCTTTTACTGCCCCTGACCAGAGTGAGCATGTTCTTTAGCCTTTCTCATTAGTAACTGGGTGGAAGGTGTGACCTTTGCTCATGCTAAGTCCCCAAGTCATGCATAATAGGCCATACCCGGCACCCAGTACTCGTGTCAAAGGACTCACTGCAGACAGCCTTTGGCCAGGTAAAGCAGCAAATGGATGTATGGCAAGACTTTGGCCACACCTACAAACAATTGTTGTGCCTAGGGACAGGCATGTTATCTAGTAGTCTCTCCCTGGCCAACATATAAAGGAGAGAATGGGCAAAAGTGTGCAGGCCTTTGACCCTGCTTCTTGAGCACTCTGCAGCAGCAGCAGAATAAAGGGATACCGTAGAACTCATGCAAAAATAATCAGTCGTCCCACACTAGAACTTACAGCACTTCCATTACCGGGACTTCCGGGCCCTCAGGGGCCCTCCCCAGAAATGGCGTCATTTTCATGGGTGTCACATGACCGTGTTGAGACACGTGTTCAGTGACGTCACCCTAGTCATGTGCTAACCATGTACTTATGGCCCTAACCATGTGGGTAGGGTTGTGCAGCAAACCCCAGCGAACCAGGACCCATGGCAATCATGTGACCATGTGGTGAGGGAGAAGAGGACACTCCCCTGTTTGATGCGTGGAATATATTTAAGCAGTCTCTTAAGCAGCCTCTGCCAAACCCTGAAACCCCCCTCCAGAAAGAGATTGTTTGGTCATTATGAAGAGATACAGCCACCTCACTAAAAAGACATCCTCTGATGCTGCTTTGAACACTGTCAATAAATATTATAGTACCTGACACCAGCAACGATGGAGCAACAAGCATACGAAAGCAGTCTTAAAGAGGATGGTCATGAAGTCACTGGTTTTGATGAGGAGCTCTGTCGATGGTTTGAAATGTTCAGCCTCAAGGATTGTCTGCAACTGATGTCCCCTAGTAAGGGCTTCAGCAGTGGCAGCGAAGCCTTGAGTACCAAAAAAGGCTGAAAGCAATTTCATCAAAATGGAAGATGGGGAAGAATCTATAACAGCTCCTAACTCACCTATCTATGGACATATGGGTTTTCTGTAGGAACCAGCTCCAGAGGCTGTCGCCGTGTATCAGCAGTGCGTAAACTCTGACGCTGGTTATGCCTCGATGTACCTCAGCAACTCTCAAGATTTCAGAGCCGCTGCCTAGTCCATTGAAAATGACGAGGTTAGTAAAGATCATTATAGGCACTTACACTGTATATACAGCTATAATTAAAATTTTTAAAAAATGTTTTCCTTATTTTTTGAATCGTAGAAAGCATCAGTAAAGAGCGCTGTGGTACATTGGATACTGCTGCCGGTTAATGCTGTAAAGTTTTGCAGCTTTCGCTGTTCAAAACAGACTGAAAGTTCCACAACCTAATCAAAGAGCCTCGTAAGAAATGTGTTTGTACATACAAAATTACAGATTTTGAAAAGGAAGCCTCAGGCTTACCCTCCAATGAAATATGGCCTGCTAAACGTTTTGCTGTGACTGTTGTGAACGTTTGTCTCAACGTGACTTTTATATTCTCTCGCACAGCCGATAAATTAATGATCTGCAGCAGGAGGCTCACAAGTGTCTACATGCCTCATACACGTCAAAAATATTTTGTCATGTATGTGACTTGCTAGACCTGCACTGTTAAGGTTGGCATAAGGTTTGTCAGAGGTAAAGAAAAATGTCCACCCCGATATGATTAAGATCTTGTTTGACCACACTCAAAGAGATCCAATGTGTGTGCGAGCTGAGCTCAAAACCTGATCGAATGCAAGGCTTGTGTACGTATTTTGTTAGAAGTATGGCAGAAAGGGCTATAGATCATTTATTTAAAAAATAGATAAGGCGTTGGCTCTTTAGCCGTATGAAAACTGTTTTAAAAACGATGAGCCTCAACAGAAGCATGTCATCAATGGATTATTTAACATTCCAAATACTCACTTTTAGGACAGGCATCAGAATGTCGGTAAGTGAGCTGATTCTAAGTTACATCCGGGATACATATGTATTGTCAGATTGATATATGTGTTGCATAAATAAAGAATAGTCAAAATATAACCTGCAACTCTCTGTTATTTGAAGCTTGGTGATCCACCGGTGGTGCTACAGTGTGACAGTCCTACGTGCATAGCCAGCTGGTGTGTCAACGTGTGGCTACCTGCAGCAGATGAATACTGGAGTGTGTACAAATAACATGTGCGGGAGTTAACACTATCACCGATGACCAGCTTACTTATCGACTTGGAACGTTTGACTGAAGATTAGTTCAGAAATAAAGGTTTTGTATTGAATGTCAGAGAATTTACGATCTTTTGAATGCCATCAGTATCCTAAGTGTACAAAGTTATAGGAGGGGTGATTGTGAAGTTCTATCTAGAGCCACTGACGTTAGAGCTGTAAAAATTTCAAAACTTGTGATGCTTAGACAAATTATCTACAGGCCCCCTTGTCATAATTGTAGAGTGTGTTGTGCTAGGTATACGTAGTGAAAGTCCGCAAGTTCACCACCAACACCTACAAACTGTGTAGCATTAAACTGTAAAGTTTGCTCTGTTTATGTGTTGCTAACATTCTTTCTTTTTAATAAAATAACCTTACACAGAATGTTATTTTTCAATTCATGGGATGCCGGGGCTGACAAACATGCCTGTTGGTGGTTTAAGGAAGAATTATTCTGATACAAGCGGGGTCGGAAGCTTCATAAGTGCTGAAGCACTGTTTGGAAGGGCTCTAGTTGAAAAGGAGCCTGTAAACAGAGTAAAGATGAAGATGTGGTTAACTAGTTTAACTGGGGAGGAGGCGTATTCACTCCATAAGCCAGTCAGGAAACCTTTTAGCAGAAGACTAACCATATATAATTTGAAGGTAGATTACCAAGGGCAGGTGGACATAATCAGTCTTCAAGATCTAGCCAAGTATAATAATGGAGCGTGATATATATTAACGGTAATAGATGTATTGTCCAAGTACGCCTTTGTGGAAGCACAAAGGCCCTCATTACAACCCTGGCGGTCGGTGAAAAAGTGGCAGTAATACTGCCAACAGGCCGGCGGTAATAACTGTGATATTCTGACCACAGCGGAAACCGCTCAGACAGACAGACACTTTAACACACCGACTGCCAGGGCGGAATCAAGAGGCACCACAGCGGTAACCGCCTACAGCCAGGCAGAAGACAATGTCCCGCCCACTGTATTATGAGACACCAATCCACCACCCTTTTCCGGGGCGGTACCAACGACATCAAAAACCTGGTGAAAACATTGCACAGAAGGGAAACGACTCACCTCTGGAGACTCTGAGAAGAACCATGACGCCATGGAGCCCGAGTTGCATGTATTCCCCATGCTCTTCTACGTGCTGCTCCACTATGAACACCAACGCTGGCGAAGACGACCACGGTGAGTACTGCCACCTAGCAAACACGGGAGTGGGGGAGGAAAAAGAGAGTGGCACACACACACACACGCAACACGCAACACCCCCACCCCCAACACAATACACACAAGCAGATGCAGTAACATAACATATTCACCCCGTACCTCTCAAGAATAATGCAAGGACAACTACTATAGAGTAAAAAGAGTGTAATAAGATAAATATAGCATTAATACATGCATCCAAATCAAAAAGTATATACATATTCACAAATCAAGGGACACTGCCCAGTCCTCAATGTTCGTTGGCACAGGGACACATCACAAAGTCCAAGGCCCGCCTCACTCCTGCAACAACACTGAGAGAACACTGCAGGGGCATCAGGAGGAAAATAGCCAGGTACCTCAGGGGGACGGGTAATGGGGGGGCACCTCAGCCAGAAGATGGTACAATGCCACTGGTCCTGGAGGGGGCAACATGCCCTGTGCTCTGTCCTGGGGAGTGCAAGGCCACAGTCTCTCAAGTGGGTGACTTGCCCACTGGCTCTGGAGTGGACAACATGCCCTGTGCTTGGTCCTGGGGAGTGCAAGGCCACAGTCTCTCAAGTGGGTGATTTGCCCACATGCTCTGGAGGGGGCAACATGCCCTGTGCTTTGTCCTCGGGAGTGAAAGGCCACTGTCTATCTATTGAGTGACTTGCCCACATGCTGTTGAGGGGGCAACATGCCCTGTGCTTGGTCCTGGGGAGAGCATGGCCACAGTCTCTCAAGTGGGTGACTTGCCCACATGCTCTGGAGGGGGCATTGTGCCCAGTGAGCTTCATCCTGGGGAGGATGGGGTGAGTGGATATCTTCTCCAGTGGTTCTGGAGGGGGCATCGTGCCCAGTGAGCTTCATCCTGGGGAGGATGGGGTAAGTGCATGTCTTCTCCACTAGTTCTGGAGGGGGCATCGTGCCCAGCGATGCAGATCTTTGGGAGTGCAAGGTCACAGTCTCTCAGCTGGGTGTCAGACCAACAAGTTTTGCAGATGCCAGGCCCACAAGAGCCCATGGAAGCAGGACTACACACCGTCCGCTGGGGGTGATGGCTGCTCAGTGGTGGCAGTGTTGTTGCTGCTGGTGGAGCTGGCAGTGGTGGGGGGAGGCTCCAGCCCATACCCTGCAGCCTTGGACGGCTGCCCACTGGGGCAGGTGGCGGTGCTGGTGTTGCTTG